>NW_026294503.1:48746156-50246156 GCF_007827085.1 Peromyscus californicus insignis
TGTGTCAGTTACCTGCATATTAGCCTGGGGTGGTGTATACATCAAATTCTAACATGCAATAGGCTTTTAAAAGCACTACCATAGCATGAAGCCAGACCATGATTAAGAATGAATGAAGAAGTAAAGCATTATTACATGTATGTGTACACATGTGTGCACAAGTTCAATTCTCATGCTGGAAAGAATGCTCCTAATGCCCCAGCTGAATTCGCCATTCTTGTAGTTGCTATGATGCACACAGACTTATTAACTTGAATCCCTACTGAGTTTATGTTCCTTTTCTTAAGGGCTCTGGGAGTTTGCACCAGAAATCTTTTCTCTTTCCACTACCCTGGTTGTGGTAGACCAGTGATTGGCCCAAGGACACTTACCATCCACATCTTTCCCCAGGCCCTGGCATCATCCCAGGGCCTGTGCACACATACAGAAGCCAGAAGTCAACAGTGGTTTCCCTCCTCTATCACTGACTGGCTATACACCTGCCTGTCCCCACCCCTCTCCTCATCCCCAGCACTGGTGACAGATGCACACTACTGTGCCAGTTGATATGTGGTTCTGGGGACCCAGACTCGGATCCTCAAGCTTACACAGCAGCCACCATATCCTCCACAATACCTCCCCCACCCAGAAGTTCACAACATTCCCACACAGGAGTTGAGCCCAGGATGCATGCCATTAATCCCAGCACTTGGGAGGCAGAGGCAGGTGGATCTCTGTGAGTTCAAGGCCAGGCTGATCCACATAATGAGTTCTAGAATAGCCAGGGCTACAAAGTGAGACTGTATCTCAAAAAATTATAAGTTAGCAAACAAATCTTTACATATATAAAAATTGACCTAATACTTCTATATAGAAGTTTTTTAAGGAAGAAAATGACAGGCAGACGACGTTGTGTACAAAATATGAGCAAGTGAACACTGATCATGTCATCCTTATTGGCCGGAACTCGAGTGAATGATGAACAGTGATCACAACTCCATTTGCTCACGGAGGTCAACGAGAAGACAGAACAGGCCACGTGCTCCTCTGCCAGCCCCCCCCCCCCCCCCCCCCCCCCCCCGCTTTTCCAGAAAAGCCCGTACTGAGTGCCATTTATCCTACCTGAGCCAGCAAGTCCTGGAATTGCTCTCTCGTGAGCGGCAGGAGGAAGGCTGTGATGACGCGCTTCAGGTCCCCCTTCGTCACCGCCTGGCTGTGGGTCGGGTCGAGTACCTGGAAGACTTTTTTTATTTCATCCCTTTTGCAGGAAATCCTTTGAGACAGGATCCGTTCAACATCTAACGAGGACAGTATTGGGTTGGCAATAGCTGTGGCTGTGGATGAGAGAGATACCTAGTGAGTGTGCTTAGACCGAGATGCTATCCAGCCTGCCGAGTCCAGCTTCCTCTCTTATTCTCAGTTATCTACTCATTTGATGGCTCACCAAGGAAAATCCAGTTTTCACTTCTGGAAGTTGATTAGCACAGGATCACACCCATAAGGGAGAGAGGTGAAGGTGGCCTTCCCTACAAGGCCATGGGATATGAGAAGAAACCTTGAGGAGTGGAAGAAATAATGTATTTCATAAGTCAATCTTTTTTTTTTTACAATTTTTTTGTGTGTGTACATGTATACCTATGTATGTGGTTGCTGGAATGCCATGGCATGCATGTGGAGATCAGGGGACAGTGGGGGAGTGGGTTCTCTCTTCCCATCATGTGGATCTTGGGTACCAAACTCGAGTCATCGAGCTTGACAGCAAAGTGCCTTTACCTACTGAACCACCTCAACAGTCCTCAATGAATCTTTCCTGTGTGTGTGAGGACACGTGTGTCCATGTGAGTGCACATGGATGGGAACGTGCGAATGTGGAGGCCAGAAGTCAACACTGGATGTCTTCCTCCATCTCTGCTCCACCTTATTTTTTTTTTTTTTGAGACAAGGCCTCTCATTAAACCCAGAGCTACTGGGCAGTGGTGGTGCATTCCTTTAATCCCAGCTCTCAGGAGGCAGAGGTAGGTATGTCTCTGTTCAAGGCCAGGACAGTCTACAGAGCAAATTCAAGGACAGTCAGGGCTACACAGAGAAACCCTGTCTCAAGAAATGAGAGAGAGAGAGAGAGAGAGAGAGAGAGAGAGAGAGAGAGAGAGAGAGAGAATAATAAAGTATTTATTTAAAAAAAAAAAAAAACCCTAGAGCTAATGGGCCAGCAAAACCCAGGGATCCTCCTGTCTCCACCTCCCTAACACCAGGATTACACCACCACTCCTGATGGGTGCTGGGGATCTGAACTTAAATTCTCAGGTTTATCTAGCAAGCACCTTATCCGCTGATAAGGTAAATCAACCTTTACAGCAGCCTATCTACCTTATATGACCTTGGCAGTTTGGGGGGAAATTTTGATTATCTGGGATCCTTTTCCTTTTGAAGGCTGGAGACATGAACAGCCTGGGTGTGGAAAGCTGGTATGAAAACATTCACCATGCTCTGGATAAGTGTCAGGGGCTTCAACTTCCTAGGGGCAAGGGGAGTCCCAACTGATGCTTCAGGCCTCAGAGGTCCACAGGTCACCCATGAGAGGTGACAGGCTTCAGGCCTCCCTGACTTCTATTGCAGACAGGAACAATTGTGGAGAGAAATGCAATTATTCAAAGCACCCCAGGGCCGGGTGTAAACACTGGGTACTCCGTTTGATATTCCATAGCGGGCTGAGCAAAGAGGAGGCTGAGGACAGTGGCCTGGCCAGCCCCTCACGTTTATTACAGCAGACTCCAGTGTGTGGCAAAAGCTTCGTTGAGGCCTTGTCTTTTATAGTCACAAGGGTAGTCAGGGAGCCTGGGCTCTAGCTACTTCCCTTAGAATACAAATTTCTTAGCAGCTGAGAGGGAAGGCTTTCACCTCAGGTGGCCTGAGCCAGATCAGGGTTTCAGAGGGCACCTCAGTGACAGATGGAATCATTCCCAGGGCTCTCTTGGGTCACAATGTAAGCTGCCTGAGCCAAAGGTGGTAACAGAGAGACAACATGGGCTCCCAAGCCACGCTGTGATGGATATCTACTCCACTCTCACGTAAGGTTAGGCGGTGGGCAAGTCCTCTTTGTCACAGCCCAGGGCTGTACAAGTCCCTACTGAGGTGCCCGAGGAGACCAGGATGCCTCTCACTCTCAAGACTTCTGCTGGGAGATCAGCATGGGCAGTGATCTGAAGACTTAGAAATGAGGCGGCCGCTTTGGAGTGACATGGAAGCTTTCTAGCACAAAATGGTGGCGCTATTTGGAAAGGCTGTGGAAACTTTAAGAAGTAGGACCTATTTGCTATCTGCTACAAACAGATCACTAGAGAGGGGCCTTTGAAGGTTATATCGAGCCCCTGGTGTGTGTGCTCCCCCGCCTCCGTCCTGGTCCACTGTGATGTGATCATCCACCGAACACTCTGGCGAACTGAGCTGGTCCACCATGGTGGACGGAAACCCTTCTCCTCCTTTGTTTCCACCAGCTACTGTGAGCACAGTGCTGTAACTGGTGGTCCCTGAGAACTAGGAGCAGGGATGAAGGGGATGGCTGCCACGGGAACAAACAAGAGGAGTCCAGTGGAGGCAGCACAGCCACGGATGGTCCAGACCTTGGGCCTCATGCTCTGGTTATGGGATGCCACCATGACCTTACCATCAACAGAATGGCAGAACCCAATGTCCTCCCTCCCCTCCCCTCTATCACCGCATGGAGGAGGAAGGCCCGGGAGGAGGCTGGAGTGTGGAGACGGGTCAGGCCAGCTGCTCAGGTACATGCCTGTGGAGCTCTCCCCAACAGTCAGAGTCAAAAGGGGAAATTTTTCAAGAGCAGAGATCCCAGAATGTTTGATTTGACGTGTCATGGGAAGCGGGAAGACAGTGGAGGCCACGCAGCCTGACAGGTTGGTCACGGCCTCCACCGAAGGGACAGAGAATGATTCAGGAGAAACAAGTTTCCACGGCGGCCACAGTGGGCCCTCCCCCATGCAGTCTCTGCTCACACCGTCAGTCTTGATTTCTTTTCCTGTGGCTGTGATAAAAAAATACCCTGACAAAGCTACTTAAGGGAGAGAGGGCTTATTTGTCCCCACCCTTCCAGGCTACAGTCTATCATCCGGGGAAGCCGAGGCAGCAGGAACTCAAAGCCACGGTCACATCCCGTCCACGACGAAAACAGGCAGCAATGGACTGATCCTTATGCTTGTGTTCAGCTCCCTCTCCTTTTCATGCAGCCCAGAGCCTGGCCCACATGGCGCTGCCCACATCCAGCATGGGTCTTCCCGCCTCAAGCAACCCAATTAAGAAAATCCCTCACAGGCATGTCCACAGGCCAACTCAATCCAGACAACTCCTCATGAAGCCCCCGCTACCCCCAGCCAGGTGAGGCCAGATTGTGCCAGGTTAACAAACTAACCACCACAGTCACGCTGTCGCTCCTCCCAACAAGAACGGAAAAGAGTTTTCTCTCCCGACTCTAGCCCCTGGTTTGTGTATGGCATCAGCCACACCTGTGCCTGAGACCAGTGGCACCATGGGGGATATATGACTGCTATTCTTTAAAGCCACTGTGTGTGGGAGGGGGGCTTTATCCCCCTACAATCTACACCTGGGGCAGAGGAGGACAAGGCTAGAGAGAGAATTCCTGAGTCCAGTGTGGGGTGTCTAAGTGTGCATGCCCTCTAGAAGGCTGAATCTATAATATGGAGATCAAAGAGGTTGGGGTAGGGCATGCCATGTGGGAGCCAGAAGCCCGTGGCAGGGAAGCACCGAGGGAGGGGGAGGTAAGGAGGCTTATCTGCGAAATCCCAATTTTGTAGAAAGTGGGATTCACTATTCCAGAGCTGCTGACCAGGAACCCATCATTGCCAGCCCCTGTTGCTGGTGCCAAGCACACTGCAGCGGGCAGACAGACCCGGCTACCATCTGGAGGGGACAAGACAGACAAGGGGCAGGCAGCCAGTATGCCACGGGGTGACGACAGATGGTAGTGAATGCAGCAAGGGTGGCAAGAGACCAGCAGGGTGTAGGAAGGTGGCACCATGGCCCGCTCTAGCCAGGCGGTCCGGGATCCCTCCCCAGGGAGCTTGGGAGCCAAGATCAGAACGTCAGAAACAGGCCAGGCAGCTAGCAAGCAGAGGTGACCGCATTCGACATGGACCATGGCAGCTCGGCAAGAGCTCTCTGTAGGAACGACCTGAGTCTGTCTAAGGGAACAGAGACCAGGGTGGCTATGCAGGAAGCAGGAAGAGCCAGTGTTGGGAAGGTGGGACGCCTGCGTGTTGGCTTCAAGCACCTGAACAAAGGATTGGGGTTTTGTTTTGTTTTTGAGACAGGGTTTCTCTGTGTAACCACCCTGGCTGTCCTTGAACTCACTCTGCAGACCAGACTGACCTCAAGCTCAGAGATCCACCTGTCTCTGTCTCCCAAGTGCTGGGATTAAAGGTGTGTGCCACCACCGTCCGGCCCAGGGTTTTCCTAAAATTTGAGAGGAAGGCCCAGGGATCATCAGGGGAGCAATGACAATACATCATTCCAGCCACTGCAGAGAATGGACTTCAGGGACAAGAAACAAGGGAAGAAGGTCAGAGATGTCATGCATCAAGCCCACAAGGAAGTGGGTGTGGCTTGACCCTGGTGCCTCCCTGGATGTAAATCGCAGACTGGCAAAAGGAGACATGGTCTGCTGGTTCTTGCACTGACCAGGTCTTGTAGACTGTGTGGCGTGGGGACAGGCAGAGTCCAAAGAAGCAGATTAGGACCCTGGATCCATGCTCATTGTGAGGACCTAGACCAAGGATGGTGCCAGTGGCCGAGTACTAGGGCAAAGGACCTTGTGGAGTTGGTGTAAGGTGTTGGCAACCGAGGTGCAAACAGAAAGCCAGCCAGGCAGCAGGTATGTGCCCTGGAGCCTAGGGAGAAAATCAGCACAGAACTGGTTACAGATTGCTTACACGGGACATTCCATGACACAGAGCCAGGGGAGGGACAGCGGGAGAAGACCGAACCCAGCAGAGCCTGAAGGCAGAGGAAGGCTCCAGAACCTGCCATCAGACCCCTGAGGATGCTCAGCAAGGCGGGAGCCCCTCCACTCTCCCGTCTCCTCTCCCAGCCGCTGAGACTCCCAGCAGCAGCTGGTTCCCACAGAGGAGCTGTGTGGTGAGAATCAGCTAGAGTGCACAGCAATTCCTTGGCCCGCTGGGTGTCACAGGGGACCCTCTTCGCAATACACGCTTCTACCCTGAGATCTCTTCTCAGACTTTTTGTGTATTTTTTAATTGCTTTCCAAGAAGCCCTGACTTGGCACTCAGAGCTGTGATTTGAAGGCAGCAGACAGTATTAACTGGAAAATCTGCGGGAGTACCTGAGAGCAGCTTTTGGTTTTTACAAGCCTGATGTAGCACCTCAGGCACAAGGCCGATGCAGGCCCTCAGACTAGAAATGAAAGCCAGACCCAAACCTCCTCCACGGCTACCGGGAGAACCAACCAACGCCATCTTCCTGGAAGGCAGCTGGACCAGCTTCCCATTGTCGGTTTAAGAACTAGAGAATTACAGTAGACTGTCACTCTAGCCCTACCATGCTGGCCAGCAAGATGGGTTAAAAATATGTACAGTTTCAAACCAAGCCAAGACCTGAAGCTACAACAGAAACCAAATATCACAAAGGACAAGCTGGTCTTCAACAGTCCAGAGAGACAGTGCCTTCTCTCTGCAGAGATGAGGGAACAGACACAGCCCAGACAGGATGAGAAGAAAACAACTCCATATTCAGTAGCCACATGTAATGGTAGACAGACAATGACCCCAGGGCCTTGGTCAACTACATGTGAGGAGCAGCCAGGTAGGTGGCAGAGAGCTATATGATAGCACCCTAGGTCTCCTACAGACAAGGCGTCTATTCTCCAAAGGCTGGCTACAAGGTGAAGAGGCAAGGCAACCCCTATGGAACACATGGAGTCTCTGCCCATGGACTATCAGGAGCCTGCTGCAGGTTCAAGGCAAGGCAATCGAGGTGGTTTGAAGGAAAATGGCCCCCACAGGGAATGGCACTATTAGGAGGTATAGCTTTGTTGGAGTGGGTGTGTCCTTGTTGGAGGAAGTGTGTCACTGTGGAGGTGGGCTTTAAGGTCTAATATAGGCTAAAGTCACACCCAGTGTCTCAGACTACTTCCTGTTGCCTGCAAGTCAAGATGTAGGCCTATCAGCTACCTTCTCTAGCACCACATCTGCCTGCACGCTGCCTTGCTTTCCGCCATGATGATAATGGACTAAAATCCTGAACTGTAAGCCAGCCACCACAGTGAAACGTTTTTCCTTTATAAGAGTTGCTGTGGTTATGGTGTCTCTTCACAGCAATAGAAATCATAAGGCAGTGGTGGAGTCAGTGGACATCCCTCCACATGCAGAAGCTGTTGGTGGAGCTGGAAAACGAAAGGACTCTGGAGATCTACCCTGCCACCATGACTCAAATCCAGGAGGGCTATGATGCAGGAGATGGCCCCTGGAGACCCAGCTGGCAGCTCATGGGCTTGGCTTAGTAGCAGACTACATGGAATGAAAGAACGAGTGAGTGCGAAGCTGAAATACAAAGATAAAATACTTTTAACGTACTATTTTCATCTGTATTATTTATTTGTGTGTGTGAGTGTGTGAGTGTGTGTGGGGGGGGGGGGCGTGCCACCTGCATGCAGTGCCCACAAAGGTCAAAAGCAGGCATCAGATTCCCGGAGCTGGAGCTGCAGGCCATTATGAGCTGTGTGATGTGGGTGCAGCAAGTAGAACTCCGTCCTCTGCAAGAGCAGCAAGTGCTCTTAACGGCTGAGCCATTGCTCCAGCCCCAGATAAAACTGTTTTTAAAAAGAAAAGGGTACATTGTGGCAATTGTACTTATTTGATATCATCTGCTTGTACAAGCTACACAGCCACATCTCCAAATCCATGTGAACAAGAGAGTGCGGAACAGCTGATGGTGTCCCCTGGGAGTGGAGAGTGGTGATGGCAGACACACGTGTGTATATTTAAGTGTATGTATGCAGGAGGGGGGTGCATATGTACTCGGGTCCTTTGGCACATGTACATACATGTGTGTGGAGGCCAGAAGTCAACTCAAGCATCCTTCTCTATCACTTTCCACACTATTTTTTTTGAACAGGGTCTCACACTTGGCCTGGAGCTCACCAACTGAACAAGGCTGGCTGGCTGGTCACTGATCTCCGGGGATCTGCTTGTTTCTGCCTCGCTCACGCTAGGATTTCAGGCAAACCCCACTGTGCCTGGCTTTTTCACTGGGTTCTGGGGATCAAACTCCTGGCCCTCACGCTTTCTCAGAAGGCGCTTTACAGACTGAGCAGTCTCCGCATCCTATAGACATAGCTATAAAAAGAATTTAGGCCAGGTGGTGGTGGCGCATGCCTTTAATCCCAGCACTCCAGGCAGAGCCAGACGGATCTCTGTGAGTTCGAGGCCAGCCTGGTCTACAGAGCAAGATCCAGGACAGGCTCCAAACTACACAAAGAAACCCTGTCTCAAAAAAAGAAAAAGAAAAGAAAAAGAATTTAGATGTATTTATTTGATTTTATGCGTGTGAGCACTCTGCCTGTGCATCTGTGCACCACACAGCTGCCTCGTGCCTGCGGAGGTCAGAAGAAGGCAGCGTGTCCCCTGTAGTTCTCATGGTTGTGAGCTGCCATGTCGGGGCTGGGAACTAAGCCAGGTGCTCAGCAAGAATGACCAGTGCTCTTAACCGTTGATCCATCTCTCCGGCCCCAGAAACAACTTCTAAAAGGACAAAACACTTGGGCGGATATTTTTTCACATGGCCGGCCAACGTGCAAAGCAAACGGCAGAGAAGAAACACACTTGAGGCGGAGGCGGATCGAGCCGCACAGCTCCATCCGAAGAAAACTTAGGCCCGCCAGTAATAAAGATCAATCTGCTGTGTAGAAACGGGCAACTGACAGAACCGGCAAAAAGGCACCCCAGCTAAACCTGAGGAGGGGCATTTAAATCATCGTTGGACAAGTATCATCAGGGGCTTAGAAGACAGCTCAGTGGAGAAAGCTTGCCTTGCAAACATGATAACCACAGGGCTCCCAAAAGCCCCTCTAACACTGAAGGCGGGGCAGATACCTTTAACCCCTGCATGCCTGGGAGACACAGTTCCCAGACGCTTGCAAAGCCCAGCTAGCCTGGCCTATGCAGCAGTGAAGAAGAAGCGACCCTGCCTCAAATAAGGTGGAAGGCAAGGACTGACATGCAAAGTTGTCACACCCCCATGTTGTGGTATACACACACCTGTGTGTGCACAGGCATTTGCATGTGTTAGCATACACACATTTACACTTAAAAAAATGGAATTAAAACATAAATGTAAGCTGGGCAGTGATGGCGTACACCTTTAATCCCAGCACTCGGGAGGCAGAGGCAGGTGGATCTCTGTGAGTTCAAGGCCAGCCTGGTCTACAGAGCAAGTTCTCCAGAATAGCCAAGGCTACACACAGAAACCCCGTCTTGAAAGAACAAAAACAAAAAATGTAATTGCTTCTGCTAATGCACAAGATCTTACAAGATACTATTCTGTTGGGAAACTTATCAATGAACGCATGTGATATTGTGATATTCTTTGGAGGAAGCACATTTGTACCAGCTT
Source organism: Peromyscus californicus insignis (assembly GCF_007827085.1). Classification (NCBI taxonomy): domain Eukaryota; kingdom Metazoa; phylum Chordata; class Mammalia; order Rodentia; family Cricetidae; genus Peromyscus; species Peromyscus californicus. The sequence goes on from NW_026294503.1 coordinate 48,755,793, forward strand.
CTGGAGGGTCTTCCAGTAGTGTTTAATTAAGAACTCTGGTAGGGCTGGAGAGATGGCTTAGAGGTTAAGAGCAATGGCTGCTCTTCCAGAGGTCCTGAGTTCAATTCCCAGCAAACATGGTGGCTCACAGCCATCTGTAATGAGATCTGGTGCCCTCTTCTGGCCTGCAGAGATACATGCAGGCAGAATACTGTATACATGATAGATAGATAGATAGATAGATAGATAGATAGATAGATAGATAGATAGATAGAACTCTGGGAGTAGTCGGATGGTGATGACACACACCTTTAGTCACTTTAGTCCAGCACTTAGGAGGCAGATGCAAGAGGTCTCTATGAGTTCAAGGCCAGCCTGGTCTACAGAGCAAGTTCCAGGACAGGCTCCAAAGCTACACAGAGAAACCCTATTTCAAAAAACCAAACAAACAAAAAAAGAACTCTGGGAGATGGATGCCTGGACTCAGTAGCCCCCTTCACACTAGTCTTTGCTTTATCAGGATTGTCAAGTATACTAAGACCACCTCCCTGCACTGTTCTGTAGCCGTGAAGCTGTGTTCCACCCCCCACCCACCCCCACCCCCGCCCTGCATTGTTCTGTAGACGTGAAGCTGTGCTCTGGAACGGCTCTACGTTTTACTCTGTCATTCTTTCATCAGAAACCACCATAACAACAGAGCCGAGTTAGGGTAGACAGGTGGCCGTCAGATATCAAGCCTGCGTCCCCAGGCTCACTAGTGACACACAGGACCGCTGGAGTAAAGTCTCCCCAACTACCAGCAAGCATGTGTCCAGTGAGATTCGTGCCTGTAATGCTTGCGGGCACACCCATTTGTCCTTCCCAGTTCCCTCCCCCACTCCATCCTGCATCCTTCAGATTTCCTGCTTGAGCCTTGCTGTCGTGCACGCTTCAGACTCAGCATTCAGTTTCCTCATTTCCTTCTCTCTGGCTACATCCCTGCAGGGCCGGCCTTTCATCAGACCCAACTCCATTCTCAGCACCTATCAACAGGTGCTCATCCTGAACCAGAGCTCAAAAAAATGTGTGTAAGAAACAAAAGCATTAAGGAGGAAATGAGTGAAGATCTAAAGATACATAATTTGGGGAAATATTAAGTCAAATTCTGTAGTCTTTAAACCGAATGAAGAATCCAAATGGCTTAACAATTCTCATGCTCCCCCCCCCAAAAAAAACACTCTGCAAATATGTATTTGTAGCTGCTTTCTCATAATTCCCAAATGCAGAAGCAACCAGAATGGGGGAGGGGGGTAACAAACTTCCGCAAGGCGTATGGTGGACTGCCGGGTAGCCGGTTACTCAACAAGCAAAATGCAGCGAGGTAAGGATAGTCTTAGCAAACAGACAGCCAGTGTAAACAGTGAGTGCAGGGCTGGAGATGTGGCGTGATGGATGGAGAGCTTACCTAACGTACATGAGGCCCAGGGTTCCAACCCCAGCACTACATAAACTGGGCGCAGTGGCATAAGCCTATGATCCTAGTGCTTGGGAAGTGCTGGCAGGATGATCATAAGTTCAAGGTCATCCTTGACTATACAGTAAGTTGGAGACTAGTCCAGGCTATATGACACCCTGTCTCAAAAAAGTCAGAGGAGGAAGAGGATGGGGAGAAAATTTAGATGTAGACCTTAAACCCTTCATAAAAACATGAACTTGATCTAGATGTAAATCTCCAAACTATGCAATTAGAAGGTTGTGTAATGGAAAACCAAGATGGCTGGGGGAGGTACCTTCTGTTCAATTCCTCTGCTAACCTAAGACTACTGGGGAACAAGCACAAATCTGTACAACTGTCATTTACTGAGGAACAACCGTTAAGCTGACAGGGTCCAGGATCACACAGCCTGGGTTCAAATCCTGACAATTCACTTTAAAACTATACATATCTGTGATGGAAGTGGCCTTGATGGGCCCATCTCTGCATTTCCCCATAGAGGATACAGGGAGGGTATCGGAACATGACGCATGGTATGCCTTTAACGGAGCCCATGTCAAACAGTAAGTGGTACCTATGGAGAGTGCTATGATCACTTGTGAGGACTCACCTGACGAAGAGGGCCTGCATACATCTTGGAAGGCAGTCCTTGAATGCGTTCTGCAGGGTGAGGAGTGGGGGCGGGAGTACGTCATCTTCTGGGTGCTGGGGTACAGGGTATGCCAGTCTGGTAAGATCGCCATTTTGCGCAATAGATCCCTGTGAGAGGAAGCAGAGCAGATTACAGCATCTTCACTGTGTCAGCACGGCCGGCTTCCTAGACGCTCCTTTCTGACCATCCTTGAGGGGAACACTAAGTCCTGTTTAGAGTGTTTTCAGCAGGTCCAAAGAACTTCAGAAGGGCAGAGATAATGGTTATTTAAGTGTTGTTGTCTTGGTCCTCCTCTGCTTAATCACGAGGCTAACCTTGTTTCTTCCTGTTGCCTCTAGCTATACCTCTCTTCCTCAAGTCTGAAGTATTCTCTTCCCAGTACCCTTTGCAGTGATGGTTTGGTGGTCATTCCTTCAACCTGCTCTCATCGTGAAAAGCTTTTCTTTCCCCTTCAATTATGACAGACAGTTCTGCTGGGTATAATAGTCTGGCTTGGCATCTGTGGGCTTTCAGTACATGTACATATTTCAGTATATATTTTCAGTGGTCATCAGTCCAAGCCAGTCAGCATCCAGCACAGATGGAGGAGGGACTCAAGAGGTCCCACCCCTAGCAAAGGAACTACTGGCGGCTGCTGCTGAGGGAGGGAGAGTCAGTTGTCTTCAGGAGTGTGCTGGTAGGTTGCCCATGTTCCTATAGATGGCCCTATACCTATGCACATATACTGTAAGTACTAACTGGACTCAGTTGGTGGAGGAGGAGGAGGAGGAGGAGGAGGAGGAGGAGGAGGAGGAGGAGAAGAAGAAGAAGACGAAGAAGAAGAAAGTCGGGAGGGAGAAGTGAGAGGGTTGGGAAGGGCTGGAGGGGTGAATATGATCCAAATACATCGCATACATATATAAAATTCTCCAAGAATAATTCTTTAAATTAGGGAGGCATTAGCGCTGCTGATTGATTTCTGGGCAAGGAGTAAGAGGTGAAGAGTTCTGACTCTTGCTGGATGTGGTAGTGAATACCTGTGACCCCGGCACTGGGAGGGGGAGGCAGGCAGCAGAAGGTGAGCTTGTCTCAGAAAACAAAACCAAGAGACTGTTCAGTGTCTCTGGGTGCTCAAGAAGAGCAGCACTGTTAACAAAGGCAGCAGCAAAAACAGGCACACACAAGGACCCTGAACATCTCCAAACGGCACCCACGAGAGCCTCCCAAGAATGCTGGCACTGTGGAAGTGAACCTTATGGCAATCTGGTAGCATTTATTCATGAAAAGGGCCAGATGTCAGGGCTGGCAAGAGGGCTGAGAGGGTGAAGGCACTTGCTGCCAAGCATGAACCCTGAGTTCGATCCCCAGGCTCCATGGGGTGGAAGGAGAAAACTGATTTCAATAAATTTGTCTTCTGACCTTTACACATGCACTTGCACTCTGTGCGTGCACACACACTGAGAGAGCCCACTCCTGCAAGTTGTCCTCTGACATTCACATGTATACCATGGCATACGCCCTACGCCCACACATACACACATACGAATAAATGTAATTTAAAAGAATTAAAAATCACAGCTTCCTGAATGGGTAGGCAATGGGGCAAAAATTTTCTAGCCAAACCTTAAAGAGAAAGCTGAGGCTCTGGAAAGTTCCCCCTTTTCCTGGAAATCTAGCAGGCCACCCAAGTGTACAGGGCTGTGGGTATATCGAAAGCCAGGTGCATTCTTGGGAAGGTCTCAAACTCTCCCTTCAGGCTGCCCTTGAGGGTCTGCACAACCAGGGGGAGAAGGCCAGGCAGAGCTACACATCCCTGCCTGGGAGAGGAGGAATGACTGTCCCAGCACATGCCACACCCAGGAAACTTGGAAGACTTGCTGTTCCCAAGCACTTAGAAAACGTCCCATCATAAGCTGACTACAAAGTTAATCAACCAGTCACTTGGGGGCTGTGCAGAGGAGAGGCTCAACCTTACAAAGTGAGTTTAGAAAATTCACCAAACCATAAAAGATAGGGAATAAGTAAATAAAGCTCATCAAACCACAAACAATAACAGAACACAGGAAGGGATGGGAACATGACTGCCGTGATCCCATCCATGAATTACTTCAAATGCCAAGTTTTCAACAAAAGTTTTAGTATGGTCCAGGGCTGGGGAGAGAGATGGTTCAACTGTTGAGAACACGTAAGGAAGACTAGAGTTTCGTTCAAAGCACCCACATCAGATAGATCACAACCTCCTGTAATACCAGTTCCAAGGGATCTGACGCCCTCTTCTGGCCTCCATGGGTATCTGCATTCATGATGCATACATACCACACACAGACTAACACATGCTTTAAAATAAAATAAATCTTTTTAAAAACAATATTTAAATGAAAGGGTGACCCACAGATACTTGCCTTCAGAAACAAGGCAACCAAGAAGAGTTCTATGAAAATATATTGTATGAAAAAAATTTTTCAATTAAAAAATATTAAAAGAAAAAAACAAGCTAAATCCTATATCCAGCATAAAAGTAAGGGAGAAAAGAAGGTTTCCTTGGTCCCATGAAAATTCAGGTAATTCATCACTAGCAGACCTTCTTGCAAAAGCTCTCAATGAGCATTTTCAGAAACAAAGAAAAGTTATATAGTTCAGAAATCATACCAGTAAAGTCAGAGTGTGTCAGACAGGAGATGCAAGTTTAAGAGAAGCCATGTGCACCTGGAGCAGAGCCGGATGCACTGAGGCCCCTGACATCACTGGACAGGCAGATGGGGAAACAGACATTTCAACACCCATGGCTGGAGTCTTCCATGCCCACCATTAACAATGGCAGAACTACTTAGAAGATATCAAGGGCTGGAGAGATGGCTCAGCAGTTAAGAGCACTGGCTGCTCTTCCAGAGGACCTGGGTTCACTTCTTAGCACACACGTGAGGCTCACAACCCTCTGTTACTCCAGTCCCATGCGATTCAAGGCCCTCTTCTGGCTCCATAAGCACTGCACATACACTGTGAACAGACTCACATGCAGGCAAACACTCCTACACATAAAATAAACAAAACCTTAAAAAGAAAGGCCAAGACTTGAGAGTCACTAAAGCCCCAACAAACTGACAGATACCTACAGAACACTTACTCACCAGGATACAAATTCTTCTCAAATACCAAAGGCAGCGTTCTCCTGATAGACTACATCAGAGGATATTGCCTCAATAAACTAGTCCCAATAGATGATATCAGAAGAAACTTGCCTCAGTAAACTTGAAATGATTGAAATCTTCAAAATATGCTCTTAAACCACACAGGAATGACATTATAAGTCAGTAACAGGAATCACCCAGATCATTCACAACTGTGTATGAATTAGCATGCTCTTCAACAGTCAGACGGTCAAAGGAAACCAGGAGAGCGCCCACATCACTAGGTGGGACATGAAGCACACAGGAGGGGTTATAAAGCAACACTTCAACATTGTGAGACAGGTACTTACATTTAATTATTTTATACCATTTACTTATTCAGTGTGTGTGTGTGTGTGTGTGTGTGTGTGTGTGTGTGTGTGTGTGTGTGTGTGTGTATGCCACAGTGCACACGTGGTGGTCACAGGTCAGAGAACAATTTACAGGGGTCATGTTTCTCCTTCCACCATGTGGATCCTGGGGCCCACGTTCAAGCCGTCAGGCTGGGTGGCAAGCGCTCTTACCAGTGAGCCACCTTGCTGGCCCCAGGTATCTGTATTTTTTGTTCTAATCTCAAACGAATAAATTAAGCTTCTTCCTTAAGAAAGAGAAAGAAGCCGGGCAGTGGTGGCGCACGCCTTTAATCCCAGCACTCGGGAGGCAGAGCCAGGTGGATCTCTGTGAGTTCGAGGCCAGCCTGGTCTCCAAAGCGAGATCCAGGAAAGGCGCAAAGCTACACAGAGAAACCCTGTCTCGAAAAACCAAAAAAAAAAAAAGAAAGAAAGAGAAAGAAAACCAAAGTGACTAGATGGAAAGAAATTTGAAGTCTGGGGCCCAAAACAGCAGAGAAAAAGCCACAGAGCAGAAAGGTCACTGTTTGGAAATATTAGCAAAGTTGATAAATACTAGGGGGACGAAGGAAAAAAATAGAGAACACCCTTTAAAATTAGAAATGGGAGGACCATTACTACCCTCCTTCCAGAAATAAGGATCCTAAAGAAAATCAGTAGAATTGGGCAACCAAGAGAAAAACGGAAGCATTCTGAGGAAGACGGGGGATTGGAACTTAGGAAGAAGCAGGAAATCCAAGAAGCATGATGCCCCAGAAAGTCCAGTGTCACATGACTAACTAGTGCTTTTTACCAGATGCCCAAGGAATAATTAAAAGGCGGTCAACCACCAACGCTTCTGAGGAGGAAGAGGGAGGGCTCACACGGCACTCGGTGATCAAGTGTTTGCCCTGAGTGACGGGGGCACAAGAGGACAGCGCCTGCCCACACATCTACAAAGCCAGCGCTGGCCGGACAGAAACCAGACCACGGCACCAGAAATCACAGCCAGAGACCAGTGCTCTAGGTGACACAGGAACACCAACTCACCAAACCTAGCAACTTGCTTAAAACAACAGCACAGCCAGATGGGATGCATCCTTGGGAAGTAAAGGCGGCTGACAGACAAAGGCTAACCTAGGCTGGGCCTCGCTCAGAGGCGCGGCACTCCCCCTTCTTGGGAACCGATACTAGTGTTGCTGTGACAGTCACACCCACACACTTTTGTGTGGGGGTGCACTTTGGTTCACTTGTGGGTGTGCCTGGCAATGAACCTGCTTGGTTGGCAACTCTGTTTTTGAGGGGTTTTGTTTTGTTTTGAGGCAGAGTCCGGATTTGCACCATAATTATCAAGAGGGTCCTGATCTGGCCAAACTGCTTGAAATTAAATGTAAGTCTTCAAAAACACATGGCCATTGGACGAAAAGGATGGCTCAGTGGTCAGGAACACTGGCTTCTCCTTCCGTTTGCTTCTCAGGGCTCACATAGGCTGGACCATAACTGCCTGGAATGGCAGTCTAGGGGATCTGGCACCCTCTTCTGATCTGTGCAGGTGTCTGTACACACACACACACACACACACACACACACACACACACACACACACACAAAACTATTGAGTCCTCCCAAAGGCAGAGCCCCCACTACATAATCACTTATAATTCAACCCCTACTCTTGTTTTGTTTTTGTTTTTTTGAGACAAGGTTTCTCTATGTAGCCCTGGCTGTCCTGGAACTCACTCTGTAGACCAGGCTGGCCTCTTAACTCACAGAGATCCACCTGCCTCTGCCTCCCAGATGCTGGGATTAAAGTGTGTGCCCCCACTGCCTGGCTCTAAACCCGTACTCTTAAGGGTCCCATCACTTGTGATGCCAGCACAGTAGGGACCAAGTTTCTACACGTGATCTTTATAGTCCATCTGCATCAAAACCACAGCATGTGGCTTATCCCATCAGAACCTTATAGCCCCAGCAGGGCTCGTCTTCCAGAACCAGCTGATTTCGTCTGCACTGAAAGCAGGGGGTCACAGTATCACAGATCAGCTTCCAGAACCCTACAGGTTCTGAAGCATGTGGCTGTGCGTTCATAGGGTCAACACACAGTTATTAAATGCCCTTCTAACATGGCTGGGGATCCATGAACAGAACAGGTAGAATCCTGGGCCTCTCGGTCCTAACACTGTCGCCATGAAGAGGGACAGACAGTAAAGACGGCAAGGCTCCAAGGGTGTGCTTTGATTGGCGGAGCACTTGCCTAGAACGCACCAAGCCCTGTGTTCAATCCCCAGCACCATATAAAACCAGTTGTGGGGCTGTCCTGGTTTTCTCTCTGTTGCTGCCATACAGCACTGACCAAAACCAATTTGGGGAGAACAGGGTTTATTTGAGCTTACCACGTGTAGTCCATCAGCCAGAAAAGCCAACTCAGGAAACCAGAGGCAGGAACTGAAGCAGAGGCCATAGAGGAGAGCTGCCCACTGGCTTGCTCAGCCTGCTCTCTTATACAACTAGACTGCCTGCCCTTGAGTGGCACTGCTCACAGTGGCCTGGGTCCTCCTACACCAATTACCAGTCTGCCCCCACACACATGCCATGGGCCAATCTGATGGACGCAATTTCTCAGTTGAGATTCCCTCCTCCTAACCACGTCTGGGTTTATGTCAAGTTGTCAAAAGGTAGCTATGACCATGGTGCACACCTCCAATCCCATCACTGGAGAGGTGGGGGCAAGTGGCTAAGAGGTTCAAGGTCATCCTTGGCTATACAAGTTTGCATGTTAGTTGATGACCCAAGCGGTCCTGTGACTTTACAGGATGAGGAAGTTCCTGGAAGCCTGAGGGGTGGAGAGGCTGGTAGCACGGGATCTCTCCTCAGGCATGCACATCCGCAGAAGCACAGCCCTTGCAGCACATGCTGTTGCACAGGCCTGCGGTTTTTATTTTCCCCATAAATCCCCTTCTTAATAACAACGCAGCTTGCCCAGGCTTTGGCCCCATGCCTTACTGTGCCACCTGAGGAGCGAGATAATCAACCCAAAACCACTGCCTGAGGTGTGCTTTATTACTTCAATACAAAGCCGTTCAATTCGGGAAACACTTAGCCGAAGACAACATGGGAAAAGAAAAAGAAAAAGAAAAACCACCATCCTAGGAAAAGTAATTCCTCCCGAAGCCGCTGCGAGCCCGGCAGGGAACCACCCCCTTTCCTCAGGAGAATGAATGGCTGGATGATCTGTTCAGACACTTCCAACTCTCCTTCCCACTGACACAGGGGGATTTGATGCAGTTACCGCACAGAAGCTCCAAAGGGCTGATTGGAATGGTCCTGGAAACAGACCCTATTGGACAGTCACCATAAACGTTCATGATGTAAACATATGCCAAATAAGTATCCACTCAGCAAAAGCTACAGCAAAAGCAAGCCACACCTGGGTGCTCGAGACATGAGGAAACACACCCCTCTCGCCTGCCTGTGTCTTTCCATCTCAGTCAGCGGGCAGAAGAACACGATAATATGATAATACAGAAACAGGGCTGGGGGGGGGCACAGTCGGTGAGGTAGTTGCTATGCAAGTGTGAGGACCTAAGTTCGAGCCCCCAGAACCCATGTGAATAAGCTGGCCACGGTGGCAGGCTTTTAGCTACCCCAGTGCAGGAAAGGCTGAGATGGGAGCTTCCCTGGGACTCTCTGGCCAACCAGTCTTACAGACTTGGTAAGCTCCAGGTTCAGTAAGGGACCCTGTCTCAAAATATAAGGTGGCAAGAGACTGTCTTTGGCCTCTGCATATGTGCTCATACACATGGACCCATACACACACACACACACACACACACACACACACACACACACACACATACACACACACACACACACACACACACACACACACACACACACACACACACACACACACGGTCAGGAACAAGGGGCCCCTCCCTCTTTAAAAAATACCAGTGTAGAATGTAGGGACTCAGTGTTGCGTGGGAACCGAGTTGAACAAATAGAAGACAGTGGAATCCCCGGAGAGGCTGGGCGTTCCAGGCAACAGAAAACGAAGCGTGTTAGAAGTGATGAGCATACCAGTTACCCTGATCTGGTCCTTACACCCAGAATCCAAGTATTCAGACGATATACTGAGGCTGAGGACATAGCTCAATGGTACACCACTTGCTTAGTATATATAAAGCTCAGAGTCAATCCCCAGCACCACCAAAAAATAAAAGAGGTCAAACAATATTCTATAAACTTATACAAATTACTATATGTATTAAGAATAAAACAGACACATCATAGAGGCTAGAGCAATGACTCAGTGGTTAAGGGCCCTTACTGCTCTTCCACAGGACTTGGGTTCGGTTCCCAGCACACACATGGTGGCTCACAATCATCTGTAGCTCCAGTTTCAGGAAATCCATCACCCTCTTCTGGCCTCCATGGGCACTGCACACACATGGTGCATATACCTATATGCAGGCAAAATGTTTATACACAAAAAGAATTTAAAAAACCAAATATGTATAGAAACAATTCAGTGCTAGGAGATGGCTCAATTGGTAAATTACTACCTTGCAAATGTAAGGATCTGAGTCTGAGTTTGATCCTTAGAAGCCATGTTTTTTTTTTTTTTTTTGTTTTGTTTTTTTTGTTTTTTTTTTTTTTGGTTTTTCGAGACAGGGTTTCTCTGTGTAGCTTTGCGCCTTTCCTGGATCTCGCGCTGTAGACCAGGCTGGCCTCGAACTCACAGAGATCCGCCTGCCTCTGCCTCCCAAGTGCTGGGATTAAAGGCGTGCGCCACCACCGCCCGGCCATGTTTTTTTTTTTTTTTTTTTTTTTAAAAAAAAAAAGACATAGGCTGGAGAGAAGGCTCAGAGGTTAAGAGTACTGGCTATTTTTTCCAGAGGACCCAAGTTCGATTCCCAGCACCCACATGGTGGCTGACAATCATCTGTAACTCGAGTTCCAGGTGATCCTCTGCCAGCATCAGGCACATGTGTGGTGGTACACAGACATACAGGCAAAATACCCATACACATAAAATGAAGTTTAAAACCAACAAACAAAAGCCAAATGTGTATATTATCCCAGCACCGAAGGGTACAGTGTCCCTGAACCATTAACTCAGCTTCGCATGTCTCCTCTTGGAAACACACTCTCAGGTGACATCGAGCTGGGCTGAACAAGTGTGCCAGCTACTTCAGAAACCCCTGAAGTGGACTGATAAACATAGGCCATGGGGCTTTTTCAAAGCTCCCCCACAAAGCCTCCACATACACACCTTTTAAGTCAAAACAATGCAAAAAGCTAGCAAATCTTCCATGGCATGAGTCTACCAGCTTCATACACAGGACCTAGTGCCCATTTCTCCCGCTGCTGAGTATCTAGTCATCAGCACTCTAACAATCTCCTGGATTAGATACTGTTACTTGTATCTTTCTAGAAGGGGAAATTAAACACTGGAGAGGGAAAAAAGGGCCAAATTTACTGGGTCACTAAGGCTGAGACCCAAACTAAACTTATTCCTCATTCTTTTACACACTTGCACATTTGTGTGTGTGTGTGTGTGTGTGTGTGTGTGTGTTTTCTCGAGACAGGGTTTCTCTGTGTAGCTTTGTGCCTTTCCTGGAACTCACTTGGTAGCCCAGGCTGGCCTCAAACTCACAAAGATCCGCCTGGCTCTGCCTCCCAAGTGCTGGGATTAAAGGCGTGCGCCACCACCGCCCGGCCATTTGTGGGTTTATGTGTGCATGTGTGAGGGATTTGTGTGGACAATGGGGCTTACACAGGTTTGATGGGGGAATAAAGAACCTTCACTATCAACCCACAAGAACACCCCAAGTTTGCAGTTACTGGAAAGGAGGCCTGGGAGGAAATGGCTTAGTGGGTAAAGGGCCTGGTGCACACCACAGCATGAGGACCTTCCTTCACATCCCCAGCACACAAAGTGAAAAGCTGGATATGGCAGTCTGTGCCTGTAACCCTAGTGCTGGCAGGCAGAGGCATGAGGATCCTTAGGAATTGCTGGCTAGCCACAACAGCAAGCCAGCAATTCACAAGACAGTGAGAGACTCTCACAAGACAGTGAGATACCCTGTCTCATAAGCAAAGTGGAGAACGACAGAGGAGGACACCCAACCTCAACCTCTGGCCTCCACATGAGCACACACAGATGTATGTTCAATATATACATGCAGGCATTAGCACTCTTGAGGAACCCAGGGTCCTGACACAGACATGGGCAGCCCAGCCTGGTGTCTCACACTGCCTCCATCTTAAGACTTCACGGCTGCAGCAAGCCCCGGTCTACAGTTCTCAACGTAGGAATTAGAAGGACGCGAGCTGATCTGCCAGCTGCTTCCAAATGATAGGGTATCTTAAAAAAACAATTTAGCCAGCCATCTGAATTCAATTTAGCAGAAACAACCGTGCTTATACACTGACCAGTCTCCATGACGGCAGCCTCCTGTGTGAGTCCCAGCCTTCCTTCACTGGGGCCTCCCTCATCCCTGCAGGGCCCCCTCCTTTATCCTGAACCCCGCCTAAGAAATGCTGCTGGGCTTTCAAACCTACCCCGTCACAGCACAAAACAGACCTCATAAGCCCAAAAGCCGAATAAGCACAACTCCTCAAGATAATGTGTTTTAATGAGCTGGAAATGGTGATTATAAGAATATATAGTAACAACGCATTTAGAACAAGGTAAAGAGAGGGCGCAGTGAGTCGGAGTCCAAACACCCTAAATACCTGCTCCTCACATGGACAGCAGGGAGAGCAGGTGCCAAGATGGCTGAACTGGGACGGTGAAGACTGCGTCCTTTTGTTCCCACTTTCTCTTACAAGTGGGTCATGTGAGCTGGCTTCTGCCCACCTTGCACTGCCCACCACCAGCTGTCACCAGCTGTGCCCTATCACTAAAGCCTCCCCACCACCCCGAGTCCCCTGGGCACCAGGACTGCCTCGGCAGGCCCTGCACCCACCATGATTTGCCACTCTACTTTGATGGGGGAAATTGTAAATTAGACTTACAAGCTTCGTGACACCAAGCAGCCTCTCTCACCCTACAAACACCACACAGGTACTCACTCGCCACACACATACTCATCACACATATACCACACACTCACTGCCTAGGTACTCGCCACACATAACACACACACCCCATATATACACACTTGCCACACACATACCACACACTCACTGCCTAGGTACTTGCCACACATAACACCCACACACCCACACACACACACACCATATATACACACTTGCCACACATATACCACACACTCACCACATAGGTACTCATCACACATATACCACACACTCACCACACAGGTACTCGCCATACACACACTCACCACACATATACCACACAGTCACCACACAGGTACTCATCACACATATACCACACACTCACCACACAGGTACTCGCCATACACACACTCACCACACATATACCACACAGTCACCACACAGGTACTTGCCATACATATACTATACGTACTATATTCCACACACACACACACACACACACACTACACATACAATATACATCATATACTCTCACCACACACTTACCACACACAACACACATATACCACACATGCATTCACCATACATACCATATACTCACTACACACACACACACACACACACTCACCACATAGGCACTCACCACACATATACCACACACTCACCATACAGGCACTTACCACACATATACCACACACTCACCATATAGGCATTTACCACACATACCACACAATCACTATACACACATTCACCACACATATACCATACACACTCCACACTACATATACACTATATACACAATATACACCATATATTCTCATCACACACTTACCACACATACACTCACCACACAATTGTACATATATCACACACTCACCATATACACTACACACTCACCATACACTTACCACATATACACTACACACTATAACACTACCCACACCGTACATACCATATACTCTCACCACACACATTCCACACACACTCCACACATAATGCATACTCATCACACATATTTACCACACATTCCACAGTCACCCCACCTACCATACACACATTCTCACCATACACATGTACCATATGTACCCACCACGAACATACCACACATACTTACAATATAGTCACCACACATATACCACACTCTCACCACACATACCACATGCTCACCATACACACACCTGACATGCATCATATACACGCAGTGCACTTATACACACCACATGCTACACACACCCCTCACACTTACCATACTATGTACCTCTACTATATACATACCACACATGCACATACACACTACAGATACACACTCAATGCCTAGACACACACATGAAATGCATGCAACACACACCATCTGCCCGTCCTTCCATGCCTGAAGATCACTCCGCCCTTTATCACCACCCATAACTCCTCACTCTTCTCCCATCTACTGAAAAGTAGAAAGTGCTAGTAAAGTTTTCATAGTACCGCAAGTCTCATGAATTTCCATGTGTCTTCCCTAGGAGGCCATGAGATGGGGAACCATGACAAAACACCGAGCACATATCAATCCTCAAAAGAGTGATACATGAGCCAGGCATGGTGGCACACACCTTTAATCTCAGCACTCAGGAGCATCTCTGTCTGTTATGCCTTCTCCATCATGGTCATAATGCTCTACCCAGTGGATTTCTCAATGGCCACCCCGATCCCGCTGCCAGACACAGTCAGGACAAGGGGAAGAAGCAGAGCCGCGGTTTGCTGCCACAGAGCTGTCCCGCTCTCGGCATTTCCAAAGTGTAAGAACAGGAAACAATTACACCCTTCTCCTGCCTTACCAGCAGACAAGGTGTGTTTGGCATGTGCTATTTATAGTCCAGCCAAGTCCCCCAAGCCCTCAGAGGGAGCAGGCAAAGTTCCCAGAGCGTCCCTGCTTCGGTTAGAGCAACCAAGCATTTGCTGCTGCTGCCACCTACGGCAGAAAGAGGGAATTGCAGCAGGAATCCTGAGCGGTCCAACCGTCCCCACAGGTGCCTGGGTTGGGGGGCAGCCCAGGTCACGGTGGGTATCTAATAATGGCTGTTGGGTTGACACCAGTGCCCGGGCACTCCAAGTCAGAACGCACAAGCCAGGGCTTTCTGAGCAAACAGGAATGTCCCTCCGCGCCAGACGAATGGCTGACACAAACCAGAGGGAGGTGGTACAAGAGCTTCAACTTTGAGGGCACCCCCCCCCCCACAGACGCCTCGGCAGGCAGCGTGACGACACTGGACACAGCAGTGGCTTACCTGGCCTTGGTGCTGCTTGACCTAGTGCTGTTGACTTTGGCCACGTTTAGTTTGACATTGTTGCGCTTCATTGTCTCCTAGATCAAGTACTTGTGAATTTGTGAATCCTGAGAAAGAAGAGAGCCGCTGGGTAAGTGCCCACGGGCTGGCTAGTTTCCTTGGTTCTCTGAGCCCCAAGTAAAGTCACTGCCGGTGAGTACTGTAGGCACACCCCTCATCCTCCCAGGTCCCAGCCTCTCCCCCTTCTCCTTTCTATCTTCCACACAGCACCTGAAACAATAACTTGGAAGCCCGATGGTGTCCTGTTCCTTCCGATCACCGTCACTCTTACAATCAGCCTCCTTGGGCCTGGATATCAGCCTGTGTCTTCCTGCAGCTGCCTCTCACTCCTGTTCCCACACCTCTACCCCACCGGCCTCTAGTAGTCCCCAGGACACACAAGGTCCTTTCCACGAAGGCGCCTTTGTCCTCACATGCTGTCACCTCTGCCTACCCGCCCACACCTCTCCCTCTCTGTCTGCTGAACTCTCCTTGTCCTGGAGCTCACTGCTTCTCAAGCCTAAGTGTCCCCTGGAATCTTTCTTAGAAACAGATGGCTGCACCCAGTTCTAGATTCCGATTGCCATGAAGAGCAGGGGGGGGGGACTAAGAATGTGGGACTGTCCAAGTTCCGAGGGGCTCTTACCGCCTCCATGGCCCCCCAAACATCACTCTGGGAGCGGCTGCCCTGTGCCCTGCGCCTCAAAACTAACGTCACTTCCCTGGGAAGCCTTGGTGGATTCCTCCACACAGGCCAGCCTCCCTTACACAGTGACGTTCACCTCAGTTATCCCTCATAACTCTTCATCCATTTTGCAATGATGCATCGTCTATGGGTGAGAGTCTTGGAGGCTCTGAAGACTGCAGCCAAGGAGCTGGAGACAAGGTTCAGTGACTAACAGCACTGACTCCTCTTACAGAGGACCTGAGTTTGGGTCCCAGCACACACATCAGGCAGCTGACAAATAGCCTGGAACTCCAGCTCTAGGGGATCTGATGCCTTTTTCTGTGTACACACACACACACACACGCACGCACACGCACACGCACACACACACACACACGTAAATAAATGATCTTTAAAAAAAATAAAACGGCACTGATCTTCGAGGATAGCGGTATCATCATTAGGAGTCATTTTATTGCTATGTTCCTTCAGCGGAATAAAAGTACTGTTTTCCCCGAGGCCCATGACCTGTCTAGTCTTAAGTTCTTGGCCACTTTAGTAGTGTCAGGTATAGGCTCCATCTCATGGAGTGGGCCTTAAATCCAACCAAAAAGTGGTTGGTGACTCCCATAACATTTGTGCCACTCTTGCCCCGGTAGATCTTGCATGTTGGCCAAAGTCGCAGATTGCAGGGTTTGTAGCTGGGTGATATTGATGGTCACCTTTCTCTTCCAGTAGCATGCAAAAACCTTCCAGCATCATGAATGCTAGTCAGTAGGGGGTAAAACTTCTGATTCGGCACTAGATCAACTTCTCCACGTCCAATGACATAAGTAAATGCGGTCTTCAGCAACAGGGCCTTACCATCAGGTTGTGGAAAGCAGCTAATAGCCTTGGCAGTAGCCTATGGTGTTTGGAGGGTTCTGTGGGACCCCCTGTGGTCAGCCCTCCTCAGGGAAGCTTCTTGTGGTTGACAGGAATTAATGCAGAGACCCACAACTGGACAATGAGCAGAGGGTGACAGACTTTGGAGCACTCAGTCCTAAATGGAATGTCTTTAGCAAGCCCCTCCCCTCAAGGCTCAGGAATCTATGTGGAAGGGAAGGTGGGAAGGTTATATGTACCAGAGGTGATAGATAACTCCAGACACAGCAGGACTGATGCACACATGAACTCAGAGACTGAGCAACACACAGGACCAACGAAGGTTCCAGCTAGACCGAGTCCCAGCACTGAGAGAAGGAAGTGGACATGGGGTCCAACCTCTAACCATAAAGCTATCTGCAACTGATACCTGCTGGGAAAGGGAAAACTGGTTTTCTCTAGTGAAGTGACACTGGGCTTATCAGTCACACTCCAGGACAGGTCGCATGCCCAGGAACAGTTGACCAGCAGAACAGACTCCATGTTTTTGTTTTTGTTTTGTTTTGTTTGGGGGTAGGGTGGACTTTTTGTTTCATTTTGTTTTGTTTTGGCTTTTTTTTTTTGTCTTATTGGTCTTTTGTTTGTTAATTGTGATTTTCATTTTTGTGCTTTTGGGAGGTTTGGGAAGAGTCAAGGCGGAGTTTCTCTGTGTAGCCCTGGCTGTCCTTGAACTCATTCTGTAGACGAAACTGGCCTCAGAGATTCACTTGCCTCTGCCTCCCCAAGTGCTGGTATTAAAGGTGTGTGCTACCACACTCAGCTTTTGGTTTTGTTTTATTTTTTGAGAGAGAGAGCAAGAAAAAGAGAGAAGGGAGTGGGGGAGTTCTGGGAGGGAAAAATATGATCAAAATATATTGTATGAATTTTTATATTTATTATTATTATATTACAGTCATGTTCACTAATGTCATCCCTACATCTTAGATCCTGGGTGGGTATTCAGGGCAGAGTTCAAAACACAGGACAAGGAAAGGACTGCTACTTCTGAAGCTTGAGGACTCCATGAAGAAAGGGCTGCTGTGGCTTCTCTCTACCTTCTTTCTAATCACTCGGTGGGGACCACACACAGGCTTGAAGAGCACCTCAGGCGCCCATTCCCTTCTCTCTGCATCCTGATGACACTGCATCTAACCTCACACATCTGGATTACGAGGCAGACCTTTGTCTCTCCCTCTCCTCTCATCCGCTGGCCTGTGTTCTCAGCTCAAAAACACAGATGGGCCAGAGAGATGGCTCAGGTGGTACAGGCTTTACAAGCACCTAGGACTGGAGTTCTATGCCCAAGTGCCCATATTAAAAAACAAAATCCGGAATGGTGGTACACACACAACCCCAGTGCTAGGGAGGTAAAGACAGGAGAATGTCTGGGGCATTCCTATCAAACTGCTTTCTAAAAGGAGAAAGACAACATTCCTAAGGATGACACAGAAGGTTATCCTCCAGCCTACACACACACACACACACACACACACACACACACACACACACACACACACGCACACACCCGTCCACCTCACACATGCATAAAACAAAAACAAAATAAAAAGTACAAAATCCTATTATTCCCTTATTCTTAAAAAGCATACAGCCAGGGGAGACAGGGTGATGGACACTAGTAATCCTAGCAGAGGAAGGACCGTGGGTTAAAAGCCAGCCTGTGCAACACTGAAGACCCTGCCGTCCCCCATACACACACACCTCAAATATTATTGCCTATTAATTTTTTAATGAACACTGCCAAATTATACTATGAAACTTCAATAAAACTGTCATGAGATATGGGGAACACAGAGGTTCTTGTGCTCACACATAAGCACTAGGGGAACCATGAATGTTAAACACAGGGGTGTCTCTTCAAGGGGAGAGATGTACAACCTGGTTTCCACCCAGAAGGCTGGGAGATGATGTGGTTAATAACCTGGTGACCGTTGTGCTGTCTGTGGGGTCAAGATCACACTAGACCCTCCCCCAGACCCTTACCTGGGCTTGTTTTTTCTCGATCTATAGAACCCATCTTTATGGAAGCTGTCACATGTACTATACAAAGTTTCAACATAGCCATATCTCAAGCTTCATTATGTACACGGGATTGGGTTATTTATCACCAGAAAAATTTTCACCAAATTGTGCTGTGCTTAAATATGCCTAAAATAAACTATTTGGGGTCACACTCTCCAACTGTTTAAGCCAACTGACCAGCTACTGAGTCACATTGAACCGAACTGCCTTCTTGCCTCCTGAGTGGTCTCAGAGACTCCTCACAATAAGAGGGAAAAAAAACACTCCTGAAATACAAAGGTTTAAATTATAGGCTCAGTTAACTTGACATTGTATCTGAGCTTGTGTCCCATTTTGAGCACTGCACTATGGTCATTCTGCTAAAGGTGTCACTGGGAATGGAAGTGGGGGAGCTGGGAGTACCCATAGCCTGTCTATACTAGTTTTTTTCAACTTACACAAACATAAAAATATTTTTAAAAGCTATAACAGAATGTAATGCTTGTGGAAGACATACCGACTGAAATCCCAACTTTTCAGAGCAACTTTGGAAGGAAAGGCTTTTTTGGCTTATAGATTATATTATCAAGGGAAGCCATGGCAGGAGTTCAAAGTAGGAACCCGGAGGCAGGGACTGGACCAGAAACCATGGAGGAGAGTTACTTACTGGCTTGCTTCCTCCAGCCTAGCTCAACTACCTTTCTTCTACATTCCAGGCCCACCTAAGGGATGGCACTGCCCACAGTGGTCGAGGCCCTCGCCATCAATTAGCAACCAAGAAAACGCCTCACAGATGTTCCCACGGGCCAAACTGATGGAGGCAATTCTTTCATTGAAGCTTCTTCTCCCCAGCTTCTTCTTCTTGGTGTGCCAAGTTGACAACCAAGAATAGCCACTGCACTCCTTGTCCACCTGGCACATTTCATCTTTCAAGATAAAAGCTATAGAGCCAGGCCTGGCGGGACACAACTTTAATCTCAGCACTTGGGAGGCAGAAGCTGGTAGATGTCTGTGATTTGGGGGCCAGTGTGGTGTACATAGCAAGTCCCAGGCAAACTGAAGCTATATAATAAGTCCCTGACTTTAAAAAAAAAGAGAGAGAGAGAGAGGTGGGGGAGCTGGAGAGATGGCTCAGTAGTTAATAGCACTGGCCATTGTTGCAGAGGACCTGGGTTCAGTTCCAAGCATCCACACAGTGGCTTACAACTGTCCTTAACTTCAATCCCATGGGGTCTAGCACCTTCAACTGGCCTCTGTAGGCATTGCACATACACAGTACACATGCATGCATGCAGGCTAAACATTCGTATATATAAAATAAATATTTTTTAAAAGATTAAAAATGCAGTGCTTCCTTCACAAGGATGCTGTTTCAGGCATGTCTACAGAGAGCTTGGGCCTCGGAGTCTACCTTCTGACCACTTTGCTTCATAAAGAAAAAGATACGAGGCCCAGAGGCGCTCGCAGTTCTATCCCCGTGTCAGGGCCACGGACGGGGGAGGCATGAATGTAATACTTCCCTGTCTGTTCCTCTAGCCCCCCATCTCAACGTTCACAGAGTCTCTGCTTTTAGACCTTTCTGTGGATCCAACGGAACTTGATGGTCAGCAAGCCCCTCCCGCTGAAGAGACCCCACTGGCTTTTTAGACCTATTGAGGCCTGGCACAGGATGAACGCGGCATCATTAGCCTCTGTTCTTGATGGGCTGCAATGAACACCTGTCACTGTGAGGGAGAAGCCTGGGCTAATGTTACCCTGCTCTTGAAAGCTAACAGCGTGCTGCGCAGGACGAGACACTACAACGGTCTACACAGCTCCTTCCTAACTATATCATCCTTAGGTTTTTCCGAGAAAAGACCATCCTGAGACCTTAACAAAGGGAACTACTCAGAACTTGATGGTAGAAATTAGCAATGCCTGGAAAGCCAGCATCCTGCAGAAACCACAAGCTTGCAGACTTTCAGATATTCCTTTTCTATGGCTTTGGTGTTTTGTTTTGTTTGAGACGGGGTCTCGTGTAGCCCAGGCTAGCCTAGAACTCACTATGTACCAGAGGACGACCCTGAATTCCTAAGCCCCCTGCCTCTACCTCCCTGCCTGCCTGCTGGGTCACAGCAGTGAGCCACCACACCCGGCTCCAGCCATGCTTCTTGCCCGCAGGCAAAACCCCCATGTGGCAGCTAGTTCCCAGATCCATTTGTTCATTTGCCAGAGAAGGACTGATGTCCAGCTTTTAGCAGATGCTATTTATAACAGAATCCTAACAAAAGTACCATCCATCTGCCTTGGCACCCAGAGAACACATAACTCAACACAAGAGTGGAAACTACACACAGCCAACAGCAATGGCATAAAGAGCAAACGGTTGGCACCACTCAGGATAGGGAGAGAGCACTTGACTCAACTGGAAAAGGACCATGAACCACACAAAAGATGTGGGCAGCTACAGCCACATACTTGAGAGAATGCTGCCTATTGGACCGTTAAGTGGGGGTTCTGTTCTTCCTAGGGACATATGTATTAAAACGCCACCGCCACCGCCACCGCCACCGCCACCGCCACCCCATGACCTTCCACATGCTTCCATATGCACCTCAGCCACCACGAATCTTCACTTTTGGCCAGTGGGGAAAACAAAGGGTGTGGGTCTGACTGCTGATGCTATCCACTGTGCAAGCTTGCGAGTTGATTCTTCTCCTGTCCCAGTCTCCTCGTTTGGAAATTGGAAATAGCTGCCCTCTTTCAAGTGTATTTTCAACCTGGATCCTAAGGACGAGGACCACATGAGATCTCTTACAAGCTCTGCAGACTCTCAACCAAATGCAAAGGTGTGTGGAGGATGAACTGACTCCGGAGCAAGTAACGGAGCATGGGAAAGGAGCCTGCGAGGTGGCTCAGCGGGTAAAGGCGCCTGCTGCAAAGCCCGATGATCTGAGTTCAGTCCCCAGAACCCACAGAGTAAAAAAACCCACAAGCTCCTACTGGTTGTCCTCTGACCTCCACGGGCATGCCATATCACCCATGCCCTCCAAAAAAAAAATAGAAATCTAAAAAGAAAAATTGCTAAGGCCATTGCTCTCACAGCTAGAGATTCATCTGTGTGAATAGTCACCACTCAATAAGAAGAACACAGGTCAACAGCAGCACCTCAGGGTATTAAAGGATAATCAAGCAATCAAACCAAACTCAAGAAAATCCACTGCAGGAATGACTGCAGCGTGGGAGCTGGAGGAATATGAAGCCCAGGGGACCATCACTGTACTATCTTCGAAGCCCAGACAAGGGTGAGCACGGGGCCGGTGCTTACTAAAGCACTGCTGAGTAAATGAGCACACAGATGGCTGGAGTCAACCCAGGGGACAGGATAACCCCACTCACGAAGTCCCAGAGGGGACATTTTCAGTACGTGTTACTGCAGACTGTTATGACTCAGGTTTCTCTAATTCCAAATACTCGGGTCAAACCGCAGCACCTTCTCCCCCAAAAGTGAGGACGCTGAGCCTCTGTGCTGGTCATTTGGTGTTTATCTAGAAGCCTTTCTCAGCCTTGCCTGATGAAACCCCGGAGAACTCTCCCTCCCATCAAAAGGTGAGAAAAGATGTCTTCCCAGGAGAACTAAAGGCCTTACTTTCCTGGATTAAATCAATTCCATTTTGAAGGTGCTGGGAATTGAGCCTAGCTAGGGCCTTAAGACGTGCTAGATGCCGGGCGGTGGTGGCACACACCTTTAATCCCAGCACTCAGGAGGCAGAGCCAGGCGGATCTCTGTGAGTTCAAGGCCAGCCTGGGCTACCAAGTGAGTTCCAGGAAAGGCACCAAAGCTACACAGAGAAACCCTGTCTGGGGGCGGGGGGACATGCTAAACAAGTGCTCTACTGCTGAGTTATATGCCCAGCCACAGGTATCTTTTTTAAGTCTGTTTTGCCTTGGGTTGACAAGAAGCTCACAGCTAATGTCACAGCCCACTTTTACTGGTCAAGACCTGAACACTGTCTTTCCTCCCCATGACTGTCTTGTTTGCTCTAATTTCCTTTCCGAGACTAAAAGCCAGCTTAGAGAAGGAATGGGTCTATCTGGCTTATACTTCCAGGTCACAGTCCATCACTAAGGGAGGAAGTCAAGGTAGGAACTGAACCAGGACCTTAAAGCAGAGACCACCGAAGAATGCTGCTTTGCCGGCTCGCTTTCCGGGTCATTCCCTAGCTCATGCTCAGACAGCTTTCTCATACAGTCCAGGTCCACCTGCCTGGGGAATGATGCCGCCCACAGAGGGCTGGGCCCTCCCGCATCAATTAACAATCAAGATAGTCTCCCGATGCAGGCCAATCTGATGTGGGCAATCCCTCAACTGAGGCTCCCTTCTTAGATGACTCTAGGCTGTGTCGTGGTGACAGTTTAAGCTACTTGGGACCCTGTTCTGTCAGTATTTTTCCTCGTGCTGGCTTACATGTTTTAGTTAGCCACATGGTAGGTGTTCTTACATGTCCTCCCAAAGCCCTGCCTGGACTTCAGGTATGTAGCTGGACAGCTGCTTGTTAAGAACACAGGTTCGATTGTCAGACAGCATAGGAGCAGAAAACCACAGTCTACTGTTCGTCAGCTTTGTGAAGTGCCTCACCCTGTGTCACTAACCACACATTTCCATAGTAACTGTACTTTCTCATAGCTGAGTTCTGAGGACCAAATTTAAACGGTATTGTGGGGGCCGATGACATAGCTCACTGGATAAAGGCACCAGCCACCAAGCCTGACAACCGGAGTTTGATCCCTGGGACTCACATGTGGAAGGAGAGAACTGACTCCTGCAAGTTGTCCTCCGACTACTACATGTGCTCTCACGCATATTCTCTCTCTTCCCCCCCCATCTCTCTCTCTCTTTCACACACACACACACACACACACACACACACACACACACACACACTCACCAACACCAACGCCAACTGAATCTAAGAAAACTTTGAAGTCCATGGAAGGCCCTCCTGTGTGTGCCTCACACAGCAAGTGTTCAGTGTACCCACCGATGGGAACAGTGGTCAAATCACAAATCGGAGCAGAAGAAAAGACAACCATGGCGTCTGAAACCAAATAAGCAAAACAGCAGTGAGAGGTCAAACCCCGGGACAGAGCAAGTGGAGAAGCAGTGTGCACTGGAGGTATCCTGTGAGTCGCAGGTCCAGCCACGGGGTTTGCCCAAACACACCCATCCCTTCCTAATGCAGACAGCATCCTAAAGAATATTACATTGAAAGTGAATTTATACTTGCCTATATTACAAGAACCCTGCCTATATCATCCTTTGAGCCCACAGGAGTTATGTTTATACAAATGTACTTTACAAAAAGATCACACGAAGAATGTTAAAGAAAAGAGTGACTGTTGGTGTCTCTTCTCCTGGTTTTATCATCTACTGCCTGTGGCTTAGGTGTCGGTACCAGCAGGGGAAGGAGCCATCGGGAAGCCATTGTATGACTCTAAGCATCTGATCTATGTCAACGGTTCTCAACCTTCCCAAACTGGGACCCTTTAAAACAGTTCCTCATTCCTGGTAGTGGTGGTGGTGGTGGTGGTGCACACCTTTAATCCCAGCACTTGGTTCCAGGATAGTCGTCAGGGCTACAAAAAGGGACCCTGCCTCGAGAAACAAACAAACAAACAAACAAAAAAGTTCATCATGTGGTGGTAACCACACCATAAAATTATTTCATTGCTACTTCTTAACTGTAACTCTGCTACTATTGTGAATCGTGATGTAAATATTTGATGTGCAGGGTATCTGATATGCAACCCCTGTGAAAGGGTCATTTGACTCCCACGGCATCATGACCTGCGGGATGAGAACCACCGATCTATGAACTTTAATTAGACACTTGCTCTTGATACCGACCAGTGAGGAAGCTTTACTAAAGCACGTGTCTCTTTAACATCGGGCTGCTCAACAGTCCTGCAGAGCTGGTTCTATTTGGAGTGTTGATCAGTTGTAAGGGTCACGGCATGGGTGTTCAACTTCTGTCTGAGGAAAAAAAGTGGGTGGCTGGAAAGGGGGGCAGAATATAAACTATAATAAGTGCAAATAAAACTGGCATGCAAAATTTAAACTGTAAGGTGAGCTTTGTACATCTCTTATTTTTGAGACAGGGTTTCAGTGTAGCCCAGGCTAGCCTAAAACATGAGAGCTTCCTGCCTTGGCCTCTCAAATGCTGGGATTACAAGTGTGCACCGCCACGTCCAGCTTCAGCTAAGCATGTCTTCCCAAAAATGCCAATCTTGAACCAAGCACTGACATGGATGTAGGGAAGAAAGGCAATACACAGATAACTCACACGAACCCTTCTTCCTCAAATTCATAAGGCTGGGCCAAAGACAAACACATGTTCACCTCAACCCAAGGACCATGGTGGAGTCATTTTAGAATCCCTGGAGTTCAGCTAAAGAAATGTTTATTGAATTGAAGGCAACGGATTAAAGAACAAGATGAAATGTGGTGTGTAAAGCACAGGATTTATTTACCACATTTCTCTAAGTCTATTCCTTCAAGGACACAGATGCAATTGAAGAAAAACGAGTGCTTTTCCCAGGAGTGACTTAAGAGTCCTTTTGAAGAGGCAGACTTGTGGAAAGTAAATATTTTCGGGAGGAGGCAGGTACATCTCTGTGAGTTCAAGGCCAACCTCGTCTTAGAGAGACCTTCTTTAAAAAAAAAAAAAAAGTTTTTTTTCAAGAGGGAAAGAAGAGGTGGAGAGGTGAGCAGTCCAGCCTAAAATTTCAGTTTATTTCACGAAATGCGTTCACCTGGAATTTGGACCATGGGGTAACTAATGTAAAACAAGGCTATGTACCAGGAAGAGGGTTTACTTGGAGGCAGAATGAGGCGGTTCTGCCTTGGCGATTTGCTACTTGTGTGGCTGACAGGTCTCTCACTCAAGTTCTCCTCAAGACCGAGTGCAGAACGTGGGGTTCTGCATCTCCGTGGGGCGCGAATGAGCAGGGCGACAAACACCGCAAGCTGTGGGAAGCCGGAAAAGTTACCTCCCGCGGGTGCCCGCCCGCTCCCCCGCGCCCGTCGCTTCGCTCGGGGCAGCCCCGCGCTCCCCTGGCCCTCCAGGGCCGCGCGCCGCCTTACCCCCGGCTGGGTGGCCTCCACCTCGCGGGGACCGGGCCGCGGGATCCCGGGGGCGGGCGCGAGCCTCGTCTCCAGGACGCTGTTGCCCCAGTAACCAGGCCTGCCAAGTGGACGGCGAGTCCCCGCCCTCAGGAAGGAGCCGAGTTGCGATTGGCCAAGGGAGGGGGCGGAGCCAGATGAGGCTTAGGCCCTGGAGGAACTTCCGCCGGAAGTGCTGTCACTGGGCGGGACGAGAGCCAGGAGACAGGTGTGGTGTTTCTGTATTTGTGACTTTGGATTTTCGCGCGTTTGAGGCTGCGTCCCATGGACCTGCTCCGCCTCTGAGAAGCAGACTTTTTTCTAAAGACTTGTTTGTTTTTACATTATTGCAGCAAAATGTTCCTGTGTTATCCTTTTCCTTGTATAATTGCTATATTCATCATGATTATATTTAAGCCTATATGTATGTCTATGTAATCTCTGTACAAATATGCATATACTCAAATTCACTATCATTTTGAGAATTGCTATCTGTTACAGCAATTAAAACAAGAAAATAAAATGTTTTATTTTGCCCTCAAAAGAGTACTTTCATGTGTTTTGAGTATGTGTCTGCATGTCTATATGTGCACTTTATGCATGCAATGTCCACAGAGGCCAGAAGGGGGTGTCAGGTCATCTATTGCTGGAGTTACAGATGGTTGCAAGCTGCCCTGTGGATGCTGGGAGCTGAGCTTGGATCCTCTGCAAGAGTAGCAAGTGCTCTTAACCACTAAACCATCTCTTCAGCCCTGCCAAAAGCATACTTACGGATGATGAGTCTAGCTTTCCCAAATCATACTTCATGAGTGCTACCTGGCTCTCTGGTGAGCAGGATTA
The DNA here is from genome assembly GCF_007827085.1 of Peromyscus californicus insignis. Lineage (NCBI taxonomy): Eukaryota > Metazoa > Chordata > Mammalia > Rodentia > Cricetidae > Peromyscus > Peromyscus californicus. The sequence goes on from NW_026294503.1 coordinate 48,782,272, forward strand.
GCATGTATGGCAAAGGCCATTTGCCTATTTGCCTACTGTAAGGTATAACGCTACAAACACAAGACCTATTTGCTCTGCCCACCACCATCTTTGAACTCCACCTTATGCCTAGCACATGGCATGGTGCATATCCATAAAGCCATAACAGATTAATTAGTACCAAGAGTCCCTGGGCCTAGTCAGAACACAAAGAATCATGTTACTGATCATGAAAACAGCCGGGTGGTGGTGGTGCATGCCTTTAATCCCAGCACTTGGGAGGCAGAGGAAGGTGGATCTCTGTGAGTTCGAGGCCAGCCTGGGCTACAAAGTGAGTTCCAGGAAAGGCGCAAAGCTACACAGAGGAACCCTGTCTCGAAAAACCCCAAAAAAAAGAAAACAATGGTCCTTGTCCCTGGCTCTGTGGAGTTCCCTTCCTCAGACATCCATGTGAGTACTTTGTATGTAGTTCAGTCTTCTTCATAGCATTCTAAGACAGGTCCTGTAAACACACACACACACACACACACACACACACACACACACACACACTATTTTGTCCAAGGATTCACAACTGATCAAGCCAGACCCAGAATGAGAATCCATATAGCTGAGTCCACAGTCCACAGTTATAGCCTTCCTGCCCCTCTTATTTGGAAAGGAAGACAGAGCTGCATGGGTAAGATGCCCTACGCACATCTATGCTAGCAGGTGAGTTAATGGGTACTGTGCCATGTGCTGTACAAATGGACCAGATGTAGTCCCTACCCTCCTGACCTATTTAAGAAGTAAGCTAACTCTCCTACCCACTCTGGCCAGGCTGCCCACATTCATTTCTCTAACTGAATGACCAGGCCTCATCTCATCGAGAAGTAGAACCCATAAGTCCCCAGCACACATGGCATATGTTCACCCTCTCTTCTCTCAAACGAGGTCTTCTTTTCAGAGAGTCTAATTCCTGTGCTGATGCCCTGGGCCCCACAGGCCAGTCTTCCCAGAGGCCTTTGGTTACATCTGTAGCAGTTCTCTTAAGTGTACTCTAGGAAGCTCTAGAGCCCTTTCAGAGGACCCGCGGTCGAAACGGTTTTCCTCAGCGAGCTAAGACATTACTGGAGTTTTCAGTTATTCTCACCTAAGTGAGGCACTCATGGAGACAAGAACAAAGACCAGAGAATCCAGACGCCTGTTAATAAACAGATTTCCGAAAGTTCTCACCATACCTAATGTCGAGATATACTACAGAGCCACAGTAATAAAAAGAGCATGGTCCTGCTTTATTACAAATAAATAAACAAACAACAAAAATATACCAATTCTCACTTGTTTATAACCCAATGAAACCATAGCACCTATTAGTGTGGGTTTGATCTCTGTCCAAACAGACCAAGTTCTGTATTGAGACAGTGGCTTGGAGCAACAGTTTGATGACTGTCATCTCCTGGGACAACACATCCAAGATGTGGTTGATTTCTTTCCCATGATCCTGAGGGTTGAACCCAAAGCTTCCCACATGTAAGCTCTCTACCACTGAGTTCCACCCACGGCCATCAATACATACTCTGAGTGTCTCACCAAATTTCCCAGGCTGGCCTTGTAGCCTAGGAAGATCTTAAACCTGCTATGCCCCTTTCTGGCCTCCCAAATATCTGGGATTATAGGCTGGTGCCACAAGGCTTGGCTTAATTTTTGTGCCTAGTTTTAGGTTGACTTGGCACAAGCTGGAGTCATCAGAGAAGAGGGAGCCTAAATTGAGAAAATGCCTCCATAAAATTGGGTATAGACAAGCCTACTGTAGGGCATTTTTTTAATTAGTGATTGATGGGGGAGGACCCAGCGCATCGTGGGTGGTGCCACCCCTAGGCTGATGGTCTTGGGTTCTGTAAGAAAAGTCGACTGAACAAGCCATGGAAAGCAAGCCAGTAAGCAGCATCCTCCATGTCCTCTGCATCAGCTCCTACCTCCAGGATCTGCTGTTTGAGTTCCTGTCCTGACTTCCTTCAATGATGGACTGTGATGCGGCAGTGTAATAAGCCAAGTAAACCCTTTCCTCCCCAAGTTGCTTTTGGTCACGGTGTTTCATTGCAGCAATAGAAACCCTAAGACAATGTTCTAACTAAACTCTATCTATGGGTTTGTACATATGAGGGGGGCATGCGGTACACAGCACTTGGTCCTAGCTTCAGTTCCCACCCCCACCCCCACCCCCACCCCCACCCCCCACCCCCACCCCCACCCCGCTCTTATATTTTTTGTTATTTTTCACTCCTATCTTTACTCTGAAGTATTTTCCTGCTCTGGCAACTTCTCACTTTTGTGTGAAGAGTTAACTAATTTTCACAAGAAGCTAAATTCAGCTCACTTGTTTATAACCCAATGAAACCATAGCACCTATTAGTGTGGGTTTGATCTCTGTCCAAACAGACCAAGTTCTGTATTGAGACAGTGGCTTGGAGCAACAGTTTGATGACTGTCATCTCCTGGGAAGACTTTCCCCGCCCTGCTGGTTCTCTCAGAGCTGGCGTGGGCGAGGGGTACCCTACAAAGAGCTGTTTTCAACAGGGTGGGACCTGGACTGTGGGGTGTGCATCCTTCCATATCCCCCCCACCCAGCATCATTGACATCAGGACCTTGAGGGAATGACCTCCCAGGAAACTTACTGCCCACACTTCTCTATCCACCACACGTATCTGCTTCCCGAGCCCTCTGGTGACACCCTTGAAAAAGAATCATGAGGAATCAGAAAAGGTACGGTGGAGCCCAGTGCTTGCCTAGTATGTGTGTAGCCTGGGTCCCACCCTTAGCACTGCCACAGAAAAGGGGGGGCTGGGGAGGTTGGAGGGAAAATATTCTTACAGTGAGGTGGGCCAACAGATTGCTCATTCCCTTGGGAATCTAGAAAAAAGACTGCCACGTAGCCACAATCCTCAGGCAGGGCTGGAGGTTGGGGCACTCATCGCAACCTTCTTCTCCATCGTGCTCGCCTAAGAGATGGGACGAGAGCGACCAGCCGTCACTCTGTCGTCAGTCCAGGGAGAGGGCGGTAGAGGCTACACCTTTGCACTGAAGACAAGCGGAGGGGGTGACAGAGCCCCAGGAGCTGGGCTGCTCTCCAGCAAGGCTACTAATGCTGAAGGCTGAAGGAGTGACGCCACCACATGGACGCTCAGGCTGAGAGCATCACCAGGAAGTCTGAACACTGTCCCGTCGGTGTGCTCCCAAATGGAGACAAGACTCTACTCAGCTGTGCTTAAGAGCAAAGAAATTACAAAAAATAAATAACTGAATAAGGGGTGTTGGAGAGCTGGCTCAACTGTTAAGAGTCCTGGCTGCTCATCTAGAGGATCTGGGTGCGGCTCCCAGCACTCACACGGTAAGCTCACAAGGATCCCTAACTACAGTTTCCACGGAATCCGATGCCCTCTCTGGCTTCTGGGGGCACGGAGCATGTACATGCTGCACATCTATACGTGCATGCAGGCAAAACACCCATACACATAAAATAAATAAATCTAAAATAATTGGAAATTAAAATAAATGAGGTGTAAGCAGCTCCTGCTGCAGTTATTTTTCTTGACTAAAAATAGTCCCCCCCTCTTCCACGTCCTCCCCCCCCCATCCCCGCCCCTGGATATTTACCTTGACAGATGATAGGCCTGCTCATTTTCATTCTCTCAGCCAGAAACTAAATCGCACATTTTAAACACTGTCACCACCAATAACTGACAATAAATAGCCTGTAAAGGGTGTGTGTGTATGTGTGTGTGTGTGCATTTTCTAGAGCGTTTTAGGATTCACTATGAAGAGAGACTGTGCAGCTTGGTGTAGCCCCTTATCCATCCTGTCCTCCCCCACCTGCTGGGATACCATCGAGCCCCTCATCCCCTTTAAAAGTTGCTGGATATCTCCTTTCATAGAAACAGGAATCAAAACCCACAATGGAACGCGCTGGGATTTTGAATTTCAGCATCGTGCTGCAGTAGTCGTCTTAGGAGGATGCCCCCTCCGGAACTGAGCTGCAGTCGGAGAAGAGCAATTTCAAGACTCAGCCACCTGGGCAGCAAGCTAACCCCAGCAATCACCAGCAGTTCTTTTTTGCTAAGCGCCCGGATCTTGCAACCGCTTGTAATTAGTGTTGTTTAGCGTTTAATTTGCCTTTACTTAGGTAACAAGCACCTATTGATTACCTGATCAGAAGGGAATGCTACAGTAAGCAGTGTTGGGAGCCTGATGAGCAAGGCATCCGCTCTGCTTGTGGCCCACTCAGGGGCTGAAAACACCCACTTTGGGAAGGAAATGGGAGTACAGTTAAGAAACAGAAAACAGCACACGGGGAATTCTCCCTTTACCAAATTCACGGCTCTAAGTGCCGGCATGTTCCCCTCAATAGACAGAAACCTGTAGCCATATCTTGTCTCAGGGTGAAATCAGGGTCCTGCACTCGCCCAAGCTCAGGCTAAAACAGCCTCCAGCCTTTTCTCCATCTGCAACAGCCCCAGGTGTGGTAGGAATCCAGGATAGAGATGGTCACCACAGCCTGTCAGCCTCACTTCAGGACATTCCTAACACCTCAGGTAAAATGGGGGGGGTGGGGTGAGGGGGGTGTCAGCAAGCCAAGGCTCATCCTTAAGACGGTTTTTAAGGTGGGGGTGGGGGATGCAGCAGTTAAAAAGAAAGGATGGGTGTGGCTCAGATCCCCTGGAGCTGGAGTGACAGGCAGTTATGAGCCACCTGGGAACTGAACTGGGGTCCTCTGTAAGAGCAGCAAGTGCCCTTAACCCCTGAGTCACCTCACAACCCCACTCTTGCTAACACCAAGCATTCTTCTTAACACCAAGGGAAGTAAAGGGGATTGGGCCCTGACCTCCTAAAGCTTTGCAAGAAGGAGCTCACCATATCCCAGTTATGTTACAGGGAGTCAAGTGTCCACCAAAGGTGAGCTCAACGCCCTCATGCTCCATACAGTTGGACTGAGTCCCTGGCAGAGGGAAGTAAGCGAGACACAGCCAGCGGGTCCCCAGAAGAGTTTCCGCCCTCTTTGGACACTGTAGTGGACTGTGAGGGAGAAACAAGAGGCAAATGACTGTGGCCATTCCCCAGAGACTCCCAAGGTCTCACACACACATGGAAACAAGGGAGTCTGTGCCTCCATGGAGATGACCTGCCAGGAGGTATTTCCAGCTTCCTCTCAGCTGGTACCCAACACCACACATCACGACGGTGGCTTCCAAAAAATATGACGCTGAGGGCTAGGGAAACGGCTCAGTCGCTAGAGTGTGTGCTGCACAAGCTTGAGGACCCAGAACCCACATAAAAAATACCAGGTGCAGAGGCGGAGAGAGTTGACTCCTGGGGCTCACAGCCCAGCTGAATTGGTGAGCTCCAGGCTCCAGGAGAGACCTATCCCCCCAAAAAAACAAAGCAGAGACCAACTGAGAAAGATGCCCAACAGGCACCTCTTGCCTCACATGCATGTGAACATGTACATACATGCACACACAAGCACATATACATACACAAATAATCATTTTTTAAAAGATAAGATTATTTCCTGGTAGCCTTTCAGTTTTTGGAGACACTTCAGCATTTTCTGGTTTCTCAAAAACCATTTTTAATAGAACACAAGCTCCCTCCTGCGGTGACAGGAGGCTCCCTTCTGAGGCAGGTTTTAGGGCCCCTCAGCTCACACTCGGAGCCAACAGCACACTGGGATTCAAGCGTGAGCCAGATTGTCCTCTGGTGTGAGGAGCTGGCAGGAGCCCAGCATGCCTTGGAGACCATGACTATGGTCACACTGTGTGGCAGGTGTTTCTGGGACTGGCTGGCTCCTGCTGGCCCCATCCCCACTGGGCTACAGAGTTACAGTCCTTATGCTCAGCTGCCCTCTCCAGGCAACTGTGTCAAACAAAGTCACAAGAGGCTGGGGGGTGGGGTGCACATTGGGAACCCTGGCCAAAGAAGGAAAGGTCTCCTTGTGGTCTCAGGAATGGTGGCAGGGCTGGGGGACTCCGGTAAGGAAACAGCATGGCCTCATTCCCCACTGGGCCACCCTTCCTGTGTCCAGGCCCTGCTCCTGCCTGTTGCTTATAACCAGCAGTACCCCCCATCTTTGCTGAGGTTGCTAGCTCTGAACCTCCAAGGTACCTGCTCTGCTCTCCCCTGTGGATCCTTTCATCTGCCTGACTAGTGTCTGGCTGGCTTCTGGTAAGCAGAGCAAAGAGCCCCTAGAGGGAGGGAGAAGGGGATTAGAAATGAGCAAAGATCTAAAGGAGAGTGGAATGGCCAAGACTGTCTGCAGCACTCAGCTTTACCATAGCAGGTGCTCAGCAAATGACATGGAGGGGAAGGACGAGAGGCAAGTGGAATGTCCTAGGAAGGACCCAGTGGCTCCATGGCACTGAGCTCTGGGTGAGGAGGACTTCGGAGGAGAGGCACCAGGCACAATCTCCTGGAGTGATTCACGGGCTCCACCTAGAGGAATGGCAGGGCTTTGGTCACTGTGAAACAGGAGCCGAGAGTTAGGAGCAGGAGGAGGAGCCAGGCGCCCAGCCTGTGCCTGAGTTGGGATGTTCAGCCTCTACCGGCTCAGCAGCAGCAGTATACAGAAGATTCGGGGCTCTGAGGCATGACAACATTCATTCATCAGCTGCTGGTTAGGCGGCACACCCCTGCTCCCAGGGCAGCCCTGTCCACAGAGGCAAGGGGACACTAGAAGGTGACAGTGATAGGAGGCAAGCAGGGTCGGGAGTGTAGAGTAGCCAGTCCAGTGCAGGAAGGGATGCCCTCTGCAGGGAGGTACAGGGCTGGGCAGCTCAGAGAGGGAGGAGGGAGGTGAGCATTCCAAGGGTCAGCCAGGCCTAATTGGGACATCGTCTGCCAGGAGATAACAAGGACCACTCTGAGATGAGGCTTTGAGGTCATGGGGGCACTCAACTGCTAGGGTCAGAGGCTATTCCCTGGCTTTACCCAGACTGAGGTGCCACCCTGTTCTAAAACATGCAACATGCAGTGTACAAGGATGGGTGACATTGTGGGAAAGGGATGCCAACTCTAAGCAGGCAGGGCTGGCTGCACAGGGAAGGGCTAGCTGCAAGGGAGCCCCACACCTCCCCAGCTATCAGCAAACAGGAGGGTGGGTAAAGACCACCACAGGAGATCCCCAGGATGGGGCCCCCGCTCTCAGCAGTGTCTATGCTCACATAGGGTCATGGTGTCTAGTCCACCCCAACCCCCACCTCCTGGGCTGTGAACAAAGCCACAAGCTAAACCCCGGCTGTAAATTGACACCAGGTGGCGCTGGCTGACCTGCAGCACGGGAATGGGCAGGACATGCTAGCTGAGGGGTTTCTTTTAGTTTTTAGTTCTGATTTTTTGGTTTGGACTTTGGAGATGAGTGTTTCACTGTCATCCAAGGCGGCCTTGAACTCTTATTCTCCTGCCTCAGCTTGCTTAGATTTTATGCAGAGACCACTACTCCAGTTTTGATTCAGTGTTAACTTGGTTTGGCTAATTTTTTTTTTAAGAGTCTCAGACTGGCTTTGAACTCACGAGCTTCCTCCTTCTGCCTCCCCACTGACGGGCTCACAGGTGAGAAACACTATGCCTGGCTTGGGAAGGTTTTGTGTATTTTACTCAACTTCCAAAGTGGCTTCCCTCCCAGTGGTGACAGGGACTATTCCACGAAGTGAGCAACTTGAGTGTGATGCCCATGCAGGTCACTAACTTTAAAGCCTTTTAAGTTCACAGAGGTTCCAGCACACCAACCAAATTACTGAGGAGAGGTAGGAGAACTCGGGGATCTTCAGCAGGAGGGCTGCAGCAGTCTGAACTTTCAGTTTTCAGAGAGAGAGCGGACAACCTCTGCTGCTCCCCAAGAGACTTTCTGGGGTTTTCTTCTGACCTGAACTCTGGGCCCTGCCACTGGGGAACATAAGGAGCTGTGCAGCTGCCAGCCTGTGACACTGCCCATCTCTGCTTGTCCTACTCCGTACCACAGCCCGGCTCAAGACCTCAGTGCTCTACTCCAGCCTGGCTCTTCTCTAAATCCACTCAAGATACCTGTCCCTCACTCCAGCAAGAGGCAGGAGCCGTGCAGGAATACCTGGGACTCCCAGGAATACTCGGAACCTCTAAGACACAGGTAGCCTGAGTAGTACAGCCGGGATGAGGTGCCTTCACCCTCACAGGAAACTCTCAAGAGCCAGAGAGCCGGAGAAAACACAAACAAGGTAGCATGCTCCTGATTAAACCCAAGTTCCCATGATCTAGAGAGCACTCTGTGAGTGGATGCCTAGCTAATCTCCTGACAGCCCCTGTATAGGATATCCTAGAGCCTGCCAGTCTGCTCTCCCACAACCTCCCAAGCCCAAGTCCTCCATATGAGCCCACTGGCAGCAACACTTACCTTTTGGGAAATGGGGGATGTGTGTGTGCTGTGCATACACGTTTACACTTGTGTGCATGTGGACACGTGGAGGCCAGAGGTTTACAGTAAGTGTTCTCTTTGCTTGCTCACCACCATCTATATTAAGGCAATCTCTCACTGAGCCTAAAGCTCACCAATACAGGCTAGTCTAGCTTTTGCTGTGAATCCTGTCTCTGCTCCCCCCCACCCCCACCGAGTGCTGAGGATTACAGGTGGCTGCATTCACGTACTGCTGGGGATTTGAACTCAGATCTTCATGTCTGAACAGCATAGGCTTTACGCACAGAGCAACCTCGATCTCAATGGTCCATGACAGCAATCCTGATCCTGAACTAGCCCTGAGCGCCCCCCCCCCCCCCGACTCTCTCTGACTGTAACTAAAGCTCCAGAAGGCAGGGTCTTCTTGCTGCCTGGCACAGCACTTGGTACACATCAACGCTGAGGCTCCGGCCTAAGCTGAGGAGTTATAGGTAGGGCAGGCAAAGGAGTCCATCACCCTGTGTCCTCTGGGCTCCCTGATGTGTGTCTAAGGGCAGATCCACTGAGGCATAGCACGGGGACACAAGATTACTAACCAGAGTCTGCATTCACCCTAGGTTCTCCCTCTCTGCAGAGGAAATGGTGCCCAGACTTGCCCCACACAGGACTGGGGAAGACGGCCAGGAAGGGCTGGACCAGGTCAGTCTTCATTCCACCATGATGCCCTGAGCTGGAGCCAGAGGCAGGTAGACTGCGGAAGTAGAAGAGATCCACAGAACACCAAAATCCCTCCCCCAATTTCTTCTTTCTCTCTTTACTCTTCCTTTTACTTCCAGGCCACAGGTGGGCTTCAACCTTCACTAAAGTTTGCACAGGGATAAAACAAATTCTGCCTCATCAGAAGCCACCCCAGGCTATTTCCCTCTGTAGCCGTTCCCGGGGGATTGGGCAAGGATAGGGTTCACACTCCATCGATGAGAACGCACAGGGGCCCTTCTCCACCCAGCATACACACCACACAGGCAGGGAGGTGTCTTTTATTAAAGATGCAAGCAAGCACAGAGTACCATGTGTGGCTCCAGAACATCCGTACAGTACTAAAAATAGAAAAATAGAAACAAAATTTCACAGAAAGCAGCCTTCCTTCCCAGACACACAGGAAAGACGCTGCCATGCCCACCTCACAGAGTCATGCACCCGGCCCACACAAGCTTCTCCCTGGACAGAGGTAACGCCAGCTGCAACCAGACCTGCTTCAGAGACCACCCACGGCGGGCCCCTTCCATAGCCAGAGCCTCCCACCACCACGCTGAGCTCTTCCTAGCCTGGTAAAGACCAGAGCAAGTGAGTCTCCAGGTGCAATCTGCCGGTCCGCTTCTCATCTGGCCATCACTTGGGCCAAATTTGAGCCAGAAGACAGCAGGGGTAGGGGTAGGGATGTGTGTGTGTGTGTGTGTGTGTGTGTGTGTGTGTGTGTGTGTGTAACATCGTTCCCTCAGACACTCTGAGGATAGAGGTGCCCACTCAGATAGGCGGGCTTGCCAATCCTATGAGCACTCAACCTGCAGGCTAGGTCCCTTAGGTGAGAGGGTTGGCACAGCAGGGGCATACGTGACAGCAACTCGGGATTTTAAAACCGTGCGATGTCACATCTCTTGCCCGCAGGAGTGTGTCAGTCACTGCCTTGGGGAACAAAGAGAAGGCTGTGGCAGACACCAATTCTGGCGTATGCGGGGACTCTTGATACACCATCAATGCCTTCAGATGCCATCTGCACCCTCGGGCCAGCTTCCCTCCAGGAACTTTCCTTGGGCTCTTCTGTTCTAGGCTCAGAGAGCTGCGTGCTGGAGGTGTTTCTAAAAATGGCCTGGGACAGGCCCTGGCTTGGTGTCATAATGGTTCTGGAAGACTGGCTAGACCACAGGCTAGACCTACCTATCCAGCTCCCCGTCCCCCCAACCCATGTGATCCCAACCCATCCTCTGATCTCAGAACAAGGTGGGATGGCTGTGCCTAGAAAAAAAGACTACAAAAATTACAGTGAACCCTGAGAGCTTCCTACCATCCTGGCACAGCTTGCTCCTGCTCTCCCACGGAAATGGACTTGCATTTGGTTGACAGAGATTTATTTAGATTTCCGGTGAAAAGCGCTATAAAATACAGTGAATAACATGGGGTACAGGGCAGACAGTCTCGCTGCCTGTGCGTGTGGCATGGCCACCACGTGGAGACCCAAGTGCTACAGGCCAGGCGGCTGCTGTGGACAGCATCATCACACTCCTTGCTCTCTCCACTGGGCTCGTCCCCTGCTGTTTCCACGCAGCTTCCAGAGTGTGTCCAGCAAGGAATAAATGAACGCAAACAGGACTTTTTTTTTTTTTTTAGCTAGTAGAGCGTCTGGGGACCGTGAGCATGCAAGTTCGCGGTTTCTGATATTATAAATAAAAGTCAAACGTGAGGTCACACTTCCCCATCTTCTGTTTATACACTAGGTCAAACTTCTCATTCATGGAGACGGTGAAGATGTCTTTCCATAGCCCGACTCTTCCTGCAACACAGACCAGAGCAGAGCTGGCTGTAGCCACCAGTTTCCGGACAAAAGGAAGCCTTGGGAATGGATCCGGAAATTTCCGGATCTGTGCCTAGACCCCTCTAAACTTGGCCTGCTGGGTGGGAGGGGCCAGCCGAGCTAGACCGCATGAGTCCTGTTTGCCGTGGGATTTCCCTGAGTCTGGAGGGAAGCTTTCCTACGGTCACCTTCTGTCAACTACGCACCAGCCATCACACAGACCCACACCTGTGACCAAGAGGGACTCCACCTCTTGCTCCAGGTTAGCTCCCGGAACCTACCACAGCAGATGCTCCGGCCATAAACCTGCCAGAGAGGAAGCACTGTGGGCTGAGGGCAGTGCTCTAAGGAGTCCTTGACTCACAGGTTCACAGCACCAACTGCTGTTGGCACAACGGTTGCCTCTGGAGAATTTGAAAAGGTAAAAATAAATAAACAAATAAATAAATCATCCCAAGGGCCAGTAGGAAGCTCTCCTGAAGCCATCAAGGGTGGAGTTTTCTAGAAGCCTAAGCTCAAAAATTGTTGGGGAAGGCTTAAAATGAATGAAACATCCATGGCATAAGCTCCACTTTCCAGGCTGGACACAAAGCCCGTGACACACAGGAATTCCATACCTCAAGTCCATGTGAGTCTCCCCACAGCCCCAGCTGCTGTCCCTGTCTGGTCAGAACCAGCCCGACAGCAGGGTGGAGGGTGCGGGGGGAGGATGGGATTAGGAGTTTGTACTCCAAACCTCCCATCCACAGGAGCAGTGAGGTTTGTGTGTTGGCTTTGTGCTTTTAAACAAGTGGGATTTGCGGGGAAGGGGCAGTTCTGAAGTCAGAACGCTGGTCATCTCCAACAATAGCCTTGCTCGGGTCTTAACCTCAGCATCTGCCCCAGCAGGACTTCAGATCTGCAGCCACAGCCCCGCCACAGCTGGGCTAAAACTCCTGACACATCAGGACTTTCTCTTTGGTAATGAGGCATCATCTGTCAGTGTTGGAAAAGTAAAATAAAAAATTGTTCTTACCACCCTCTAATGATACCAAAGGGACCAAATTAGAAGCTTCTAGACCAACCACACTATAAATATAGTTTTTCACGATCTTTTTTTTTTTTTTTCCCAGCTGAGAGCTTGTCAGAGAGGAGTCACCCACCTGGTTTAGGATTTGGAATCAAGACAATTTATGCTGTGACATGAACCAAATTTATGCAATGCAGTCGGCTCCCCGAGCCCCTGCATCCTCGCCACCTCAAGGCGATCTTCTGAGTAAAGAGGCAATGTGCTAAAAGAAAACAAAACCACAGAACTGAAATAAAGCAAAACCAAGGCCAACAGTGACAGTGCAAACGCCTCTGAAGGAGTGTGTGGGCGCGCGGTGGCGGCGGAGGGCACGTGACCCGGCGCCCTCCACACGGACCACACATACACCACACGCAAACCAAAGGGGGGGCTGAGGAGGCGGGTCACAGACAGGGTTAACAAAATATGATGAAAGCAAAACGGAAGAATGGCAAATAAACTCGAAATAATAAGTGCCTGTGAAGATGCAGGCAGGAAACACGGGACAAGGGATGATGCGGTGGGTGAGCTGCTCTCCGGAGGGGCAGAGTTTTAGTTAGGCCTTCTCCAGCCTAACTAAGGTCCTGTGCACTTTACCCTTAGCAACTGCCTTTGGCCCCTAGCAGCTGGGATGTAGAGAAAAGCCTTAGAAGTTATTGCTGCTCCACGGCTGACGAAAGACACATTCCTGGAGGCAGCCAGGCTACAATCAGAGCCCAGCTTCTCTCCCCACCTTGGCCACCACCCAAAGTTCTAAGATCTTCCCTCACAGCTCCTCACCCTCTAAAAGTTTCCAGTTCACACTGCTGGCAGCTGGCCTCAAGCCTAGACCATACTTACCCAGAGAGGATTTATGGAACATGGCCACCGCTCTGAGACATCCTGCAACTTCAGTACCTGAGCTGCCCCATGAGCAGCAGCTCACACATGCCCTGAAGAGCTGAGGAACTGACTCAGTGGCCCTGGGAGGAGTCCTCTCTGGAATACTGTCCCCAAAGTGTTCCTGCCCACCAACTGCCTCCTGCTACCTATGTGTCCCACCTCCATCTGGGCCACCTCCACAGTGCCCTGACTCTGACTACTCCCGCTTGGCTGCCCTTAGGCTGGCTCATTTGTTATCTGTGCCTCTTGAAACCCAGAAGCCCCTCCCTTGGCCAGTATCCTCTGGGTCAGAGAGGGAAAAGGACATCTCCTCGCATGGGATCCATCTTCCTGTCCACCACAGCTCACCACTCAGAGCCACCAAAAAGAAGGCTGCTAAGTCAGTGGTCTGCCCTGTATTGCAAAACACGTGGCACCACCACCCTGCCTTGGGTCTGCTCTGTGGGCAACTGACTGGAGCCAGTGAGAATGCTCTACATGAGCACACCTTGCTCGGAGCCTAAGCCAGCCCCAGTAGCTGCTGCCCCCCTTGAACTGTAACACCACGTGTGCAAGCGGACAGGGCATGCCCTGCTCCTGAAGCACCGTGCCCTCAACAGGCACTGGCCAGCAAGTGCTGCCGCCCAGCAGGAAATTAGTCCAGAGAGTCCTAGGTGGACAGGGACTACCTGAGCGGGGAGGGGGGAGGGGACACGTACCCCGGCCCACGGGCAGGGCCTCCGCGTTGCAACACTGGTCCACCAGCTGGTGGCAATGCTCGATCAAGGACTCCAGCTGGGCCTTGTCACAGGACACACCCAGGAATCTGGCCAGCTGCTCCACCATGGTCACCAGGTCCTGGAAGACAAGGGCAGACAGCGGAGCAGGCCATCAGAGGCAGCACCCAGGGCACAGGGTTGAGCTGGGAACTGTACTCATGGCTTCCTCCCTCAGCACTCAAGACGACCAGTCCGGTAATCAGCCAGGAGGTGATGCTGACAGGGGTACTCAGCATCTCAAAACCTGCAAGTCTTGGATTTGAACCCATGGCTCTGGGAAGAGGAGGGAGGTGTGGGGATACAAAGGACTTGAGAGCTGTGGCTCATTTACAGACAGCAACAGCAAAGAATATCCATCACTGGCAAGATTTAGCTGCCACCTAGCTTCTGGAGTCCTCTGCACCCACAAGTGCCCCGGTGGCCTATGCCCTACCCACCTCATCTACGGGAAGGTGGACTGAGGAAAGTAAGTCCTATTACATTCCTTACTGGACAAAGGGCCATTTATAGGCCCCACAATGCCGACAACAGAAGGCAGAATACATCTGGAGCAGGCACACCACCGTTCCCTACAGCCGCCATGTTCTCCCTAAGAAACGCTGAGGCGCCTCCTATTCCCAGTGGGATCCCTCAACCATCACTCCCAAATCCCTGAAAGCCTGCTGGCAACTGCCTTGACCAAACATCAGGAAAATGCTGGAGGCTGTTTCCTCTCCAGAAGGAAATTAGCACCTGAAGCCTCAGGAGGTCCCAGTTAGACACTGGTATGGGAAGAAATTCTGATTGTTAACATGAGCACAGACATGTCAAGGACCCCAATGCCTCAGACCCATGGGAACAGCAAAGTGTTCCCCTGGTCCTTATGTGGATGCTGACATATGTACATCTTCCTCCCCGCTCCTTCTCGATGTTTATGTCCTGAGACGGCATCCCTACAGAGACCCCTACCAAGATGAGCTAAGCCTGCCGCCTTGTTCAGCAATAAACCCAATGAGGTTCTCAGCTGCTGCTAGTGCATCTCCATCGGAGTGCATGTCCCACCCAAGCCCAGATTTTCTGTATGTGTGTCTGTCATTTCTTCACTCCCCATCACCCCAGTTAGGTCAATCCCTAAAGCTGTGCAAGGTTGTGGCACACACTGCTTAACTAATGTTTTTAACAGGCTGTGGTGGATGTGTCCACTCCTCCGTGGATTCCCGCAGCACCCACCCACCTCGCAGCCTTGATCCTGGTGTTCCCACTCCTCTCTTCTTCGTCTCTCAAGGACACAGAACCCCAAGGTCCCATGCACAGGACTAGCACAGTGGGTTATGTGAACAACAGGTGTCAGAGCAAGCACAAAGGAAAGAAGAACCCACTTCTACTAACCCTGGCATTTAATGGGTAGAACTGGCCCTCAGAAGAAACCACCCAAGGAAAGGGCTGCAGGAAATAAGATACATGGCAGAGGTGCTCTGTAGGACTGTTTTGTTCCAGGCAGCTCGGCATCCATACAGCACCCTCCTTGGAAGGTGGGAGGCTTCTGCATCTGGCCACATGTTAAAGGAGACTGCTGGATGATTACCAGGCCCAACTTAGCTGCATACCTCACTCATCTGAGCTGCACTTTCCACCCATAACCAGGGACTAGAGTGCTGGCCAGCCATCTGTCATTATCGGGACCCTCATTAGTGAGAGATTACCCCTCAGGGTGACTGTGAGGAGGAAGAGAGGGGATCTTACTTGGAGCACCTGGGCACAAGCCACAAGACAGGACTGGCAGCAGTGAGGCAGCTGAAGCGGTAAGGGCGAGGTGGGGGAGGTAGCCCAGAGAGGGAAGCATTCTCTGTACAAGTGTAAGGACCTGAGGTCAGAGCCCAGATCTGATTAAAGCTGGATGCAGGAATAGCACGCATCTGCAATGCCAGTGCTCCTACACAGACATGGGCACCCCACACAGGAGAATCCCTGCAAGCTCATGGGCAAGCCAGCCTGGCATGCGCCACAGAGAACAAGAAACCCTGTCTCAAGCAAAAGGTGGAAAGCAGTAAGAACCCAAGGTTGTCATCTGTCCTCCAAAATCACAGTGCAACAGTGCAATGCACACACCTCCACTCACACACATAAAACACATACTCACAAGTGTATACACACACACACACACACACACACACACACACACACACACACACACACACACACACACACAGAGAGAGAGAGAGAGAGAGAAAGTGGGGCCATGGAGAACACCCAGCTCTGCCTCTAAGACCAAGACAAGAGAGCGCCTGCCTACTCCACAATCTGGAAATGCAGATCCTCACTCATGGCTAGTTTCCTACAGAAACTAAGACGAGAACGTGAGTTCCTAAAAACGTAATCTTACGGGCTGGAGGGATGGTTCAGTAGTTAAAGTTCAGCTTGCTGCTCTTCCAGAGGACCCAGGTTCAATCCCCAGCACCCACATGATGGCTCACAACTGCCTAACTCCAGTCCCAGGGAATCTGATACACTCTTTTGGTGCCTGTGGGTACTACATGCTCGTGGGACACAGACATAGATGCAGTCAAAACACCCATAGGCATCAAATAAAAAATTTAAATGAAAGCTGGGTGGTGGTGGTGCTCGCCTTCAATCCCAGCACTTGGGAGGCAGAGGCAGGTGGATCTCTGTGAGTTCGAGGTCAGCCTGGTCTACAGAGCAAGTTCCAGGACAGCCAGGGCTGTTATATAGAGGAAACTTGTCTCAAAAACAAACAACAAACAAACAAAAGTAATTTCAGGTTCCTAATCTCCATCAAAGACATCCCTAACTACAGGCGAGGTTTCTGGAAAAATCAACAATGCCGATTAGACACTAAAGCAACTGACTTCAGTGGCTGGATATGGTTGAGGGTATCCCCTCAGGGAGTTCCTGTTACAAGCTTTGTCCTCGGGGTGATGCTGATGGAATCTAAAAGGTAGGAGCAGGGGCTGGAGAGATGCTCAGCCAGTAAGCACACATACTGCTTTTCCAGAGGACTGCAGTTCAAGTCCCAGTCTCCACATCAGGTAGCTCACAAGTACCTATAACCCCAGCTTCGGGGGATTTGATGCGCCCTCTTCTGGCCTCCATGAACACCTGCACTCATGTGCACAAACACACACATATCCATAATAAACAATAAAAATGACTTTTAAAAAGCAGACAATAGCCATGTGTTTGATTAAAAGATACCCCACAGGCCCAGGTGCTGGAGCTTAGTCCCAAGCTCGTGAAACTGTTTTAGAAAGCAATAGAAACCTTAGGAGGCCTGGCCTAGCTGGGGGAAGTAATCACCAGGGGGCCAACCTTTGAGAGGAATCCCCAAACTCTGGCCCCTCTTGGCTTCCGGACCTCCATGAGGTAATCGGCTCCTGCAGCATGTCTCCACCCCACCACAGGGTCAGAATCAACGAACAGACCATGGACAGAATCCTCTGAAAGTGCGAGCTAAAATCCCCTCATCCTCCTGGGATTCTCTGCACACCTGGGCCTCCAGGCTACCTGGAATCTTCCCATGGCTGTGGGGTCACTACCATGAGAGTCTCAGCCACCAGCAGTTAGTGAGGCTGTCTGCCTGGTGCCCACTGTGCCCCCTGAGTTTCCCCAGCACGACAGCTGGGTCCCACCAAGTGGTGGGCACCCTCTGTGAGGACAGGCTCCACGGCACAAGCTTCTCTCTACCTCTGCTGCAGCAGGTTTTCTGGTACTCATGAGCCCTAAATGCACAAGCCCAGCCTCGGGTCACTCAGAAGGGACATCCAGGACGGGGTACTAGGAGGTGGTGGACACCACACCGCCACAACTCCCCATGCTCAGGAGCCGTCATCACCAGGGACCCCTTCATAAGCTCCTCCCCTCCACCCAGAGTCCTCAGCACATTCCCCGATCAGATTTCCAAAGCCATGTTCAAGCCCACACAGGGCTGTCTCCCTGTCTACCACCACCTCCAGTCTGTCTGACCTCTGTTCCAGCCCCTCCCACTAACCATCACATTCCCCTGACACAGCGGGCAGCACGGCTTGGCCCTGGTCCACCTGGTTCAGAGGACACCTGGGCCTGGCTCCCTGTGGCCCAGACCTGTGCACCCTTAGGGACTGCACTGTGAAGAAGCGGCTTCCCCTGCTCCAGCAAGAGGCCTGCACAGGCTTTGGACTCTCGGTGCCTTGTGGTCCTCTCAGTCTTCTTGTGGAAAGGTGGGGTAGGTGTCTCTACCCTGCAGGTCCCTCTATAACTCGGAAAGCAATGGCTGGGAGCCTGACACATGCTGTTGATCTGAACACACGAACACACATACAAAGGAGGGGTAGGGCAGCCACTGACAAGGCGGCCTGTGAGCAGATGAGAAAGCTATGAGAAGGCAACCTACACAGATCTCTGAAGAACACTCTAGACGGACAGAGCAAATGCACCAGCCTGAAATAGACGCTGGAGGGGCCAGTTCAAGCAATAACAAGGTGGTGGCGGTGGTCGGGGGAACAATGTATCCAGGGACCAGGGAACCACTGCATAGGTCTTGGCGATCACCCACAGCCACATGGGCTGTGAAAGATAAGTGATAATTCATTTTAGCACCAGCTGCTATGATGAGGACTTGATGGCGAGGCTGGGGAGGGAGCCAGGAGTCAAGTCTGGGATTACGCCTCATTAACAGGCTGGAAAGATGCAGGCAGGGACAGAAAGACAGACAGACCTGGGCACAAATGGTTGGGGAAGTGTGAGGACTTAAGGACAGAGCTGATGGGACTTGGGACACAGACACACAGTGTGACAAATAAGATAATTCCACCTGGCTGGGTAGTAGCGGCGCACGCCTTTAATCCCAACACTTGGGAGGCAGAGCCAGGCGGATCTCTGTGAGTTTGAGGCCAGCCTGGGCTACAGAGCGAGATCTAGGACAGGCACCAAAACTACACAGAGGAACCCTGTCTCGGGGAGAGAGAGAGAGAGAGAGAGAGAGAGAGAGAGAGAGAGAGAGAGAGAGAGAGAGAATGAATTCCACCTGAGCAAGGCAGAGCGGCCTGTCATGAACTAAGACAGGAACTGCTGAGGCCTTCAGGGTCAGGGTCAGAGGCTGGCTTGGGTGCCCCGAGTCTTCAGTCTCCCTTGGACGACCACACGGACACGTGTCTTGGGGCATCCACAAGACAGCTCTGTGCATGGTGGCCGCAGTGCTCCTAACCTGGCATCACTGAGACTGCAGGGCAGCGAAGAGAAGAAAAGATGGCCGACACAGCCAGGACCGAGGCCTGTGGTGTGTGGTCATCTGCAGCCAGGAGAAGGGCACACAGCTGGGCAGACGGCTCGGCCATGAAAAGCACTTGGTTGTTTCCAGCACACACATGGTGCCTCACAGCCGCTCCTAACTCCAGCTCCAGGAGACCCAATACCTTCTTCTGACCACTTTGGGCACCGGCGTGCACATGGTGCACATACATACATTCAGGCTAAGACACACACACACACACACACACACACACACACACACACACAATAAATCTGAGAGAAGGGGGTGAGGAGAGATGAGGGTGGCAACTTGGCAGTCAGAGAAGGAAGGGAGGGGTCATGTCATTAGAAGGGCTAGGTGACGGGAACCCAACAACCATCACTTACTGTAGCAAAGAAGGGGAATCACTGGGGACCATGACAGCACAGCATGGGAGCGGTGGGGCAAGAGGGGAAGGGTCTGCAGGGAGGGGAAGATAACAGTGAGATACTGGGAGGGAAGGCCAGGTTTGCTCTTGGCCAGTTTTAAGAAAGAAACCACACGCCTTTAATCCCAGCACTCGGGAGGCAGAGCCAGGCGGATCTCTGAGTTCAAGGACAGCCTGGTCTACAGAATGAGTTCCAGAAGAGCCAGGGCTACCCGGAGAAACTGTCTCCAAAGCCAGAGAGAACAGAGACAGAGACAGAGACAGCGAGAGAAACATCACTACACCCACCCATGGCAGTGGAGATCCCAGGAGATGACACATCTATCATGACACTTGATAAATTCACCTATTGAGCGTCCCCCACCTCTACAACCACACTTATCAGAGTCTGTACAGAACAAGGCTTTGAATCCACACCAGCCAATGCTAACCTCCTTCCTGGAGCACCCCAGACTAATATGCATGGTCACAAGCATCCTAAAAGCTGACGCAGAAGGCAGAGGGACTCAGCTTTGCCAGCACACTGCCTCACACCGTCACCAAGGTGATGGTACTGAGACAGCACAAGAGAGTGGCAGAGGTCCTGCCCCTGTTGCTAAGGTCCTGTTTCTTGGCTTTCCACAACATCACACCACAGTGAGCCAGTCTGGAACTTGTCCTGGGAATCAACCTGTCCAAATAGAGGCCATGTGCTGGATTAGGGACTTGAGCCCAAGCCTCCTCTGTGGCCCACATGCCTCCCTGGGCATGATAAGGGTAAGACATGGAAGGAATTGTGCAGATCCCTCCCATGCCACCCTCTGTGGCCTTCTGGCTTTGCATAACCGGGCCATGCCTCCACTTGGTTCTAGCGGCAAGCACAGAGACCCAGCACCACGGACAGCTCCAAAACCAGGGACAGCGTCTCCCTGATGGACCACATCTCCCGGATGGACGGCATCTCCCCAGCTACTCACCCTGTGCATATCTTCATACTTGAGGAAAAGCACATTTGCATCCATGCGATGTTCCCAGAACTCCTGAACGTGCTCAAACCAGGAGCCGTAGCCCACTGTGGAAACAGGGAAAGAGGTATACACATACAGATGGGGAGGGAACTGTGCTGGCGATCTTGCCCCCCACAGGATACCCTGCTCCTGCCCAGCTGCTGTGAAGGAAACTGCAGGGTCTCCTAGAAGGAAGAAACCATTAAAGGTCCTCACCCCTCCTGCTCCTGCCAACACTCCTTCACCCCTACCCAGCACACGTATGGATGCCCTGAGGACCCAACAAGGGTTCTGAGGCTATGAGGACATGGTGTGTACACTAGTGTCAATGGTCAGGGAAGCCAGGGCGAAGAGACAAGTAGGGCAGGCTGGGGTGTGGGAAGCGCTAAGACAGTTCCAGAACAAGGCCCTGCCCCATGACTTCTGGTCAACTCCAGGCATTCTCAGTGAAACTTGCCATCTAAAAAGACAGATGGGAGCCCTGCGCCATCACATAGGCAACATGTGCCTCAGCATGGCCCTGCCTGGTCAGAACCCCAGGTCTGGGCTGGGCCCTTGGCAAGTGTGAAAGGGGGCTCAGCCCAGTCTGTAAACGATAGCACGGCACTCCTAGTGACGAGTTCCAACGTGCTCCCACTCTCTGGCTGAGCTGCGCAGCCCTGGGGGGGGCCTTTGTACCACGCTTCCACAGGGGTCCCAGAGCAGGACTCAGTGAGACGCTATACAGGAGTGGTACCCTAACCCTGCTGAGCAACAGGAAGGGACCAACTGGAT
This sequence comes from Peromyscus californicus insignis, assembly GCF_007827085.1. NCBI lineage: Eukaryota > Metazoa > Chordata > Mammalia > Rodentia > Cricetidae > Peromyscus > Peromyscus californicus. Next base: position 48,803,321 of record NW_026294503.1, read on the forward strand.
GAGATGCAGGGGCAGGCATGGGGCTCCACCTTCCAGGCTACCTGCAAGCTCCCCGGTTAAGGAGTCGTGCTGGGGCACAGTGGACCTGCACAGGCCCACCCTACTCAGACACACCTGGATGACCTCTGTAAACGGCCCTTAGAAAACGTGTTCACTTTACACAGAACTGAGTCTCTGGTCACAACGGGGCCTGGACCCTGATCTGGATCCGTGTGTTCAGCTGAAGCTGAGTTCAGGCAGATGAAGTCCTGGGGTAGGAGGAAGGCAAGTAGCCTAGTAAAGAAAGGGGAGAATTCTCCCCCACTGCCGGAGAAGGCACAAGACTCCTAGATGGCCTGGACCCCATTGGGTCACAAAGATGCTGCACAAGAAAGGCCAGCCAGGACCATGAACAGAGGGAGGCATGCTGACTGCTAACAGGGATAACAAGAGCACCCTGTTGCCTCTGTACCTGGGGCCACAGAGGAAAGAGATGCGTGCTGGTAGGAGCCGAGCCTCCAGAGAAAGGGCCCTGCCATGACCCCCTGCTTCTCTTCGTACCTCACTCTGCTGAGACCATAAAGCCACTTACCCAGGGCCGGCAGGATAGTATAGCACAGCACAGCCCCCACCCAGTAATATGGCGCCTTTGGAGTCCTCACACTGCACAGGGCAGTGTCTGTCCACAGACCATTGCCAACACAGCATCTGTCAGGTGACCCCGTCCACAGATTCCTCCATGTACTTGTGTCATAGGGAGACTGTCCATAGAGCGCCACAATACTCTCTCCATCCAGGACCCTGTCCAGAGGTTCCACACAGCATGTCACTTGACCTGGGCATCACTTAACCTCAGCCCTGGAGTCTCAGACCACCACCATTCTCATGCAGATCGTTCTCACAGTGCCTGCGACCCTGCTCCGTCCTCTGCCCTGTCCAGTACTGGGGGCACCAAACCCAGGGCCTGACATGCTAGGCAAGCATGCCTGCATCTCCAGCCTTCTTCCTACCTTTCGTTTTGAGACAAGGTCTCATTAAGTTGACCAGGCTACCCTTGAATTCGCTCTGTAGCCCAGGCAGGCCTTGAGCCTGCATGCTTCCTGCCTTAGTCCCCAAGCAGCTGGGATTACAACCTTGTGCCACCATCCAGGCTATGAAATAATGGTTTTTTGGTTTTTTTTTTAATGATCCTTCTCTTAGCTGCCACTTTCTTTTGAGCCTTGGGCAGGGAGGAAAGGGACCATGTTGTGGTCACTGCGTGGCTAAGAGCACAGGAAGGTACTTGAGCACCCAAGGCACACGCTTTGAGAAGGATGCAGGCCAGAGCGCATGGCCTTGACCTCTGAGGCTTTGCACTGTGAACAGGGAAACCCACGTCAGGGCAGATTTTCACAGCTCTGGCTGAGAGTACACCAGGCTGAATGTGACAGACCCCTGCTGTCACTACGGTGCTGTTCCCACATACCTGTGAGGCAAGAATGGGCGGCTATGAAAAAAAGGTATAATGCCGTGAGCAGAAGGGGGCACACCTGGAAGACTGCAAGGGGCACCCCAATAGTGCACAGGGAAAGAAGCTGGGTGGGACCTGCGGCAGACCCAGGGACCCTGGGGAACAGGTGCTGCCATTTCCCACCACGCATGTGACCCAGCGCTGGGCACAGGGCACAGCTGAAACCATGTTTAACAGGAGGAAACGGATCGCTGAGGACCTCTGGCCCCTGTGGGTTTCCAACTGCAGGCAGCCCAGTGTGCCTGCTGCAGCTCAGCTCATTCTCCGGCACCTTGTGTGCACCATTGCCTGAGCAGGAAGCTCCTGGAGGCTGCCCGAGGTCTGCTGCACTGGAGGTTTCACCGGTACACCCTCTTTTCCCATCATGCCTCACAGCCTCCCTGCAGGACCCCCGGATGAGCCCCACAGAGTGGTCAGTGCGTTTTGAGACCCAGGGCTAGGACAGTCTCAGTGCAGACTAATGAAAGCGTGATGATCTAAGCCATTTCCTATGACTGGGTGCACACCACACAGTCCCTTGCCAGTCACAAGACCCACAGAGATGTGGGGGTGACAGGGGGAAGTGGGAACACAGCCGAAGAGGAACTGGGACAATGGCTCCAAAGAGACAGGTGGCCTGCGGGTTGAAGAAAGACAGAGATGAGAGATGGAGCTGCTTCCTACTGTGGTCCCTGACTTCCTAGAAGACCAGTGGGGTGAGGTGGCCAGGCCCTTGCTCCTCCCGGGTCGGGAAGGAGCCAATAGGAAGTATACACAGCATTCAGCCCAGCACACCCTGCTCCCTAAGTGTGCTGTTCCCTGTCCCTGCCGGGCCTCTGAAGTCCAGCCCACGTGATGATTCACACCCAGTAGCAGCCTTCACATTGGTATCTACCATTCACAGCATGGAGATCTGGGCCTCTGAGTTCACAGCTTTCATTCTCACCTCATTAAGAACCCAGGCAGGAAGGACAGGTGAGGAGTATCTGGAGAACCCTCACGGTGGTGGGGGTGGGGGGCGGCAGGACTCGGAAGTCTCAGAATCTGCACTGCTGCGCACCACCGCTGAGATCCACGGCTCCCCAGCCTCGCCACCTCCGCCACGTGGTAACAACATAAGCCTCATCTGCACGGGTGCAGGTGAGGTGCCATTACACGCCGCGCCTTCCAGGAACCCCCGGCACCGGCTGGTATGTGCGAGGAGGTTAGAGCTCACACCCACGGGCACTTACATTTGTCGTTCATGAACCGCCGACAGAACTCCTGGAAGGTGCCTCGGTAGCTCATGGTCCGCAGCGAGCGGTGGAACTGATAGTAAGACACAACCAGGTCCTTGGGGTTGCGAGCCATGTAGATGACCTGAGGGTAGAATGGTGGGGTCACTCCCTCTCCTCCTGGCCAGGGGTCCCCTTGCTCGTTCCCAGCACGGATGTGCTGCTCTGGCCCATGGGCTGAGTATGCGGGACAAGCATGTGACTGTCTTACTGTACTGCTTTATCAGGGCACAACTGTAATCAGTAGGAAACAGACGCCCTGGTGAGGGCTGGTGGCCTGGGAACTTCAGGGCTGAGGACAGAGACAAGAACAGGAAGCACCATCCTCCAATGTGAGAGAACACCCCTCACTCCCTGGTAAGCACGGAGGAAGGACTACAGTCATGATCCAAGATGGTCCCTGGGGCCAGGGGGAGAGGTACCTGCAGTGGTGTCGAAGCCTAGGATTCTTAATGAGGAAGCGGGGGATGGGAGATGGGGATAGGTTACCTTGGAGTCCCCATTGTGGAGGTCAGAGGGCAGGAAGCGGTAGGGGAGGTGGCTCTTGATGAGCCTGGGAGACGTCAGTTCCTGCAGAGAGAGATATGACCGTGATATTCGCATGTGTGTGTGGACATGCGCGCACACACACACACACACACACACACACACACACACACACACACACACACTCCTTCCCTCCCAGGGACTTTCTAACCACTCTGGAAGGATCTGGTCTGGAAGGATCCTGACCAAGCAGTACTCAGTACCTGCTCTAACCAGCTACCCACTTGAGCCGTCTGGACATGACTCACAGATGGCTGGATCCCAGGCGTTGTAATGAAGGGTCGATCCCTGATAGACATAGGGATTTGGTTTGAGTGGCTGAGAATGAGGAAGGGTCTGTGGGGCAGCAGAAACCCAAAACACGGGCATAAAATAGTGCCTGTGAGAACGTGGGGGTGTCTAATTTTAAAGCTTCCAGCTACCCTCCATTCTGATCTCACAGCAGCCTGGGGGGACCATGGACAGCAGCTTTCCCTCCACCCTCTGCTCAGAGGCTCTCATCCTGTCCACTTCCCCTTGGACCACGAATCTTGATGTCCATTCAGCCCTCGGCTCCTCTCTTCCTTCTGGAAATTCCTCGGACGGCTGTTGCCTCCTGATCCACTGTCCCCAGCTCTGTAACCATCACGACTTCCTGCCCTGAGGTGGGAACCGTCAGCTCACTACTGTACCAGGAGCAGCACCAGCATGTGAGGAGCTTGGAGCAGAGACAGTGGGCACTCCCAGTGTTTCCTGTGGAGGAGCCAACGTGACCCGGCACAAACTACAGACAGGAGGGCGACCTCCGGGTGCCAGGTCCAGTCAGAAACAAGCTCACCAAGAGCAGGAGGGATCTGCTGCCGTGACATGTGGTCGAACCTCTCAGAGATACAGTCCCCGAATGCTCATGGAGCAGAAAAGCAAATAGGAGAGGCGGGTCCCGCAAGGCCTGAACTACAGAGGCAGCAGGGGATGGAATGGAAAGAAAGGTCCAGATACAGACAGGATCTCATCATACAGGCCAGACTGGCCTCAAACTCATGTAATCCTCCTGTCTCAGCCACCCCAGTTCTGGGGCAATAGGTAGAAGCCACCACACCTAGCTAATTTTATTTTTTTGTTTGTTTGTTTGTTTTTTTGTTTTTCGAGACAGGGTTTCTCTGTGTAGCTTTGCGCCTTTCCTGGGACTCACTTGGTAGTCCAGGCTGGCCTCGAACTCACAGAGATCCGCCTGGCTCTGCCTCCCGAGTGCTGGGATTAAAGGTGTGCGCCACCACCGCCCGGCTTAATTTCATTTTTGATACCAAAGATTTTATTCAAACATGTCCATCCCAGCTCCCTTGACAGATGAGGGAGGGGGCTGAGGCCTTCTTTCCCACTGGTAGTCCCTCAGTTCATGACCAAACATTTCCTCCCTGCCTCGCAGACTCCCTGAAACTGACATCAGTCACCTGTACTTGACAGGTCCCAGGGTCCTTAAGGACTCAGGCTGAATTAAGGACTCAGAACCGTCAATTTCTCTTCCTGGCTAGCTAGAACTTCCTGGAGGCCCTCAGTTGTTCCCATGAGCACCCATGAGCTCCCCTGAGGAGCCACTGTCACTGGGCAGGTGTAACTGTGGAGGAAGGGGTCCCACAGGTACCTTGATGATGTCCAGACCCGGCTGTGGATACTCCAGCACTGGCAACTGCTCATCAATATTCATCAGGCCAATCTCATCAGGGTCGGCGCCCTGGCTCACCAGGTAGACCACCTCCTGCAGCAAGCTGGTACCTGGGTGGAGAGGTAGGGAAGGGTGCTCAGAGGAGCCACTGGGCCACCCTCACAGCCAACGAAACTCCTGCTGCCTGAGAAGCGGACACAGGGCTCAGCGAGCAAGAGGAACCCTGGAGAGAGACCAAGAGAGCCCCGGACTGAGCGTGAGGCCTCAGCCTACCACAGCTGCTAGTGCCCAGCCTGCAGCTTTCCTCAGCATTCATTGGGGCGGGACAGCTGGGAAAGCAAGCAGGATGTAGCTGCCACTCACAGACCATGGTGGGGACCACTCTCAACTGAGGCTTCCAGGGGCTGAACTCTCCATTGGATTCATGAGTGACTAAGCTCAGAGGGGACAGGTATGACCTGAGCTGCCAACTGATTCCTTCATCTGCCCAGTGTCCACTAAACTAAGCACACATGCCACCCATGCTCCTGGAACACATGGAGGGAAACAAGCCAATAGGCATATGCTAGATCATTCCTGGATTTGACATTCATGAAACACACAAGTCCTGAAAACACACTGATATTTACACTGTGGGACACAGTGGCAAAGAAGGATGAACATGCAATATCCAATGTGGGGAGGACCCAGGACCAACGGCACCATGGTGTGACTCTGGTTGTTCCTTTGCAAAATGAGCTGCGGCGAGAAGAGAGACCAGGGACCACGTGAGGTGGTCACTCACTCAGAGACACAAAGGAGACCAGCATCTCATATTTCACTGCACCTCATGGGTGGGGGGTGTGGAAGCTGGGTTCACACAGAGACAGAAACCACCTCTGCCTGCAGCAGCCTGCTCTGTGTGCAGCCTGCTCCCTAAGACAGCAGGAGATGGCCAAGGCCAAGGCCAGACCTGAGCCCACACATGAGTCACGCAATGCAGAGAGGAACCCATCAGGGGACAGTGGCCCATGGGGCTAAGGATCTGAGAGTAAACCCCCATCTTCCCAGAGCAGCATGACACGGATGGGTCCCCTGCTGAATCTGGGGACCATCCCTTCCCTCAGACCCGGACCCAGGCCCATTGTCTCCAACCTCAGTCACTTCCACAACGTCCCATGGTTCACAACAAGGCCTGGGCACCAGAGTCCAGCCTTCGCCTTCCCTCTCCCTGTTCCCTCCTCACGAACTCAGCCTCTCATCCAGGTCCAGTACCTCCTCCCGCAAACCCTGCCTTCTCAGAAGCCCCAGGATCACTCACAGCACATGCTGCCATCTGTACCCTCGCTGCGCTCCCACCATGCTGAGCCTGGCGCTACCCACTGCACCCCAATCCCTGTGCATAAGATACATGCGACATGCTGCCTGGGCACTGCCTGGGCGCTGCCTGGGCTCTGCTGGGCTCCAGGGCCAGCCAATCAACAGTCCGCCAGGAGCCAAAAGAGGCAGGCAGACATGTCTGCAGTTGTCCAGCCTCTGTACCTTCCCAGGGCACTGGGAGCAGGTACTGTCCAGAAATCTAGGCCAACCTCCCATGAACTCAAAGAAGAGAGGGACACATAGCTGAACACACTGTCCCTTCCTATTGGGCTTTCTGGCCTTCCCCTGGGTAGCCTCATGCAGCCCCACCCCCAGGAAGCCAGGGCTGTGGATAATGCACACATCGCACCAGGCCAGCCGCGGAGGTGGCTCCTCTGTAAGAACCCTTTCTCCATGCCTCCTTCCTCTACGTGTCTGTTCAAATGTCACCCATGCCACCCATCAACAAAGGCCTGTCACCAGCTGCCCTGTCCTCCATGCTATTCCTGCTGTGCCAACAGCCCAGGAGCCACACACCACATCCAGATCTTAGCTGGAGCCAGAAAGCCAATTTGTTCCAGTGGTCCATCCATCCTCCAAGGCCCTGCCACAGTTTACGTGCTGATGAGGCAGGATGGACGGGGGGCGGGGGCGGTGGCGGCACCGGGGAGCAAATCCACCAGGGAGGAGGAAGTGGCCAGCATGAAGTAACACAGAAGCTTTGCAGTCACACAGGGAGGGCCCTAGGCCATAGCTGGAGTAGGAAGGTCTCTCTCTCTCTCTCTCTCTCTCACACACACACACACACACACACACACACACACACACACACACACACACGCACACACACACACACTTACAAATGAAAGGCCAGAAAGTGCCAAGGCCACAGACCCTGGTGAGGCCAGCCTGTCTGTCCCTCCTGGTGAGCACTGTCCACTCAGGCTCAGCTAGCTTCCCAGAAAGGCCCTGAAATGAGTCTCTCTTGGGTCATTCTTTATGGTCTATTTTTAATGTGCCCCATCGCGACTTCAGCCCAAACGGACCTGAGCTGTATTTCAAAACCACCTCCATCCACAAGTCCACCCTTACCTCCACTGTGTGTTCACGCCAGGAACACCACCCATGAGAGCCAAAAGTAGCTATTTACCTGCCAGCCACTCAGAGGCACATGGGCAGCACTAATGAGACTCAGTGGGTTTTTTTTTTAAGTCATGAAGTCAGGAAGGGGAGGTATTGAGGGGCCCCGGGGATAAAGGAGGGGGAAACCAGATGGATATGATCAAAATACATTTTACACATGTAGGGAATTCTCTACAAATACGTAAAGCTATTACGTTAAAAAAAATAATAAAGAAAATAAAACCTCCCTTCTACAGAAGACACAGGAAGGGCCAGTAAATGACCTGCTCGGGTCAGGGCTGTTCAGTGGCTGAGTAATCATGAGTATGCAGATCGTGGGCACCCCCGAGCCAGGACAGCCATGCATGAGGACACCATGCGTAGCTTCACGTCACATGGCACCCAGCAACAGGCTAATAGGATGGGCTAGCTCCTGGATGACAGTCTGTGTGGGTCTCCTAACTACCAACCCTGGGCCTCAGGAGCAGGGTATAGAGGTGCCGGTCTCCCCGTGGGTCCCCAGAGTGGCAGTTAAGGCCACATCAGAGCTGGGAAAGAGCAGGACCAGGGGCTGCAGCCAAACCTCTGCAAGTACTTGAGAGCAGGGAAGACATCAGGACTTGATGCTGCTGCGGGTGGCCACCGTCACACTGGGACACTTTGAAATACACAAAAGGAGACGGGGCCTCCCATGCTGCCTGGAGGGGGGGAGCCCCTGAGCTCCCAGCCTGCCGCACCCCAACAGACACAGTCTGCAGGGAGAACAGCTGTCAGCTGGGAACACGGCCAGACTCTCCATAGGCTCTGTGTGTTGGTGGACCGATGCCACCATCCGCAGCTCACTTCACTGACACGGCCAACGCCTGGGCGGCAAAGCCTCAATGCCCTGTGGTGGCTGACGGGACACTCTGCTCCGAGTCCTAGGTCGAAATGCATGGAAGGTCCTGCACCTATCTTCCTACTCTTTGGCTTTCGTTTCATAAAACTTTTCTTCTGCTTCATGGCCATGTCCTCAGCTGGACCTCGCGGCCCAACACTTCACCACCCCAACTCTTAGACTTTCCCTCCCAAGACTTCCTGGGGCCCAAAGTACTTCTGCCAATCCCTCCTCCATGCAGCTTTTTCTGAGAAGGCATGGAGGACACACTGAGGACAGAGGCCATCAAGGCATGGGAGGGGACACTTAGGACACTACTCAGCGTCTTCTTCCTGCACTTAAGTGTTTGTGTGTCTCTGTCATCCTACAGGATGCCTCACTACTTGAGCCAGGATCCTCCGAGGTGGGAGTGGGACTCGAAAGCAGCTAAGGGGTGGGGCCCAGGTGTGTGTGCACCCGTGAGATGTGGGGGGAGAGGAAACAGACACAGACGCACACATGCACGCATGCACGCACGCACACACAAAGGACGGGTGGGCAGACACAGACAGGCAATCTGACAGAACACACGTCGCCCAGCCTATCTATTTCCCTAGCGAGGATCAGTCATTTCTAGTCCCCATGGGTCTCTACTATCACACAGGTCAGTTCCTTGGTGTCCATGTTCCTCCAACCTCTGGTGTGGGGCTTCGGGGAGGGGACAGGCATCCTGTCTAGGACAGATGAGGCTGAGAACCTCACCTGACCCTCACTGCTAACAAGGCCTAGGCCTGATGCCCACATCCACAGCCTTTTGGAGTCAGCGACCCCAAGAAACCCCATGGGGTGACCGCGTCACCGATTCCCAGGGCTCTGCAGTGGGAAGTGACCTCTTCATCTTCAACCAATCAAGCCTGATCTTCCAGACTGTCTACTGTCCACATGGACTCTGGACTGTCCATCACTCCTGATCAGTTTAGAGAAGTTTCTAGAACAAGGAGAGCTCTGTCTGCGTTGTGTTCCTTCTGCCTCACGGAGCCCCCACCCTGCTGGCTGCTGAGGTCCTCCTTGTCTCAACTGGTAATTGGACCAAGGTGAGATGGGAACAGGAAGCCCTGGGACACACCCCACCTGTGATGTGGAAGCTCAGCTCCCCCTTGGCCTGGGAGACAGGACATGGTCCCAAACCCAACGGCCAGAACCCCACTGAACACCAAAAGGAAGTAGCATCTCCAGTCATCAAGTGTGACTTGCTTTTCCTGTTGAGACAACACCACGTGGCTGTACTGTACTGGGCCCCCCTCCACCTTGCCACACTACAGAAACCCCCAAAACCTGGAGCCCCGTCCCTACTTGTTAACTCAACACAGCCTATAGGCTGAGGAGGTCTCAATCAAAGACTGTCCAGCTCACACTGGCCTGTGGGCATGTCTGTGAAGGGTGATCTTGATATGGGGCCCCACCCTGACTACTGTGGGCAGCATCATTCCCTAGACAATTGGTCCTGGGCTGTGTAGAAAACTAGATAAATAGCATGAGCGAAAGTGAGCCAACAAGCAGTGTTCCTGTCTCGGATTCCTGTCCTGACTTCCCTCAATGATAGATTGGGACCTGAAACTGTAAGCCAAATAAACCCTTTCCTCCCCCAAGTTACTTTGCTCAGAGTTTTATCACAACAAGAGAAAGCACACGAGGATGCCTGGCCTGGTCCTCCAGAGACTCTAGGAGCAGAGGAAAGACACAAACCACTCCTCTGGGTCTCAGTTTCCTCGCGATGCCCATCTCCTGGGCCTGCAACTCTCTGAGTGGGTGGGTACTCACTCAGGTGGAGGACACCTCTGCTGCCCAGGAGGTGGCAGATGCCACCCTGCAGCCGTTAGTAGAGTGCAGGACCCCATGGGGTGCAGCATGCACCCCCGAAAGAGCACGCACCAGAAAACATCGGGTAGGTGCTCCTGAAGGAAGAGCGAAGGACAATTGGGGCCACCTGGGACCTCACGAAGGCACAGAGGATGCCTGGGTGCAGCTCGGCCATAACAATCCTGCTGTCGCTCTAACCGAACCACGTGACCCACTGTGGTCAACACAGACTTCTGGCTGCTCTCTACATTTCTACCACTGTGATGGCCTCCCCAGGCCGGCTGTTCATCCCAAAGCCAGGAGGAGATGGGAGCAGAATGGCCCGTCTATACCCCTTGGGCACTCCGCAGACACATGAGCTGGCTGCAAGTCCAGCTTAGACTGGGAGCCGTCCCCAAACTAAGATCAAGTCTAGGTCCTCACCACCTGCCTTCCCTGGCAGACTCTGCCCCTTCAGTGACTGGGGGCTCCTGACACTGAGGTGGATAGCTCCTTGATGCATGAAGGCACCCGGCCTCAGCCCAGAGCCCGCTCTTCCCTTAGGCAGGCACAGGTTAAAGGACACTAGCAATAGTCCCCAAGCACAGGGAAGAGCTGGCAGTGACTCCCACCTCTCTCCCAGAGGCAAGGGGCCTGCGATACATCCACCCTGTCTCTCCAAGGGCCCCGTAGGCTGGGCAGACGGCCACAGAGGCAGCCTTTCTCTAGTTCTGCTTCCTACTCTGTCCCAACTGAGGTCACTCCCTTAACTGATTAATGGAAGGTCACTCTCCAGGACCCTAGCCCCATTGTCAGGACCAAACTCCCAGTCCTGGAAGTCACTGAGTCCAGGAAGTGTCAGAAGGGCTGGGGACAGCCAGGCTCACCCTTGACAGTGGCTCCTCTCTGGGTGGTGTGGTGGGTGACCCCAATGTCATCACTCACAAAACACTCTGGGCATGGCATTGGCACCCACAGCAGCAGTGTTGGTGCCAAGGCACTGACCCCACAGGGACCCAGGGCTGGTCACCTGACTTCTAAAGAGAAGAGCAAAGAGAAAAAGTGGGTGAGGACTCAGAAAGGCTTGAGCCTGGGGCACTCACCTCAGCCTGGAACCAGCCACACAGGTGACCACCAGAGCCGCCGTCTCCGGCTGTGCTGTGAGGGCCCCCACCCCGCCCCACTAAAAACATACAGGGAGAAAGAAGTTTAGGAGCCTAGAGTTGGCCAGCTGCCCAGAGCCCTGGTGTTGGATCCTGGCTATCCCTAGCTAGCTCACCTGTGCTCTAACATGGTGGCCTTGAGGAGGGAGGGACAGGGAGTGGACATGGGCAAAGGGATAGACACACCAAGAGCCACCAGGCCATAGGACTGTCAGTTTCAGGGAGGCAGGTCCGCAGGATGTGGTGGGGAGCACACAAACTGAGTCCCTGAGCCCCCATTAGGGTCTCATGGCTGGGGAAGGAGTTGATGCTTTCCCCCAGCTCTAGGCTGCGCTTCTCTCGCACTCGGTGCATGTTCCACACAAGAGGTGAGTCCATTACCCGGAAAACCAGCATCCAGCCAGCGGTGGTGGTGGAGGACTCCAGGAACCCCAGCACTTGAGAGGCTGACACAGGAGGATCCGGAGTTCAAGGCTAGCCTCAGCTACATAACAAGTTCAAGGTCAGCCTGTGCTACCTGATACCCTGTCTCAAACAACAACAACAACAAAAAATAGCACCTGTGGGGTGACTTCAGTGATAGTGCACCCCAACAATCCCAGCACCAGGAAGGCTTAAGCAGAAGAATGAAAATTCAAGGCCAGCCTGGAGTACACAGATAGACCTTGTCTCAAAATATTCACACAGGCAGACAGAGACAGACAGACAGACAGACAGACAGACGCGCGCGCGCACACACACGTTCCCCATCTGACTTCTCTCTGCAGTGTCCAGGAAGCTCCCCAGATCCCACCAGGCCCCAGAACTGGGTTTATCTAACACCCACCAGCTCCCCAGGTTCACAGCTGGGCCTCCAGCCTGGCCACTCCCTGAGCCCCTTCCAGTAACTCATGCCTCTGTCCCCTCTCCGCCAGCAGCTACGCCACAACCCACAATCCCAGCCACACCCCCAGGTCCTAGGGGCTCCAAGGATCAAGTCTCCCACAATTCCCAGAGTCCAGAGGGGAACTGGCATCTTTCTTTACCCATGTGCACATTCATATACTTTGTGGCGGGACAGTACACCCATGAGTCCCGCGTAAGTACAGCCCAGAGGCTGGGAGCACAGCTGAATGGCAGGCATGCACTGACTGAGCATAAGGCCGCAGGGCCCTGGATTCATCCCAGGCACTGGCCCAAGAGACAACACCAGATACAGCCCCCAAACCAGCTGTGGAGCGCCCAGTATGATGACTTTCACAGAGTTCTCTGAAAGCAGATCCTAGCCAAGACCCAGCAGGGACTTAGGGCTGGGATGAGGGCTGTGAGGCGGTTCCAGGCTCAGCCAGCCCTGCCTGTTTCCTGCCATGCCTCTCCCAAGACAGCCCAGCAGGCTGTATGCCCGGTGGTGGGTCAGTGCCTGCACCTGGACTTGGCCCCAGGGCCCTTGCACCCCGACCCCTGCTCTAAGAGCATCCATCACTCTGGGAGGATGCTGGGCAGCTGCCCCAGGGGCTGGGACTCCACCCTGGGTGACACACTGCTTACATTTTCTCCTGGAACCGCCCGCTCAGATACAGCAGGGTGATGGCCAGCCACCTTCTCAACTACCCTGAACCTGCAGGACAGCAGTCACAAGGACGCTCTCCAGGCACAGCAAACGAACCGGAGAGCCAGCTGAGCTCCTCCTACAGACCCCAGAAAAGGCATCACCCGGCTGTCTCCGCACCAGGCCTGGATGGCTGGGTGGCTCAGATCCCAACCCAGCTGTGTGACCTTGGACAAGCCTCCTCCCCTCTCTGAGCCTCTGCCTAAAAGCTCTACCGTGCATGGTTGCTGGGGACCCGTGTGCCCTGGTCCCGCCTGGTGACAGAGGCAGCTCGTAAACAAGGATACAGGGGTGCAGAGGCCAGTCCCATCCCCCACAGAGTCCATGCTGGAGGAGCGCCCGCCGCCCCCGCTGCCGGCACCACACGGGGAACCGGACAGGACCGGGGCACAGAGAGGTTGAGCGACCTGCCCAAGGTCACACAGCCGCGCCGGCGCGGCGCCGGGCACGGCGCAGGGTTCCCGACTTACCAGACTTAGGGTAGGTGACGATCCACACGTCGCTGGGCCGCACCGGGAAATCGGCGATGTCCTCCATCTTCCCGCGGCAGAAGGGCGGCAGCCGCACGCCATGGAACTCGAAGTACTTGCTCTCGAACTCGCCCGGGGTGCCCGGGGTCTCCGCTTCGCTCTCCGCCATGCCGCCGCCCGGCCCGGCCCGCAGCTCCAGGGCGTGACGTCACGGCGCCGGCGCGGGGCTCCGCGGGCATGACGTCATGACCGCACCCACGCACGCCGCGCCCCGTGACGTCGGGCGCCGAGGCCCCCCGCGCTTGCCGCAGAGGTGCGTCCGGGTCCGTGCAGCCGCCGCCTGTCAGTCATCGGGGCAAGGGGCAGGGCCCCCACGCCCTGGAGCAGAAACCGGGCACCTACGCAGACCCAGGGTGAGCCGCGGGGAGCCGGGAAGCCTCACCTCCAGAAGCTTCTGATGCCGGAGATGGCAAAGTCCGCGTCAGAGCGCGGCTGACAAAGGCAGCGCTTGGAGAGCCTCGAATCAGGTGCCAGAGAGGACTCCCCCAGGGAGAACCCCCGGCAGACAGGCCCTCAGAAAGGAAACCCCCGGACAGAAGACCTCCGGGCAGAGGGGACACCCCACCCCAAGCAGAGAACTCCCCCCGGCAGATAGGAACCCCAAAGTGGGCCTCTCCAGGTAGAGAGGACCAGACCCCCCAGCAGAGAAATCTCCAGGCAGAGGGGACCCCCTCCTCTAGAGAGGAAACCCCCATGCAGAGAGGACCAGACCCCAGGCAGAGAAATCTCCAGGCAGAGAGGGACCCTCCCCCAAGAGAGGACATCCCAGGCAGAGGGGACCCCCTCCTCTAGAGAGGAGACCCCCAGGCAGAGAGGACCAGACCCCCCAGCAGAGAAATCTCCAGGCAGAGAGGACCAGACCCCCCAGCAGAGAAATCTCCAGGCAGAGAGGGATCCCCCCCAAGAGAGGACGTCCCAGGCAGAGGGGACCCCCTCCTCTAGAGAGGAAACCCCCATGCAGAGAAGACCGCCCCCCCCCGGCAGAAAGGGACCCCAGAGTGGACCCCCAGGCAAAGAGGACCCATCCCCACGCAGAGGGGACCTCCAGCAGAGATGGCGCCCTTAGGGAACCCCCAAGCAGAGACGACCCTCCAGGTGGCGCCCTCCACCTGCCTAGGTCTGTAGCCTCCTTAGAATAGTTATCCTATTTCCAGGAGCCGCAGCTGGGGGAAGCAGCTAACGAGAACCCAAGGGGCTGGGAAAGCCGCTTAGGAGTAGAGCGCCTGCCTAGCTGGTGTGAACCCCTGGAGTCAGTTCCCCAGCACTGGAGAAAAGGGAAACAGACAAACACTGGACTTGCACACACCTGTCATCCTGCAACTGGAAGGTGGAAACCAGAGGATCAAAAGTTCAAGGCCAGCCTCGGCTACATGGTGCATTTGAAGCTAGCCTGGGATATACCTGAGAGCCGTTCTCAAGGCAAGGCTTGGGGCGGAGCAGGTTGGCTCTTTTTGCTGCCAGGCACAGGAGATGCACAGAACCTGCCTGGGTGCAGAGACGGGGGACGGGACCTGCCGGCTTTCCACACAAAAGGGCATTATGGAGGGCAATTAGGGTGACAGGAAAGGGCTGCAAGCAAAGGCTGGGCCCCGGAGTAGTAAGCCCGCGGACAATTAGGGGTGTGTAAAGAGAGTCTGGATAGGACCTCTGTGCTCTGTGATTGCAGCCGAGTGAGGGGCGGAGGCCGGGTCGCTGTCTGAGGTGCTGAACGCTCAAAGCTTGGCCCTCGCCGCCTGGCACTCTGCAACCCAGCTTCACCAGCGTTCTGCTTTGAAGCATATTCTCCCATTTCCCTGTATTATTAAAAATCCTAAGGTAAGGGATGGCAAGATGTAAAGGCACCAAGCCTGCGACCTGAGTTCCATCCCCAGGACCCATGTCGGAAGGAGAGAGCAGATCCCTCAAGTTGTCCTCTGACCTCCAAACTTTTGCTGTGGCACACTCACACACACGCACGCACACACACACACACACACACACACACATATGCACACACACAAAATAAATACATAGATAGATAAATGTGGAATAAATAAATATTTAAATGCGCAAACGTTATTTGAATGAAGAAATGTGATTTAAATTAGTGTGGCTTAAATACATGTAATTTAAATAAATAACTTCGGGTTTGGAAATGCCAAACGTACACAAAATCTGAGACTGAGATGACTTTCAGACATTTGTCACATCTCATCACACAATGTCTATTATCAACTCATATTTTAGCAGCTTACGTGTGCACGCACACACGCACACACTGGGTATTTGTGCGTTACCTCATGCGTGCACGCTTCCCTACGGCTCTTGGAGAGATCAGAACTCTTTGAAAATACACTTCCCAACACAGAGGCACCGCCTCAAAGTGATCATCAGAATGATCAGTTAGGCCTGGTGTCACCGGCCTGTCATCCCAGCATTTGGGAGCTGGAGAAAAGGAGAGTCAGGAGTCTGAGGTCATCTTTAACTACACAGTGAGTTTTTTAACTGCACACCTGTTTTACCGTAAGAACTAGTTTCCTGTGTGTGATCCCACAGCAAATGACATCATTTAAAAGAAGTAAGAGGGGCTGGGAGGATGCCTCAGTGGGTAAAATGCCTTCTGTGCGAGGATTAAGACATGAGTTTGAATCCCCAACACCCACATAAAAAAAAAAAATGCTTGCTTTGGCTGCACATGCCTGTAATCCCAGCATTGAGAGTCAAGATAGACAGGTCCCAAGAGCATGCTAACTGATCAGTTCAGCCAAAAGGATGAGTTTCCACTTCAGTGAGAGATTCTGTATCAGGCAACAAGAAAGAGGGTGATAGAAGACACCTGAAGTCTTCCTGTGACCTCTGCACCTGCACACACACATGCATGGAACACACACACACACACACACACACACACACACACACACACACACACACACACACGGATGCAGCCCAGTTGTTAGAATGCTTGCCCAGTATCAATAAGGCCCTGAGTTCTATCCCCAATGCCACCTAAACTGGGTGCGGTAGTACACCCAGCATTTCTGTCGTCTCAGCAGGTCCCCTGTGGAGTGACGAGCTGACATGGGAGGGGGTGGCATGGGAAGGCTGAGCAGCCTTTGACATGGAGACTGTGTCCATGACGAGATACAAAGGATAGGGGTGAGCATGTTCTCAGGGGTGTCCTGAGATTCAAGGTCCCAGAACCCCAGTTGGTCAAGGTGAAGAGACCTCACACGGGCATCAGAGAGTAGGGGCATGGCAGTGACCCCAGCTCATAGAGACAGAGAATGTCCTCCTGGAACCACCTAACCCCAAAAGGGACAGCCCCTCCCTGATGTAAAGGATGAAGTCTGTGTCTGGGAGACGTGAGAATCAGCAAGTAAGTGAGGCTGGTTCAACCCTGGGACTGCCAGCGGGTGGAGAACCTCTTGCTCAAGCCGTCTGCCCTCCTGGTCCCCTCAGCCCTGCCCTGTCCCTGGCTCACACCTCTTGAAGCTTCAGGAAAGCTGGGACTCTTTTTTCTTTTAGATGTTTTCATTGTGTAGCCCAGGATACCCTGGAACCTTAGAATCCCCCTGCCTCTGCCCCGTCAGTGCTGCACCAGGTCTTCATTCACTACTTCATCCCCTGTCCTGATCCAAACTCCTTGGTGATCAGCGTAGAGAGAAGGCTTGCTGCTCCTGCAGAGGACCCAAGTTCAATTCCCATCATCCATATCAGGGGTCTCACAACCACTTATAATTCTAGTTCTGGGGATTGGCTGCCATCTTCTGGCCTCTGTGGGCACCTGCATACAAGTGGTGCACATAGATTCACACAGACACACATAATAAAAATAAAGAAATCTTCAAACACCTTGGTGATACAGCCTTGCCACCGCCTGCCTGTGGCCCCCAACGTGCCCTCCATCCTTCCTCCCACAGCTGTGACCATTCTGTGACAAGGGCTCCATTCTCTTTGCCAGGCCTCTGCACCTGCTGCTCCCTTCAGGGCCTTGTAGAAGTCCTGGCCTCTTGTCAGATCTCAGCTCAACATCAGCCTTCTTGGAGCAGCCTCCTGAGAGTTTGGTCCCTGTGGCTCTCCACTTGACTTCACATCCTCCCTCACTATGTTCTCTTCTGAGCACCCCTGGGGAGGGCTCATGGCATCATTTCCCATCTGTGTTCCATCTGAGAGCCAAATGAATGAATGAATGAATAATGGTGAATAAATAGATGCATGATAGATGAATGATCGATGTATGTAAAAATCAATGAATTAATGAATGAGTAACACATCATCTCTTCCGTCCACTATTTACTACCTAATCTCTTCTCTTGATGGCACCTCCATTTCTCTACAGACCCATCTCTACTCAGGCTGAGTGACCCCTACAGTCTGGCCAAGGGCATAGTGTAGGTTCTTCAGGGACAGGAAAAACAGAGACCCCAAGGAGAGGCCAGAGGAGATCTGGTATGTGTGGTACCTAGAAACCTTCCCAAGGAACCAGGCTATAGTGACAGCAGGCTCCATCCACAACAGAAGCATCTATGATCAGGATTCCCCCCCCCAAAATGGATCCCCAGCTGGCTACCTTCCCTCTGCACCTGTCACAGGGGTCAACTCTTCAGGTAAGTGCAGACCATAGAAAGGAGGTGGGTGTAGCTAGAGTTTTCCTGCCTGGCCCACAGTCAGGACAAATCTCTCTCACCTGCCAGTCCCACAGCCACTCAGACCCAACCTAGTAAACACACAGAGACACTTATATTGCTTACAAACTGCATGGCCATGGAAGGCTTCTTGCTAACTGTTCTTATATCTTAAATTAACCCATTTCTATTAATCTGTAAGTTGTGACGTGGATCGTGGCTTCCTGGTGTCTTAACATCTCCTGGCAGCAGCTGGCAGCGTCTCCTCTGTCCCAGCCTTCCTGTTCCCAGCCTTCTCCTCTCTGCTAGACCCGCCTATACTTCCTGCCTGGCTACTGGCCAATCGGTGTTTTATTTATCAATCAATCATCCACAGCAGGTGGGAGAGCCCTGTCAGAGCAATCACTACCATGATCTAGACCTTAGGGCACCAGTTCCAATCCTGCCTAGTGTTCTCTGCACAGTGTGGAACACACCTCTGCTGGACATCTGTGCCTTCTGCATCCCCCCACATGGAGATCCAGTACTGAGATGTGTCTTAGCTTGTTCTGTCTTTTCTCCCCTAACAAAATGGACAGGAAGAGGGCAGTGGCCTGGGCACAGAACAACCTGGAGATATCCAGAGAGGCCCTGGGATTACATCCCCCTCCAGGAAGCCACCTGCTGTAGCTGGAAGTTTCTCTGGTCCCACCCAGCCCCGCAGTCCCGCAGCCACTTATAAAATAGTCACTCAGAGGCTTATGTTAATTACAAACTGTATGGCCAATGGCTTAAGTTTCTTGCTAGCTAGCTCTATTATCTTAAATGAACCCATTTCTATTAACCTATGTATTGCCACGTGGCCATGGTGGTTGGCTGGCATGTAGCTCCTTGGGCGGCAGGCTGGCATCTCCTCTGCCTCTGCCTCTCTTCTTCCTCTACCTCTCTTGGATTTCCTGCCTGACTATAACCTGACTCGCCATAGGCCAGAGCAACTTCTTTATTAACCAATCATAGCAACACATATTCACAGCATACAGGAAGATATCCCAGAGCACTTCCCCTTTTCTGTCTAATCAAAAAGGAAGGTTTTAACTTTAACATAGTAAAATTACATATAATAGAACAGTAGTCAAGCAAGAATTACAGTTACAATATCTGGTCTATTTTTATTTGGTAAAATCAAAGAAAATATTCTATTTTACAAATATCCTATATTTGTAAGTCTAAAGTTTCATATCTAATTTATCTTTTATCATAACCAAGGAAAATTACAATTATAACTATCTAGTTTTCAACTACATCAAAGACCCCAGAAGGATATAATGTTACCTAAGTAAACAGGAAGTGCATTGTATGCAAGTTCCAAATTCTAGATATACCCCCCACAAAAAAAAGCTAAACAAAGGAAATTAGATTCAGGGTTCTTGTTTGAAAAAAAGAGGATATAGATATGATAAGATAAAAGGTAGATTATTGAATCTACTCTGAAAAGAAAAAAGAGAGGATATAGATATGATAAGATTTAAAAAAAGTAGATTATTGAGGACTGGAGAGATGGCTCAGAGGTTAAGAGCACTGCCTGTTCTTCCAGAGGTCCTGAGTTCAATTCCCAGCAACCACATGGTGGCTCACAACCATCTATAATGAGATCTGGTGCCCTCTTCTGGTGTGCAGGCATGCATGCAGATAGAACACTGTATACATAAATAAATAAACCTTTTTTAAAAAGTAGATTATTGAATCTACTTTTTAAAAGGCAACTACTAGTTTTAAATATTTTACATTGGATTGGATTTTTTATATTGTATACAAATTATGTATATTGATACAAATATGAGATTGATTTTGTTAGAAAATACTGTACATATATTCCTAATCTTGTTCAAGGTATTGTACCTATGCAGCTCATTTAACAATGTAATGCAAATTGCTAGTCCTTGAAAGTTATTATTACCAACTAATTAGGTTATAAGAAATGCAAGTTAATAGTCATTACAATCAAACTTGTAGTCATATTAGGTATGTTTTCAAGGTCAAACAGAAATATATTTTAGATAAACAGATCATCTTCAAACACTTCAGAGATCTACAGAATATGGCATTTAAGATGTTTTAATAACATAGGTTATTTTTTAATGACAATGAGACATGTCTGCTCCTGGCAGCACCAGTCTACTTCAGAGAAGATGATGGGCATTGAAGAAACTCCTTATGGAGTTTACTTTCTTTGTGGTAAAAGTTAGCCAGTGGGCAAGAAAGTGCCCTTGCCTCAACTGCTGACAGTATGCTGTCCAAAATGGACAAGCAGGACACAAAAGAAAGGACTGCCGAACCTTGCCAAGACAAGGTAGGAAGGCCCTTCAGAAAATCCTGCTTCAGGTGGGCAGTGGTGGCTCATGCCTTTAATCCCAGCACTCGGGAGGCAGAGCCAGGCAGATCTCTGTGAGTTCAAAGCCAGCCTGGGTTACAGAGTGATTTCCAGGAAAGGCTCCAAAGCTACACAGAGAAACCCTGTCAAAAAAAAAAAAAAAAAAGCAAGAAAATCCTGCTTCATAGATGAGTCTGTCAGATATGCTAGGCCTGTAGGCCAAAGATGGATGCCCCAATGTTGCAGAGAAATCTTGGGTACCTGTCCAGGCAGCCTGCTGTTTCTGTCATTTCTCACATTTTTTAGAAGTTACTTGTTTGCACTTCCTGCTTACTCAGTTAATATTATTTCCTTCTCGGGTCTCTGAGGGAGTTGAAGATTACATAGTTATAGTTTTCCTTGTTACTAACTGAGGAAGTGTAAAATGTATAAGATTGAAAGACATCAAAAGATATTTTTGGTTGGTAATACAAGTTAGGATAAAAAGTGAATTAGGTACAACATTTTGGACTCACCAAGATAGGATAAATAATGGAGTTTTTTGTCTGACTCTGTCAAATGTTAATGGACTATATATTGTTGATATATTTGTTGCCTCTATATATTGTATATAGTTATTGTACTGATTGTATATAGTTTTTCTTATATTAGTTATAACCTTTTTTATTTTAGACAAAAAAGGGGAAATGTGGTGATATATTGTGTACTCCAATAAAGCTTGCCTGGGGATCAGAGAACAAAATCAGCCACTAAATTAGACATAGAGGTCAGGCAGTGGTGGCACACACCTTTAATCCTATCTCTCGGGAGGCAGAGATCATCTGGAGCTCTGTGAGTTCTAGGCCACACTGGGAACAGAGCCAGACATGGTGGCACACACCTTTAATCCCAGCACTTGAGATCTCATGCCTTTGCTTGGGAAGCACACACTCCTTTAATCCCAGGAAGTGATGTCTGGGCATAGAAAGGTATATAAGGTGTGAGGAAACAGGAACTCACTTTCTTGACTGAGGATTTGATAGAGGTAAGAACTTGTGGCTGGCCTGTTCTGCTTCTCTGATCTTTCAGCTTTCACCACAATATCTGGCTCTGGGTTTTTTGTTATAAGACCTTTTAAGAGTCGTGTTACAACCTGCCCACCTAAGAAGCACAGAGCCTGGCATGGGCAAGAGGCCAGGTGTTTTTGCCAATAACTCAGCAACCTCGCTGAGCTGGGAGTTGGGCTCAGAGCTCCTGGGGGATGAGCCACAGCCATGGGCAGGCATGAGCACACAGGATGAGGCAAGGACAGGGTTCCAGAGGTTCACATGTTTGGTTGGCCTAGCCCAGTGCACGGCTAGCAAGCCTGAGATTCAAGGCCCGGTTCTCAGAAGCAGCTGTCCTCAGCTGGCGGGGACCAGAGTCTGCGCTGGTGACAGATGGGCTGCAGAGGGAGAAGGAAGCATGTGTGAGTTAAGGCTTGGAGTTTGGTGAAGGGAAGATGCACCACAGGGGGCAGCCCTTACAGGAGGCAGGCTACTTTGTCCCCAGCCCTCTGAGGAAGGTCTCAAGCCCTCAGCAGGACCAATATCAGAACTCCATGATGGCTTTTCCTAAGAGGACAGGGACAGGGAGGGATGGGGTCACTAGGTCTCCTGCAGCAGGGAAGCAGTTAGAAGATGGGCCAGCAGGCCCTAGCCACATGGAGCCAGCCTTGAGGCTTCGGGTGGGAATCTATGCCAACCACAGAGCTGTGATAAAGATCCCCAGCAGAATGCCTAGACTGAGCAGTGTGACTGGCTAAAAGACCCCAGACATGGGGTAGCACACACAGCAATGAACACACAGACATGTCTCCCCAGGTGGATGGACAGAAGGACATGGGATGCACGCTGGTCACTAGATATTAGGTGCTGGACACTAGATGGATGCTGTGTGGTAGGTGCTAGGTTCTGAGTTCTGTGAATTGGGTGCTGGGTACTGAGTGCTGGGTAGTGAATGTGGGCCACATGCTTATGTCCTGACAAACACTCCAGCCCTTCTCCCCCAGCCTCACCTGACCAGCCTGAGCAGCTGTGACTTTGCCATGGAGTAGACCTCACGGGTTGTACTCTTCAGGAGGCCCTGCATCCAGCACAGGTCAGCTGGCATTTCAGGCAGCCACAGCAGCAGTCTGTGAAAGGGACAGTGTCAGCTTGCCAGGGTGCCCGGGGATAGTCCCAGAGTAGGGGTGGTCCCTACATTCCAGGAAACGGCTGGAGAGAGGGGAAAGGGACAGTGCCTAAACTGGGTGAGAAGATCTCAGGATGGCCCTATGGGTCACATCGATGGCAGGATGTCCAGAAGTGGACTTTGAACTTTGGGGAGGGGTGGACCTTGGTGTCAACCTCCACAGAGTTCCAGTGAGAAGCCTGGGGTAGAAAGGGGAGGGTGTCATGTGATGCTAGCTTGGCAGCTACTCTGCTATGCAGCCTGGAGAGTCAGAAAAAAAAAAAAACCTCTCTGGGCCTCAGCTTTCCTCTCCTGTCAAATGGGGACCATCTGCCTATAGCTTACCCTCCCTATCTCCACCCATCCTTCCTCCTGGCCCGTATCATTCATCCACGTTCCCTTCAGAGGCCAGTGCCTTTGAACATGGTGTATTCTGGGCTGACTCCGGCAGGCTCACACTATAGAAATGGCTAGATTTCTACATTTTCGTTTCAGCTCATGGTTTCAGTAAACAGCTCTGCGTGGGGTGAGTGTGTCAGGAGGAAGGTCTCTCCCACCGGTACTGACCCATCACTAACTCGAGACTCCTGGGGCTCCCCATCATAGACTTTCTAAAGAAAAGCCATTTTAGAAACACCGCCCTAGGGTCTGGTGTTGGAGCACAGCGCTGGAGTCCCACGCCGAGGAAACCTTGGGTTCAGAACCACTCTGGATTGCATAGCAAGATCCAATCTCAAAGAAAAAACCTCCCATCTCCCTATAGCGCCTCTCTGTCTAGACGAAGCTCATTCACCTGACCGCAGACCCCGTCCGTGTGTCTGTCCCCGGCCACTCTCCAGCCCCATCTCATACAGACACCAGCTTTCACTCCAGCCACACCTCCCCTTTGGGTTCCTTGAATGTGCCTGACTCCCTTCTGCCCCAGGACCTTTCCACATGATATCCTGTCCACCCGGAAGGCCTTGCCTTCCTCTTTGCCTGATGGACTGTATGTCGCCCATCCTTAAGACTGTAGCTCAAGCCAGGCGGTGGTGGCGCATGCCTGTAATGCCAGCACTTGGGAGGCAGAGGCAGGTGGATCTCTGTGAGTTCAAGGCCAGCCTGGTCTACAGAGCTAGTCCAGGACAGGCTCCAAAGCTACAGAGAAACCGTGTCTCGAACTCCCCCCCCCTCAAAAAAAAAAAAAAGACTGTAGCTCAGACGCCATCACCTGCCTTCTCTGGACAAACAGTTCTGAGTATGGGCCAGGCTAGCTGGTGTGGCTCCCTCCTAGAAGTTAAAACGCACAGGGGCACGTGTGATGGTTGTAAGCTGTGTGCTCCACCAGGCCAGGAGAAAGGTTGGGGGCAGCCTGCCTCTCCTGCCTCTAAGCTAACACCTGGTCCCTGGTCAGCCCTCAGCAGCTGATGAGTGAACCGATGAAGCAAGGCTGAATGCTCGGCACGAGGACTCAGCTGCAGCCAGACTGACCTCCTTCAGGTCCTCGTTTTTGGAAAATGTGCCATGACCCAGAGAGGTCAAGAAAGCTGGCCTAGACCACACAGCCAATCTGAGACAGACCAGCTGGGAGAGTTGCCAGGGGCAGCACGTAGTCACCCGAGGCTCTGACCATGGGGCAAAGGCAAATAAACAGTGTCAGAAAACAGTCTAGGCACTAGCCAAGATTCTGGGTAGCCAGCCACACCACCTCCCTACCAGTCAGTCCTCTTTGGCAAACCCTACTCTGCAATGGGCCAGCCCACAGCAGGTAGTGTGGGAAAGGCAGATGCCTGCCAGCTCTATCTCCAGCCGCCCTCACCAGCCCTCGGCCCAGGTCACCTCACCTCCTGCTCCGGAAGTAGACATACTCAAAAGGCAGCGTGCAGGGCAGTAGCAGGTAGGTCAGTGCCCTCCCTGGCACCGAGCACTGGAATCGAGCCCAGAAGTCTCGCTGGCAAGCCTTTCTCAGTGCTAAAAGACAAGGAGAGGCCCATAGCCCCTTGGTACTCTCAGGCTGTCGAGCTGCCTCCCCTAGTCAGCCTGGGGTCACCCTGGAACCACCAAGCGCTAGGGTCCCAAGAGATGCAGACAGTATCCACCCTCAGCATCTCCACACTGATGGAACCATCGCCGCCAGCAGGGGTCGCCATGTACACACCCTCTCAACCCACTGAGACCCCCCCACCACCACCACCACAGAGGAGGAGAGGAAGAAGGTTCAGAGTGCCTAGTGAGAGTCTCCTCCAGGAAGAAGCAGAGCCCAGCCAGCCTTGAGGCCTGCCAGGCTCCTGTCCTGAGCTCTACCCTCCTCTCTTCCTACCAGAAGTCTGTCGTGGTGCCTTGGATAAACAACCATCCCTAGGCCTTTCTCACAGTAACAGCTTCAGAGCAGCTGTGAGCACGGCATTCATGTGGCCAGCTCCAACCCCCTTGTTCACCAGGCTAAGCAGGGTGGGAGGGACTGGTCAGGGAAAGAGGCAGAAGGCCACTCCAGACTGCTGGGAGCTCAGACTGCAGCTCGGGTTTGAGCAACAAGGTCTAAGGTTTGCAGCCAAGGGGATGACACCCAACTCCTTCTATCCCCTAGTCACAGGAAATGGGTCCCCAGCAGAACATTCTCAAAGGCAGTGAGTGGGAACCCAGGGTGTCTAAGCATTAGAATTACTCTCCCAGTCCCTATCCCAGCCAGCTGCTGTGCACAGGGGCGATAGCCACACCCCACTGATTCCAGATTCAGAAGCTGGACCTAGGGCTCAGTGCAGACTAAATCCTTCAGGAGACAAGTTAATGTTCTGTCTTTATCTCTTGCTTCCTACGTGTCCCCATTGTCTCTTCTTGGGCCTTCACTATCACCTCAACCTCTTTGGCCTCTGCCCTCCCCACTAGCTTCGCAGCACCTCCAGGGCTCCCCAGTTGTGGCTTGAATAAGAATGATCCCCAGAGGGTCATCTATTTGAATACTTGCTCCTTGTTTGGTGGAACTGTTTGGGAAGGATGAGAGGTGTGGCCTTGTTGGAGGAGGTGCGTCACTGGGGGTAAGCTTGAGATTTCAAAAGTTTCACACCAGGCCCATTGTGCTCTGTGTCTCCTACATGCAATTTGAGATGTGAGCACTTAGCTATCTCTGCCAGCATCATGGAACTGGAAGACCAATTAAACACTCTCTTTTATAAGTTGCCTTGGTCATGGCATTTTGTCACAGCAACATACAAGTAACCAAGACACCAGCTCTCTCCTCCCGCCTATCCAGTCCACCCCAAGTTCACGTCTGCTGTGTCACCCGACCACTATGCTGTAACCCCAGAGATGGACCAGCTCAGCCTCTCCAGCCCCAGGGCCTTTGCACATGTGATGTCCTCAGCCCAAACTCTCATCCTTCCATCTCTGACTGGCAGCCCCTGTTTGAAGTGTCTCTGGGATGTCACGTACCACACGTGCCTGTGATTGTCTCTAGGTACCTCACTGTGGCCTGGGCATAGACCTGGCTTTCCCAGGCACAGACAGACCTGGGCTCAATACCTCAACGGCAGACAGGAAGACCAGCTGAGTTCCTTCTCTTCTCAGAGTCTCAGTTTCCCCACCAGTGAAATAGTGCCAGGTTGTAATCAGGAGTAAAGGGTACAGAAAAAGTGTGCCCCAGCCACACTTGACGTTTAGTAGGGGCTTAGGAGATGTGAGCATTCAGGCAGGTGAGTGGTGTGAGAAAGGGCAGTACCAGCCTCCAGCTCCGGCGACAGCAGCTCGAAGTCGGCCACATCCTTGACCAGCACATTGGGGATGTCCCACCTGATAGTCAGGGTAAGCTTCTGGTCCTGGTCGTAGTCAGCACTCCTGGGCCCCTCCATGAGGGCTGGAGGCTCCTTCGATACCAGTGACCACAGCACTGGCTCCTTGGTGAGTCCTGGAGTGAGAGGGAGAAGATCTGACAGTTGGTGCAGTGGCAGCCTCCAGGAGAAATGGTGTCTAACTAGCCACACGTCTCGGTGCTCAAACCACCTCCAGGACTCAGGCTGCAGGATGGACCCCAGTGGGGCCCTGCCCTGCTGTCTAGCCTGCTCTAGAGCCCCAGAGGCGTAGCTCTGTTTTCAAACTATGTCCTACTCTCACCTGCCAGCCCTGTGAGCCTCAGCCCCTCTGCCTCAGTTTCCCTCTGTAAAGGAAACTTGAGGGCTGCTGCAGTGAGAGTTAAATGCAGTATTCTCCAGCTCTGGCCTGGAATGAGGTGCTGTAGGTTGGGGTGGAGTGCAGGGATTGAGGGTGGGTCTGGAGCCCATAGTCTGGGTTCGTCTTTCAACCTTGTCTTACAGGGTGACAGCTTCCCAGCCCTAGGGACCATGCACCTCCTGCCAGTCGACAACCCCTTAGAGTATAGCTCTCCTCCATCATCTGCCTCTGTCTTCCCCTCACAACCAGGCACTCTACAGCTTGTCCCAACCCAGCTCAGCTGTCGCCTCCAGGAAGCTCTTCCCTGCTTGCTCTCCCCATCCCAGGCCAAGAAGAAATCTTTCCCTGCCCCATCTCATTACAAAAAGAGCCTCTGCCACCCACAGCCCATCTCTATCACTCTGCCTCGGTCTTTGGAGGGTCCAGAATGGGACCCAGAAGACTCCTTTCAGTCTCTCTAGTGTGGTTTGGCCACCCACAGAGCAGGCAGGCACTGAGGTCCTAGGGTTCAAACACGGGAAAGGCGAAGTCTACCTGACACCATCCATTACTGCCCTCTGTCACCTACCCCGTCTCTCCAGGAACCTCAGAGCATCCAGATAACCTTGTCTGCAGTAGTCAGCCACCACCTGGGACACACAGAGCAGAAGAGGACAGAACTTGGGCTTCTCTAGTGACAAGCCATGGGCTGAAGACATGTCAGCACATCCCCAGCCCAGCCTGCTGCCCCAGTGACCCCCCCTCCTGCAGAGTTCAGGAACCCCAGAGACCCAGGACAGCTCAGGGAGACCCAGAGTGTGCACACGGCACAGATCTGCTCCCGACGTCCCCTTTTATCAGCCAGCTCACTCCTTATCAGGCACCTGCCTCCCTCTGAGGTCCTCCCTCTAGTAGACAGAGTGACAAAGCCTGAGTCGGGGTCACTGGGCTCTCCACCGGCTCACCACAAGCCCAGGGCAGCCCCTTTCCCTTCCCCTCCACAGAAGATGTGGCATGGAGTGAAAGTGGAACACCAAGGACAACTCTATGGAGTCATCTCTCGGCTTCCACCTATTGAGGTTGGTTCCTGGAATCAAACTCAGTCACCGGGCTTGCCTGGCAGATGCCTTTATCTGCTGAGTCATCTCGCTCTGCGTGTGTGTGTGTGTGTGTGTGTGTGTGTGTGTGTGTGTGTGTGTGTGTGTGTGTTTGTGTGTGCGCGTACACGCACGCGCGCGTGCTCAGCAATTAAAAACACTGGCTGCTCCTGAGGAGGAGAAGAGTTCAAATCCCAGCATCCATGCTGAGTGGCTCACAACTGCCTGTAACTCCAGTTCTCCAGTTCCATGGGTCCAGTGTCTTCTTCTGGCCTCTGTGGGTACTGCATTCATGCACACACACACACACACACACACACACACACACACACACACACACACACACACGCATGCACACATAAATAGAAATAATAAATCTAGAAAAAGAAATGGAAATAACCTCCTCTGCTCACAGAGTACAGGCCACAGCTGGACTCTAGCCCTCACCCAGGAAGAGGCAGAAGAGGCAGAGCCCATCTGAGCTCAGGTTTCTGCTCCAGGGCTTGTGTGAAACTGAAGCTGAGGGGAGGGGTCATGGGGCAAGGACTATGCAGGGTGACCTACCTCAGGCTTCGGGGGGAACAGGGATATGAACCCCTGAAAGAAGTTCTTGGTAGAGATCTGGAAACTGGCATTGAAGGCGGTCAGCTCATACAGACTGCCTGAATTGCTCTGGGGACAGATGTCCGCCGTTCCGTAGAAGGGAGAGACGGTGATGGTGGTGGGGGAATCGGAGAAGGGCAGGTTGTTACTCAGAGCTCCATCGATGTAGCGCTGCAAGGCAGAGAGGCAGTAGGCCACACCGTCTTCCTCACACCCTCACCATTGACTGGTGTCCATATCCCCCTCCAGCCTAGGTGCTGAGCCTCTTTAGGTGGAGCTTGGCACACAGTAGGTGCTCACGGGAGGGAGGTGGTGTCCTCGATCTTAACTCCACCTCTGGACAAACTCTTGTTCCAGCTGCTGGGAGCTCAGAGTGGGATGCACACAGGGGCCCTTCCCGAACACGCTCACCTCTCCTCTGAAGGCCGGAGGGATTGTCCCGCAATACAAAGGGAAATACAAGGAACAGATCAGAGCCTGGAAGACAAGACCATCATCCTCACTCGGTGTCCCACACCTGCTCTCGTGCACGTAGCTGCGTGCTCAAATGAAGAACACAGGAACACAGGCCTCCTTGACATCACCTTCCTCTCTCTGCAGAGGGCACTCCAGTTACCTGGAGACTACAGGTGGGATGCCCCCTAATATATAAACTAAGGCACCAGTACCAACCCTGGGTCTGGCAGGAAGGTGCCACCAATAACCTCTGTGTATCTCCCAAAGAATGTTCTCAGAGCTGATCCAAACAGATGCTCCTCTGAGGAGGACTGCCAGGCTCTCCCTCCCCACAAGAGATACCATCTCCCAATAAAAGCCCTGACAAGTCCTGCTGGGGCGGCGGGAGTGGAGAGGATGCTTCGTTTATAGATTGATCCGGTGAACCCCCCCGGTGCTGGTCTCGCTGTAATGGGGCTGTGCACGCTGTCCTGTGTCATAGGATGCTTAGCATTATCCCTTGTGTCACCTGTTAGATGCCAGCAGCATGCAGAGTGTGACAGTCGAGGATAGTTCCAGCATGGTCAACTATGCTGGGGGGCAGGGCGGGGTGGGACCGTGCAAGTATTGCAAACCTAGGGTTCCAAGTTCACAGAACACAGCCCCTCACCCGACAACCCTGAAAGACCTTCATTCCTCCGACTCTCTCGGAGAAGCAGATGCAGTCCCGGTTCTGAGGGTTTGGAATATGAGTGAGCCCATCCTTCCCACAGATGGATGCAGTTGATGACAGCTGAGATTCAATGAGTACCTTGAATGTACTGTCCAGGGGAGCACATTGGGACAGGGTCTGAAGTCCCTCCCTGGGCATCAGCCCACAGCAAGTGACACCCCTCAGGCACACTGAGAACCACACACCTGTGTTCCAACAGCTGCTGGCTCAGGTTGTCCCAGTGTCCGGTACAGGGCACCAAGATGAGGCTGGGTATATGTGGACCTCAGGGGCAGACAGAGACCAATATAGGAAGGATGGCCAGAGCTGCACGGAAGGACGCCGGGACTCTTCCCACTGGACTGAGGTCCTCCCAGCATGGAGACCCATCTCCCTTCAGAGCTTTTTCCCTATGGCCCTGCTCAGCTTTCCTGATCCGTCAAGCCAGCGCCTGTCAGATCAGAACAGACTCCATTCCTTCCCTGCCTTGGTCTCCTGATTGAGTTTCACATAGGCTCTTTCCTAACCCCTTCCTATGAGGTGTGCTTATTGGATACAAGTGTGGAGAAGGCAAGGGTTCTCATCTGCGGCCCCTCCCTGACAAATATCACAGCATACAATAGTGCCCACACATGATAGATGCCCAGTAAATGTTTGCTCTGGCAACCAGAAAGCATTTGGATGGGGGTGGATGGGGCGGGGAGGACATCTCCGGAATGAGCAACCCTAGATGACCCAACTATGGAAGTTGACCACCCCTGAGCCTGCCCCAGGGACACCTCAGGTTCCTCTCCAACCCATCTGCTAGAGAGCCTTGGACTCAGACCAGTCCTGGATACAGTCTAGCTCCTGCTGCATCCCCCAACACACACACACACACACACACACACACACACACACACACACACACACACACACACACACTGAGAGAGAGAGAGAGAGAGAGAGAGAGAGAGAGAGAGAGAGAGAGAGAGAGAGAGTCACCCACAGAAACCCCTGGGCTCACTCTGTTATTTGATGGGCCTCAGGTCATCACCCAGCATCAGCTCACCTGGATGAGTTCATCCCTAGTGGCAAAATCAGTCACTATGCAGTTCTTCCCATCAGGCCATCGGGTCATGGAGATGCCCAGCCTCTGGGAGGCCAGGATGTGGCAATTGTCTGGTAGGGTGTCCTGCAGCTGTTTCCTGATTTGCTCAATGGGGCCATAGGCCGGGTGGAAGATGCCCAGGCTCAGACGCTCCACATGCTTCACCATGCCCAAGAGATTGGAGCAGCTGTAGTCTGCAGGGTGGTGAAGGCTAAGGTCTCAGCACCTGGAACCACCGAGGGCCGCCCACACCCGCCAAAAGCCTACCTTCCTCAGGGATGCCTGAGAGTCAGAACATAAAATCTCCCGTCCTGGATATTAGTGACCTTAGGGACAGTATCTTAAATCTGAAGCCAGGACCCCATCTTTAGAGATAGAAGTGACCACAGTCCTCAGATTCAGAGGCTGGGTGTAAAGCCCTGGGGATGGGGGAGGGCATGTTGCTAGGTTCAGCTCCCTGAGGGGTCCCTGGACCTCGAGACCTCCCCCAAGCACCTGTCGACATGCCGCAGACGATAGTCATGGCGTTGAGTGCGCCTGCGGAGGAGCCATAGAAGCAACTCGCGCCCTGGAGGATGCGCGGCGCGCGCTGGCGCAGACACTGGGTGGCGCCCACGTGGTAGAGGCCCAAGAAACCAGAGCCTGCGAAGGACAAGCTCCAGCCGCCCTCTGCCTCCAGGAAGTGCATAGTATGGCTCTTGGAACCCCCAACTGCAGACACCACAGCCTGGATGTAGCGCAGGAGCTGGAAGGACCGCTCGCCGGTGCCAATGGACTGGGACCAGACAGGGATGGGGATGGAGCTCTGGGGTGGTGCAGCAGGGTGGCCCCGCCCTAGGCTGAGTCAGTTGTGGCTCTAGCAAGTGAGGGAGGGACTGGGGTGCACAGTTTCGCCCAGAATCATTACAAGCTACAAGCACCCTGGCCAGGCCCGCACGCCCACCCTGTTCCACCCTATTGCAGTAGCCTAACCTCAGGGTGTCTGCATTTCGAAAGACGAAATGGAGGCACAATCAGGAAGAGCCAAGCCTGACCCGCAGGGCCTAACTTGTGAGGCCAGGGGTCAGGGGCCAGCAAGACACGTGGGAGGCTGTAGGCCTGGGACCCGGGCTCAGCAGGGAAAGGTTGCCATAGAACAATGCGTCCAGATGCGCCAACTCCCCTCACTGCAGTCACCCAGAAGTCGCCCAGCAGGGACCAGGCTCACAAGTGCACATGTCTGAACAAGTGAGGTGAGGTGCTTACACAGCCAAGTCATCACATGGAAATCAGGCCAGGCATGCCAATGGGCGCAGGGGGCGGGGGTGGGGGGGAGGCGGGGGTGGGGGGATGAAGCATACACCAGGATGTCAAGAAGAGGAAGGCAGCAGCAGAGTGCGGGGTGGTGAGCAAAGAGGACCCCAATACAGAAATGGGATGAGTGGAACCCAGTGGGACCCACACTGGGCACCGGAGGACCTTACAAGTAGCCAATAAGGACAGATTGCACCACACCGCAGGCTGCCTGGTGCAAACATTTCCCCAAACTGGCTCTGAACTCCAGCTAGGTGGCTCATCCTGTAAACGTGTTGCCAGCCCCGACCATCCGAGTTTCCACCCCCAGGATCCAAACACAGAGGGAGAGTGCTGACTCCTGTTGGTTGTCCTGTGAGCTCCACACATGCCACACGCACCCACCCACCTCCCTACACACACACACACACACACACACACACACACACACACACACAAACAAATGTAATTTAAATGTAAACAGCACTCTGTGATGTAAAAAGAATATAAGTCACAGGTGAAATGTCCTAGAGGGCGTGCCTCTGGGGAGTCCCGGGCCATGGAAGAAGGGAATCGACCTCAACTGTATCCAGGGGCTGAGAGCAGGCTGGTGGTCCGCAGCAGGGCTAGGCAGGGTCTCCCTGCACCATCCCCACTAAAGCAGCCGGGGACCGGCAGCAGGCCTTCAGGACTCACAGAACTCCCCTTCAGGGGAAGGAGCCTCTGGGGGCGTGTTTCCAGATCCAGTGAGAGTCTGAGGATCAGGTGAGACTGGAGGGCAAAGGTCAAGGACACACCTTTGCAACTGTACACGGTCGGTCGCTGGTGACAGTGCCTGCCAACAGCCTGAAGAGGTCCCTTCCGGCTGAGGGACTCCACTCAGGTAAAGCCAGGTCCTGATTTTACCACAAAAAGTTTCAGGGCCAGACAGAACGAAGTAAACTTGGTGAGTTTAGTACATGTTGTATGTGGTGCATGTTTTGTTTTTTCTTTTTCTTTTCTTTTTTTTTTTTTTTTTTGGAGCTGAGGATCGAACCCAGGGCCTTGTGCTTGCTAGGCAAGCTCTCTACCACTGAGCTAAATCCCCAACCCCGAGTTTAGTACATGTTGAGACAGTCATGGAAGAAGAGGACAGTGTACACACAAAGCAGGAGGGTGCTTTTCCTAGACATTTACGTGTGCGTGTGCGTGTGCGTGTGCGTGTGCGTGTGCGCGTGCGCGTGCGCGTGTGCGTGTGCGTGTGCGTGTGCGTGTGCGTGTGCGTGTGCGTGTGTGTGTGTGTGTGTGTGTGTGTGTGTGTGTAGAGAGAGAAGGGGTGGGGCTGGGGATGTAGCTCAGTGGTGGAATGATCGCCCAGCATGCACCAGGCCCTGGGCTCAATCCCCATCCCTGAGGGATGGGGAAGGGGAGCCTTGATGGGAAAGATGAGGAAAGGGAAAAGAAAGGAAAGGAAAGAAAGGGGGGAGAAAGGAGAGGGCGGTGTTGAAATCATGAAGGACAGAGATTCAAATGACTAGAGAGCTAGGAGAGGTGGCGGCTGAGCACAGCCCAGATGGCCCTCCACTCTGGTCTGGTGACACCTCAGACGGACCCTCATAGATGAAAACCACCCTCAGCAGAAGTGCCGTTGCATCACCCAACTGACCAAACCTTGGTGATGGCATCTCCATTACATATCTAATGGAGGAGGCGCTAGAAATGACACCGTTGGGACGGTCAGAGAATGCACATCTGAACTGGGGTCACACCACGGTGCGGTGACAATGGTCCATCTGTGGGCTCCATCCGAGTGCTGTGACGTGGTTACGTAAGGAGCACTTTCTCAGGCCGGCGTGGTGGAGCCCTCCTGTAAACCTGACCCTTGCGAGGCTGAAGCAGGAAGATTGCCATGTGCTCCAAGGCCATGTTGAGTACCAGACAAGTCTGTGCTGGCACAGCAAGACCTGTGTCTCAAATGAACACAGACGCACGCCTTGTTCCTGACAGATGGTCTGTAGTGTTCGTGAGTGTTAAACTGACATCCAAGGCCCATTAGGGGAGAATGCAATCCACCTCTGGCCTGGATAGAGACTTAACAGTCTAAGCTACCCAAAACATGAGTTAATCCATTTGGGTCAATCAATCACCTACCTGGCTGAGGGATTCCCTCTCCCATCCCTGGAAAGCAGATTCACCTAACACTATGTTGGAGAGATTGGAGGAATAATTATTCCTTTAATGAGAAAATATATTTCCCTTCCCAGAATCCTTGTTTTTGTGTGCTACCTAGGAAGCCACCATGAGGTTCTGTGGGGTTCGATTATTTCCTTTTCTTCTTT
The DNA here is from genome assembly GCF_007827085.1 of Peromyscus californicus insignis. NCBI lineage: Eukaryota > Metazoa > Chordata > Mammalia > Rodentia > Cricetidae > Peromyscus > Peromyscus californicus. The sequence goes on from NW_026294503.1 coordinate 48,837,480, forward strand.
CTTTCTCTTTCTTTTGGGCGCAGACAGAGTGTAACTATACTTTCTCTGGTATTTTGGGCTTTTTCACGCTTTCTGCGAAGTCACTTCCCTTTTGCCATGGAGCTACTTGCCCCAGCTCCGTGCCTAACTCACAAGCAGGTAGCTTTTCTCTTTGTCTTCCTCCTCCAGGCAGCCACTGAGATGTACAGCTTGCCTGCCCTGGGGTTTTACTTTTAAATTCTAATAAAATTCTCCTCATGATCCCTTTTGGCTCTCTGATAGTCTTTGAATGAGCCTCAGAACCCTGAGAGAGGACTCTCATTTCCCCAATAACATGTGGCAGCCGACATGAGACTACCCCAAATTTCTAGTCATAAGAGCAGAGGCTGAACATTCCCATGCTTGTCTCAAAGGGCTCACTGTGCTCCCAGCTCTGTCCCTGTGTCTCCATCTAGGGAGCTTTGGGGGTAGAAAAAACAGGAAAGCCTATGGCAAGGTCTGTGACACTGACCATGGTCAGCTCCCTGACCCTCTGGGCTCCAGATCCCCTCCGTATGGGTTAGGCCGCTGAACCACAGCTTTCCACACACCATGGCCCTGAGGTGCCATGTGTCAACAGCCATCATCCTTCCACCCATGGAGGAAATCCTGGGTGGCCCACAGCTGCCGTGGCTCCCAGGACATTACTGGGAAAGCTAGGTAAGGAAATTACACTCAAGGCAAGCAAGCAAAACGTGTGTACACAAAACACTCCCTCTGCCGACAGAGGGGACTCCTGTAGGGCAGACACTGTCCCAGGGCCTCCCCCCACATGTCCAGGGTCCGGCACAGAGCCTGGTGCACAGTAGGTGTCTATGAAGGACCTGAGTCCAAGAAGGCATGGAGTTAGCTATAAAGTCACCAAGGAAAACTGGAGCTGATCTCGGTGGCCATCTCCTGATGTTCCTTTGATTGAACATGCTGGAAGCTGCAGCTAGGCTGTTCGCACTGTATCAGAAACTGAGGCATGGGGTTGGAGGGTGGAGAGATGCCTCAGGGGTCAAGACACTGATGTTCTTGCAGAGGACCTGGGTTTTGTCTCCAGCACCCACAGGGTGGTTCACAAAGTATATGTGACTCCAGTTCCAGGAAGTCCAACACCCTCTTCTGGCCCCCAAGAATACCAGGCATGTATGTGTTGCACAGACTGTGGAGACCCACAAAGGTTTCCTAGGGAGATCTGAGCTTGCTTTGCCCAGGAGGACTGCATTAGAGGATTGCTTGACCACGTGTGTGGTTACCATGTGTTTGGAAGGGTCTGCACTTGGCTGTGCTAGGGGGAGGTCTTTTGCTCCACCCCTTGGCATTCCTATAAAAGGCCCTTTAGAAGATATAGGAGGGGCCAATGGATAATGATCCAGGCCCTCCTGAGGCTATCCTGTATTAATGTTTCTCTCCCCTCTATCATTCTATCTAGTATCGCTTATCCCTCTCTCCTCAAGAGTACCCCGTCATTAAATGTGGGAGCCAGTCTCCCAGCTGGGCCCCCACAACAGGCAAACATGCAGAAGAGACACCCAGGTATATAAAATATTTTTTTTTTAAAGAAAAGAAACTGAGACACAAGGCATTCTCCCACACCTGTGCACTAGTCAAGGAACCTCAAACTTCATTTTTTTTGTTTTGTTTTTCCAGACAGGATTTTTCTATACAACAACCCCAGCTGTTCTGGAACTCTCTTTGTAGAGCAGGCTGGCCTTGAACTCACAGAGCTCCCCAAATGATGGGATTAAAGGTGCGCACCACCACGCCCAGTCCTTGACTTCATTCTAACATCTGCATATGGCTGTGAACTCCTCATCAGACATTTTATAGAGGGTTGGGGGAATAAAGACCCTAAAAAGCAACTAAGTCCACCATGTTGTGGAAGGAAAAAAATGATCACCTTACCTAATGAATATGCTACCCATTTTATGAATGCTTCTAATACCCACCCCCCCCTTATCTGTCACCTCCAAATGTCTTAATCCGAACCCTGATCTCACCTACAGCAACATCAACTTCACTGGACTCCCTCACGCCCAGGTGGAAGTCCCTGCCACCAGCCTTTGCCGAATTCACTGAGGCTTCTCCCCATCCCCTTCCTCCAGCTAGCTCCTGACTCCTTCTTTCTCGGGTGCCCAGCCTGTCACCTCTCACCCAGCAGCTGCTGCCACCTCCAGCTGTCTCTGGGTCATCCCGTTCCCGCTTTCAGCAAGATGGCGCTGGCCCCAGTTTCACAAACTCGCCCGCCTCCTCCTCACGTTGCCACACTGCAGAGGGAGAACCTGAAAACCCAGCCCTCTTCAAAGGCTAACGGTCGTGTCTCAGTGGTTCTGGACCCTTCTACCTACCGACCTACATCACTGACAGCCAGCAACAGGCCTTCCAAACAGAAGCAGAAATACAGAGCAAAGAACAGCTCAGGCCCCACAGGGAATGGATCAGCAAATCGGGACCAGCTCCGGGACTGACAGACAGTCACTGGCAGCTAGGGAAGAGCCCCGCACCAGCCAGATGGGGTGGCAGGTACCCCAGAGTGCTACAGAGCTGTGAAATGCTACCTCAGGTAGGTTTGGGGATTTGCTATTTATTTTATTTTGGGGTTTTTGTTGTTGTTGTTTTGTTGTTGTTGTTTGGTTCGTTGGTTTGGCTTTTTGGTCTTACTATAGAGCCCTGGCTGACCCGGAACTCTCGTTAATCCTCCTGCCTCAGCCTCCTGAGTATTGGGATTACAGGTGTGTGCCACTGTTTCCAGCTTAGCCATTGTTTCCATACACAGGGTACTCAGGATGCAAACTGGGAGAAACTCTTGTACTTCTGGGGGTGGGGGAAAGTCCTTCCCTTCTGAGCCCCTTACATTAGCATGGGTCCTTCGAGGGTCCTTCAGGAGTCTGCCTGCCCCCCAGGCCCTCGAGATTTCACGGGGCCTAGCTTTGGAGACTGCTCCCAGCCAGCATGCTCTACACACTGTGAAGCTGGGTGCCCTCAACTCTGTGTTTGTGACAAAGCTGTCTGTGTGCCTTCCAACACCAATCCTTTCTAGATGGTGATATGGGGACTTCGACTGATCCACATGCCTCAGTTTACTCTTGCGGTGACGGGTCACAGGCTGCCTCCTCCATAGACAGATGCTGAAGATGAGCAAGTTCGTACAGCCCAGATGTTGGAATAGCCCAGCACAGGTGACCCTGCGTTCATCAAGCTCAGCCCCATTGTTCTGATGACATGAGCAGGTCACCGGAAGGGTGAGATGTGCCCCTGTAGGAAGTGAGGCCATGGGAGTGGGTGTGAACCAGTCATTTTCAGAGGAGAGGACAGAGGGTCTGCCTCCCTGGGTGCTCTCACCTTTCACCTGACCCAAGGTCAGCACACGTGTGAGCCATGTAGGACAAGTCAGCCCAGTTTTATTGGCACAGGGTGAGTGTTTATAAGGCTTAGTGGCTCCTGCATCTGGGCCATGTCCTTGTATCAGGAACTGGGCAGGATTGACTCACCTGGGTAGCCCGCCCCCTCAGCTGCAGGTGACAACTGGAAACTTAGCTTTAGGGACTAGCCCGCCATCACCTACTCCCCTGAGTGTGCCTGTGCCTGGAGTCAGGAAGACCCCCATCTGAACCCCAGAGAGCAGTCAGCTGTGGCTGGGGAAATGTCCTTGTGGAACAGATGTGACCATGAGAGCCTCCCTCCAGGTATGGACTCCAGGGACAGCTTCCACACATCCTCAGCACCTGCATCTCAGCCTGCAGCTGGCAGGGCCTCTGAGTCCGATGAGGTACATACAGCTCACACTGATGTCTAAAGCTACCTCCACACAGAAGCCCCACCCTCAGGGATAGCCCCAGTGAGGGCCTTCACCTCCTTCTTTACGCCGCTCGGCTTCTGCTGATATAGAGTCTCAGCGGCCACCAAGCTTGACTGAGCTCATGTCTCATGGGGAGGTCCAGACACCTGACACCTCATCCTTTCCCACACCAGATCCTCTGTCTTTGACTTGGGTGACCTTTTCTTCTTTTAGAAAAGCCAGACTAGCCGGGCGGTAGTGGCACACATGTTTAATCCCAGCACTTGGGAGGCAGAGGCAGGCAGATCTCTGAGTTAGAGGCCAGTCTGGGCTACAGAGTGAGTTCCAGGACAGCCAAGGCTACACAGAGAAACCCTGTCCAAAAAAAAAAAAAAAAAAAAAAAGCCAGAATAATTGAATTGGAGACCAGACCCATAGAAATAGAATTCAGGGCTTGGGCCAGGGTTGAGCTCAGTGATGGACTGTTTAACACAAACAGAAGATCTAGAAAATACAAGGAGAAAAATATTTTATTATTTCTTACATTGATTTCAAGTTGAAATGAGAACTTTTTAATAATACATTTTAATCTCATTGAGTACAGGTGCGGTTGTGCAACCCCACAGTCCCTGTACTCAGGAAGCTGAAGCAGGAGGATGGCTTGTATACATGTGAGCATGTACTCTACCCACCCCCAAAGTACATAGGGAGAATTCAAACCTTGTATGTATGTTTTAAATTACTTAGCCATATTAAAAAGCTAAAGGAGCTGGGCGGTGGTGGCGCACGCCTTTAATCCCAGCACTCGGGAGGCAGAGCCAGGCGGATCTCTGTGAGTTTGAGGCCAGCCTGGGCTACCAAGTGAGTTCCAGGAAAGGCGCAAAGCTCCACAGAGAAACCCTGTCTCGAAAAACCAAAAAAAAAAAAAAAAAAAAAAAAAAAAAAAAAAGCTAAAGGAAATTTAAAAATAAAAAATAGAAAACTAGCCGAGCAGTGGTGGAGCACACCTTTAATCCCAGCACTCAGGAGGCAGAGGCAGGCGGATCTCTGTGAGTTTGAGGCCAGCCTGGTCTACAGAGTGAGTTCCAGGACAGCAGGGTGTACATAGAGAAACTCTGTCTCGAAAAAATAAAAAAAAAAAAAAAACAGGGAACTGTGGATAAATAGGACTCAATTCAGTGAACCTGGGAGACAGAAACCTATCCATCACTGCTTTGATGACTATTCATAACCAGTCAAGGATGTCAGCTGTCCCCACAGCAGCCCAGGAGGGAGGGGAGGGAAGGTGTGAAGGTCTGAAACAGCTCCTGGCAGAGGCCTTGGGGGGCTAAAGGCCTCTACGTGAACACTGTTCTCCAGGAGTTCCTGGGAAATATGGTGCTATTCACAGGGAGGGAGGACAAGCATCCGTAATTCAAGAAGGACAAACGGAGGGGCGGTGTGTATGTGCTGTTTCCCAGGGTCGCATGTGAGGTGAGACAGTATGTGGGACTGCAGAGGTGGAGGCTGAGTGGCCGAGATCAGGACGGGGAAAGGTCGCACCAGGGCATCTGGGATAGCTGCCAGCAGCAGGGCAAAAGGCACACTGCTACCTTTGCGGGTGAGCTCTAGAGATACCAGGTGCCAGAGCTAGGAGCTGGCATCAGCTTACCAAAACGAGGACAAAGAATGTCCTTTGGGCAGGGCCAGAATGCCCTAGAGGGCTCAGGTCAGCCTCAAGTTGGCAGACAGGGTACTGAGCCAGAGATACTGCTGAGATCACCTGAGGATGGCATGGGAGGTGCCCACGGCACAGGTGCCCTGAAGCCCCAAGGCACACAGCCCTGAGGCTATCACAGAAGCAACTATTGGGCGGGTGAGGGGTCTGTGACCTTGGAAATGCAAACCTCAGAAATCCCAATGTCCAAATGGCTCCCCTGAGCAAATCGGATGGATGTGACCTGTGCTCATCATCAGCCCACGCTCAAGGGAGGGCAGGCCCTGAGACAGCTAGCCTGGCTCCCACAGCCTGAGCCATGCCTCATACCCATTCCAGGACCTCGGCACCCACCCCACCCACATCCGCGTCTAGAATGTCTCCTGTTACCTTGAACTTAGGCCAGGAATGCAGGCAGCCAGCTCCAGACACTGCCAGCCCTGGGTTCCTCCAAATACCAGGGTAAAGGCTGGTAGGCCATCAAGTCACCGTGCCCAGGACAGCTGCCTCTTCAGATCACACTCGCCTCGGGAGGCTCAGAACTCAGCTTGCCCCGTCTTTCCTTTCCAACGGCCCCTACCTTACTCCCACAGGCATCTGGAGTCTGCTGGCCCCTCGGAAGAACGTGAGCCCAGAAAGGCACCCTGACAAAGACTATGCTCCATCCTCCATGTGGAAGGGAGACAAACTTCTTATCCCCACAGTTGGGGTGGGTGCTGAGCCCTCCGCAGACCTGTTGTTGTTCAGGACTGGGCAGCCAGGCTCTGTGCCCCTGTAGGGTAAAGGGGTGCCCAGGGAACCCGGACGGCCAAAGGACAGAGTGCCTACGGGATGGGAGGTGCCGTGCTCACAATGACCAGGGGAGAACCTCTCAAGCCACAACATGGACAGGTGACCCAGAGAGCAAGCCAAGAGGACCCCAGGGGACAGAAAGGAGCAGCTGAGGAGTAAGAGCAGGGACTGAGGACGATGGTCTCCTCATCTTCAGCCTGGCAAGGATTTGTCACCTGCCTGCCAACCCAGACATCTGAGAGAAGGCCTGCAGCTGGCTGGACTGGATTCTTGAATCTTTCCTTATTCTCACTCTCTCACTCTCTCTTCTCTCTCTGTCTCTCTCTGTCTTTCTCTGTCTCTCTGTCTCTCTTTCTCTCTGTGTGTATGTAGGTGTCTCTCTCTTTGTCTCTCTCTCTGCCTCTGTCTCTGTTTCTCTGTTTCTCTCTGAGTGTGTGTCTCTCTGTCTCTCTGTCTCTCTCTGTCTCTGTGTATGTGTGTGTGTCTGTGTGTGTCTCTCTCTCTGTGTCTCTGTCTCTCTGAGTGTGTGTCTTTGTCTGTCTGTCTGTCTGTCTGTCTCTCTCTCTCTCTGTGTGTGTGTGTGTGTGTGTGTGTGTGTGTGTGTGTGTGTGTGTGTGTGTGTAAGACAAACCTCAGGGATCCCAAACTGACCTCAAATGCCCTACATATCCACGGCTGGCCTCGTACTTCTGGTCCTGCCTCCACCTCCCACTGCTGGGATTATACGTATATAGGTATATGCCGCCTCAGCCACTTTCCCTTCTCAGTCTGAGTTCACCTCCCACTCAGGTATCCAGGAGCCCAAACTCCACTCCCTAAGCTATGTTGTCTCCACCCTTCTCTGGCACACCAACCAACCTAACACCCATATCATCCTATTTTCTGTAGTGGGTAGCCATTCCAGCTTTGGTCTGGAAGTTCTAACCCCCATTGAAGACCCGAGATCTGGATGGGCCATCTCTCTCTCTTTCTGTTCCTGGACCCTGGACGGTGGAGATTGACCGAGCAGAGAGCGGCGATGACCAGCTCCAGTGCCACGTACAGCGCGTCCTGCGTCTCCAGCTGCATGGCCGGGCCAGCCGGGCCCAGGGCTTCGTCCACCGGGGCTGCACGGGTCGCAGGATAGCCGCTAAGGCCGCCGCCAGGCATGGCCACAGCGCCTAGACCGCGCGTCCAGAGCCGGGTCTTCAGGGTCCTCCCTTGGCCCCGCCGTGTAGGCGTGACAGTTACCGAAGCCTCAATGGGGGTTGGAACTTCCAGATCAAAGCTGGAATGACTACCCACTACATTTTCTCTTCCCAAGAACCTTTCTATAGTTACTAATTCTCCCCCACAAAACATCCAGGACAACACAGTATGGTTTTAAATACAGTGAATTCTCGGACTCCAAGTTCACAGAGGCAGGTGCCAAACTGAGCCCGGCTTTTGACTCCTCTGTGACCTTCAGCAAGCTGGATCCCTGTCCCCTGGGCTCAGTGCAAGTTCTCAGGAAGCCAGCATCCTATGGCTCCTGCCTCTCTGGTTATATAGATACCCCACTTAAGGGCTATTTCTGGAGGCAGTACCCAGCCAGGAATTCTGAGCCAGTGGTCTGGCACTGCCCATCGATCTTCATTTGAGGCAGCTCTTTGTGGCCTGTGCAGAGTGGCCTGGTGCCTGGCATATGCCCTGATCACTGGGTCAGCTTGAACTCTGTCCCGCTAGAAAGCATGACTGGTCCTCCTCCACTTACCCATGGGGACAGTCCCAGCTCCCCATTCAATAGCAGCGATTTACAACCATCGAGGATCCTGCAGCCCCATTCACAGTGTTCATCTGGTTCCCACAGCAGACATGAGCCATATCCTTTACCCATCCTCGTTCCTTAACTGGTGGCCGTGATTTTTTTTTTTTTCTGAGACAGGGTTTCACTGTGTAGCTTTGCGCCTTTCCTGGAACTTATTTGGTAGTCCAGGCTGGCCTTGAACTCACAGAGATCCGCCTGCCTCTGCCTCCCAAGTGCTGGGATTAAAGGCGTGCGCCACCACTGCCCGGCAGTGGCCATGATCTTAATGCTGGTGTAGCCTCCGGTTCCCCTGGAGCCCTCTACAGTGTCTTTAGAGGGAGCCAATTTCCTTCATCACTAATGATCCCAGATCACTTTACAATGACATATGATTGATAGGGCTGGAGGCCTCTGAATAGTTCAATGGGAAGAGTGCTTGCCAAGCATGCACAGAGCCCTGGGTTCGATCCCCAGCACCCAATAAACCAGGTACAGTAACTGACAACTGTAGTGCCAGCATGCTGGAGGTGAAGGCAAGAGGATCAGAAGTTCAAAGTCATATTCAGATGCATTGTAGGCTGGAGGCCTCTAAAAATTATTAGATGGTGTGCCTTTGTTTGGGGGCCCACATCACAGAACTGATCATGCTAGTTCATTCCAGCACACTCTATTCCTGATTTAGAGCTGGATGTGGTGGTGTATGCCTGTGACCCAAGATAGAGTACCTAAAGTTTGGAGACAGTCTGGACCACACGGCAAGACTCTGTCTCAAAAGCAAACAAATGGCCGGGTGGCGGTGGCGCGCGCCTTTAATCCCAGCACTCGGGAGGCAGAGGCAGGCGGATCTCTGTGAGTTCAAGGCCAGCCTGGTCTACAGAGCAAGATCCAGGACAGGCACCAAAACTACACAGAGAAACCCTGTCTCGGGAAAAAAAAAAAAAAAAAGGCAAATGAATGAAAAAGCATCAGTGTTTCAAATAACATGATGGCACACACCAGCCACAAGGGAGGGTGAGGCAGGAGGATCATTTGGGCCCAGGAGCTGGAGGCAACTGGTGAGATATTAGCTCCTAAAAAGAACAAAAGGGCTGGGTGTGGTGACGCATGTCAGTGATCCCAGATTTAGAAGGCCGAGGCAGGATTGCCATGATTGTGAGGCCAGCCTGGGCTACATAACCAGACTCTGTCTCAAACAAAAAGAAAGGAATAAAGAAAGAAAGGAAGGGAAGGAAAGGAAAGAGGGGCTGGAGAGATGACTCAGCGGTTCAAAGCACTGGCTGTTCTTCCAGAGGACCCGGGTTCAATTCCTAGCACCCACGTGGCAGCTCATAATGATCTGTAACTTCTGTTCCAGGGGGTTCAATGTTCTTTTCTGGCCTTCGAGGGCATTGCATGCACCTGGGCACAGATGTACACGAAGGCAACACACCTCTATACATAAAATAAAATGAAAATAATTAAAAGGACAGAGGGAAGGAAGGAAGAAGGGAAGAGATAATGAATTTCAGGTACCTGATAGGGCAGGATGCTCAGATGTCATTGTCTCCTTCCTGCTGAGCCCCACACAATGAACTCAAGTATCCAACCCCCCACTGCAGCGCTAGAAATGCAGACATTCTGGGCATCACTTGCCAAGCTTGGTCTCACTTTACACATCCAGAAACTGAACCCAGCAAGGGTACCTGCCTGCCCAGGTCGGAGCAATCATGCCATGGAAACAGCCCCATCCGGGACCGTCTGGCCCTTTGGCTCAGTTGGGGAAGGGCAGGAGAAAAGACATACGGACCGTTCCATGCTACCCCAGTCCTGTTTGGGCTAGAAAAAGTGGGATGCCAGGACACTCAACTAGGCACAGTGGCACATACCTATAATCCTAGCACTTGGAGGCTGAAGCAGGAGGATCGAGATAACACACGCAGGCACGCACGCACGCACGCACGCACGCATGCACGCATGCTGCAGAACATTCTCCGACATCCATTGTGCTAAGGGTAGCATCATCCCTTGATGGTCCCAGGGCTCAGTGCCACCTAACACTAGCCTTACCTCTTCTGTTAGAAAAAGCAGCGACTGAGTTGGAGAAGCCATACCTGGCTCTGGAAAACCAGGATGCACCTGCAGGGACCCTGCCCTCTCTGGGGATCCCCTCCCATTCAGGGAAACTGGCCCAGTCCAGGACTTTCTCTTTTGTGTCTCTTTATGCCTGATAAAAACCTGCAAACAGCTGATCCCACCTCCTTCTTCATCCCTATGGGTCTCTTTGCCACAGCCATCAGCAGCCCTCATCCTTAGCTGGCCTCAGCTCCTGTCACTGGGAGGCTGCCTTCACTCCTGGTGGCTGTCCCCCTTGCTCCCCTCCTCTTCTTCATCCCCACTGCGGTGACTCACTCTTTACTCCACCATACACACTTGTACACACCTATGGTCAGCACACTTTGATGGTACCACTCCCAACCCCTCTTCTCTCTACCCCTCACTTGTCCTCATTGAAGGAGCCTTCGCCATCCATGTTCCAGCCTCTCGGTCCTGGGACCTCTTTAGATGACTTCATCCTACATCATTCCTTTGGAGATTAGACTAGTCTCCCAGGGGTCTTCCCTAAGAGGAAAGAAGCTTGAAGCCCTGGGGCTAGCTAGAGAATGGATTTATCTTTGGGAGAGAGTCATATTTGTTAGAGGACCCTGCAGGGGAGACAGGGAGTTGAAACAATGATGACCTCATCCGCACATGGGCCAGACTGCTTAGTTATGAGTATCTCCTGCTTTCTATTTAAGCCCAACCCTCAGGGCTGGAGAGATGGCTCAGTCAGTGGTTAAGAGCACTGGCTGTTCTTCCAGAGGACCCAGGTTCAATTCCCAGCACCTAAATGGTGGCTCTTAACCAGCTGTATCTCTAGTCCCAGGGGGTCCAAAGTCCTCTTCTGACCTCCATGGACACTAGATATGCACATGGTGCATAGACATACATGAGGCAAAACACTCATATGCATAAAACACAATAAAATAAATGTTAAACCCAACCTCCCTGTGTGGACCTGGAATGTGGTCTTGTGGTGTGGCTGGATCTGTCTCACCTCCCAATGTAGCCACATTGAGTAAGTTTCTTTTTTCTGCTCTTCGCTATAAATTTAGTTAGTGTAATTGGCTTATGGAGGATGGTGGCTGGACTTGGCATGTTGTGGACTCGGACTGTGTCCCTGTGACCAGCAACACCTGGCCCCATTGTCACCTGCTCGCCACCAGCAACTGCTCTGTCCTCAAGGTCAGAGGTCAGACCACAATCTTCTCACCCCAGGACTCCACCTTGTTCTTCCACAAGCTGTTCTCCCACAGTGATGGAAAAAGTTTTCCCCTACACTCACGGGTTCCTTGAACAGGGATGGGCAAATTAGCAGACAGTGGACAAACTGACAGAAGAGACAAGCTCGTTTACAGAAGTACAGCCATGAATGTCCAGAGGTAGGGATTTACATACAAGTCTTTAAAAACTATTTATATTGTTTTTATTGGTGTGTGTGTGTGTGTGTGTGTGTGTGTGTGTGTGTGTGTATGTGTATATGCGTGCACAGGTGTCCATTGAGTCCAGAAGAAGGCATCAGATCTCCTGGAGCTGAAGTTACAGGCAGTTGTAAGCCACCCACAGTGGATGCTGAGACCCCCAGTTCCAGTCCTCTGCAAGAGCAGCAAGTGCTCTTAACTTCTGAGCCATCTCGTCGGTGCCCTGCCCACTTTTATTAAGCTGGTAGATGTCTAAGGAGCCAGGGAGATGGTTCAGCAGTTAAGAGTCTCTGGACATGTCTGAGGACTTTCCAGAGGGGTTTGTCTGAGAAGGGAAGATCATGTGGCCTGCCCCATCTCTTGGGGTGGGGTCTGGCACCGAATAAAAAGGAGAACATGCGCGGAGCACCAGCATTCATCTCTCCCTCCTTCTTGACTCTGGCTGCAGTGTGACACTGGCCCCATGTTCCTGCCACCATGATGGACTGTACACCCAAACTGTGAGCCAAAACAAGCCCTTCCTTTTCTTTCTTTTTCTCTTTTTAGTCAAGATTTATTTGTTTTTATTTTATGTGTAAGTCTGTGCACCACAAAGGTGCAGTACCCGAGGAGGCCAGAAGAGGGCATCAGATCCCCCTGGAACTGGAGTTAGAAATGGTTTTCAGTTGGGAATCGAACCCAGGTCCTCTGGAAAAACAGTTGCTCTTAACCGTGGCGCCATCTCCTCAACCCCAAACCCTTCCTTTATTAAACTGCTCTGGCCAGGTTATTAGTCACAGCAACAAGAAAAGTAACTAACGTAAAGAAAAAGTGACAGCATGTGTCTGGTCGAACCCCAAGTCTCCAACTAAATAAGCACGGATGATAGTCAGACATCACTAACCATAATGTGTGTTAGAGTTGCAGGAGGCTATGGCTTTGGCCTAAGCTCCTGCACCAGGCCCTACACAGGCACAGGAGAGGTCAAAGACACAGCCTGTCTGTTCTGGTAAAGGGTTAAACAAGACAAAACTTCCTTTAAAATGAAAATTGTAAAGAGGCTGATGGCAGGAAGTTCAGTTCCTCCAGAACCAGCACTTTTTGAAGTCAAAATATATGCTCGAGGTGACATTCTGCTCATCAATTGTGCTGCTTTAAGTCAGCCAATCACAAAATAACGTGAGGCTGAGCCAAGATGGTTCAGAATGAGGCACAGGATCCCTCAGTATTAGGAATAAATGGGAAGATGGGCATGCAGACTTATCCAAGCACCAAAGGAAGGCTGTACTGCCAGCTCACTATAATGCAGGCACTTGTATTGACCACAAACCCCTCTTGCCCTTTTTACAATCCCTTTTCCTTTAGGGAAGTGGGGAGAATAGGGACACAGGGAACGGTATGGAAATGGGGAATGATCTCTAGAAGGGCACAGAGCATGTGTGCACACAGCGACCTGGGACAAAGCTGTTGGCCCAGAGAACAGACAGTGGCGTTGTCGAGGATTCCCTGCTGTGCAAAAGCAGAGGCGTAGGTGTGACAAGAATCTAGGGTGACAGGGTTCAGTCTTCCCTCCCTCCCAGAGTTCCCTCTCCTCCTGTGTGACATCCCACAGGAAGAGGAGAGGTAGCTGTGTTCTTTGGTTTTTGTTTTTGTTTTGGAGGTGAGAGGCAGCAGACTCAGATGAATGAGGGAACTCTGCAGGAAGGGGCTGCCCATATAACTAAGGTACAGAGGGGCCTTGTGGTGATGTGAATGAGAAATGGCCTCCACAGTCTCAGGCTTTTGAGCACTTGGTTCCTGGCTGGTGGCACTGTTTGGGGAGGTTTAGAAAGTGTGGCCTTGTTGGGGGCAGTATGTCACTGAGGGTGGACTGTGAGAGCTTAAGTTTTTTTTTTTTTTTTTAAAAACTATTTACAGTTCACTCTCTCTGCTTCTCACTTTTGTTTGGTTCAAGATGTGATATATTTGTTTGTTTTCGAGACAGGGTTTCTCTGTGTAGCCCTGGCTGTCCTGGAACTCACTCTGTAGATAAGCCAAGCCTCATTCCCGCTGCCATGCCTCCTGGCCAAAATAGACTCATCCCTTTAAAACCCACTATCCTGCCGGGCAGTGGTGGTGCATACCTTTAATCCCAGCACTCAGGAGGCAGGCGGATCTCTGTGAGTTCAAGGCCAGCCTGGTCTACAGAGTGAGTTCCAGGACAGCCAGGACCGTTTCACAGAGAAATTCTGTCTTCAAAAACAAACAAACAAACAAACAACAAACAAAACCCAGTTGACTAAATAAACTCTTTCTGTTCTATAAGTTTCCTTGGTCATTGTGCTTTGTCACAGTAACAGCAAGGCAACTAATACAGACTGGATTCTGAAAAAGGGTCCAAGCCCTGTCAGCATGTCCAGCTCCGGCCTTTGTGGTGTCTTGTTCTGAACTCCAGCAAACTAGGCTAAAACGCAAAATGCATTCATTCACGATAAACATTCACTCAGGTCACTACGCTGAAATCAAGGTGTTCGACTGTAAACGGTTTATCTGAGGAGATTTATCCCAGAGTCCTGGGGAAGACACTACGAACGGTGTGGGGTAATGTGAGGGAATGAATCTAAGTACACTGAGCTCTACAGTCATCCACTTGATTCCTCTGAGACTAAATTCTATCTACACAGCTTCAATTCTGTACTTATACTTAGCTCCTATCTGTCCTTTCTCCTCCTGTCCGCTCATAACTCTAACTACGTTCTTTTCTGTCTCTGTCCTCATCTTCATCCTCATTCTTCTCCATCTTGGTTCCTTCCCCTTCCTCTCCCAGAACTGGTCGCAGGCTTACCAGCAGCCTGACTCTTACAACACCATGCAAGGCTTCCAAGGTCCCTGCAAGAGCCGTGATAGCCAGCTTCATTTGCAACCCATAAGGGGAGTGAATAGAGGAGGTGGGGTCAGAAGGCCTGGAGTAAGTCAGAAAGGGAATTTAAGTGCTCAAAACATATTCTTATAAGTGGTTAGGTGAAGTGTTATGGGTTTATCATAAATGTGCTTCAACTACAGTCTCACAGTCTTTACAGTTAGGTAAACGAGTCTGTAAGTCACTAAAATGTAACTGCCTCTCTATTTCTATGGCACTGTATACTGGCAGGGTGGGGTAACTCTGTTTGGAGCTAGGAAACCTGCCTCAAGGCTTCACTGCACCTGGTATGCAAAAAAGCAAAACAAAACAAACCAACCAAACAAACAAAAAACCCTTTTGTTCTGAGTCAATTGCTCAGGAATGCCGCTTAGGCTGTGAGAGAGGAGGGTCTGAGCTTCAGTTGCACAAAAAACAAAGCTATGCACCTAGCATCCTGTCTCCTAGGCTGTGTCTCCAGAAGGGTGTTTACCTTAATTCAGGAGACTGTTTGCTGTTTTGGCCTGCGATGCTTGAGAAGAATTTCAGGTAAAATACACTGTTAAAATTTCTTGGGGGCCAGGCAGAGGTAATGCACGCCTTTAATCCCAGCACTCGGGAGGCAGAGCCAGGCGGATCTCTGTGAGTTCCAGACCAGCCTGGTCTACAGATCAAGATCCAGGACAGGCACCAAAACTACACAAAGAAACCTTGTCTCGAAAAAAAAAAAAAGTTCTTGGGGAAGTTATGAGTGCACATAAAATTCATAGCAGGAAACAGCTGATATATTAAAAGCCGAATAATACCAACTACTCCCTGAGATTTGGCTTACTCCTCTGGAAGAATTCCTTGATTCTTTCAGGTATAGCGTTACCATATTCAGCTGAATTCTTGCTACAATCCTACAGCTTGTAAGATTTATCTGGTTAGAGAAATTATATCACAAATGTCCACAACAGGCTGGTTCCAGTTGGCACAATGACGAGTTCTCCACCTTAATCCTTACACAAGACAGGCAATTCTGTGTTAACCAATCAGATATTTTTCTACTGTTGTGTCTCCTCACCTTGCATGAGAAGTGATTGCCTTTTCTCTTTTTTTCTTCTTTTGGAGACAGGGTCTCATGTAGCTCAGGTTGGCCTCCAGCTCCCTGGGTAGTCAAGGATGACCTTTAACTACTGATCACTACATTCACCTGCTTCCATTTCCTGACTGCTGGGATGGCAGGTGTACATCAACATGCCTGGTTCATGTGGCACTGGGGAAGGAACCCAGGGCTCTGTGCATATTAGGCATGCACTCTGCCAACTAAGCTACAAGGTGCATCCCAGCCTCTTTGAGGGCAGAGTCTCACTCTGTAGCCTAGAATGACCTCAAACTCATGATCTTCTTGTCTGGATCATGACCAGCTGCTAAGTGGCTTTGAAATAACCAATCCATTCTGCTTTTTTTTTTTTTTTTCAAGTCCTTTCCCATCTATTAAATCAGTCCCTTCTGCTCGGCTCTTTAGAACACTCATTCTAATTTACAGAGTCATTACCCAACTCCAGAACAGAAAATAGAGCCAATTAAGATTGCTAAACTGTGTTGTTGCAACTCCGACCTTTGACAACAGCACAGAGACATCTGTGGGTCCTGTCAGTGAGTGACTGGTTTGCAGGACCTGCTGATGCTCCTTACTGTTGCCTGCACTCTTGTCTGAGGGAAACACTAAATTCTCACTAGAGGCGGTAACGGTGGCAATGTCACAGACCTCTTGAATTCCATCCAAGGGCTCCTGATGTCCAGACCTTCCTAATCACAAAGAAGGGCAGGCACTCTCCTATTTAAACCCTCCATTGCAGCCAAGAAGAATAAAAAGCTAGAATCCTTGCCTGTTCCTCTTGTGCCCTAGGGTGTCTTGCCAAAAGCTTCCTCTATTCTCTTTTCCACACTAGCTTCTAGCCCCAGGAGCCTTTGTCCATGCTTCTGACTGGCCGTGTGAGCCTCATGGCATCTTTGTTTTGGTGGGAGCAATCATGTATGCCGGAGGAGAAAGAGAGGGCTTTAAATGCCTGCTAATGCTCCTTCAGAGTTATTTTATGGATCTGGAAGCACAGCTTAGGGGTAGATCACTTGTCCATCATGAGCATGGCCCCAGGTTTGATCCTCAGTACTTAAAAAAAAAATTGTGTTGCTTCAGATAAAGTACCCCAGAGGAACCAGCCAAAAATCACTGAGTCACTCCTAGCCGAAAGCAAGCCTTACTCTTTACAATGCTAAGTCCATTGCCCAGGGACCCTTTCCTGCACATGTGATGCATGACCTCCGACTGAGCCTGCCCAGAAATGTGCCCACACATACCTTAGTGACTCTGCCGGCATGGGTGTGTGTAAGTTTCCCTATGAAAGCCCCTAGAGGGAGGCGAGGGATGAAGAGATGGTTCATTAAATGTGGTGCTGGCGGCTCTGGCAGAGGACTGGTTTGTTTCCCAGCACCCACTCCACAACCTCCTGAATTCCAACTCCAGGGGATCTGATGCCTCTAGCCTCCATGGCACTCACCACACACACACACACACACACACACACACACACACACACACACACAAACACACACGCGCGCGCGCGCGCGCGCGCGTATACATACATCAACATGATATATCTGAAAAAGAGAGGCCCCTTGATTTTTTTTTTTGTAGGAGAGACACTATTTGAGAATTATCCCAATGACCCCTTAGGGTGATCAATGACAACTCCCTTCCTGGTTGTGCTCACTGAGGTGGACAAGGTACCATATTCTTACAGCATTCGTTAACTGTGAGAGTCATTAGATCACTACTGTCGTAATCTGCTGAGGTATACATCCCAAAGGTTTTACCTAACAGGCACAAAGATGTGCCAAGACTGTTAGAAGCTGGCATCTGAGGCACTAGGGATGTAGCTCAGTTGGTAGAGCCCCTGCCTAGAGCTCATGAAGCCCTGGTCTGATCCTCAGCCCCATTTAAACTGGGAACTAATGGCTCAAAAGAGCCCTTACATTTCCTGTCATGTGGCAGGGGCCCCAAAATAATTCAGTACAACTCCAGATTACTAAAAAAGATCTTCCCAAATGGCAAGTCCTGCTCTCCAAGTGGCATTATTGATAGACTATGAGTTTGTCCCTTTAAGATATGGATTGCTCTAGGAAATCAGTTTTCAAAGCCTGAAGAAATCAAGCCATGTTTCTTTCTAGAGCTAACAGGCTCCTTCTGGGAGGATTAAAATACACACAGGTCTCTGCAGGGAAAAAAAAAAAAACCAAACAAACCCAAAAGAAAGGAGCCCTAAGCATGTCTCCTGGAAGCTCTGGCTGCAGGAATGGCAGTGTGTCTCTCCATCCCCCGCAGTCCCTGTTTGCAGTGAGGATGAGGGTCCCAGTCAGTGTCTTCAGCACGCCACTCCCTCCTCTGCTGCGGGTTGCTATGTCTCTCTGTTTGACAGTAACGGCCCACTATTGTTCAACACTGAAAGGCAAAGCCAGCCAGCCACCATATGGCAACCCCCCAAGTGGTTCAAAAGAACCCCAAATTACTTACTGCAAACAGGAAAGCAAAGCCCGGGGTGCTCCAGCTGGAGAGACACTTGCCAAGGGCCCAGTTTCCTCAAGAATCTAAAACAGAGTTGAAACTCATCTTCCTGCTTCACAGCTGAGGCTGGTGGAAGCGGAACAGGAAAATGTCGCTGGAGAAAACCCAACTCCAGCACCCGCTAGGAACTTCCCAGCATCCTCTGTACCCTGGGTCAGCTCACGTCCAGTGGCATGCAACCCCAAAATGTATCTTTTGTCCCTTTATGGTGACTTTGCTGTCGAATTTGAGGGTCATGGACTGTGCCCTAAGCCAGGTTTGGCCACCCATCCTCCATAAGTGAATTAAAAGAGCCAAATTAATAGCGGAGAGAGAAGATTTATTCAATGGCCACAGTAGAAAGAGAGAACGGGAGATCCAGAGCATCCTCCCCAAGTCTGTCTTGGAGTCCTGAAGTGAGGTCAAAGCTTAAATAGAGCCAGGGATTTGCACATCTAAGCAGTCTCGGTCAAGGTGTGGCCCCGTACGTCCACCCATCCTTGACTGGGCTTCAGTCGCACTCCGCAAGGTTGTTGTTAGAAGCCTGTGAGATCTTTCCTGGAAACAATGTTCCTCTCTAGTTGGGACCTTTTCCTTCCCCCCAGCATACGATTCCTAGACAAATTCCCATTTCTTTGGGGTCCAGTTTCCAAAGTCTGATAGTCGAATTGAGAGACACAAGTGGCCCTTTAGAACGTCCTCCTTTCTGCCAGGCCAGTATGAGGATATACAAACTTCGGTGGGTGAGAACAAGCAGACACTGTAGAGACACCCCCATGGTGTGTGTGTGTGTGTGTGTGTGTGTGTGTGTGTGTGTGTGTGTGTGTGTGTTCAAGAGCATGAAGGGAGGAGCCTCAGTGTTTTATTCTCTTCTGAAATACTGATTTTAAAAGGTTCAAGTGGTCACAGGGTTCCACCTGGACTGTGGCTCTGAGACATTGGGTGCTTAGACACTTGTCTAAGAGTTTGAATGCAATGTGCCCCCCAATAGCTCATATGTTGGAAACTTGGACCCCAGTTGGTAAATCCTGTCACTGAGAAGTGGCTGGACCCTAAAAAGCTCAGACCATATCATGACTTAACCTTTTGGTGGCTTCCAGAAATGATGAGCTCTTTGGGAGGTGAAGCCTACTTGTAGAAAAGAGGTCACAGGAGGTGCCCCCGACACCTCCCACCCTGCTTCCAGGTGGCAAGGAGGTGAGATAAGCAGCCTTCTCCACCTGCCTGGCAGCCTAGGTGTTCTGCCTCATCACAGGCCCAGAGACCTGGAGCCAGCCGACCACCATGGACCGTGATCTCTGAGCCCACAAACCAAATAAACACTTCTTTTGCTTCCCTTGAGTGTTTCTTGAAACAATGGAAAATCTGATTAACACAAGGTGAGAGGCCTTAACTTTGGTCTTTCACATTATAAAGAAGGAAGGAAGGAAGGAAGGAAGGAAGGAAGGAAGGAAGGAAGGAAGGAAGGAAGGAAGGAAAAGGAAAGGAGAGGGAAGGGGAGGTGAAGGGAAAAGAAAGAAGGGAAAGGGAGGGGAGAGCAGGGAGGAGACAGAAGGGAGGGTAAGGAAGGGAGAGGCCATTTGAGGTCCATGAACAAGAGTATTGGAGGAGGGCTCCAGCAGGGGATGCTGGAGGAAGAAGTATGAGGAACGTCCTAGAATGGAAGAACCCAGACCCAAATCATGGTCAAGTTAATTAAAGAAAGCTTTCTAATTTGTGTACATGGGCTGTCTCTCCCTAAGGTAGGATTCAAGAGATCAGCTTTGGTCATGGGGAAAATAAGGCTTTTTATATCTCACGAGTAGGAGGGTTTCCAAATGGGAGATTTAGCAGGAAAATAGGCGGGGTTACGGGAGCAAAAGACACGGTTGCAAGGTGGTCATAACAAGGTGGTCTAACAAGGTGGTCATAACAAGGTGGTCTAACAAGGTGGTCATAACAAGGTGGTCATAACAAGGTGGTCTAACAAGGTGGTCATAACAAGGTGGTCTAACAAGGTGGTCATAACAAGGTGGTCATAACAAGGTGGTCTAACAAGGTGGTCATAACAAGGTGGTCATAACAAGGTGGTCATAACAAGGTGGTCTAACAAGGTGGTCATAACAAGGTGGTCTAACAAGGTGGTCATAACAATTTTTTAAAACAAAGGCATGGTTGCCTTTTCCTGGAACAGGCAGTACAGAACCATCTGTAGTTAAGGTTATAGGTGGGGCACAGCTCAATTTTTGAGAAATGGAGATTTAATCATAAATAGGAATGAACCTGGTTTGTCTTTACTATGAGATGGCTTTCAAGGCCAAGATGGAGGCAGGCTGGTTCATCACAGGTGGATACACAGGGAAGCTAGGGGGCAGGAGAGTGGTACTCAGGTCCGTTTTGTTTGGACATGATGACCTATAGGCATCCTGGTCCATGCAGAAAAAGGTGGCTGGGCCTTTGCCACTATCAGATGAAGACAAACCTTGTCCTGTGCTCGGCAGAGAGGCTTTTGCAAGCACAGCTCCTGTGAGCCCTGACCGTGAGGTGGCTCTGGTCACATTATGCATGTGAATGAGGCTTAGAATACAGACCTTGGCCACCAGAGGTCACATCTTCTGGTTGGCCAAAGGGCACTGTTTGCGTGGTGGTAAAGGATTGGTCACTGTTCTAGCTCCATTCTGCTTCTATGGCCTGTTTCATCTCCCAAGGCCTGCAAGTCTGAGGCTGCCTGTCACAGTCACCTCATGAGGAGGGTCCAATTGCTCACCTCATGAGGAGGGCCCAATTGCTCACCTCATGAGGAGGGCCCAATTGCTCACCTCATGAGGAGGGCCTAATCGCTCTTCTCAGGCATTGTGAGCTCCAGGGCACCACCTGGGGCCCATGAAGCTGGCCCTCAGGGTCAGCACCAGCCAGACCTCACTTGCACTGTGCTTCACGCTGCTGGCTTTACATTTTACGCTTTTTAATTGTGCACGTGCAATGGAGACCCGGATTTAAATGCCACAACGTGTGTGGAGGTCAAAGAACCAGCTGTGGGAGTCAGCTCTCTCCTTCTACCGTGTGGGTCGTAGGGATCAAGTGGGTTATCAAGCTTGATGGCGAGCGCCTTTACCTGCCGGGCCATCTCGCTGGCCCACTCTTCTGGCTTTTTGCCTGTGTTTATCCTTCCCCTGGGCAATCCTGAAGCTCTCCACACAGAGGGCTTAAGATGCTGGTCCCTCTTCCTTCCCCATGTGGGTTAGACTGAAGACACTCCTTCCTCGCCTCGTCCTCTGTCTCTCAAGGTGGCAGGTGGCCGGATCTGGTGGTCTGAGACCCTCAGAGTCAGGCCTCCAGCCTAGCAATCTGAGGACATCCTGAAGGGGCTAAAGGAGGTAGACAAGCTGGACGAGGGGAGCTCATGGTCATTGGTTACAGGAGGGTTCTAGCCGTAAACAGTTTCACAGTGGCTGCATCCCTCAGACTTCTCCGTGGCTCAGGGAAGAAGCCTGCTGGGGGACCACATTCCCCATGATCTCTCCTCTCTCCCAACACTCTAGGATTTGCTATTCTGACCCCTAAGACCCACGAGACTGGAGAGAACATGCACAGGATGTCCTTTGTCTTGTTTGGTGGGTGGGAGGGCCAATTTTGGGGGGATCGCAGCCCTGGGGATCATCCCTGAGGGGTGAGGACTGCAGGCCCAGATGGAGCAAGTAAAGAGTTGGAGTGGGTCACACAGAGAGCTAGCGCGTGTACTCCATCCACACAGTGGAGTATTAGTCAGCCTTTAAAAGGCAGGCTATGACAAGGAAAGGTGGTGTACAGGAGAAGGACACAGTCATGAAGGGAGACAGACATAAAGCTAATTTGTTTTCTAGTTTCAATTCCGTCATAGGTTTTTGTTCACTTGGTTAGCTTTTGTGGCAATATTTGAATTCGACTTTCTGTGTTTTGAAGTAGCAAGAACCATCTTTGTGTTGGTCCTTTGAGGCAGTGGCTGTGAGAGTCGGGCTTTCTTTTGAATTCCACGGACCAGCAGTGCAGCAGTAATGAGACACAGCTACTCACTCAACACACATGTTGAACTGACTTGTTCAAAAAAACTGTGCCAGGTGTGGTGGCACATGGCTTTAATCCCAGCACTCGGGAGGCAGAGGCAGGTGGATCTCTGTGAGTTCGAGGCCAGCCTGGTCTACAAAGAGAGTTCCAGGACAGCCAGGATATTTACACAGAGAAATCTTGTCTCAAAAGAAAGAAAGGAAGGATGAAAGAGAGAGAGAAAGGGAAGAAAGAAGGAAAATAAATAAAGTCTGTTCTTGCTGGTATGGTGGTACATTCCTTTAATCCCAACACTTGGGAAGAAGAGACAGGCAGAACTCTAAGTTCAAGGCTAGCCTGGTCTATGGAGCAAGTTTACAGAAAGCCAGGGCTACACAAGGAAAGCCTGTCTTAAAAAAAAAAAAAAATCAAACAAACAACCAAAAAAGTTTGTTCTTGGAGGATAGATTTTTGTAACTTGAAATCCCCTGCCACTTTTTTTAAAGACGTATATATATATAATATATATATATATTATATATATATATATATATATATATATATATATCAGAGAGAGAGAGGAGAGAGAGAGCGGGGGGGGGGAGAGAGAGAGAGTATGTGTCGAGAAAGAGAGAGAGAGAGAGAGAGAGAGAGAGAGAGAGAGAGAGGAGTATGTGTCTCTATGTGTACCCAAGAAGGCCAGAAGAGGTCATCAGATACCCTGGTGCTGGAGTTACAGGTGGTTGTGAGCCACCTGATGTGTGTGGGAAGCGAACTTGAATCCTCTGGAAGAGAGTGCTCCTAACAGCTGTGCCATCTCTCCAGTCCCTAAACATGGTGTCATTTGCTGTTGATGTTGGGAATGACAAGGGTCAGCGGTCGAAGGAGACAATAGACTCCTGAAAGTTGTCCTATGACTTCCACACTTGAGGCGTGGCACATGTGTGTCTGCACTCACACACACACACACACACACACACACACACACATCATACACACACAGCAAATGAATGTGGTGATGAGGAGGAGGAAAAAACATGGTGATGCATGCCTTTACTCCCTTGCTCCCAGCACTCGGGGGGTTGAGGCAAGAGGATCAGGAATTCAAGGTCATCCTCAACTATGAGGAGAAATCAAGGCTAGCCTGGGCTACCTGAGAGTCTGTCTGAACAAAAGGAAGGATGTTGAACACTGCACACAGCTCAGGACATCATGCTAAATAAGCCAATCAGACATATACATGTGAGCCCACCCACACAAGTGAGGATTATTGCCATGCCCTGCTAGGGTGGGTTCTTCTGCAGTAAGAACAGTGGCTTTGGCCTTGGCTGGCCTGGAATGACTCCCCTGTCAACACAGCAGTTGGCTCCCCTGAGAGAAAGTGCTGAGGCAGATAACTCTGCCCTGTGGGTGTATGAGTGAATGTTTTCCTTCCAGCACTGGATGATCAATTAATTGCTTATCCACACAAACACAAATTGATCACCAGTGGGCACATCACAGTGCATCTCCTCAAAGCCACTATAGGGAAATCAGGCCAGGAGCTTGCAATACGCTGGCAGACGACATAACCTCTTACCTGGGAGAAAGGAGGGCCGCTAAACCCTGGAGTAAGGCAGCATCCACCCACCCTCCATCCAGAGTGTACGTAAAAGTGATGAACCCCCAACTCTGTCTCCAGGGCTTGATTCCGGGAAGCACTCTCTCTATGACTGGCCTTTGGAGCTCTTTCCTCTGCCGGAACCTGCTGGATATCTTGGCAGCCAGTGTGGGAACAGCTCAGGGCTGAGTAATAAGGTCAGTCCTTTATCTGACCAGCTGAGTGAGGGCTGAGTGAGGTCAGCTGACCAGTATCACTTCAGCCTCTGGTTTAGGGAAGCCTCGGGGGGCCCAGAGCTGTTTTCACCCCCTCTGAGTTTCTCTGTGTAGCCCTGGCTGTTCTGACACTCATTCTGGAGACCAGGCTGGCCTCCAACTCCCAGAGATCCACCTGCCTCTGCCTCCCAAGTGCTGGGACGACAGGTGTGCGCCACCACCGCCCGGCCATCTTAGCTGTTCTGTAACCTATGTTCTATGAGTTACCTGGGCGTTAGTGATAACTAGTGGTTAAGATTGGAATGGGGGCCTGGAGAGAAGGCTCCGTCGTTAAGAGAGAGCACTGACCGATCTTCCAGAGGACTCATGTGTGGTGATATACTGTGTACCCTAATAAACTTGCCTGAGGATCAGAGGACAGAGCCAGCGACTAGATTAGACATAGAGGCCAGACAGTGGTGGCACACACCCTTAATCCTATCACTCAGGAGTTCAAGGCCACACTGGAAATAGAGCCAGGCAGTGGTGGCACACACCTTTAATCTCAGGAATGGGAAGTACACATGCTTTTAATCCCAGGAAGTGATGGCAGGGGTGGAGAAAGGTATATAAGGTACAAGGAAACAAGAACTAAAGCAGTTCAGCTGAGACTCTTGGGTGAGGACTCAGTGGCTTTCAGTCTGAGGATTCGTGGAAACAGGATTGGCTGAGGAGTTGGCGAGGTGAGGTTGGCTGTGGCTGCTCTGCTTCTGTGATCTTTCAGCTTTCACCCCATTTTCTGGTTTTTATTATAAGACCTTTTAGAATTCAAACAACACTCATGATTCCTTTCTCAGCACCCACATGGTTACTCACCCAGAGGATCAATACCCTCTTCTGACCTCTGCAGGCAAAACGCCTATATGCCTGAACAAAAACACCAAAACATGGGAATGGAGTAAAGAACTCCTGGTGGGCAAGGCTGCAGTTCCCAAGCAAGATCAAGAGAAAGCAAGGAAACCTAGGGGCGGGCAGATTTGTTGTTATTCAATAATTTCCAGCATTATGGAAAGACACACAATGTCTGTCTATGTTAACATCACAGTAGTCTATAGCAATGAAACAGAGATCAGTCAGATTCACAGGAAATCAGACCACAGAGCTGTAGTTGGTAGGGGATGAAGAATGGACTGTTGGTAGGGACAGAGTCAATGTGTGAAGCTGAAAGAATCCTGGAGAGGGATGATGGTGATGGTTGGACATGAATGAACTTGAGGGAACTGAAATTTACATTCAGAAAAAGGTTAAAAACATAACTCTCAGGCTACGTATACTTTACAATTGAAAAAAAAGGACAAAGGGGTGAGTGGCTGCTGGGGCTGGTGACAAAGTTCATGGAGTGGGTGGAGGGAGTGAGACAAGACGGACCAATGGCTGGACTTCCGTTCTGAGGCATCAGTGACAGCTGGAAGAAGTTAGGTAAGGTGTGAGGAGATGAGTAGCCAATCTGCAGCTGAACTGTGCGGAGGACATTGGGGTGCAGGCTATGGTCACAGACGCTCTGACTGGCCCAGTCATCTCAACACAATTCTATTTCCTTTTTGTCCTGGGCTGAATCAAACCTGCCTCTCACTTGCAGAACATCTCCGGAGGATGATCCAGACATCTGGCAGAGAACCGAGAGCCTCCAGGCGGTCAGGCCCTGGGTGCAGGGTTGGGTAACTGGGTGAAGGATGCTGGCACTCATGTATCCAGCAGGGCTTGTCCTCAGGAGCCTCTCATCACCATTTGGACCCTGTGTGGTCAGAGCAGGCCATTTGCTGTATATTTCCAATCCTGTAAACATGAAATTCTGATGCATCTTCTTGCTTCTGAGGGTATGAACAGCATACAGTCCTTCTGATCTCCCTCCTTTTTTTGCACTGCTGGAGAGTGAACTCAGGGTCTCACATACACAAGGCAAGTGCCGTACCTCTGAGCAACACCCTCAGCACACAGTCAGTTCTTATTTCCCCTGATGAAAATTAGCCAGTTCCAAATCAATATACAGTTACTGTTCTGCAAACCTCTTATCACAAACTTCCTTTCATGCATTTATGTATTATTTATTTATTTATTTATTTATTTATTTATTTATTTATTTATTTATTGTCATTGTTCTTTTTACATCCTCTCCCCTTTAAATATGTTTTTCTGTTTTTGCTTGTTTGTTGACAGGGTATCATGTAGCCCCCCCCCCCCCCCCCCCACATAGTTGAAGACGACCTTGAACTTCTGATTTCCCGGCTCATTTAAATGCATTCTCTCTGTAAGACACACCCCAGGCTCCCTGCTCCAGGGAACCCCAGGCAGAGCTTCAGATGTGGAACAGGCCATTTGAAATACCCAAAACTGAAAAGAATGTCCCCAGTGTGAAAACATGGCAGTCACCAGGCCAGGAGGACACTGTATATATAGCAAGAGAGCCACACAAGAATGGCTTGTTGTTTACATTTAGCCACAGAAATGGACAAACTGAGAAACCCACATTTTTATTTATCTTTATGCACGTTCACAAAGAACTCCCAAATGACGGCGGCTTGTGAGTTATAATTAAATGTCAGCAAATAGGCAATATAAAAAATGCAAAACCCATGAATTCTAAAAGAGTCACAGTGTCTCCGTTTCCTTCTGCACTGTTCTCAGTCTCCGGGCCAGTGAGTTGGATGGAGATCTCCTGCCCAGTCATGTTAACCTCTGTTAGGATTTATTGGAGACATGCTATAGGCTAAAAATCTACCCCTGACATTTACAAGGCCCTGAGCAAGGAGTCAGCTATCCTAGCTTGTCTGGACAGAAGGATTCCTGAAGGCAGGAGCCACTTTGAAATCCAGGAAGTGCCTTGGTCTCTGTCAGCTCCTTGTCCTGTGGCTGTGGCAAATACCTCATAAAAGCAGCCTAAGGTAATAAGGGATTATTCTGATTTTTTATTACAGTGTGTGTGTGTGTGTGTGTGTGTGTGTGTGTGTGTGTGTGTGTGTGAGTGAATGAGGGGGACAGAGAGAGAAAACAATGGACAACTTGCCAGAGTCACTCCTCTACCTCTGAAAAGTTCTAGGATGGAACTCAGGTCATCAGTCATGGCGGCAAGCCTCCTTATCTGTTGAGCCATCTTGCTGGCCCAAGGACATGTTTATTTCAGCAGTCTGAGGGTAGTATTCATCTCCGTGGGAAGGCAGGGCAGTGAGAGCAGGAAGCAGCTGGTTGCATTGCATGCAACCAGGAAACAGCTGGTTGCATTGCATGCAAGCAGGAAACAGAGAGCGGGATGCTGGGGCTCGGTCCCTTCCTCCCTTGCAGTCTGGAACTTCAGAGGGACACCGTGGGATGGTGGCACCCACATTTCAACTTGGTCTTCCCTCCTTAGGTAAATGGAAACTCCTCCCAGACATGGCCAGAGGAATGGTTTCAATGGCTCCTCGGTGGTTTCAAGTCTATACAAGTTGGAAGGCAAGGTTAACCGCCATAGTCACCTGCAAGATTATATGAAAACAGTGTCGTTTTGTTTGTTTATTTAAGTCTCTCCAACAAGCAGCAACACGAACTCTTTGTTTGCTTGTTTTTGGTTTTTCAAGGCAGGGTTTCTTTGTGTAGTCCTGGCTGTCCTGGAACTTGCTCTGCAGACCAGGTTGGCCTCGAACTCACAGGTAACACAAACTCTTATTTTAAAAAGACATGCTTATTTCATATTTATGTGTGTGTGAGTCTGCACGAGTATATGTGCATAAAAAACAAACAAAAAAAATTGAACCATCTCTGTAGCCCCGAAATAGTGAAGTTTAAATGTAAGTTATTTAACATAACTGAATATTAAAACTTTAATTATGTTTATCAAAATAAAAGTCTGTTCACACCTATTGTGTCTTCTCCTTCCTAGGCATTTAGTTTTTATAGTAAAGGCATCACAGTTACTATAATTACCATATGGACTCAAAGGCAATATGAACTGCTCTATAGGAAAGAGTGCCCCAGCCTTCATGCCCCGCGAGTGTCAATCAATCCCACAGTGTATGTTGACTTAAACACCCGAGCAGTAGGGAAATGAATGCTTTTTCTCTTGGGAAAGAATGCTTCATTATTCAAGCCTGAATAGCCTCCCTGTCATCATGGGGATCTGACACCTCATCCTGCAGAGCAGTGTGTGTGTGTGTGTGTGTGTGTGTGTGTGTGTGTGTGTGTGTGAGAGAGAGAGAGAGAGAGAGAGAGAGAGAGAGAGAGAGAGAGAGAGAGAGAGAGAGAGTCCAGCAGGGCACAGGGCAGGTCCTCTTACCATGGGCAGAACTGTCATTTGCTTTTTTGAGGGAACAGATGGTGAGATATGGAGAAACTCCCTGAGGCCAGAGTGGGGATCTCAGCACAGAAGGATAGCCAAGAAGGCAATGAGTGGCGAACAGGCCCTTTTATTTTTCTACAATTTAGAAAGGAGACCAAAAAAGGGATGTGGACAAAGGACATGTGAGTCTCAAGACAGGATGTAAAACTAATTTTTTTTTTCTAGTTTCAACTCTCATAGTTTTTCCCCTCCATAATGGACATAGGAATTCAACTCTCTGGGTATTGAAGTACCAAATAACCATTTTTGCATTGCAAAAGAGTTCAGCCTGTCCTTTGAGCAGAGACTGAATGGGGATATCTTTTTAATCCCACGGACCATTAGTGCAGTAGGAATTAGACATTACTAGTCACTGAACACATTGGTTGTGTGGACCCACTTCGAAAAAGTATTTTTAGAAGAAATTTGTTTCATGGGGTGAGGGATTTTATAACTTAAACTTTTTCTCTTTTTCCTTCTGCTTAAAATTGTATCAAATTATTCTACTATAGGGCTGGAGAGATGGCTCAGTGGTTAAGAGCCCATGTTGCTCCTCCAGAGGTCCTGGGTTCGATTCTTAGCACCCACATAGTGGCTCACAACTGTCTGTAACTCCAGTTCCAGGGGATCCAATGCCCTTTTCTAGATTCCATGGCCACCAAGCATGAAGTGGTGCACAGATATGCATGCATCCAATGAGTACACATTAAAATATTAAATATACATTTTAAATAAAAGATATTCTATTATAGAGTAATAAACAAATTATATTGCTATACATAAAATAAAATATGGTTTTTAGAATCTAAGCCAGCTGGTCAAAGATGCTTTCCGTCAGAAGCCTGAGCAGGCACAGACAAGACCAGAAATCATCTTGCTCCCAGTTCCCCCAACTCATGTCTTCATTAGCACCCTCCAATCACATTTTTTATTTTTTTTTTATTTTTTTTTTAATTTTTTTATTTTTTTTGGTTTTTCGAGACAGGGTTTCTCTGTGTAGCTTTGCGCCTTTCCTGGAACTCGCTTTGGAGACCAGGCTGGCCTCGAACTCACAGAGATCCGCCTGGCTCTGCCTCCCGAGTGCTGGGATTAAAGGCGTGCGCCACCACCGCCCGGCCACATTTTTTATTTTTAAGTGAAACTTTGACATGGAAACTTCAGGCCCTGCCTGGTGGTGGCATCCTGTTATCCTAGTTACTTAGGAAGCTGAGGCAAGAGAGTCAGAAGTTGTAGTCCAGGCTGGGGTAAAGACTGAATTCAAAGCCAACTGAATAACTAACTGAAGGAGCCAACATATCATAAGAAAAAGAGGCTGGGAATGCAGCGGTAGAGCGTTTGTCTAGCATGCAGGAGGCCCCTGGTTCAGTTCCTAGTACTGTAAAATTAAACAAGGGGCTAGAGAGATGGTTCAGTGGTTGAGAGACCAACTACTTTTTACAGAGGACGGGAGTTCGATTCCAAGCATCCACGCGATAGCTCACAACTGTCTGTAACTCCAGTTCCAGGGACTCTAACGTCCTCTTCTGGCCTCTCTGGACACTGCACACCCGTGGTGCACAGACATACATGCAGGCAAAATACACACGATAAAAAATTCCTTAGTATTTTAAAAGAAAAGAAAATCTCCTACCTCTCTCCATGAATTGAAAACGTACAGAAAGCAAAATAAATAACTGCAAAAACAGAAAACGTACAAGAAAATAAAGGAAACAATAAGTCCTTTTTAGATGGTGGCATTTCCTGTGTAGTAAAGGAAAGGAGAGAGTGTCACGGGCGGGCGTGCCCTCCAGGACCTGAAAGAAAAGAGCCACTTCTGTCCATCAAGCATCTAAGCCTAGGGTTTGGGAAAGCCCACGAGGGCGGGGGCGGGGCAGGGGCCCTGTACGCCCATTGGTCCTCCCATTGGCTTATTTGCATGGTCCGAGAGGGGCGGGGCCTTGGGTGACGTCATCCGAGGACTGCCTAGGTGGCTGCGGCTCCCTAGGCTCAGAGCTGCGCACCCGGAGCGGAGCTGAGGTGCAGCGCCACCCCGAGCGCCGAGCGCCATGTACGACCCGGAGCGCTGCTCGAGTCTGTCGTTCGCCGGCTGCGGCTTCCTGGGCTTCTACCACATCGGGGCCACGCTGTGTCTGAGCGAGCGCGCCCCGCACCTCCTCGGCGAGGCGCGCACGTTCTTCGGCTGCTCGGCCGGTGCACTGCACGCGGTCGCCTTCGTATGCAGACTCCCTCTCGGTGCGTTCACGGCCACCACCCAAGGCCCTGCGTGCGGGGAGGGCCTCTCCACCTAGGGAATCGGGGACACCTTCCGGGGTGCCTGAAGGAACCTGCCCAGAGAGCTTCCACCTTTCTCGGTGCCGTGGGGCCCGGCGTGGGATTTCGAGGGCGGGCGGCAGCGGGCACGCTGTGCACAGGAGACTCTTGAGCATCTTTTTCCCGGCCCGCTCTGGCGCCCTGGTTTGAAATGGGCCCTCCACTGGTCCTGCCAACTGGGCCATCCCGAATCAGTAGGGAAGAAGGTGCAGGGAGCAACGCAGGGGTCCTCCGGTCCCTGTCATCAGAGCCGCGAAGGGTTTGTCCTGTGTGTCTCTAGCTAATGTACCATGGTGGGTGCCGCCAGGAGGGGCAGAAGGTACCCAGACTTGAACCCTAGGTGGCAGTCCAGCCCTCTGGTCGCCTTGCGAGGTGACTGCTAGGGGTGGGGTGCGTGCGTTAGGAAAGTATTTGGAACCCTCCCTAGAGATTGGAATGGATTCCCAGACAGGTCCAGTTCCACCCTTTCCTGTCTTCACTGACCTGGGCCAGCCGCCCCTCCCAGATCAGTGTCACTGGCAGTGACATTCTGGGCATTTGAATCTTGGCCTAATTAAACATTTGCCCATGCGTGCATCCACGAGCAAGAGGAGGTGAATTTACTTCTCTCACCCCCTAAACTATTAGGGTGCGATGCCCTTCCCAGTGTCACAGCTGGATGCTTTTGAGATTGTGGGCAGGGTCTGGCTAAGTGCCCACGGGGAAGCTGCTGACACCCAAAGGTCCCTAGGTGGCACAATAATGCCCCTTATCAACCCTCATTGATCTGGGCCTCTTCAACACTTTACTCTTTGCTCAGCTGGCCAGAGCCAGCCGGGAGTGACTTTGGCAGGCACAGGAAAAGTTCCTGCTGATGAGCGGAGCTCTGCCATTGGATAGGATCAGTGAGCAGACCCTGAGCTGATGGGATTAGAAGACAAGCAGGTCTGGCTGGCTGTGTGCCTGCTTGTCTGTCTTCCCCAGTGAGGGAGGGAGACAAGAGCAAAGGTCAGAGAGAGTGGCCTCTGGAAAGGCTAGACCAGCCCAATGGCCATTGCACACCCGGGTTTCAGCACTGACCAAAAGCATTTCTTTTCTTCAATATATATATTTATTTAATGTATACGAGAGACCTATCTTCAGGGACACCAGAAGAGAGAATCAGATCTCATTATAGATGGTTGTGAGCCACCATGTGGGTACTTGGAATTGAACTCAGGACCTCTGGAAAAGCAGCCAGTGCTCTTAACCACTGAGCCATCTCTCCAACCCCCCAAAAGCATTTCTTACATGGAGGACTCTGGGCCCCCATATGGATGGATAATTATTGGGACAAGGTTTAAATGCATTGACCTCAGGAATCTGAAGTATGCCTACTTTCATATAGAGCAGTATTTCTCAACCTGTGGTTGCAACCCCTTGGGGGAATCGAACGACCCTTTCACGGGGTCGCCTAAGACCATCGGAAAACACAGATATTTACATTATAATTCATTACAGTAGCAAAATTACAGTTATGAAGTAGCAATGAAAATAATTTTATTGTTGGGGGTCACCACAACATGAGGGGCTGTGTTAAAGGTTTGTAGCATTTAGGAAGGTTGAGAAACACACCTAAGAAGGTGTTAGTAACTGCTCGGAAGACGGGGCAGCCTGTGACTGTCCTATGGTCACAGAGAGGCCAGAGCTACAGGTTATCTCTGGTGGGAGCTGCTAAGGTGCATTTTCCACAGTTTGTGACAGGCACAGGCCCTTGGGGCATCTGTGTTGGCTAGACTTGGCAGAAGAGGTGGTAGGATCTGGCAGTAGTGCGTAAATTCACTCTCAAGCCAGGCTCAGCAAGGGGGAGGGGTTTGCTGGGAGTCAGGGTTAGAGTTGGATCAGGAGAGGCTGGGATATGTCTGTCCTTGTGGAGTTCAGGATTTGCGCTGCTTGGGGCTGGAAGAGGTGGTTAGATATATAGTGCCAGGACAGAGTGGATTAGCCCAAGGGCTCCGGGCTGGAGAGTGAGGCCGGATGAAACGCGAATGTGCCATGCACCCACTGCAGTGTGGGAATTCTGGGCTCAAAGCCTAACGTGGAGACTAGCCACTTCAGCAGTCTTTTCTGGGTTGAGCATTTTATAGACGTCATTTTACTCAATCCTTTCTGTCTCCAAAAGCAAGTCAATTTTGCTCTCCTTGAAAATGGCAGTCTTAGTGGCTGGAGAGGTGTCTCAGTGGTTAAGATCCCTTACTGCTCTTGCAGAGGACTCGAGTTCAGTTCCCAGCACCCACTTTGCAACTGACGGCCACTTGTCACTCTAGGTCCTCGGAATGTGGCGCTCTCTTCTGGTCTCTGTGGACTCCGGCACACATGTGGTACACATAAGCTCACGCCCACACATGGATACAAATACATTAATTTTTTAAAAAAATTTTAAAGGCATCCTGAAGGATGGACAGGTGGCAGAGTGCTTTCTTCAGAAAGGGGTAGAGTTGAGAATAACATTTAGGTTATTCTCATTATTTATTATTTCTTCTGTATCTTTTAATGCCCAGTTCATTTGTGCCAAGGCTGGGGTGCTGATGTGTTGGTGGCTTGTGGCTTTGTGGACATGCAGGTAGGAGTTCTCACATACATAGGCTACTGGAAGACCTAGCTCAGCACCATCCATGAAATACACACCACACGCCATTCAGGCCAATCTTATATTTCCTAGTTGCTCCATTGAATAAAGTCAGACAAGGGTGAAATTGATTTTTTTTTGAGTCATACCCAGAATATCATCACTTTGTAATGACTGTAAGCCACTGTGACAGAGATAATATCACCTAGTAAATCTTTGGAATGTAGCCTCCTTGAATGTGCTCAATCATTACCAAAATACAGGGTGTGTTTTACGGTGTCTTAATTGGGACCAGCCACAGTTCAGGAGTTCTGTGTGGTTTCTGGTTTCTGGTCTCCAATATGATATCCTGTTCTGTGTGTTTGTCTTCTGTCCCCAGATCAGATCATGGAGATCCTCATGGACCTTGTGCGGAAAGCCAGGAGACGCAACATTGGCTCCCTCCATCCATTCTTCAACATTAACAAGTGCGTCCGAGATGGGCTCCAGGAGACCCTCCCAGACAATGTCCACCAGATCATTTCTGGCAAGGTTTACATCTCCCTCACCAGGGTGTCGGATGGAGAGAATGTGCTGGTGTCTGATTTCCATTCCAAAGATGAAGTGGTGGATGTAAGTCCTTTGCCTCTCTGGGTGTGGTCAAATGAAAAAGCAGTACGGGACTGTCATTGTCTCACTGGACCGGAACCATGTGAACACTGTACATCCAGCGAATTGGTCTGTAGCCGCTGGAAGCCCTACTATGTCAGCATTCTTTAATTCTCTTAATTTTTCCAGTGCTGGGGCTGGAAGATAGATGTAGGTGGACTTTTCTGTCCCTCCAACCAGCTCCCAAATAACCACAAAGAGACTTCTTATTAATTATAAAAGCTTGGCCGATAGCTTAGGCTTGTTTCCACCTAGTCTTATAACTTAAATTAACCTGTTTCTATTAATTTATGTGCTGTTGCATGGCTCATGGCTTGTTCCCTCTCCTGCATGTTCTGCTTCCTCTGCATCTAGTTGGCGACTCACCATGTCTCTGCTTTTCTGCTTCCCAGCATCCTCTCTGACCCCCAAATCCTGCCTAGCTATTGACTGTTCAGCTTTTTATTAAACCAATCCGAGTGACGAATCTTCACAGTGTACAAGAAGATTATTTCAAAACAGATAGGGCCTTGGGCATACCAGGCAAGTGCTCTGCTGTGCAGCCGCACCCTTACAGAAGTGTCTCTTCCTCCTTCAAGACTCAGAGAACTGGTCCTGGGTGTGCCTCACACCACAACCTATGCATGTTATGCAGTGAGGCTGGTTTTTTTTTTCTTTTTAATGAAGCTTCTCCCGAATGGCACCATTCTTATTTGCCTCTAGTTCAAGATCTAGCATAGAGAAGATAAGTTACCATATCAAAATGCCATTTTGGGCCATACACACACATACACATACACACACACACACACACACACACACACACACACACACATACACACAGGCTTTTTATAGTTCTTAAATGAATAACTGTGTTTGACTGAATGTGTTTCTATGAGGCTGCACATGTGGCCAGCAGCTTCATGCAATCTAATTTTCCACTTGACTTTTTTTTTTTTTTTTTTGGTTTTTTGAGACAGGGTTTCTCTATGTAGCTTTGCGCCTTTCCTGGAACTCACTCTGTAGACCAGGCTGGCCTCAAACTCACAGAGATCCACCTGGCTCTGCCTCCCAAGTGCTGGGATTAAAGGCGTGTGCCACCACCGCCCAGCTCCACTTGAATTTCTAGTATCTTCTGAACTGCCAACTCCTATCTGTTCTCAGTGGACACGGTGCTGTCCAGCACAGTGATTCTCAAAGTGTGGTCTGCGGGACCACTGGGTCCACATGGCTTCTAAATGGCTGCAGGAGAACCCCGAGGGAGGGCCCAGGTCTGTGCTTCCTCTAGCCCCTGGGTGAGATGCATGGTTCCAGCCCCTTATGCCACCGAGTCAACCACATGGTCAGCCTGGGGGATGAGGACAGAAGATTGAAGTGTGCAGGCAAATGGTTAAGGAGCCAGTATTGCTGATAAGACCCAAGGGCCTCAAATACAGGTGTTGAGTGCCAGTCATTAACCCAGGTGTTCAAAAGCCTAGTGTGTGCAGAGAGCCTTTCACTTGCGGGGCTCACTTGGGAAGTACAGAGGGCACAGGGAGGTGCTACACCCTGTGACTGTCCTGCCTCTTTGTCCTCACAGGCCCTGGTGTGCTCTTGCTTCATTCCTTTCTTCTCTGGCCTAATCCCTCCTTCCTTCCGGGGTGAGGTAAGTATACCTGTGCGGGGGTGGGGGGATGGGGGGGTGATGGGGAGGGTAATACAGTTGAGTGTTTGAGGCCTCCTTTGCAGTGACCTGGGCTCTGGCGTCCATGACTGTCTAACTGCAGAGCTGGGATCTTCTGCATTGAGGACAGAATCCATACCAGGCATCCCATAGGATTGATCCACAGACTCACACCCACCCCTGGAGTGTCTTCCACCTCCCTGTCTGCTGTCTGTTGGATACACTAGCCTGGCTCCCTTAATCTGCTCTTGAGCACCCTGGGGATCCTCCTGGTGGCCTAATTAAAGTATAAGATGCTTAGGAATTAAATTACTCTTGTAAGGTCGTTGATTTTCAGGGGGAATATAGGCTAGCTGTGTATTTCATTTTTTTAATCTTTTAGACAGGGTCTTACTATGTAACTTTGGCTAGAATCCTCCTAAGTACTGGGATTCAAAGGCAAGTGCAGCACACCAAGAGTGGAACAATCTACTTTTTTTTTTTTTTTTTTTTTTTTGGTTTTTTGAGTGTATGTGTGTGTACCACATGTGTGTCCTTTGTGGGCATAACCCAGGGAGCCTAGCTGCTAAGCACATCTTGGTTCCTGATACTGGTCTCCAGTCTTCTTGTGACGTAATGTAGGCATATGATCTTTCCAGAATTAAGTGGAAGGGACCCAGGAGCATCTTGGTGATGTCCCCTGACTTCCTAGAATGCTTTTCCTCAGGAAGGAGGGTCAGGAGTTCAAGGCTAGCCTTAACTACGTAAGACGGTCATGAGCATGGTGGCTTTCACAGATAATCCCAGCAATCGGGAGACTGAGGCAGGAGGATCATGAGTTCAAGGTTAACCACCCCCCCAAAAGAAAAATGTTACAGGAAACCAGGCTGGATTAAATATCTTGTCCCAGATCTCCCAAGCAGCAACGGGAGTCTGGATTTGAACTTGTGGCCATGTGTCTCCTGTGGGGGCAGGGTTCATATCACACTCTGTGCCCAGGACATATAGCACCCCTAGTTTATATAGCCCCTTTATGCACATAGAGACTCACCTATAGGTGTCTACCTGGCCTTAGGACTTGACAAGCACACATGGGGTGGACTCTCATCTCCATGTGTCTCTCTGCCTGGCACTTGTGCACAGTGGGCATCCTATGCCACAGCACACAGCAACCTTGAATGCCAGTCAGAAGCCATGGGAAGAGTGGTCCCTGGGCCACCATATGGACTGCAGTGTCTCAGAAAACAGTATCATCCATTCCATCTTCCTTACAGCGGTACGTGGATGGAGGTGTGAGTGACAATGTCCCCCTGCTGGATGCCAAAACCACCATCACAGTGTCCCCTTTCTATGGCGAGCATGACATCTGCCCCAAAGTCAAGTCCACCAACTTCTTCCAGGTGAATGTCACCAACCTCAGTCTCCGCCTCTGTACTAGGAACCTCCACCTTCTAAGCAGAGCGCTCTTCCC
Organism: Peromyscus californicus insignis; assembly: GCF_007827085.1. Classification (NCBI taxonomy): domain Eukaryota; kingdom Metazoa; phylum Chordata; class Mammalia; order Rodentia; family Cricetidae; genus Peromyscus; species Peromyscus californicus. The sequence continues at coordinate 48,874,238 of NW_026294503.1, forward strand.
ACCAGATGTGAAGGTGAGTGGGGTGCTGGGGTGCCGCTGTCTGCCTCCCGGATAGCTGGGGACACCTGTTAGTCCCTCCATGAGCCAACAGGAATAGACTGTGCCATGATGGTGACTCAGAAATGTTGCTGTCCTGGAGCTGGTTGTTGTCCCTCTGACCCACAGGCTCCGCTGGGGGTCACTTGGATTGACCCAGAGTTCAGACTCCACTTCCAAGAATTGGGGTCTAAAAAAATCAGGGCTGGGGGATGGTGTCTAAGTTTCTTTTCCTGTTGTGATAAAAAAAATATTTGTATATCCTGACAAGAGCAAGTTTTCTGAAAAGGTTTATTCAGGCTCACGTTTCAAGGGAAGTCACAGGCAGGAGCTTAGAGCGCTTGCTCACATCGAGTCCACGGTCAGGAAGTAGAGTGATGGATGTGTGCTACAACCCTGCTCTCCTTCTCTGCTTCCAAGATCCAGGATCCCAGCCAGGGAGTGGTGCCACCCACAGGGGGCGGCTCTTCCTACCCCAATTAACACAATCACGATAAACTCCCACAGGCATGTTCAGAGGCCCCTCTCCTAGGTGACTCTAGATTCTGTCAAGCTGACAATTGGCACTACCCACAGTAGGGTAGGAGGGGTGGTACATACCTGTATTCCAGCACCCAGAAAATTGGGGCAGGAGGATGGAGACCTTGAGATCAGCCTGAGCTACCTAAAAAGACCCTTCCTTTAAAAAAAAAAAAAAAAAAAAAAAAAAAAAAAAAAAAAAAAAGCTGAAGAGAGGGCTTGGCAGTTAAGAGCACTGGCTGCTCTTCTGGAGGTCCTGAGTTCAATTCCCAGCAACCACATGACAGCTCACAACCATCTATAATGGGATCTGATGCCCTCTTCTGGCAGGCATACAAGCAGACAGAGCACTCATACATAAAATACATAAATTACGTTTTAAAAAATGTTTAAAAACAAAACAAGTGGAGAAATGGCTTAGAGGTGAAGAGCATACTCTGTTCTTGTGGAGGATCTGAATTTGATTCCTAACACTCCCATCGGGCTCACAACCGCCTGTAACTCCAGTGCCTCTGGCTTCTGTGAGCCTCTGTATACATATGAACATACCTGTATAAATAATTAAAAACTAAATCTTAAATACACACACACACAACCAAGGCATGGTGCTGCGCTCCTTTAATCCCAGCTCTCAGGAGGCAGAAGCAGGTGGATCTCTGTGAGTTTAAGCCCAGGTTGGCCTATATATGGGGTTTCAAAACATCCAGGGTTAGAGAGAGAGAGAGAGAGAGAGAGACCCTGCCTCAAAAACAAACAAACAAACAAACAAACAAAATCATGGGCCCTCAAGTTGACTCAGTGTGTAAAGGTGCTTGCTGCCAAGCATGAGGACTGAATTCATTCCTGGGAACCCATATGGCAAGAGAAGGAACCCACTCCTGTAAATTGTCCTCTGACCTCTGTATGTACACATACACGCACATGCACACGCACACACACACACACACACACACACACACACACACACACACACGCACAATATTTTAAAATGAATCAGGGGCACTGCCCCAGACATTTGGGTTTTCTTCTTTTGTGATGCTGAGGATGGAAGACAGACAAGGAGCACTGCACTGAGCCACACCCCCTCAACCCTCACTGGTGGATTATGGGCAAGGCCTCACAGCTGAGCCATGCTCCCCCTAGCCCTCACTGGTGGATTATGGGCAAGAGCTACACTGCTGAGCCACGCCCCTGATCCAGAACTTTTTTTTTTCACTTTGGTTCCTAAACGTGATTCTGATTTGTACTATGGCAAGGAGCCACCAGACTCAGAGCTTCCCTTTCCTGATTGGTGTTATAGTGCAGCCACTGTGTAGACACAGGTGTCCTGAGAACTACTGATGTTGCTCACCAAGCGTGATGCTCGGCCATGAATGTCCAGGGACAGGTAGGGTAGTTCCGTGTTGGCTAGAGTGACAGCCCCAGGCCCCATCTGCCTGGAACATAGATCTTGCTGGCAGAGTTTCTGTGGAGAGGACATTGGAAATGAGACCTGGGGAAACCGAATCAGATGGGCCCTCTCAGGGGCCCTCCAAGCCTTGGATGTCCTTGGTCCTCTGGGGAGATGGCAGTCATGGTCCGTGTGGTTCACCTGCCTGATTTGCTCACAGGTGATGGGAGAGCTGTGCTTTCAAGGGTACCTGGACGCCTTCCGGTTCCTGGCAGAGAACGGTAGGTCTTGCCTGGGGGTGACTGCAGAGTCCTTCAGTTCTGTCACCCATTCTCATGGCCTTCCCCATAATCTCACTCTGCCCACTTCTCAGCCCTATGGGATAGGAAGCCTTTGCCCCTTTTATAGATAGGATGCAGGCTGGAGAAGAGAGGCCGGCCGAGCTGGGATTTGAACCTGGGCAGCCTGACACCACCCTAGGGCCCCTCCTCTGCAGGCCGCTTGTTTCTTTCTCTTTGAGCTCTTTTGTGAGCCTTTAGTGTAATGGGCTCAGGTGTGACAGGGTTTGGGAGCAGTTTCCGGATGAGGCCATCAGGATCTGGGCCCCAGCCCATGACGGGGCCCGCCCACTAGATGAGTCTTCTCCCTAAGAGGCCCTATACTTGAGTCATCCAAGCTCACCTAGGCGACCATGCTGGGCTGTGTATATGTAGTCACACAGTGGGATGGTATTTTGACATCATGACTTCCTTAGTTTACGCGGGCACATCCCACAGTCACACAGTGAGGAAAGCTGGTCCTTCTTAAAAAACATGTCCCTTGTCACAAGCTCGGCCTGGTAACGTGGACCTGTCATCTCAGCTACTCAGGAGGCTAAGGCAGAGGACTGCAGTTCAAGGCCTACCCTGGTTGCCAAATGAGCTCGAGACCAGCCTGGGCCACTTAGTGAGACCCTGATTTTTTAACAGTTCTTGAGATAGGGTCTCCCTAAAAAAGGCTGGGGCTATAGCTCAGTGCCAGTGTGCTTGCCTAGCATAGGGAGGGCACTGGGTTCAGTACCCAAGCCCGTCAGGAAAAGAAAGGAAGAGAAGGGAAGGGAAGAAAAAACAAGAGGGTTGGTAGAACATGTGCCTGGCGCGTGTGGGTTTGAAGCACATCTGTGGAGACAGGAGATGGTCCTTTTGTAAGGACAGACGTGTTCATCCACTCTGAAGGCCGCAGGGCCATGGCAAGCAGCCTCCACAGCCTCATGAAGAGGCGGGATGGGCATGTGGAAGGGCGGTGGCGAGCCGGCGGGGAGATCTAGGCTTCAGGCTGACCCTTGAGATCGTCAGGGCCTGAACAAGAGAAGGATGTCCTGGAGAGTGTGGGCCCTGGATGAGTAGGAGAGCTCGGGAGCAGAAGTCAAGGCCTGTGGCTCCCAGAGGTGGTGAGAGGAGGGCCCGTGGGGCTGGAGTGACACAGGGTGGGGACACTGAAGGAGGGACAAAGAGGGCAGAGGAAGTGTGACATGTGGACTTGGGAGCCACTGAGGGCTGCTAAAGTGAGTGAGGCAAGCCAGAGAGCTGCAGTATAGTGAGGGGAGCCAGTGCCCAGCACTCCACACAGGTGCAGATACACAGACATGCACACACACAGACACGCGCACACACGAGGGGTTGGCTACTTTATCCAAAATGCTACTCCATCTTGGGATTGGAGGACGTTGATTTGTTTCAAAAAAAACCCTTCAAGGTGTTGCTTCTCGGTTAGGCTGTTGGCCCAGACCTACAGTCCCAGGGCTGAGGCAGGAGGATTGCCACGTCAAAGCCAGCCAGAGCTATATCGTGAGACCTTGACTCAAGGGAAAGAAACAAGAATCACGAGAGAGGGAGAAAGACAGACCAGGACTAGATATGGCCCTGCCTGCCTCTCGGTACTTGGAAGCCGTATGGTGGAAGGGTGTCATCTTGGACACCAGACCTGGCTCTGCCGAGTAGTGGTTGTGGGACTCTGAATGAGTCTCTGCGCTTGTGTCTCCTGAGCCGACGAGTGGAACTGGTGATTCTGGTGGCTGTTGAATGGCCACGGGCCTGTCGGTCAGGGCCTGGGATTTGGAAAGTGCTCGGCCTGCGGGAGAAGAGTTATTTGTTCGGTGTAGCGTTTGACTTTGAAGCAGAGAGAATCCCACATATCTAGAGAGTGAGCGAGTGAGTGAGGCAGGAACCACACTCCCATCTGCCTGGCTGCACGCACGGCACGTCTAGTTTTGATGTGTCCTGTGTGGGATTATAGCAGGCGTGAAGTTGCTGTGTTGGCTCGCCTTCCCCTGCCACCTGGGGCTGAGTGTGGCTGGGTAAACAACAGCGGTCTCCCATCTCTACCCTCATGGGCATCTCCCTGTTCTTTGCAGGCATCTGTAATGGGCCACAGCCTGGCCTGAGTCTGTCCTCAGAGGAGACCGAGTCAGAAGCCACGCCTCTCTGCCCGGAAAACAGCAGCCTTGTGGGGGACAAGCTTCCAGCCAGTCTGTACCTTACAGCTGTGCCCTGGGATGAGAGCATCCAGGAGACCTTGTCCCCCCAGCTCAGCACAGGTACTGCTATACTGGGGCGGGATGAGACTAAGGTGTGCCAGTCGATGGTCAGTGTAAGCAACTGGGCCACTTGCTGTGTGTGAGGGGAAAAGGTGACGCTTTTCCAGCAAGAAGCCTCTGGGATTATGGGGACAGGCCATAAGGACATCTCCATCTACTGCACAAGCTGGCCACTGTACCTAGAGGTCATGATCAGGAGGAACGCTGATCCAGTTGAGCCCAGGTTACCCACACAAGCTCCAGCCCAGCAGCCAGGCCCAGGCCCATCCTGCCAGGCTGCCTCCCTACTGGCTCCAACTCTCATTAGAGCCATAGATATGAGGGAGGACCTGGGATCCAGCCTCTGTCTCCCGACTCTTCATTCAGAATGCCTTTGGGGGGTCACAGTTGTCCATTTGTCTCTCCTTAGCTCCCTCGTTCTTCAGCCACCATTTTTTACCTCCATGTGATGTATTTATGCTGTCATTGGCTGTCGAGTGGACAATGACATGTTGTAAATGTTTGTGCCCCTCAAAATTCCTGTGCTGACAGCCTAATGTGGTAGTGTCCTTAGGAGGTGAAGCCAGGAGGATCAGGGGTTCAAGGCAAGCCTTGGCCACAGAGTGAGTTCTGAGTCAGCCTGGGCTACATGAGACCCTATCTCAAGAACACAGATGATTCTCACACTGAAATCCAAGCTCCTAAGGGGATGTGGTGTTGGGAGGCAAGCATTGGGACAACTCCTGGGGGCAGGGCCTTCCAAATGAGATTGGTGCTGTACAGAGGGCCAGGAAATATCCTCCGGTACTTCGGCCCACAGAGGTGCTATCTATGACCTGGGCCCTCACCGGACACCAGTGTCTGCTGACACCTTAACACTTGGCCTTCCGGCATCCAACTCTGTGAAGAGTCACCATTTGTTGTTTATAGGAGTTGCTGAGTAACTGCAGCATGTGACCGTGGTCTGGTGTGCCAAGTCAGACAGACTAGCCCACAAACAGCTTCCAGCCAGGCCCGAGAGAGACTCAGCCATGAATGGAACCCAGTGTCTGTCCTTCAGGCAGTAGCTGTTCAGTGGGTGGTGTCAGGAGGTCATCAGGGGGATCAAAGGTCAGGCTACAGGAAGCAAGAGGCAGCGGAGGAGAGGAGTGTGGCCAAGGGTGGCTGGGAAGCTGTGTGCACCCTCATCTGGAAACATGAGAGAGCCAAAGGCCTAAACATGTGCCGGCAGAGGGGAGGGGGGAAGGTGGGAGGGAGAGATGGAACTCTTTTCCATGTGTTCTTTTCTCTCCGAGACTATCTCACTGTGTAGCCCACACTGGCCTCCAACTTGAAATCCTCCTGCTTCAGCTTCCCAAGGGCTGGGATTAGAAGCCCGAACCATCAGACTTGGCTGGTGTTTGACCTCGCACCACCCTGGCTGTGAGAGGAACACCTCACAAACCGCAGTGTGTCCCGTCTGAACTGCTGCCCGGCTGTCGGCTCCAGGCTTCCTCTCTTTCAAAGCTGGTCTGAGCCCTACTGGGCAGAGGGGCTTTGAATCCTGGTATTCTCAGGAGCCATACAGATCTGTGGTTCCAAATTGCTCTTTTCAGCTCTGAGTGAAGCGATTAAGGACAGAGATGGCTACCTGAGCAAAGCCTGCAACCTCCTGCCCATCAGAATTCTGTCTTACATCATGCTGCCCTGTACTCTGCCTGTGGAGTTGGCCATTGCTACAGTCCACAGGTAAGCATCGAGGCCTGCTGTGACAGTTCAGTGAGCTGACAGTGGCTTCGGCCCAGGCGGGCTGTATGTGTCACAAGATGGAGCCCTGGGAGAGGCCCCCCTTCCTTCAGCCATGGCTATCTGCAACATGGTGTAAGCTCTGAAGCCATCTGCAGACTCATAGAGCTGGCCATGGCCTTAACTAGGCCCTAGTCCAGCCATTCATGATCCCCTGGGGAAACTGAGGCAGGGAGAGGTAGAGGCCACAACACTATGGTCACTGAGCTGGTGAGGAGGAAGGCCAGGCCTAGAGGCAGGTCCTTGCTGTCCTTGGGCCTGTCTTTAGAATCACAGTATTGAGCTGAGAGGCCCGTTCCCTCTGGCCATGGTTGGATGCTGTAAGTCAGAGTCAGCAGTTAGGAGACAGAAGTGAGGTGGCCTGGAACTTGGGGCTCCCACTCAAACAGCACAGTGGGGCAGCAGCTCAGCTCAGCCATCAGACTGTTCTGGCTTAACACCTAGCTGCACCCCTTCCACAGCTGTGTGGCCCTGGACTAATGAATGTACCTCTCTGCACCTCAGCTTACCTTTGAAGAAATAGAGGTGAGCCTGCCTGGGGCAGAGGATAATCAGAAGGCCTAGTGAGGTCCTGCGTGTGGCATGTGCCCACATGTTCAGCTGGCAACAGTGATTTGTTTTTAGGCTGACATCCTTTACTCAAGATGCTTAGGAGCAAAGTGTTTGAGACTTCTGAGGATTTGGTTTTGCTGTTGTTGCTTTGGAATTCTGGGTATTTGCATAGGCTTACCAGTTAAACTAGTTCAAACAGGTTAAAAAAAATCAGAAATGTTTTGAGCATCATGCCAATACTCAGAATGTTTCAGATTTTTATCCTGGGTGTGGTGGTACACACCTGTGGTCCTAGCACTCTGAATGGAGGCTGAGGCAGGAAGAGCAGGAGTTCAAAACCACCCTGGGTCACAGCGTTAGTTAAGACTAGCTTGGGGTACATATAGAGAGACCCTGTCTCAAAAACAGAATGTGCCTGGGCATGTAGCTCAGTGGTGGAGTGGGTAGTTAGCGTGGTTCAATGCCTCAGTCCCAGTACCACGAGGAAGGAGAGAGAGGAGAGAGGGGGGAGGAAGAGAGGGAGAGAGAGGAGGTGAGGAGAGAGATGGGGGCTGAGAGGGAGAGAGGCATCATCTGGATGTTCTGGCTGTGCCATTTGCCTTGGCCCTCTCCTGGTGTCCTTGTCCTGTCTCATCTGGACTGGTGCTCCAGGGCCACCACACAGCCCTGCCCTTCCATTTCCTAGGACCCTGTTTCTCTCTCTCTCTCTCTCTCTCTCTCTCTCTCTCTCTCTCTCTCTCTCTCTCTCTGTTTTTTGAGACAGAGTTTCTCTGTGTAACAGTCCTGGCTGTCCTAGAACTCACTCTGTAGACCAGGCTGGCCTCGAACTCAGAGCTCCTCCGGCCTCTGCCTCCTGAGTGCTGGGATTAAAGGTATGTGCCACCCCGGCTGGGCCCTGTCTTTTTCTTGGTGTTCTCGATAGTTTTGCCGAAGCGGAGCCACACCAAATCCCTAAGGAAACTTCTGCTGGCCTCCCTAGAACCTCCACTGTTTTCTACTTCTGACTGCTGGGCAGCTGCTCAAAGACCTGCAACCCACAGTCTGTCCTCTCGAGTCCCAAGCCAGGCTTTCATGGGATTCCTCATGAGGAGTCCACTTCCACCTGGTTCTCCTCCTCTGTGGCTGAGTGGCTTTGTCTTTCTGGCCCTTCTGGGCTGGTCTTTCATTCCACCTACTGTCACTTTCTCAGGCGAAGCCTGGCTCTCCTGTGGTTTGGGGACTGGACTTTCTGGAATTATGTCTGTAATTCCTTCTTTTCCATGGCCATTGCTCCCCTTTTCCTGGGGCTCTTGTGAAAGCCTTGTCTCTGGGTTGGATTCCGGACTCGGGAACTTTCTCTTTTCTGCATTTTTTCAGACCTTTCACTTTTGGCCTCCAATCTGAAGTCTCCTCACATTTGCCTTCCAGTCCCATTCTTCGGGTTATTTTTGTTTTATTTGGTTTGGTTTTGGTTTTCAAGACAGGGTTTCTCTGTGTAGACCAGGCTGGCCTTGAAATTAGAGATCCACCTTTTTCTGCCTCCTGAGTGCTAGGATTAAAGGTGTGCACCACCACCACCCAGCATTTTCTCTGGTTTTAACATTAGCAGCATAAGTCAAGCATCTGTGCGAGTACTCATGAAGGCCACAGCCTATGTGTGGAGGTCAGAGGACAACTTTCCAAAGTTGGTTCTCTCCTTCCATTGTGTGGGTCCTGGAAATCAAACTCAAGGTGTCAAACATGGCCCAAAACATCTTCACCCTGTGAACCATCTCTCTGCCCCGTGTGTACAAACTTCTGAGCCAGAATTTTAACTCCGAAGCCCAAGCTAGCCTGGAACTTACTGTGTAGACCAGACTGACCTTGAACTCAAGTCAGCCTTCTGCCTCAACCTCTCATGTGCTTTCAGGGTGTCAGGCATGATTCACCCCCCAACTCGCACCCCACTTATGTTATTTTATGGTCACCAGCACAGCTCCCAGGCAGTGACTAATGCTGACCAGCCCACTCCTGCAGGAGGCAGGTCTCCCTGGAGGGCTACCTCCTCGTCTTTCCTGGATGCTTGGATATGCCACCAAGTTTTACAGTTGTACTGGTGCTCGGCAATGTCTGGCTTCCTCCCCTTCTGGCTGAGGCTACAGAATCTCTTAGGCGAGTCAGCCACTCACAATTGCAGCCCAGCTACTTGGGAAGCTAAAAAGCCCAGGAGGTCTAGGCCAGCCAGACAAGAAAACAAGACCCTGTGTGAAAAGAAATAAATGGAACCCAGGTCTGCCTCCGTGCTTCTCTATCTGCTCCACGGCAAACCTGCCATTTGGGTAGGTCTGCTCACACACCTCTGGGTAGGACATGCAGCAAGCTAGAGTCCTGTGTGCATCCCCTGCATTTCCATTTTAGCACCCTGCAGCAGCCCCACCTCCAGTTTCTCCATCAAAATCCCTGGGCAGCTTTAATGATCTAGTGACCCCCTGTAGAGTGGGCCTCCTGTTCTGGGCTGGCACTCACCAGCAACCTGCCTCTTGCCAGAGCCTACGAATGTCTTTGGCCCCCATGGTACTACCATTGGGTTCATGGTGTCCATGAACAGCTAGCCTCTGTGGAGAGCCAAGGCCTCAGCCAGCACTTGCCATCAGCCCTTGAGGAATTAGGTCGACTGACCCCACCGAGCTGAGGCCTTCCGCATTCATTCCTGGGAGTTTTCTGGAAGCCTGAATGGCCTGGTTTGCTTTACGGATTTTAGAAGGTTCACTGATGTGGTGACAGCCAGATCCGCCTTAAAGAGCTTATCCGGTCGGGGTTAGACGTGACAGTGGCAGCTCGTGTGGATGAAGGCTACCGTTGGGAGATGGGTGCTTTTTATTGACTTTTCTTCTGGTTTGTCTTCAGACTGATACAGTAAACCCGTGTGCATGTGATAGGTGTGCATGTGTGTTTATATGTGCAGTGCATGCACGGTGGTGTCCTTGGCTTCCTTCCCGCAGGTTAGTGATGTGGCTCCCTGACCTCCCTGATGATATCCAGTGGCTGCAGTGGGCGACCTCCCAGGTGTGTGCCCGAGTGACGATGTGTCTGCTCCCCTCAACCAGGTAAATAATTTGGCCCAGGGTATGTGGGCCAGATGGGCATCCCTGTTGTTCCCAGAGCTCCACCTGAAGTTAACCTTTGGGGTTCTGACAGGAGATTTAAGTTTAAACAGAGGTATGCTAAGAGTTCTAGTCATAGTGTGGTCCTGTCCACTGCTGTCCGGCTCCAGGCTCTCCTCCAAGATTCTGGCCTTCTCTCCTCAGCAGGAGACTCCTGGGGAAATCCCAATTCCTTGGCCTTCACTGTTTCAAAGGTCTGAGAGCCACAGGAAGGAGCACCCTTGTCCCTTCAGAATGCTTCTCTCCTGTCAGAACCACTACAAGGTTTCTGCCCAGGCCACATGCAACATTCTAGGAACATCTGACTTGGTGATAAGGAGTTTGCCCTTTTGTGCAGGGCGCATCCTGAGGGAGGCCTTGACTCTACCAGATAGATACCCCAGGACATCTGCTGCCCTGGGGGTCCTTCACCTAGGCTGTGAAGGGAGAGGAATGACAGAGTGGAGACAGAAAGGAGGAGCTGTGGGCTCAGGGGACAGAGGAGATCAAGGTACTGAGCAGCATTGTTGTGCCTGTGGGCAGGACCCCTGGCAGCTTGAAGAGGGGGGCAGTCCCAGTGACTTATGGGAAGTGGGTCCAGGAGGGGCACCTTGATGGGACAGCATGCTCCTGTGAAGGAAGCCCATGGTCCAATTGAGGGCTTGTTAATGGGTGAAGCTGTGGATATCCACGGGGGATGTTCAGGCAGTGGAGAAGGCCACAGGCTTAGGAGATGGGGACTGTCACCTCAGCACTGAAGGCAGGAAGAAGCTCTGGCTCTGGGCTGCCCCTGCAATGACCAAGTATGTGATGGTGATTTGATGCCTGGCACCATCCTCCCTGTACCTGATAGGTTTGGGGTGGGGAGTTCAAGAGGACACCGAGATAGATTACTGGCGAATAAGGTGTTTATTACAAGTTATTAATGCCATGGACAGACAGATGGACAAGGGGGCAACAGTGTGGTGGGGGCTTTCAGGCCCAGCACCAGAGACAGACAGCATGGTGGGGTCTTTGAAGAGACTCTAAGCCCACATAGCAGAGGAGGGACCCCTCTTAGATCTTTTGAGGCTGAGGGAGGTTCACAGCAAGAGTCTGCAGCCAGGCTCTTTGACTCCCAGGCAGGAGGCAGGGAAGGGGATGGAGAGCAGGATGTGACATCCCTTTGATGTTGTAGACTCACTTCTCAGGTGGAATACCGTGCCCCAGCAAGCAAGGATTCAGTGTCCCAGGAGGTTCCTGTGAAGATCTTCGAGAGGAGACCTGAGCAGAGGCTGGGTTCTAACCAGATTCCGACAGTACTGGAGGCTCAGAGCCTTGGGAAGGGCCTCCAACCTTACTTCCTTCTTTTCCATTCAGATCCCAGGCATCCAAGAGTGACCATGGAATACCCAAGCATGGACACCACTCATCGCTACACAAACCCCAGTGCAGCTCTGCTGGTTTGTAAATTGCTGGTCTCTCTGCTTCCCATGAACTTGGACATTCCCCCTGTGGATGGTCCAGGAGGGGCCAAAGCTGAGGCCACCTTGCCTTCCACCCCAAAGCCCAGCTTGACCTTCAGCTGGAGCAACGGTGTCTGGATGGTGGGAGGGTGGGTGGGGGTGTCATACTCTCTGTTATACAGTAGGAAGGGTTCTGTTGCTTGTGGAGGTGTCTAGGAAATTACTCTCCAGGAGCTGAGCCCCTGGGTGCTGTGTGGTGACCTCATGCCTCTGACCCCAGGATGACAGGATCTGGGCTAAATTGGTAGTTTAGAGAAATCAAAGGCAAAGATTTGGTCTTCAGAAAGCCACTTTTGGTCTGGGTGAAGTTGGTGCTTGGGAGCTCACCCAGAGAGGAGGCTCCACTGTCTCTCAGCCTGTGAATGATCTGGGATGCCAAGGGCAGCAGTGTTTGGAAACGGGAATTCAAACTGGGCGATCTCGTAAGGAAAATTGTTGGAGAAGTGTAATGGGATGGGATGTGGCTGTCCCTGAGAAGTAATACAAGATAACTTATTACATTCAAGGACACCATTGGCTCTTACTAAAATAGTTTATAAAGAATTTTATATAGGGCTGGAGAGATGGCTCAGAGATTAAGAGCGCTGGCTGCTCTTTCAGAGGTCCTGAGTTCAACTCTCTGATCCACATAGTGGCTCACAACCATCTATAATGAGATCTGGTGCCCTCTTCTGGCATGCAGGCATACATGCAGGCAGAACACTATATATACAATAAATAAATAAATCTTAAAAAAAAAAGAACTTTGTATAAACACACATATGATCAGTGAGCTGTGAAGAGAATTAGCCTTAAAATAACATCTCTTGTATGTGGGGGCAAAACAACACAGGTAGGAAGCGCAGTGGACCTCTGCCTCTGCATCCTCAGCCTGGCTTGCTTTCTCCACTGTTTCCAAATCTCTGTACTGTCACCAACCACCACTGCCTCTCCCGTCTGCTCCACCAGCCTTAATGGGGATAGGCATCCACTTTTCTCAGGTGTGTGTATGCTGCGGGTATGATGTGTTTCCTGTAATTCACATATGAGATTAGAACATAAAAAACAAACAAAGCTCGAAACAAGGACCTGCTCATACTCCTGAGCATTGGCAGTGAAGGTATATGTCTCCCGTGTTGGAGTTTCCTGGAGTCCTAGTGAACCCCAGGTTCACACAATCATCACACCCTGGTGCACATACTCTCAGCAGGGTTGATCCTGATTGGACAGGGGATGACTCTGGGGGGAGAGAATGTGGTTCAGAGGTAAAGCTTAGCTCTAGGCTACCCAGAAGAAAGACTGTGGAAAGAAGACAAGCTGGGAATGGGGACATGGCTCAACTGGCAGAGTGCTTGTCTAGCATGCATGACGCTGTGAGTCCAGTCTCAGCACCATATAAGCTGTGGTGTGACAGGCAAACATATCCCAGCACTCCAGCTGAAGAGCAAGACGGTCAGAGGTTCAAGGTCAGCCTTGGCCGTTAGAGGTCAGCCTTGGCTAAGTGAGACCCTGCCTCAAAAAGACAAAAAATAAACAAACAAACCAAAAATGGCAGGAGCTTCCTTTGCCCTGCCTTGAGCTGCCCCTTTCTGGAAGTTTCTCATCAGCAGAGAAGAATATTCCTGCCACCCTAGCAAATAAAATTCCTGCTGGTTTGGAGCCCTGCACTGTCAGGAACACCCGGAGTGGAGAAGTTACCATTGGGCGGGGAGCTACGTCTTGACCTGCTAAGCAGGTAGCAAAGCTCATTCATTTGTTAAAAACAAGTATGGATGTGTTTATGCAAATGAGTGTGTCCACAGGACTGAATGGAAACACCAAAAATACCCACAACTGTTAAGGGAAAAGGGTTCATAATCAACGTGAAAAAAACAATAAATATGATTTTTTTAAAAAATGTACCTTCAGTCTCTTCTGCCTCTCTCCTCCTACAGTCAAAAGGGCCTGTGGGGAAGCTTTCTCTATAGGTTTGTGTCCTCTCCTCTAGGCCTGCATGCTAGATGTTCTCCACACTGCAAAACATGACTGGGGTGTTGCTATATAGCCCAAGCTGGTCTAACTCTGTGGCCCAGGCTCACCTGGAACCCTCCATTCTCCTGCAGCAGGCTTCCCAGTGTCATGCTCACACACACACACCACCACCCCCAGCCTAGAATGTGCGTTTTTAGTAACCACTGGGAAAGGACCATGGTGACAAAGGAATGGGTGAGTATGACACTCTTAGGCCACAGATGAAGCTAGTGTGGAAGCCTTGAAAACTACATGAGCACTCCCAGGGGGCACAGCCAAGAAGGGCATCCAACAAAGGGGCAACCTGAACAAAAGCTTAGATAATGGGCAGAGTGCTCAAGTGAGTCACCCTCAGTTTACCTCAGTGTAATCATGATACCACAGACTTATTGACTGAGCCAGACGCTGTTCTAAGCTCCAAGAATAAGGGAGCAGAGGAGTGACAGTTTCCTGGTGAAGGACTACAGATCCCAGCTTCCCTTGTGGACTATGACTATAAGGAGCTGCATTCCATCTCCCCCTGTAGCCATCTTGGACATCCAAACACGTAGGTGACAAAACACTCTCTCATTGTGAATAAACATGGTCCCACCTAAGGTCAGACCAAACCTCTCTTTCTGCCTTCTATCTACAGCTGCTTTTGTTGTTGTTGTTGTTGTTTTGAGACAGGGTTTCTCTATGTAGCCCTGGCTGTCTTGGAGTTCACTCTGTACACCAGGCTAGCCTCGAATTCAAGAGATTCATCTGCCCAGCTTACAGCTGCTTTTTAATAATCTATCGGGGGAGGACATGTGAGGGCTAAAGTTATGTTTTAAGTTTAAATTATTGTCCTTAAGAGATCTATAAAACAAAAATGCTTCTAACCTGTAAGCCCCACTTGCCCAAGGACAGATAACTTCCTGGAATGCTGGGGGATGTTTTCCATATAAGATAACAAGCCACATATTTCCACTTCTGTTAACAGGTTTAGTTGCCCCAACTGAACAGGAGGCCTTGATCACACGTAGGTAGATGAGAGGTACGTAGGCAAGAAGTACCTCAGGATGTATGCTTGCCATTGGACTGGATGAAGGCAGGAAGTATATAGTGGGGTTTGCCTTTATTAGCTTCTGTCTAATGCAATTTGGTGCCATAGGCTAGGAACACGGTATGGGCCTGGCCAGTGTCTATAGTCGTGCCCAATATTCAGTAATACTCACAGACAGCTCACAGTTGTCTAATGCCACTCACTGCCATCACCGGATGGGCTCTATTCATCTTTTTAAAACTATGAATCTGGCCGGGTGATGGTGGTGGACGCCTTTAATCCCAACACTCAGGAGGCAGAGGCAGGAGGATCTCTTTGAGTTCGAGGCCAGCCTGTTCTACAGAGAAAGTTCCAGGACACAAGGCAGCCAAGGCTACACAGAGAAACGGTGTCTCAAAAAACCAAAAAAACAAAACAAAACAAACAAAAAACCACACAACAACAACAAAATTCGGGGGAAAGGGATGATGTAAATATATTTTAATTGAAAGATAAAGTAGAAACAAACACATGTTCCTGGGGAGCCTGCGAAGGCGATCTTTATTGACTCTTAATTTTATTTTGTGTGTGGAGATCGCCTCAGCGATGACAACTTCTGGAGTTGGTTCGCTTCTTTCGCCATGTGGGTCTGAGGGATTGAACTGAAGCTGTCAGGCTTGGCGGCTGGTGCGTTTTACCTACTGAACCCGCTCGAGGAACGACCCCACCCCCACACTCACCCTTTTTTACTGGATCCGGGCGAAGGTGTTACGGTGTTGACCCGAGCCATGCTCGATGCCCGGTTCCAGGAGCATACACTCGTCTCTCATCCCCTTCGCCCTTAGGCCACACCTTAGAAGTGAAAACGAGGCTCCAATGACTGGACCGGTGTAAGCCACCAGGGAACGAGGGTCAGGCTTTGGCGTCCAAGAAGGGTGCAGCCCCCGTAACCCGCCCGTGGATCAGCTCCGCCCAGATGAGCAGCTTTCCGAGCCTTACTACCCGCTCTACGCTTGCAACTGGGCTTCCCGGCGTTCTTGGGAACAACATCCGGGTCACTGTCACATTCGGACCAATGAGCGGAGGCTCTTGAGCCAGGGGGGCGGGCCCTAGGCTGTGCAGCATGGCGGTGATCCGCGCGCCGCTTCCGTGACCTGTAGCCGCGCGTCTGAGTCTGTAGCTGAGCTAGGGTGGGCGCGGGCACCTCCGCGGGGCAGCAGCCGAAGAGGGAACCATGGGGACAGTGCACGCCCGGGTGAGAGGCCCCGCGGCGGTCGGGCGGGACACGCGCGTCTGCACCCGGGACAAGGGCAGCGGGGAGGGTGCGGGAGCCGCTTGGGCCTGCCACTGTAGCGGCGCTGAGGACCGTGGTGACTTGCCCAAGGTCACTCAGCGGAATTTTCCCGGTGGCCTCACAGCACCCGCCTCCATAGGACCGCGGCAGGGAAGAAGGGTCTGTCAGAAGACAAAACACGAACCAATTGTTTAACGGACTTGTTTAAAAATTTTTTCCAGTTATTATTTATGGGCGTGAGTGTTCGCATGTGTGTATGTGAACCTTGTGTGCAGAGCCTGTGGAGACCAGCAGGGGGCGATGGATCTCCTGAAGTTGTAGTTAACTGAGGGTTGTGAGCCGCCCTGAGGGTGTCGGGGAACCACTTTGGTTCCCTGCAAGCGCAGCGAATGCTCTTACCCGCTGAGCCATCTCTCCAGCCCGATGCTCTTGCTTTTAAAAAATGCATTTATTTATTTATTTTGTGTGTGTCCATGTGGAAGTCAGAAGACAGCTTGGCAGGTTTTCTCTGTCCATCAAGTGGAGCCTGGGGGAATCGAACACTGTCATCAGGCCCCAGGGGCAAGCTCCTGTACCTGCTGAGCCCTCAATACTCTTGGGTTGGCTTTTACTTGCCACCTGGAATTGGGCAGCGTCTTACTCTAGACAGCAAAATGAGCTTTCCTTCCCGTGAGTGGGCAGAGCAAAGCGGAGAAGAGTCTCGTCCTGTCTCATCATTTCTTCCTTCCCTGTCTGTTTCTGCCTTTGGCTTTGTAGCCCAGGCTGGCCTCACATGAGCCGTCCTGTCCCAGCTTCTGAGGGCTGAGATTACAGGCATGTGTTAATATGCTTGGCTCAGTTACTGCCTTTGAAGTGGTTTATTGAGGTTTTTGCCCGTTCTCTTCCTCATGACGCCTAAGGTCTGATGAATAAGTTAGGTTTTGCTTAGTGACACAGAAGTTCATAACCAACTCCATTTTCTTCTTTTTTCTTTTTCCTTTTTGTTTTTGTTTTTGTTTTGTTGCTGTTGTTGATTTTTGGTTTTTAGAGACAGGGTTTCTCTGTTTAACAGTCCTGGCTGTCCTGAAACTTGCTTTGTAGACCAGGCTGGCCTCAAACTCACTTAGATCCTCCTGCCTCTGCTTCTAGAGTGCTGAGATTAAAGGCGTATGCCACCACCACCCCGGCTCCGTTTTTTATTTTATTTTATTTTATTTTTTTGGTGGTGGTCTTTTGGGCCCAGTGCAGTACCTTAGTTCCAACCAACTAAGTTAGTGTTACTGAATAAGTAGTTGGATGCTTACCGCATTTTGTAATTGTTCCCAAAGGCCAGAGAATGAGTCATCTGTCCAGAGTCACAGAGCCTTAAAATGTCCTAAAATCAAGACTAATGGAGTCCTGGGCGTAGCACCACACAGTGTGGACAGCATCACTTGCCTTGTGACTCATTTTCTGGTGGTGTCCCTTTAATTCTAACAGCATTTAGCCCAAGGCCTCCAGACTTGGGCACACCACACACACACACACACACACACACACACACACACACACACACACACACACACACACCATTGCACTTGTGACACACTCTTTGAACTGTGCTGTCGTCCTGGGCTTAGTCCCTCGCCTATCGCTCATGTCCACACCCAGCTTTACCTATCCAAATAGTCACATCTTTTGGGACTTGGTTCAAATTACTTTTCCAGTACTCTCTTGAATACTGTAGGAACCTATTAGGCAGGGTCCTCCCTAGCACTGCAGGTACCTTCCAGGCAAGCACTCACTAAGCTATATCTGTAGATCTCTTTAAATATTTTTAAATTCTGAGATAGCCTTTCCTAGGTTGTCAGGGCCTGCCTTGAACTCACTCTGTAGGCCAGGCTGGCCTGGAACTTGGAATCCTTCATACTTTTGAGTAGCTGGGATTATAGATCTATTTGCCAGGCATGATGGTGCATGCCCTTGACCTCAGCCCTATCTGCTTACTGAGTTTTAGGATAGCTGGGGCTACATAGTGAGATCCTGTCTGAAAACAAAAAACAAACAATATGAGGTGAGTGGATTTTTTAGAATAATGGAATGCAAATTCAGCCCAACAAGGCATATTTGCCTACTGTTGGATTAAGAATGGATCTATGTGCACATTCCTGCTTTGCCTAATAGTGTTTCCATACTTAGGAAAAGTTAATAGTGATTTAGTTTTAAAAACACTAACAACAAAAACCAGTGGGTAATGACATGAAATGATGTATCCTTTGTCGTCCTTGGTAAGTACAAAACCCAGGCTGGTGTTGAACTCACAGCCCTACATCTGCACAGGTCCTGGGGTTCGAGGCACAGCTGCTTTTCTTTTTTCCTTCCACCACAGAGACTTGGTGGTTTTGTTAAGTAAAAGAACAAACGAAAATTGTATTTAATCAGTATCCTGTGACTAGGAATTGAGTACAAAAAAGGGAAACCTGTCTGAAGCCACGAATTTCTAACATTTAAGAGGAGGTGTCCCTTTGGACTCAGGCATGGTGGCTATAATCCCAGGAACTTGGGAGTTGGAAGCAGGAGGATCAGGAGTTCAAGACTCTTCTTGGCTATGTAGTGAGTTTGAGGCCATCCCTGGGTATGTGAGACCCTGATTCTGACCCTGCACGCACAGTCAGTCAGCCAGCCAGCCAGTCAGTCAGTCAGAATGACTCACACTCAGAACTGGTATTTAGCCTGGCATGGTGGCTCAGCATTCAGGAGAATGGAGGAGAATTATAGTAAATTCAAGGCCTGAGTACCTGTCTTAGTACCTCACCTCCCCCAAAGATACATTTAAGGTGGATCTTCAGACTATTCAGGGAGCCAACATGGCCTCACAATGAAGGTACTTATATTGGATGGGAGTCTGAGGACCAGTCTTTAGCGCAGGTGTGGGAGCAGTCATGATTCTGTTGTGCTCCTTATCCTGATGCAGAGTCTGTGTACAGGGTGCCTGTGGCAGAAGGCCCTTAAGTACTCCAGGGAAAGGAGAAGGGGATGGCAGTCCCAGGGTCTCTTTGCTCTGCAGATGTCAGCACTTTTGTGTACTGTAGAGGAATATGACTGCAGACAAGCATGGAGTAGGAAGTAGCCAGATACTGCCTGCCTGTTCTTGACAGTCCTCTGAATTGCCACTCTGAGTTCACTTCAGGGATGCCTGGCTCTCTCTGCCGTTAAGTGCCCCAGTAACTTAGGGGGTTCACTTACAGGAACAGATTGGTGATCGAAAGCACCCGATTACATGTTCCATGCACACACAGATGAAACACTGTACTATGTGTATGTTATGTGTATATAACTGTTTTCTAGTCTTCTCAGCTATGCTCACCCAGACCCTGCCCCCAGAAAGCTTATTAAGAAGTTGCTCTTGTGATTACTTGTTTAGTGATAGGATCCCTTCTGCCTTAGCCTCCTGGTGCTGGGATTATAGCCACATGCCACCATGGCTGGCTTTGTGGTGGTCTGAGGTGGTGACAATTCATATTGTCACTAGGAAGCAGGGGCAGGCTCGGGAGGAATTTCAAGGGGCGCCTTGGCTGCACAGTGCATTTGAGGAGAGACCCTGTCTCAGAAAACTAAAGAAAAGGAAAAAACAAGTTCAGACAGTTCAAGAATATAGTTTGGTGGTGGAGAGTACTTGGCCAGCATGTGCAAAGGTCTAGGTTCAGTCCCCAGTGTCACACAGTTCCGGTTGTGGAAAGTACCTGGTTCAGTCCCCAGTGCCACACAGTTCGGGTTGTGGAAAGTGCCTGCTTTCTGGCCCATTGCAAGTTCTTTTGAAATCTTTATTTACTCACTAATAACCCAGTGAACACGGTTATTAAGCCCTGCCCCTAGGGCCTGCACCTGCCCATCAGCTTACCTGCCTTTCTATTTCCCATCCTGTCTCTACCCCACCTACCCCACACAACCAAGGGGGCAGCTGTGCTGCATTTTGTGGCACCATCTGAAGCTGAAAGGTGGAGCTTGACTTGTTTTCATTGTCAGTTCAATTGTCTCTCGTTCCTCCATCCCTTGCAGAGTTTGGAGCCTCTTCCGGCCAGTGGACCTGACTTTGGAGGTTTGGGGGAAGAAGCTGAGTTTGTGGAAGTTGAACCTGAAGCGAAACAGGAAATTCTGGAAAACAAAGATGTGAGTATTCTATGGAACATCTTGACATGGTTGTTTCTGGAATATTCTCTTAGTAAGGCCCTATGGAGAAGTAAAGGAGCTCTCCTGTCACCAATTGCAAGCAGAAAGACTTGGCTTCAGGACAGAAGCTCCTTGTTTCTCAGGGTTTCCTGGATGACAGTTGGTGTTTCTCATGGTTGGAGAGATTGTTCAGTGGCTGAGAGCACTGGTTGTCCTTGCACATGGCCAGGGTTTGGTTTCCAGTACTCAGATGGTGGCTCAAAACCATCTGTAACTCTAGCTCTAGATTCTAGAGTCTAGAAGATAAAATGGTTCTTCTGGCCTCCCCAGGCATTGCTCACATGTAATACAAGGACATGCATGCAGGTAAACACTCAAATGCATAAAATAAAATTTTAAAAGTTTTTCAAGGATAGACTCAAATTATGCTTAAGTCTATATACATGTATAATTTTTGGTGGTACTGGGCATTGAACCCAGAACCTCTCAAACCTCTTGCATCCTTTGTTTGTTTTGGGTTTGTTTTTGTTTTTGTTTTTGCTCTTTGAGACAGGGTTTCTTTGTGTAGCCCTGTCTATCCTGGAACTCACTCTGTAGACCAGGCTGGCCTCCAACTCACAGAGATCTGCCTGCCTCTACCTCCTGAGTGTTAAAGGTATGCGCCACCACCACCATCATGCCCAGCAACCTCTTGCGTTCCAGACGAATGCTTTACTACAGAGCCACAGCCCCAGTCCTTGAGTTTGTATTTATGTTCCTTTCTCTCAGAAAAGTCAAGGATCTTTTTTTTTTCAATTTATTTATTTTTATTTTATGGGCATTGGTATTTTGCCTGCATGTATGTTTGTATGAGGGTATCAGATCTTGGAGTCAGAGGCAGTTGTGAGCTGCCATGTGGGTCCTGGGAACTGAACCCAGGTCCTCTGAGAGAGCAGTCAGGGCTCTTAACCGCTGAGCCATCTCTGCAGCCCTCAAGGATCATTCTTTACCTGCTTTGTGACATCTCTGAAGGATCTTCATCCCACGTCAGAGGCTGGGTTTGGCCATGTTAAAAGGACTGGGCCTCACTGCTTATAAGCGTGCAGGACCCACATGATCTTGGGTTCTCAGGCTGGAGAGGCCAGAGCTCATTCATGGGCAGTACAGACTGGCAAAGGCTAGATCTTAAAATAAGAATATAGGGGCTCAAAACAAAACAAAAAATACAGGGGCTAGAGAGATGACTTAGAAGTTAAGAGTGTTGCTCTTCCAGAAGACTCGGGTTCAACTCCCAGCACCCACATGGCAGGTCATAACCGTCTGTAACTCCAGTTCTAGGGAAGCTGCCTTCTGTCTTCTGTAGGCATCAGGCACTCAGATGCTGTGCAGACATACATGTAAGCAAACACCCACACACGTAAAATTGGAAAAAGAATGAAGTCGGGAGTAAGAAGTCCAGGTATTACCCTTGAAGAGACCTTGCCCTTTGTCTCAGACCCTGCCTCTGGCTTCACTCCTGTGCTGGGGGTGGTGACCTCTGTTCCTTTTTACATTAGGTGGTGGTTCAGCATGTTCATTTTGATGGACTTGGACGGACTAAGGATGACATCATCATTTGTGAAATCGGAGATGTTTTTAAGGCTAAAAACCTCATTGAGGTAAGTTTCTCTGCGTGGCACTCTCTGCCTGTAATTTGTGAAGAGTCAGAGACTACCCCCAGCTCTGCCCGCAGCCTCTCACCACAGAGGGCCCCCAGCCTGTAGAGCACCTCCCACAGCTCACACAAACTTCTGCTCTTCTTACCTCTGTTCATCCTGAGGAAGGCAGAGTCTGTCCTCCTGTCTGCTCCATCTGCCCTGTACTCTTGCTGACTCTCAGCATCAGAGCTGTCCCCAGGCCCTGCCCAGAGCCCTGAGATCCTCCGTGGATACCCTGCACATCACCCAGGCCCTGCCCAGAGCCCTGAGATCCTCCGTGGATACCCTGCACATCACCCAGGCCCTTCCCAGAGCCCTGAGATCCTCCGTGGATACCCTGCACATCACCCAGGCCCTGCCCAGAGCCCTGAGATCCTCCGTGGATACCCTGCACATCACCCAGGCCCTTCCCAGAGCCCTGAGATCCTCCGTGGATACCCTGCACATCACCCAGGCCCTGCCCAGAGCCCTGAGATCCTCCGTGGATACCCTGCACATCACCCAGGCCCTGCCCAGAGCCCTGAGATCCTCCGTGGATACCCTGCACATCACCCAGGCCCTTCCCAGAGCCCTGAGATCCTCTGTGGATACCCTGCACATCACCCAGGCCCTTGCTCTCTTGCACAGATACTTTCCTGTGCTGCAGTAGCAAGTTGCCTGTGGCTTCCTTCTGTCCTGCTCTTGGATGACACTGAGCTGCCTAACAGATCATAAGTGGTGTCCTTGTGGCCAGGTCGGTTGGCTTCCCTCTGCCTCCTCTTGCAACCTTGAGCAGTGTTGGCAAAGCGACAAGCAAAAGTTTATGTGTTTAAAAGGTGGTGTTTCAGCCGGGCGGTGGTGGCGCACGCCTTTAATCCCAGCACTCAGGAGGCAGAGCCAGGAGGATCTCTGTGAGTTCGAGGCCAGCCTGGGCTACCAAGTGAGTTCCAGGAGAGGCGCAAAGCTACACAGAGAAACCCTGTCTCGAAAAACCAAAAAAAAAAAAAAAAAAAAAAGGTGGTGTTTCAGTTGCATAAAGAGGTGTAAACTGTACAGGTGGAGAGCATTTTGGTGTGAATGTGCACACTGCCTTGCCACTGCTTGACGGCTCCCAGAGGCCAGCTCAGGTTCCACCATGTCCTTCCAAGTGTGTCACTCACTAGGATGAACCCAGGTATCAGGGAGCACTAGCATTCTTTTTTGTCACTGTGAGGGCAGTCCTCTCTATATGTCTGAGAAGCCACACTGCAAACACTGAATCGTTGCTGTCTCTGTTGGTGGACAGTAACAAAACTGAGTGCTTGGCTCTCACGATGGCTGTGCAGTCAGCATTTTACTGCTGTGTCAGAGCATGCACAGTACAGGAGGGTGGGTTACTAGGTCAAAGGGCATGCTCTATCACTTCAAGGGTCAGCGTGCTGGTCTTCAAGGAGATTCACCATTCCGTACCTCCACAGGGGCATAGGGAAGGTCCACTCCCCAGAGCTGAGAGCCACATTCTGAGGTCTTGCCATCTGTTAGACAGAGTGCTCTTTCATTATTTTGATTTGTATATATGTCCCTGGGATCAAACTCGGACCTTGTAGCAAACACTATAACTCACTGAGCCATCTCTCTGGCCCTCAAATACTTTTTTTTCTTTTTAAATTTTTGTCATTCACCTCTCTCTGTTTTGGTTTGCTTTCCTTTTCTGTTTGTTTAGACAACATCTCACTATGTGTCTCACTGGGCTGGTCTCCCTCTTTAGCTCTTGCAGCCTTAGCCTCTGAGTGCTGGGATTACAGACATGTGCCTGGGTTCTCGCTGTGAAGCACGTTTCCCTATGTGTTCTCATCCTTTGTTCATTCTCAAGAGCTCTTTGTGTCATTTCGTCACCAGTGTTGGGTGTTTTTTCTGTTTGTTACCTTTTCTCCCTGTTATCCTTGGCCTTTTCTGTCTCTGGGTACTCACTCTGCTGTCTGCTGTCTGTGTCTGGGTACTCACCCTGCTGGCTGCTGGCTGTGTCTGGGTACTCACTCTCCTGACTGCTGGCTGCTGTCTGTGTCTGGGTACTCACCCTGCTGGCTGCTGTCTGTGTCTGGGTACTCACTCTCCTGACTGCTGGCTGCTGTCTGTGTCTGGGTACTCACCCTGCTGGCTGCTGTCTGTGTCTGGGTACTCACTCTCCTGGCTGCTGTCTGTGTCTGGGTACTCACCCTGCTGGCTGCTGTCTGTGTCTGGGTACTCACCCTGCTGTCTGCTGTCTGTGTCTGGGTACTCACTCTCCTGACTGCTGTCTGTGTCTGGGTACTCACTCTGCTGACTGCTGTCTGTGTCTGGGTACTCACTCTGCTGTCTGCTGGCTGTGTCTGGGTACTCACTCTCCTGACTGCTGGCTGCTGTCTGTGTCTGGGTACTCACCCTGCTGGCTGCTGGCTGTGTCTGGGTACTCACTCTCCTGGCTGCTGTCTGTGTCTGGGTACTCACCCTGCTGGCTGCTGTCTGTGTCTGGGTACTCACCCTGCTGTCTGCTGTCTGTGTCTGGGTACTCACTCTCCTGACTGCTGTCTGTGTCTGGGTACTCACTCTCCTGGCTGCTGTCTGTGTCTGGGTACTCACTCTGCTGGCTGCTGTCTGTGTCTGGGTACTCACCCTGCTGACTGCTGTCTGTGTCTGGGTACTCACTCTCCTGACTGCTGTCTGTGTCTGGGTACTCACTCTCCTGACTGCTGTCTGTCTCTGGGTACTCACTCTCCTGACTGCTGTCTGTGTCTGGGTACTCACTCTCCTGACTGCTGTCTGTGTCTGGGTACTCACTCTGCTGGCTGCTGTCTGTGTCTGGGTACTCACTCTCCTGGCTGCTGTCTGTCTCTGGGTACTCGCTCTGCTGGCTGCTGTCTGTGTCTGGGTACTCACTCTCCTGACTGCTGTCTGTGTCTGGGTACTCACTCTCCTGACTGCTGTCTGTGTCTGGGTACTCACTCTCCTGACTGCTGTCTGTGTCTGGGTACTCACTCTCCTGACTGCTGTCTGTGTCTGGGTACTCCTCTGCTGGCTGCTTTCCATCTCAGTCAGGTTCACCTCTCAACTCTGTTGTCAGCTTTTCCCTGGGTCCATCCCCAGAGTGTTGCTCTTACATGCTGTGGTTTTTGCTCAGTGCTCAGGGCCCCCCAAGCTCACTCCTCTCTGCTGAGCCCCAGGTGTATTCCTGCCCACTACATTGCTACTCGGTATTTCACAGACATTTCCTGCTACGTGCACCTCTCAGTGCATACACTCACAGGTCACATGGCTCTCAGGGCTCCTGTGTCTTAGGAGAGCTCCTTCTCTGTTGTCTGTCCTTCTCCCAGGTAATGCGGAAATCTCATGAAGCCCGTGAAAAACTGCTTCGCCTAGGAATTTTTAGGCAAGTGGATGTTTTGATCGACACGTGTCATGGTAGGTACCATAGAGATTATCTTTCTGATGCCACCATGTAGCCTCCAGGGTCATAGAACAGTCATGTGGTTAGATGTAGAGTGCACCCAAAGGTTTCTCGGGCAGGTCTTGGAGTCAGTTAGCCATCTCTAAAGATACACCTGTGGGTTTCATAGCAGCAGAGGGGTGGTAGCAGCAGAGGGGTGGGTGGGGACCAGTGATCTAATTTGTGGTGAAGCTCAGGACCCACTGATGAGCTGATGGGAGCACCTGGGGACACTGGTGCGGGTTCAGATACACTTCACTTATGAAGTGGAGGCTCTGGGCCTTTTCGGTAACTTGTCTCTGGCCCAGTAGTGAATGATAGAGTTCAAGCATGCAGGCCTGCCCCGCCTCCCCAGGGTCAGTTCAGTGACCATTTGATGGCACGTGGCTTCAGCTCTCTCCAGTCCCTGTTGAACATGGCCTTGCACTGGTCAGCTCTCCTCTCTGGCCGTGACTTCAGCTGTAGAATTACCTGACAGCAGAGGCTGCCCTAGGGCATTCTAAACCTGTCATTGAGCACACGTCACACTACACGTCACTGACCCTGCTGTGCATTGTGAGCTTGACGGTTGGGACAAACGAACCTCGTGAATGTGAGGTGTTAATAGCGGGAGCACGTGTCAGAGCAGCAAGGGTTGATGGGAACTCTGCCTTTTGTTACTCTGAAAAGTAAAGTCTTCCAAAAGAAAGAAAAGAAAAGAAAAGAGAAGGAGGGTTTAGTGTGGTGGCACACGCCTTCAGTCCCAGCACTCGGAAGGCAGAGACTGGAGGTTCTCTGTGAGTTTAAGGCCAGGTTACGCTACATGTGAGTGCTAGGCCAGCTAGGACTACATTGAGAGACCCTGTCTCAAAAGTAAAAACAGTAAATAATAAAAATAAAAACCAGAACAGTGCCAGGGCTCCACCCTGTGCCTCCTGCCTCAGCCTGTGGAGACCATGTGGATATCTCCATTCCTGATGGCTGTGCAGGTGTCTAGCGGAAACACCCAGCAGGTGCCCTGGGCGGAAGGCAAGTCTGAGATCCCACCCCAGCCATGCAGGGTTTGACCTCGCTCTGCAGAGCACTCCATGCCTTGGTTGGCTGTGAAATAGAACCCTCCAGCTCAGACACTGCTCACACCCTGCTGGATGAGGATATTCAACTGTACTGTGTTGCTTGTCTCTCTTAGGTTACTGAAATCCTTACCATCATATGAATCCTATCCTTTGTTGTTGGTTAGATGGGACTCAGAACATTTTCAAAGGCCTCCCTAGGGAGGACACATTCCCAGCTGGGCTGTATCTGGAACAGAGAGCAGGGTCCAGTGTTAGGTATAGAGGTGTGTTTTGGGTACACGTTCCAGTGTTAGGTATAGAAGTGTGTTTTGGTTTGTATGTGTGTACGTATGTGTACACATATGTGTGGGGGGACATATGTGGCAGTCAGAGGACAACTTGCCGGAGTCAGTTCTTTCCTTCACCATGTGGGTCCTGGGAATCAAGCCCAGGTCAGCAGGCATGGTGGCAGTTGCCTTTACCCACCGAGCCATGCTGACCCTTTTAAATGTGTACTTCTTTAGGTGATGATGCACTGCCGAATGGATTAGATGTCACCTTTGAAGTGACGGAGCTGAGGAGGCTGACGGGCAGTTACAACACCATGGTCGGCAATAATGAAGGCAGTATGGTAGGACATGACTTCTGTCACTGTTAGAGTTCTCTCGAGTGTAAGCTTTGGAGCTGTGCCCTTTGGAAAAAACAAGGAGCTGCTCTGGAACCTGCAGGCTTAGGGACTCGGGTGTCATCTACAGTTTCCCTTTAACCTCCTAGAACTAACTGGTCGGCATGGAGTTGTTGGTAGCGATGCTAATCCTGGTGCTAGGACAGATGAGCACATTAATGGTCTTGTTTAGGTTCATTTATGCTTCGGTGGAGGAGGTTTGGGGTTGAAGTGGGAGGCTTTTGCCTTCCAGTTTCCCAGGTGGTCAGCCTGTGTGGGATGCTGTGTAATTGGCAAGGGCGTCTTGTAAGAAACAAAGGCTGTGGATACTTGAGCCTTGTTTACACTGGTCCAGGGCCAGCTTCATCCTTTCCTCTCCCATAGGTCCTTGGCCTCAAGCTCCCCAATCTCCTAGGACGTGCAGAAAAAGTGACTTTTCAGTTTTCTTACGGAACCAAAGAAACTTCCTACGGCCTGTCGTTCTTCAAACCACAGCCTGGAAACTTCGAGAGAAAGTAGGAAGCCAAGCAGGTCCTTGAGCTCAGTGACCTGATTTAAAAGTTAAAGTAGATGGCTTGAGTGTGAAGTGGCCCCTGGCTGCCAGCCAGCTCCCCTGTGGCTGCTGCCCTGAGGAGGAGCCCCGGTGTAGCTAATGGGGCCCATAGTGTAGCTGTGTGCAAGCCCTGTGCACAGACCCTCTGTTAAAGCTCTCTTCCTCCCTTGCCTCCTAGTTTCTCTGTAAACTTATATAAAGTTACTGGGCAGTTCCCGTGGAGCTCACTCCGGGAGACCGACCGAGGAGTGTCTGCCGAGTACAGTGTGAGTACACCAGGCCCTGCGGGCAGTGTGTTCATTCACTCGAGAGGGAGACGGGTGGGTGAGTGTGGACTTTTCACCCCTTGATGGCCTCCTCCTGGCTAATCAGGTAAGCAGGGGACAGACCTGGCTGGTGTCCGCTCTGGTCACATGACATCTGTGCTCCTGACTGACTGTAGCACCCGGTGCTTTCTCCCACCTTTCTCCCTGGTACTCCCTTTTGTTTTCCCCTAAGCTTCTTAGACAGCACATCCTGAAGGAGTCAGGGTTACTTTCCACATGGAACAGTAGACACACAGGGACTGGAGTATAGAGTGATGTGGGGTTGGCGTGGGCTAAGGACAAGGCTGGGCAGCACTGGCTGTGTCTCAGGCCACCCTGAGTATCACTGGGCACCATAGGTTCACTGTCTGACCCTGTCAATCCTGATGGTTACTGTGGAGACAGCAATGTGTCTCCCTGAGTGAGTGGCTTGCTCGCTAAGAGCAGCCCTGTGTTGTAGGAAAGAGTTGATTAGGAAGCTTCACTTCTGGCAGACATCTGGGGAAGGCCTGAGTCTTGGGACCCTCGTGTAGAGTGACTGCTGAGCCTGGCTGCTGCCCCGACAGCCAGGGCCTCGCTGCACTCACTCCTCTGGCCTGCCCAGTGCTTCAGTGTGCTGAGATGGGCAAGTTTGGTCTACACTCTTGCACACCAAGTTTGTGTACTGGACTTCAGTTAGTGTGTCTCCTTATTATCAGTGGCCTCGTGTTTTCCTCCAGGCCTGCAGGCTGCAGAGCTTGCTGGGAAGACTGCTCTGTGGGAAGCTTGGTACCTGGTGTCCTTGTGAGTGAAGTCACAGCTACTTCCCAAAGCTCCCTGACATCATGACATTCAGACAGAATGTCATGTTCTGAGCTAGATAGAATGTTCTGAGCTAGGGGCAGGCCTGCTGAGGGGCAGGCTCCCAGGACCTGGCTTTGCGTGTTCCCTCTGGGTGTGGGAAGAAAGCCCTTGGCCCCATATGGCTTGGTCTCCTTGTTCTTCTGGGGCTGACACCATCCAGATGACAGGTTACCGGGTCTGCCTTCAGCCAGTCACGGGCTGAGCGGGTGTGTCACGTCGTCTGTGTGTCTTACTGTGATGAGGCTGACACCTGCTGTTGACAGAGTCCCCTTAGCTTTTGGGTGTGGCCCTGCTCCTTCACCTGCAGCAGAGTAGCACTGCTCTGGTGCAGTTTACAGCCCTCCCCATCTCCTTCCTGTGTCCTCTTCTGTTCCTCCTTCTCCCCTATTTCCTTTCATTTAAAGCAGTTTATCTTGGGGCTGGGCTAGGGAGGATCAAATGCCAGGAAGGGCCTGATCCATCCCTGGTGCTGAGAAAAAAAAATGCCAAGTGTTACTCAGTGATGCCTCATTTCAAAGGATGCTTTGCAGCAGCTTGTTCCAGTGTGAACAGTGCAGAACAAGCTTCCTTCCGTGCCTTTACAGTTTCCCATATGGAAGACCAGTCACACCATCAAGTGGGAGGGTGTGTGGCGGGAACTGGGCTGCCTCTCAAGGACTGCATCCTTCGCTGTGCGGAAGGAAAGCGGACACTCACTGAAGTCGTCCCTCTCGGTAAGACTTGCTCTCTGGCTGGAGAAATGTGTTGACAGAACCCTGTGGCCCATTGGCTAGTCTCTGCTGATATGGGGCTGACTGGGGGACACTGAGGTGTCAACTGGGTGGTTGGGACAGTGGCCTCCAGTTCCACTGCCTCTTACTATGTTTTGTAAGTAACATCAGTGGAAACAGACAGACATGTGTTTAAGAGCTGGCTGTGGAATTTTACCTTCCAGAAATTAAAAGAAAGGCAGTGAGCTGACTTAGGGTGGGGCTCTGCTCTGTGAGGGAACAAGGCTGGTCAGAGTCAGTGGGAAACTCTCTGGTGTCTTTGGGTAGGCCATCTTAGAACTTTGTGCCATCCTGGGAAGGCAGGAGCAGGTGAAGCTCTGTGAGCATGCTCAGACAGCCCCAGCCCTCAGTGCACAGCAAGTTCTATTGTCCTTGTTGCTGCTTGAAGTGAAAGTATGCTCCATTCATTCCTTTCAGCATGCCATGGTCATCGACTCTCGGAATTCATCTATCCTGCCGAGAAGAGGGGCCTTGCTCAAAGTCAACCAGGTAGTGTTCTCACCAGAGCCAATGAAGTGTGCACAGGGCTCTCATGCACAGTGCGGAGGCTGGGGCCAATGGGAGTAGTGTTGAGTACCTTAAAAAGTGGTGTGGTCAGCTGCCCTGAAGCTACAGGGGACCTGGGTAACACCCTGTGGGCTGTGGTGGTCCAGCCTATCTCATCCTGCTGCTCATGGTGCAGGCAGGACCCTGGGTGCCCAGTCTTCATTTTCAGAGGAGCAGTGAGTGGTGAGGTTTGTATGTAAAATGTCCTTGCCATGAATGCGGCTGACTCTTTCCAGATGCTGAGCAGGCCAGGGCCTTCTGAAAGGCACAACCAGCAAACTGTCATTGCAGAGGCAGTGCTTAGCAGCCCCTGTGTCTCCATGACCTCTGCCCTCTTCCCTCAGGAGCTGGCAGGCTACACTGGAGGGGATGTGAGCTTCCTCAAGGAAGACTTTGAACTCCAGCTGAATAAGCCGCTCATGTTGGATTCGGTGAGTCTCCAGCCTCTGCTGTGCCTGTGGGGTCACCCTTCACCTCGGGGTGCTGAGTGCCCAAAGCACTGATGTTAGCCCAGTGCTGTGATGCTTTACTCACAGGGCTTAAGAGCCCTGTGGTCAGCATGGGTGTGACCTGCCAGGCTGCGCTGGGTCCTCATTCTCAGAGTCATCACAGAACTCCCCCCATCATCCCTTCCTGTCTGCCTGGCCCTGCTCAGACTCTGCTGCCTCTTGTGCCTGTGGTGTGGAACATGCTCTTGAGTTTCCCGCACCCCCTTTCCTCCCATCCCCCAGCTGAGCTCCCCTACATGCACACCTTGCCTCTGCTTTCTTGGGAGTTTGTGCTCTAGGCTGGTGCCTGGAGTGCCTTGAGTTTCGTTGCTGCTCCTCTGCCCATGCTGGCCTCACAGGCTGCTCTCTGGGGATGAGGCTCTTCCTTCACAGGCACTTGTCCCTCATCTGCCTTCTGCTGCTGTGACATCCTTTTGTCACCTGCCCACATGACCTCCTACCCCAGGCTTCTGGGAGTTTGGCACAGGCGTGGCTCCAGCCACCTTCTCCTGTCTTCCTGCCTGGGTTGAGGGCTGGAGGGCGCCGCTGTACTTATTTTATAGAAGCACCCATCTGTCAGTCAGTCCATTGACCGCCTACCCACTCATCTGTCCTCACATCTGTCCACCCACCTGTCCCTCTGTACATGCTCTTACTCCCCATTTGTGTGCCCACCCACTGACCTACACATTCATCACCCCACCCAGTCATCCTGTCCACCACCCACTCCCCCACCTCACACCTACGTCCTGGCTGCCAGGCACTCCAGGAGGTGGGAGCATGGGGGTAGAACGTAAAGGGGGCAGGAGGTTGGTGGTCGAGATAGACAGAGTTGGGGGAGGCAGTGAGTAGGGGGCAGGAGAGGGACAGTGGCTGCCAGTGAAGGGAATGGCTTACTGTGGATGGCACCCAGCTGACTCCTGGAGGAGGAGGAGGAGGAGGAGGAGGAGGCATCAGTGGAGAGCTGGTGTCTGCAAGGTCAGAGTTGAGCAAGGAGTGAAGATCAGGGTAGTTGGTCCCTCGGTTTTGTAGAGAGACTGACTGAGGAAGAGCCCTGGGATCTGGGCCGTACCTCTAAAGCTGAGGCTCTTCAAACTAAAATGCTTATTTTCAGAGACAGGAGAGAACGGGGATGAAACAGCAGAATGGCTCTTTCGAGGCATCTACAAGTGCTGTGTGGAGGGAAAGTGGGCGGGTGGATGGATGTGTGTATATATGGATGGATGGATGGATGGATGGATGGATGGATGGATGGATGGATGGGCACATAAATGGGTGGGTAAGAGAACGTATAGATAGATAGGTGAATGGTAGAAGGATGAGTAGATAGATAGATGGGTAGATAAGAGGAGGGTACAGGACTCAGGATGTTTGGCTCTGGCAGGAAGAACTGGGACCTTGTCTGCTGGTGGGAATGTGGAGTATAGATGCCTCTGAGTGGGAGCCCGTGTAGGGCTAGAAAGAAGGAAAGTGGGGGTCTGCCCTTCTCAGGAGCCGGCAAGCTGCCTTCTAGGCCAGAGGTAGTGGGATGTACAGGTGGGGTGGGCAGGTCTGGGAGTCTGCTGAGGCCTTTGAGGAAAGAGTCTGCCTCCAGGAAGCAGAGGCAGGTCTCAGCCCAGAAAAGGACTAGGGATGGAAGCAATGTCTCAGGGTCAGAGCCTGAGCCCCATGCAGCCCACTGTGTGGCGCCCACTAGTTGGAAATGTCCGAGTAGAGCATGGGTGCTTCTTGACTTACTTCCTGATGGCGTCACTTCCCAGTAAACCTACTGCTAAGTTGAAAATGTCTGAAGTGTGGTAACCAGCTGAATAGCTAGCTCAGCCTTCATCAGACTGGAGTCCTTCCCTTAGTCTACGGCAGAGGTGACTTTAACCAAGTGTAGTGTAGTGTGTGTGGCTTCAGAGTGCCACACCAACAGATGGGCACGTGAGTGTGCCACCAGACAGTGGTGAAGTTGGGAGGTTTCATCCTGCCATGCTGTATGGGACTGTTGTGTGCTCTGTGGCTCTGCCTGCCCTCTTCCACTCTCTGTCTGTAGTCCTTCCCACTGAAGCATCTAGAAAAAGACCATCTGAGCAGTGTGGAGTTGGCAAGGACAGGACAGGTGAAGGACCAAGAGGAGCAGAGGCTCTGGCCAGTCTGACACCATGAGGGCCTGGGGCTGCTGAGTGAGGGCCTCCAGCTCAGCAGTGGTACTCAGTAGGACTGGGGGTGACCTACACGATTTAAAGAGTGTGCCACTGAGCCCCCTTACTGGACGGTGCTGCCCCTGAAGGAGAGCTAGACACACGTCTTTACACTGTGTGATTGCAGGAGCACCATAGCCTGTAGAGACCTTCAGCCTGAGGAGCTGCGTACCTCAGTCTCCTCAGATTTTGGGGTCCGAACAGTTGCAGGATCTCATATCCAGGTTCCTGGCTACCTTCCTTATCAGGTTGTCCCGTGGGTGTGACTTCTCATGCATAAGGGGCCTGTCCTGGCTGGAACACAAGCTAAGCCCTGCTGTACTTCTGTGTGACTGTTGGAATTTCAGTTTGCCTGACCGAGTTCTCCAGCCTCACAACCCCAGGTCCCCGTGTCCCGCTGGTGCCCTGCTCTGCTCAGCAGGGGCATCCCCAGGTCCCCGTGTCCCGCTGGTGCCCTGCTCTGCACAGCAGGGGCATTCGGAGTGGAGCCAGCTCGCTGCTGGTGCTCACTGTTTGCCTTCGCACAGGTGTTCTCCACGTCTCTCTGGGGTGGAATGTTGGTGCCCATCGGTGACAAGCCATCCAGCATTGCTGACAGGTCAGTGCCAGCAGAGGCTACCTGCCTTCCTCTGGGACTTTGGATTGGTTTTTTGTTTTGTTTGTTTTTTAACAGATGAGAGCAATATTCAGATTGCTCTTGGTTTTCATGTGGAAACTGATTTTGAAGTACCCAGTACTCATACTTAGTACCACTTGCTTTCTGTTAGAATGCTTTTGTTGTATTAAATTTTTTCTCAGCCCTGTGTGGTAGCTCACATCTTTAATCCCAGCACTCGGGAAGTTGAGGCAGGTGGATCTCTGTGAGTTTGAGTCCAGCCTGGGCAATAGAGAAAGTTGCAGGACAGCCAAGTCTACACAGAGAAACCCTGTCTCAAGCACCCTCCTTCCCAAAAAAAAATAAATGAATTTTCCTCTCTTTTTTTATTATGATGAAAGAATTTGGTTAGTACTTGTAGAAGTGAAAATATAGGCACATTTAAGAAAGTAGGGTGCTCAGTCCTCCCAGAGGATAAGTCTGCCTAACCCTGGGCTGGCTCCTTTTGGTTAGTTAGGAGTGTGTCTGTATGTATGTAAAGAGTGAGCTGTGAAGACACTGTATTTTATATGCAACTTGTATTCTCATTTGTTAAATGTTATAGAGAGATCACAGAGTGATTGTTCACCAAGTCATGAGAAAGTTCTCAGAAGTAACGTTTTGTGTGTGTGCACCTGTGCATGTGTGTGCAGATTCAGATATGCCTGGTACATGTGTGGAGGACAGAAGACAGCCTTCCCCATTGTTTTTCATTGATTTTGCTGTTGTGCTGCAAATACCAGTCTTGCTGGCCCAACCTTCCAGGTGACTCTCTGTCCGTCTCACTATAGGAGTGCTGGGATTACAGTTGCTCGTTATGCATCTGACTCTTCATGTGGGTTCCAGGGATCTATCTAGCACCCACGTGGTAGATTACAATGTCTGTAACTCCAGTTACAGGGGGTCACACACCCTCTTCTGCTCTCCTCAGGCACCAGCCATGTGTGTGGTGCACACACAGACATGCAGGCAAAACACTCTTACACATAAAAAAAAGAAATCTTTAAGAAGCACCCAAGCCAGAGTTGGCTGTCCGCCTGCGTTATTGATGTCAGCAGACTTTTCAGGAAAGCGTAGCAATCAGACAGTAGAAGCACGTGTAGACCTCTGAGCTCCCTGAGTTTGTATGGACACATTAGAGAGACTTCTGTGGGGCAGGAAAACTGGAGCCCTGATCCCTGTGCACTGTCTCAGCCTCTTGGACCACTCTTCCCAGGGCACGGAACAGCTTTGCATATGGTTGACCGCTGAAAACTAAACCTAGCTGGGCATAGTATTGCACACTTTTCATCCCAGTATTTGGGAGAGCAGAGGCAAATGCATCTCTTGTTTTTTTTTTTTTTTTTTTTTTTTTTTTTTTTTTTTTTTTTTTTTTTGGTTTTTTGAGACAGGGTT
The DNA here is from genome assembly GCF_007827085.1 of Peromyscus californicus insignis. NCBI lineage: Eukaryota > Metazoa > Chordata > Mammalia > Rodentia > Cricetidae > Peromyscus > Peromyscus californicus. The sequence goes on from NW_026294503.1 coordinate 48,908,612, forward strand.
TCTCTGTGTAGCTTTGCGCCTTTCCTGGAACTCACTTGGTAGCCCAGGCTGGCCTCGAACTCACAGAGATCCGCCTGGCTCTGCCTCCCGAGTGCTGGGATTAAAGGCGTGCGCCACCACCGCCCGGCTGCAAATGCATCTCTTGAGTTTGAGGCCAGCCAGGACTACATAGTGAGATCTTCTCTAATACATATCTATATAGATAGAGATAGATAGAGGTAGATATGGGTGGATAGATATAGAAATACCTAAAAAATTAGAACAACCTCCCCCAGTTAAAAAGTATCACAGGAGCTCAGGGATATTGTGTCTTTGAGGAACTTGACTAATCTTTGGGGAGACCCTGAGTTCTATCCTTGGCAGTTAGAACATAGTACAATTCATTGTAGAAAGCCAGAGTAATGCTCTGTGTGGTCTGTTTCCTTCCAGTATCATCTGGGCCCTCTTGTGGTGGGCCACACTGTTATGTGATGTGGGCTCTGCCTTCTCAACCTAATGTGGCTGAGGGTGTCTGCCACATAGGATGTCTGGTTGGAGAGGGAACCTCGTGGTGGGCTCTTAGACAGCTGCCCACCCTTTATAAGGGATAGTCCTGCTCCTCCTTGCTCACTTTCCCCATGTGTCTTTGTTGTGTCTCATTGCTCATATCCCCAGCAGGAGCTGCTGTTGGGTGGTGTCACATGCTCACTTGCGTCTTTCTCACCCTCTCCTAATGCTCTGCTGTGTGGAGACAGTGTCATGGTCCAGAGCCAGCTGTGGCCCCGCTGCTGTCTCACTTGCTGTGGATCTTGTGGATCTTCCCCTAATGACCTGACTGACACCTGTCACTTTGCTGCAGGTTTTACCTGGGAGGTCCCACGAGCGTCCGGGGATTTAGCATGCACAGCATCGGACCCCAGAGTGAAGGTCAGTGAGCTTAGGCTTGGAGACATGCAGTACTTTCCTTCTGTATGGGCTGTCATTTGTGAGGGGACTGAGGCAGTGGAAATACCAGTTTGCAACAGCGTTGGCGTTCGTTGAGTATAAGGATAAGAGCATTTCCAGCAGCCATGCCAGTTCCTGCTCTCCGGGGGCGACCTTTGCCCTGTGTCCTAGGACACCCCTGACTCTGCAGGCCTTGTCTCCCAGAGACTGCAGAGCCATGTACTGTCCCGTGCCTTCTGGCTTTGAAGGTTTGCCGAATAATGCCACCAGGTAGAAGCCATGTAGATCTGTGGTTGTGAATAAGGTGATTTTCTTGAGATTTGTTTTGTTTGTTTGGTTTAAACTGGACAATAAGCCAGGCCGTGGTGATGCACTCGGAGGCAGAGGCAGGCGGATCTCTGTGAGTTCAAGGCCAGCCTGGTCTACAGAGCGAGTTTCAGGACAGGCTCCAAAGCTACACAGAGAAACCCTGTCCCGAAAAAACAAAAATAAAAAAACAAAAACAATCAAGTGAGTCCCAGGAAAGGCGCAAAGCTACACAGAGAAACCCTGTCTCGAAAAACCAAAAAACAAAAACAAAAACAAAACCAAACAAACAAAAAAAACCTGGATGATAGGTCTATCCACTAATGCTGTAATTCCAAGTTCAGAAGCTGTCCTGAAAACATCTGCTTTTACATGCATCCACATTTGTTTCAAATCACTCAATGAGTTAAAGAAAAAAAAACAGAAAATTATGAAATGAAGGAGCCCCAGGTTTGGTACTCAGTTACTTTCAGGCATTACGGAGGTAGATTAAATTTGGACCTGTTTTGTTTGAGATGCAAAATGACACCCGAGGGCTGGAGAGATGGCCCGGCAGTTAAAGAGCACTGACTGTTCTTCCAGAGGACTGGGTTTCCAGTACCCCCCTGATGGCTCACAGCCGTCTGTAACTCCAGTTCTGGGGATCTGATGAGCTTCTCTGGTGCCTGCAACCGCTGCACACTTGTGGTGTAGAGACATATAGGCTGACAAACACTTCGGGGGGGGGGGGGGGCCCGTTTTTTGTTTCTTTTTTTTTTTTTTGGTTTTTCGACCTCCCTCAGAACCTTTGCTTCTCTGGAATTACAGGTGTGCACCACCACACTCCAGTTATTTTACTTATTTCCTTGGAATTGAGCTTCCTGAAGGAGCTAGAATTCATCTTTAACCAAGACTTGATTATGAAATCATATACTACACTTTCCACGTTTTCCCAATCTTTTTTTTTTTTTGGTTTTTCGAGACAGGGTTTCTCTGTGTAGCTTTGTGCCTTTCCTGGAACTCACTCTGTAGTCCAGGCTGGCCTTGAACTCACAGAGATCCTCCTGGCTCTGCCTCCCGAGTGCTGGGATTAAAGGTATGTACTACCACACCTGGCTCTCATACACATTTTTTAAATTTTTGGTTGTGAGCCTAGCCTTTAACAGCTGAGTCATCTCTCCAGCCCTCATATATATTTTCAAAAAGACACATGGCAACTACATGCATTTGGAATATCCTGGAAGGTAATTGGCGGCCTTTATGGAGGGCTGGTCTGCTGGAATCCCCTGGGTTCCACACTGAAGGTCTCCCAGAGGCCCTTGCTTCTCTTCTTTCTTAAATTTCCTCCCTGCTGCTGGTGAGCAACAAGGAATTAAGAGAATTGAAGCTTTTCCTGCCACAACAGCAAGAGCCACAGAACAAGGAACACAGGCAGCTCCAAAGAGCCGTCCAAGTGGCAAGAGAAATGGAGGGCGAGGGCGAGGGCGAGGGCGAGGGTGAGGGTACACAGAGCAGGACAACTCACCGAGGCTCGGGCTTCTGGCCCCCAGAGTCCATACACTTCCCTGACTGATGGAAGCAGCTGCTGAGGCCTGAGGGAAGTCATCCCAGAGATTTCCTCTCCTGGGTAACTCGAGCCAATGACTGACTCCAAAAAGGAACTTTTCTCCGGGCCTGGCCTTCCAGTGTTGAAACCAGGGTATTTTGGGCAAAAGCCTGGGCTCTGACATCCCCGACAAGCTGGGCGTGGACACTGTCCCGACGTGCCAGATAGAGAACAGTAATGGTGAAAGACAGGGAGGCTCAGTGTGGCCACTTGAGGAGGAGGGACACTCCAGGCACTGCAGACGGCATATGGCAGCCTTGTACTTTTGTGGTGCCCTGACTCAGCTGTGTGGGTAGAAGGACACTGAAAAGGAGAGAGGCTGGCCTTGCCTGGTCTGCGGGGCAGAACTAAAGCAGGACCCCACAGAGCTGACTCAGCAGATTCTGTTTCCCTCCTCAGGAGACTACCTGGGAGGGGAGGCATACTGGGCTGGGGGCCTGCACCTCTACACCCCGCTGCCCTTCCGGCCAGGCCAGGGTGGCTTCGGAGAGCTTTTCAGAACCCACTTTTTCCTCAACGCGGGCAACTTGTGCAACCTCAATTATGGTGAGTGTGCCCCGGCTCCAAGTCCTGATGCAGGGCGGTGCCTTCCCTAATGATGCCATCGTGTAAGGGGGAGGTGTAAGGGGCGTCTGCTTCTTTCTCTGCAAACAAGCTTCAGGTGCTCCCAGGTATCATTAGGTGCTCACAGGAGACAGCTGAACAGATGGGGAAGCCTCGGGCCCTATCTGAGGTGTGGCAGGGCCTTCTAGCTGCTCTGCTGGGAGAGCTTTTTTAGGCAGAGGGGCCAGGATAGCCAGACCCAGGGAATTGAGACATTCAGCTGGCTCTGGGAGAGTGGGAAGCAGATACCCAATCCTGTACCTATCTCCACTAGCTAGGCCCAGCTGCGAGGGGCCCTGCTAGGGAGGGAGCCACACATCTGATACCACCTTTGCTATTCCAGGCGAAGGCCCCAAAGCCCACATCCGGAAGCTGGCTGAATGCATCCGCTGGTCCTATGGAGCGGGCATCGTCCTCCGGCTTGGCAACATTGCTCGGTTGGAGCTGAACTACTGCATTCCTATGGGCGTGCAGCGGGGTGACAGGTGGGTGGGCCGTTGTCAGCTCTGTAGCTCTGGGGTTGCAGTTTGCTCTGGGCTGGTCACTTGAGTGGCTTTAAGGTTCAGGACTTGAGGAGAGATTGAATAGTCAACTGAAGGATGAAAGTATGTGGGTCCTCTGCTGAGTTTCTCTTTTAGTTGGAGGGGAAGGGAGGTGCCCACCCCTTCCCTGGAACACGGCTGCTTCTGTCCCCAGGACAGTGTGGGTTCTACTGCTCCGAGGAGCTGACCAGGTGCGAGTAGAGCTTCTGGAAGTGTGGTGCAGTTGACCCTGCTTCTGGAAGTGTGATGCAGTAGAACTTCCCTGTGCCACCACTGGCCTGGGGCTGGCTACAGCTTAGCTGTGGCTGGAGGACTCCACCCATGGACGTGGAGCAGTGGCTATGTGTCGTGGGTGAATCTGGCCAAGTGCTGTTCAGGGTTGTAGAAGTTACCCCATCTCTTACATTATCTTGTAGGCACTGTAAAGTTGTCTGGAGACCCAGAGGGATTATTATACACAGGAAGCTTAAATGGCAAGGCTCCAGAAGTCAAGACAGGTGCTAGCAGGAAGTTCCTGGCTAGGGCTCTGGGCCTGGCTTGCACGGGGCCGCCTTCTTGACAAGCAGTCTCACAGGGAGACAGTACAAGTGCTTGGGTGTTCTACGCAGGCTCCAGCCCCCTCACAGGGGCCCCACCCACATGACTGTCCAAGCTAGATCACTTCCCCAGGGCAGATGCCAGGTGCCACCTTGTGGTAGGCCTGGACTTAGCTACCCTGGGTCTGTGGAAGGCGACAGACGACTCAAGGATAGATGTTTCCTCCCCTGCTGTTGTGTGGTCTGGCTGTTGTGTCTGTGACCCCAAGACTGCTGTTGTTGTCCTGGCCTGCCCTTCTCATCCCTGAGTGGTGTCCTTTGTCCACACCATGCCTTCAGCATGGGGCTCAGCTCTGCAGCCTTCCATGCAGGTGGAGCTGGAGCTGTGGCCAGCTGGCTGCAAGGCCCATGCCTGCAGGAAGCCTTGCAGGAAGCATTGTGAGTGCAGGTTGGCTCCAAGTCAGAGCCAGAACCCAGGAGCTGCTTCTCAGGCTGTGCCCCGGGCCAATCCGCTTTGGGAGTGTGGTGGGCTCCAGTGGGCATTGCTGCTGATTTTAGTACCTCAACTCTCGTGGCCCATCTACTGTAATACTGACAGCAGCCACAGGGTGGCAGTGTGCGCCAAGCAGTTACTTTGCTTTTGAGCTGCTTGCTTGGCCATTTAACGGGTGCTCTTTACAGCTCAAGACCCCTCAGCTGTAGCTCTCTCTTAGTGAAACCTGAGAAGCATGTTTCGAAGATTAACCCAGAACCAAGCCTTCATAAAGACGCAGCCTGCTGCTGAAGCGGGGGAAGGCCCAGTCAGGCTGCTGCAGCTGTTTGCCGTTGTGACGGTGGCAGCAGGTGTTTGCTGTGGGCAGTGAAGTCCAGGGTCAGCCTTGAACAGGAAATACCCTTCCCTGGTGTGGCTTGGCTTGCAGCTTTGTTAGCAAGAGTGGAATTTGATAACATTTGAGAGAAATGACCTCAATTTCATCTTGTTTCTAAAACTAGGCGGTTGGTAGGTGGACAGTCTGTAGCCCCGCCTCCAGGGTTAAGCCAGGTGCTCTGTAATTGGCAATTGAGGCCTTTACAAAAGGGAGTCCGTTTGAAGTGTTTTGACCTCCCTCCTGAGTGATTTATGGCGCCATCTTCTCTGGGACCCAAGAGTTTTGTCATCTCTCTGGAGACCCAGCTGAATCAGCCTGCTGCAGCTGCTCACTGAGCTGCAGGAAGGGCACCATTGCAGCTGGGGAGGGCAAGAGACTTTCTGAGGACGCAGGGTGGGGAGGGCATCCTGACTGGGCACTGCTGTCCTGGGGAGGGGTGTGTATCGGTGCTCAGAGTATGCAGGGTTGCAGACGCCTCCAGGAAATGGCTGCTGACAAGTGAGGCTCTTTATCCCCTCCTTCCTCACCCTCCCTCCAGCTGCACTGATGTCCTCCCCTCGGTGCCTGTCAGGTGTGAGTGCTGTCCCCCATGCTTAGTGCACCCCCAGGATGAAGAGCTCTGGGGGAGCAGGCACCAGTGGGTTTTCCTTGTGACCACTGCTGGGGCTGGTGTGAGGGGTGAGCACTGCCACCGTGAGGCAGGAAGGCAACCTGCACCTGGCCCAGAGGGAGAGGCTGAGCAGGCCCACAGGGTATGCAGAGGACTGATGGGCCCTGGCCTTGTGACCCTGGGTGCCATCCTGAGTAGCCACCCTGGTTATTGCTCTGTGACATGTGTGTCACAGCAGAAACACCTTAGGTTTGTTCACAATTGTAGGAGCAGAGCTGTACTGATGCCCGTGTGTTCTCTGAGGAACTGGGTATATTTCTCTAAAGCAGTGACAGCAGCCATGGTCCCTTTTATGGACTCGGTCTAAAATGTGGAAGGGGCAGCCTAGGCTGAGGGTGCAGGTGCACTGTGCAGCTTGGGCTCAGATCCTCAACCTCAGGGGTGCTGCTCTCCTCCAATACAAGGGCTGCTCAGCAGGGGAGTGAGAGACAGCTTCACGTTCCAGTGTGGCATGTCGGGAACCTTGTCTTGAGGACACTGAGCTGGCTGTTCATTGCCCGCAGCCAGGCCTGGCCAGGATGAGAAGGGCCACACAGGACACCCCAGAGCTGAGCTCTCCAGAGAGCACACCTGTGGTAACCCTTTTTATCTTCCTTCCTGGATCAGGAACAGGTCTGGCTGGCTGGGTTGCTGGGTCATTGTGAGCCCCAGGACCATCCTGTGTTCTGGGCCAGCCCCATCATGTGGGCTTCCTGCTTCTCTTCCTTCCTGACACCTGGCAGGTGGGCGGACCTTCGGGTGGCCTGGAGCAGCGGAGGCTCTCTCTTCTGCTAACGCTGGCGCTGGCGGAACTGGGGGGCTAGCAGATGACATAGGGGTGCCGGGTTTGACTTCTCCCTTTCTTTTTAGGATTTGTGATGGCGTCCAGTTTGGAGCTGGGATTCGGTTCCTGTAACTTGAGTCCCCCAGAGCAGCTTGGATGAGCACCGGACTCTCCCAGGCCACAGGCCTGTTTGGAGGAGACACAGTTGAGTGCTTCTGGGCCATAATCCTATGGGAAATCACGTCAATAAATTTGAAACACTCAGCTGTGTCCTGGATGTGGTCTGTCTTTCAGGCCATGCGTCTGTCTGGACACCTGCTTTTCCTGAGGACATGTGACAGTCTGACCTGCGCAGTCCTGGGCCTAAGAGCTTTCAGGTGACCTCCCCAAAGTGCCTTTCCCTCACAGACCCCTAAATCTGCTGGTGGGCTTCAACCTACCGGGAGTAGGGCTGAGCTGTGGGTGGCCCCAAGGGACACTGGCCCTGTCATCACAGGCCACTTCAGTGGCAGCGTGGCCTCCCAGTGCTGGTGTGATGCTAGGATACTGAGCAGAGGGGACGTACACTGTCTGCTGATAGCCATGGCTGCTCTGCCTGTCACACCATGACTCGAGCTGCACAGCCATCATCAGCAGGGAGCTGAGGTGTCCAGAGGGTCCATGGGCCCAGGTGCTGCTGGGTAAGGCTGGCTTCTAAAGATGCCCAGGCTCCCTCTTCAGAGCCAGCAGGCCTGACTCCTGCCTCTGCTCTCTTTTAAGGACCCTTTTGAAAGCATCGGGTCCCCAGATGGACCAGACAACCCTATTTCAAGGCTAGCTGAAGAGCACACTCAGTTCTGTCTGCCACCTGCTCCTCTCGCTCTGGCTTCATAGAGTTGTTATCCCTCAGTCTTTAAAAGGGGATCAGTTGGAAGCCACCCCTTCCTTTGCTTGGATACCAGTATCCACAGATGCTCAGGGCTGTCATATAATAAAATGTTACAGGATTTTTGGGGGGTGGGAGACAGGGTCTCACTTAGCTCAGGCTGGCCTTGACCTTTCAGGGATCCTCACTCAGCCCCTGAAGTGCAGGGATCACATGTGCACCCCACAGTGAAGCCACAGTGTCTGCACATGGACTGCACATAGGCTGTGAGTCACCTGTAGGTTCCAATGCAAAGTCTTGAGCCAGGTGGCTAATTCAATATCTGTGATCCCAGAAGCCAGGAGGATCAACATGAGTTCAAGGCCAGCTTGGGCTACGTAAAGACCCCATCTCAAAAAACATACTAAAATAGTTGTACTGAATTGTTTAGGGATAATGTTAAGAGTCTGGATGTATTTGGGATAGACCCAGTTTTTGTGAGATGCACTATATAGCCCAGGATGACCTTGAGCCTCTGATCCCCCTGTCTTCGCCTCCCAAATGCTGGGATTACAAGCATGTACCACCACTTTGGATTTATGTGATCAAAGCCAGCATTTTGTGCCTGCTGGGCAAGTCCTCTACCAACTGAGGCACATTGCCAGCAGCTCCTGAGTGTTGTCACTCTGCCATTGGCTGGAAGCTGGGATGCAGAGCCTGAGGGTATGCTGGCCAGCTGTGTCCTGAGCTCCAGGCTTGGGACATGGGCATCTGTCTACTCTGACTCAGGTCTCTGGGAAGTGGTGTTTTGGGAATGTTTTTCTATTTATTTACAAGATTTATTTATTTATTATGTGTATGGGTATTTTTGCCTTCATGTCTATGTGTGCACCGCATGGATGCCTTGTGCCTGTGGAGGTCAGAAAGAGGGTGTTGGATCCTCAGAATTGGAGTTACAAATGGTTGTAGGCCACTCTGTGAATGCTGGGAAGGTCCTCTGCAAGAGCAGCCAGTGTGCTTAACCACTCCAGCCCCTTGGGGATATTCTTAGCTTTAAAAATTAATATAAGTCAGGCAGCGATGGCACACACCTTTAATCCCAGCACTCAGGAGGCAGAGGCAGGTGAATCTGTGGAGTTTGAGGCCAGCCTGGTTTACAGAGCGATGACCAGCATGGCCAGAGAGCTACACAGAGAAACCCTGTCTCCACAAACAAACACCATACACACACACACAAAAAAAAAAGAGAGAGAGAAAAAAAGAAAAAAGATATGGGGTGGGGGGAGCGTTAAGCCTCCTCTGAAGTCTTTGAAAACACAGGGTGTGTCTGGGATCTCAGCACTGGCCTGTCCTCCCCGTGGCCTTTATGTCTTTGCTAAATGACTTTGGGGCTTGGGGGTCTGCCTGCACCCAGCCCCACCCTGGGGTCCCAGGCCCCTGCAGACCTCCCTCTCCTTACCACCTGCAGTGGGAACTGGTATTGGCGGAGGATAAACGTGTTCCCTTCAGTGGCTGGGAGAGTTGCCAGTTGTTTGCACTTTCTCACTGATGCTTTTTAACAGAAGAAGGAACCCATTTAGGGTCCTGACGTTGGGAGCTGCGGAAACTGTGTGACACAGATTTGCAGACCCCATGACCCTTGAGAACCCAGAAAAGGCACTTGGGAAAGTCTGGTTTTAATCAAGGCTGTGCTGCCCTGGGAGCTGCCTCTGGCTCCTTAATGAAAGCAGCCTGGCTGTCTCCTGGCCAGACCTGTTGGATTTGCAGGCTGCCCTGCAGGCTGCTCTGGGGTGAGCAAGAGGAGGTGGTGGGCCAAGGTGGAAGCCAGAGACCCAGGGGAGAAAGGTGACTTCTCTCCCTTCTCAGAGTGTGGTGGACTGACCAGAGCCAGCAGTCTCAAAAAGGGCTTTCAGAAGCCCGGCTAGAAAGCTAAGGAGGGCAGGCAGCTCCTTTGTGGGCCCTGGCCCAGATTCTCTGCAGCTTAATGCTTCATTTCTCCTCAGCATGTGGAAGGAAGGATCTAGGCGGGGACAGCGTTTGCCATGTGTTTAATTAACCTTTGCTCCACTCTGTAAGGGACCGGTCTTGTAGCCAGCTTGCGTCTTCCTACAAGGACACCAGATTCCTTCTTGGAGTGTGCTGGCTCAGTCATCTGTGCATCCCCAGGCTGACTGTCCTGAAACTTATCTTGATACTTAGAGGAGAGCTGTAGTGATGGCGCCCATCCCCCAGTGTCTGGGCCAAGGCGACTCAGGAGCCGCTGGGCCGTCCCTCTTGGCTTTCTGTCCTGAGTTTGCCTCATTTCTGGTCTCCTGGAAAGCCCTTCCTGAGGCTCTGGTCTCCCCAACATGATTCTATGCTATTGCACAGTGGTCACTGGGGGGAAACGGGTTCCTTAGTAATCTCAATCTTACAATGCTAACGTGTCACAATTGCCCCAAATAAAAAGATTCCACTAATACCATCACTGATTGTGTCATGAAGCTCTTTGGGGACTGGGAGACTGGCAGTCTCTGTGTGATAGATTAAAGAAAAAAAGAAAAGAAAAAAAAACAACCCCGAGTTTGAGTCCCAGCACCACAACAGAGCAGAAGCCTTTTCTTATCGAGTATAAATTCTCTGCCTCCCAGTCCTGTGAAATAGGGATGGGTGAGGATGTGAAACAGAGTTGGGGGGTGGGGTTGGGGGCTGGAGGCATGGCACCCAGTGGGAGTCCAGAGGCCACAGCAGCCAGTTGGAGAGGCCCAGGGCATTGGCAGGAGGCAGAACCAGGCATCTGGGTGGGACTGGAGTAAGTGTAGAAGATAGAGAGGAATAGGCCTCTCCTGCGCTGATGAACCCCAAAGACTGGAAATTGCTACTCAATTTTGAGTTAAATGTTGGCATGTTTTTACACTCTCCGGTGCAGTGAGAAGGAGCCGTGGGAGGCTGTCTCAACACTGCCTTCCCCGGGTGGGAGCAGTGGTCCAAGAAGCGATGTTCTGCCCCGGGAGGAGCGAGGCTAACGGTAATCACTGGCAACTTGTCTCAGCGCCAGAGTGTGGCTTCAAACGTGGCACTTTCCTGACAAGCAAATTGCAGGATTCCTCGCCAAATCATTAGATAACTTTTAAGAACAAAGAATGAGCGGGCAAAAGGAGATGCTGCGTGATCTTGCTAGAGAAATAAATAGCAATCATTTTTGAAAAGAAAGTACATTCGATGAATTTGACCCACTGAGAAAATTACAGCCTCTTTTCCCCGCCCTGCTTCGATCAGTCAGCCCCTAATGGAGGAAGGCTTCCTGTGTTTGTCACGGTGGAGATGAGCTGGTCAATTAAAGCAGTCTGCCTCGTCTAGTGAAGATAATAGCAGTCCTGGACCCATCCATCACCATGGACTGCAAAGTGACCTCCCTATATTGAGTCAGAGCCCTGAAAGCAATCTCTCCCACTCATTATCATAGCCAGAAATTACTGCTCTGAACCTGATTTCCCTGAAATCCCAAGCCAGCAGAGCAACTGCTGGACATATTAGAACACAATGAAATGACACTGTGGCCTTAATATCGGACTCGGGAGTGGAAATAAATGTGTTTCCTAATGGGGAAGAAGAGAAACCAAATGGGACAGGATTTCCTGCAACACAACACCTGCCTGGTTGGGTCGACTGATTGCCACCTGACGTTAAAGCAGAGACATTAACTCACTGCTGTTAGCAGCCATACCAGAGCCATGCCACCTTGAATTTGACCCTTCCCGCCAATTTCCACAGTCTCCAGCCAGGGTCCTTAGTATTTCCTGTCTGTCTGCAAAAGTTCCCGTACAGCTCTTCCGGGCAGGAAATGGAAACCGTGTGGAAGGGAAGGTCAGGTGCTTGACGTTCATTCCAGACAGGCCGACACTGGCCACATGTAGGTGTCCATGTGGCTTCCTCTCTAATTCCAGGGCAGAGGAGCCTCCTGTGGCCCAGGGCCCTTGGGCACATCTTTGTGTACCTACTCTCCTCCTCTCTGTAGTCATTCTGAGTGAGGCAGTTGGGGTGAGGCCAAGGAATACACAGCATTTTCATGGCATAAACAAGCCCTGCATCCAAACCCAGTACTGAAAAAGTTTGTGTACATTTATAATTTGAGGACATCAGTATTATCTGAAGATGATGATTTATTCCAATTTCCTTAGTTTTTTGATATTTTATGGGTGTGTGTGTGTGTAAGTGTGTATAAGCCAAGGTCTCGTGCAACTCAGGTTGGTCTCCAACTTACTATGTAGCTGAGGATGGCCTTGAAATTCTAACCCTCAAGTCTCCTCCTCCAGAGTGCTGAGATTACAGGTGTGCACCACCACAGCTGGTTTATGTGGTTCTGGGGATCAAATCCAGGGCTTTATGCATGCTAAACAAACATTCTTATCAACTGAGCTACATCTATCCCCAACTTCCCTTAATGAAGACACTGAACATTGAGCTAGTGATTTTCCCACCAACCTGCCATCTCACCACCTGGTATGTGTTAAGGGACCGATAGGCAGAGAACCCCCAACTGTCCCAGGGCCTTCAGTTAAGCAGGGCAAGATCTGATACCACTAACTCCAACTGCCATCCATCCAACATCCATCCTTTCATCTATCATCCATTTATCATCCATCCATCCAACATCCATTCATTATCCATCATCCATCTATCCAGCCTTCCATCCGTTCATCATCCATCCATCCATCATCCATCCATTTGCCCATCTATCCGTCTATCCATTCATCCTCTATCCATTTGTCTGGACCCAGTCCTTCATCTTTTCTCAGTGGTCCTTCTGCAGCCCAGCTTGACCCTGTGACCCCACAGCAGCTCTGAGCACAACCAGAAGGTCTCCATCTGGGTTGTTGGTATCTTACCTGCCAGCTTCAGGGCCTCACTGGAACTCTCCTGTAGCAGCCCTCTCTCCACGTGGACCTTTTTAACCCTTTGTTGTCATTCTGTCACGCATGCATTACTGTGGAATGTGTGCTCGGCCAGCATTACCAGCTGAGAATCTGTTTGCCAATGGCCAGCTGTCGAGGGACATTGGGACCGGTTAGCAAATTGCTGCTGGTGTAGCTGTGGAATTCATTGTTATTTAATGAAATCTGAGGTGTAGAAAGATACTCATCTGTTTCTGACATGTAGGATTTATAGGCTGTGCCACCAAGACTAGCTTCAAAAAATACTTGTTTAGATCTGCGGATGTCTGGATCTGAGGACGTGGACACTGGACGATGACTCTGCTTTCTTCCTCCCTCGCTCTCTCCACTGATACCCTAGTGGGTACTTCTCAGAGTTCACTCACTAGCCTTTCATTTGGGGGTCTTAAAAACTGATTTTCTTTTTCCTTTTTGGAACTTTGTATTCTATTTTTTATGTGTCTGTGTATGTGTGCAGGTACCTTCAGGCGGCCAGCAATGGGAGTCCTATTCTCTAGAGCTGCATTTACAGGTAGTTCTGAACCACCTGACATGGGGCTAGGTACTGAACTCGGGGTCTCTGGAAGAACAGCAAGTGCTATTAACCACTGAGACCATCTCTCTCTCCAGCCCTCATCTCCAGAACTATAGTCGATGCTCACTGGGCCACCTAGAGCCCTAGGCCACCCCACTTTCTACCTTTTTCTTGTCATGTTATGGTAGCAGTTAGCCCTGCTGTGATAGTCTTTTTCTTCTTGGGTTTTTTTTTTTGTTTGTTTTTTGTTTTTTGTTTTTTGTTTTTCAAGACAGGGTTTCTCTGTGTAGCTTTGCGCCTTTCCTGGAACTCACTTGGTAGACCAGGCTGGCCTGGAACTCACAGATATCTGCCTGCCTCTGCCTCCCGAGTGCTGGGATTAAAGGCGTGCGCCACCACCGCCCGGCTTGTTCTTGTTTTTAAAAACTGAGCCCAACATAGTGGTTAACGGGTTGGCATGGCACAGGCCCTTCATCTCAGTACTCGGGAGGCGGAGGCAGGCAGATCTCTGAGTTCAAGGCCAGTCTGGTCTACAGAGCACATTCCAGGACAGCCAAGGCTACACAGAGAAACCCTGTCTTGAAATGCTCTCCCTGCCCCCCACCCCCCCAAAAAGCACTAGCTATTTTTTCCAGAGGACTTCGGTTTGATTCCCAGCACCTACATGACAGCTTACAATCATCTGTAACTCCAGTCCCCGGGGATCTGATACCCTCTTCTGACCTCAGTGGGCACAGCAGGCACATGGTAGACATTCGTTTGGGCAAACACTCATACAATTTTTTAAATAAAAAAAATTAAAAAAAAAAAAACTGAGCCCAAGCCACACAGCAAGGGTCAGAATCTCTTGAGTGTAGATGGGAGTGCCACATCTGCTTTGTCCCTCCATGTGTCGGGATGTTTGGGTGGCTGTACCTCAGAGACAGGCTTTTACAATCTGTCTAGTCACCTGCTTCCCCACAGTGACTGAGGCATACAGCCCCTAAGCAGTAGTCTTTCCATTGCGCTCTTCTTCCAGGCTGCAGAGAACTAGAACCTTCGATCACAAGGTGGTTTGGGCTCTGGTACAGTTGGGTCATCTTCAGCCACACAACGGGGGATGATACTGCTGAGGTTTGCATGGTCTGTTGCCCGAAAGCCACTCTGTCCAGCTTTCCTGGAAGAAAACACTAAACCCATCTGTTAAGCTCTACGAAATAAATATTCAAAAATCACTCATGTTTGAACAGTCTTTCCAAACCTTGCGTTTTACTGATTGCCTTGTGAATCTGAAATGTTGACCGTGCCGGGACAATTCCCAGCACCGAGTCAAGCTGTGTGACACACTTCTGATTCAAGAGTGTCACCCGCTCGCAGCTGCTTGGCACCCTGGTCCACTGTGGGGTGTGTGTGTGTGTGTGTGTGTGTGTGTGTGTGTGTGTGTGTGTGTGTGTGACTGCAGAGGAGAAGCTGACACCGGGGATGAAGTCTCATCCCTTCTTGTTGGGCTGCGATTTTAGCTGTGGCCCTGCTGTGCTTGCCGGAGTATTCATTTTCTCAATCAAGACGAATTCTAATTGGTTTTGAAATCAGGCCTGTTTACTCTTCGTAAATGTTTTTTTTTTTTTTTCTTGCATCAGCAGATGAAAAGGGCTCAAACCAACTGTGTCACATAGACAAACTGTTTCAAGGTTAAGGGTAGAGTTCTTTCAGGCCCAGGAGGAGCTCAGCCTGCAAGGCATCCTGAACTGCACCCCTAGCAGCCCCTCCACAAGAGTCAGGCTTCCATCAAGATACACATATGTCTATTTAAAGCTTGTTGTTGCAGGTTGGAGAGATGGCTCCATGGTTAAGAGCACCGGCTGCTCGATCGGGGGACCTGGCTTTGATCTCCTGCACCTGTGTGGTGGCTCACAGCCATCTGTAACTCTCCTTCTGGGGATTGAATGCCTTCTTCCAGCCTCTGCGGCCACCAGGCACACATATGGTACACAGACATATATGCAGACAAAGCACCCTTACCCATAAATACATCTTTTAAAAAGTTATTAATGGGGGTGCACATGTCCACAGGCAGCCTGTAAAGGTCAAAGGGTAACTTTTCTGAGTTTTTTGGGGGGTCAGCCTTTACCTGCTGAGGCGTCTTTCAATCGTGTGTGTGTGTGTGTGTGTGTGTGTGTGTGTGTGTGTATAGAATGTGTCTGGACACGGATGTAAGGTTTATGTAAACACACAGGTACATAGGTTCTTTAGTTGAAACTTACTTTCACTTGTTACAGTGAACTCCACAGCAATCTCTCTCTCTCTCTCTTTCTCTCTCTCTCTCTCTGTCTCTCTCTCTCTCTCTCTCTCTCTCTCTCTCTCTCTCTCTCTCTCTCTCTCATTCTGAAGCTCATTTCATTCTGGTCTCATTCTGTAGCTCCAGCTGGCTTGGCGTCTTCGATGATTCTCCTGCCTCTGCGTGCCGGTGCACAGGTGTGATGCCCCGTTCTCGACTCCCCCATAGCAGGTCTTGTTGGATTTGGTCACTGGTGGAATCACATCTAAATCTTACAGGGCACTCACTGGGGGGCTGGGGGGACCATCACAAAATGTAGCTCTGCCCTGCTGTCCCCTGCCTCCAGGCCTTTGACAGCAAACTGGGACAACTGAGGCAACCAGCCTTGTGGACTGAGCAACTCTGGGTTCTCAACCTGTCCAGTGTGAGAGCCACTGTGGAGCTACCCGGCCTGTACCATGTAAGCCGATCTAGTGACTCCCATTTCGATGTACATCCATGCTATTGCTTCTGGCTTCTCTAGAGAACCTCAACTAACAGACCAGGCAACGGCTCAGCCTTTGAGCCACACCACAGCCCCTGCACTGAGTTTGGGAGAGTCTCTTCTTCACCTCATGAGGCAGGTCAAGAAATAAGGCCCGTTGGGGGTCATCTTTCCCCAGATTAGCCCTGCTTGTCATGTATTCCCCATTCTAACCTTTGGGACAAACACATGGAAAGACATGGGACATTGAAATGAGCCCTTTCTCTGTCTTCATGAGTAATTTCTCTGTATACAGCCCCGTGAGATCGTCTGTGCCCGTGACTGTGTTCAGGCTTCCATAGTGAAGATGAATGTTGTACCAGGCTGGCCCTAGCAGGCCCTGCCCTAGACTCTCCTCCGGTGCGCCACCCTGCCCCCCGCCATGGCCTCCCAGGGTCCTTTGGTTGTCTGATCTCCAAAATTCACCCCAAAATTCACCACCCCTCAATTCTCCCCCAACCATTCATCATCTCTTCCTTCCTCCAAAACACTGGTCTCAAGTTAGGTGGGAAGGGTGAGCAGAACCTTTTCTTTTGCAGACAGGTGATAGCATGTGGCAGGTGAAGGGCAAAACACAGTCAGGCCAAGGTGTGAATGTTTAACAGGCCTGGCATTTGTCTTTCTATCCACAATCAAGGCACTTGTCTTTTTCACTTTCTTTATTGGTGATGAGGGGTCTGGGGATGAGAGAGGCACATTTAAAGGAGCTTGCTCATCTATCGTCTAATAAAAGCCAGGAGAAATCTCTTTTCAGGGATCGCCATGGCAGACTAGGTGCCAAGTTATTCGCTCTCTGCTCATCTATAAAATATTTAGGAGCACGAAGTGCGTTCGTGGCTTCATTTGCCTGGTTTGCAGAAGGAAAACTCGGGGCTTGCTGCTAAATGCAAATGCATGTTGTCTCCGTGTGCTGATGCTTCTAGAGTCCTTTGGATGAAAGGCTGTTGATCTCCGCAGCTGGTGAGAAGTGCCCCCCCCCCCACTCCCCACCCCAACGGCTCACGCTTGGTGGATTGGTGGGGGAGAGTGTTGAGGCCGTTTGAAGATTCCAGGCTGGCTTGGTTATCTTCTCATGCTCTTAGCCTTTACAGTGAAAATCACAGACGACTCTCCTGCCAAATCACTAAATTAGCAAACTGATTAAATAACACGACTCCAAACGCTAGTTTACAGAGTCTGATTACAGAAGGCTCCAGCACGCCACCCCAAAGTGCAGTTAAGATTGCTCCCACAGTGTAACCTGGGGAATCAGGCATTTTCTCCATCAGCGAATCCATTAGCTCTGCTCGCCTCTTCTCGGCACACTTCTAGCGCTCCCAAAATTGCTTGGAGATTTGGAGGTGAGCAGTGCAAACATCTCAGGGTCTCCGATTCCCCCACTCCAGGCTCCTTCCCTTTCCCCCAGATCTATAAAAACTGTTTGTATAAAATATTTTGTGGAAGTTACCAACTTTCTGGTCATAGGAAAAGGAAACGAGATGAACTTTTCAGGTTTTAAAAACTCCTAAAAGCACTTAGTGTGATGGAGCGCGATGGTTTGACAGTCTTCCCACAGGCTCATCCGTGTGCACACCCGTCCCCAGCTGGTGGCCCTATTTGGGGCGTTGTGGAACCTTTGAAAAGTAGGGTCTAGCAGGTGGAAATGTCTCACGGGGCAGGGGGTGGGGAGTGGGGGGGGTGGGGGCAGATTTGTGCGAATTTCCAGGTTTAGTCTGGCTCCTTGTTTTCTAGTTGGCTGTGTGATATGATCCTGTGCTCTCTCCAATATGGAGAGAACACCCACCCTCCCTGCCATCGAAGGCTGAGGTTCCCTGGACCGGTGGGCAGTAACAAGTCCCCTTTTAAGCTGTTTCTGTTGGATGTTTTGTTGCAGCAATGTGAAAAGTGGGTGACAGATGAACCAGACAGGTGGTGAGCAAAGAGCCCAAATGTGTGTGTGTGTGTGTGTGTGTGTGTGTGCGCGCGTGCGTGCGTGCGTGTGCAGCACTTCCACCACAGGCTGCAGGTTTAGTTTGCGTGTGTGGAAAATGCTAACATGCTAACATGACGGGGCACACCTGGGTGACTTCTCCCTTGAGTATATACACCTGTGAGGTTCTTGATCACTCACGGGTGCCCACCTGGGTAACCACCTTAGATGAGAATGGAGATTGCCGGGTATTAACTGCTAGTGAGGGTGTTCGTGTGCACCTGGCTTCTCGTCATCTATTATGATGTAGATGTGATCTTGGTGGAGGAAGTATGGTACTGAGAGTGGGCTCCACCATTGTGGACTCAAAACCTCTGTAAGCCCAAATAAACTCTTGTAAGTTGCCTTGGGTGTGGTGTTTTATTATAGCAATAGAAAAGTAATGAATACACGCTCTCACTGAGCTCCACCCCCAGCCCCTATGCTGTGTATTTGGTCAATATGATTGTATGGTATACAAACACTGGCTGGCTGTTCACCCCCGGCCCCTCCCATCTCTGATCACTGTTTTGCTTATGCTGAAGTTTGGGGCCAGGTGAGAGGTGCTGGTGTTTGTAACATTGTCATCCTGGGGTTCCTGTTCTCATATAGCATAGCTCTCTTCTGGTCCCAGAGAGACCACACTAGACCCTGGGCCACCTGAATGCATTACCCTGTGACTCTAGATGTATGGGGTAGGTGACAGGAATGTAGATAATGGAGACCGGCAGATACCACCCAGCGTGGAGCCCAGGGCAGGGCCCAGGGCCTGTGTACTAAGAGCTCTTAAAGTGTGTATTCCTGTCCTTCGCTCAGCTTATGAGGACCCGGCATCTCTGGAAACCACAGATCAAAAGCCAGTCAAGTGGCTTCTATGACAGGAGCAGCTGTGCCTAACCCGATTTTCCTAATTATCCTCTAAATGGGATGCATCCTCGGAGTCACGGAGGCTGTGTGCACTGCATACTAAGAGGCAGAGGACCGTGTCTGCGGAGATGGGAACGAGGTTCTCTCTGCATCCATTTAGGTGCTTGCTTTGGACTAGGTTAGTGTTTGTGTTTGCTGAAGTCTGGCATTCTGGAAAGTCTGACTTGAGCCGTATCAACAGAGAAGAAGAAAGCCAGCAGGAGGGAGAGCTTGAGGGTTGAGAGGGGGAGAGAGGTCAACATTTCTCCTTTCTCTCTATCAGGAAAATGCAAATTATGAAAGCAAAGCCATCAAAGAAGTGTGTGTGTGTGTGTGTGTGTGTGTGTGTGTGTGTGTGTGTGTGTTTCTGGGTTCACTGATGTGTGGGACACATGTACATATGTGACTCTCATGTGGAAACCAGAGGTCAACCTTGGGTACCGTTCCTCGGGACCTGTCCATCTTTTAAAACATCTTTAAGATTTTCTCCTATGTGTATGTGTATGTGCACATGTGGGGATCTTCCCTTGGAGGCCAGAAGGGGAACGTCAGATATCCTAGAGATGGAGTCATAGGAAGTTGTGAGCTTCCACGTGGGTTCTGGGAACCCAACTTAGGTCCTCTGCAAGAGCAGCAAATGCTCTTAGCTGCTGAGATGTTTCTCTGTATAGGTTTGGAGCCTGTCCTGGAACTCACTCTGTAGACCAGGCTGGCCTTGAACTCAAAGAGATCTGCCTGCCTCTGCCTCCCGAGTGCTGGGATTAAAGGCGTGCGCCACCACCTGGCTTCGTCCATCTTTTTTGTTTGTCTGAATCAAGATCTCCCACTGGGACCAGAGCTTGCTGATGAATCTAGACAGGCTGATAGGCTGGCCAGGGAGCCCCCCTCCCCGCTCCCCAGGGCACCTTTGCCTTCGAAGTGCTGGGATTACAAGGGTGCGCCTCCCCACACAGCTTTTGATATGAATGCTGGGGGATGAACTCAGGTCTTCACACTAGTGCAGCAAGCCATCTCCTCAGGCTCTAAGAATGCTTCCAGTTGCTACCAGCGACATTTATGGGATGAAAATCCATTTTTAACCATTGCAAGAGTCTCAAATCGTCTTCCAAACGGCACTGACTAGGGAAGCACCTCATCTTGCAGCAAGTGGTGCGTGAAAAATAGGCTGAATGCGCAGCTCTCAGCCCAAGGGACCGCAGAAGGCATCCCTCACCAGGGAAGGGCGCTACAGACTTCACCATGGAGCAAGCACCACAGACAGTGGATTCTGGTTTATGCAACTCAGATGCCAGGCCCCCTCTGTTCTGTGTAGCCCATGTCAGTTTCCCTGACAACAAACATCCCTGTCTGTGGCTTCTTCTCTCGTAACATAGGGGCCCCTGTCAGGAGCTGGAAGTCTCAGGCTTCTTCTTTATGATGTATGGCACTTTAAAAAAGCGAGAATAGGGCTGGAGCGCCAGCTCAGCAGTTAAGAGTATATACAGCTTGTCTTGTTGCTTTTCTGTTGCTGTGACAAAACGCTATGACCAAGGCAATTTATAAAAGACAGCATAGGGGTTGGGGATTTAGCTCAGTGGTAGAGCGCTTGCCTAGCAAGCGCAAGGCCCTGGGTTCGGTCCTCAGCTCCGGGGAAAATAAAATAAAAGACAACATAATCAGGGTTTATAGTTCAGAGGCTGAGCCCGTGATAATCATAGTCATGGGAGCATGGCAGCAGGCAAGCATGGCACTGGAGCAGTAGCTGAGAGCTTACGTCTAATCGACAAGCATAAGACACACACACACACACACACACACAGAGAGAGACAGAGAGAGAGAGACAGAGAGAGAGAGAGAGACAGAGAGAGAGAGCGCTAACTGGAAATGGCATAGGGTTTTGAAATCTCAAAGTCAGATCCTGGTGACATACCTCCTCCAAAAAGGTCACACCTCCTCATCCCTCCCAAACAGTTCTACCAGCTGGGGACCAAACATTCAAATACATGAGTCTATGGTGGCCATTCTCATTTAAACCACCGCACTGCTCCTGGAGAGGACCTGAATTTGGTTCCCAGAACTCACACCACCTATAACT
Source organism: Peromyscus californicus insignis (assembly GCF_007827085.1). Lineage (NCBI taxonomy): Eukaryota > Metazoa > Chordata > Mammalia > Rodentia > Cricetidae > Peromyscus > Peromyscus californicus. Next base: position 48,929,410 of record NW_026294503.1, read on the forward strand.
CCAGTTCCAGGGAATCCATACTTTCTTCTGGCTCCTGAGGCCCCTGCACTCATGTATACAAACCTGCACAAACATTCACACATATACATAATTAAAAACAAAATAACCCTTTTTAAAAAGGCAGGCTTCAACTTGTCTCTACGGTATTCAAATTAGAAACTACCAATGGAATTTGAGACTTCTGTGTGCTTGCTGGTCACTGATGAAATAGTCTCATGACTTTTCGAGTCAGTGGCCCCTCCCTGTGCCCAGGACAGCCACTGATGCTTCAGTCTCCCACCTTGGCTGTCCTGCATTCTACCAGAACCAAGACAGCTCTCTTCCATTTTCTTTCTGGTTCCCAGTTCCAAGTTCCTTCTCTCTTGCCCCATCCTGGCCAGCGATCTTCCATCTGGGGTGCGCTGGGGCCTCACGAAACAGTGTAAGTGTCTTCTGTGTGCTCCTCTAAGTGGAACAGATTCTTAGAAGCCACAGAAGCCGGAGGCATGACAGTCTGTTTCCAGCTCTCAGGTCCCAAAGTCTCTGCCCTGCTCGGCAGTGTCCCCACCTCACAGGAGTATCAGTGACTACACTGATGATCTTTCATGATGAGCTCGAGATTCCCTCTTGAGATGGAGATGCCTTCAAGACCCCCTTTTTACCTTCCCATTCCTAACTCTGGCATGCACTCCAAAAGGTTTGCTAATTTATCTTTGAAAGTTTCCTCCTCTCGGTCCCCCTTCCGTCAGCCACACCCTTGTCATGGATATTAGTTGTTTTACCTGTTGCAGATGCAACTGAAGGGTTTATTTTGGCTTGCAGTTTGAAGGTACGGCATCCATCAAGGTGGGGCAGGCACGGTGGTAGGAGTGTGCGGCCGCTGTTCAGATTGTACCAACAGTCAGGAAGCAGAGAGAGATGAATGCTGTGACTCAGTTCCCTTTCGCCTTTCTATTCGTCAGGGATCTCTAGAGCAGTGGCTCTCAACTCCTCACGCTGCAACCCTTTATTTTTATTTTTTATTTATTTATTTTTTTGGTTTTTCAAGACAGGGTTTCTCTGTGTAGCTTTGCGCCTTTCCTGGATCTCGCTTTGTAGACCAGGCTGGCCTCAAACTCACAGACATCCACCTGCCTCTGCCTCCTGAGTGCTGGGATTAAAAGCGTGCGCCACCACCACCCGGCCTGCTGCAACCCTTTAATACAGTCCCTCATGTTGTTGTGAGCCCAGACCAGAAACTTATTTTCATTGCTACTTCATAACTGTAATTTTTCTACTGTTATGGATTGTAATGTAAATATCTGTGTTTTCTGATGGTCTTAGGCGACTCCTGCAAAAGGGTCATTTGATCCCAAAGGGGTCAGGATTCACTGTTGCTCTGGAGGAACAAAACTGATTGTGTGTGTGTGTGTGTGTGTGTGTGTGTGTGTGTGTGTGTGTGTGTGTGTGTGTGTGTGTGTGTGATTTATTAGAGTGGCTTATAGGCTGTGTTCCAGCTCGTCTAATAATGGCTGCATACCAATGAAGAGTACAAGAATCCAGTACTTGTTCAGTGCACGAGGCTGGATGTCTCATCTGGCCTTCAATATGTGCCAGAATCTGGAAGAACTGGGCTCTAATGCCAGTGGAGGAGTAGCCTTGCCAGCAAGAGCAAGGGAAGGCAGGAGAGAGAAAAAGCTTCATCCTTCCATGTCCCTTGTATAAGATGCAGGCAGAAGAAGTAGCCCAGATTAAAGGTGGATCTTCCCACCTCAAAAGGTCGGGCTTCAGGGTGGCTCTTCCCACTTCAAGTGATGTAATTAAGAAAAATCCCTCCCAGGTGCGCCCAGCCACTTAGGTTTTAGTTAATTACAGATGTGGCCAAATGGATACCCAAGAACAACCACCACAGCTTTTTATTCAGGTGGGAGCCCAGCTCCTGGGACGGTCCTGCCCAGAGTAGATAACCCTCTAGGTATGTCCAGAGGTTCGTTTCCAAGGTGATCCAAGAGCTCATCAAGTTGACAATCAGATTAACCGTCCCGTGGGACACAGGGCGTTTGCAGTTCTGAGATTTCCCTGGTCCTGGGGTCTCAGAGGCTCCCCCATGGTTAGGAAGGGAGCAGCCTCAGCACTGAGGAGTAGGCCAGGGAAAGCCAAATGGCCTGTGATGCCAAGAGAGTGAGTGAGTGGGAAGGTGGCTCTGTGGAGCTGCCAGGACCTGCGCTGGGGGTGAGAGATGACTGTCCCTGCCTGTGAGTTTTCTATCTCTCCGAGTGAAGGGAAACTATGTCTCTGGAAACTATGTCTCTGGAAACTATGCCTCTCTAATAACTCTGTCTTCCCTATTTCTTCCTAAATCCTGGCCCTCTGCTCCTTCTCCTCCTGTTGGAGTCCCCCACTGCCCCTACTCCCCGCTTGGCCATAGGTACTTACGGGGCACCCCGTTCTCCATGACGAATTCCAAGGCGAGGGCAGCTTGGCCACCCCTCCAGGCAATGTGAATTGTAACTATTTCCTGTACTGAACTGAAATCGCTCACCGGAGGGAGTGAGGATCTGAGCCTGCGCAAAGGGAGAGGGAACCATCCCGACCCCACCCCCACCCCAGGGAACCCTCTCCCACCCTCCCACCCTCCCATGATTAGGTGTGGCAGCTTTACCCCAGCCCAGGTCCTGATAGCTCCTATCTCGGCTGAGCCATGCACCCACCCTGCGCCTGCAGCCACAGGCCATCTGGCTTTCCCTCTGCCAAAGCTTGCCTCAGCTTCTACCCCCCGCCGGTGTCTCTAGAAACCCTTTCACTTCCCTCCCAGTAGACCTCCCTGCCTGACCTCATCCCTGTTCACCGTCTCCTGTTCTCAGGTCGGCAACACGTCCATTTTGTGCAACTCAAACCTGGCCATGGTAGCCTAATATCCTTCCCTGGGCCTGCGGTCTTCCTCCAGGTACCCTTCCTGATTCTTCCTGCTCCCATGGAAGCCTTTGGCTGAGCTTGCCTTGGGGGAAGGGTCGCTCTGTGAGGCCACTGTCCCACAAAGGCACCCACTACACACCAAGCATCGACCCAATAAGGGATGCCCGGGATCCTGGCAGATTCAGCAGCTGACTTTACATATTTGTGGGACTAATTGAGTCTGGGCTTCCAGCACGCTGAGGCCGCACAAAAGGGGGGCGGTGGTGCCTGGCACCACGCGCAGGGTCCCGCTGCTTTGCGGGCGGGGAGCTCAGCTGCAGCAGCGGGACCTCGAGGTCAGTAGGCAGGGGCGGGGAAGCCGCAGCCGCGCCCTCCTGGCCACTCCCCGGCCAGCGGTGGGTGGCGCGCACTCACATATGTCCTCCGCGCCACCGCGATCGCCCACCCCGAGGGCCCCCAAGATGAAGAAGGACGAGTCTTTCCTGGGCAAGTTGGGCGGCACGCTGGCGAGGAAGAAGAAGACTAGGGAGGGTGAGTGCGCCCCCGTGTCCTCTTGGCGCCAGCCCGGTCCCAGCGGTGTCCCCTGGGTGTCTGCTCCCTGCCCGCCCCAGCGGCGCCAATGAGCCCTCCCTCTGCGCCCGGGATGCACTGCCCGCGACCTTTGGGACAGGCCAGTCCCTGTCCCTGCGCCCTTTGCAGTGCTGGCCCCGTGCCTAGGACGTGCGTCCTGCTCCGGACACAGGCCGAGCATGCCGTGGTTCTCGTGCCTACCCTTGTCGCGTGACACTCTGATCACAGTGATTGGACACATGCGTGGTGGAGAGGATGGGCTGCTGACTGCTTGATGCCGGCACGCGTGGCTTGGTTTCTAAACTGGGAGTCAGTGAAAGGGCACAAGACACACAGGCCAGGAGCAGGAGAAGCCTGGAACCAGGGCTACGAGCTCCCCACCCCCACCCCAGTCCCCCAGTCATGTCCCTTGCACAGGAAAGTAATTTAAAAACGGCATCCTTTTACTTTTTAAACTTAAAAAAAAAAAAAAATTCAAGGGATGTAACTTCTGTTCCCTGGCCAGTGCCTTAAGCACAGCGTAGTTCTTAGCCCTCCCCTTAACAGACATTCCGGACTTTTCTATTGTTTTGGCCTGGAGGCTCTTGCCCTTGGGCTGAGGTTCCTGGCGCTCACCAGAAATGGGAGGGGCTTGCTGAGAGAAAGGGCAGGTAGAGAGGAGCTCCAGGGCCCGACTTCCTGGGGATTAGCTGGCTAGGGATCCTCTGTTAGGCTACCCAGAGGGTCTCCTCCAGTCACTGGAGCCACGCTGACTCCTAGAAAGCCTTCCTGGACCTTCAGGGACAAGCTAGTCCCCGAGGTGACTGATAAACACCCCGTGAGCCAGAAGGACAGGGGTGATATATTTACTCTTAAAGGAGCCTTCAGGCCCTAAATTATGGGCAGACGCACTCTGGCCTTTCAAGGCATCTAGAAAGGCAGGACACGTAGGGAAACGCAGAGCTTGTCTGGAGGTGAGGTACTGCCTACACTTTGATAGAACCCCTGAAGATCCTGTGGCCCCCATACCTGGCCCAGACTTGCCTCCCCGGGCCTTCAACCCCACAAAGCCCTTTACCAAACTAGATTGTCCAGTTTCCTGAGGGCAGGCAGGCAAGCCTGGTCTCCTCCCCACCCGCCTCTCAGATCTTCCATTGCAGACCCTACGGGCCGGCTTGCACTCCCGTTCATCTTCATCGGGTCTCATGAGAGTAAGCGGTTGACCTCTTGTCTGTCCCGTGTAGTTTAGTCTTTGTGATCCTGTCTGAAAGTCACTTATTCTCCTCACACGATATGACAATGACGGACCTCCGTTCTTTCCATCGGCTGGTTTTGTGTTTGTTTTTGAGTTGGGGTTATGCTCTGTCACCAAGCCTGGGCTCCAAGTCCTGGGTTTAAGTGATGATCCCCCTGCCTCAGCCTCCCCTGTATCGGGAACTGCCGGTGTGTTGCCGCCCGTTCGTGGCTTACCATCTGTGTGAATCTGATGTGGTTTGGATACCGCCATCCCAACCTCCGAAAGTAGAGGGGAGGCTCATATCCTTCAGGACCCTGGGAGTAGATGCCATAGTGTGGAAGCTGATGGGAAGTCCCGTGATCCTAAGCTGTAATTGTCAGAGGGCCCTGGAACGGGAATATGGTGATGTTGGGGATGAAAACTAATAAAGAAAATCTCTCATAGAAAAGCACGTGTGAGTGTGAGTGTGTGAATGGTTACAGTTTCTGTGTGTTCCGTGTGTGTGTGTGTGTGTGTGTGTGTGTGTGTGTGTGCGCGCGCGCACGCGCATGCACGTACAGGCTAGAGGTCGTGTTGGGTGTCTTCCTCAATGTTCCTCATTATCATCTATCTATCATCTATTTATCGATCTACCTACCTATCTATCTATCTATCTACCTATCATCTATCTACCTATCTATCTACCTATCATCTATCTATCTATCTATCTATCTATCTATCTGTCTGTCTGTCTGTCTGTCTGTCTGTCTGTCTATCTATCTATCTATCTACCTATCTATCTATCTATCTATCTGTCTGTCTGTCTGTCTGTCTGTCTGTCTGTCTGTCTGTCTGTCTACCTACCTACCTACCTATCTATCTATCTATCTATCTATCTATCTATCTATCTATCTACCTACCTACCTACCTACCTATCTATCTATCTATCTATCTATCTATCTATCTATCTATCTGTCTGTCTGTCTGTCTGTCTGTCTGTCTGTCTGTCTGTCTACCTACCTACCTACCTATCTATCTATCTATCTATCTATCTATCTATCTATCTATCTACCTACCTACCTACCTACCTACCTATCTATCTATCTATCTATCTATCTATCTATCTATCTATCTATCTATCTATCTACCTATCTATCTATCTATCTATCTATCTATCTATCTATCTACCTACCTACCTACCTACCTACCTACCTACCATCTACCCTGGTTGGCCTGAAACTTAGAACTTAAGAGACCAACATGGTTTTGCCTTCTCTGTGCTGGGATTAAAGGCGTGTGCCGCTGCACTGGGTTCCATCTTGTTTCTTTTTTTTTTTTTTTTTTTTTTTGGTTTTTCGAGACAGGGTTTCTCTGTGTAGCTTTGCGCCTTTCCTGGGACTCACTTGGTAGCCCAGGCTGGCCTCGAACTCACAGCGATCCGCCTGGCTCTGCCTCCCGAGTGCTGGGATGAAAGGCGTGCGCCACCACCGCCGCCCGGCACCATCTTGTTTCTTGAGGCCAAGTCTGTCACTGAACCTGGAGCTCTTTGACTTGGACCAGCAAGCCCGGAGGTCCTCTGTCGTCACCTCCCCTGACTCGAGCCTACAGACGAGCCACACTTGGGCTTTTGACTTTTTAAAGATCATCAGTGCCGGGGATGGAATTCTGGATCTCATGCAAGCACTTTGCTGACTGAGCTGCCGGCCCTGCCCCTGTTACAGCTTTTCTGAGGCAGTACGTCTACTGTTGGAACATGAGGGATACACAAGACAAGTAATGAGCTGGCCTCGGTTTCCAATCCTAAGTGCTTCTCTGCTTTGGTTTGTATGAGGTCACGTGTGTCCAGAAGACAGAGGGCCAGTCTGGCCTAGTTTAAGTGCACCCAGAACCCCACCAGCACCTCCCTCTGCCTGCTGCTTCTGCTGGTGTTGCCACCCTGGTGGGTTAGCTGGGCCCTCCGCCTCGTTTCTCAAGGTTGGAGCACCTGTCACCCCAATAACCAGAAAGCCACAAACCCTAATTGGTCTCTGAGGCAGGAATGGAAGGAAGGCTCAACCTTGGAAGGGCTGAATGGCTTCCATGTGGTCCTCTGGGGAGTGGAGAAGGAATGGAGGGGCAAATGTGAAGACTGTGTAATGAGGTCTTGAATAATTGAGCGTTGAGAGCTGCCAGTGTTTCTGCAGACCTGTTGCCTTGGCAACTGGCCCTCCTGACTGCTCTTAGCCTTGACTTTGGGCCGTGGGAGCTTATGCATGGATGCCTGCTAGGGAATGACCAGGGGGAGGGTATGGAGCTTCCCAGCCTCCCAGCCAAACGCTTAGCTGTTTCTCTTCCTTTGTCAGAAAGTCCAGGGTGGCCTCTGGACATTTCCTGAGTTGAGGACCTCGGAAGTGAGGAGCGGTGGCTGGTGAAATTCAAGGTTCAGGGACGTATGGGCACTTTAGCCCTACCGTGCCTGGCAGAGTAGCAAAGAGGGGATAAATGTTCCATCACGTTCCAGGGGGTGGGGGTAGGAGGTGGGGCGGTGCTAGGGTGCCCAGCACAGGAAGTGTCTAAGAATGAACGGGGCGTGATTCAGCCCAGCAGAGGCACTACGGTGTCACTGGGTGGCCTGGTCAGAAAAGGGAAGTGTGACTAACTGCACATTGGAAAACGGAAGGGAACGCCTACAACACTCGGGCTTCCCCATGGGGAGTCTTGAGTCTGTGCCCTGAGAGGTCAGGAGCCAGCTTCAAACCTCTGGAGGTCAGGGTATGGGGTGGGGGAGGTGCTGCGGAAAGATGTCCCACACAGGGTCCCCTGTGGCTGCAGGAGGAAAGGCCCACAGGTCCAAGGATGGGGCAGGGACTGCAGCTGCAGCTGTTTAAAGTCCTAGAGGCACAGGTGTCCTCCAGTGAGGTCCTGGGTGATAAGGGGACAGGTTCAACTCCCCAGGAGGCCCTTCTGCTTCTGGGACAGGCTTCTAACGGCAGGCACTACTCCCCAGGGACCAGCGTTGGGGTTTCTCAGAGAGCCCAGGCCACCAGACCATGAGTGGAGTAGATAAGAGGTTTCTAGTCCCCAGTTTCCTTAAGACACACATATGTAATGTATGATACATTATACTATATAGTTATACAATCTATCATCTATCAACTATCTACTTTATCAATTGTCTGTATCTATTGTCTATCATCTGTCAATATATGTTTCAGTCACTTTTCTATCTGTCTTCTATCTACCTACCTATCATCTATCTATCAATCTATCAATCAATCAATCAATCTATCTATCTATCTATCTATCTGCATGCACTTTCGATTCCTAGCAAAATGGAACGAAGACTGGCGTGTGCGTGTCCCCCCCCCCCCCCCAATTCTTCCAGGCAGTGTGGAACTTCATCTCAGCCCTAAACCAACTAAAGTTTTTGCCTCGAAGCCCATAGTTGACAGTGGGGCTGCTCTCATCCTGAATGTTGGGACAATGTAGAATGAAGGATGCCTGCTGCCTGGTCACCTGGCAAGGCCACTGTCCCAAGATCCTTTTCCTCTCTGCACTGTTTGTCCAACCCTCCCTCTCCCAAGGCCCCTAAACTCTTGGATTTTTTTTTTTTTAAACAATCTCCATAGTTTTGTCTTTTCTAGAATCATGAGCAGAATCCAAGTGGTTGAGGCTTTTCACACTGGCTCCCTTTACTCGCTGTCCGGCTAAGTTTCCTCTGCATCTATGGGCCACTCTGCCTGGCTCACGTGGGGCTGAGGGTCTAACCCTGGGCCTAGTTCACGCTAGGCAAAGCACTCTACCCACTGAGCGGCTTCCCTAGCCCCACACTTCTGAAATTACTCCGTGCTGTGCAAGAAGAAAGAAAACGCAACCAAATTCTCCCGCATCCCAGTGGGCCCTAGTAGGAGAAGGAGGGGAAGCCACTGTCCCCTGAGGCCTAGACCCTAGGGGGAGTGTTGCTCCTAGACCTGAATACATCAGGAAACAGGTGACAGACAGCTGGCTGTGTCCTGGGGACCTCAGGAGCCAACCTGGCTCAGGCCCTGTACTTAGGACAGCAAGGCCTGGTCAGGGGAAGGGTGAGTAGATGTGGGGATCTTGGAGATAAACTGCTAGATTTTATTTGAGTTTATTTGGCTTACACTTCTGGGTCATGGTGCATCATTGAGGGAGGGTGGGGCAGGAGCTAAAGCAGGGACCACAGAGGAACCCACTTTTATTGGCTCACTTTCTGGCTCTTGTTCAGCTAGCTCATACAAGTCCCGAGTCTCCTGTGTCAATCATCAATCCAGACCTTTCTCTCACAGACGGGACCACAGGTCAATTTGATTGGGGCAGTTCTTAAATTAAGGTTCCCTCTTCCCAGATTGTGTCAACCTGATGATGAAACTTAACCAGGACACGTGAGAACAGAAGGTGACGATAAATTAGCCAGAGGAAGCAGGGAGTCCCCTGAGAAGACCCCTCAACCAGGCCCTTTTGGGGAAGTTGCAGGGGGCCGCCTTGTGGCTGAGCTGTGGTATGGCATGTGGGGCCATGGTCAGCCACAGAGGGAGGTCCTGGGGTTCAGCAAGAATGACCTATTTGGGTGACATTCATTACTGGCCCTGTAGGCCACATTGTGGAGTGGACAGTGAGGAAACTGGTGGAGATGTGGATATATAGGTGGAGTCAGCCTCAGTGTAACAGCCTCAGTAGGGTGGGAAGAGAGGTGGGAGCAGGTGGGTGTCAGCAGGTGAGGAATGAGAGCATGTGTGCTTGGTTTCTAGAATGTTCTAGTAGAAAGAGGAGCAAGGAGCTGTGAGGCTCTAGAGACCCTGCCAATGGAGAGAAACCGGTCCACAGAGCCTTTCTCCAAACCTCCAAACCCAGGGTACTGGGGATGGAAGACAAGGCCGTGAGCATGCTAAGCCCTTGCGGTACTACAGAGCTGAGCCCCATATGGCCCTTTTCTTCCCTAGAAGGTCATTAAGCAGGCCATCTTGCTGGGAAGGAGGCAGCTCCTGGTCCATGAAGAAAGGTCCAGTTAGGTGGTCTGGGTTCTCAGCTCCTGTGTCCTCAGTCACTGTCCAGCCTTCCCTTCTCTGAGCTGAGGTCCCCAGCACGCAGCCAGCTGTCTGTCACCTGTTTTCCTGATGTTGCTAGGTCCAGGAGCAAACCCCCCTGGGGCTTGTGCAGCTCTCTGAGAGAATGTGAGGGGGCTTTCATGGCAGCTGCGTTTGGCTTCATTGGGTTTCTTGCCATTATTTTTCTGATCATAAAATTAAATCCAGGCTTCCTCCAAGTGTTCACATGCATTCTATGGTCCCCGGGAATGCCTTGACCTGTAGCGACTGCTTTTCTTGGCGGCTTCCCGAGATCTCTTGGAAACCTGGCTTCAGCAGAGCAAGAGGTGCTTCTTGGCCCCGAGAACCGTGTCTCTTTCGACCTCTACCTTTCTGAGCTACGCTTTCTCTTCTAACTCCGTGATTCCTCTACATCGAGGTCCTGGTTTCCCCAGAAGGATCCAGTCAACCATCTATCCAACCCAATGCTCCCTAGTGGCACTCTGCTTGCATTCCATTCCCATCTCACCTCTGTGGAATTAGTATTTACCAAACACTCTGAAGCGGCTCACCCCGTTGCTCCCATCCAGTCCTCAGAATAATTAAGGGGTGTTTAGACAGCGAAAGTGAGCCAACACCTGCCGTGCTGGTTCTAAAGTGCTCTTTTGATTGATTCTGCCCTGCCGTGGCTGACCGAGGTCAGCTCCCTGTACCTAGCTATTTTCTTCTCGGCAAATACGTGATTCATCACGAAGAAGAAGAAGAAGAAGAAGAAGAAGAAGAAGAAGAAGAAGAAGAAGAAGAAGAAGAAGAAGAAGAAGAAGAAGAAGAAGAAGAAGAAAAGCGCACTCAAAGAAAACAATTCCTTCTCTTTGCATTGGCTGTATGCTTCACTTTTTAGGAAAGTAAACACCCAATGAGTACGTTTGGACTGGAGAACGTCCCACTCTTATGAAGTGGAATATAAACTTGACTTGGCTTAATGGTATTAATCTTGTCTATGCTAATGGCTGTTGGGGTAAGAGAGTGCAGACATGAGCAATCTATTGCCAGCCTCTGCATCATTAATTCTTAGTAACACATATTCTAAAGAGGGACTTCTGGTTAGGAGTAACTGCAGACTGAGGAAGAATTTGTGTCTAGAGCAAGTAGCATCAGTTGTGCCCCAAGTATGCTTGTGCTGTGGGGACCCACACACCCGGCTGTGGGATCTCGCCTTCATTCTTATATCAAGTTGAATGGAGGCAGGTGAATACCTCTGACTGCTGTTCTGCTGAGTTGGTTCTGGTTTGTAGAGAGTGTTGGGCATCAAGGACAGTATTGTAGGGGTGCACAGCTTACAGCCTGCCTGCAGGGATGGGTGGCTTCATCCCTATCAGTCTCAGTGTCTGCCATCTCGAAGCCATAGCGGCATCTTCCATAGGATTCGAGAAAGGAGCCAACAAGCCTTGTCAGCATGGCGTGGCTGCTAAGCAGAGTTACTTAATGATGAATACTGACAAGTGACACTTTTAGTTTGGTGGTAGAGCAGGGGGTCAAGTGAGGTTCCGCTTGGGAGCAAACTTAGCTCAATTACAGACTTGAAACGGTCCTGGGAACCAAGTGCCTCCCGACCTGTCTGAGTGGTATTGCTGGAACAGAAACCCCTTCCCGGGCTCCCATCTTTCCAGCAACTCTGGCTGTCCAGTCCTTCAGTGCTCTACCTGACAGGTGTTTGGATGCTAGTAACAGAGTTGTAGACGTCTCTGCCTGGGGGAGTGGTGGGACCTTAACTCTGTTCTGGCTGCATTCCTGTTGCTCTGGTAAAACACCCTGACAAACATAATCCAGGGATCCAGTCACTGCTGCAGGTTACAGCCATCATGGCTGGGAAGTCAAGGAAGGGATGTGAAGCAGCTCTAGCCACAGCCAGATAAGAGCAGAAAGAAAATGCAAGTGGACTTACTCCTCAGCCGTCAAGGGCTCTGGGCCAGGGAATGGTGCTACCCACTTTCAGGCTGATCTTCCCACAACAATTAAGGCAGCCAAGACAATCCCCTACAGCAGTGGTACTCTATCTTTCTAATGCTGTGACCCTTAATACAGTTCCTCATGTTGTGGTGACCCCAACCATACAGTTATTTTATTGCTATTTCATAACTGTAATTTTGCTACTGTTAGGAATTGTAATGTAAAATACCTGTGTTTTCTGATGGTGAAAGGTTCTTTTAACGTCAAGAGGTCACAACCCACAGGTTGAGAAATACTGCCCTGCAGGGATAGAGTGATAGTTCAGTGGTTAAGAGCATAGGTTGCTCTTGCAAAGGACTGGGTCTGATTCTTGGCACGCTCATGGTAGCTCATAACCATCCATAACACCAATTCCAGAGGATCTGACGCCCTCTTCTGATATCCCTGGGCACCAGGCACACTAACATACATGCAGGCACTCCCTGCCCCCAGACACAGCCAGCCCCCCACAGACACACCCACAGGCTGATCTTCTCCAGAGAATCCCTCACTGGCGATCTAACCAGTGTGTGCCAAGTCGACAGTGAAAACCAAGCACATTGCGCTCAGCTGCTGTGACCCCAAAGCATTCTCTTTGCTCTGCCCCTGTGGTCTGTGCTGCAGGCAAGCAAGTTTGCAAAGCAGCAGAAACCTCCAAACCCTGTGCTGGGCCTTTCCACAGGCTCTCAGCCCCACCAGAGAAGTCAGGGAGCCTTAGCAGCCCCAGGGCTCTTTCTTAGGCTGGTGTGTGTGTTGGTTGTTGAACACAGGGTCCTCGAGCTTAGACCTCCTGAAATGCCATCCTTGACTTTGTTATTTGAGCTCTTCCTTGCTCGTCAACCAGTCCACATTCTTCACATGGGCTTGCCCAGGCAATGTCACCTGGAGAGTTTATTCTTTTAAAGAAGTGTCACTCTTCAGAAAAGTTTTATGCTTCTTCTCACTTAAAAATTTACAAATCTCAAAACCTAGGCTTTAATATTAAGTTATCACAAAGTTAAAGAGGCTATGATGATAGCTCCTAGTGCTCCTAAGTCTAGAGCTGTCTGGTTCAGTGACCCTGAGCTGCCTGCTGGATGGCCAAGGCTCAGGTTACTGCAGGGAGCTGGAACCCCCAGGCCTAGGCTCTAAATATATGATGGAGCGGCCTCCAGCTCAGCCCATGTAGTGTAGGTGACTATTTTAGTATCAATGGATTTGAGGGACATCTGCCCAAAGCTTAGCTGTTGTTCTCCTCCTCTTCCTCCTCTTTTTAATTAACATGATCTTTCAAAGTGAGGATTATAGGTACCCATACTTGAAGTATATGTGTGTGTCCCCCTGTGTGTATATTTATGTATGAATGTGTGTTTTAGTTTCTTTTCTGTTGCTGTGATAAAAATACCTTGACCAAAAGCAACTCAGGGGAGGAAGGTTTATTTGGCTTATAATTCTAGAAACTTCATAATGATGTGGAAGGTAAGAGAGCTGGCCACATCACATTCACAGTCAAGAGCAGAGAGAATGAATACATGCACCCTTAGTGCTCAGCTCAATTTCTCTACTCTCCGACAGTCCAGGCCAAACCTAGGGAATGGCGCCGCTCACAGTGGACTGGGTCTCCTTACCTCAATTAAGGTAATTAAGACAATCTTCCCACAGACATGCCCAAAGACCAACCTGGACCAGACAGTCCCTCATTGAGACCTTCCAGGTGATTCTAGATTGTGGCAAGTTGACAATTAAAACCAACTGTCACAATGTGAATGTATATAAGTGTGTGTATTTATGTTTATATGTATACATGTGTGTATGTGTGTGTGTGTGTGTATTTATTCTTGATAGAAGACTACCTAAGACATGAGAGAAAGAGCAAGAGAATTAAAAACCAAACAAGCCAGAACAGAAGCCAAGTGGTCACAATCACAGTGCCACTGAGACTCAGGGTCCTCTGACATTCCTGGCCCATGCTCACCTCATGCATGCTTGCTTCTCACAAGCTGGAAAGTGACTCCTATGTTGTGGGAGAGCAGAGGCTGGGTGAGGTGAGGCTCTCACAACCTGCAAGAGCTCTTATACCCCTCAGCTGGAGCTGTGACCAGCTGGGTATGTATTCTCTTCCCTTACTAGCTCCAGCCCTGGCATTTTGGTGACACTTAGCCTGAGAGTCAGGACGATGCCATGGAGGAGACTAATTGCATGCATTCTGTGCTGAGTGGTATGGAGGACTGGACCCTGGTCATTTCATTCTGCAGCCAGCCACTGTCTAAGAGGGCCTGCCTCGATCCTGCAGGCCCCACAATCCTCCTTGTCTCAGAGCCCTGACCACCCTGCTCTCTCTCCTCTCTCCAGAGCTGTCTGCTTGTCATTTATATGTCACACCTTCTGCAACATGGGACATTGGTAGCATCCTGTCGTCTGCTTTCATGAGGCTTGGGACCTGTCTTCCCACTAGCCTGAGGTTCTGGGTCAGCTGTGTCACGGGGAAACCATGATGGGAAATACTCATCAATCATTTATACTTATTGAGCTCAAGTCTAGGTGTCTCAGTGGTTGGAGTACTGGTCTTAGAGGTTTGAATCAGCCCTGATGGACTTTGGCTTTGGGGAACAGCTACAGAGCTCTGTCCCATACCTCAGTCTCCTCTTCTGTAAAGGAAACTGGGAGTCATTAGAGTGGGCATTGTAGACCTGCAGAGATGGCAGCTGTATAAGAAATAGGTACACAGCCCAGGAGAGCAAGGGGGGGTCATAACAGATGCTGCACTGAAGAGGGGATATGATTATCACTCCTGGGAGCTCAGAGGAGGGTGCCTCCTGGTGCCTCCCTAGTGGCTCTACATGCTGCCAAGATTGATGGAGGTGTGGTTGCTAAGAGACTTGTAAACAGTTTTCTTACATCTGTCTGTCTGACCATCCATCCATCCACCCATCCATCACCTATCCATCCATCCATCCATCCATCCATCCATCCATCCTTCCATCCAATCTATCTATTCGTCATCTACTCATCCATCATCTATCCATCCATCATCTACTCATCTATCCATCCATCATCTATACATCTATCATCCATCATCCACCTACCATCTATCTATCCATCATCCATTCATCCATCATCTATCCATCCATCCATCATCTATCTTTCTATCATCTACTCATCCATTCATCCATCCATCATCTATACATCCATCCATCATCCACCTATCCACCCACCCACTCATCCTCCCATTCATCAATCTATCCATCATCTATACATCTGTCATCTATCCATTCATCATCCATCAACTATGTATCATCCATCATCTATCCATCATCCATCTATTATCTACCCATCCATCCACCCCATCCATCATCCATCATCTATCCCTCCATCCACCATCTATCCATCTATCCTTCATCCATCCATCCATCACCTATACATCCATTGATCCATCAATTCATCAATCCATCGATCCATCATCCATCCATCGATCCATCCATCCATCCATCCATCCATCCATCCATCCATCCGTATGTGTGTGTGTAGGGTGGGCTGGATATGGATATCAGAAGACAACTTTCAGGAGTCATTTCTCTCCTTCCTCCACATGGGTCCCAGGGCTTGAACTCAGGCCATCAGACTTGGCAGCAGCCACCTTTACTCTCTGAGCCATCTTCCTAGCCCTTGATTTTCTTTAAAATGGAAGCTGCATCCTCCTTCTACCCTGGTAATTTCCCTCTCAGATGTCTTTACTCAAACCAGACACTTGTGTTCCTAAAAAGACACAGAAACCCAGCAACAGCTCCTGAGCCCAGCAGCAATGGAAGAAATAGTGGATGGATGCCCATTCATAGGCAGGTAGTGACAAGGAACACACACAGTGGCATGGATGCTCAATAACGCTCTCTACCCAGCTGAAGCAGCCAGCACTGAAGGAACAGGTGTTGTGATTCCAGAAAGTTCTGCAAGACAGGCCACTCTGGGGGGCCACCTAGGGGATGTCTGTGGTGAGGCAGGGCATCATGGAGGAGGGCTTTGGTCAGGTGAATCTGCTCATCTTCACAGGGACTGAGAAGCAGAGGGGCAGAGTGGACGGGGCAGGGTGTATCTTTTCTATCACGAGAAGGGTTTAGGATGTGCAGGCACACTCATCTGCTAATGCTCATTGAAGGTGTGCTTAAAAATCAATGTATGTCATGGTGTGTAAATTTCAACTGAGTTGTAAATTTCAAATCACAAGAAAAGGGGCTGTAAATGCATACTGAAGCGATATGTATGCCACCACAATGCCAAATGTTGCAGAAGGCATGCCATATAAATGACAGGCAGAAGTCTCTGGGGAGAGGAGATGGGGCAGGGCAGTCAGGGCTCTGAGCCAAGGAGGATTGTGGGGCCTGCAGGACTGACCAGGCAATGGCCAGCGAGAATCAGGATGTGCTCTGTTAGCAGAATGCGACTGCCTGGGTCCAGTCTTCCATTCCACCCTGCACAGGATGCATGCAAGAAAGATACTGATACAAGAGACATTATCTTGAAATGAATACAAAATCAGGTGTGGTCAATCCCAAAGATGTCTTCACCCCAGAGCCCAAGCCCTTGTGGATGTGCTGTCTTACATGGTCAGAAGGGTCTGAGGATGTCATTAAATTAAGGCTCGTGAGCAGGGGCGACAAGCTTGGGTTTTCAGTGTACACAGCATGGTCCCGGGTCACTGGTGTTAGGTGACTTTCAGTGTGGTCACTGGTTTCTGGTGTGAGTCAGCCTTCAGTGCACACAGTGTGGTCACTGGTTTCTGGTGGTGTTAGTCAGGCTGTTGCTGCTATGACAGAACAATTGAGTTTCAGCCAGTGGCCACTTGACCCTGTTGTTTATGGTCCTGTGGAGGTGCAGTGCATCATGGGAAGGGCCTGGTGGAGCAGGGATGCTTATGTCACAGTGGCCAGAAAGCAGAGTGATGCTCCCATGGCTAGGACAAGGTCTCTCCAGTGAGCAAGATCTTCCCTCAGACAGGTCCCCCCAATAATCCATGTGATCATTTCATTAAGGGGGTGACTTAATTAGGGCAGAGTCCCAGGGTCCAGCCACTGCCTAAAGCCCATTAGTCTCTGTCACAGGAGGCATTTTGGATTCAAACCTTTGGATTCAAACCTGTACCACTGGGCTTGGTAGCCTTTCTCTTTCCCTTTATTATGATTGAGTCTGTCCTCTCCTACCATGTGGGTCCCAGGGATTGAACTCAAGTTGTCAGGCTTGTCAGCAATCACCTTTATCTGCTGAGCCCGCTTATTGGCCCCTTCCTTCCTCCCCACTCTGTTTCCTCTTGCTTTTTTTTTTTTCTTTCTTTTTTTCACCAGTGGGAATCGAACCCAGGGCCTCTCACATGCTGGACCAGTGCCCTGCCGCTGCGCTGTCCCCAGCCCCGCAGGTTCTTGTTGGAGGAGAGTGAGAGGGCAGCCAGAGAGGGAGCTGCTGAGGGAAGCAGGGCTGAGGAACTGAAGTGCTGCGGGGGTGGGGTGAGGAGGTGGGGAGCTGCGGAAGCTGGAGCGCCCTGTGGCGGTTCTCCCGAGGGCTTCAGCCCTGCAGACAGCTTGGGCTTAGACTTAATGATGTCCAGAACTACAGGGTCGCATGTCTATGTGGTTTTGAAGTCTTTTATCTCTGGTGATTTCTCAACATAGTCCTTGGAATCAGATGACTGGCTGGATCCAGAGGTGAGAGAGGGGAAAATGTCAGCCTTGGCCTCCTGCAGAGGGTGAGGAGGTCTTTATGGGCTTCCACAGCTTGTGGATTTTAACATAAGGACTTGGGGGGGGGGTGGTCACATGAGCCACACAGGTGCCAGCATCTTTCTGTGAGCATCTCACCCATCAGCCCATTGCCACCCTCCTGTCTTCGGGTTTCTGTTACTGTGAAGAGACACCTCGACCACAGCAGCTCTTATAAAGGAAAACATTTCATTGGGGCTGGCTTACAGTTTCAGAGATTAGTCCATTAACAGCATGGTGGGAATCACGGCGGTGAGCAGGCGGCCATGGTGCTGGAGAGGTAGCTGAAAGTTCTACGTCTTGATCCACAGGCAGCAGGAAGAGAGCAACACTGGGCCTGGATTGAGCATCTGAGACCTCCGCAATCCGTCCCCAGGAATACTTCCTCCAACAAGGCCACACTCCAAATAGTGCCACTCCTTATGAGTCTATGGGGGGGGGGATTTTCTTTCAAACCACCACAGCTCCCCACTCTGCCCACCAGAGGGAGAAGAAATACCAGAGGAGAGGAAAAGGCTGGTCTTTGGAGGGAAGCCATACGAATACAATGGGGCCACCCAGCATGGCGCATTTGGGTAGCTGTTTTCCTATGGGAAGGCTTGAGTATGAGCAATCAGCAGGGACTGGAGCTGGGTGCCCAGGGCGCATCTCTGCCATCTCTTTCCCAGGGTAACTTGGTCCAGGTGTGGGCTTCTACAGAGATGAGCTGGAATGTCCCTCATGGGGACAGGGAGGACATTTTCCAACTTCCTGTGAGGCTGCTTGAAAGCCTTTTGCCAGGGGGAGAGAGTGTTGTCCTGAAATGTGTGCAGGAGACGTGTTATTAGTATAATGAGATTTTAATGGTTTGAGATTTTGTTGGAGCAGCACACAGAGAATTTTAATCTTATTGTATGCAGCTGCTGGTGTTTTTGTTTTATTTGTTTGCTTGGGCCTCATTGCAAGGATGCATTTCTACAATTATTTAGTTTGCTCTCATAGACATCAGCTTCTATGCCTTTCTTAACGTTCTTGTTGGGAGAGTCTTTTGGGGGAAGAAGAATATATACATATATTCTTTAAAATTATATATAATATAAATATATATTAGTACCATATATAACTGTATAATATATTATAAATTATAATATAACAAGTATATATTATAAATACACATCAATATAATAAAATATATAATATTTTTTGTTTGTTTGTTTTGTTTTTTGTTTTTTGAGACAGGGTTTCTCTGTGTAGTTTTGGTGCCTGTGCTGGATCTCGCTCTGTAGACCAGACTGGCCTCGAACTCACAGAGATCTGCCTGGCTCTGCCTCCCAAGTGCTGGGATTAATGGCATGCACCACCACCGCCCGGCTATATAATTATATTTTATATGATATATTTATATTTTATATACATATATATATACTATATAATATACATTATATAATTTTTTAAAGCTGTGAGCTGGCTTGATCAGAACTGGAATGTGAGTGTAAGGTTTCCATTTCTGTTCCTTATTCATAATAGCCGTAGATTAGAAATAGCCCCAGGGCTATTAACTGATTATGAGGGGGGAAAAGGTGGTTCACCAAGTGGGATAGTCTACAGCCGTGAAAAGGGAGGAAACATTGGTATATGCTGCAACATGGAAGAATCTGGACTGTGCTAAGAATCCCTTCACAAAAGGACAAATATTGTGGGATGAAAAATCCAGAGTAGGCAGATCAATAGGGCCCCAAAATAGACAAGTGGTCGTTGGAGGTGGGGGCTAGCGAATGAGTGTGAATGGGTGCTTTGGGGGTGAGGAGAATGTTCTTAAGTTGATGGTGGTGATGGCCACACATTCTGAATATTCTGAAAGTCACTGACTGGTGTCGTTAAATAAGGGAATTTTATAGAGTGTGAATCCTGTCTCGATTGAGCTAGTAAAGTGCAGACTTTGTGGAGACGTGGAGTTCTAGCTTTCTAGCATCTTTCTCCAGGTGTGTGTGTGTGTGTGTGTGTGTGTGTGTGTGTGTGTGTGTGTGTGTGTGTGTGTACAGGCACATGTGTACAGAGGCCAGAGGTCAACCTCAGGTGGTGTCCCTCAGGTGCTATGCACTGTTTTTAGAGATAGGGTCCCCCTGGAACTCACTGATTGCCCTAGACTGGGCCAGCAGGGCCCATGGATCCTCCTGTCATCCTCCCTACCCTCCAAGCTGGGATAGCAGACTTGCAGGGCTGTGCCCCGTGTTTCCTGCTGCCTGGAGTCTGGCCTTGGTGTTGTCCAGATGGTTGTATTCACTCGGCGTGAGGCTCTCAGCACATGTGAGCTCCTCACTGGAATCTCAGATCAGGGAAACCCCAGACATGATGTCCTCTTCCTGACCCTGCGTTGGTGGTCAGAACCCGTGGGCCCAGCACAGTGTAGACAGTGGCTGTTACAATCTCCCACTGCTGGCCTCGCTCTAGACCTCACGATTGGGCCCAGGACAGTTTGTACACTAGGCCAGCATCAGACCCTGAGCTACACTCCCAGTTTTCTTCTTTTTCTTTTTTCTTTTTAGATGGGATCACCCTGTGTCAGCCTGGCTGACCTGGAACTCACTAAGTAGACCAGCTTGGCCCCAAATTCATAGAAAAACTCCCGCCTCTACCTTTGAGGGCTGGGATTAAAGGCATGTTGCCACCATGCCTGGCTGGTTTTGCTTTTGACTTACTGATGATGTTTTTTACATTTTTATTAAAATCCTGGTTCAAGGGGCTGGAGAGATGACCCAGCAGTCAAGAGCATTTGCTGCTCTTGCAGAGGACCAGGGTTTGGTTCCTAGCACTCACACGTGGCCCAAAACGGTATTAAATTTCAGTTCTAGGGCATCTGTCACCCTCTACTGGTCTCCTTGGGCACTGTACACATATAGTACATATACACACACACAGGCAAATATAAAAATAATAAATCTAGAAAAAATCCTATTCCAAACATATTTATCCAGGACTGTCTGCCTGAGCATAAAATAGTCAAGAGAGGAGGCACATACCTTTAATCCAGTACTCAGAAGACAGCAAACTGGGCCTGGAAGCTTCCCTGAGGCCAAGGGAAGGTGGAGGCTGTCCCTCAGCTGTGGTGGATTCAGTTCTTGTCCATGAGACAGATAGGGGCCACACAGAATGTGGAATTAGCCCAGGCAAGGCTGGCCAGAAAGGGAGACAGAGACACCTCCATGTCCTCACTGGGCAGGCTGGCAAATTCTCTGTGGAATGAGGCAAAATGGCCTGCCTCCCTGGGTGGGTAGAATGAGGCAGAATGGCCTCCCTGGGTGGTTATTCCAGTTCTCTTATTTCTCTGGAAATTTAATTTTTTTTAACTAAAATGTAATTTTGTATGTGTATGGGTGTTTTGTGTGTATATATGGATGTGCACTATGTGTGTGCAGTGCCTATAGAGGCCAGAAGAGGGCATCAGATCCCCTGAGACTAGAGTCACAGTTGTGAGTCACCCTGTGGGTGCTGGGATTTGAACCCAGGTCGTATGGAAGAGGAGCCGATGCTCTTAGCTGTGGAGCTATCTCTCCAGCCCTGGCTGTGTTTTTTGGGGGTGGGGGTGGAGGAGGGGGCAATGGAGCCTTTCTTGTTCTTGGTGACCTCACCCCAGGGAGCTAGATGCTGGACAATGATGGTCACCAAAGCTGCCACAAGCCAGTGGTGTCCTGGTTTGTTATTTGGTGCCCAGAGTGAAATAAAGAAGGTCAAAGAGTGATCAAAGTGAGGAGAGTCCCCAAGTGGGAGGGGCTCCTAGGGAGGAGGGCCGAGGCCCTGCCTGGCCCATGGCTTTTAAGGGTTTGCAGCAGGAGCTGGATGGAGACCAAGGTCATCTTTATTGAGACTGGTCATTTTGGAGCACATCACATGGTTGAATCAGTAAGGATTCCACATGTCCTTTGCATGCTCCTCGAGCCCGATAGGAGAAGCACCCCTAGGGGATGGGGTCACGTGTGCTGTGTGACTAGCTCATGATCTCCCACGGACCATTGACCTTCACTTCCTGTGGGATGCGAACTCCTAGCTATACACGAGTCCAGCCATTGCTATTTTGAGAGAACCAGTGACATGTTTTGTGGGGAGGGGTGTGTGTCTCAGGAATCCTCTGCACCCACCTCTGTACCTGCCTTCAGCACACTCTGTCATGGGAGCCCAGCTGCCAGGCCAGGCTTGTATGCTGCCTTCCTCAGCCTGAAATGAGTCTCATTTTACAGATAGGGAAACTGAGGCCTTGAGAGAGGGGAGAAGCCTGGTCTCTTGCTGAATGGTCTCATCAGAGTCTTATATCCTTGTGGGAGACTTCTGTGAGGTATCAGATGTGATAGTGTCTAAATGAAAGACCGGCAGCCATGATGGACAGTTTAGTCTCTGAGCCCCTCCTCCACGGTAAGTGGGCAAAGACCGAAGCCCATTTCTCAAGCTTAGCTTCTGTCTGATTAAATTGGCTATTGCTCCACACTTCGGAGGGGGAGGCTGAGAATTGAACTGAGGGCTTCACACAGGCTAGGCAAGCACTAAGACACTGAGCTGTGTGCCTACCCCATGGGCTGTGCTTTTTAACAGGCATAAAAATACCCACCAAGTGACCACGGTGGAGGCCATGCAGAGTGAGCGCATGTTGAGGTCGATGGGAGATATTGAATTCCTCCAGCTGTAAAGAGCCCTCCGAGGCCGCGTCCCCGCACCCGCAGCCCTGTTTACTGGTTATTATTTTCCTTGTGTCGGAGTCATCTAATTTTAGGCACCATTTCAGAGCGTGTTGTAGAGAGCCCTCGGGGCCCACAACAGCCCCAGAGAAGGAACTGGAAATCAAACTCAAAAGTGGCACCTTGTTCCTGTGAGCGGGGGCAGGTGACTGCCCAGGAGTGGCTTCTCAGGGGCTTAACCATCCGGGGCGCAGAAGGATGGATTTTTTTTTTCCTACACTAGAGATTGAACCCAGGCTCTAGCATTGTCAGGCGAGCACTGTGTCTCAGAGCTGGCTGCCGCCCACTCTTTATTTTGAGATAGGGTCTCATCATGTAGCCCAGGCTGTCCTTGAATGTCCCTATCCTCCTGCCTCAGCCTCCTGCATGCTGAGATTGCAGGTGTCTGTGCCCACTGAGTTGAGGCAGTGGGCAGAACAGTCAGGAATTCAGTCTTCCCTCCTGTCCCACCAAGGACCGGCCCTGGGCCCATTGGACCTTTGAGTTTTATTTCATGTCTATTTTGACTTCTTGGGTACACACAAAGTCCCCCCGGGACCTGCCTGATTCTGGATCCCCTGTCCCTCGATGTTCCTAGCTATGCAATGTGGGGATGGTTGCCATCACTGAACTAGGCTGTGACCATGATACTTGAGTTGGTACTGTTGTAGGTATTGGCCTGTGTCTTTGAGCCCAGGTTCCTTTTGCTTCTCAGTCTTTATCTACAGCTGGGGTCTTCTGTAAAGGGGGCAGTTAATCGATATTTCATCTTCAGAAGGCATGCTGGCTCTGTTGTACTGAACTGTGCTGTGGCAACCATAGAGGGTGTGGAAACAGATGAGTCTAGCTCTGTTCCAATAAAGCTTTATTGACAAACACTGGCTGAGGGCCACATGCCCCGAACTGTCATCTGCTGAATCTTGGTCTGTGCCATAGTTTTGATGCTGTAGATCAGAGGCACGTCTCCTCTCTTTTTTCATTGTGTGGGTGTGTCTGTGTGTATGTATCTCTGTGTGTGTGTGTGTTTAACTATGTGTGTGTCTCTTCCTCTCTCTCTCTGCTCTATGAGTCTCTCTCGCTCTGTGTGTTTGATGTACCTGCCTGTGTGTGGCCAGAGATCAACTTCAGTTATTTTCCTCAACTGCTTTCCACGGTATTTATTTATTTACTATTATTTTTAAGTGTGTGAGTCTATTGCCTGCATATATTATCTTGGCATCACATGTGTGGCTGGTCCTCATGAAGGTCAGATAAAAGCATCAGATCCCCTGGGACTGAAGTTACAGGTGGCTATGTGAATGTTGGGAGTCAGACCTGGGACCTCTGCAAGAGCAGTCAGTGCTCTTAACCACTGGGCCATCTCTCCAGCCCCTCCACCTTATTTTTTGAGCCGTCTTTGAATCTGGAGCTGGACATTTTGGCAAGGCTGGCTGACCAGGGAAACCCCGGGATCTACTCGTCTCCACTCCCCAGCCCTGAGGTTGTGTGTGTGAGCGCCTCCTCACCCAGCTTTTATGTGGGTGCTGCAGATCTGAACTCAGCTTTGTGTGCTGACAGCAAGCCTTTTACCAGCTGAGCGTCCTTCCCAGCTTGGGTACTCTCTGTGGACCTGTCTTCAGTCGTGTCAGGGCCGCAGTGGGAGCTGCCTGCCTGTTACAAGCACAGTAAATATGACCTTTGGTCTTCGAAGTTGAAAAGCGCAGGGCTGGGGGGACGATGACTCAGGAAGTAAAATGCTGCTCCTGCCATCCAAGCACGAGGACCCGAGTTTGCATCTCCAGCACCCATGCGAAAACCAGGCACCGCCAGGGCACTTGGTCCTCTGATCCCCTGCCTAGCTCTATTTCTTCTTAATCTAGTATTTAAAAAGAAGTTCTGGCTGGGCGGTGGTGGCGCACGCCTTTAATCCCAGCGCTCAGGAGGCAGAGGGTGGATCTCTCTGAGTTCGAGGCCAGCCTGGGCTACAGAGTGAGTTCCAGGACAGCCGGGACTGTTACACAGAGAAACCTTGCCTTGAAAACCCCAAAACAAATAAATAAACAAAGAAACAAACAAGCAAATAGAAGTTCTGACAGCTTCGCCCCCACACTGTTCTGTGTTCTTCAAGGCCTCATGTGTTCCAGCCTGGTGGCTCAGGGACCTGGGTGGGGCTCAGCCACATTCCACCTCCCTTGCGTGTGTTTTTGGTTTGTTATGTTTTGAGACAGCCTCACCATGCGACTCAGGCTGGCCTTGAACTCACGACCCTTTCACTTCTGCCTCTGAGTGTTAGGGTCAGAGGCTTGCCCCTACACCAGCACCTCTTTTCCCTTCTTTGTCTCCTGTTTCAACACAGCAGAAATGCCTCCTTTCGAAGTGTGTGGTTCTATTATGGGAAAATTAAACACATTTAGGAGCAAATTGAATTAGAAGATTCACGATCATTAGCTAAGTAAATTATTTATTTTTTTTAAAGTAATGAGCCAGGCAGGGTACAGCATGAGGTGGCATGCTCGGTAAGTATTTGTTGGTGAGAGCAATTCTTATGTGAGCCTGTCAAGTTTCATGGAATGGCATTATTTGCCTCTGAAACTAATGGAATAGCCAAGGGGCAGTCACAGCTACTAAAAATAACCTTTGTGTTTCTAAAACCTCCAAAGACAGAGGACTCCATGCTGAATCTTGGCCAAGGGTGAAGTCTGGGGACAGCTGGCACACCGAGCTCATGTGTCATCCGATAGGCTTTGTAACCTTGGTAGGAGCTGTCCTCACAGCCCTCAGGCATTTGCCAGAACTGTGAGCAGACTGGCCTCTGCAGGGGGCTCCCTTGGTCACTTGTGGAGGGACCTGGTGGATAAAACTGGGTGCTCTGGAAAGAGGGTAGTAAAAACAACTTCATGATAGTTCAGATAGGGACACTCAAAACCAAGGCCTGGGTGGTGGAGGAGGAAGGCCAGAGGCCACAGAGCCTGGGGTTGGGGCTTGAGCCCTGAGACCACAGCTTTAGGTTCTGGGGAGCCACAGTGGGGTCACAAATGTGGTGCAAGGTAGGACCCAGAATGGTGACCCAGAGTCTCCTCTACCCAGCTTCTCTGGGCAGGCACTTTGCTTGAAGCCGGGGCAAGACCTCTCCCAATTTTAGTTGCCTCCTTGTCTAGGATGGGGATTAAAATTCCAGCTAACTGGGATCTTGAAAATAGTAAGTGTAGCCAATCCCAGGGCCAGAGGTATCATCACAAGTCAAAGCCAGCCTGCGCTACACAGCGGTTTCCAAGCCAATCTGATCTACACAGTGAGAACCTATCTCAGAAATTCAACAGCAACAACAAAACCAGCCTTGTGTGGCACATGTACCCATAAATCCAGCACTCGGGAGGCAGAGACAGGAGAGTTGGAGAAAGTTTGAGGCCAGCCTGGTCTACAGAGTAAGTTGCAAGCTAGTCTGGGCTCTGTAGCAAGACCTTGTCTCAAAATCCACAGATGTACAGGCTGCCGAGATGGCTCAGAGGTTAAGAGCATGTAGTGGTCTTGTAGAAGACCCGGGTTCGGTTCCCGACATCCATGTTGGGTGTCTCAGAGCCTCCTGGAATTCCAGCTCCAGAGAGATCAAGGCCTCTGGCCTCAGCAGGCACTGCCACTCATGTGTGCATGCTCCCTCCCCCCCACATCTACATAATTAAAAATAAAATGATTCTTTAGAAAAATCCATAAGACAGTAACAAGACCATGAAGAAAAATAACAAAGACAATATTAGCCCTTTGCTAGCACCCAGCACTGCCTGCTGGCTTGGAGAGTGGGGCTTTACTACACCCGTCTCCGTGGTGACCACAGCCCAGGGTGTAGAAGGACCCTGTCCCCAGCCATCCACGGAGGATCCTTCCTGTCTCTTCCAGCTGCAGCTGTTGCCTGAAGTCTGACCTCTGGGACACATCTTTCCCACGTCACATGGCGCCCTCCTCCCGTGCACCTCTGCCTCTATCTTCTTCTCACTGCATTCCCTCGGTGCATCTGTGGGTCTGCCCTTATCTGCTGTGATCTTGAGCCTATCTTCAAATACCTTATTTTCAAATAAGGAGTTTCTCAGGTCCCAGGGGGACGTGAGTTCCAAGGGACATTGACTCAACTCACAGTGACCAGAACTCTGTTAGTGACTAAATCTCACTATCATCATCATCATCATCATCATCATCATCATCATCATTATCAGCAGCAGCAGCACAGCCCCTCCCCCACCCCAACCAACTCCGCTGTCGCCAGGATGGCTTCGAACTCACTATAAAACCAAGAATGACCTTGAACTCCTGCTCCTAGCTGCCACATGCCGGGTTGATGGGCCTGTGTTGTCATGCCCTTGTGTTATCACTGTTTGTCCTCTTGTTTTTTAGAGGCGAGGAAATGATAGGGGGATAGGTAGATAGTCAAAACAGCTGCTTATGATTATCCGGGTCCTGCACCCAGTGGTTCGGTTCAGACTCTCAGGCTCCAAGGGGTGGGAGATCGGGTTTGCCCTCAGCTAATGAGGAAGATCAAGAGCCTCTGTTTGTGTCCACAGTGCCCAACCCCAGAAGCCAACTTCCCTCTGCTGTGGTGTTTTGTGTGATGTAATTTCAGCCGTGAGATAAATAATAATTTTTTTTTTCCTGGCATATGTGCTGTTAAAGGGTTTCCATTGCCAGCCTTGGGGATATGAAGACGCTGGCATGGCACCCAGGTATATGCTCTTAGGGGTACAGGGGTACTCCTGGCCCTGAATTTTGGGGGTTGCCTGTTGAGTGCGGAGCACCACGCATGGCACTCACTCGGATGGCCTCTGCTTAAGAGGCTGCTGCCTGTGGCACAGCTTCCTCTGAGAAGTCTCACGGAACTTGTTTGACAGGTGCAGGCTGGGTGTCATTAAACAGCAAGGCCTGCTGTCTGTGGCTTTAAATAGCGCTTGCCATTCTGCACGTGGCGTGCTTGCTGAGCAGAGCTGGAGGGGTGGATGCGACATCCCAGGACACATTCACCTCCTTTCCAGGCCTCCTCTGCTCATCCTGTTGGAAGTTCTGTTCTTCCCTGTGCCCCAGAGGTGGGAGGAATGCTCAGAGATGCACAGAGCCTCAGTGTTAGGACTTCCTGGCTGATGGTCACGGAAATCGTTAACCTCAATATCGGGGCTGAGAGGAACTAGTTTCCTTCCTTCCTTCCTTCCTCCCTTCCTTCCTTCCTTCCTTCCTCCCTCTTTCCCTCCTTTTTCTCCCCTCCTTCCTCCCTCTCTTCTTCCTCCCTCTCTTCCTCCTTTCTCTTTTCTCCCTCCCTCCTTCTCTCCCTCCCTTCCTCCCTCCCTACCTATTTCACTATGAAGCCCAGGCTGGCTTTGAACCTGAGACCCTGCTGAAACTCCTCTTCCAGAGTGCCAGAACCACAGGCGTGTATTAAGGTTCCCTGCAGAATGCTTTTAGCACATGACCCTTGAAGAGCCAGGCAGGAGAGACCTGGGTTGAGCTGGAAGAGGCATGTGTGAGGACCTGTCTCAGGATCGCTCGCTCAAGTTTCTATGAAGACCCTGCAAGCACTGTGTTGGTTGTCTGTGAACAAGCCACTTCTGAGACTCTACGCTTCCACTGGACCGATCAACACGTAACCAGGCTTCATGTGCGCTACTGTCAAAAGACATATTCCTTCGTGTGTTGAGTCTGTTGAGAGCTTGGAGTGGAGGTACATACCTGTGATCACATCACTGGGGAGAAGGAGGCCAGAAAGATTGGGAGTGCCAAGGTCATCCTTGGCTACGTATTGAATTCAAGCCTAGTTCAACATGAGACATGATACCTGTCTCCCAAAACTAAACTCACTCTTTGTCTCTCTGTCTCTGTCTCTCTGTCTCTCTGTCTCTGTCTCTCGGTTCATTACCGTAGAACTCTCAGATCCCAACTGTCTTTCACCCTGCCTTAGGCTTCTGTGACATGCTCCTCCCTCAGGCCACCGTCGTCCTTTGTTTGGGAGCTCTGGCAGCTGCTCCAGGTCTTATAAACAGTGGTCACCAGCCTAAAGCACAAGAACACTGCACTAAATAGACCACAAAATGGGTGAAAACAAGGAGGCCGAGGTTGCCCACTTGACTCTAGTGGGTGCGTGGACCCCAGGGACTTACACTTCCCGCTTCACTGAGCTTTGTTCCTACGTGGCCGAGTCGGTATTGTGAGCGTGCTCCGGGGTTCGAGTGGATTTGTAAGCCCAGAACTCAATGGATGATTTGGACAGCACTTGGCTAGTGTGCTGGGAACTGCAGGAGACAGACAGCCACAGCAGAGACAGAGGGCCACACGTGGCTCTGTGCCTCTGTCACCCTGGCAGGCATGAGAGGACCTCTTACCACACCAAACAGCTCTTTGGGGACACCACTGGGGTTTGTCTTCCTGTTCACTGTGTACCCAGAGAGCATCAGAGCTAGGGATTGAGGCTCGGCTTGCAAGAACACCCCACTATCACTCCAGGTGCAGGTACAGGCTGTAGCTTGTGAAGGGGCTGCTGGGAAGTGGGTTTCTATGCCCTCCTTGGTTTAGCTCATTTGTGGAACCCTGGGAAACTGTTCTCTTTTGTGCATTGTTTATTAAGAAAGCCCAGCAAAGGACTGGGATGAATAGTGGGATGAGGAGGGGTGTGGTGAATCTGAGAGACTCTGAACACAGGAGCATCCCTTCTGGAGCTAAGGCAGGCCATTGTCCCAACATGAGGGCATGTCTTGTCAACTGGGAAGCCCTCCAAACTGTGCTAGGTAAGGGATTTTTACAGAGGCGTCACCTGAAGCCAGGACAGATGAGAGGCTCAGACCGCAGCCCCTTCCCTCTCCAGAAGTCAGGAGAGCTGGCATTTCCAAGCTTCTCATGGTACCTTGGTCCTTCTGGGACCAGTCCCATGCAGGAACCTCCACAAGCTGCCTCATTAGAACAAAAGATGCTCCTGTCTCCCAAGGAATGACAAGGGTTTTAGGAACCTGGGTCAGGAACCCAGGTACAGATCAAATAAGCAGGGCTAGCGATGTTTCTAAACTCTTCAATGTGCAGGAGGTCCCAAGGGCTTTAAGGCACTCCTGTCTCTCTAGTACCTGGGTTGCAACCCACGACCTTGACCTTGTACATGCTAGGGACACACTAAGCATCCCCCCTCCTGCATTTCTTCTTTGCATGCTATGTTAACATCCTCATCACGTCAACAAAACACCTTGAGGGAAGAGAGGTTTATCTGGGCTGGTGGTGCAGAGGATTTCGTCCGTGGCCAAGGGAAGTTGCAACTGCAACTTTGCACATCTTGGTGGGACCTTCCTCCTGGTGTGGTGCTGCCTAGCGCTGCCTGTCTCAAAGCTGAGCCCTTTAGGGAATGCTGGCGGCCTCTCTGAGGGGTGGCTCCCTCTCTCCTTGCTGAACCTACCTGGGCTGTGGAGCATCTGTGGAGCACTGATCGAGGCCCTGAATCCTTCTGCCAGCTATAGGCTGATAGACTTGTAAGACCGATGGAGCAGGAAGATCCTGCCACGGTCACGGTGGTCATCACGACATCAGCGCGCAGCTTATTCCTGCATGCCTGGGGAGACACTGTGTGAGCAACCTCTGCTCTGCCAGTGGGATAGAAGTGCAGCATGCATGCCACACACAGGGCATATGCTCCGTGTGGGCACACGGGAGGCCATCGAGGTTCTGCCTCGCTACACTTGGCTCATTAGGACAGAGTGTGCCTGCCGATCAGAGACAACTGTCTGTGAGCTTCTGGGGGCACAGCAGCCTTGTCCAGCTTGTGTTTCTAGCATCCTTTGGTGGCATTGGGAGATCACGTGGAATAATGGATCTACAGTGTCTAGGTGTTCCTTAAGTGTGGTCTTCAAGCTGAAACTGCCCACTCGGGTAAGAAGCGACACACAGCTGTAGTTATAATTACAACCACTAGCAACTGGTGATGGCAGACATTATATGAGTTCATTGATCACAGACGGCCCGAGAGGTCCATCGGGGTTCCCTTCTGCACTCTACAAATAGCTGCAGAGTACGCGGGGCTCAAAGCCCAGGCAGAGTGTCCTGTGGCTGCAGAAAAGGGGATGTATTGCAGGCAAAGGCCATAGAATTTTACCTTGGCTTCCTCTTCTGCACTTTCAGAATCTTCTTTTGCAAAAAAAACTCAAAAAAACAAAAAACAAAACAAAACAAAAACAAAAAACAAAAAAAGCAAAACAAAAAAGTCAGGATTGCTGGGACACACCAGTAATCCTAGCACTCTGCAGGCTGAGCCAGGAGGATCAGGAGTTTCAGGCCGTTCAGGGGTGTGTATAGAGATCTGTTCCCACAAAACTGAAACACAAAACACAGTTCTGCTTGGCTTAAGCGGTTGATTAATTTGATTTCTGTTGTCGTGGTAACAGGTGACAGGCACTCAGCACCCTTGTGTTTCGTCTTCTGTGTACTTGACAACTAGGAGACGCTACTGCCTGGCCATGTCACCCTCCACTGGGGTCATAGAGCTGTCCCCAAGAGATGGCAGACCCTTGCCCCTCCCCAGACCTCAAGGTAGCTCAGAGTTGGGAATTTCCTGGTCACTTTGCTGCAGAGTTTGGTGGGACTCAAGTCACCCCACAGGGTGGTTGTCCCCCTCCATTCTCAGCGCCACCAGGGCCTCTGGGGAGCATCTGGTAGGGGGAATTGCCACCGTGGTTCCTGAAGTTGCATATGATGTGGCCAGTGGCATTATCTTATCAAACAGCCCTGGCCTCTGTGGCTTCCTCAGGGGCTCCTTATTTGCAAGTCATGGTGGTGATGTCCCTGTGACCCTTATGACACATGTGCATCCCCCCTGCCTGGACAGTGCCTGTGGCTGCTTGCTTGTGGATCTAGAGAGCACCCCTGACACCCGCCTTGGCCTCACGTTGCTGACAGTGAGTTGTCCCTTTCCCTGCTCAGTCAGTGCTGCTGTGGCCCTGCTCTTTGGGGATTATTTTGCAAGAATGGGCCCTGGGCTGGCCTTTTCCTGGGAAGGTGGTGGGATGCTGGTGTCCATGATGGGGAAGGAGGACCCTTGGTCATCTTGTGGCAGTCAAGGGAGATGAGGGTCTAACTTGTGGGGTGGGCCATGTGGATCTTTGGAACCAGAAGAGTGGGACTTGGGACATTGTCAGCCACAAGCTGTGGTTAGAATTTGTGTGTGTGTGTGTGTGTGTGTGTGTGTGTGTGTGTGTGTGTGTAGTGTAGAGTGCACATGCCGCAGCCAGCATGTGCAGTCAGAGGGGAGTCTGTTCTCTCTACTAATAGGGGTCCTGTAGAAGGAACTCAGTCTTGGTGGGGAGCGCATTTCCCTGCTTTAGCCATTTCTCCAGCCCCATCTTGGCATTGGAGCAGCCAGGGGGAGGCATTTAGAGCTGGGTAGGCCCGAGAAGCCGGACCTCCTCCGTGCTCACTGTGAATGGTGACCCAGCATCCGTTTTTTAATGTGTGAGCACTGGGGTAGCTGATGTCCTTGTGACAGTTTTTCTTTCACAGCGGCGTCACCTGGAGCCCAGAGAGGTTAAACCACCTGCCTCAGGTCACTCAGCAAGTGGGAGTGGGCTGTAGGGGCTGATCCAGTGACCTGGTTCCCAGTCAAGGCTCCTTCACCTCCTCTTCACCCTCCACCGCCCAGACTGTTGGACTGTTGTGTGACTCTGGCACCATGCCTCTTTGGTGGCGTAGGGAATACTCATGGTGTCTTTGCCACTACAGAATCCCTGACAGAAACCACCGAAGGAAGGAAGGAAGGGTCATTTCGAGGGTTCAGTCCATAATGGCAGGAAGGTGTCCACTGCCAGGAAGCAGAGAGAAGTGAATGCTGGTGCTCAGCTCTTATTTGCTATTGCGTGTGTGCGCACACGCATGTGCATGTGTGTTGTGTGTGTGTTCTGAAGATGGAACTTAGGTGTCAGGCACTATCCCTCTGAGAGGTGTGGGATTTGCAGAAGTAGACCTGGTAAGTGGGCCCCTGTTCAGCCCCACCCCCTACCTGCTCTATTGGCTTCGAGACACAGTCCCACCTGATGACCTGCTGGATGTGTTCCTGTGGGTGGAGAGCTGCAGAGACAGAGAAGGTCTATGTGTCCTTTAGGAGAGGGACCCAGGGCTCCAGCAGCATGGTGCCTGTATTGCAGTCCCGGGTATGAAGGAGCTGCCCAGTTCCCCCAGGTGTCCACCACTCTCCCCACCGTCCTTGTTCCCAGTATCTCCCCTGGAGCAGTGTGTCACATCCTGCTCCGGTTGGCCGTCTTGCTGCAGAGCCCTGTGCTCAACTCCTGCTGGCCCAAGAGAGAGAGATGCCAGCAGCGGAGGCGTCTCTCTCCCGCAAGCTTTAATGCTTTTTTTAAAAGGCTTGCGCATTTATCTGTGTGCATCTGTGCATGCCTGTGCCACAGCGTGTGTGGTAAGTCAGAGGACAAGTTGCGTAGAAGTCAGTTCTTGCCTTCTACCCTGTGGGCCCCGGGAATCGAACTCAGAAGGTCAGGCTTGGCAGCAAGCACCTTTATCCACCGAGCCATCCCACTGGCCCCCTTTCTGGCTTGTTTTCAGATAAGGTCTCATTCTATAGCCAGGCTGGCCTCTACCCCTGAGGAATCCTCCTGTTTCAGCTTCCTGAGTGCTGGGACCACAGGCCTGTGCCACCATGCCTGACCGGAGCTGAGTTTGGAAGGAGTGTCCTGCAGGAAGCAGCCAGTGCTGCTTGGTTCCGCCTCTTCTCCTCTTCTTTTCTCCCTTCTTTTCCCCTCCCCTCTCTCAAGGCTGAGAGAGCTTCCAGAGCATTCTTAGGTGTGTCTGACGTCCCTGGCTGCTGTGATGGGGAAAGGACCTCAGAACTGACTTGGCTGCAATGAGAGTATCAGCACTTTGCTGCCTTCCCTGGGCACATGGCAGCTCCCTCCTTGAGTAGCTACACCCTTCCAGCCTGCTGCGGTCAGACAACCCATAGAGGAAGTGGGTGGCAGGCTTGGATAGAGGTCTGCTTCCTGCTCTATGGAGCTGGCCCTGAAGTCTCTGGTCCTTCCCCAGCGTCTCTCTCATCCTTCTGGATTGGGGACTTCCAGCTGGATGCTGAATGGGGCAAGGGGAGGGAAGGGGAGAATACAGAGCGGGCAGCTTTCTGATGGGGAAGTTGGAGGAGCACTCCCTGCCCCTGGCTTATGACACCCATGCTGGCCACAGGACCTTACAGTGAAGGGCATGTTTCCGTGTTCTTAAGTCCCCCCCCACCTGCCAGAAACAGGAAGATGGAAGATTGGAAGGACAGTCACCTTCAGAACACAGTTTCCAGGCCGCCTCCTCCAGGGCCTCAAGGGAGCCGGCGGCCTGTGTGTAGATTTGAAAATGCCCATGCAGTTCTCAAGGACTTGGTGCTTGGGGAATGACAGCAGGGTAGAGGATACACTTGCCCTGTTGGCTCGGGTCCAGGGAGGTGGTCCTGGGGACAAAGAAGAGACACAAAGCTTCGGGAGGAAGGAGGCTTATGGGGCACAGCTGTGGCTGCAAAGGGCAAGCAATTAGCACACCTCCGACTGTTCCTGTGAACTATTAAATGGCCAGGCAGGCGGAAAGCTGGAGGTAGCCTGGCCCCATCATCCGCCTTTTAGCCCGGAGCTGCCAGGCTAAGCCTTCTGAGAGGCCAGCTCAGGGGAGGTGGCTACCCATCCATCCATCCTGTGGCGTCTGCACATAAAAGTCAATGCATGTTTGGAGATCTGCTCTCTAGAGGTCAATCCCCCACCCCCCAACCTCCCCACCCCTGGCCTTGGTGTCTTGCCGTGGCTCCTTGCTGCGAGGAACAATGCTGTTATGCACAGTGAGGTTAAATGGCTTTCCTATCTGTTTAATGTCCTTCTGCTGTGTGACCCAGGCTCCTCCGTTTCCACAGCTCTTGAATGGCCAGGGAGAGAGTACACAGGGCTGTTTAAGCGTGCTGGCAGCCAGCCCTTCTTGTTTTTCTTCCTTTCTTTCTTTTTGAGATAGTCTCTCTATCTAGCCCTGGCTGTCTTGGAAGTCACTGCGTAGTCCAGGCTGGTCTTGAACTCACCGAGCATCTCCTGCCTCCTGAGTGCTGGGATTAAAGCAGCGTGCTCCTGGGCTTGGCCTTTGCTGTTGCCGTGGCAACAAAGCACCAGACCCTGCGTGGTTAGAACAACATGGGTCTGTCACCTTACAGCCCTCAGAGTCATCAGTCAGGGTGAGGGCAGGGCTTTACAACCTTCTGGAAACTTCAGTGAGGATCCATCTTTGCCCTCTTCCAGTTCAGGGAGGGACCTGGGTTGTCTCTTCTCCTCTCCAGTCATCAACCCTGGGTCTCCCGACTGTCTCTGCTCCAGGCTCATGGCTTCTTCTCCTTCTGCCTGGAAATCCCAGGGGGCCACTTGCACTCCCACGCTAACCACAGTATGCATCCAATGGCCTTTTTGCTTGTCGCAGAAGGGGGAGCACGATGCAGCCATAAAAGGTTCAGGAGCTTAATCCCAGCACTCGGGAGGCAGAGGCAGGTGCATCTCTGTGAGTTCGAGGCCAGCCTGGTCTACAGAGTGAGTTCCAGCCAAGGCTAAACAGAGAAACCCTGTCTCAGGAGGAGGAAAAAAAAAAAAAAAGAAAAAAAGAAGAAAAAAAGCAGAAGAAAAGCAGCCCAGTGAGTTATAGTGATATGATAGTCCCTAGGAAGGAATGTTAAGTCAGATGTGGCGACAAACACCTACAATCCCAGCATTTGGGCTAACGAGGCAGGAGAATTATGAATCTGAGGCTAGCTTGGATTATGTATCAAGATTCTTCTAAAAACCAAACAAACAAATAAAAACAAAAAAAATGGAGAAAAATCAATATAAATCAATACAAAGACTGATTAAAGTTGTGGAATGCTGGACCATTTGCTCCTGAACTCACTGAGGATCAGCCAGATGTTCTCTGAGCAGTTTGTCTGCTCAGTGTGGTGCCGTAAGGCAGGAGACAGGCAGGTGACAGGCAGGTGACATGCAGGTGACATGCCTGCCCTTTACAGAAGTGATGGCAGCGAAACCTTTGGCGCAGATGCGTCCAACAGTGACAAGTGACAGTGCCTGGGAAGAAAGGAGCTGGCAGAGGTGCTGGGAATGTGCTGGGAAGTGTGTGGAGTGTGTCGGTCCCAACACTGTTGGGGTAGGGAGTATGTTTTTAGCCCTGACTCCTTCTCTGGGGCACTTCCCTCAGAGGCCTGGCCTGAAGTGAAAAATCAGTCCCCGCGGGTGTGAATCCATTGGGGCTGGGTGGAGCAGGCTATTTCTAGCTGGATGAAACACCACACAGACACCCTGAATGTCTGGTAGGAGTCCAGCTCACAGAGCCCAGTGCTAGTGTTCTGAGTACCCCACTTATGAGCGTCCCACTTGTCCAGGCCTTGCCTTTTTTTTTTTTTTTTTTTTTTTTTTTTTCTCTCAGCAAAAGAAAATGAACTGGACCCCACAGCGTCTCATCTGACAGCTATTGCACAAATGACCGCTAGAGGGAGCTATGCCCATAGCGTTCCTGCTCCCGGCCCAGGAGGGGGGTTCCCATGGCAGGTGTACAGTAGAGCCTCTTTTTTATGTTGTTGTTGTTGTTGTTAATGGCTTAATGATTTAACCTTCTTATTTTCTCAGCAGAACCAATTTGGACTTCCCTGGGTATGTGGGGACATTACCGATCAGATTAATTAATGCTAGTTCCACAGTTGGGAAGCCTGCCTCCCCGGCTCTGCCGAGGAGTTAAACCTTCCCGCCGCTGGTTCTGTTTTCCTGATGCAACACAGTGCATTTCTCTATCTGTGCTGAGCTTGACCAGGCTTGTTCTGCTGTTTCGGGTGACCAGCGGATTTCATGCCCAGCCTGCCTTGGTGAGCGCTCTGTGCAGCTTTCACGGAGGGACGTGATTGTTGCCGCCACAGGCAGGGAGATTTGGGGCCTGCTCTTTGGATGGTTATGAGTTTCTTGTGGGTTTTGCATTTCCCTTCCTTCCACTACTACTACTTCTTCTTCTTCTTCTTCTTCTTCTTCTTCTTCTTCTTCTTCTTCTTCTTCTTCTTCTTCTTCTTCTTCTTCTTCTTCTTCTTTTCTCTCTCTCTCTCTCTCTCTCTCTCTCTCTCTCTCTCTCTCTCTCTCTCTCTCTCTGTGTCTCTGTCTCATGAGCTAGAGACAAGTTTTCACGACTAGTGATTAAAATCACTTTGAAGTGTTGTCGAAAAGGCAGTGTGATTGTGATCGACGAGAAGAAGTGTAACAAAAGCATCCCTCATAAGTCACGGACTCCGAGGCTTGCAGCAGAAGGCCTGCTGAGGCCTGTGGGTTAGATTCAGGGATCATTGGCACCTGAGCTGAGGGCCAGGGGCAAGAAAACGGATGGCGAGCCAGGGGACCCCCTTCTGGGCAGCAGGAGGCTGACTTCAGCGGCTTGTCAGAGGTTGGGACTCAAAGCAGGGGCTGAAGTCCTCCAGACAGATGAAATAGTGACCCTGGCTGGATATGATGTCACATACTGCAATTCCAACCCTTGGGAGGCCGAGGCAAGGAGAGCTGAGAGTTCCAGGACAGCCTGAACCACTGTTCTGGCTGGTTTTATGGCAACTTGACATAAGGTATAGTCATCTGAGAGGAGGGAGCCTCAACTGAGAAAATGTCTTCATAAGATTGGGCTGTAAGTAGACAAGCCTTAGGGCATTTTCTTAATTAGTGGTTGATGGAGGAGGAGGGTCCAGCCCATCATGGATGGGACTCCCCCTGGGCTGGTGGTCCTGGGTTCTATAAGAAAGAGGACTGAGCAAGCCATGAGGAGCAAGCCAGGAAACAGCATCCTTCCATGGCCTCTGCATCAGCTCCTGCCCTGCTTGAGTTCCTGTCTTGACTTCCTTCAGTGATGGACTTATGATGTGGAAGTGTAAGCCAGATAAACCTTTTCATAATAGCAATAGTAACCCTAACTAAGACAGTCTCGAAAAGTAAGGGCTGGGGACATAATTCAGTGGTAGAGCGCTTGCCTAGCGTGTGTGAGACCCTGGGGTTTGACCCTAGTGGTGACCTGGGCCCCTGCAGCGGAGGTCCCAGAGGTCCCTGACCTTCTTCAGAGGCCTGTGCTTCTTGCTCCTCCCCCCACCCCCCTGCATCTGTTCCTCCATACTTCCTTCCCCGCTGGACTGTGGCTGCATTTTAACTTTACGACAGCTTTTCGAACCTAGGTGGCCCTGCACCTCCCATAGACATTGTACTTGCTCATGTCGGAACCTGCTTTCTGCAGGGACGTGGGGTGGGGGGCGGGGGGGGGCAGAGACTGTGCCTTTGCAGAGCTGGCTGCAGCCAGGGTGGGATGCTTATCCCTGAGGCCTGGTGGGCATCTGCTGGAATCCTCACTGCCCATACCTCAAGTGCCTGGGCAGAGAATCCAGAACTTCCCAATAGGCCCAGCCTGGTCTTGAGGGTGGACATTTGAGGTCTGGGTCCTTTGATAATCGGTGACCTTGGCACTGCTTTCTGAATCTCCTGAGCATTGTGTGGCACTGGCAGAGAGCTGAGGCTTCCAGAACGTGGAGTTAACACAGTTCTGTTCTGGTGAGCTCAGGTGGAGTGGATGAGTCTTAAGTCTTGCTAAATGTGGCCCAGCCTGGGAGCTGGTGAGGGGGTGAGAAGGAGTGGAGAGACCTCAATCTCGCCCTTAGCCTCTCTACACAGCAGACAGTTGTCATGACAGCCTCATGATCCTGCCCAGTTAGTATCCCCTGCAGTGAAGGGTACTGTGTCCACGGCTGTTCTGTGAGGCTCCCCTCCCTGTTTCTCTGGACTGTAGTGACTGTCAGCCGAGGTCCAGAACTGGGAGATGACTTCCAGTCGGGCACAGGCAGATGGAAAGTTCTGGCTGCACTTCCAGCAGTAGCTGTGGGCTGTGGCCCCAGGGAGGGTGCATGGGCTGAGTAAAGGCACTGTGGTCTGAGCTCTTTCGGGGAGGCCTAGCCAGAGGGAGGAGAGGGTACTGGAAAAGTCATCCGGGCCAGGTGACTGGTGGCTGGTGACATTGTGGCATGTGGGGACTGGATTCTGGAGGCAGTAGAGGACTGTGTTGGAGGAAGGGCTGGATGGGTCAGTGTCTAGGGAGCACAGTGGATTGGGTGGGTGGGCGGCGATACTCAGGTGTTAGAGACCAGCCGACGCTCATGCCTGGCTGACAGCTGGTTAGCCTCTAGAATTCTCCCTCCTGTTCAGAAGCCGAGTTGAAGAAGCTGGCCCATGAGGCTTTGCATGTGGGGAGACAGCTAGGCTGCCTTTTATCCTTTGAGGACCATATTCTCTATGAGCCAGGCGGCCTTGGCCCTCCCGTCCCCGATTCAGCCTGCCCAGGGGCCCTCTATGGTAAACTTGACATTTCACTGTGAACCCAGAAACCTTTCTTCCTATTCAAGGCGTTTTTCTGTAGTTCTAACATTTTTCTGATCACCCTGGGGAACAGAAGGGAAGAAAAAGACTGTGTTTGGGGGCTGAGGGAATTGTCTGTTTAACCCTGGCTCTGAGCTTCAGCTGCACACACACACACACACACACACACACACACACACACACACACACACACACATGAAACCAGGCATCGTGCGGTGATCACACCTAGTTCCTGAGACAGATGCATTCTGCCTGGCGTGGAGGGGGGGGGTGTCTCTGTCTCCGGGAAACCTGCGTGAATGGTTGGTCTGCCCTCATGAAAGTAGAGGCGGCTGAGCGTGGCCCAAGGCTGGTTACCCCAATCCACCCCTAATCTCAGGGCGGCTTCCTGCCCCTTGGCTCATGGAGGCTGCAATGCTGTAATTGGGTTCTTGGCGACCCACGACTGCTAGGCTAATGTGAGCCTTACTGGGAGACCTCTTTTCCATCCAGCAAAGTGGTTGGGAGGTGATCTGTAGGTGACAGTCACTGTCTCTGTTCTGGGTAGCTTTCTCTGGGTGAAGTCCTCTGCTCTCTCCTTCCTATGTCTCTTCTGCTCATGCATTCAGGGCCTGGTGTTGCGCTGTATGCATGACCACGGCGATGACCTGAGACCTGATTCTGGGCACAGGGAAGTGAGTATGTTCCAGAGTGGCCCTAACTCCATCTAGGATGGGTGGGTGGGTGCAATGAGAGTATATCCTAGGCATTTGTGATAAGAGAAGGGCACCTCAAGTGTGGGCAAAGTGTGGCCTAACAGGACCTGGCTCCCGTGGGCTTTGAGGAAGGTACAGGGGTGGGGGAGGAGAGGGCACAGCTGAATTTGTGAGAGGTCAGTCCCTTATCAGGAATCTTTGGGAACCACCAAGAAGTGTGGGCTTTACTTTGGAGCTTTCCACCCTGGGCCAGTGACAGGGCCAGCTTGGGTTGCTGGGAAGATGGCTGTGTCCGATGGGAACTCCTCTATTTAAAATGTTAGTGGAGCAAAAGGCCCAGAGTGTCCCAGGGTCAGGTATGTCTTTCAAAGACTCAGCGTGGGTGTGACTGTGCCTCATTCTTTCATCACACTGGTTCCTTTGGCGTGAGACAGAGTACCAGCTTGGCTATTGGAGCGGGGAGTATGCAGTTGGCCATCAGCTGGTGAGCTGGAGGCAGGTCTTACCCTCCAACAGCCTTCCTGGGATCCCAGAGGTTCTAGAGGTCATCTTCATTCAGCAATGGCTCCTGATGTGGGCCAGTGGCCTCCTTTCCACTGTACCCTTTTAAAATGCACATGTTCTCTTTTGTTAGTGTCTGAACTTATTTTAGTGTCTCAAGAAGTACAGTAGGCCCCAGCAGAACAAGTCCATAAATCAATAGTTTAAGTCCCGGTCACATTCTATTCCTAGGCCTTGCCAACATAGTGCAGAAACGACCTACTCTTAGAAATTACTGAGTTAACACACTGGAACATCCTGTGCTCAGTACCCTGGGCCGTGGCCTGTGTGGGAAAACCAAACCCATTTCTCATGAGCAGCAGTCCAGCTGGGCCTCGATGGTGAAGAGGCTATCTCTCTGACGTTTGAACATCGTTCCCTCTTTCCTGCATCTGGGGCAGAGCGGCAGACTCTCCCTGGGTTCCCTAGCCTAACCACGCTTCACACTGGGTGTGGCCTCATCCATCCTGCCGGTGGTCCTCATGTTTGGTGCTGAACTCCGCTGTCATGGATCAGCCTTGCACGCCAAGGTCTGCGTGTGTGCACGTGTCAGGAAGAGTTCTCCAACTTGAATTCCGTCCCTCACCCCTGTGCACGTCTGAGGATGTCAGAAAGGTCGCTGCAGCAGTTGGCCTCAGCTGCCCAGACTGATGACATTTTCACTCTTTCTTACATCTTATTGGGGTCAGCTCTTGTCTGAGCTAGGAGAGCCTCACGTGCAGCAGCCCAAGTTGATTTCTTTTCAGAGAGGCTCTGAAGAAGCCCTTTGTGACTGGTGAATTAGAACTTCGACAGAGTTAGCGAATTCACAGAAAACTCCTGTTCCCAGGCTCGGCTCTCAGAGGTGTCCTGGGGTCTCTGTTGCTGGCTCACGGGGGCCCTGCACCCCCTTGGCTAGGAGAAGAGATGGGGGAGACAGACAATGGGCTCTTTGTCTCCTCCATTCTTCCGAGGCTCCGTAGAGTGCTGTGTCTTTGAGCAGGTCTAGGCAGGGCACCGCTGGGTGCCAGCCTGTGGAGGGCTGGTTAAGTGCCCCAAATTGAGGCGTTTTTTCCGCTACCGGTTTCAGATTCTCCTTTTGATGTGCAGCAGGTGTGGCATGGCCCCTTTTGTGAGAGTTTTGCTTTGATCCTGGTTCAG
Source organism: Peromyscus californicus insignis (assembly GCF_007827085.1). Lineage (NCBI taxonomy): Eukaryota > Metazoa > Chordata > Mammalia > Rodentia > Cricetidae > Peromyscus > Peromyscus californicus. Next base: position 48,970,224 of record NW_026294503.1, read on the forward strand.
AGTGGGTTTGCTGAGATTTCCCCCGGCCATGATCCTTTGTTCTCTGTGAAAACCGGGAAGTGTATCTATGGTACAGAAAGTCCCTGTGGGCACTGTGTGATGCCGCTGCTTTGCGGATGTCCGTCGATGGAGTCACCATTGCTCTGCCTGCAGCCCCTTCCCCCCAGCCCTGCCCTGAAGACCCCTCCTCTCACTGTGAGGGGCTTGCACCCCAGTTTTCCAGGCCCGTGTCCCTGTCTCGGGGTGAGCAGTTGAGAGTAGCTGCACGTGCCCATGTTTCTCCCCCGCTTTGAGGGAGGCTAGGTCTTCTACCAGCCCGCTTCTCAAAGCCCTGTTTTCCTAATGATGTCAAAAGGAAAAAAAAATGGCTGCCCCTCCCCCACCCCCTCCCCCCCAAAATCTTTTTTTTTTTTTCCTTAAGAGCCTGGGTATAAATAAATAAATAAATGGAGCCATACAAAGAAAAGGATAAAGAATAAAATCGAAGCTGTGAGCTCGGCGCTTGGCCTGAGGTATAAATAGCAGGCTCTTAGGAGGCGCCCAGTGATGGCCGTGAGGGGGCGGGCAGGGGGCTTCTGAAGCTGTCTTTTTCCCTCTGAGACTGTAAGTCAAGAAAGGTGCTCCCCTCCACCCCCAGATTGTTTCTTTTTTAAGTTTTAATCAAGAAAAATTCGAGACCAGGTCTTATGTAGCCCAGGCTGGCCCTCCAACTCACAACGCGGCTGAGAATGACCTTGATTGAGCTGGCCCTGCTTAGCCTCCACTTGCCCCAGGCCAGGATTAAAGGTGTGCATTCCTGCATCTAACTTTTTGCTTTCTAAGCCTTACCGAGTCTTTGGGGAGGGAGGGAGGAGACAAGAGGCTTGCCTCAGTCACCCTGTCCTCTCTTTTCTGTCTTCCTCTCTCCCTTCCCTTGACCTCCATCTCTCCTTCCCTGGCTTCCAACTCCATCCCTCTCTGGCTTCCATCTCCCTCCTTCCCTGGCTTCCTCCTCTTGGTCCTCAGCTGGTATTTCTGTGCAACCAGCTCCCTACAAGCCCTGGAGATTCGGTGCATCGAGAGGGCTCCTGGCCAGGAGGGCCATATTGATACCCACTCTTCATGTCTGGCTGCTGGGCTGCGTGCGGACAGGGCGTTCAGCTCAGAACAATGAGGATGCTTGGGAAAGCCAGGCCATAGGCTCCTAGGACTCGGTGTCATCAGAGACCTACCCCAGGTCTGGAGCTGGGCACAGCTAGCAGCACCCAGCCATAGGCATATCACATCTTTGAAGTATGTATCCTCTTGGCATCTGGAGCATAACTTTAAAAACCTCAGCATTCCTGGGATTCACTGAAACCCAGTAGCTCAGTGGGCTGGTCACTGGTGGAGCGGAAGACATAGGTTCTCCAAATCCGTCCTCGAAAGACTGGTGGGTCCTCGGAGCTGCCCATTGGGTTAACACTGGAAACCGTCCAGCACCGAGTATGATACCTGGAAGACTCAGGCTGGGGCAATGGATCCCTCTACCCTTGGTATCTGTAGGCCCCTGGGCTGGGCCTCCCACCGCCGCCGCCGCCTCCGCCGCCGCCACCGCCACCACCACCGCCGCCACCACCACCACCACCACATACTGCTCTGTATCCCCAAGGCTGCTCCTGAGTCTGACCTTCTTTCAAGACTGGTTCATTGGATGCCTCCTCCAGGAAGTCTCCCATCGTTCTCCCGACATGAAGGACCTGTACCTCCTCCATGCTCTTCCATGGTAGTGGCTCTCCTGAGCCTCCTCAGGTAGCCACCATTGGTCACAGCTAAGCCTCCAACTTATAGCTATGTGTGCAACCCGAGCCAGGTGCTTCTCCATCCCTCTAAACACCTCTGGGAGCAGGGACTGTTCCCACCTTTGTGCTACAGAGGGGAAACTGAGGCTTAGCGAGGTGCAGGGGGCCTGCCTGACCCCACAAGTATGTGGCAGAGTGAGGTTTGAGCTTGGGCTTGGCAGGTTTGGCCAAGTTCACAGCGCTCTTCCTGGGCTCTGAGTCTCTGTTTCCCCAAGGCCTTGAACAGGAAGGACCACCCTGGGGAGAGCATGTGGATCGCAGCCTGGCAGGCTCTGTGTGCGTGCTTCTTCTTTATGAAGGTCACACAGTCCCTGGCCCTGCTTAGTGTTGTTTTTGATGTGCAAGGGCGATGTGGAAATTTCTGTTTTATGTGACCTAGTTTCTGTGCTTTGATAATGGCATTCTCTTTGCCACCCCCCCCTCTGCCCCACCCCCACCCAACTCCGAGATTTTGGAATCAAGTTCACAATCCCAGTCTCTTTCCCCAGGCCCTGGGCTTCATGCCCCAAGTCTAGGTAGGGGGCTGATGCATGTAGTGGCTCCAGAGTCTTTGTTATTATTATTGTTTTATACTTCATTTGTGTTTGTGTGTTCGTGCATGTTGCAGGTACACGTGGAGGCCCGTGGTCACCCTTCATGTTGTGCCTCAGGAGCCGTCCATCTTGCTCTTTCAGATGGGGTCTCTCACTGGGACTGGGGCTGACGGGTTAGGCTAGCTGGCCAGTAAGCTCCAGGGAGCCCCCTGTCTCTGCCTTCCCAGAACTGGGGTTACAGGGGCCAGTGTTGGCTTTTTAATGTGGGTTTTGGAGATTGGTCATGGGCCTTCATGCTTTCTCAGTACTTTACCCACTGGGGTCTTTCTGAGAGGAATGATATGATTCTCCTAGGTGGCTCGCTGGAGTCTCCCTGGACGGCCTCATTCTCAATAGAAACTGTCATTTTTTTCTTTGACTGTCACCCCAACCACTGCACATGGCCTTGGCATAAGGGACCCCCTGTGCTTTTCCCCTGAAGTGTTAGCCGGGTGGGATTTGGGGAAACCTGGTCACTGGGCTGCTGTGGTGTTGAATTTCCCTGGAGAGTTTCTTTTCTTCCTATGTCTGACTCCCTCCATTTCACTATGAAGTGCAAATATTTGCTGGAATTTGGTCTGTTTTCTAAACTCGCCTGGTGTCCCAGGATGGATCTTTGTGTGTCTTTGGGGGGTGGGGGTGGGGCAAAGGGAGTCCACACCCGTTGGTGGTCACTGACTCATGAGAGTTTTTTATAGTTGCCCGCTTCCCTCACAGAGTCATAGTGAGGATTGGGGGATTAGGAAATGATTAGTAGGGGCTGGAGGGATGGCTCAGTGGTTAAGAGCCTTTCCATGCATGACTGAGTCCTATTTATGGATCCCCATGGGTGTGGCCGTCATAATTTTCCTTCCTTTTTTTTTTTTTTTTTTTTGTTGTTGTTTTGAATCTATGATCATCTGTACCATTTTCACCTTTTTGGCTGTTGAGAACAACGTAGCCTTGAACATGGGTGTACAAGTTTACGAGAGGGTCTCCTTTTTCACAAAAAGCTGGACATCAGCATCTTCGCTGATGTGAGAGCTGGTGTCTGTCCTTGTGAAGGCAGAGAGTGGCTTGTCCCCAGACCTGGATCCACAGGCGTGTCTCAAGAGCCGGTCGCGTGTCCTGCTCTAAGCTGGGGACTTGTGTTCTTCAGGCTGCCTGGGAACCTCAGAGAACAAACAGGAAATGCCTCCTGAGGCAGCAGGGTCGGAGGTGTTAACAGCTTGGGGTCTCCCAGCCCGTAGAGTTGGGATCACTTGTGCCATACAGGGTGGTACCCCATCACCTGCTGCTGTGGGTGCTAGGTGACCAACATGTCAAAGCTTTGAGGTGGTGACGGTATTCCAGGCAGAGCTTGGAGGGCGTATCACTGTATATGTTCTGAGGCGGAAGGATAGAGTGGTGGGACACCTGCCGCTGGAGATCTCCTCAGAGAAGATGTGTGATCCGTCGGTGATCGGTACTTTCCACTCAAGCCTGTAAAAAGCTACAGGTCTAGGCCTGGACCCGTCTCTGGATCTTGGGGCTAGAGTCTGGACTCTGAGGTCCAGGGGTATGGAAGCCACCATTTCTGGTTCCAGGGCTCCAGACATGGTAGAGCTTTCTGTAGACAGGAAGAAGCCAAGCCTTGCATCTGTACAAGCTGTCCCCCGTAACCCCCACCCTCCGTGGCTGTGACCAAGGGCCATCAGGGTCTCTGGGGGAGATGAAGGATCCTGTGTGGTGTCATCGGACTGGGGCGCACACTGTCTGAACCTTGCCACTATCCCCCACCCCCAGCTGACATGCATACAAGCTTATGCACAGCTTGCAGTCTCTGGGCCCACACACTGCCAGCATGGAAGCTCGCTCACTCGCTTCCTTAGAGCTCGTTGTTTTTCCTACTGGCCTTGATCCCGATGCTGTTACATTCTATAGAGATTTAAAATCTTAGGAGGAAGCATGTCCCTCCGGGGGCCAGGAGAGACGGTAATAGAGATTTAGTGACTTACCACCTAGAGAATTAGTGGAGCATGTGGGGAGAAAGAGGGCTGTGGGCCATGCCTTGCTGGGTTTGGGACATCATCCAAGCAGATTTCCCTGCAGGCCCGAGTACCAGCAAGTGAGGGCTGGTTGTCATGACTCTCTGCTTGGTCCACGTGGGAAGTGAGGTGAGAGGGGACATCCAGGCTGGCTGCATGTGGATGCCCTCTTGGAGGTTAACTGTTCCCAGGGCAGAGATCTGGAAGGGTTGTGCCCAGCAGGGAGGAGGTATATGTCCAGGCTGAGCTGGCTTCTGGTCTGAGATTCTAGCCTGTTTAAAAATAGACACAAGGACAGCACAAAATGTAAGAGTTCACTACACCTCCATCAGACTTCCGTCCCAAAGGATGTGGCACACTTTAAATTCTGATCACCCGTGTGTGCAAGCAGGCCTGTTCACACCCCAGACACAGCTCTGCCAGAGACAGAAGGCCGCTCCATCTATGTTCTCTGCCCTTGCTGGGGTCTAAGCTTTGTCTCCCAAAGCAGCTTCAGGCAGGTCTGGAAGCCGTTAGAAGCAACCAGAAGCTTCCATGTCTCAGTCACATATTCCAAAGAACAGTGTGGACAGCCTGGTCAGGCTTGGAAGGAATGAAGAACTGCTTGATGCAAAGCAAAATGGTGTGTGTTCTGGGCTGGGAGCACTTTTCCTCGGCCTCTCTGGGCCAGCCACCATGAAGGGATGTGCATGCAAGTGCCATGTTGGAAACATGGGACTTTCCTCTTGGGCTCTCTGCATACTGACTGGGTCTCTCTTTACTCAACAGTGACTGACTTGCAAGAAGAAGGCAAGAGTGCCATCAATTCTCCAATGGCCCCGGCTTTGGTGGACATCCACCCTGAAGACACCCAACTAGGTACTGTGGCCACTTGACATCCTTTGCTGTCCATCCCTGGGGTAGGACCCCCCATGGGTGGGTGGTGGTTGAGAACCTGCGTCTTATTCAGAGAGATCTCTGGGGAGAAGCGGGCTTCTGCTCCTGTCTTCGGTGCAGGTTTCATTGGCATCCAGGTGTAGATGACTAGCATTGGGAACATGGCTTGTTATGGTCACAGCTCCAGGAGATGGCCAAGCCGGGCCGGGCAAGAAGTGGAGGAGAGAGAGGAGGAGTTGGCTTGTTTACTGAGTAGAGGACTGGATGGTGTGAGCTCCAGGAACAAGGTACTGACTCAAGTTAGCTGACAGCTAGCCTAGGGGATGAGAGAAGATGAGGCAGAGAGTGTTAACTCAGGGTATGGAACCCCATAAATCCCTAGAGGAGGAGGCTAGAGGACAGCCATCCCTGGAGGAAAGTCTCCCTGGGAAGAGCGGGCCCCAAGGTCTCAAAGCGTGAAGAAATTTAGAAACTAGGCACATGTCCCAGACACCCCATATATCTCAATGGCTGTCCTGAAGAGCCATGCCAGGCCTGCAGCTGGCTGGGTGGGAACTGTGGATGGGGAGGCCCCTGACTCCTGGCGGGTCGATGACAGGGTGGCAGTCAAAGTGGCCTTTCCTGGCCTCGTGTTTTGGCAGCAAGTCACTGTGGAAGGCAGGTATGGGACACTGCTTATTTCCAAACCCTGGTTCGGATGGAGATCCCTGTCTACCCAGATTTTCCATGACAAGGGCATCAGGGGGAGGAAGCAGGGGAGGCCCACCCTGTGGCCCAGAGGTGGCCTGGTACCCGAGACCACTGGTCTGTGACGTTCTGTCCCCGCCAGAAGGACATGCCTGTCACTGCTACTGCAGCTGATTGTTGCAGCAGCTGCAGCCTGGCTGTTCTCTGCCTGGGAAACTGGACTTCCCCCCACATCCCCGCTGTGGTCAGTGGGCCCACAGCACCCTGGCGTCTGTGGGACCTGGTCCTTTCTGTTCTGGCCCCCTTGTGTCTTCATCCCTGCCCCACCTTCCTGTCCTGCTCCCCTGATGAACTCCACTGGCCTCTTGCTGTCTGTCAGATCCAGGCTAGAACGTAGAGGGAAAACCTAACTGGGGAGATGGGTAAAATGTCATCCCTTTGCATGGTTTTGCTATTTCTAATACTTCCCTGTACATCTTGTATTGTATATGATGCCTCTGCCCTGGTCCATTCCTATATCCCAAACCACGAGGTAGTGAGGAAAGAGCTGCATACGTGCATCCCAGGTCTTAAGGGGCCCCCAGAGGCCACGCCCCAGGGACAGGTACCTCAAGGTCATAGGCAGGTGTAACAGTTACCTGCCGCCTCACTAGGGGCGGTGTTTCAGGGCATGGCTCAACCAGTCACCCGCTACACAGTGATCCAGTAACTACTGGTGTTCTCAGCTCTCTCCAACCCTCTGGTTCTGGCAGGGCACTTCCCAGCCCACGGCAGGGCTACCCACTGTCTTTTCTCTCCCCATGCCAGCATGGTTTAGACTCACTAGAGCCTTTGGAGTCTAAGGCTGGGGAGATAGAGACTAGCTTCATCTCCTCCTGCTTCCCTGCATGATTTATTTCTGATCTTGGTGTGTAGCCGACAAGGCAGGAGACCTGTTCTCGCTGAGACCATGGTGGGTCTCTGCTTTTCCCCCTGTTTCCTGCCCCATGTGAGTAAGCAGGGAGTCCTCTACCCCCTGACATCCTTGTCAACCCTCCACCCCACCTCCTCGATTCACTCTGGCCCTTTCTGTCTTTGGCAGAGGAGAATGAGGAGCGTACCATGATCGATCCCACCTCCAGAGAGGACCCCAAGTTCAAGGAGCTGGTCAAGGTGAGGTACAGTCTGATGTGATTGGAGCATCCCTGTTGGCTCCAGGCCTTCTTTCGGAGCCTCAGGGCTTCTGTAGACACAAGGAGGAGTTGAGCCTCCAGGCTCCTGAGAGGGCCGATGAGGCTACAATAGAAAGGGGTACAGAGCTGAGCTTGTGGGAGCTCATGGACTTTAAACTGACAGCTAGGGAGCCTGTGTGGGACCGACCTAGGCTCTCTGCATGTGGGTGACCGTTGTGTAGCTTGATCTGTTTGTGGGGGTCCCTAGCAGTGGGACCAGGATCTGTCCCTGGTGCATGGGCTGGCTCTTTGGAACCTGTTCCCTATGGTGGGATGCCTCACTCAGCCTTGATGCAGGGAGAGGAGCTTGGTCCTGCCCCCTCTTGATATGCCATGTGTTGTTGACTCCCATGGGAGGCCTTCCCCTTTCTGAGGAGTGGATGGGGACCGGTAGAAAGGAGGAGGGAGGAGGGAACAGAAGAAGAGGAGGGAGGGGGAACTGTGGTTGGTATGTAAAATAAATGAAATAATGAATAAAAAAAAAAGAAAGGGGTACAGAGGAGTAGAGTGTGGGCTGGAGAATGAGATGGATAAGTTTATTAAGGTACACAATATTTTGGGGAACACAATACCACCACATTTCCTCTCTTTTTGTCTAAAATTAAAAAAGGCTTATAACTAATACAAGAAAAACTATCCAATAAGTATATACAATATGTACAGCCAAAATTACACTAATGATGTCTAGTTCATTAACATTTGACAGATTCAGATAAAAACTCCATTATATATATTAACAATGTCCAGTCCAGTAACTCAGACCAAAAAATTTTCATTATTTATCTTATTTAAAACAAGTAGTTCCCTTTTTTTTTTTTTTTTTTTTTTTTTTTTGGTTTTTCGAGACAGGGTTTCTCTGTTCTCTAGGTGCTCCCATGTGCTAGGGCAGCCCTATGCCTTTATGGGGCTGTCACACGGTACTCACAAGAGCTGTACAGGGTCTGTTTGGAATCAATACACCCTGCAGACAGGCCCAGTTGTTATAGCTCCATGGGGTCTGGATTCAAGCCGTTTGGGGGAGCAGGCTGTTGTTTTCCCCCACCCTGGCCTCATCTGAAGAGGGGCCTTGGTGTCCTAAAATGTCAACTTGACATAGCCTGAAGTCACCTGAAAAGGGAGTCTCCACTGAGGCCTTGCCCAGATCCGACTTGGCCTGTGGCATGTCTGTGAGAGATGGTCTTGATTGCTAACTGATATAGGTGGGCACAGCCCACTGTGGGTGGCACCATTCCCTTGGCAGGCAGTCCTAGGTTATATAAGAAAGCTAGCTAAGCATGAGTCTGTGAATAAACCAGCAAGTAGTGTTCCTCCATGGTTTCTGCTTCAAGCTCCTGCGTGAATGTCTACCCTGACTTCCCTCAGTGGTGGACGGACCTGGAAGTGTAAGCCAATAAGCCCTTTACTTCCCGCAGCTGCTTTGGTTGGAAATGTTTTAACATGGCGATAGAATGAAACCAGAGCACCCGGGGAGCGTGTGACTGTCAGCTGGGTGGGAAAGCAGAGGCTTTGCTCCCAAAGGTCACAGAAACAGGTGGGCAGGACCGTGGCTCAGTGGCTTCCAGGAGCAACCGCCTGCCCTTCCCTATCACGTGTCTGATCCTGTCCAGGGGCAGCTTGAGACGTTGATTGCTCAGATCTAAGCCACAGTAGGACTCCTGAAGGCCACCCACCTGAGACAGGCAGGCAGATAGGGTCATACCTCAGAGAGACCCAGACTTGGTTGGGGTGACCTGGGTGTGTTGAAATACTGCACATGGCAGTGTCCTTGAGTTTTCACAAGGGTCCATTCAGGGGAATCAGGGCTGCTTGCCCGCTGTGCCTTCTAGAAATATGAACTGGAAATGTCTGTTATGGCTACCCAAAGAGGGTGATTTGTTTGTTTGTTTGTTTTTCAAGGCAGTGTTCCCTGTGCAACCCTGGCTGTCCTGGAACTCACTCTGTAAATCAGGCTGTCCTCGAACTCAGAGATCCACCTGCCTCTGCCTCCTCCTATGTGGTGGGATTAAAGGTGTGAGCCACCACTGCCTGGCTGAGGGTGATTCTTTTTCCTTTTTTTTTTTTTTTTTTGAGACAGTGTCTCACTGTGCAGGGGAGAAGGATTTTATCTAATTTGCAGTTCTGGGTTACAGTCCGACACTGGGAGCATGTCAAGGTGGCAGGAACTTGAAGCAGCTAGTCACATCCACAGTAAGAGCAGAGAGAATGAATGTGTGCATGCTTATTTGCTTGCCTATTATTCTCAGCCTTTTCCATTCTTATTCTTTTTGAGACCCCATAGGTCTAGGGGTTGGTGCCACCCACAGTGGGCTTGGTCCCCTCACATCAATTAGCTTGATTAAGACAGTCCCCCACAGGCCAGCCCAATGTAGACACTCCTCAGTTGAGTCTAGATTGTGTCAAGTTGACAATTAAGATCAACCATCTCTCTGGGCAGTGATGGTGCACACCTTTAATCCCAGCACTCGGGAGGCCAAAGTACATAGATCTCTGAGTTTGAGGACAGCCTGGTCTACATAGTGAGTTCCAGGACAGCCAGTTCCAACCTTAAAACCTATCTGGTGCGTTGGCCTGAGCAGGTTAGAGGATAGCTCGGTCTGGCTGACATCCTGGGAGAAACTCTGTCTCGGAAAACAGAATAAAACAAACCCCAAACCAACCAACCAAACAAACAAACAAACAAAAACAACAACAAACCAAACGAACGAAAGATTACCCGTTGCATCTGGGCTGGGTGGCCAAGGCTGCAGATGGAGGTGTCAGGAAGAGGGAAGCCTGGCTCCAGCTACTGGATTGGAGGAAGGACAAAAGCTGTGTGCTGAGGTCTGTGGGAGCCTCTAGAAACTGGAGAAGCCAGGGAAGCAAGGTCCTTAGAGCCTCCAGAGAGGCTAGCTTTCCTCTCCTAACACTTGACCTCAGCTCGGTAACAGCGGTTCTGGGCTTCTTGCCTCTGGCGTGTGAGAGGATCCATGGGAAGCCACCAGAGTTGTGGAAGTCCCCTAGAGCAGCTACAGGAAGCAAATCTCCTTCACTGGAGCTGACCATCCACATCAGTCAGACAGGGTGGCCCTACACCTACCACAGTGGCCGAGTCCTTGAGATGCCTTGAGACGTTCCCACAGCCATCCCATTGGCCTTCAGCTACACATCTGGAGACTAGACTTCAGACAACCTAGCCTGAGATCTCATCTCCCAGCAGGCTGGTCTTGACCTAGCACTTTCGAAACCTAGTGTGAACACCAGGCACAGGGGAGCAGTTCTGGGGCTTTAGTGGGGGCTCATCAGCTATCGTGTGGCTGTGTGGTGAGGTGTACAGAGTGTCGAACTGCTTGGCAAGGCAGGGTTCTGAGACAGACAAGTGTGGGAGGTAGGTGCAGTGGTTCTGGTGGACTCGTCCTGTTGATCAGGTGTACCAAGCTGGGAGAATAGCTGTGGTCTGGTGGGAGCTTGCTCGTGTTGGAGGACTGTGGACGTTTCCTTTTTCTGTCCTGGCTGTCCTGGCTGGCCCAGATAACGCACTTGTGCTATGAGTGTGGGATGAACAGCCTCCCAGCTGCTGCTAGGACTGGACTTGGTGCCTGGCTCGTTCCCAGGCACCTCGGGTCTGCTCTGTTCAGACCCTTCACTATCATTCCATGCCTCCCTCCCTCTGTCCCTCTGCTCCACATACTCTGTGGCTTTGTTGCTGCTGTGCTGAGCAGGGACCCTCTGAGTGTATGTTTAGAGGTGACAGTTTCCTCCAGGACACACTGGCAATCTCAGGGGTCCCAGCATACCTTAGACTTGATAATTCACCAGAAGTACCCCAGAACCCACTGGAACAGTGGTTATCAACCTGTGGGTCGTGACCCTTTTGGGGGTTGAACAACTTTTTTACAGGGATCTCTTATCAGATATCCTGCATATCAGATATTTACATTATGATTCATAACAGTAGCAAAATTACAGTTATGAAATAGCAGAAATAATTTTATGGTTGAGGGCCACCACAACATGAGGGACTGTATTAAAGGGTCGCAGCATTAGGAAGGTTGAGAACCTTCCACTGCACTGGAAGCTGTTGTCCTTAAGGTCACCGTTGGAGACAGGCACAGTTAGCTGGGGGAGGCACACTTGGGGTCAGGATCCAGGGAACGGGCTGTGGGAGAAGGGGCAGAGGCTGGGAGCTTGTGATTGTACCTCTATGCAGATGGTTCCGGAACCTCAGTGTCCAGGGTCACTGTGTGAGTCTCATTGTTTCAGAATGTTGTCTATGCTGCAGACCAGTGACCCAGCTTCTGGTGGTCCCCTGTGGGGGTGCTGTCCAGAAATAGGTTTTGTGTTTTGTTTGTTTTTTTTTTTCCCCTAGAGCTGGGGAGGGCACCCAGGACCTTGCTCCATGACTGAACCATACCCCTGCCTCCCCAGATGTGGGTTTTTTAAATCTTAAGACCTATCTGGTATGTTGGCTTGAGCAGGTTAGAGGACAGCTCGGTCTGGTTCACATCCTGTCCTTCTGGACAGGGTCATGGTGGCCGTCTGTCCTTCACAGCCTCTCCCAGTCTTCGGGACCATGGCTGAGTTTCTGAGGATGCCTGGCTGGCCTTGTTTCTTCCTCTCTGCTCTCTGTCCTCTCTGTTTTCCCTCTGTTGTCTTGGTGGCCTTCTCTGTCCCCTGCTACTTTGCGATTGTCACCCTTGCCACGTTGTGAGCTGCCGTCTGCCTTCATCTGAAGTCCCTGGCTCTGGCTGGGCAGACACTGGGATGAGGTTGATCATTAAAAAACTATTTTGAGCATCTGCTGTGCTTATGGGGCCATTTAAGGGGCGAAGGTCCAATCCCAACTCAGGAAAATGCAGTACCTCAACCCATGGCCATTCATTATCTGGTGATGGGCATGGGAAGGGATCAGGTCTAGTGGGGAGGGTGCATTGGCCAGCCAGGCATCACCTTAGACACGGACCTGCATTTTGTGGGCCCAGGAGCCTCAAAGATTCACCCTAATGTCCTCTTCTAGCATTTCTTCCTGTGGCCGTTTCTTCTGGTGTCTGTTGGAATCAACCCGAATTTCTTGTAGGTGGCCAGTGTGTTGGAGGCTTATGGCTGAGATACTTCATGTCATTAACTGTTCTGTTAGGAAGCATCTTGTGCTTTTCTTTTAGGGGAGACGCCTCTGTGCTCAGTGTCTCCATTTGGTCCTTGTCCCCGGGGCCTGGCCCAGAACTCTGAAACCCTCAGAGTTGCCTGGGTATGAGATCTCCCTGACGGCACACACTCTTGGTCACACCTGGGTCACTGCTAATGAGGGCATTTGGTGAAACCCCAGTTTGCTTCCAATGGAGGATGATCCTAAGGGGACCCAAACATGGGTGGTGAAGGGGTTGACACTGTTGATCTCTGGGAGGGAAGGGGCCTGGAGGGTGGTTCTTTTTACTGATGGCCAATGACTGAGCTCGTAACCTGGGGTGCCGGACTCTGGGCAGTGAGTGTCATAAGCATGTTGACTACAGAGGCATGTGAGGTTAGAGAACTGGTGTTGGAATGATGCATTTTAGAGTTGGGAAGAAAAACCCAATAAACCCACACAGCCCTTCCTAAGCAGGCTAGCCAGAGCAGCTAGGCACCTCATGCTGGGTTGCATCTCCCTCCAGATTTCATATCTCATCGTTCAGTTGCTGGGCAAGGCTTACCCTTGTCATGAAGCTGGTTTTTTCCCTCTTGTGCCTGGGTTGTATGGAAGTGCTCTGCCAGGCTCAGTCTCCACTGACTCCGCCCAATCCAGTAAGGTGCAACTCCATCCCCAGGGGACAACACAGCCAGGACTCTGTTTGGAAATGATTAAAATGTAACTGTCATGGCTCTGGGGGAGACAGACTGCAGACCTGATTATAATTCAGAGGGAACTAAGGGGAAAGTAATTTTTTATTCTGGTTAGAGCGGGCTCATAGAGCTAGCCGTGATCGAGTGCCGTGTAAGGATGTAATTAATATATGTCCTCCTTATTCACCCGCAGGACTTGGGGCTCGCAGATGAACGAGTCCCTAAAAATAATGGCTGATGCTATCTTTAAAAGCTCTTTTGTAGAACAGAAGATAAGAAGGATGACCGGGAGCAGAATGATGGGGTGACAGGCGATGTCCCCAAGTCAACTGCTCCTCCTGGGGGGGGGGGGGGTGGCAGTGAGACAGGGGAGGATGCTTGCCTCCTGGCCCCGAGAGCCTGGCCCATTGCGTAGAGTTCATTTTTAGCTTTTTTTTGTTCCTGCCTTTGGGCTCCGAGTAGGCCAGAGATCTAGATGTGGGGTTTTTGTTTGTTTTGTTGTTTTCTTCTTTAAGTTTTCGATTCTCATAGAAGAAACATTCTCTCGAGATTTCCTAGCAGGATTGTGTTTGAGAAAGGAAGCCTCTGGAAGGGCCTGTAGGGCAGAGAGTCCTTTCTAGATGTGAATTCCCCGAGGCAGTTTTCTGGTTTGTTTGAGACCTCAAACTGGGATCTTAGCCACTGGGGATAAGTGCTGAGCCAAACAGCTCACTCACCAAGCTCACAGTGTACCTGGGAGAAAGCATGGAGAGGGCCGAGTGAATATGCGATCAGGTGGCAAGGGGTGCCTGGAAGCCTCATACCCCCTTTCTGCTGCTTCCTGCAGGGCAGTCTGGGAGGTGGCATTTAAGCAGACCTCTGCCTCAGTACCTAGGAGAAGGTCATGGCCAACTGCCCAACAGCAGGTGCTTGACATGTTCTAGCAACCATTGAGATGGGCAGGGTGACAAGAGCCTAGCGAGCATGCAGGGGAGTGACCAGAGACAGAGACACAGTGATAGAGGTATGAGGATGGTGGCCGATAGCTAACGGCCATGTTGGCTCATGTTGGCTCTCAGGGTGGAGGAGTCAACTCTTCCTGAACGCTGTGGCAGACAGGGGCAGGGCTGGCTCTGGGTTCACCCTGGGTCCACCCTGTGTGCCTTCCATGCCCTCACTGTCCCCAGCATAACTAACACCCATGACAGGTCACTGCCCTTGTGGGCAGGGACTGCACGCATCTCTCTTCATCCTCATGGCCCAGGGTAGAACCTGCTGCGGACACTCACTTGCGTTCTTATCATCAGGGGAGACCCCGCAAAGGAAGGCCCAGCAGCTGTGGCTTTTGCAGTTGGAGGTGGGACAGCAGGACAGCAGGACAGCAGGACAGAAAAGCACAAGCTTCCCTTCCCTTTTTGATGACGGGCAGAGAACATCCACCCTTATCTGTTGTCTTGGGGTTTCTGTTGCTCTGATGAACACCCTGACCAAAAGCACCCTGGGAAGGAAAGACACCTAGACCTTGTAATCATCGTCCGGATAAGCCAGGGCAGGAACTCAAAGCAGGAACCTGGAGGCAGGAACTGAGGCAGAGGCCATGGAGGAGTGCTACTCACTGGCTTGCTCAGCGTGCTTTCTTATTACACCCAGGACCACCTGCCCAGGAGCGGCACAGCCCAAATCGGGCCCTTCCACATCAATCAATCACAAGAAAATGTACCATAGGCTTGCCTACTGGACACTCTGGTGGAGGCCTTTTCTCAGCTGAGGTTCCCCTTCCCAGGTGACCCTGGCTGTGTCCACTTGACACCAGACCAGTCAGCACAGCAGTCGTGGCGACCTCAGCACACTGTCGTGTTTTCATTCCTTATCAAGTGGAGATTGTGCCTTTTTTTTGCACAGAGGAAATCCTTGCTGGGGTTTGCAGCCTCCAGTGTGAGAACACACCTTAGACCCTTGGGCAGAGGACAAGCGGGCATCTAGGATATGCCCCTTGCAACCTGTTTCTTCCAGTCAAGCCCTGCCCAGTGGTCAGAGAACACAGGCCAGACTGGAGCCCAGTCAACCAGAGAGCTGGAGAGGGCGCCGACTCTCCCCCTGCCCCCCCCGGGAGACGCTTTGACACATCCACAGAGCTACAAGGCTGGGTGGCCCTTCACCCTAGCCACATGTGACTCATTAGCGCTGAGATCCCTGTGAATAGTGATCTGGTTCAGTCTCCTGCGGTTCCTTGGAAGCTGGTCAGGACTTGAGGGGACTTGGCTTTGTTGCCAATTTCTCGGTCACTGCTTTCTTAGAGAACGACAAGACACTGTGCATTTGGATTTGTGCACTTTGATCCTTCTGAGAGTGGCCACAGACCTCTACCTCCCAGAGGCTCAGGGGTCCAATTAGATAGCTTAATCCATTTTGCTGGCATGGGAAAGTCACAGTCTGAGGGTCACGGCTGCAGCCTGGGCAGGTATCTGTTTTATTCTGGGTGGGATGGTGAGCAAGCATTGTCCTTGGGGAGCCCTCTGTCCCAGAGACGATGAACAGTGCAGGGGGCATGCTTCGACAGCGTGCCCTCCCAGTGTGTTGAGTGGAAAAACCTATTAAGAAAAGCCTTCTGGGGAAGGTGGGTCTGGAAAAATAGAAGCGAAGAACTTGACCATGAGTGTTCCCAGCGGCTTGATGGACAGAAAGGGACACTGCTCAGCTGTCCAGCAATGGGGGAGACAGAGAAGATGTACATAGATCTGGGTCACGCGGTGGTAAGGTGTTCAGCCGGAAGTGGGGGAGAGGTAGGAGCTATGACACGGATGGGCTTCAAACGCCATGTTGAGAGAAGCCAGGTGTGAGGGAGCAGTTTGCATAGTGTGGAATCCCATTGATGGGACTCAGGATCGGGAGATGGAGAGGGGCAGAGCTGCAGGGGGAAGGAGGTCTGGCTTCTGTCCGGGGACAGGATAACATTCTAATGTGGTTGGGGTGACCGTTACAAGCTTGGTGATCCCTGCAGGGTATGCAGGTGGATTCTCCATTGGCCGAACAGTCCGCAGAGTTCAGTGGACAGCAGAGCCAGGCTGGGACCGCTTGCAGTAGCCTGGGACTCTGGACTCAGGGCTGCTGAAGTGCAGGCTAGGAGGGGGGTTCATGCTTCATGGCCCCCTTCCCCCTCTCTTCCCAGCACGTATTCATTTAGTATCCAGTGCCCAAGTGGAGCTGTAAGCGCTTCTGTTGGGAGACATATGTCACCCATTACCCATGGTCCCTGCAGGATCCCAGCCTGCCTGGTCCTGCCAGGGCTCTGTTGGGGACTGTTAGGAAGTCCTAGCTCCATGCATGGGTCTGGCTCTCCACTCGTGCTCTGGCCATGGACCAAGAGATACCTGTTGTCCTCCATGGTTACCAGGCAGGTGTCTGGTAGCCCTTGTGTCTTTGGGCGGCTGCCCGTCTGAGCCTGCTCTGACCCTGCTTTCTCCGACTACTCTGACACGCCTCTCCCCTCCCGCAGGTGCTCCTGGACTGGATCAACGACGTGCTGGCGGAGGAGCGCATCATCGTGAAGCAGCTGGAGGAAGACCTCTACGATGGCCAGGTGCTACAGAAGCTTCTGGGTGAGTGCCAGGACCCTACCACGTGACACCATCCTCCTTGCCTTGGGCTTTTGGGAACTGACCCAAAGCTTGGTTTATACCTCCTGGTAGCTCTGGCTGTGTTTTCCTTGCTGTCTGTCTCCATGGTTTCTCCGCTGGGTACGCATGGTTTCTCACGGGGCTGCAGCAGGTTTTATTGGATGCTCACGCCATGGACCAAGGAAACAGGGTTCAGAGAGGAGCCATGTCCCTCATCTCATCTCTCTGGCCAGCCTGGTTCCATCCAGTGTTGAGCACTTTTAGGATGGGACATGGCAGAGGGTGGGTCTCCAACAAACCCCATATGAGGGAATTTATCATTGTCCTCACTCATACTTCCAGGCTTTACTGTCTCCAAGTTCTGGCTGAGGATGATTGAATGTGTTCTCAAGATAGACTGATGGAAGGAAAGATGGACAGGTGGGCAACCTTTCCATCAAATATTACTGAGCCTTGCTGAAGGCTGGGTTCTAGGTCAGTGACTGCTGAAGCAGACATCCCTCTACCCTGCCCTTCCACAGGGTGTGGTCTGTCAGAGCAGACAGTGACAGATGCCATGGGTCTAGAGAGTATAAAGGCCATACAGTTGTCATATCATATGGCCAGAGTGGGTGACCTTACCAAGTGCTGGGGTCTGAGCTCCTGGGGAAGAATAAGGGAAGAGTGGCCAGGAGACTAGAGAAGAATGAAGTCAGGGGTGAGGCATGGTAGGTAGTGCCTCGGGATTCATGATGCCTCAGGCTGGTGTGGTGATTCATGCCTGGCATCCTAGCACTTGGGAGGCTGAGGCAGGAGGATTGCTAGTTTAAGGCTAGCCTGGCCTCCATAACAAAAGCCTGTCTCAAATAGAAAAAAAAAATGTGTATGGCCTTGGGACCAGCTCTTACCTAGGGCTGTTGTTCCCGGGGATGTTGTGAGCGCATCTTGGGGGCTGTGCTATCACCTCCGGGGGAGTCTTGGTGGCTGTGGGATGTGGTGAGGTATTGGCTCTCAGGCTTGCACCGGACTCTTCTCCCTCAGCTGTGTGTCAGGTGCCTTGGGCACAGGTCCTGATCGTACAAGTCTTTTCTTACCACAGCAGGTTCTCCCAGCAGCCCAAGGACAGGCCCAGTGACCCAGCGTCTCCAAATGCCTTTTCATCCAGGGCATTTGTGCTATCCCTATTCTTTCCTGACTTCTCCCAACTCCTGCCCCACCTTTTACTCTTCTGTCTTCTTATGACATCTTTGAAGGGTTTGGACATCTTGTCCTATAGAAGATGGACCGATATAGATTCATCTGATCACTCTTTTCTTTTTCTTTCTTTATTTTGATTTTATGTGTATGGGTGTTTGTGTGTGTGTGTGTGTGTGTGTGTGTGTGTGTGTGTGTGTGTGCGCGCGCACGTGTGTGTGTGTGTGTGTGTGTGTGTGTGTGTGTGTGTGTGTGTGTGTACACGCACACGCACCACTTGCTTGCAGTACCTGTGGAGGCCAGAAGAGGGCACCAGATCCCTTTAACTGGAGTTTATAGATGGCTGTGAGATGCCATATGGGTGCTGGGAATTGAACCCAGGTCTTCTAGAAGAGCAGCCAGTGCTCTTAAGCACTGAGTCTTTACTCTAGTCCTGATTTTTCTTTCCTTAGCGTTACAAAGTAATACTTTTTGTGAATCAGAGCCCATGGCTTCACATTGTTGGAGGTGCACAGTGCCAGGCTTCTGATAATGATGGGGAAGGTCTGATCCTTAGCCAAGGGGATGGCCAGTGAAGGAGGGAATGGTGAGATTATGGGGTGCTGAGTGGCTGGGTGGCCATGGTGGTCTCTCTGCAGAGCTCACAGCTCAGCAGAGTTCTAGATCCAGCCTCAGTGGTGGAGGCTCTGTGGCCAGGTGGAACCCGTTGTGAAGCAGGGAAGGAGGTGGGAATCTGGGGTAAGGCTGGGAAGATAGACAGGGCCAGCCCTGGTAGACAAGGGCTTTCATCCCATGTCACAAGAGCCACTGGGAGTTTTGAACAGGGCCATGCCGTGATCTGAGTTAGATTTTACCAAGTTTACCCAGGCTTCTGGGTGCAGAGTGGGTGGGGAGGAAGGTCTGGAGTTGGAGCTGGGTGTGGCTCAGGATGCCCTGAAATGGGTTCTGAAATGACTCTGGCCAGAGTTTGGAGTGCAGATGTGGACAGATGTTTCAGAGAGTAAAGCTGCCACAGGAGCGGAGGGTGGAGACCAGAGGTATGGACTGAGCAACTAGTGAATGGGTGAAGAACTGGGGGCCTCATGGGTGAGGATTTGGGGTGTCTACCTGTCCGGAGCCTCATGCTGGGACCAGAGTCAGGTGCTCCGGCTGCAGAGTTAGATGGAATGCAACCACTCGGGGGTGGTGTTTAGCACCATGGACCCAACCATTTCCCGGAGAGGGGTTGCAAAGTCCTCATTGGGCCAAATACCAAATGGTCAAGAGTGAACATGGAAGTTTGGTTAAGAATTCCCATCTTAGAATAAAGTTCTGTGGCTCAGAAATGAAGCTGGAGAGTTGAGATCCTTGGGTAAGGGCACATGTCACTAAGCTGACGGCCTTTGCTCCCTGAGACCTACGTGGTGGAAGGAGAGAACTGACCTCCAAAGCTGTCCTTTGGCTTCCGCACGCATACTGCGGCCTGCATGCCTACAGACACAGACGCCCCCACAATCAATCAATTAATTAATAATTTTGTTTAAAGAACACGCTGGACTGTGTGTTTTCATAAATGCCCGGGTTTTAGGGTGGACACCTCAGGGTTCCGGCAGTGCTCTGTAGTGTCTTCCTGTAGGCATTGGCCTGCTGGAAAGAGTGGCACACTCCTGCACAGCTCTGTCTGAGGCTAGCTGCTTGCCATGTCTACAAACTGGGCATCTGAGTTTCGGACAGTTGGCTGAGGCCAAGGGAGCACACTGAGCTTCAAATGATGTGTCACGAGGTCCCAGTAGATGGTGAGGCTACCTTGGGTGGTCAGCCTGCCTCCTCTCCTGGGGTTTGAGTGTGGCATCAACTCAACTTCTGTCTGACTCTTGGACTTGGTGATTAGGCTGGCGAGGGTCATGATTGTATGTGTGTATGTATGGGTGTTTGCATGTGTGTGTATACAGGTGCCTGTGCACATGTATGTATGTGTGAGTGGAGGCCAGAGGTCCATGTCAGATGTCTTCCTCAGTTCTCTCCACCTTATTTCTTGAGACACGGTCTCTCGCTGAATCGGGAGTTCACCAATTTGGCAAGATTAACTGGCCGGTGAACTCTTGGGATCCTTCCGACTCCACCTCTCCACCCACCCCCATCTGTGCTGGGGTTATAGGTGGGGACTGCCACACCCAGATTTTTCTCTTGGAGCTGAGCTCAGATGTTTATGAGCCACCTGACTTGGGTGCTGGAATCTGAACTTGGTTCTCATGACTGAGCAACAAGCACTGCTCTTAACCTCTGACCGTCCCCACTCACCCATGGCAATGCCTTTTCATGGAGCAGTCCTTCAAGCTGATGCTGAATCTGGGTATCCCAGGACAGGCTCTGGCTTTTCATCAACACTGCCTGTGGTTGGCTGTCAGCCACACTGATGCCTGACCCGGTCCATCTTTGAGAGCAGATGTTGTTGACCTCATGGGCACAGCTTCCGGTTCCCTCTTCAGCTTGCCTGGTAGATGCGGCACTGAAGCCACCGTGCCTGTAAATCCCACTCATTGCTTCTCCAGGCTGTGTCGTGTGAGGCTTGAGGCTTGTCCCGGCTCTGCTGTCTGTGTATTGTGGAGTGCTTGTTATACCCTCTCATTTGAATATCTCTAGTCGGTACTTGAAGAAGCAGCTTGGAAGCCTCTTCTGTCAAGTGGTTTGGACAGAGAAAAGGACAATGGGAAGAGTATTCAAGGCTGAAGAGGACGTCAGTCAGCACATCTATGCCTGGTTGCGTGGGCAATGCTGCTTCTGATAAGATGCAATGATGACTCTCACGGCCCCTGAGACCAGGGATCCCAGGAGTGACCTTGATGTAGGTGCTGGGCTCTCGGGCTTTCCAAAGGCAGAGCTATAGATCAAATAAGAGGTGCTGGCTGAGCAATATGATGTCAGTGGTGGAGCCAGGACTGGTCAAGATGAGGGAGACTCAGCAAAGAAGTCTGGAACTCCGCGGAGTGGCACATGGAAGTAGGAAGTATTGGGGTTTGTTTGTTTGTTTTTTGCATGGGCGTGTACATGAGAGTGTGGGAATATGTTTGCCATAGTGCCCATGTGGAGGTCAGAGGGCAATTCCAGGTACCCTTCCTCCTTCCCCTGTGTGTGAGGCAGGGTCTCTTGCTCACCTCAGCTTGCTCCAGGCTGGATGGTCCACAACCTTCTTCTCTTGCTGTGTTTTCATTCCTGCTCCTCCAGGAATGCTGGGATGCAGATGTGCACACGGACACACCTTGCTCTTTGTGTTCGGGGGTGGGGGGGTGGGGGGGTGGGGAATGCATTTAGGTTCTCATGCTTCATGAAGCAAGCGCGTTACCTGCTGAGCCACGCCCCCAGCCTGAGGAGGTGTTTTGAGTGGATGACGAGGGTAAACGATGAGGGTGGCATGGGCCCTGGATGAACTTGGTCATGTGGCACTCATCAAGGGTGAGCCCCCGGCCCCGCCCCCCCCAGGAGCCCCTAATCTTGAGAGGGGATGCTGGAAACAACAGGGGGTTGCTGCAGCAGGCTAGGCTTCAGCTTGCCTGGGTTTGTAGCACTCACCTCAAGTTGGTGGGCAGGGTGGAATGTCCATGTAGGAGGCTGGGGGTCTCCCGGGCCAGCTGGGACATCCTTAGTCCTTGTGTGCCATCACCCTCAGCTACACGCCGCACTCAGGGCTCACCCAGCCTTTCTCCGTCCCTTCCATATTGGTAAGAGGAGGCCATGGCACCTCTGCCACCCCAGCAGTCGGCAGATCAGTTCCGGATGGATGTGCAGAGAAGTCTCTTTTCCCTGCTTTGTGGAATCACTGTGTCATGGAGACCTAAGGCAAGACAACGGGACAAAGGACCTGCTTCCTTGGGCTGAGTCATAGCCTCTAATCTCACATTCACATATTGACATCAGTGCTGGCTAGGTTTTATGTCAACTTGACACTAGCTGGAATCATCTGAGCGGAGGGAGCCTCAACTGAGAAAACGCCTCCGTAAGATCAGACTATAGGCAAGACTATATATAGGACAGCAATTCTCAACCTGTGGGTCGCAACTCCTTTAGCAAACCCCTATCTCCAAAAATACTTACATTACAATTCATAACCGTAGCAAAATTACAGTTATGAAGCAGTAATGAAAATAATTTTATGGTTGGGGGTCAGCACAACATGAGGAACTGTATTAAAGGGTCACAGCACTAGGAAGGCTGAGAGCCACTGCTGAGGGCATTTTCTTAATTAGTGCGTAATGTGGGAGGGCCCAGCCTACTGTGAGTGGGACCACCCCTGGGCTGGTGGTCTTGAGTCCTGTAAGAAAGCAGGCTGAAGCCAGGCAGTGGTGGTGCATGCCTTTAATCCCAGAATTTGGGAGGCAGAGGCAGGCAGATCTCTGTGAATTTGAGGCCAGCCTGGTCTACAGAGTGAGTTCCAGGACAGCTGGGATTATGTAGAGAGACCCTGTCTCAAAAAAAGAAAAGAAAAAAAGAAAGTAGGCTGAGCAAGCCACGAGGGGCAAGCCAGTAAGCAGCACCCCTCCATGGCCTCTGCATCAGCTCCTGCCTCCAGGTGCCTGCCCTGTTTGAGTTCCTGTCCTGACTGCTTTTGATGATGGACTATGATTGGGGTATAGAAGCAAAATAAGCCCTTTTCTCTCAAAGTTACTTTTGGTCACAGCAATAGTAGCTCTAACTAAGACAACATCCTAACCCTCAGACAGAATGTGACTGTGTTTAGAGACACGTTTTAAAAAGGAGTAATTCATTGGAAATGAGGTTATGAGGCTTGGCCCTACTGCAGTATGACTGATGTCCTTATGAGAAGAGACTAGCCATGGGACATGCTGCCTATCTGCCCATCCCAGCACTTGAGATGCTCAGGCGGGAAACTGAGTTCAAGGCCAGCCTTGGCTACATAGGGAGACCGCATCTCATTTAAAAAAAAAAAAGTGTAGCTTAGGAGACAGCTGCACACAGAGGGCCATCCATGTGGGAACACAGAGAAGAAAACAGCCAACACCTTGTCTCAGACCTCTGGGCCCGGGGCTAGAGAATGAGCCTCTGTAGGCCACCACTTGGCTCTACCCCAGCTAGCGCTGACTGATGTAGCTGCCTCCTCTGCTATTCTAGGTGACGTGGCTGGTGGCAGGGGACAAGAGGGCCTGCTGGGTTCTCTTCGTCCCTTCATCCTTCCCTGTTTCCTTCCCCAGTGTCTGCCCTGTCCTTGGTGGCCGCACCCCTGTGGACCTAGCTTGTCGTGTATTTTCATGTCGCCCACAGCGCGTGCTCAGCTGTGGGTGTCCCTGCTGGGGCCTGCGACATGGGTGACAGGTGGTGAGAATCCGTGGAAGCAGGCACCCTCGTCCCCAGAGGCAGTGTGGAACCGCCAGATTGTTATCTCCATCACACTCACCTCTGCCCGACCTGCCATGTGTCTGTCCATGGCCTTTCTTGGTTGTCACATTCACTGTCTGTCCCCCTACTGAGGGCCTCTCTTGTCTGTCTGTGTGTCTCCAGCACCCAGTAGCTGTTTGTTGAGTGAACATGTGACTGAGGGGTTGGACCATGTGCAGTAGAAGCCCATGTACCATCTCAGTCCACAGATTGCAGAACTGACCGTTCTAACCGCAGGAGCTGGAAGTTGGGGGCAAGAACACTGAACTCCTGGGCCCAGCTAAAATGTGTGCAGCAGAACTTTGTGGAACCTTATGGGGTTCATGATCTCAGTGACAATGTGGCTGTTGACAGCCCTGCATTCCGGGCTAAGGACATGGAAATCACATTCCAGGAAATTGCCTCCAGTCACCCTGGGTCTGGGCCTTTGCTAGTTGGCAGAGGAGCCCTGTCAGGAAATATCACATCTTGAAATTAAAGACTAGGAGGGAACAGGGCTCCCTGCCTTCAGCAGGAGCCCCGGAGCGCTGGCTGCTGTATCTGTGGCTACCTGCTCTCACCTGCTGCCTCCCCCATTCCCAAAGGAAATTGAAGGCGGCTGGGTCTCCGTCTGGGTAATTGAATCCTGAGTGAATGTGACAATTCTCGTCCAGGCTCCTCCGGAGTGCTTCCTGCCTGCTCTTAAAAAAAAAAACACGACACAGTCACAAACTCGGCAAATCTCTAATCAAACTTCTTGCGGTGTGAAAATGTTAGAGATCAGAGGAGGACCTGGGAGTGCAGGGAAGCATCGCTGAGATTTTCTTTTTGTGTTTATTGAAATTTGAAGTCTGGGACCCTACCGGGACACCCCCCCTTCCCACACTCTCTGCAGCCACCCAGTAACTTCCTCTTCCTCATCCCCGTACCGCACCCTTTGCTTTTATTTGTAAATTGTTATTATTATCATTATAATTATTATCAATTGCCCGTGGTTCTTCATCTAGGGGCGCGGCTTTGTGAGATTTTCCCTACCCATGCTGGCCTGTCAACTGGTATTGTCACTGTCGGGCCTTATTCAGGCAGCCAGGTGGTTGAGATTTCACGGGTGTAGCTTCCCAGGCACACCTAGGAGGTACGAGCTGGCATCAGGCCAGGGGACAACTTTGGAGCAGCTCTGTCCTTCCTCTGTGCCTTCCGGTGCCTGACTGCCACCACAACTGCGCTTGGCCCCCAGTGGCATCTTGAAGGATTCTTTTCCAGGTCATAAGCTGTTCCTGAGTGCCTGTTTCATCCTTAACTGCCCCTTCTCTTGTAGTATAACTTTCTCTCAGTAGAAATGGCCTCTCAAGGCCAGAGCTTCCTGGCTTAACACTGCACCGCGGGGCCAGGGATTTGGGCTAAGATGCCGGGTCCCCCTGGTGCCCCTGTTCCAGCCAGGGCACAGATGGCTCCAGCTCCTTCTGCTTGGACACTCTTGCCTCATGACCTTGTCCTTGTCTCCACAGAAAAGCTGGCACACTGCAAGCTGAACGTGGCTGAGGTGACGCAGTCAGAGATCGGGCAGAAGCAGAAGTTGCAGACGGTCCTCGAAGCTGTGCAAGACCTGCTTCGGCCCCACGGCTGGCCACTGCGCTGGAATGTGGACTGTGAGCGGCCTCTGTGTGGGGAGGGAGCGTTGGAAGCAACCATCCATCTTGTCTTCAATCATCTTGTCTTTCCATCTTGTCTTCAATCATCCAACGATAGCCCTGTGGTTAAAAAACCAGTGCACCCTCTTGACCGGTTCTGCCAGGGGCCAGGTGGCAGAGGAGAGGTCTGGGAAGCTAGGGTGGAGAGCGCACAGCTAAGGGCACAATCACACACCAGTGCTCTGCCTCCCCACCCCCTTACACCGCCCCCACCCCCGACCCCCCTCTCCCACCCCACCTCCGTGGTTCAGCTCTAGGATTCTCATTTGCTCACATTTATTTGTTTATTTTGTGTGGGTCTGAGTGCACGTGTGTGGAGGCCAGAGGTCAGCCTCAGGCAGCGTTCCTCAGGAAACATGCACCTTGTTAGTTTTGAGGTTAGGGTTTCTCACTGAGACCTGCAGCTAGCTCACCAGTGAGGCAGGGCTGGCTGGCCAGTGAATTCGGGTTCCTTCTGTCCCCAGCTACCCTGTGCTGGGATTACTAGCATGTGCTACCATAGATGGTTTTTTAAAAACTCCAACTTGAATCCTCATGCTTGTGTGGCCAACATTTTATGGACTGAGACATCTCCTCAGACCTTGTATTGTTTTTAAGAGTCTCGTGTAGCCCAGGCTAGCCCTTGGACTCACTATGTAGCCAAGGCTGGCCTTTAAGCCCCGATTCTCCTATCTCCACCTCCTGAATGCTGGGATTATATGCCTGGTCCAAGGAGTTTTTGTTGAGACTTGATACCAAACACCCAGGGTAGAGCCATATAGGGGTGGCCTACTGAGGCAGGTGCCAAGGAGCCCATGCTGGTTCAGGAATGTCATCTGTCAGCTGGTTTGAGGGATTTGTGGCATCAGAATTCATAGCCCAGAGGGAGCAGAAGGGCATGAGCTGACTGAAAAAGCTGATGGCATCTGTCATGTCCCTGTCCCCACCTCCTCTGGCTCCTTGCAAGGCAGGTGTGATGTGGTATGGTACCAGAGCCTGCCCTTCATGGCCAGGGCTCTGTGGTCTGCATAGGGAGCTTGGATCTTGGCTGTAGAGATGGGACTGACTCTGCCCCTGGTTTCTTGGCATGGCGTTGAGTAGACCCATCCTTCTAGCCTAGGAGCTGGGGCTGTGGGTAGGAGGTGCCTGACCAGCTGCAAATCCCTCCACAGATTTGCTGTAACCTGGCCTGAAACTTTACATTCAGGGAGAGTCAGAGCAGGCAGCCAGCACCGATTGGGCCTAGAGCAGCTCCTGCCCTTGTCACCTACCCCTCTGGGGACAGCTGATTGTACAGCAGCAGAAGACTGCCCAGTGCCAATGATAATGACATGTGTTATTGTGGTGGGTGTGTGGCTATGACCTGTCCTTCTCCCCGAAACCTGCGATTCTCTGCTTTAAAAAACATGATGCTTTTAAAAGTGGCTGCCAGGACCAGGCACAGTGACACACACCTTTAATCCTAGCACTCGGGATGCTGAGGCAGGTGGATCAGTGTGTGTTTGAGGCCAGCGGTTCTAGGCCAGCTAGGACTACATAGTGAGACCCTGATTTGCCCCTCCCCTCCCCCCAAAAAGAAAAAAGAACATGGTTGTCAAGTTGCCTTGGGCCAACAAGAAAGAATAGAGAGAAGCCAGGCAGAAGCAGGCAGAAGTCCCCTGGGGCCTTATCAGCTCTCTCTGTCTGAGGTCCTTTTGCCCTTCCCCAGAGGTCTCCTTGAGACATACCCTTAAGATGGTTCCCTGGTCCCTACTGCATCTGACCTGAGGCCTCTGTTTCTTCCCTCTCCACCCCAAAGCTATCCATGGAAAGAACCTGGTGTCCATTCTTCACCTCCTCGTCTCCCTGGCCATGCACTTCAGGGCCCCCATCCACCTTCCCGAGCACGTGACTGTGCAGGTGGTGGTCGTCCGGGTGAGTACACACTGGGCCATCTCTTTGCCCGTCTCTCGGTTGGCGAGGCAAGCTGACTTTTTCTCCCTGTAGTTTTCCAGGAGGCTACCTTGTATTTTTCCCCTCTTGATAAAATGCATAGCTCACCCTGGCTCTTTGAGAAATGATTGGAGCGGGAACAATGGCGTTGATTTGAAGAGTGGCACACGGGTGTTGAGGTTTAATTTCCCAGATTTCTGAAAAGAACGTTCATTTCTCTCCAAAGCCACCGAGTCAGAATTCAATCCCCTTGAATGTGCTTATTACTCACTGGAGGAGGCTGTGACCGGCAGAGTGAAATAGACACCCAAATTAAAGGCTCTCTACATTTGCTCCGTATTATAAGCTATCATTCTCCATTATCTCTTTTTTTAGGTTCATTTCTCTTGATTTACTTGGAGAAGGGAGCCAGGACCTGGGGTCCTGGTAATGGGGCCAGGCGTGGATTTGCCATGCATACTGTCCTGTTTTTCAGTCTTCCAAGCACACAGATGCTGGCCCGACTTAGTTCCTGTGCACAATTTCACCGTGCATTACATTTAAACATGTATTAAGTGCCTACTGGGTGCCAGGCATGTGCCTCAACTTGTGGGAACCCTGAGTGAGGAAAACCCATGTGGCCTGGAAGAGCCGCCACGTCTGCCAAAGGGCTGAGGTCACAGTTGGGACCTGCATGTTGTTGGTGTTTATGTTCCCGGAGACACCCAGCTTCTCTCCGTTCTCTGAATTTTTAGCTTATCTGTTCTGTGGTCTGTGGCCCATGACGACCTGGCTGAGCCTGTGTTTTCTGAAGCCGTTCTGACCTCTCTACTGCTCTGGGAGCTTAGCTGTACCCTGCCGGGAAGGCCCTTTCTGACATTAAGTGAAGGTCACCTGCCATTCCTCCCTGCTTCCTTCCCAGTCAGGATGTTTGTGGTCAGCGAGAGTGACGCAGACCCAGGGGGACCATTCCTGTGGCCCTAGTCTTGGCTGCTGGTTCATAGGCAGCGGGCCGGGAAAGGCTTCCCAAGGACACATGGGAAAACGGTTCCTAAACCTACCTACGTCAGCCCCAGGCCCCAAGAGTGCTGAGCGGGCTCACCGTCCGGGTATTTCCTTTCAGTCTCACACGTTGGTCCAAGACAAGCTTGGATTTTTGGAAAGTCTGACCGCTCCCAGCAAGCACCCTCCAGCATTCGGTGCCTTGACCAGGGTTCCTGAGTTGTCTGTGCAGAGCCCAAAGTAGAAGGGACCGGGTGAGGAAGTCCAGCTAGCTGGCAGCTTCTCAGAAATAGCACCCCAAGCTCCGTTCAGAGCTTCTTTCTGCCTCGCCTGAGGTCCTCTGGGCTGTCCGTATGCTTGCTCGGGTAACCCACTATCTAAATGCACATGGCATTTCATGGCTGGAATGCATGAAGGCCAAGCCTTGCTTACCCCCAGCCGCGGAAGCTTTGGGCAGGCCTTTTGATTTCTCAGGGTTGCCGCGATTTCCCTTGGGGTGATGGTGCTAACCACACAATTATCCAGCTCTCAGTTTACCAGTGATTTTCCCAATGCCCAGCGACTAATAGGCACCTCATTCACGCTTAGCCTGCAAATAAGTGAACCAAATACCTAGAATCTTTTGGTGGGCTCTCGAGTGTCATTTGTCGTGAGGCTGGAGGTGAGCCAAGCTGAAGTCACCAGCTGCTGTTACTTTTGGGGTTTTGTTTGTTTGTTTTGTTTTTAAAGATGTATTTACTTATTATGTATACAGTGTTCTGCCTGCAAGCCAGAAGAGGGCACTAGAACTCATTATAGATGGCTGTGAGCCACCATGTGGTTGCTGGGAATTGAACTCAGGACCTCTGAAAGAGCAGCCAGTGCTCTTAACCTCTGAGCCATCTCTCCAACCCGCTGTTACTTGTTAATAAGAATGAGTCTACAGGATCCCTGGAGGCCAGCTCAGGGAAGAGTGGGAGGGGCTCCTGGTTAGGACAGATTCCTGTGGTTCTGGTTACTTTGGCTGGCCTCTGAGAACTCCCGGTGTATATGGGCTGCCGTCCACCATCCCCTCGGCTCTCCTCCTGGCTGTGTGCCTGCCAGGGTTGCTGGGGTGAAGCGCCACTAACTGGGGGCTTCAAGTGGTGGCGGATTTCTTCTCGCAGCACTGCTGGCTTCATTCAGGGAAGCAGTGGTCCTTTTTGCCCTGTTCTGCTTCTGCTGCCTGCCTTTGTCCCAGGTTCATGGCCGTGGTCCTCCGTTTCTGCTCTTTTGTTTTTCAAGAGTGCTGCTCGCCCCAGCTTCAGAGTTCGTCACTCATCACTGCTCATCTCTGTGTGGCCCCGCTTCGCTAGTATTGGAAGCCACTAAGGAAAAGCAAGTTCTGAGGTCCTAGGTAGACATGTTTGGGGCCTTCTGTGTGGGCCATTATCCACATGTTCTTTCTCTGGTGTCTCCCCAGCACGTGAACTTCCTTACTACCCATGTCCCCTGCCCCAGCTGCAGAATATGAGCTTTATTGGGTGGGTCTTGCCTGGGATGTTTCTCTTGAGCCTTGCTTAATGGCCTTATCCCAGGGCACCATGGAGAACAATTTGAGGACAGTCATAGACCCTGAAAGGGTCTCCCTTGTGATCACCTGGAGTATACCTGCCCAGGCATGAAGTGTGCACTGGGTATGTGGCCCTCTCTAGGCTGGCATCCTGCCAGGGTCACCCAGGAGGGGATTTCCCATGAGTTCCACGTGTGTTCTCTATGTGGCTCCTGCCCCGTGGTCTGTGTATTGATTTTCTTGCTTTGGGGTTTTCAGAAGCGGGAAGGCCTGCTCCATTCCAGCCACATCTCAGAGGAACTGACCACGACCACAGAGTAAGTGGACGGCGGCTGCCCCTCGGGGTTTTATACCGCGTACCAACTGGCCTCCAGGGACCCATGCCTCATTCGAGCCAGGCCCCAGACTCTGGCTTCTGCCAGGGACACTGGCCCTTTATAAGCCTGTATTCCTCTATATTCTTTAGTCCTTGTGTGTGCTTTTATGTGGAGGTACCTGCCTGTCTCCTGCCTCCACACACTTTCTTCCAGGCTTCCCTGTCTGTCTCTCTCCCCTCAGAGGCTTTCTAATTCCTTATTTTAGAAGGTGAACCAAAGGGATGCTTCAGTCAGTAAAGCGCTTGCTGTGTGAGAATGAGGAACTGATTCTCAGCACCTACATTAAAAAACAAAACAAAAACAATTCAGGTATGGGGGTACATATCTGTAACCCCATCACTGTGTTGACAGAGACAGGAGAATCTTTGGAGCCCATTGGTCAGCCTGTCTAGCCAAATCAGTGAGCTCCAGGTTCAGTGAGAGACTCTGCCTCAAAAAACAAGGTGGTGAGTCAGTCTCTGACCTCTGCAAATGCTCACACTCTCACATGTATGCACACATCTCTCTCTCTCTCTCTCTCTCTCTCACACACACACACACACACACACACACACACACACACACACACACATACATTACACACAATTGAAAAAATTTAAGCCAGGTGGTGGTGGCACGCACCTTGAATCCCAACACTCGGGAGGCAGATGCAGGCGAGTCTCTGTGACTTTGAGGCCAGCCTGGTCTACAGAGCTAGTTCCAGGATAGTCAAGGCTACACATAGAAACCCTGTCTCGAAACAACCGCCCCCCCCAAAAAAAAAAATTTAAAAGAATGTCAGGTATGTTAGCTCAGGATGGCCACGGAGCCTCTTGTGTCCTGCTTGCTTCCTAGTTTTCCTCTTCACTTGCCAATCACCAGTTGCTCCTTTAGAGGAAGGAACCATGTGACCAGTCAGAACTGTCCTATGGTGGACACTGTGGAGTCCTCTGGTCTCTCTGAGAAAGCTAGAATTTTAAATAGCCTAGAGAAACTCTACCCAAATGACAAACTAGACAGTGTACTGTGTGTGTGGTCCCACAATGCCCCATGGCGGGTCCTAGGAACCCGCCACTTTCCCTCCTCCTGACTAAACCTGTTTCAATGTTTAAAACATCGATGGCGTCCGCTAGCCCACTAGCTCCATTCACGGGGATGCTAAGGCTGCGCATCTATAGCCTTTCGGCAGCTGACTGGCACAGAACCCACTCAAGCGTGGTGAGTGGGCTGCCAGAGCAGCTGAAGATGTGGCAGTGTTCCCTGTGACGGGAGTGTTCCGTCCTGCTCCCTGCAGCCCTCAGGGAAGGGCAGAGGGGCGGGGGGGAGCAGGTGGGAGTTGTGTGTTGTGCCAGCACAGTGGGTCTGTGGCTGCAGAAGGGTGAGTTCAAGGACTGCACGGTGGGGTGGGGGCTTGGTGGCCTGACTCGAGACGCCACTCCTGAGTCATTTCATTTTACTCACAAGCCTGCAGCCTGTCGTGTGAATGGGCTCAACCAGGCAGTTCTGTTAATCTTGCTGTGACTGGTCCTGTGGGGTCTGTATCTGAGGGCTTCCCAGGTCCTGATGGACCGAGGCAGCCTCTCATACTGCCTTTCCTCCTCATGGGCTGGGCTTCCTCTCTAGTTCCCTGCATGTTCTGGGAAGCTGAGTACCCTCATCCTGGCCTAATCCTGGATTCCTGTACCTCGCCTTTTATTCTGTGGGTCATCCTGAGCTAGGGATTTGGGGGAACAGACTCCACCTTCTGGCCTTGAGTGGTCAGGGGCCTGTGCAGCTGTGAGAAGCAGCCAAAGCTATCTATTGCCATCTGCACAGGGTGAGGGGGACCAGAGAAGGCAGCAAGAGATGCTGGGGGCGCCACAGTCATCAGGGGCGAAACCTGAAAGCAGAGAGAGGTTTGGCCACCAGCTGTGTCCAGCACTCTGGGGGCCTGCCGTGTGCCCCCTGGAGCTGGTCATGGGAGGAGCGGGGGGTGGGGTAGGGGTGGGCGGGTGGTGAACATGGTTCCTCTATTCCGGGGCTGGGGAGAAAGCCAGGCTGATGGTTGGGTGGAATGTAAGAGCAGGCACAGGGTGGAGGCTTGGGAAGTTCTGTGGCCACAGTGGTGTTTTCAGGCACAGGTGCACACTGTAGTCAGGGAGGGAGACACGTCCGTTGAGCCATTTCTGCTGGATGCCAGACACTTCCATGTAGCCAAGGAAGGAGCTGAGATTTTTTTCTAGTCCCTTGTCTGGCCCCTGTCCACCCCCACCCCCCATCCTTGTGGCCACAGGGGCTCTGATGGATCCGTAGAGCATTTGGTGCCTGCCAAAACTACAAGAGTCCCTGGGCCATCATGGTCCCTGCGGTGCACCTCCTGCCTATATCCTTCCTGCATCTTCTCTGCTGCACGCACCTCTGGGGATGCACAGGCCTGAGGTTAGTTTGGTGGGTTTTTTGGTTTTTGGAGAAAAAGTCTTACTATGTAGACCAGGCTGGCTTTGAACTCACAGAAATCTGCCTGCCTCTGCCTCCCGAGTACTGAGATCAAAGGTACGCACATTACACCGGGCACATTGTTAACACTTAACTCCTAGTTTCCCAGAGGGCTCTCCCTCCAGGAAGCCCTTCCAGCTTGCTATTCCAGCCAGGTGAATGGCCTTACCATTCCTGTAGCCTTTCAGAATCTTCCTTGTTACCGGCTCTAAGCTGTGGAGGAGAAACTCTGGCCAGGTCCAGACTCAGGGTGTTTGGTTCTGTGTTCTTTATGTGCTGCACATAGTAGGTCTTCCCAGTAGGTATTTAATAAGATGGAGCCCAAGCACTTGCCTACCCTAGAGGTTGGTGCCTAGGGACTGAGTGAATCTCTTAGCTTTAGGAAGGGAGCACATGGGTGGCAGCTGAGCTTCACAGAAACTCACCCTCATCCTCTGGAAGTTGGCTCCAGGACCATGACTCACAGGTCTTTGAGGTGGCTGGGTTAGCTGCAGCCACACCAACTTAGTTTACTTTCCATAGCTGTGATAAACAACCATGACCAGAAGCAACTGAGGGAGGAAATGGCTTATTCCAGTTTAACGGTTGTCGTCCATCACTAAGAGAAGTCAGGGCGGGAACTCAGGGAACGAACCTGGAGGGAGACACTGAAGCCGAGGTCATGGGAGAGCACCGCTGACTGGCTTGCTCAACCTGCTTCTCATCCAATCCAGGTCCCAGTCCCAATCAACTCAAAGCAAACCCCAACTCTGGCAGTGTCAACAGCTTAGTGTCTGACGTCTGAGACTCACTATCTGCTGGGCGCCAAGGAGCCTGCGCAGCTTGACCTTTCTGGCTCTCCCCTCTGCAGCACACACAGCTGGTCTCCTAGGCTCGCGCGGACCCCAAGCCATACTTGCCGATGTCCTCGGTGGTCATCCCATAGTACTGGCATCTCTAAAATGCTGTGGTCTCCACTCCTGGCCTCTCTAGGGACTCTGACCCTACCACGTGTTGCCTTTCTCCGTGACCCCTTCAATCCTGGGGCTTCTGCTGCAACAGAGGCTACCACTTCATCAAGGGCCTCTTTGGGTCTCTCATAGTGCCAGGCTTCAGCTTCTCTCTGTGACCCCTTCACGCCTTCAAAACCAGCACCACCTTACCAAGTTCAGATGCCAGCCCCAGGTACAGCCTTGGCCCCCTCTGAAACACAGCTTCTGTGTCCTGACCCTAAGGAAACGCTTCTCAGATTTTACATCATCAATGCTGGTTTTTTGTTTATCACAGCTGATTCTTCAGTCCCAGCTGACCCGAGCCACGGATTACCTCAAAATACCACCTAAAAAGCCCCATAGACGGGGTTGGAGAGATGGCTCAGCGGTTAAGAACATGAACTGCTCTTTCAGAGGACCTGGGTTCAATTCCCAGCATCCACACAGCAGCTCACAACTGTCTGTAACTCCAGGATCCAACACCCTCACACAGACATACATATAGGCAGAAGAACAACAGATTAACATTAAAATACATTAAAAAGCCCCATAGAGTCTTTGGGGGACTTTCAACATTCCCTTCAAAACTTCACCAGCAAGGTTTCCCAGCCTCATTTTCCAAGTTCTCACAACTCATTAATCTTTAAGCTTTCAAATGATTTTTCTTCCAGGCTCACCCCTCTATCAGTGGTTCTCAACCTTCCTCAGGCTGTGACCCTTTAATATAGTTCCCCATGTTGTGGTGACCCCAACCATAAAGTTATTTTCATTGCTACTTCATAACAGTAATTTTGCTACTATTATGACTCATCATGTAAATATCTGATATGCAGAATGTCTGATATATGACCCTGTGAAAGGGTCATTGGATCCCCCCAAAGGGATGCGACTCACAGATTGAGAAACACTTCTCTATCCGATGGCCATGGCTGTGAGACAATTTGATCAGAACCAATATACTCCTATGTCCCATCATCCATTATATCTGTCCTCTCTAAATGGCACACCAGGGTGGTCACTGTGTCAGGAAAGAGGGCACTATCTGTATGCTGATGTCAGTCATCTGTACACGCCCCTCCCTGGGGGGGCCCTGAGGTTGGGGGCTGGGGTCTGATTGGCTCTATCTGTCTCCTTCTTAAGACTTGGTCCAAGTCACCATCTGACACTTTGTTCTTGTTCACAGGCTTATGATGGGCCGGTTTGGTAAGTACCCTGGTTTGGGGTGGGACACACTAAGACCCGTGGGCACACAGGGGCCAACCCAGAAAGCTCTGGGGTTCTCAAGGTCATGCTTGTGAACTTGGGCAGGAGGGGTGAGGCTGGAGGGAGGGAGGAGTCCAGCCTGGAGAATGTCTCTAGCTTACCTACAGGGAGTGAGGGAGGAAAGGAGGTAATTACCCACTCACCTGACCCTGTTCCCTGGGCAAGAGAGGGCAAAGAGACCAAAAACCTGTGTGCATTTAAACCCTTGGAAGTAGAAGCCTGGCTCCTGGCTTAGGTAGGGATGTGGGCAGTTCAAAATAGAAAGCCCTTGGCCATAATAGTGTTCCCCAGCCGGCAGGGAGGTGAGGAAAAAAACAAAAAAGCAAAACAAAACAAAACCCAAAAAGCCAGAAGTCAGTTAGAAGCTCCCAGCTCATTTCCAGATGTATACCTGACCCTGGGAAATCTTTGGGGGTCAGGTGCCTCCTCCAAAACCTCAAAGAGCACCCTTCTCTAACCTAGAGGTTATAAAGAAGGGACAAAGGATATGAATCACCCCCCCCCCCCCCCGGAGAGCGGACACAGCTCTGACGGCCTGGAAGATCTTGAGTCTGAGAGAAAGCTGTAGCCACGTGGCCCCTGAGCCTTTTCCAATGGGCAGGTGCTATGGCTGCTGGGAAAATTCATGGGCTTTTCAGCATTTTGTTAAAGCAACTCAGCTCTCCTGCTACCTTCCTGGTCTTTAGTGTCACTGTTACTAAACACAAAATAAAGGAAGGTGGAAGGGAGCCTCTGTTCAGTCTGTGAAGGAGAGGCAGGGTGGAGGCAGACGTGGGTCCGGGTGGGACCCCTGCCCCTGTCCAGGTGCAGGCTAGTTTAGAGACATGTCTCTCCCTGTAGCCTCCTCTACATGGAGGAGGCTCTGAACCCCTGGGGATCGCAGAGGCGGGAAGATGACGGACGAATGGGGGACCCGAGAGTGCGTGTCTGAGTGTGGAACTGTCACTTCCGTGTTTGGACTGGCCCTGTTTCAGGTTCAGAGGATTTGAAAAGAGTTGGCTTGGTTGTGTGTGGGGGGGGAGGTGAGCCTGGGTCGGTATCTTGGGAGCCCCGGCCAGTGGGAAGAGCACCTGGTCAGGTGCACAGGGTGTGGCTCCCAAGGAGAGCGCCAGGTGCGCCAGGACTCCCCCACAGTGCTGGGGGACATCTGAGGCCAGGCCTCGGAGGCTGTACTCACTTCACTTCTCACGGGCTCCGGCATAAGATGAAACAGACTATTAGCCAGTGACAGGCAATTAGTTTCGCCCCCGCCTTGTGCTTCTGCTGACGCAAAGAGGTCTCCTAGTTACGCGCCTGACAGCCTCAGCCTTGGTGCAGTGACTCCCTGGGCTCCCAGACATCCTCTTGGCGGTGTGGGGGTGGGGGATGTGGCACTTGGCTGTCCCAAGATTTCTGGTCACATCTGGCTTCAGTGCTCTGCCAGGGTCTGGCCACACTACTACCCTCGGTGCCACAGTGTCCCCTGCCATGTTGGTTTCTACGGAGTCCTCAGCTTCTTCGAACATCGCTAGGCCCGAGGAAGGTCCCAAGTACCCCTTGTCATTTCTGTTTCCTGTCCACTGTCCCTACAGTGGCCTCTAAGGACATCCCAGACATCACATCCCCTGTGGCCTCCTTGATTTTTTTTTTAACCTCCTGAGTGTCCCAGCCCAGCCCCGTGACTCCCTCGCTTCCACTGCTTTCCAGCCACGAGACCCTCCTGCTAAATTACCCATGGTTCCCTCCTGCATTGGCTTAGCTATCACTCACTGGGGATCCCCTGCCACAAACCAGCATACACTGGTCCTGCTACCTCAGGTGGTCTTATTTATGTCTATAATAATGGGTCACACTTAGAGCCCTACTCCTAGGAGCCTCAGTGTTTGCTTGTACGCTCCCCTGCCCCAGGACGGTGGGCAATTGCTGTTTGTCGTCACATCCAATGGCCTCTTCCTTTGCTCGGGACTCTAGAAGTATCCTGGAGGCAGCCACTCACCCCAAGCCTGCATGATCTCAGCAGCCCTCCCTGAACCGCTGTCTCTTGTGAGGAGGGTCCCAGACGGCATGCCGAACCCCTAGGCTGAGCCTTGCTGGACCCAGTTCTCTCAGCCTGCTTGGCCTTCAAGTGTTGTGTGCAGGGGTAGCAGCTCCTCTCTGGTTACCCTTCCATCATTCCAGCAGATAAAGGGGTGCCCAGCTTCTTCCCATCAGCATCTTGTCCTGGCTGAGGTGGGAGCAGGTTTTTCTCTCCCTGGAAACAAGTCTCCTGGGAGCTGGGAGGTTAGAGCCTGGTCTCCATAGCAACGGCTTTGCCAGTTGCCTTTCCTCTAGCTGGTGGCCCTTCCTCCCCAGTTCCCCGACTCAGGGGCCCTTTCTGACGCTGTCAGGATGGGATGGGCAAGACCAGAAGCATCTTCGTCCCACACTCAGGTTGCTGTGATCCAGTCTCCTCCCTTCACCTCTCCACTAGAACCGGTGCTAAAACTCTAACCTGGGGTTCACACCCCTGTTCGCACCCGCTGGTCACTGTGCACCCAGGGTGCTGCACTGAACGATGTAGCTCCCGGTCAGCCTCTCCCCACCCAGGCCACCCTGCTCTTAAATCAACTCTGGGCTCGCTCGTGTTTCTCTTTGCACATTGTGTTCTCTCTGGCTGGAATGCCTTTCCTTCCCTCTCTCTCTCTCAGCAAGCCTGGCTCAGACCTCAAGACTCTTTCCTCCATCCCTCCATTGCCCCAGACCAGCCTGATAGTCAATCGAACCTCAGACACTGAGGGTTATGAGAAGGGGCTGCAGGGGGTAGAAATAGGAGCCCCCAACCCTGTCCTGGGCACAACCTCCTGACTCTCGGTGGATGAGTGGCTTATTGTGGCCCCGGCCTCTGCTTTCAAGGGGAGTCAGAAACGTGGATTAGGGATTAGGGACCCTCCTGTCTCGATTAGTAACTTCCTCAGCTCAAGAGGGAAATTGTGGGGACCTCGACATGCCTGAGAGCCAGGCTTGTCCCTGTGACAATTCTTGATGCTCACAGAGGTGGTGGGGGAACGGACAGGGTTGTTCCTGCTTACAGAGGCAGAGATCCTTTAGCTAGGGAAGTGGCCTGAAGTCTGTGGGCTTTCAAATCACGCGGTAAGGATTTGAACCCAGCTCTGTCCTGTCCCCCCAACCCTTGTTTAGAGCCCCTGGTCCTTCCTGGCCACGGGGCCACATGATGTGTCCTCTTAGGCCCAGGTGAGCAGCCCAGCGTGGGAGGCACCCAGCAGCCACCCACATAGCATTCTGGCAGCCCAGCAGGGGCCCAGCTAAATAAACCAGTGACGTCAAGAGTCTCAGCTCCTGGGGCTCTGCCTAAGCCGCTTTACAGGGCTGCACTGCTTCCTGAGGACTGAGCTCCTTTTGCTCCTTTACAGATTGTTTTCTGGGGGATAATCTGACTTAGCTGATTATGGAAGTGAGTGGCAGCTGGTGCTGACTGAGGGTGGCGTTTTGTCCCCACCGGCTCCTAGGGGAAGGAGCTGCCTCCCTTCCCCCAACAGACAGACAGACAGACAGACACACACACACACACACACACACACACACACACACACGCACACACACGCACGCACACACACACTCTCACACACGCACATGCGCACATACACACACACACACACACACACACACACACACACAAGGTCCCTTCTCTCCATTTTTGCCTCTCACCTTCCCCAAGACTGAAGATGTTGGATGGAGGTTGGACGGAGATGTCTCCAGACCCTGGCCTGAATCTCTGGCACCCTCCTCTTAGGCCTAGGTGGATAGGAGGCTTCCTTCAGACCATCCTGGCTGGCTCTTCTCCTAGGAACCCTGGCTTGCTCAGCTCACCCCAGCCTCCTTCATTCTTCTCCTTCCTCGTCCTCAGCACACCCGTCTCCCCCAAGGTGGGAGAAGGCTCCCTGTGCATCCCCCCTCCCGCCAGGACTCTAAGCTGGAGCTGAGAGTGGACGGCCTCTCTGCCAGCTGGGTCCCAGGATCACATAATGCCCCCGGGAACCGAGAAGACAGAGGTCAGGGTCCAGGTCCCTCCCAGGGCCTCCACTCCCTCTGTTGGCCCTGGAGCCCCCAGGCCTCTGCTTTGACCGGGGCCTATCTATCCCATTTATCCCAAAGACTTCTGTGTCCCCACTTCTTTCAAATATTAGCAGATATTGGGGTTCAGAAGGCACCTCTGGAGGGGTTCCAGGTTCTTGTGTCCCTGAACAAAGGACAGAGCAGAGACACACACACAGTTGCAGCCAGAGCAGCAGGTTTACTGAGGCGTGATCCAAGTGAGGAAGTGAGGCTTCCAATTTGCTGGGCTGGGCTTAGAGCAGGCTTTCCCCTCATTTGCATAGCAAGGGTATTTTGGTTCATTTGCATAGAGTAGGCTTTTCTGAGTGCTCTGTTTGTCACATGGAGTTCACACAAATTCGTGTGTCAGCATCTCTCGCTAGCATCTTAAATCTGCACCCCCAGGGCTGTGCCACAGTGTTACAATGAGCCCCAGGCCACCCACAGACTCTTTGGAGTGCTTGTGTCCCGAGCCAGAGGCACATGCAGATTTTCAGATTAAAAAAAAATTTTTTTTCTTTGTCAGCCTTGGTGGGCTGGAGGTGTCCATTGTGGGAAGGGAGGGATTTCAGGGTTCCAGGGTTCTCTCTTTGCCAACTTGTTTTTTTTCATATTCTAATTTTGCAAGGCTTCTGTCCTCTGGTGGCCTCCCGTAGGGAAGGATGGGGACTTCTGTGCCGATCAGGTGACAGCTTGCACACATGAAACA
Source organism: Peromyscus californicus insignis (assembly GCF_007827085.1). Lineage (NCBI taxonomy): Eukaryota > Metazoa > Chordata > Mammalia > Rodentia > Cricetidae > Peromyscus > Peromyscus californicus. Next base: position 49,009,269 of record NW_026294503.1, read on the forward strand.
GAGCAGGTCGTGGTTCACCCAGGAAGAGGGAGGCAGTGGGACACCTCAGGGGGCAATGGGTTGCCTGCGGAGGACACCAAGGGTTCAGATGCCTTCACGCTGAGCACCTCTGCTGACCCTCCCTGCTGTAGGAGTCAGAGACAGGGCCAGGAGCGGGAAGATCATCCATCTCTCCAGGAGAGTTAGGAACCGAAGGTCCAGCAGGAGAAACTGTCATTTCAAGTTGTGATAAATACAAGCCTGGACCCTTCAGAGGAGGTGACCTTGGAGAGCAACCTGGGGACAGTGGGGCTGTGTCAAAGGCCCTGAGGCATGTTTGTGCCTCAGGGCTGCAGAAAGGCCATGGAGAAGTGTGGGAGGGTGCCCATCTTGTTATGCGCATGGGAGAGAGGGTGGACCACAGTCTAAGAGGATGAGAGGAGGTAGGTTTTCCACCGGCTAGTGGTGAAAAGACAGTTGTACTTTTAGAGTCTGGCTGAGGGGGGAGAGGCCAGTTAACCTGGAGGCTGTGGCCATCCCCAGGTTAGGGGAGGTGGACCAGGAATGGGGGCAGCAGACCTGGCCAAGAGTAGAAGTAGTGGGATTCACAGACAGTGATAGAGCTTAGGAAAGGAGAGGCAAGGGTACTTCAGGTGCTCAGTGGGAGCATGTCGGTGCCCATGTGTGACCTGGGATTCCATGCCCAAAGAAAGCTTTACAGATCGTTAAAAGAGCTCGAGAAAGCCCCACACACTCTTGGTTCATAATCCAGCTCACGATCCCGGTTTTACTCACACTCAGGGGCAATGCCAATCTGCAGGCTCCTCTGCTCTGGCAGAAACTCAAGGGATCAAGCAGACTGGAACCCCAAGGCAGAACATCCTGAGGAGTCAGGGTGGCTGTTTCCAGAACCGATGGCTGAAGGTTGGGATGAGGGTAGCCGAGTGCTCTCTAGAACTCACTTCTGTGTCCTCTCTTGCATGTCATGGCAGAGCGGGATGCCTTCGACACGCTTTTCGACCACGCTCCGGACAAGCTCAACCTTGTGAAGAAGGTAGATCTTTGCTCCCCCACATCCACCCCCTTCATAGGACCCGTGCCTATGCAGACCCTGTCTAAACGCTCTGTGGATGCAGGGAAGGCGGAGATAAGAGATGAAAGGTGTTTGGAATGTCTAAGATTTGCCTTGTGTGTTGAGGCCACGCCCAGCAATGTGTGGCATGGCAGTGCCCTTTCACAATGGGGTCATATAGACCAGACTGAATGTACAGCTTGATCCCTGTTGGCACTGTGCCGTTAAGACTCGGGCTGGCTTAAGAGCATGGTGTCTGATGCACAGCCTTTTTGTTTTAGCCGCCAGAAGAGGGTCTGGAGGTCTCAGCCTGCCGTGTTGGGGGCTGCGGGTGGTCTGCAGAAGGTTGCTGATATTGCCTTTGCCTCTCTGCCTTGACAGTCTCTCATCACATTTGTGAACAAACACCTGAATAAGCTGAACTTGGAGGTGACTGACCTGGAGACCCAGGTAGGCAGAGCGTTGGTGAAGGGTCCCTCTGGCCTGTGCTTCTAGCAGCTCTCAACTCAGGTCGGGTGTGGCAGCAAGTGGGACCACCTTGTCTCTCTCAGGAGGAGCTTCCAGTGTGTAGCCCACAGCATTGCCCCAGCCAGACCAAGCTGGCTGCTCAGACCCTCTGCCCCCTGTAGCTGTGGCAGCCAGAGACTGAAGGCTGAAGCCATGGACTCTGTAAGCTGGGAGTCCAGAGTCCCAGGGTGAGCAGGCTAGCTCCTTCCCAGTCCCTCTGTGGTTTCTGCTGTGTTTCTGCAGGCGAGCTTTGCTATTCTTGCATCCACAGATACGTTACTTCCATCTTCCGGGACCTCCTCCCGTGTCTGCATCTCTGTGTCTGTACATCTGTATTCTACACACAGCTCTCTGTGCCCCTCCCCACCCCCACCTCGTCTGCTTCCCTGGAGTTAGTGTCTAGAAATGGATACATGAGAGCAAAGAAACATCGTGCTGGATTAGAGCCCACCCTAATGATACAAGTGCAGCAGGGACCCTGCTTCCAAATGGTGTCACGTGCACAGAGTCTAGGGATTAGGACTCCAACTTATTTTGGGGAGAGACGGTTCAACTTTTAGCACCCACCCCCACGACTCCATCCCACCCTGCCACAGGGCCCTTTGCTTCGAAGGAAGGTCTATGGGTCTGGAACGCTCTGTGCCCTCTGCTTCTGTGGTAGAGACACCGCAGCCTCACATTTGGTCCTGTGGCAGCATGGAGACAATGCCCCATCCAACCTGGGGCCGGCGAGATGGCTCAGCTGGTAAAAGTGATTACCGAGCAAGCCCGAGGACGCGAGTTTGATCCCCAGGGACACACACAGTGGAAGGAGACAACGGACTCCTGCAAGTTGTCATCCGACTACATACGCACTGTGACACGAGCCTGTTGCCCGTCCCGTATATCATACAAGTTACAAGAATAGAAATAAACATCCATTTGGGGAAATAGGGACAAACCCTTTCTTCCATATGTATCTCAAACGCCCTCTCCTCCAGCTAGAGCGCCATTGTAGTGACAGTCTCTGAGCAGGCAAGAAGCCCTGAGGGTCCAACAGAATTCTCTCCAGCTTCATTGTGTGCTTGAGTCCCGAGTCTGAATCCCCGGCGCAGACATCCCTAATGCTCAGCCGATCCTCCCTAAACCCCTGGGCGTTTTCTTCGATTGCCTTCTCTTTCCTTAACTTCTCTCATTTGCTTTTCTAATTAAAAAAGTAATTCAGGTTCATCGCAGAAATGTCTGAAAATGAAGATAAGGACAACGAAACGAAAGTCACCATAATGTATCACCCCACTGCACCCCGGGGTTTGTTCCAAGCACTTCTCCTGGGGATTCTGGGTGTATGCCGTGTGGTCTGCCTTAGGGAGCAGATTGTGTATGTGTGTGTGCACATGCACACGCATGCCCGTGATTTGCAAATTCGGCTCTTATCCTTAGCTGTTTGCTCATGCAGCACGCTTGCTGGGTGACACTTTAGATTTCCTGAAGCCGGGGAAGCTGAAGTGAAAAGCTGTTTCTCTCCCTCCCTCCCTCCCTACTGCCCACCCCGCAACTCCGCCTGGTCTCTTTCAAAGTGTTCATGCATAAAACAACACACTCACTCTTTTTAATAAGAGTCGATCACACTGGACAGCTGTTTTGTAATGTGTTGTTGGTTTTTTCCTCCCTAAATACATTTGGGCATCTTCTTGCGAGAGATGGATGTCTCTGTCTGAAGCTATTTCTCTTTTCAGTGTCAGTCATATTCATTCTCTCTCTCTCTCTCTCTCTCTCTCTCTCTCTCTCTCTCTCTCTCTCTCTCTCTCTCTGTGTGTGTGTGTGTGTGTGTGTGTGTGTGTGTGTGTGTGTGTGTCCCGTGTCCCTCCCTCCCTCCTTAAGATAGGGTCTTAAAGTTAGGCTTGGATTCACTTTGTAGCCCAGGCTGGCCTTAAACTTTTGGTGATCTCCTGTCTCAGCCTCCGGAGTGCCAAGGTTATAGGCATGCACCACCATGCCTAGCACTGGGCTCTTTTAACCATAACTTTCTTAGGTTGGGAGGTGCAACTCAGCTGCATTTGCTCATGCTTATGGCCCTCGGTTCCCTCCCCAGCACTGTTAAAATAATTGCCTTCCCTTCAGGTGAGGCTGCATTAGAGGAAAGCAGCCCTATGATTGGACCCCTTCCCCGTTCTGCGCATGCTGAGTGGCGGGTGTTCCACCCACAGTTATTTGTGCCCTGCTTATTTCCTTGGGGTTAACATCTAGAAATGGAGGCAGACATGGAGGTGTAAGAGCAAAGCAGCATGCACCATGAGGCCAGGGGTGGTCTAATCATGGAGGCTGGCATCAGCTGTGTGAACAACTGACTGGCCCACATCCTCTGCAGCCCACCCAGCATTTCCTATGTGGCTTTGCAGGACTCACAGCCAGAGCATCTTAGACGAGGGGGAAAGCTGTATTTTTGCTCATGTCTTTTTCTTCCCTGCTATCACATAAACTGGGCAAAGTCTGCTTTGGCCATCGCTGGCATCCTATTAAGTCTGTGCTTGGTGGCTCGTCCCCTGGAAGGCCAGTCACCTGCTCACAAATGACTTTACGCCTTTTGCTTCTTAGGGGGGCATTTCCCCTGAAGCTCCAGGTTCTTCAAATCAGATATTTGTGATGTTCCCTTTTTCATTTAAATGCTGTCAGGTGGGAGTCTCCAAGACCCTCGGGGACAGTGGAGGGCTGGGTTGAAAGGGTCTGAGCTTGTAAAGGGGTACCTCCCCTTCTTTAGGCTGTCATTGACGTATTTGGAGATGTTAGTCCCTGGAAGCTGAAGGCCTCTGAGGGGTCCTAGCCCATACCACCTCTCCAGGAGTCCTGCCTGGGAATGTTAGAAAAAGGCCTTGACAGGTGGACCCTCCTTTAATGATAGAGGTATTCTGTGGGTATGCCATTAACTACGGCAGTCACTGACCATTGATGTGGAGGTTGAAATGTGGCTGGTACCCCCAGAAGCTACCTTCTGTATTTTAATAAGCTTTTAAAAAGCCAAATTCAGGAGCCAGCAGAATGGTTCAGAGGGTGAGGATACTTGCTGCCAAGCTTGTCAACCTGAGTTTGATCCTGGAACCCAAATGGTTGAGGGAGAGAACTGACCCCCACAAATTGTCGTCTGACTTCCACATGTGTGCGGTGGCATGTGTGGGCATGCGTGGTGGGCACACATACTCACCAAACAAATCATGTAATTAAAAGAGAGTCAAGGGGGCTGGAGAGATGGCTCAGTAGTCAAGAGCAGCTGCTGCTCTTGTGGAGAACCCGGGTTTGGTTCCTAGCACCCATATAGTCGCTTACAAAAACCGTTTTAACTCCTGTTCCAGAGGATCCAATGTCCTCTTCTGACCTCCATGGACATTGGGCATGCACCTCATGCTTATACATACATACATACTTGCAGGTAAAGCACTCACATACAAAAATAAATCTAAAAATAAAAAAAATAGTGTCAAATTCAGGAGTTCTGAATATTGCTTGCCCAGTAGTAGACAGCTACTGCTGTCTGAGTGGTGAAGGTGTATAAAGAGCCACCATTAAAAAGGTTTGTCAAGAAAAAAAGGCAGCGGAGCTAGAAAGGATAAGGGAGCCGAGGTCACATGTTCCTAATACTTGGGAAACTGAGGGAGGAAAATGGCTGAAAATTCCAGACCAAGCTAGGCTAGAGTGAGAACCTGTTTAAAAAAAAAAAAATAACTGGGCTGGGGAGTGGGCTCAATGGGCCAGAACACGTGCTGCACAAATATGAGGACCTGAGTTCAAATCCCCCACACCTAGGTAAAAAGCCAGGTGTGGTCATGTGCACCTGCAACCCCAGTGCTGTGGGGGCCAGACAGCAGGATCTGTAGGGCTCACGGGACAGCCAGACTAGATGAAAATGGTGAGCTCCTGGGTCAGTGAGAAACCCTGCCTCAAGGAAATAAAGTAGAGAGCAATAGAGGAAGACACCTGATGTCCTCTGACCCCTGCATGCTTGCCTATAGACGTACTCATATATACACAATGCACTATAACACACACACACACACACACCCCAAAAAGTAAAAAATAAAAAAACCCCAAAAAACAAGCAACAACAACAACAACAAAATTCTAGCACTCAGGAAGCTAGGGCAGGAGGATCATTTTGAGTTTGAGGCCAGGCTGGGATACATTTATGACCCTGACTCAAAAGATAAAATATAAGTAATAAAATAATAATAATATAACAAAAGCAATGGAAGGAGTATGGGGGTGCCTAGGGAGCCTGTGTTTAATGGAGACAGAATTCTGGAGATGGCTGGTGGTGACAGTGCATGGCAGTATGAATTGCTCTTTATGCCCCCGGAACACTTAAAAGTGGTAAAGATGGGGCTAGTGAGATGGCTCATCACCAGGTCAAGACGCTTGTCACCAAGCCTGATGACCTGAGGTCAACCCCGAGGACCCACATGGTGGAGAGAGACTTGTCCTCTGACCTCCACATGCGGACTGTGGTATATGCGTGCACATGCATACACGCACACAAAAGTACAAATTTAAGGGCTGGAGAGGTGGATCTGTGCATTAGAGCACTTGGTCCTCTTGCAGAGGACCTGAGTTCAATTCCTGGTACCCACATAGCAGCTCACAGCTGTAACTCCAGTCCCAGGGCATCCAATATCTTCTCCTGACTTCCATGGGTGCCAGGCACACACGTGGTGCACATACATACATGCAGGCAAAACATTCATACACATAAAGTCTAAAAATTAAAATTGTTTAAAACTGGTTAAGTTGGCAGAATTTGTATTCTATGTCTCAGGGGCCAGTTGCTGCCCCTGAAAAGCAGCTGTTGCCCCTCCCCGGCTTGCTGAGGGCAGGGCAGGGTGTCAAGAGTGAGGGCCCTTTGTTCTGGACCCCTGGTCCCCTCCTGTGGGTGACTAGGGCATGGGCTCTTTCCTTGAGCTCTGCTGAGAGTTTGCAGTGCAGGGTGGGGATGGTGAGGTGGGGAGGGGGTCCTGGGTGGGGGGGAGCACTGCAGCTTGTGGGCATTCCCACACCCTCCTACACACATGCAGGGTGTCTGTCCACCCCACACATGCCCCAGAATTGTCACTGAGTTCTCTCTGCAGTTCGCAGACGGCGTGTACCTGGTTCTGCTTTTGGGCCTCCTTGAAGACTACTTCGTCCCCCTACACAACTTCTATCTGACCCCCGACAGCTTTGACCAGAAGGTAAGTACCTTGTCTCTTGAGAACGGCCCCAGCTCACTGGGGTAGACAGGAGGAATGTCCCCTGGTGCTACTGACCAGCTGCAGCCCCTCAGTATCCTTCAGAATGGGGAGCCACACAACATGTGGGATTCAATCTGACACAGCTCCCTGAAGACAGACTAGGAAACTCCTCTGTGGCATGCAGCGCGTCCAAGTTTGCTTGGTCGTGTCTCCTCCAAGTCTTTCCCACAGGCTTGGGTTTTTTTGTTTTTGTTTTTGAATGACTCTGGTCAAATGCCACACACACAGCCCTCTGGGCTGGCCTGCTTTGGGAGCCTCCAAATGTTATGTCCCGGGGTGACACGTGTGTGGCTCTGTGACGTGTGCCCGCATGTGTCAATTTGCTTCTCGTTTCCCTCCTGCTACAATAGGGCTTTTTTTTTTTTTTCAAATATTTACAATCGTCCCTCGGAATCTGCTGGGGACGGGTTCCAGGGCCCCCTCGGGTACCAAAACCTGCAGATGCTCAAGTCCCACATGTGAAATGTCGTCTAAAGCCTACACACTTCCTCCTGTGGATGCTAAATCCTGTCTGGTGGCTTATAATACTTAATGCAATGCAAATGTTATGCAAAGTAGCTGCTTTCCGTATTGTTAGTGATCGACAGCGGAGGATGATTGTTCAGAATGCTGCAGTCCCCCAGACACTGTCCGTGGTCTGCGGCTTGTGTCATCTGAAGATGTGTGTGTGTGTGTGTGTGTGTGTGTGTGTCTGTATGCATGTGTATGTCTATGTCTGCATATGTATACATGTATGTCTCTTCATGTGTATATATACATGACTGTGTGCAGCCATGTATGTGTATGTCAGTATATGTATATATGTATGTACATGTATATGTCTGTGTTTGTGTATGTATACATGTGTTTGTCTATGTTTATGAGTGCATATGCATGTGTATGTATGTGTATTCATTTATATAAATATACATGTCTGTGTATGTGGGTGTGTGTTTATGTATGCATGTATGTGTCCTCATGTATGCCTTGTGGATCTGTATATGTGTGTGTATATGTGTGTGTGTGTGTGTGTAGGAGCATACATGTGTGAGTATATATGTGTATGTGGTGGGGCTGTGTATATGTACGCATATTTTATTTCTGTGCTTGGTTTCCTAGACAATTCCTCTCGTAGGACCCTCTGGATGGACCCTACACCACCTGGGTCCCTGTTGTGCCCGTCTCTGTCCCTCCCAGGTTCCCCGCAGTTAGGTCTGCAACTGAAGAGTCAGTGCCTCACTTACGGGGACTTGGCAGAGGCCAGTCTGAGCTGCTTGGGGCTCATGGCACCTGCCACTTTAGTTTTCCAAGGTGTGAGGCCCACGTGAGGCCTGGAGGCAGACGGTGGCAACCGCAGCGGGAGCCAGGGGAACAGCAGGGGACAGGCCAGTGTTTATCAATCTGCCGGCTCCTGGCACCGAGCAGTCTGTCTGCTCGTGGCCAAATGTCGCTCCTATCTTGCCTGCAGAGATAGAATTGGGCAGATTAGAGAGGTCTTGGCATGCTGGAGTCCACACTGGGCATGGGAGGAGAGCGAGTGTGGTGAGGACCGAGCGGGACAGAGCTCATCAGGACCAGGGAGCCTGAGGTAGTTGTAGAGACCAGAGGTCAGAGTGTCTGGTGAACAGGTCCCTGTGTATCCAGGCCCCCATGTGGCTATATCATCTCTGGGAAATCTTGTCTTTGTTTAAACTAATAAGGAGGCTGGTGAGAACTGTGGATAACCAGCAGAACTGGGTTTTTGTCCAAACAAGGCTTTGCCCAGGTGGGAGAAGCCACGTTCCCCAGCCTGGCTTTCTCCCTTTGAAACCAGGATGAACATCTATGCTGGCCGCTGCCCTGGCCTGGAAGGCTTCAAGGATGCCTCTGGTGATGATACACATCCAGAGGGCCCACCCATTCTCCAGGGAGACAGGAGGTTGGGATGTGGGTCCTCTCCTCAGGCGGGCATGAGGATTGGGTCCCTTTCTTATTTACATGTACATTTACATACATTTACACACATTTACATATGCATTTGGACCTCTTCCTCCTGGGAATTGTGGTGAGGGTCATCACAAGTTACTGCCACACCTCTCTGAGCCTTGACCCATGGATTTGTCTCCTAGTCCTTGTGGCTGGGAGGGTCATGCCCTGCACTGGGGCAGGGCAATGTCTCTGATCAGCTCTGTGGCCTGAAGTTGAGGGTCCTGTGCTCTGGCCCCGGGGCATCTTGGTGACATCTTAAGAGTGCCAGAGGAGGTAGAGATTCAGCAAACAGAGTAGATGTACCATGTGCTCCCTCAAGCAAAGCAGCAGCCTACATGTTTAACCAAAGACGTTAGTTTGGGGATGTGGCTCAGTTGGTAGAGTACTTGCCTAGCATACGCAGGTCCTGAGTTCGATCTTTGGCATTGTGTGAACAGGCACAATAATAAACATCTGTAATCCCAGCATTTGAGAGGTGGAGGCAGGAAGGTTAGAAGTTCAAAGTTATCTCCCTAGACTTAGTTTGAGGCCAGCCTGGCCTAAATGAGACTGTCTCACAAAACCAAAACCAAAACCAAAAACAATCAGCATTAGGCTGAGAAATAAATAGCTCAGTGGCAGTGCATATACCTGGTACACAGGAAACCCTGGGTTCACTCTCTGGCCCTGGGGTGGAGGAAGCCACAAGACCAGGCAGCTCAGACCCTGTGGGCTCCTGCCTTCTGTTAATTCACGATTGACATTGTAAGGCAGATTATTGCTGGCATTCCTGGCTCACCCAGGGCGGAGTGACAGACACTGTCACTACTGGAGAGACAGTTGGTCACTGTGAGCTCTCAGGCCTGTCCAGCTGGTGTCTGTGAACTTACTGGTTTGCTGCTCTACCTTCCCATCCTCCTCTGCTCAGGGCAGGTAGAAGCTGCACATGGTTTGGTTGGTCTTGACTTCTGTAGACTTTAAACAGGACAGAGAAACTCCTACTTGGAGCCTCTGGCCATCATTAGCAGAATGGAAGCCTCAATGGAGTGCTCCATTGGATGGGCAGGACAGGGCAGGGTGGGCAGGCAGATAGTTGGGGCTGTAACCAGAGACCTTCATGCTGGCCTTTGAGCTAACCTGAATTCCAACAGGATCCCCAATTGCCTCAAGAACAGTGTACCTACCTCACAGAGACACAGGCCTCCATGGATGCCCAGCTCTTTAGTTATCTGACAGGTAGCACGAAGGTGCCCTGTGCTTGGAGGAATGTCCAGAGCTGAGTGCCTTTGCAAGGGAGTTGTCTTCCCCAAGCCTCAGTTTCCCAATCTGTCATGTCTCATCATGTGATAGACTCTGGCTCAGAGGGAGCACTTGGCTATCAACCCTGGGGGAGGAGGGCAGGCTGGAAGTTGCCATTCTTCCATCCCCTAAACCCAGATCTGTGACACGGGGAACAGGAATTATTAAGTTCCGCCCAGTGGACTCCCTGTGTGCTTCCCCTGTGTCCTGGTGGGCTTTGTACAAAGGGAAGCAGTCAGTTCTTTCTACACGGAAGGAAGGAATGTGTGGACATGGTCAGGTGTGGGGGACGTGGCCCTCACTGGCACTGACCCTGCTGCTGTCTTGTCTCTGGCAGGTGCACAACGTGGCCTTTGCCTTTGAGCTGATGCTGGATGGAGGACTCAAGAAGCCCAAGGCACGCCCTGAAGGTGAGGCACCCGCCAGAGAAGCTCAGAGCACTAAAAGTGGGACAGCGGGGTGTGTGTGTGTGTGTGTGTGTGTGTGTGTGTGTGTGTGTGTGTGTGTCAGGGCCCCAGCGGCAGACAGTTTTCTGCTACACATGTGGCGGTGCAGCTCACAGCTCCTGAAATCCCGCCTCTTCAGCTGACTCTCTCTGTTCCCTCCTGCAGATGTGGTGAACTTGGACCTCAAATCCACTCTGCGAGTCCTTTACACTCTGTTCACCAAGTACAAGGATGTGGAGTGACTGAGTGGCCGATCCTCCTGGAACCATTTCCTAGGCAAGAAAAATGGGTGTGTCCATCCACGGCCCCTGCTTTCCCAGGAGACACGTCCCCAAGGAGACCTCAGGCTTCCCATCCCAGCTGTGCGGCGTCCCTCCTCTCTGCTCCCTGCCTGGTTTGGTTGTTGTTTTAAAACCCTTTTTCTTTATGGTCCCCCGGCCAACCCGTTAGGCCTTTGAGAACTTGGTGCTTAAAACACCCTCTCAGGTTTGAGGCCTCACTTCCTCTTTCGCTCTGCTGCCATCAGGAGATGGGAAAGAAGGAAGCCCTCGCCTAGCCCTCCGCTGGAGAGGGTTGTCCACCTGCGCTCCAACCCACGGAGCAATTGCTGATGGCAGGCAGGGCTCAGCAGCCCCGGCTCCAGGGACTCCGCCCCACTTGTCCTCAGGAACCCCCTGGGCTGGGCTCTCTGTGGAAGCAGGGTCTTGTCTTAGTAAAAAAGATCCTCACAGTTTTTCACTCCTGTCTCAGAAGGCTTACACTGGTGACGTGTGTCCCCGCCCCCCACCCCCACCCCATCCGTCTTGTGGTTTACTGGTTTTGACTGACCTTTTACGTAAACTCTCAGGACCCAGAATGCCTCGGGGGGCCCCCCCTGGGGAAGCTGCACAGGGCATGTCTGGGTCTCTTGCTGGCTCTGAATGTGCAGCTTGAGCCGGCTTGGAGCCGGAACCTTCCGTCTCTGAGGCCCTGTTAGGGAATGGACACGTTTTCAGAGACTTTACAAGGGGGTGGGTATCCACTACTGGGGCTGCCTGATCACGGGCTACAGGAGGCCAGAATGACAGAGGCGTGCATCTGGAGGCTCTGGAGGCTGGAAGTAGGAGATGGAGGTGCTGGCAGGGCTGGCTTCTGAGGCTTCGTTTTTCACCACTTCCGCTTCTCTCGTCCTTCACACCATCCCCTTTCCTGTGTTAGTCTCCTCTTCGTTCTGATAGGGAACCCATCCCCTCCCTGTACGACCTCACTGACCCCATGACAGCCGGCAAGGGCCCTGTCTCCAAATGCAGTCTCCCCCGGACACGCCAGGAGTAGGTTTGTGGGGCATGTCTCAGCGGCTAGTGGGGGCATAGGAAATGTCCACATCCTTCCTAGAACTCTGCTGGCATCCCCTGCAGCATGTCCTAGAAAAGAAAAGGCTGTTGTTCCCACAAGCCATTCACCACCCATTCTCCTTGACTCTCAGAGCGGAGTGGTGATGCCGTGGCTGGCTGGCTGCTTGTCTCAGGAATCCTGCTTCTGTGGCTCACCCCCTCTCCTGGTCCTCCCACCTCCACACAGCCACCCTCTTCCGTGAGCCCTCAGCGTTCACGGCAGCTACAGTGAACCTCCCTCTCCTGATTCCCTCCTTGCCGCGTGCGGACCAGGGCTGTGGAGCGAGGTGTTGATACCAAATAACATGCCAACAGCGAAGTTCCAGAAAACAGTCCAATATCCTCCCTTGGTTCCGCTGTTGCTAAGCCGGGGATGGGCTTGGAGGTGGCTTCCCAGCGGGGGAAGAGATAATTAAAACGGCATTACCGTGTCTCCCTGTGGGATGCGGTGACATTCAAGAGCCACACTGACAAAATAGCCCGGACTGGAACGTCCTGTGCTGTCTTCCCTACATGCTCAGAACCACAGCAGCATCCGGGAGCTGCCGGCTCCGCCTTGCTCTGCTCACAGGTGGTCTTGGCAAGGGTGTCTCACAGCCCTGGGGCAAGAAAGCCTTGGTGCAAAGGGTTTTCAGAGACCTATGATGCTGAGGGGGAAGGAAAGGATTCGTCTGGGAAGGGTGGTGGTGGTTTCCTGTGCATCCCTATCTGGAGGACATATGTTGCACTTGGAATCCAAGTGGGCTCCTTTGCCCTGCTGCGGGACTGGTGAAGCCAGGGTTCCGTGAAGGCGGGACCTTCCCCACTGTGGTTCTGAAGTGCCAGGGAAGGGCTACCTAATGTCCTTGCTGTCCTCTCACTGTGGAGGTGGCATTCATACCACAGCCGGGACAGAGGCACCAAGAACCAAGGTTCCTAGGCCAACTTCAGGACCACCTGCATAAGGCAAGGCTTTCTTCACAGATAGCCAGTTGGTGTCCCCATTAGTTTAGGGAGAGCTGTCCTCCTCCACGCCCTCAGGTAACCAGTGCCTCCTCCTCCTCTTCCTCCTCCAACTTTCCCATGGCTTTCACTGGGGGGGGCCCCTGAAATGCAAATGCTTCTCTTTGAGTTGTTAATTCAAGGAAGTTCTGGAACCTTCTACTGCTTGGGTCTACATTCTCTCCTGACATTTATTTGAAGAGAGGTCTGGCCACCAAAACTGGTAGAAATGCCATCATCTGTCACCCCCCTGCACACGGAATCACAAGGAAGGGTCAGGCAGGTCTGCACCTCCTCCTCCCCCAGGTCTGCAGGACAGGTCTGGGGTTGCTGCTCTCTGTCCTGCACTGATCGATCGGCACTGGAGCCCTGCTGACCTGGGTGGGCCTGCAGGCTGCTCTTGTTCCCCATTTACACCCAGTTGTGCAAGCCCTGAGTCCCCAGAGCCCCTGCATCCTTCTCGGCCCGACAAAACGGGAATCTTATTCTCAAAGAGCCAAATCCACCCCCCTCTATGTTGCAGCGCTTTATTGTCTTTTTAATTGTTCGAAGCCAAGTGTCCTTTGGATTTCTGGATATTAAATAAAAACCACTGAACCCCCGGCTGTGCTTTGATCAGACCCTCCTGGCAGACGGCAGGGACAGCGTGCTTGCGACAGCTCAAACCCATGCCTTCCTGTGCCAGACGTTCAGGCGGGAGACGAAGCTCGGGGTGTCACAGTGTGCTCCGACTTACTCTAGTAATGAGCTCGGATGCACCAGCTGGCCTGTGGCTCTTTGGGGGGCTGCTTCTCACACATTCCATGTCCATCCTCCCCGCCCAGAGCTGAGACTGCATCATTTCACATTGCCGGGCTGGCTCGAACTCTCCCTTCTGATGCTTCCAGGCACAGGCTGAAGGAAGAGGCTGGTGAAGAGCAGAAGGGCTGGGGGGATGGGCTTCCCTGCTCTCTCTGTGGACAGAGTAGGAAGCCAAAGCCAGCCGGTGATGGCGACCTCAACTTGGCGTTCCACACCCACTTCCCCGAAGAAGTCCCGTGCCTCGGGTACATTTTTCTCTACAGAGTTACGTTTACTGGGAAGCCAAGTGTTCTATATAGTTCCAGAGTAGCCTGGGCGATTGAGTGAGACTTTGTCTCAGAACAGTTTCGCCTATTCCCAAATGCCTAGCTGGTCTAGACAGCAGGTCAGCAATGTTCTTTAAACGGACTCGGGCTGAGAGATGGCCCAATGGGTAGGGTACTTGCTATGTACTCAGGAAGACCTGAGACTGAATCTCTAGTGTTACGTGCTGGGTGTGGCATTGGGAGTCCGTAATCCCAGACCTCCTATGAGATGGGAAGTGGACAGAATCCCTGGAAGCTACCTGCCAGCCTAGCGACTCTGGTGAACACGGCGGGGGACAGCAAAGGGACCCTGCTTCAGAGGAGATAGAAGGTGAGCACTAACACCCGAAGTTGTCCTCAGACCGCTAAGCACAGGCCACATGTGCCCCCGCTTCACAACAAAAATACATGCGTACTCACGGCTTTTTTTTGTTAAGCTAGCTAAAACTGACAAACTCTGGGAAGGATTTAGGCTTTGGATGGGCTCGTGGGCTCCAGTCCAGCTTTGTTTTTTCAGTGACTGCTGGTGGCTTACTTTGCCTGAGCCTCCCAGTTCTGAGGGACAGAAACCAGCCATCTTCAGTACCATGTCCCTCGGCGATGTGTCGTAATGTCTGAAGGTGGATCGGCTGTCACAGCTGGGGAGGCTTGGCTGACTGCTGACACCCCACAGCTCACAGGACCACAAAGAATTAATGTTCCCCAAAGTCGCTGTGCTCAGTCTGGGGCACCCTGAGGTCAATTGTCAGCTCCTGGGTAGTCCGTCTCGACTTTTTTTTTTTTTTTTGGTTGTACAGGATTTTTCTTTTACTCTTGATGAAAAAAAGTTTTCCTCTTAATAACTGGGACCACAGCTCAGTTGATAGAGTTCTCAGGCCCTTATTGGGAAGCTGAGGCAGGAGGAGAACCTTGAGTTCAAGAGCAGACCAGGCTACATAGTGCTAAACTCAATCCCCCAGTGACAGATAGACCACACCTGGTAGCACATGTCTATAATCTCGGCACCAGCGGGATCAGGAATTCAAGGTCACCCTCTGCTGCACAATGAGTTCAAAGCTAGCCTGAGCTACATGAGAGACCCTGTCTGAGGAAAAGTGTGTGTGTGTGTGTGTGTGTGTGTGTGTGTGTATGTATGTATGTATATGTATGTGTGCATGTGAATGTGTGTGTGTGTATGTCTGTGTGTATGTATATGTGTGTATGAGTGTGTGTGTGGATGTATGTGTGTGGATGTGTGTGTATGTATGTGTATGTGTGTGTATGTATATATGTATGTGTGTGTGTACGTGTGTGTGTGTGTGTGTGTGTGTGTGTGTGTGTGTGTGTGTGTATCTCTTAGTTTGCTTTCTGTTGTTGTGATAAACACCACAACCAGAACCAACCGGTTTCAGTTTACAGTTTACATGATAGTCCTTCACTGAAGGAAGTCAGAGCAGGAACCCAAGCAAAGCAGGACCCTGGAGGCAGGAACTGAAGCAGAGGCCATGGAGAAGTACTGCTTACTGGCTTGCTCCTCGTGGCTTGCTTCCTTATAGAAATCAGGACCACCTGCCCAGGGGTGATGCCACTCACAGTGGGCTGGACTCTGCCACATCAATTATAATCGAGAAAATGTCCCACCGGCTAACCCATAGGCCAGTCTGGCGGAGATGTTTTCTCTGTTGAGTTTCCCTCTTCCCAGGTAACTCTAGCTTGTGTCAAGTTGGAGGGAAAAAAAGGCCTACCTAGCACATACTAGACACTAGTTTTTTTGAGGCCAGCCATGACATGTGGCCCTCCAGGGACCTTCTGATTGGCTGATCAGAGCTGATGGAGTGGCCAGAGACAGCTGAGTTCTGGATCAGGAGACCGTGAGGATGACTTCTGGTGAATTAGGACAACAGGGTGCAGCAAGGGGTGGTTAGGCATGTATAGGAGCTCAAAGTCAGCTCGGAGGAGGGACCATAGCTGAGGGTTTCGTGGGCAGCTCAGGCCTTTGTATCCCTTATCTCTCACAAAAAATGTTTTGTTCCATCCTCCTGGGCTGACTGTCTGTTATCAGGTCCCCAGAAAAGCCGACCCAGTCCAGGAGTTCCTCGGCTTGTGTGGGGCCCCTCTTTCCTTTATAGTCAGTCTGGGGAATGGGACCACAGGGAATTCAGAGGAGGAGGGAGCCACCTGCTGTGACTCATACAACCCTTCCCAGGCTAAGGGCCCGGTCAGTGCTGTCCTGGGACAGTGTCTTACAGCAGGGAATGTAAGCAAACCACCGTCTCAGCTTCAGGAAGTTATCATTGCCCGGGCCAACAAGGGTGGTCTTTGCTCTGGGCAAGGTGTGGGGAACCCCATGTAGGCACCACACAGAGGAACTGTTTACTGGACATCTACTCCGTGCCACATCTCATGCTACTTGCACTGGGGTGCAGCAGGAAGTGAGGACATGTGGAAGTCAGTTGGCCCATGTGTGAGAAGACAAACTAGGGCCATGTGGACAGGGAGCGTGGGAAGAGCATTGATAAGACGGACCATGAGACAGGCCCCCAGGGAGGGAGCTGCGGCCAAAGAGGTAGTGGATTGAACCCCACACTTGTTGGGTCCCCATCCCCCTTACATTTCAGCGAGCCGCATGGCTCATCCCAGAAGCTGACACCTAAGGCAGGACACTTGTCACGCTGCCTCTGAGTCACGTCTTCACATCTTAAGTACACGTCACCTTTGTTGAGCAATGTTTCTCAGAAGGCCTACAGGGACTCTGATGCGCTGCCAGATGCACTGGAGCCCTTCCCCCAACACACCAGGGCTTTACACTGTGTCAAGGCAAGTTCGAAACAGGCAAGGGATGGTGGTGTGGGCCGGGGGAACCTGGGCTCAGGGTGTCCTGGGCCTGGGGTGACTTGAACATTAGAAGGAACGTGATGGTGAGTGCCTGTAATCTCACACCAGCACTTGAAAGGCTGAAGCAGGAGGGAGGGGAGCCTTTGCTACACAGTGAGTTCTAGGGCAACCTGGGCTACAGAGCGAGACCCTGCCTCAAAAGACACAAACAGAAGATGGATATTAACTGCATGATAGATAGACCATTGATAGATGATGGATAGATCTCCATGCATATAACATCTTATCTTTACACAGTCTCAAGCTTACAGAGAAGCTGCAGGAATTGTACGAAGTTCTCATGTTTACCGGATGTCTGTAAATGATGCTGTTCCCACCGCCTCTTTAATATATTCTGCTCCCCATTTCTCCCTTCCTGTCTCTATTTCTTGGTATTTAAAAGTGAGTTCTGATCTATCCCTCTATCATGTACCAATCAATTCATGTAAAGTATCATCTATCTCTATCTATCTATCTATCTATCTATCTATCTATCTATCTATCTATCTATCATCTATCTATTCTATCTATCAATAATCTATCTTCTGTATCAGTCTATTATCTGTCTACCATCCACACCTGTCTATCTACCTGCTATCTATTTAAACTGATGACATGACCACTCCATGGTATGGTTAAGGGGAAGGATTTTACTGTAGATATGAGGGAGAGAACAGCCAGAGGATCTGGAAGAGTTCAGAGCAGAGAGACAGAAGTGGACTGAACACAGCCAGCAGACTGGACGTGGCCAGGGCTGTCTTCGAGAGAGGGGAGAACAGCAGGGGATGGAGAAGGGAGAAAACACAGCCAGAGAAGCAGGAGCAGAGCAGAGAGTAAACAGTGAGAACTGCAGGGTTAGAAGGAGGTTGAGTGTGTGTGTGTGTGTGTGTGTGTGTGTGTGTGTGTGTGTGTGTGTGTGTGCCCGTGAGCTGGAAGGAGTTTAGGGTCGAGGAGGAGGTGAGAAGGGCTAGGATGCCAGCATGACTTTGAAATGTGTGACAGGTACTTAGGATACCAGCATGTGCTTTGATATGCTGATCAGTGCCACAGGTAGCCACATGTCCCTTCTGCCAGAGGTAAGGAAATGACTCCTTTTGGTGGAGGGGAACCGGCTTCACAAGTTCCTGAGGAATGCTGGCTTTTTAATCTAACCACCAGAAATCCTCCTATAGTCCAGGTTGAGCCCATTTTCTGGATATTTGGACTGCCTTTTGGAGTTTGGGGAACTGTAGTTTCCTTTGGACTTGACAGCATCCGCTCATCCTATCTATCTATCTATCTATCTATCTACCTATCTATCTATCTATCTATCTATCTATCTATCTATCTATCTATCTATCTATCTATCTATTTACCTACCTATCTCCCATCTCTCCCTCTACACCTATCTGCCCACCATCTAGCTTGTTGTCTACCCATCCACCCCATCTATCTCCCCACTCCCACCTGTCACCTATGTGTCATCCCTGTCTATCTATCCATCATCTCTCCACCTATCATCTCTCCTTCCATCTTTGTACACATGTTGCACACTTATCTGTGCATATGTCTTCCCCAATGCTATCCTGTGACACGAACTTAGTACGAGTGTCTTCCTCAGGAAGTCACCACTGCAGCAGCATTATCGGCCCTGCAGATCTTATTACATTTGACCAGCTGTCCCATTGATGTCCGTTGCCCGGAGGAAAATGCGAGCCCAGCTTTGTAGTTCTTGGATGCGAAGCGCTCTCAACCAGCAGAGCCTGAGCACTGTCCTGAGCCAGAATAAAGCTGTCACTGTGCAACATCACCTGCTTCTCGCTGTCACAGTAGAAGACCACCTGCCAGTCAAGCTTCCTGATGCTTCTTCAGTGATTAGATGCTGGAGACTTCCCATGAGTCCTCAGAAGGAGCTGAGGGAGAGGCTGTCCCAGTCACCTGCTCATGAACTTCACGTATGTGATCAGGGCCTGCTAGAGTGTCTCTCTCCCCATTGACCATGGAACATTTTGACTCACTGGTTTTGTAGACTGCCAGATCAAATGACACCCAGTGTCTGGTGAACTATTCAGAGTCCATGGTTGCTTGGGGTACCGTCTTAGTTTTGTTTTCTGTTGCTATGATAAAACATCCAAGATGGTAATTTACAGAGCATAGAAGTATGTTTGGCTCATGGTTCTGGAGGTTGGGGAGTGAGTTCTCCAGCAGTGTTGAGATCTGTTATGGGACCTCCCAGGACAACAGGACAGAGCGCATCTTATGGAGAGGCAGAGTAAACATGCTAGCTTATGTCACCCTTTCTCCTACAGAGCCAAGCCTGGGAATCCCATCCTCAGAACCCATCTAATCCTGACTCCATCCCTTAAGCCCCATCTCCAAGCACCATTAGCATGTGACTAGGGATCAGGTCTCAACACACGAACTTTGGGTGGGGGACACATTTAAACCACAGCCTGTTCAAGCTTTATTTAGGCCATCCTGGGAGTGGTGGCAATCTGGGGGATAAGGGGGAGGCATGAATTCTCAATAGGAAGGAGTCATGATGTCACCGGACACCACTGCACCTCACAGCTCTGAAACCAGGACTGATACTTCTCCACTGCCCACTGTTCATCATCCTGGTCCACGGTGTACCCATGGAACCTCCATGGCCAGGCTGGCTCAGAAGAGCCAGGTGACTGAGCTGTGGGTACTACTACCGCTAGGGTCAAGTGCAGAGCTTCTGATTCTGTCCCCACTAGGCAGCCTCATGAGCGCTGAGACCCAGGCATGGCATACATGGCCTTGGCGTCCAAAAAGCCGCCATTACGAAGCCCAGGGCCTCCTTCCTAGCTGCAAGAGAAAAAAAGATTCAGGCCTTGCAGTTTCATTTGGGAGGAGTTGTGCTTAGATTTCCAGACAAGTAGATCCCCAGAGGGCTATGGGGTAAGCAAGCCTCTGGACTAGCATACAAGTGTCCCCACAAGGCATCTGGAACAGGGCCACTCACTGTTGCTATGCCACAGGATATATACATAGAAATAGAATGTTCAGGGCACACTGGACGGACAGTGAAGTCACTCATAGGTAGTGAGGATGAGACTGAACACTGACTGCACTGTAAGCAATACACCAGTACACTACAAGCCATGTGTGGGAAGCGTTCTTGCTTTGACGTGCCCGCTGGCTCCTGTTGACTTAATGGCAACCGTAAAGGGGAAAAGCTAGTTGTCCCTTGGATGAGGCCATCTCTACTGCAGCCTCTGGGCGTGAGAGTGTGCTGCTTGGCCCAGCCCTGGATGAGAGTCCCACTTGCTGGCTTAGAGCTGTGGGTGAGGATCTGTGCTCTCTAAGGAGAGCAGAAGCAGCTACAGTCCTTGGAGTCCCCCTGGTGAGATTCCCTCTCCACATGTCCCTGCAGAGGCAGGAAGGCGATGCACCCTCGGAGCTTCAACTCTGCCTTTAGCTTTATCAATTTGGCAAAGATTGAGAGCTCAAGGCTCTGGCTTGGCCTTTTAAACAAATGCTTCACACCCCCACCCCCCTACCCCCCCACCCCCCCCCCCACCCCCCCACCCCCGCCACACACACACACACACACACACACACACACACACACACACACACCCTGCTCCAGGGGAGCAAGCCATAGTGTGGACCCTGGTCTGGGATTGGGTTTGGCTGTGACCCTCTGTCATGGTTAGCTGCACTCAGGACTGCTGAGCTGGTTTGGATTTCTCTGCTGTTGATTGAGCCGATCCTTAGTGGGTGGCCATCTGTTTCAGGGCTGGATCAATTGTCCACAGCGTGATGGCCCTGGGCTAGACCCTGCTGAGCATGGCCCTGATCCTCTATCCTAGCACAGCACCCAAGCTGTGTTGGTTTCAGTGTTGGTTGGTTAGAACGGGCTCCCTCCCTCCCCTTCATCCATGCCCTCAGTTAACACCTTCCTGTGCCGAGTCTTGCATTGGCTGTGTGGCTTGCTTTGGCCAAAGGGACAATAACAGATGTGACACTGAAGGAAATTTGATGAGTCTTGGGGCCCTGTCTCCCCTGCTAGGGATGAGAGTCATGCACTCAACAGCCAGAACCCCTACTTTACAGGAGCCTGGGAGTGAAGCTGTTATGGATAACCACCTGCCAGCTGCCCACAGATACGGCGAGAGCCAGTCAGGGTCACCCTATCCAGCCCAGACCTGCCCAACCTATTCAAAACCATACAGTAAAGGGGGGGGGGCTGTTGGGGTGAGCCTCCATACAGCATCAACTCCCAGAACTGAATGGCTCCTGTGGCAGATGTACGCCTGGGGGTGGGAGGTGACGGAGCCTAGAAGGGAGGAGAGCGGCATTTCCTGGAGGACAGACATCTCAGACGCTGCACTTTCCAGGCCGGGCAGGGTCTCTTTTTGCAGACCTGGGGCCGGGGAGGCTCATGGTTACCAGGCCCTCCTTCCCGAGTCTTGGGATGCTCAGATCCCCTCTTCCTGTACACAATGCCATGCTTTCCTGTGGAGGCTTGGTAGGCTGCAGTTTCAGTCTGGGTCACAATTTCACGTGTCACAGGCCGAGATTCTGCGTCTGTCTCCCAGCTGCATCCGCCCCACAGCCCCAAGAGGACAGGGGCTCCTTCAACACCATTACAAGTCTCCTTAGCGTGCTGACCAGAGCTCAGCAGAGAGTGCAAAGCCTGGGCTGGCTGTTTTCAAGTGCTAGACTCTCCAGGGGCCACCAAGAGCATGCTCACCTCCATGTTGGAATAGACCCTCTCCTAGTATTTGTGCAGAAGCCCCCATAGAGTCAAGGCTATGGACTTAGCCACCCTTGGCTGCACATGATCACTGGGGATTGTGTCACCCCATCTGTGGGAATCTCCAAGGACTCCTATCTCTCATGGCTACTGAGTCCTCATACCTCTAAATCTACCAAAGCAAGAAACCAACCCCAGACGCCCGTTCCTGAAGACACCCGGTCTGTGAGGGAGACTGATAACCCATTCTTTAAGAATCCAGTTCAGTCCCAGAAAGTCCACGGTGACCATGAAAGGTTCAAGGAGCAGCCAGGAGCAGGTGGCTCCTGGCAGCAAGTGGTACCTGCTGCAGAGTTGGCCTGTGACAGGAGCTGCTAGGGCCAGGGAGCCATGGTGACCACTGCTCCCGAGTGTCCTGTCCACCTCCTCTTTGTACCTATTCCCGTTTTGTGTCCTGAGCTCTGTGGACCCCATTGCTGGGCTTCTCTCGGCCCTGGCTCCCGGCACTGTCTGTCTGCTGGGGGAGGAGTTGAGGACAGGGAGGTGTATGTCATGGGTGTTGGGGGGTAGAGTCCTCTTACTATGCCCTCTTCCAGGCATCACGGGTGGCCATGGCCCCCTCATTCTTTCTCCAGTGGCTGCCTCTTTCTGGGCTCAGGATCCATCGGTTGCTTGCTCTCTGGCCTCCAGAGGGTCCCCCCCACACACAATGAACTGGGGTACAGAGTCATCTCTTCTAGTCCACTCATCTGGTGCAGCGTCTCCTTCATGGAACCATGGAACACACTCTGGTTTCCACACTGGGATGTGCTAACCGCACTACACAACACTGACTGCTGGGCCATGATGCAGGGGCCAGAGGGCTCAGAAGCGATGCAGAACATTGGACCTGAGTTTGGGGCTGAGTTACTGCGCTGCCCAGCCGCGCGAGTCCTGGTCATGGCTGCTCTCCCATTTCCTCAGGAACCCTGCTCCTGCATTGGTGTGTTGGAATGGCAGTGGGGGAGCCCGGAGCCTCGGTTTCCCCTGTAGAGCAGAGGTGACAATGGAGTGACATCTACTTGCAGAGTAAGTTCCATGCAGGGACCGCCCTTAACATTTGCTTTCCTTTTAGCCTAAATTAGATTAAGACGACCAGAAATGACAGTGCCCACCCTGTCCCTTGGACAGTGTCTCAGGACTCCTGTGCGGTGCGTTTATGCACTTTACCTCTGCCTCCCACCTCCTCTGGCCACTTCGGTAGTGATGTGTCACAGAGCAAGGGTGGCTAGCTTCCTGCTCGCTCTGCTTGTCACCTGTCATTATGGAACTCTCCATCTCAGGCTAGATCCTGAACATTCAAGCTCTGAGACCAGCTGGGCTCAGGAGGGCTCCGACTGAGCCCTTGTGTTGTGTGTCTCCAAAGTCCTCCTGACCTTTGCATGGTGATTCCCCCACCTCCGACGTCATTTCCACACCCCGGAATTGGCAAACTATTGAGCCACCAAGACGTTCTTCTCCAGGAAGCCCGCTTGGTCCCTGTGACAACTCATTTTCACTGTCAACTTGACTAGATTTGGAATCCCCTGAGAGACACGCCTCTGGGTGTGTCTGCAAGGGCGTTTGTATAAAGGTGTAACTGGGAAGGAAAGACCCACCCTGAACATGTGTGGCGGCCTTGGGCCACGACTAAATACAAAGCGGAATGTGAGCTGAGCACCAACATTCATCGCCCGGCTTCCTGACTGTAGATGCGACGTGACCAGCGGTCTCACACTCCTGCTTCCCTGCCTTGACCACACCCTCAATTGCAAGCCAAAATAAGCCCCTCTTTCCCTAAGTTGCTCTTTTCAGTTTTTCGTTCATTTTTTAAAGACAGTGTCTCGTGTACTCTTGCATCCTGGGCTGACCTTGAACTTCTGATCCTTCTGCCTCTGACTCCTGAGAGCTGGATTCCATGTGTCAGTTACCACGCCCAGTTTATGAGGTGCTGGTTTATGACCTCCTGCATGCTAGGCAGGCACTCTAGCCACTGAGTCACATATCCAGAGTCTGTCACTCATTTTGCCATTTTGATAAGGAAAGTGACCAGCACAGTGCTTTAAGCAATAATAGCCATCAAAATAGATTCGCTGAACCCTTTTTGTTCGGGGTTCTTTTGTAGGCACTGGTTTTTAATAGTGAGTGGGAGAGATGGGCCCCTCCCTGCAGAGCTCCTGGTTTGATGGAAGGACAGCTATCAGACACCAGCCAATGCCACTGGCTGACCTGTGGTGCTATTTGTCATCTAAGAAATAAAGCTCACCTGAAGATCAGAGGACAGAGCCAGCCAGCCACAGAGTTAGCCACAGAGTTAGCCACAGAGTTAGCCACAGAGTTAGCCACAGAGTTAGCCACAGAGTTAGCCACAGAGTTAGCCACAGAGGTCAGGCAGTGGTGGCACACACACCTCCAATTCCGGCACTTGGGATCACACACCTTTAATCCTAGCACTAAAAGGATTGAGACAGGAAGTGAGGTGGCTAGGCAGAGAAAGGAATATAAGGCAGGAGGCGACAGGAATTTGCTCTCTCGCAGAGGCTCTGTCAGGCTGAGGAGTTGGTGAGGTAAGAGGTGGTAGCTGTGGCTTGCTCTGCTTCTCTGACCTTTCAGCTTTCACCCTGCTATCTGACTCCGGGTTTTGATTGTAAGACCATTTAGGATTCATGCAACCCTGACCCAGCATGGTTGCAGGCCCAAGCCACATGTGTTAGTCGGGGATGTTGTGGAAAGACGTGGGGGACAAGCTGTGTGACGTCAAAGTGAAAGTCTATGGCACTGTCAGAGAACAGGCAGGTATTGGTGGGTTGAGTGGAGAGAGGAGGTGGGGGCCAGGGAGCTGTAGCAGGTAGGTTATGGGTGCAGTGACTCTGGCTGGGACCAGCAGACTAGCTTTTATTTAGGGGCTATTGGGTGGGTGTAGTGGCCTGTGGTGGTTTGAAGGAAAATGGCCCACAAAGGGAGTGGCACTATTAGGAGGTATGGCTTTGCTGGAGTGGGTGTGGCCTTGTTGAAGGAAGTGTGTTACTGGGGAGGTGGACTTTGAGGTCTCGTGTATGCTTAAGCCACACCCAGTGTTTCAAAGACCACTTCCTGTTGTTACCTGTGAGTCAAGATGTAAGAACTCTCAGCTCCTCCAGCACCATGTCTGCCTGCATGCTGCCTTGCTTCCCGTCATGATGATAATGGACTAAATCTCTGAACTATAAGTGAGCCACAACAATTAAATGTTTTCCTGTATAAGAGCTGCCATGGTCATGGTGTCTCTTCACAGCAACAGAACAACTAACTAAGAAATGGCCCATGCCTGTAACCCAGGCATGTGAGAGATGGGTTGGGGCAGGAGAGTTAGAAGTTCAAGGTCAACCTCAACTTGATGAGGCTAGCCTGGGCTACATGAGACTATCTCGAAATCGAGAAATTAGGCAAGCAAGTAAGAAAGTTAGTTAGTGGACAGCCCCGGGGGCTGCTTGGTTGGCATGTTGCCCTGGTGGAGCCAGAGGTGAAGGTTGGGCACTGGGAGAAAAAGGAGGTGGAGAGCTCACCGTTTGCTATGGAGGTCCTAATCTCGGTTTTCTGCTTGGACAAGCAGTTGTTTAGACATGGAGAGGCAGAGGCAGGAAGGGAAATAAGAGACACTATCCAAGATGCCCTCGAGCCTTGGGAAACTAGGGGACAGGGCAGGGCTGGGGCTCTGGCCGTCTCTCAGTGGATTTAGGGTGCCTCACTTAGCAGCAACTCGGAGGAGGAAGCTGCCTGCGGCCACCAGGGTGGCAGAGGAAGTGAGCAGAAGCCCTGCCTTCCATCTCCGGACCGGAACCTGTCCCTGTCGGGAACCTGGTTATCCTCTGAGCTAGTGGGCTTCGTTTCCTGGTGTGGAAAGAAGAGGCAGGTGAGTGCATCTGGCCTGCGGCCTGTGGGATTCCTGAGCTACTAGAATCTTCTATCTGTTCACACGCCCGGGTACTAACATTCATGGAGGAAGGCAGAGATGCCCCGTGAATAGGAACCCAGAGCCACATCTCAGCTGGGGCCCCAGAGTTAGGGGGTCTGTCAAAGGGGAACCCCGAGTCCTGCCCTGTTGCTGAGGCTGTCACCTCACTTTATGGAAGAGCTGTGAGCCCTGTCCACACAGCAGGGCCCTGCCTACCTCTCCTGCAGCCAGATGAGCAGTGTTTTGGACCAGGGACCCTCAGAACTTCACTGCGTGAGGAGAAAGTCGAGCTCTCCCGACCACGAAGAAACTGTCATATGGTGCAGGGAAGGGACTTATCTGGGACTGGTCACCAGAGGCAGTTTCAGGTCTGTGTGTACGTGGCTAGACACAGGATCCAGCCTCCTCCTGTAAAGATGCATCAGGGCCAAAGAAGGAGCGAACTGGCCTATAATCACTCAGCCCAAGCAAGGAGGAGCTAGCTGGCTGGGGCCCAGGCTCTCCCACCCCAGCCCAACTCTTCTCCTCTTCTTCAGTGATTGGGGCTTGAGACTCATTCCCAGGGGCTCTGTGCTCTTGCTTCTGGCTTCAGAGCAGGGCTCAGCTTCTCAAGGTCCCCAGGCTGCAGCCAGTTTGAGGAAGGTAGCTCCCAGGCCCCGCCGGTGCCTCTCCTTCCACATAACTCTGGGGCTCCTTGTTTTAACTTCTTCTGGCTTGACCCCAGACCTCAGCTATCTCTGTGATCCTGGAGCTGTGGGGCAGATGCAGAGACTGAATGAGGGGCAGCAGGGGAGGGTCAACGGTGGCCATGCAGCAAGTGAAACTTTCAGAGGGGAAGTGGGTAGAAGAACTCGGAGTAGGGTAAAGAACCAGAAAGGCGTTAGCTTCTGAATTTGACCCCCTCTGGGTGTGGGGCAGGCCTGATACTGTCCATCATGAGGCTGGGGGTGGGGCGCGCGGATATTGATGGGGCCTAACACCGCCCTTCATGAATCTGAGCGGGGATTGCTGGTCTCGGGCCTGATACTGCCCTCAGTCTTGGGGGGAGGGTGCTGCTTGTCTTCCATAAGAAGCATGTGCTCTGGGCTTCATGAGCAGAAGCCCCACACCCCAAGTCTGGGGATGCCAAGCTCATCTGAGAAAGCCCCATTCAGAACTAGAGGCCAGATGGGCCAATCTCCCTCTGCAAGCCAAGCCAGCATGGAATGGGGAACAGGTCTAGGTGGCTTTGGCCTGTGGCCTGGTCCACCCCATCCACAGCTGGGGGAGTCAGGTCTTGGATTCAGGGACCCTGAAGGGATGGATGGCCACTCCACCCCACTGGTTCATCTTGATACAGATTGACCCAGAGTCCCCCTCCCACACTAGTCTGAGGCTCTGTGGGAGCTGGGGTTCT
This sequence comes from Peromyscus californicus insignis, assembly GCF_007827085.1. Taxonomy (NCBI): domain Eukaryota; kingdom Metazoa; phylum Chordata; class Mammalia; order Rodentia; family Cricetidae; genus Peromyscus; species Peromyscus californicus. The sequence continues at coordinate 49,036,119 of NW_026294503.1, forward strand.
GTCCTCCTGGCTGCAGAGAGAGGGCTGGAGCTCCTGGCCAGGAGTGGTGGGCAGGCTCCTGTGTGCCTGGCTGGCAGGGAACCCACTTCCTCACCAGGCCTTTGCCCAGGCTTTGCCCTCAGCCTATGTATTAACTTAATACCCCAACGAAAGGACAGAAGGAACGGAAGGAAGGAAGGAAGGAAGGAAGGACTTCTTTAGCTCAGACAGACCCTTGTGACGGGAAAGTCATGGCAGCAGAGGAATGAGGCAGCTGGCCAAATGTATCGGGAAGATGAGAGAGAGAGAGAGAGAGAGAGAGAGAGAGAGAGAGAGAGAGAGAGAGAGAGAGAGAGAGAAATGATGTGTTCAGTTCACTTTCTCCTTTCTCATTCAGCTCGTGCGTGGGATGGCGCTTTCTTTCTTACACTGAGGGAATCTAGGCAGAGCCTTGCCTATCTATCAGGTGAGTCTAGATCCGGCTACAGTGACAGTCAAGAATAATCATCACAGACTGGCACCATCTCCACCCCCGCAAGGCTCAGCTTCAGATGTCTCCACACCAGGCCCCTCCCCTCCCCCTCGCTTGGCTCTTCGAATCTTGTCTGCTCAGAGTCACATGCGATCCCATCCTCCGTCTCTCCCAGTCTGAATGAAAGAATGAGCGAGCAGCCAGTCTGGGCGTTGGGGACAGTGATGCGCTCTGTCTCCTGTCTCCTCCAGGGAAGGCGAGGAGAAGATGGAGTCAGAACCTCTCTACAACCTGCTGCAGTTCCCAAAGGAGGTGAACCAGCCCACAGAGGAGGAGCTCCCACGAGGTGCTGGTCCTGGCGGGGCAAGGGTTGTTGAATCAGAGGAGGGAGAGAGTGTGTGACCAGGTCACTAGAACGCGACAGCTGTACCTGAGGACTGTCCATGTAGCCATCTATCTGTCCATCCGCCATCCATCCTCTCTTCATCTCCGTCCACTCACTCATCCATGAATCATCCATCCATCCTTTCATCCATACACCCATCCATATATTTATCCCTCCCTCCTTCCTCCTATCCCTCTCTCCCTTCTTTCCATCTCTCCCTCCTTCCATCCCACACTCACGTCTTCCTCCCCTCCCTCCACATTCATTCACTAATTCACTCATGTTATCAGTAGTTGACCCCAAGCCATGAGCGCAATGTTCTACTTATTCTCCCAGCAGGAGTGGGGATACGCCAAGGTTTTGGGAGATCTAGCATCTAGGTGGGTCACATGGCAGGTTATATTTTATGAGCTTGGGCAGGTCAGCCCCATGTGCTGACTCAGTTTCTTCATGTGCATTGAGGTCAGCTGATCTACAAAGTCCCTCTGGGCCTGATGCTTTGTGGGTTCTACGAATTTTATTTTTAAAAATAATTGATTTATTTTTATTGTATGTGCATTGGTGTTTTGCCTGTGTGTGTGTGTGTGTGTGTCTGTGTGAGGGTCCCCTGGAACTGGAGTTACAGACAGTTGTGAGCTCCCATGTGGGTGCTGGGAATTGAACCTGGGTCCTCTGGAAGAGCAGTCAGTGCTCTTAACTGCTAAGCCATCTCTCCAGCCCCAAGGGTTCTAAGAATTTAAAATGTGGGGACCCTGTTGGCCAAGGCCTCATGGAAGGGAGTGGCCAAGCCAAAGAGAGCACAGGGGACCTTGGTGCTACACCCTGGCCAGAGCTGCTTGGCAGCATAGGTAATATTGCTCCTTTTGGGCTGTGCCTCCACTCGAGGCAGGTATAGGTGGGGTTTCTCGAAGATGCCACACATCTGCTTGATGACCTTCAGGGTAAGGGATGACCTCAGAGTTTAAGTGTGCACCCCCAGTGCTCATGAGGAAGTGAGAGTGAGAGGCAGGCCTAGGTTCGCCCCGGGGGCCCGGGTTCAGTGGGTGACCTGCAGGGAGATATCTGCCAAGGGCTCTCATGGTCCTCACACACGTCATACCCACCTCTGCTTCCAGGAGGAAAGAAGAAATACCTGTCCCCCAATTCCCGGAAGGACCCCAAGTTTGAAGAACTACAGAAGGTACATGATCACGCCCAGCCCTGAAGTCTCTGGAGCCAGGCTTGGTGCCCCTGACTTTTATAGACACCACACCCCTGTCCACCCCCACCCTGACACCACCTTCCTCCGTTCCAACATCACACCAGTTCTTTTCCTCCTGAGACATCCCCAGCATCACCTGTAGCCTCTGTGTTTCTACAACCCTCTCTTGGGGGCAGTCTAGGCTTTGTAACCAAGTGCCCATTACCAGCCGTTGCCATCACCCCAATTCCACAGCCACGCCCCCGGTTTTAAGTATTTGCTACAGTGATGGCGACTCCCAGGTACTAAAACCCCGTGTACAGGATAACAGCTCCTCAGGGTTCAGGCAGGTATGTGGAGGATCTTGGGAGGAGCGTCTTTGAGATCTCAGAGGAGGCTCCACTCGGGGAGATCAGGGGGAACTTTCTGGAAGAGACACCACTTGGCCAGGCCTTGAAGAGTGGGTCGTAGTTGGCGGGTAGAAGAGGTCACTCTAGCCTGAAATGAGAGCTTGGCCAGCTGACTCCTACCCCTGTCAGCTGTCCCCTTGTGACCGGCAGGTGCTGATGGAGTGGATCAATACCACGCTGCTCCCAGAGCACATCGTCGTCCGCAGCCTGGAGGAGGACATGTTTGATGGACTCATTTTGCACCACCTGTTCCGTAAGCAGAGGCCCAGGCCCCACTTCACCCGACCTGTGTTTCCTAAGCAGCTGCTCCTGGGGCTTTGGAGCCAAGTGCACCCCCTTGACCCCTCAAATGGCTTCCTACTATAACCCCGGGCGGGGGGGAGGGACTCCTCTGTGGCTTTCCAGATTGCAGAGCTGCAGAGGTGGAGACCCTGCCCACACCTGGGCATGGCAGGACAGAGCTGTGATTCCACCTGGTGTCTAATGTCTGGGCTGCTGCTCCTTCTGCCACACTGTGGCCTATCTAGCATTTATGAAGTGTCTGATCATTTTAGGAGCTGGGACATCAACTGTCCCTGTCCTTAGAGTTCCCTGTGCTGCTGGAAGGACCCAGGCTATCCTGAGCGGGACATTCCAGAGGCAGAGGCAGGGCTGGTTCTGCCTGGCGGGTCCCAGTGTGCCTGGAAGTGATGTCCAAAGTCAGGCCAAGTTCCTGCCTCTGAGTAGTTTTCCTACCCGTGTCTGGCCTGCAGATGTCTTGTGCAGGAAGGGGGTCCTGGAAGCGGTAGGGCCCAGACCCATGTTCTCAGAGCCTCTACTACTCTGCAGAGCTTGGCATACGAGCTCCGGAGTGATCCTCCAGCCCCCGCCGAGGCTTCTGGGTACTTCTCAGGGAGCAGGCATGGTCAGCTTTTCTGCACAGTTCACTACTGTTCCTCTCTCCGGCTGTGGGTGAGACCAAGGCTCCCAGACACAGAACGATATGCCCGGGTCTCAGTGGAGAAAGCAGGGGCGCTGCCCTGTGGAATGGCATGGCCACAGCAGTGCAGATACCAAGGTGTGGGTCAATGATCAAGATGAGGTGGGCCAGAGGGGACAGCGCGAAGGATTGCATCCCGCTCACAGACATGGTCCATGTGCCCTGTTGGCCCATTTCCCATGTGGATGGGGACTCCTTGGATGTTTGGTTGAGGGTTCTGGGTTGCCCAGGGCTCAGCATTAACAGCATATATCCCACAGATCCATATATTCTAACAAGGTGGCATTATCCTCACGGCAGAGGGTCCCAGTGACAGCTGCCGGGCACTTCCTGGTCCTTACTGCTCTTTTGCTTTCAGAGAAGCTGTCAGCCCTCAAACTGGAAGTGGAGGAAATCTCTCTGACCTCAGCCAGCCAGAGGCGCAAGCTGGGGGTCGTCTTGGAGGCCACCAACCGGAGTCTGCAGGTCGAAGAGCAACAGGCCCAGTGGAGCGTGGAGAGTACGTGGGGCTGAGCCAGGCTGGTACCTGGGAGGGGAGGCGGGACCGTCTGCACTGGCTTCTCACTCCATAATCAGCACACTCATCCACCCAAGAACCACCACCGTGGGCTAGAAGGACACAGAGGCCTCAGGCAGCCCATAGCGTGAGCACAAGCGCTGGACACAAAGTCAGGTGTCTGGTGGGAGAGAAACTGACCTACGCACATGGTCCTGGGGGTACCACTGCGGCCAGTGCAGCCCAAGGATAATGACTTCCCAGGGACACGGGTTCTGCTGAGCCTCTGAACACACCACACCTCTCAGCCGGGTTGCACAGCGCTCACAGTCCGGCCTCACTAATTTCTGCCTGTTAACAAATGAGTGTGCTGTGTGTGCGCATGCCTCCCATCCACCCTTCAGTTTGGTAAACACACACACACACACACACACACACACACACACACACACACACACACGAGAGAGAGAGAGACAGAGAGAGAGACAGAGACAGAGACAGAGAGACAGAGAGAGACAGAGACAGAGAGACAGAGAGAGACAGAGACAAAGAGACAGACAGACACACACACACACAGACAGTGAGAGAGACACAGAGAAAGAGAGACAGAGAGGAAGAGAGAGATAGAGACAGAGAGCAACAGAAACAGAGACAGAAAGGCAGACAGACAGACAGACACACACACACACACAGATTCTGACCTCAGTGGTCTTCACAGGACAGTTCTGAGGGTGTCTGCAGGTTTTGGTAGCCCCTCAACTCTGACTTTCTGTCTTCTCCTCTTTAGCCATCTTCAACAAGGACCTGCTGGCCACCTTGCATCTCCTGGTGGCCCTGGCCAAACGCTTCCAGCCGGACCTGCTTCTTCCAGACAACGTCCAGGTGGAAGTCATCCACATTGAGGTACTTGTGAGATGGTGGGATGGGGCAGGTCATCTGAACATACTGCTCCATGCCACTACATCTATGGGGGGGGGGGTCTTTGCATGGGGAGTGACTCCAGGGGCCTATGGGGAACATCTCATCACATCAGGACAGCAGTGGGGGGCTGGGCTGGTAGAGACAAGGAGGGTAGGAGGAGAGCCCTGGCCAGCCAGCCCTGTTCTCAGCAGCCAGCTCTGCCTAGCAGAGGCAGGAACAGGTATACCATAGGGAGGTCTGCTGGTGCCACCATATTTCCTGGGTCACAGGTGGCCATCTCTCCGTGGCTACCCTAGATATCATGTCTTTCATCTGCCACCCAAGACCACATCCTGTCTCCTCTTCTGAGAAACCTTTGTTATTGGGCAGCACAAGCTTGTGTTCTATGGTGTGTGTGTGTGTGTGTGTGTGTGTGTGTGTGTGTGTGTGTGTGTGTCTTCCTTCTACTTGCCTTACAGAACCAGCTGTATCCAGCTGGGCCTTGTCAAACCCCTTACCACCTTTCCCAAGTCTTTCCTTAAAGTTGACTGCTCAGCAGTTTCATGGCTTTCTCAAACTTGGGTAAATCAGGTAAGGCCGACAAGAGAACTTGGCAGGTACAGGTGTTGGCTTGTCAAGCCTGAGTTCATTCAGTCCCGGAGACCCACATGGTAGGAAGGGGGAATTGACTCCTGAAACTTGTCTGTGACCTTCATATGTCCAATATGGCATGTGTGTACTCCCCACACATATGCACGCACACGCATACACACACACACACACACACACACACACACACACACACACACACACAAAATAAGCAGGGGAAAAATCATAGGTGACCATTAATTTGTATGTTTATTCACAGAACACATATTCATTTACACACACACACACACACACACACACACACACACACACACACACACATCTCTCTAGGGTGTCTTAGGAATGAGGTATCCATAGTGCTATCCTCATGGGTTTAATAATCACATTAAAAATGGACAAGGAAGCTGGCCCATGGTAGCATCCTGAGATGGGGGCAAAGCAGAGTATACTGTGTTCTCTTACACTGCTTTGGCCCTGTGGGCTTGGTTCTGGGGTACTCTGGAGTCACCCCATTTCCTCCTCTTCCCCTGTTTAGAGCACCAGGACCGGCCTGAAGTCAGACAAGCTGGTGGAGCAGCTCACAGGATGCAGGTGAGGGTGGGCCGGGCCTTGGCGGGGTGGGAGGTGCAGGAGGTGCTGGGCCAGCGAAGCTCTCATTGTGCCTGCTGCTTCTCAGTCCCCAGCAGGCTGCAGAGACCCCCAGCCCTGTGCAGCCCTCCCCCGCCAGCCCCTACAACACAGTATCCAAGTGTTGTGAGGTGTGTGCGCGCAGGGCAAGGCTGCCAGCCTCTTAGCCTTGCCTTCCACACGCAGAGTCTCTGCAACTCCCCCGCCTTGATTGCCCAGGAAACCGAGCCCATCTCCTTGCCCCCTGCTGGCACCAAGCTTGTTACATTAGGTGATGAGAGGGCTGCAGACTTTTGACTAAGTCTTTGATTGCTTTTCTGTCTCCTGCAATTTCTCCTCTAGCGCACACAAGGACCGGCCTTCACGTAAGTAACTTAGTAACTGCAGGAAGATTTTTCCCTTCTGATGGGGTCAAAGCAACTGTGATGGAGCTGTTAACTGTTTCCACTGTGGTCCCTTACTCTCCTGGGGCAGGATTTGTTCATGAATGTGTCCATCCTTCTGTCTGCCTGGCCTTTAGCTGGCTTCTTAGTACTGTTCTTACGGGGAGAGACCCACAGTCCACACCACAAGGGCAGAATGGTGGTGATGCCCAATGCCACTAACTCTTCCCTCACTCATTAACCAGGTGGGCTTGGGTAGGTGCCTTAACCGGTCTGTGCCTCAGTTTCCTCGTCTGGAACCCACTTCTTCAGCTGGTGGTGCGGGCTGAAGGAGGTGTCTGTGGGTGTGCTTAGCACATGGAACACTCTCAATGGTAGGTGTGCGATAACATGGCTGCTGCTAATGTGGCGAGTGGTTCACCGGTCAGTGCACTGACCAGCTGTTACTTCTTTCACTTACCTGTTCCTCAGATGGACGAGTCAACTGTTCACCCATTTATTCCTTCTTCCAATTATCCATCTATCTACCCACCCACTCATCTTTCTATCATGCAGCCAGCCAGCCATCTATATACCTATATAATCACCCATCCATCCATCTATATATCCATTCATTTATATATCCATTCATCCATCCATCCATCCATCCATCTATATATCCATTCATTTATATATCCATCCATCCATCCATCCATCCATCCATCTATATATCCATTCATTTATATATCCATTCATTTATATATCCATTCATCCATCCATCCATCTATATATCCATTCATTTATATATCCATTCATCCATCCATCCATCCATCCATCCATCCATCCATCCATCCATCCATATACATATACAATCATCCATCCACTCATCTATATATCCATTCATTTATATATCCATCATCTATCCATCCATCTATATACCTGTACAACCATCCATTCACTCATCTATATATCCATTCATTTATATATCTATCCATTCATCTATATACCTATACAATCATCCATCCACTCATCTATATATCCATTGATTTATATATCTATCCATCCATCTATATACCTATACAATCATCCATCCATTCATTTATATATCTATCCATTCACCCATCGTCCATCCAACCAGCTATGTATCTACTTAACCATCCATCCATCTATCTAGCCACCCATCCATACATCTGGCTATTTATATATCCAACCATCTATCCGTCCATCCATTCATAAGAACATATATATTCACCCATTACACACACACACGTATCCCTCATTCATATATATATGTCATTCATATATATATATATCTGTCATTCATATATATACATACACACATATCCATTATTCATATATATATATATATATATCCATCTGTCATTCATACACACACACACATACACACACACACCCCCATTTATCCATTCATTCATCTATACACAAAGTAGCCAGATATATATCTACCCAACCATCCTCCATCTACCCACCCACTTATCCCACTGCAGTTACTGATATGCATGCCTGTCACCCATTTTGATCTCTAAATGACCTAGCCTAGCATTCACTAGGTGTTTGAGATGAGGAAATCGAGGTACAGAGAGGGAAGCCGCACTCCACCCCACCCCCAGTCAAGGAGCCGTGTGTCCCAGATGCAGGCCTGTTTCATTCAGGAACCCGAAGATCAAGCTGTAGCTCCCGTGGGACTGTTTTTTTTTTTTTCTGGGAAACTTTTGTGTGAAAACATTCTGTTTGGCACAAAGATAACAGCGTCGTAATGAGCTGTTTATCGCTCTGGTCTGCAGAGGACGCCTTTGATGAATTATTTAAGCTGGCTCCGGAGAAAGTGCATGCCGTTGAAGAGGTAGGAGATCAAAGCTTCCCACGCCCACTACCCACCTGCCTGTGTCTCAGGGTGATGGGGGAGGACACAGGTCTCACTCCACGCCAATTGGGTACTGGGTAATAGAAGGGAAGGCTTTCTGTCACCCCAGGTTGGAAGGTGGCATGAGGGTCCCTGAGTGGTCTTGAGGTCCTTGTTCTTGTGTCTTAGGCCATCGTGAACTTTGTCAACCAGAAGTTGGAGCGCCTGGGCCTGTCTGTGCAGAGTCTGGACACCCAGGTAAGGACACTTGTGGGTCCCTATGCAGGGACGAGGGCTCCTGGGCCCGAGAAGCTTACTGTGTGACCGGAAGTGAAGTGAGGCATTACCTTCAGTGATCTCAGGGCCCTCTCTAGTGGGATGTGCTGCTGGCAGGCAGTATTGCCACAGGGAGCCCCTGGGGCCGCTGGACTGGAGGCCTGTGGGAAGCTGTGAAGGCTGAGCCATCTCTACTGCTGGCTTTGTTGTTACTCATTTATCAGAATGACTCCTAGGTCATGGGACACTCTAGGGCATACTGAAGCCAGAGCGAGGATCCTCCCCTGTGATCATGTTTATTCAGACGTAGCACTGAGATTCATGATGGGTCCATTTCTGAGCTTGGTGCCAGGAGTGGTTGGAGAAGCTGACGCAGCGCCACCCTCAGTGGGCTCCGTCCTGAGCCCCGAGGGCTCAGCCCACCGTGAGGACACAAACTCAGTCGTCCTAGGGTGTGAGCAGATTCAAAGTGCCTCACCTAACCGTGCCCTCCACGGAGATTCTGTGTCTCCGGTGTTCCCTCAGCACAAGGGGTTGGAAATGCAGGTCTGACACTGCTGGGCTCTACGGGGTGATGATGGGGTCTGGTGGACACTGGGCAGACCGCCACAGGCTGTGGGTATCGGCCATGTGTCAAGGCCTATGCAGAACTGGCCACAGCTGCTGTCTTCTCAGGGACACGTGGGTGACTGTTAGCTAGGGAGGGCCAGGCTACATAGTCCCCAGTTTGGGGCCAAACGGGAAAGTTCTTGGTACCTGTTCTGCCCGGAGCGAAGTTCTCCCTGCCGTCAACTCTGCAATCCCCCCTACCCCCTGTGAGAACTAAAACCCCATTCAACAGATGAGACTTTTAAGACACAGAGAGGTTAGGTAACTTAGCTAAAGTCACACAGTGATTAAGGGGTGGTCCTAGGTTTTGGACCAAGGCAGTTGGGGTTCAAGTCTATGCTTACAGCCACTGCTCATGGTGGGTGGTCACGTGAGCTTTGTGAGTGCTGTGGCAACATAGAGGGGTGGAAGCACAGACTTCAGGGCCATACACATGTGTGTTTCCATCCTGTGCCTGCCACTTCGTGCCCCCGGGCTCTGAGGGCACTTCCATACGGCTGTGTGACCTTGGGTGAATTACTGGACTTCTCTGAACCTTAGGCTCCTCGCTTTATAAAATGGGAACAATTCCACCTCCTGGAATTGTGAGTCGGGGAGCACTGCTATTTAGTGTCATTTTGTATCTGTCACTTGACTCACTGTTGACTTCCCGGAGCAACACACCCATCTCTGACTATGTTTTCTGTGGGGAGCCGTAGGACAATATCTCCGGTTTACTCACTTCCCCGGTCCTTCCCTCCTGTGGTAAAACAAGAGTGAGTGAGCAGGGGTGACATTTAGACGTGCTGGGACGGTAGAGGCGGCCTCAGAGTTAGGTTTTCTCAGCTACCTTTTGAGGACAGCAGTAGAGAAGCTTCCGGGCCCAAACTAATAACATCCGAACAGACTTAATCGGGGGAAATTCCATTAAAGACCGAACAGCGCCTTTCGAACAGCGGCATCCAATCTCGTGCTTTGTGCGTTTGAAGAGATTCAGTAGGATTACATTAGCATATGGTACGCTCATGGCAGCGTTATCTCAGAGCGTGCACACAGAACAGACAGAAATATTAATGGGCCCGTGTGCTCTACTCTGCCTGTCCTGATGGGCGAATTTTATACGAACTCTGTTTTCACACATCTCTCTGTAGCTCAGGGAATAAATTGTCATTTAAAACTGGACATGATGGGGGTGGTTCCGCTGGTACAGCGCTCGCCTGGCAAGCCAGAATCCTGGGGTGCGGTGGCACGCATTTCTTTTTTATATGTGGCAGTGCTCGCCTACAGGTGTGTATGCGCAACACCTGTGTGCCTGATCACCGCAGAGGCCAGAAGGAGGGGTCGGACTCCCTGGAACTGGAGTTTATAGATGGTTGTGAGCTGCTGGGTGGGTGCTGGGAAGCAAGCCCCAGTTCTGTGTAAGAGCAGAGAGTGGTCTTAACTGCTGAGTCCAGGCACACATAGTTAAACCCAGTACCGGGTAGGCAGAGACAGGTGGAGTCCTGAGGCTTGCTGGTCAGCCTGCCTTGTCTACTTGGCAAGTTCTAGGCCAGTGAAAGATCACCTCCTCCCACCCCCTAATAGGTAGACTGTCCCTGAGAAATAATAAATGCCCTAGATTGCCCTTTGGCCCCTACATGCACATGTGTGTATGCGCGTGAGTATTCATTCACACATATACACATACCCGCACACATATGAAAACACACACACACACACACACACACACACACACACACACACACACAGAGCATGAGACTATTCCGTAGTAAGGTTAGAAACTGCTCTTTTAATTGAATGTATTCAAAGAGGCAGACAGCCCCTCAAACTGCTTCATGCTGCTGTTGACAACCCCATGCAGCTGGGAATGCCATCCCACTTCTCAGAAGGAACTCGAGGCTCAGAGAGGTGGTGCGACTTCCCTCCCATGTCAGCCTCTCCCACACGGACAGGAGGCCTGGTTCCTTTCTTTAGTGTGTTAGTTCCTTGTATGTGGTTCCTTGTATGTCACTGTGACAAATGCCTGAGCCAAGGGGAAGGGTTCATTTAGCTCACAGGTTCAGGCGTGGTCTCTTTGCTCGGGCCCCACATGCCTGGGCAGGAGTGTCTGGTGGAGGGCAGCTGTACACACCATGGTGGACAGGAAGCTGAGAGCCCAGCAGGAAGGGGCCAGGGAGACTGTACCCTCCAAGGATCCACCCCCCAGTAATCTACTTCCTCTAGCCAGGCCCCACCCCACAAAGTGTCCAGCTGGGGACCAAGTGTTCACAGCGTGCTGTGGGGGGTTCGGACTGACACACAACACCTGCAGTTTGCAGATGGCGTCATCCTGCTCCTGCTGATTGGACAGCTGGAAGGCTTCTTCCTGCATCTGAAGGAATTCTATCTTACTCCCAGCTCTCCCACAGAAATGGTAAGCTTCCAAGGTTTCCCTCCATGGATTTTTTTGGGGGGTGGTGGTAGACAGATTTATGGCATTGGCCTGACAGTCTTTATTCAATTCCAAGCCATGAGGAAGGCCTGTAGAAACTTCTAGATGAAGCTTCTCCCAGGCCTCTTGGCCTTAACCTCCCTGGCCTTTCCTTCTGTACCCCCAGGAAGAGGCGGGTGGATGGTGTCCCCACTTTATAGAATGAGACCGAGATCTTGGAGTCTGGTAGTGCTCCCCTGGGACCACACAGATCCTTGATGCAAGTGTGTCCCCCAGGAACAATCCATCCCTGAACCCTTCTTAGGAGCAGGGCGGGCCTGTGGGAGGCTCACAGTGTAGGACAAACCTACATCCATGGAGTGAGACATCAGGAACGAACCATGAGAAGAGTCTTTGGAGGGAGGCAGGCACCACAGGAACCCAGGCTCGGCAATGTGGGCCCATGCCCACGTCATTCAGCAGCCAGGCTTCTTGGGACTCCAGGCCCGTGCTTGCTACTTCACATGCTCCAAACCAGGTCAAGCCAGTGCACAGAGGTCAAGCTAGTGCACAGAGGGCCAGCATTCGTGGCACAGCTAGTCTGTGAACCCACCATTAGATCCTCTTCTGACCCTTCTAGGGAATAGATGTGGAGGCATGGCTTTAGCTCAGAGCCCAATCCTGCTGAGAATGTGTCAATAATGGGGAGTCCCTCTTCCCAGGATGTTCTGTGGGAAGAGACTTGGGACCACAGAGGCAGGCCTGAGCATTTACTCAGACTACTTCCCTCTTGGTCCGGACCTTCCAGAGGGTGCCTAGCCCTGTAGAGCTGTGGGCCAGTCCCTTGGAGCAGGAGCATGGCTGACAACACTCAGGTCCTTAGCTGGAAGCCGGAACCCCGGTGATTCTCTTGTGGAGCGGCCTCCCAGGACTGTGGCTTTCATTCTCAGGTTGTGCTTGATTGCAGTGTAGATGCAAGGATGTCAGCATTCATTTCTGGAGTCAAGTTAGGGACACAGAGAGAGGTGGTCATTTGCTTTGCAGAAATCAACGCGCCAAAGCCAGGAAGCTCTAGCTTCCTCCCACGTTCAATTATCTCTCTCAGGAAGATAGAAACGCATCTCCTGGGTCCTGGCCTTTCTAGGCTCTGTAGAACACGGAGCTTTCTCTTCATCATCCCAAACTGCTTAGAAGCAAAGGACAGGCTGGGGAGGGTGAAGTGGGCCTCTCAGGAGCCTGACCAGATCTTTGGTTCACAAGCTTCGCGGAGGAAGTGTGCTAAGGGAAGCCTGGTGTTCCATGAGTCGCTCAAACACACTCTTCCGCATGGACTCCCTGAGAGGAGGCGCTGTTCCGATTCTGGGCTTTGTGTATGGCAGGCCTACAGTTGATGGTCCACAAGTATTTGTAAAATATGAGAGTGATAGGCAGGCCAGATGGCTCAGTGGCTAGGCATGCTTGCTGCCAAGCCTGGTGACCTGAGATGGATCCCCAGAACTCACGTGGTGGAAAGAGAGAACTGACTCCTGCACGTTGTCCTCTGACCTCCATGCATGCTGTGGCATACAGTCCCCTCCATAAATAAATAAATAAGTGTAAAAATAAAATAAGTGCAGTTACAGGACAGGGCAGCCACACAGGCATCCAACATTCCTGGCACAGTCAGCTTTAAACCCCATGACATCAGAACATCAGATCGTGAGTTGGAATAAGTGAGGGAAACAGGGTAGCTGCTTAGCTCAGGGCCCAAGAGAGGAGGGGGCTGGTGGAAGAAACTGCGGTGTAGGAGACCCGCGGTTGGTGCCTGCTTGCAACCCCGGTTATTTGAGAGGCTGAGGCAAAAGATCACAAGTTTGAGGCCAGCCTGGGCTATAGAGTGAGGTCAAAGCCAGTCTGGACAGCTCGGTGAGACCTTGCCTCAAAATAAAAAGTAAATATAGCCCTGGAGGTATGGCTCTGTGGTAGAGCATGTGTGGGAGGCCAATCCCCAGAAGTGCATGAATGAAGCATTCCCCCAAATTGGCCACATGAGGTGCTGTGACAAATGGAGTCTGTGGTCAATTAACGCAGGGGAAATAGAAATACCCTGGAAGCTTGACATGTATTGGTGTGTTCAAGGCTCTGAGAGGTCCTTCAGTGAGGGATCCAACAGTTGCCAAAACCATTTGGCCGCAGATACCTCTTCCTTGACATCCCAGATCCCTTTCTAGGGTGCTGTGTTGTCAAGAGCATCCGGGGTGGGACCCTGCGGTGCAGAGCAGGAGGGAGCTGGAGTTCCCTCTTACAGATATTTACTTCCGGGGTGCTGGCCAGCAGCACTCCTGCTGAGAATGTGTCAATAATGGGTAGTCCCTCTTCCCAGGATGTTCTGTGGGAAGAGACTTGGGACCACAGAGGCAGGCAGGCCTGAGCATTTACTCAGACTACTTTCCTCTTGGTCTGGACCTTCCTGAGGGTGCCTAGCCCTGTAGAGCTGTGGGCCAGTGACCCATCTTCCCAGTGTTCTTGTTTTGCATCATGACCCTACTCCTGATGGCCCTCCAAGCAGAAAGACTGCTTATCACCTTCTAAGGAGGTGGGGGGGGGGGCTCTACCACCTGCAAGCCCTGGCTCCCTTCTGAGACAAAGTCCCCTCACCTGACAGACTCACACGCAGAGTGTCACCTCCACCAGAACACCCTCCCCTCCCACTCCCATGGAATCTCCTCAGTGAGGGTCTTTCCCTCCCGCAATGTCTACTTGATGGCCCATGTCCAGCATGTGGCATCTGCTGAGGGCTATGTGCTGATGAGGATCTCGGTGCGAGGGAGTGAGCTCTCCATTTGCAGGGCATGGAAGGAGATTTTGGGTATCCCCTAATTGCTACTGTGGTTCAGGGATTCAAACCTTGGATGGGCAAAGACAGATGCCATTGGTGACAGCATGAGCCTGGTGCCTGGACCCAGGGTCTCATTGGCTGACATTTGATTGGCTTTATCGTCATAGCTGCACAATGTCACCCTAGCCCTGGAGCTGCTGAAGGATGAAGGCCTGCTCAGCCACCCTGTCAATCCTGAAGGTGAGTGCATGGGCCGCCCATTGCCCGGATGACCTGCTGTGGATGTGACTGGGAGCGGTTGTGAGGAGTTGGGGGACAAGCATTGGTAAACGGAGTCTGCCTGCTTGCTGGTCCATAAAGAGATGCTGGCTGTGAGGTTTCCTAGGAAGGATGCTGTGGCCGTCATGTCTGCACGCAGGGAATGAAGTCCGTGGGAATGAGTGCTCAGAGCAGCCAGATTTCCAGTCACTGCTGGGGGAGGGAACATGGATGCAGGGGAAGCCCAGACAAGAGAAGGGACCCTCCTCCATCCCTGGGGACCAATGGTCCTCCCTAGCCTGGCCTGACAGGCTGCCTTGCTCCCTCTGCCCACAGATATTGTGAACAAGGATGCCAAGAGCACACTGAGGATACTCTACAGCCTGTTCCAGAAGCATGCACGGAGGGCAGAGGGTGATGGGGCACCCCGTGGTACCCCAAATTAGTCACCTCTGCCTCCCCCAAGCCATTTCTCAGGACCTGCCACCTCTGGAGGACCCAGCAATCCTAGATCCTCCCACCCCAGCCTTGTTACTGTGGGTGGGTGACATGCTTCGCTCCCACACCCGTCCTGCTTACATGTACACGTGGGCTGATACCTTTGACCCCACCAGATGGGGATCTGTTTTGAGCCTACCCCTGCTTTGCTCAGAGTATTTTGACAGCTGTATAAATTGTATTCTGTGAGTGGGGGAAGGGTGGCGCTCTGGGTGCCTGCGGAGTCCTGGGTGAGCCTTTAACTATGGTGAAAAGACTTTGGTTCTCAGGCTAGACCAGACCTCAACAGCCCCCAATCTGTCTGCTAAGGCTATACCTGGACAGTTAGTGGCTGCCCACAAAGCTGACTTTCCTCAGCCATAGGCTCTTTGGCATTAAGGCTGATGGCCTGAGTGCACTCAGCTCCTGGCTGTCGGCCCCCCACTTGGCCCAGGGTCATCACCCAAAGACCGGAGGAGCACCATGAGGGAGAAGTGGATTCAGTTTCTTGTCAAAGGACCCTGGCCAGGCTATCCCTACAGCTGCAGCCCTGAGCTTCACCCCGAGCCCTGGGGAAGAGAGCCTGTAGTTGGTTCCTGGGTTCAGGCTATCTCTGGTCATCTTTAGGGAGCCATGAGCATTCTGTCCTGTGAGACTTTGTGTCTTCTGCAAAGAACTGAGCTGGGTCCATCCAGGCTGGAGGAGAAGCTGTTAGGGGAGACATATGGCATGGGGTGTGAGGTTGCAGACACTTAGAGGTGTACCGGTTCGCAGGTGCAGGGATGTGGGGGAGGCCAGCCCATTGTCACTTCTCTGGACTTTTTCCTGTCTGCCCAGATTCATGCCTCTGGGAAGAAAGGCGTCTGTGTTTGGGGTGGTATAGTGGAACAGTTTTGCTTTTGGGGGACTTTGGAGCAGAGTCTGGATGGGACAGGACACCCCTCTTAAGACAGTGGGTGGAGTTGGGAGTGACCTGGGGCACTGGTGTCTGATGTGAGGGGTCTAGAGGCTCTTCCCTCCACCCACCTCCCATCCACCTGTCCCCTTGCCTGCTCATAAGTCTTACAGTGGGGGGTTCTCATCGCATATCTCCTCTCTCCCACTCGCCTCTGGGACATGTCCCTCTCCCATGGCGGCGGCATCATCACAGTAGCTGGGGGCTAGTTGTCTCTAACTTCAGGTAACCTTTCATCGAAGACCTTCCTCTAGGCCCCATTTGTTCTCTTTGGAGCATCCTGAGCCATGGTGGCCAGAGTCCACACTCACCTCCTGGGCTCTTGGCTCCCTCTCTCCTCCTTCACTGCCTGCTTGCCCACTTGGCTCCTCCACGTCCCCACCTCCTGTCTGATAGCAAACTTAAGTTCTGACGATAATAATAATTTTTGTAATTTTATTGAGGAGTAACTAACATGTCCCAGTTTAAATGTACAAAGTGAATGACAGTTGACAAGCTTATGCAGTCACATACCTCCACTTCAGAAGGGGTCAAGCACTGAAACAGCCTGCCGCCTGATGTCCCAGCCTTCCGAGTCCTGGCCTTGGAAGTGACCGATCCACTTTCTGTTACGGTCATTTTGCCTGTTCTATATCTTTTAGAAACTGCATCAGAGGGGAAGTGGTCTTCCACGTGGGGGTTCTTTGCCCTGGTGCAATTCTGCTGTCTCCGTGGGACGCCCACAGCCCATCCCTCTGCTTGCTGACAATGGGCCCCCTCAGCGGGGTGCCAATCACGCATTCATGCTTTCGCTGCCTACAGAACACGAGGACTCTCCTTACTGTCCAGTTTTTTATGTCGTTGACAGGGATTGCCCTTCCTGTCTTTTCAGATTTGCTGAGCATGGCGCTCCTCCTTGTCTGGACACTTTCCTTTCACTTTTCCTGGGTGAATACCCAGGACTGACATGACTGATTCATACAGTAATTGTATGCTTTATTCTGTAGGATACTGTGAAATGGTTTTTGGGAAGTAAATATACTGTTTTTCATTCCCACCTGCAATGCCCAAGAGCTCCAGTTACTCTGTATCTTGCCAACACTTGGTATTATCTGTCTTTTCGATGTTAGCCCTTCAAAACGGTGCGTGGTGGTATCTCCACCGTGTTGATTTTAAATGTTATTCCTCTAATGACGGAGGGTTTTTGAGAATCTGTATTTAGTCAGTTCTGGATACTGTAACAAAATGCCACAGACCAGGCAGTTTATATAACAGTCTGTTGAGCAGTTACGGTGGCTGGGACTTGGAAGACTGAGGAGCTGGCAGATCTGGTGGCTGGTGAAGAACCCTTCTCCTGGCCCAGAAATGTTAATGTTTTTCTTTCTGTGTCTTCACGAGGGTGTGTGTGTGTGTGTGTGTGTGTGTGTGTGTGTGTGTGTGTGTAAGGGGGGCTACGAGAGAGGAGATGGAGAAAGAAAGGCTTCACTTTCTTCTGGGGACCCCCACCCTTCATCTGAATCTAATCACCCCCCACATAGTATCCCTCCACATAGTGTGGTGGTCGGGGTGGGGGGGTGGGGGTAGGGTGGGGGTGGGGGTGTGTGCAAGGGGGTCAACACAGGGACTTGGGGAGGGGGCAGCGTCCGTCCCAGGCGGTGTCTTCTGTGTTTTCCATCCCTGTGTCTTCCTTGGCAAAGAGTTGGTTTCAATCATTTGGCCTTAAAAATAATCACGCTTTGGATCCCCTGGAGCTGGGGGCTACAGGCCTGATGTGGGTGCTGGGAATGGAGTCTGGATCCTCTGGACCGAGCCTCCGTAAGCTAACCGTTCCAGCCCCATTTGCCTTTTTTTTTTTTTTTTTTTGTAGAAAAATTATTGTAATTTAAGCTTCCTGTGTAGCGTTGGATGCATTTTGAGTTAATTTTTACATAGAGGGCAAGGGTTGAGTTGTAATTTTTTCCCGCTGGGTGCCTCATTATTCCAGCGCAATCTGTTGTAAAGACTTCCCTTCGCCCACCAAATCTCCGCGGTGCCTCGGTGGGAAAATCAGTTTGCCGCATGACTTCCGGCCCAGGGCCGGGCGGCGCTCATCCTGTGTGCAGCGGGCACCATGGTGGCGGGTGGCGGCGCCAGGGTCTTCGCTGCTGGGGAGTCCACGAAGTCGTGAGACCAAGCCGTGGGTCCTCAGCTTTGTTCTCTCTTTGCAAAGCAGCGTCGGCTCCTCGGAGCCCTATTAAATTCATTTGATCTGGATGTAAAATTAGAGTCAGTTTGTCATTTTCTAATTTTAAAACAGCCTCTGAGATTTTGATTGGAGCTGTGCTGACCCTTCAGTCAAGGGGGGGTCAGCCCACGGCCTAGAACTCTGGAAGCTGGGTCGCTGACGTGGGGACCTCCCCTCTCCTCCCTCCTTTCACCCTCTCCACTCCTCCTTTATCTCTTTTCCTTCCTCTTCTTCCCCCTCCCTCCCCCCTTTTTCTATTGTAATTTAGAAATATTTTTATTAATTCTTTGAGAATTTCATACAATGTATTTTGATCATATTCACCCCAACTCTTCCTCTAACTCCTCCCAGACCCATTCCTATCCCCTTAGCCCCCAACAGACTCCTGGTGTGTGGCCATCCATTGGAGCATGGTCCAGCAACCAGGAGCTCCACTGCTGTGGGATGGTCTGTATGTCATATGTGTTGCTGATTGGTCAATAAATAAATCACTGATTTGGCCAGTGGCCAGGCAGGAAGTATAGGCGGGACTAACAGATGAGGAGAATTGAGAGAACAGGAAGCTGGGTAAGGGGGACACTGCCAGCCGCCATCAGGACAAGGAAGATGTAAAGTACCGGTAAGCCACAAGCCACGTGGCAAGGTATAGATTAATAGAAATGGATTAATTTAAGCTGTAAGAACAGTTAGCAAGAAGCCTGCCACGGCCATACAGTTTGTAACCAATATAAGTCTCTGTGTTTACTTGGTCGGGTCTGAGTGACTGTGGGACTGGCGGGTGAGAGAGTTTGTCCTGACTGTGGGCCAGGCAAAAAAACTCTAGCTACACCCCACCCTTAAAGAAAACTGCCTCTCCCTCCCCAGAAACCATCAACTGTCCATAACGCCTCAGTAAGGGGTAGTGGTTTGTTTTGTTTTGTTTGTTTGTTTGTTTTTATTTGTTTTGATATAAGATCTTGTATTGGTCAGGATTCTCTAGAGGAACAGAACTTATAAAACGAATCTATCTATCTATCTATCTATCTATCTATATGTATATATATATATATATATATATTATATATATATATATATATATATATATATATATAGAGAGAGAGAGAGAGAGAGAGAGAGAGAGAGAGAGAGAAAAGGGATTTACTAGAGTGGTTTACAGGCTATGGTCCAACCAGTCCGACAGTGGCTGCCTGCAAATGGAAAGTCCAAGAATCCAGGAACTGCTCAGTCCATGAGGCTAGATGTCTCAGCTGGTCTTAAGTATATGCTGGAATCCTGTAGAAGTAGGCCCTAATGCCAGTCAAGGAATGGACTTGCTAATGAGAATGAGAACAAGCAGGCAAAGAACAAGAGCTTCCTTCCTCCACATCCTGTTTATAGGCCCCCACACCCAGCATCCCCCTGCCCCACCCTGGAGGTGTGGTCCAGATTAAAAGTGGATCCAGGCTAGAAGTGGGTTTTCCCACTTCAAATGAAAAGCTCCCTCAGGTTGGAGAGATGGCTCTGTGGTTTAGAACATTGGCTGCTCTTCCAGACCACCCAAGTTCAATTCCCAGCACCCACTTGGCAGCTCACAACTGTAACTCCAGTTCCATGAGATCTGACATCCTCACGCAGACCTACATGCAGGCAAAACACCAATGCACATAACATAAAATAAATAAATCATTAATATTAAAATTATATAAAAATAAAGAATGATATTTAAAAAAAAAAGTCAGGTGGTGGTGGTGTATTCCTTTAATCCCAGCACTCAGGAGGCAGAGGCAGGTGGATCTCTGAGTTTGAGGCCAGCCTGGTCTACAGAGAGAGAGTTCTAGGATAGCCAGGGCTATACAGAGAAACCCTGTCTCAAAATACCCCACCCCCCCAAAAAAAAAAGAAAAAAGAAAGAAAAAGAAAAACACTCCCTCCCTCACGGGTGTGCCCAGCCATTTGGGTTTTAGTTAATTCCAGATATAGTTAAGTTGTCAAAACCAAGACTAGCCATCACAGATCCAGTGTAGCCCAGGCTGGCCTCTGGTCTCACTATGTAGTGCAGGGTGACCTTACATTGCTGATACTCCTGACTCCATCTCTAAGTGCTGGAATTACAGTTGTGCATCATCACACTTGGATCTGAAAACTCTGCCTTTTGATTATGCTGTCTAGTTCATTTACATTTTTAAAAGATGTATCAGGTCTTTCTTTGAACTGCCAGCTCCCAAATAATGACCTGGAGATTTCTTATTAAGTATGAAAGCTTGGCCTTAGCTTAGGCTTATTTCCAACTAGCTCTTAAAACTTAAATTAACCTGTTTATTCATCTGTGTTCTGCCATGTATGTGGCTCATTACCTTTTCTCAGTACCTTCGTCCATGTCTGACTGGTGAATCTCACCTCTTTTGTTTCCCCAGAGTTCTCTCTCTTCCTGGAAGTCCTGCCTATCCTCTCCTGCCAAGCTATTGGCCATTCAGCTCTTTATTAAACCCATCAGAAGGTGCCTTGGCAGAGACACATCTTGATAGTGTACAAAAAGACTACCCCACAACATATCCCCCTTCTTATCTAAATAAAAAGAAAAGGTCTTAACTCTAACACAGTTAAAACTATATACAATAAGAACAATTATCAGGTTAGAATTATATTCATAATGTCCAGTCCATTTGTATTTGGCAAATTCAGAGAAAATACTCTATTATCTATTCTATCTTGGTGAGTTCAAAGTTTTATACCTAATTAAACCAATTTTTTATCATAACTTGTATTACCAACCTAAAAATATCTTTTTAGACCTTAAAACATTTTCTCAGATAAACAACTTAAGCTTCTATGTTGCTCAACCTTTATAAACTTTACATCTCTTTTGTGAGTTTTTTTTAAATTTGGTAACAGAGAATATGGTAAAACTATCTAGTCTTCAACTCCCATCGGAGACCTGAGGATAAAATACTGCTTGAGTAAACAAGAAGTGCAGAGCAAACAACTTCTGAAATTATAGAAATGACAGAAACAGCTGGCTGCCTGGACAATCACCCAAGGTTTTTTCTACAACATTGGAGGCACTCATTTTCAGCCTACAGACCTAGAATATCTGACAGACTTTTTTTTTGGATGACTGACCTACCTTGTCTTGGCAAGTTCAACAGTCACCCTTTTTTGTGTGTCCTGCTTGTCCAATTTGGACAGCATACTGTCAGCAGTTGAGGCAAGGGCAGTTTCTTGCCCAGTGGCTAGCTTTGCCATGTTGAAAGCAAATTCCATATGGAGATTCTTTGATGCCCATTATCTTCTCTGAAGTAGATTGGTGTTGCCAGGAATATATGTGACTTACTATCATGAAAAGCCTTATGTTATTAAAACTTTTTTAAATGCCATATTCTATAGATCTCTGAAGTGCTGGAAGACTGCCTATTTACCTTAATATATTGGTTTAACCTTGAAAACATATCTAACATGACTACAAGTTTGATTTTTGTCTTAATTATCCTAAGCGGGTAATAGTAGTTTTCAAAGACTAGAACTTTATATTGCAATTTTAAATGAGTCGCATAGGTATAATACTTTACAGTATGTTATAACAAAAATAACCTCAAATTTGTATCAGTATATAAAAATCCATACCACTGTAAAATATTTGAGATGAGTTGTTTTTTTAGTCTAAAAGTAGATTCAATAATCTATTCTTTTGTCCTATCATTCTTATATTCTCCCCCTTTTTTTTTCTTTTAATCTCCCTCCCCATTTTTAGGACACCATTTAGAAGAAATAGGATAGAGAAAAGAAAAAGGAGAAAAAAAAGAAATTCCTTAATCTAACCTTCTTTGTTTAGCTTCCTCCCTGACCATGACCAATAACAACTTGCAACTAACCCCTCTAAACAGTGACAAACACCCATAACCCACCAAGCAACCAAAAACCACCCACCCCACTACTTGGGAATGTGGGCATCATGCTCTTAAAATTACCTCTTGATGTCTGGGGGTGATGGCATCTTTAGGGGACCCTGAGAAAATTGGCATAATTGATGGTCCAGTCCTGGGAGAACTAGCTGTATCATGTGTTTTTCAGTCTCTGTGTGATGAGAAAATGTAGGGCTTATCTGAAGTTCTGGCTGGAGTAATCTGTGAGACTAGACCATCTTAGCTGGTTGCTTTGAAGTTGTCCTGAATGCAGATTTCTGAGGAAATGGCAACAGAGGCATTTTTAGAGACTGGCTCACCTGAGCTACTTGTCATTATTGGTGTCTGGTCCTTTTTTTCTGAAAACACTTTTAAAGGTAACATACATATCTGCATTAATACAAGTATGGAATATGCACTGTGCACAAGTCAGCTAAAGATGATTCTCTGTTCTATAATTGAGCAGGTAAATGTCATCTGTTAACTTTATAAGTCCATTTGGGACTGCATAACCAAACTGTAATATAAATCTCTATCCATGCTGTATGAAAGGATGGCATGTAATAAGTCATGAGGACTCTGTAGCCAACAAGATTTATCATGTCTCATCCAGTCTCAGAGCTGTTCCCATGTGGATCAGCATATACAACACCTGTTTTGTAGTTTTTCTTGGTTTCTTCCTTCATGTCTGCAGCCAAGATTTTCAGTAGGTTTCTCCCAGTCAAATCTGATCTTTATTAATTTTGAAGGAATGCATAGTTTTTCATTTCCTGTGGAAACAAAGGCATAACCTCTACCCCAATGTAACACATTTCCTGACTTCCATGCTGAAGTTAAAACATTCTTAAAATATATATAGGATGGTTTAATTTAGTAGTTTTTTCCCACTGTCCAAAGTTTCTCAGTAGCATTTGTTTTTTTTGCTTATTAGCTTTTTTAACAATTTAAAGTTAATTAAAATACTATATAAGATGCAAATGCCCTGTATATTTCCCATTGTTACGTGGCTTATTCTTTTTATATTACTTTACTTTACTCTTCCTTTAAAGATTTTATTTTATTCTTCCCAAAGTTCCTATCTCTGCCTGGAAGTCCCACCTATCCTCTCCTGCCTACCTATTGGCCATTTAGCTCTTTATTAAACCAATCAGAAGGTGCCTTGGCAAAGGCACATCTTCACAGTGTACAAAAAGATCATCTCACAACAAAAAGATTGATTTTTAAGTCTGTGTATGCACATGAGTGCAGGTGCCCCCCAAGGTCCAGAAAAGGCGGTTTAGGTCTCCAGGAGCTGGAGTTACAGGTGGTTGTGAGCCACCTGATGTGGGTGCTGGGAAAACAAATTCAGATCCTTTGCAAGAGCAGTGCATGCTCTGAACTGTTGAGACCATCTCTGGGGGACCTCATTCACATTTTTTTTTTTATTGTAGCAACTTTTTCTGGCATGAACTTCACCAGATCATCATTCTCATGCACGATTTCTATGGTACCAAGTATGTTCATACTGTTGTACCACCAGTTCTCTGTCCACCCGCACCTGTGTCTCCAGGCTGAGACGCTGCCTTACCTCGTCTTCATCCCAAATCCCCTCCCCAGCCTTGGGGGAGGCCACTTTTCTGTGTCCCATCTCTGTGACTCTCTCTCTCTCTTCCTTTCTTTCTTTTTGAGACAGGTTCTATTTCGCCATGGCTGTCCTGGAACTCACTTTATAGAGTAGTCTGGCCTCCAACTCACAGAGATCTGCTTGCTCCTGCCTCCCCTCAAGTGCTGGGATTAAAGGTGTGCACCACTCCACCTCACCCCCCTAGTTCTTTCTCTGAACCCTCTTCCTGGGTCTCCTGTAAGAACACTTGCTGTGGGATTTATAACCCCAAAATCACCCGAGCCCATTTCACACTCCCTAACTTGGGAATGGGTGGGTAGCATGTTTGCCAAAGTATGTGCTTTGTAAGTGCAAGGACCTGAGTTCAGGCCCTAGAACCTGTATAAAAATGCCAAGTGTGGTGGTGTATATTCATTTTCTGTTGCTATAACAGGATACTTGGGTGATTTATAAAGAACAGAGGTTTGTTTCTTACAGTTCTGGAGGCTGAGGAATCCAGAGTGAAGGAGACCACACTACTGGGTATTCTTACATCATCCTGTGGTGGAAGGCAGGTGGGTAAAGAGAGTAACAGACCTAGGACAGGCAGCCTTGAGCCCTTTTATAATGGCTGTGCATATGCTCATGGAGGTGGAGCCCCAGTGATCTAAAAAAAATTTTAGGCCCCTATTCCAACATCTGCATGGGGGATGAAGTTTCTAGCCTACAGGCTTTCAGGACAAACTCAGCTCAAAGCAGAGCAGCCCCTTTCAGCCTTCACCACAGTGCCAGCATGCTGTTAGGGAGTCTGTATCTTCAGGAATGGATTCACTCTAAAGAAAAAGGTCTCTGGGTGTGACATTCCGGGGGGACAGGGTTTTCTTTCACTCTTTTTATTTATTTTTGTGGTGGTATAAATAAAGTTGCCTGGGGTCAGAGCTATTAGAGCCATAGCAAGTGCGTGGCAGTGGTGGCGTATGCCTTTAAGGACCTGGAGGGCGGTACATACAGGCAGTGATGAGGCAGTCACATGATTGGGTTTACAACCAATCAGAAGCCAGAACAAGGAGACTATGGAGACAGACACACAGGAAGTAGGGCTCTCTTTTTCGGAGAGCTCTCTTGGCTGAGGAGGATCCCTGAATCAGGAAAGGTGAGGCTCTTGGCTCTGACCTCTTGGCTTTCTTCTCTGAATCGGCTCTGTGTTTCTTGTCTGATAAAACCGTTGGCTACATCTAAACTGAATTACATCTACAATTCCTGTGTGGGTATGTGCATATGAGGGCAGCGCCCCTGGAGTCCAAAAGAGGGCGCCAGATCCCCTGGAGCTGGAATCAGAGTCTGTTGTGAGCTGCCTTACATAGGCCCTGAAAATAGAACTCGGGTCCTCTAGAAGAGCAGCCAGTGTTCTTAACCACAGAGCCATTTCTCCAGCAATTTATTTATTTATTTATTTATTTATTTATTTATTTATTTATTTATTTATTTTCACCTCTTTCTTCATTCTTTGTTGTTCTTTTTTTCTTTTTAAATTTATTTATTTTCATCTCATATGCATTGGTGTTATGCCTGCCTGAAGGTGTCAGATCCCCTGGAACTGGAGTTACAGACAGATGTTAACTGCCATGTGGGTGCTGGGAATTGAACCCAGGCCCTTTGAGAGAGCAGCCAATGTTCTTAACCACTGAGCCATCTCCCCAGCCCCTTTGCTGTTCTTTCTTCCAACTTTTAAACTTTGCAAACAGGAGAAGCTGTCCATTCCTCCCCTCTTACCCACTGTATCTTTTTCTATTTGGCTGTTTTATGTGATTTTTCCATTTCTCTCTGTTTTTGTTGTTGTTGTTGTTGTTTTGTTTTTTTTTTTTGTTTTTTTGTTGTTGTTTTTTTTGAGACAGGGTTTCTCTGTGCAGCCCTGACTGTTCTGGAACTTGCTCTCCAGACGAGGCTAGCCTCGAACTTAGAGATCTGCCTGCCTCTGCTTCTGGAATGCTGGGATTAAAGGCATGCCTTACCACTGCCTGCCTTATCCCTGTTTTTCAGTCATGTGACCTTGCAGGGTCTTGGTATCAATTTGTATATTTGTCTTGTGTTTTGAGTTTGTAGAGAATTTTGGTTCTGCAGACTTACAATTTTTATTAAATTTGGGAAGATTTCGGCCATTATTTCTGCAAACATTTTTTCCCCCTGTCCCCTTCTCTCTGATTCTTCCTGAATTCCAGGTTAAGTGACTTTTGACATTGTCACATGCGGATGCTGTATTTTTGTCTTTCCTTTTTCTTCAGGTGCTGGGTGGCAAAGCCGGGGAATCACGCCTGCTGGGCCAGTGCTCCGTCCGCCCTGTTGCTCAGTGGTGTCTTCTCTTGTGTCAGCCTTTCCTTTGTTTTCAAGCTCATCGATCGCTTCTCCAGCACGGTCTCCTTTGCTTTTATCTCCATTGTGTTTCCAGCCTCAGACGCTGGACTCCATCACCTTGGGAATCCATTTAGGTCATTTAAAACATCTCCCAGCTCTCCCCACACCCACGCTTCCTTTCACTTTCCATGAATCTGAGGCCCGTTTATCCTTGTGTTTAAACACTTCCGTCTACTCATCTGTTGTCTGTGATATTTCAGGCTTCTTTCTTTTGATCAGTTCTTCTCCTGATTATGTTATATGTCTATCTTGTAAAAAAAAAAAAAAAGCATGCTCAGCAAAAATGTACATCATGGATTTTATATCATTGAGCGTTGAGTTTCTTTTACAATAGTTCTTGGGGTATGTGAGATGAGTTGGTGTGTTGACCCGAGTTCAGTCTCTTGGGACCCACAGTAGAAGGAGAGAACCAGCCCACAAAAGCCGTCCTCTGACTTCACTCCACATAGGTGCGGTGGCATTCATATGGTAGCTGCCAAATAAATAAAAATGTAATACAAAAGTATTTCTTTTTTAAATATTTGCTGTCTCCCTGTCTCCATGATGGGAGATCGCTAACTGTGTGGTTCAGCAATGCTGAGTTCATTCACAGCACTGAAGGGTCATCACCACCCTCTCCACATGGAAACTGTCCTTTTTTTTTTTTTTAATTTTATTTATTTCTATTTTATGTGTATTGGTGTTTTGCCATGGGTGGCAGGTCGCCTAGAATGGAGTTACAGACAGTTGTGAGCTGCCATGTGGGTGCTGGGAATTGAACCCAGGTCCTCTATTAACTGCTGAGCCGTCTCTGCAGCGGAAACTGTCCTTATTAGGTAACAACTTCGTCCCGTCCCCAGCTCTTGGCAGCCACCAGGCTACTTCCTCTTAATTCAGTTACTGTCCAGAGCCTGGCTTCTGTTGGGGTGTTGGGGGTGCCACTCAAACCCCTCTCCTCTAAGTCAGAGTCTGCACTCCCTGACCCTGTCTCCTTCTCTCTCTCTCTCTCTCTCTCTCTCTCTCTCTCTCTCTCTCTCTCTCTCTCTCTCTCGGTTTTTTGAGGCAAGGTTTCTCTGTGTACCTTTGGAGTCTGTCCTGGAACTCAATTTGTAGACCAGGTTGGCCTCGAACTCGCAGAGATCCGCCTGCCTCTGCCTCTGGAGTGCCGGGATTAAAGGCATGCTCTCTTTGATCTAGGCTTCCAGTGTCATGATCCCCGATACTTGAGAGCAGTGGCCCATTCTAACCCAGTCTGGGCACCCAAACCCAGTGCTTCTCTCCAGCTCACCCTCTCTTCTCGCACCCTCAAGTCTAGATCCCTGGTCTCCCTGCCTTATCCCTTCTAACTGCAGTTCCACGACAGCCTGAGTGACCCGTTAAAAGCTGTTCTAACCCTGTCTGGCCTCTGGGCACAGCAGGAGCTGCTGACTCATGGTCTAGTCTTCTCCCTCCTGCCTCTGTTAGTGCCTGGCATCCCCAAGCTCTCTCCAGCATGCCTGATGTCAACTCTGCCCAAGAGGTCCCATGCCATCCAGCCAGAAACACACCATCCCCGGAGGGAGTGGGGGCATCCCCGGAGCTTGGGAGAGGATGCTTGTGGAGTGAGTGGAGGAAGTGTGCCCCACAGGAGGCTGAGAGGAGAGACACCCTTCCCATGCTCCTCCGTGGTCCAGCGGCTACTCTTCCCTCCTCCACTGCATGAAATCTGACTCCAGTTGCAACTGCTGTTGGCGATGAGGCTGGAAGCAGGATAATTATAGTGGGCTGAACGGGAAGATGGGAAGACATCCAGGGCTAGAGAAGGAGCTGGCAGCCCTGGTGGGGCATGCAAACAGCTTCAGAGTGACGGGAAATGCCTCGAAGGCCGGGGTGCCTCGGAGTTGAGCCGATTCCCAAAATAATCCGGGGGCAGCTGTCTCAGCTCCCGAAACTGGGTCTGGCCGCGGGAGCCGAGGGAGTCGCGGGAGCCCCCGGCCCCACACTAGCCCCGCTCTGGGAACAGATGGTGTTAGTGAGTTTCCTTTCTTTTACCAAAGTCAGCTGGTGAGGAACAGCTTGTCTGCAGAAGTGTTGCCCACTCCCCACTCTTTTGGCTACGGATCAAAGCTACCCTCCCCCATTGCCTCCATCTCCTTTCCTTATAAGTCTTGTGGAGGGACCTGCAGCTCCTTCCATTCCAGAAGGGTCCTCACCAGCTGGGCGGCAAGAGGGGTGGGCGGTAGCCCAGGGAGCATCCTGGCCTCCTCTGTCAGTAGAAGGTCTTGGTTGAGATGCTGCTGTAGATTCTGAGGAGGCCTGGTTGGGTGGAGAACAGACAAGGAGGACACCCCAGAAATGATTCTTCCAGGGCCTGGCCCACTCTCCCCTCCCCAGGCTGGCCAACAATTACTTAGATTCTTTCATTCACCCACATGCCTTTCATACTGATTGACAACTGAACAAAGGGGCTTCCCCACCCTGGAGCCTGCTCTGTCTGAACTCAATAGGCCTTCCTGTGTGTACTTCCTGTGTGCAAGGCTTGGAGCAGGGAGCTAGCGGTGGAGAGACTGGAGTCTGAGGAGCTCGGGGCCCACTGCTTGACTGCTGGTTTACATATAACGTTTGGGCCAGCTTTTGCCATGTGATCCCTGAATACATCCTTTCCCCACACCAGACTCTGAACAGATTGCTTACCTCCCTGGGCCTCAGAGTCTTTGTCTGTTAAGTGGAAGCAAGAAGGAATCTATTCCTCATGAGATTTTTGTGAAAGTTACATGGAGAATACATCTGAAGAGCTTGAAGTATGGCTAGACATATGACACTCAATAAAATATTGCATATCGTTATCACCATCACCACCACCACATCACCATCACCACCACCATCACCACCACCACCATCACCACCACCACCATCACCAACATCACATCACTGTAGCTAGAGTTCTCCTGCCTGGCCCACAGTCAGGGCAAATCTCTCTCACCTGCCAGTCCCACAGCCGCTCAGACCCAACCAAGTAAACACAGAGACTTATATTGATTACAAACTGTATGGCCGTGGCAGGCTTCTTGCTAACTGTTCTTACAGCTTAAATTAATCCATTTCTATAAATCTATACCTTGCCACATGGCTCGTGGCTTACCGGCATCTTCACGTGCTGTTTGTCATCATGGCGGCTGGCAGTGTCTCTCTCACCCAGCTTCTTGTTCTCTCAATTCTCCTCTCTGTTAGTCCCGCCTATACTTCCTGCCTGGCCACTGGCCAATCAGTGATTTATTTATTGACCAATCAGCAACACATTTGACATACAGACCATCCCACAGCACATCACCACCACCACCACCACCATCACATCATCACCACCACCACCACCACCATCACATCATCACCACCACCACCACCACCATCACATCATCACCACCACCACCACCACCATCACCCCCACCATCACCACCACCACTACCACCACCATCACCACCACCACCATCACCACCACCACCTCCACCACCATCACCCCCACCATCACCACCACTACCACCACCACCACCACCACCACCACCACCATCACCCCCACCATCACCACCACCACCATCACCACCACCACCTCCACCACCACCACCATCACCCCCACCATCACCACCACCACCATCACCACCACCACCATCACCACCACCACCATCATCATTATTACCCTCAAAACCAGACTATCCTCACCGTCATTGCCATCACCACCACCGGCAGCACAATTATCATTATCACCACAGGCACCACCACATCATCATCTTTATTACCACCATCACTATTCACATTAGCAACCCCATCACCAGCATCACTGTCCTCGTAATCATCACCATCATTATCATCTTCATCACCCTCACTACCACCACTCCTCTCGAAGACAAGGCTGGAAGTCCCCTCCTCCATCCTAGTGAGCCTGCCGTGACATGAGGGACAGGAGGCCAGGGGCCTAGTTCACATTGGGCATTCGGGGCCAGGAACTGGGGAGCATTCTATGCATCCTTGCCCCAGTCTCACCTGTGGGCATGCAGGTGGCACTGTGTAAATACTTGGTGGAAGATACACTGATGGTGGCCTCTTAAACCTTCCAGGTCAGGCAGATCTAGACATGCTGCCTTGCACCCCAGCCCCCAGCCTCTGAGACCTTAGCACCCCAGGATGCCAATGGTAAAGCTGGAACCGACTCCTGACACTTCCCTGACCCCTGATCTGGACTTGTGGCCTGTAGCATGGATCTTAGAGAGTCTTATTAATAAAATCAAATCTGGAGCCAAGTATTGGGGTGAAATGCTGGAAGATCAGAGAGACAGAACAAGCCACAGCTAACCTCACCTGGCCAACTTCTCAGCTGATCTTGTTTCCTCAAATTGGAAGCCTCTGTGTCCTCATATCCGAATGGCTCTCAGCTGAACTGTGCTGCTCAAAAGCCTGAAGCTTAACCAGCCAAATGCTTCTAGTTTCTGGTCCTCACGCCTTATATACCTTTCTGCTATCTGCCATCACTCCCTGGGATTAAAGGCTCACTTTCTGGGATTAAAGGCGTGAGTCACCATGCTTGGCTGTATCCTTGAACACATGGATTTCTGCCTAGCTCTGCCTCCCAAGTGCTGGTATTAAAGGGGTGTGCTACCACTACCTATCCTCTATGTTTAGTATTGTGGCTGTTCTGTCTCTGACCCCAGATAAGTTTATTAGGGTGCACAATATTTGGGGGGAAATAATACCACCACAGTGGGCTCCTCAGCTCAGCCAAGAAAATGGGGATGAAGGCGTTCTCTGCTTTCTTTCTTCCTTCCCCTGCTATCTAGCGGGAGAGGCAGTGGTGTGAGGTCGGGAGGCTGGGCCCCATCTCCAACCAGGGCTCTTAGCAGTTGTGTGCTGTTGGGTAAATCATGGCCTCTCTCTGAACTGGGGTTTCCTTATGTCAAAAATGGGAATGAGCCTCCCTACTTGGGTTAAATAGCAGGGAGGGAGCTGACAGAGTAACTGAGAGAGTGATGGACAGTGTTTGAGCTGGGCCACATGCTAGACAAAGGCCACAGCTAGCTTTAGCTAGATCCTCCCCTTCCATCAGCAGCCATACCCCAGACAGCCTGGATGCTTACCAACCCCTTTCTCCCTCCCACTAGGCTTGCACTGGACTACATTACCCAGCCTCCTTTGCAATCTGATGTAGCCCAGGGAAGCCTAGTCAACAGGCATGAATAAAGTGAGATGCAGGCTTGTGAGTCTGGTTCTGGAGGATGCTGGGGCTCCCCAATGCTCAGGAGAGGCAATCAAATATGGCAGGCTTGGAGGTTGTGTGTTCAAGGTGGTGAAGCCACAGACACAAGGACCAGGGAGCAGGGCCTGGCTGTCAGGAGCACCTGTTTCCAACTCTACACGGGTAAGCAACACTCAAACTCCCCGTCTGGTGCTTACAGCAGCAGCTGGTGCGCCAAACCTGTGCACCTTGATCAAACAGAGACTGCCGTGGCTCCGTCACTCACCTTGTTTCTGTCACAGTCTGTGTTGTTTCTAGAAGTTCTAGCTGCTCTTTTACCAAAATGCCACGGCCATTTCATAGTCTTTTAATTCTTGGTCAGCAGAGACCATTGACTCTGCAACAAGAAATATGTTAGGAGTAGAGGGGAAAAAAAAGCCCCCGTGATGCATCCTGGGGCCCCTGGGTGACCACCTCCATTTCCTTATTATGTGTTCTTGGCTTTGGACCCTGGACTCCCGCTGCCATCTCTGGATCACAGAAGTTACTTCCAGCTTTGGCCTTGAAGCGGGGCAGTCAATGCTGTGTCTCAGATCCTGTTGTGTGCACTGTGGCTCTGAAACACAGCCCCGTCCTTGCTGGGACACCACCATG
Source organism: Peromyscus californicus insignis (assembly GCF_007827085.1). Classification (NCBI taxonomy): domain Eukaryota; kingdom Metazoa; phylum Chordata; class Mammalia; order Rodentia; family Cricetidae; genus Peromyscus; species Peromyscus californicus. Next base: position 49,068,072 of record NW_026294503.1, read on the forward strand.
TCTCTGGCAGTCTTGGGCCAGCACTGGCTCTATCTCCTGACTGACTGTAACGTTGGTCCAGCTGGGGTCAGAACCGTTGCTGAGGACCTGCTGAATGGCTGGACCGGGGCTAGGGGAAGGCTCTGGGGTGTACTGGCTACGTCAGTCTGTTGCTCAACTTCTGATTAGTTGGCTTAGCGTGTGTCCTTCTGAGCCACATAGGTGATGCCTGTCCTGCCTGAAGAGGTGGATGTGGCCTGTGTGGCAACCAGATCATCCTATCCTCAGGCCATCTGCTGTTGGTTCAAGTACAGCAGTTTGGGTGAGTTCTAGGGCCATGGTGGTAAGGGGGACAGGACCCAGGGCCAAGGGAAAGCTCCATGTGGCTGGCCCTGCCCCATGGCCCTGGGCTCCTCGGAGCATCTACTTCCAGGTCATTTCTTTGCTTTCTAAGCTGTCCTTGTCACTGTAGCAGTTCACACCGGCAGAGAGGACCACCTGGCACACCTCATCCTGATATCCTGGGTGAGAGGACTTTCCTTCTGCTCTGCCATATGTACTCATGCTCCAGCAGGTGTCAGAGTTAGCACTAGAGCCGCCATGTTGGCCTAGAACATTCTAGATGCTTCTCACCTTCCCTCTACCCTGGCTTTGTTTCCGTAGAAGCCTGGCTCAGCTTCCAGATAAGGGACCAAACCAGGACCGGGGACAGCCTGGAACTATGCTGGAGGCAAAAATATCCGACTCCTTTGCCTCGGGTGTTTAGAAAATGTTAAGATTTGGAGTGGGGAAGAATCTGGCATTACACCACACACCACTAAAACCAACCACACACCTGCTTTATGGGGGAACACTCTTGTGTATTTTACAACTGATGTCACGATTCTTTCCCATTGGCACACTTGGTGTTGGGAATATAGCAGGTCTCGTTTCCAATAGATCAGCACCAAAGGACCACCGAGAGATGAGGACACGGACAGCAGAGGTGGCCTGAGGTCCAGCAGGAGACGGAGCTCCACTGGGCTCTGTAGGCAGCAGAGTGGGTCACACTGTCACCCCCCGCCAGGTGCCAGCCTAGTCCTTCTCTGAGTAAAGACAGAGAGTATGTTGAACCTGGGTTTCCTCAGAGCTCAGATTCAAGAGCATCCATGGGCCAACATGGCGAACCCAAGGAAGCTATGCCAGAAGCTGGGAAGGTTCTAGGCTGTTTAATTTCCAGGTATAGAGAGTTCCCATTCTCTCAAGCATTGGAGGAGAAGGAGAGCTGTATACGCAGCCTGGCTGGACTTGAGCTGTGCAGTGCAGCAGAGAACACCGTGCCCCTCTGTTTCTGAATACCTCTAAGGAACCTCTCACATGGGTGTAAAGTCCTTCAGACACTCTTAGCTATACATGTGCCGAGCAGCGTCTGTGGGAAAGAATAAAAATCACACATGAAAAACATCAGCTTCAGGCAAAAATACCCTGAGTTTGGTGCAAGGTACAGGGTACTGATGACTTGTTGGCAAGCTGGAGGAGATACATTGGTGCTTGCTGCCTGCACACCTACCGTGAGCTGCTCCTGCCTGTGTTTCCAATCCCCCTTTGCCCACTGCAGAAGCCCACGCATACACATTCACCAGGCACCCAGAGTCTCCAGGCCACAGAGTGGCAGGGTGAGCCAAGAGAACCATGCGTGGCAGGCGTTAGGCAAGATGGGGATTTCCGAGGGGACCAGATGAGGGGGATGTTTTGGTGTCAGCCGCAGCAGGAAGCCCAGCTGAGAGATGCTTGGCTCTGCCTGTGCTGGGCCAACCACCCATCTGACGCTTCTTGCTAATGTTTGCAGAGCCCTGGTCTTGTTAGCAGGTTTTTGCTATTTTTCCCCCTCGGTGCTGGAGATGAAACTCCGGTCTTGCCAATGCTAGGCAAGGTCTCTGCCACTGAGCCTCATCCTGGCTCTCCCTGAGGGTGGTAACAGGTGATTACAACCTGGGCAGCTCCATAGAACATGGCTGCCTTCGCTCACAGCATCTGCAGTTCAGGTGCAGGCTGGGCCGGGGGCTCCCTGGAATCCTTGAGGGAATTTGTTCCAGGCTGTTTCCAGGTCTTGGTGGTTCCTTGGCTCTCTGCTTCATCGCTCCTGCCTCTGTCCCTGTCCTCCTCATACACCTGCCCCTCCGGGTCTCTTCCACATTGTGTGGCTCAGACCTCTCTGCCAAACACTCATTTCATTGTTTTAAAATGTAAACAAGGGGCCTGGGGATTTGGCTCATTTGGTAAGTAGCTTTCTGCTCAAGACTTGAGTTCAGTCCCCAGCACCCATGTGAAAACCAGGGGCTGTGGCACATACTTGTAACCCCAATGCTGGGAGCTGGGAGGGCAGCGACAGACAGGTACTTGCTGTCTAGCAAATGTAGCCTAATTGGTGAATTCCAGGTTAGTGAGAGGCCTTCTCAGAAACTGAGGTGGAGGGTGATCAGACACACACACACACACACACACACACACACACACACACACACGCACACGCACACGCACACGCACACGCACACGCACACGCCCATAAATTAGGCTGGGTCTGGTAGTGTACACCTGTAATCCCAACACTCAGAAGGCAGAGACAGGAGGATTGTCAGAAATTTGAAGCCAACCTGCGTTACTTAGTGAGTTCCAGCCTAGCCAAGGCTATACAGCAAGACCCTCAAAACTCCCGAACAAAACCAAACAACACCAATAAACAAAAATCAAACTATAAAGGCGACTCTGGAGCCCTTCTGGCTGTCCATGGAGGGCCAGTGCAGACAGAGTGGCTGTATGCATGGAGGTCAGCTCAGTATTATCAGATAATAAGATGAATCTCACAGACGTCATGTCCACCAAGCCTGGGTCTTCTCTCCCAGGAGGCTGATCAGAGCCCGGATTTCTGCAGGCTGCCTGCCCTCATGGGAACAAGCCCCTCCATCCTCAGCTGAGGCCACACAGCCCCTACCTCGGGGCTGTACCGAGAAGTCAGGCTCCCCAGTCAAGCCTGTGACTGGCCTGTCGCCTACACACTTGTATGCATTTCCCTTCTGTTATAGGAGTTTGAAAGCCTTTTCAGGGGGACATTTTAATCAATGTGTTCCATAAAAGAAAACTCTTGGTTTGAGAATGAATGCTTTCATTGGCTTAATTTAACAGCAGAAGCTTAATAGGGGAACAATTCTGCACTGTTTAAAATAATTCACAGCTGCAGGGACATGTTCGATTTTGAAAATATAACCAAGGTGAGGGCGGGATTCTGAATGATGGGATACTGGAAACCAACCTCTGCTGGGTCTGGCAGTGTAGGCCTGTAGTCTTAGTTCAAGTCCCCACTGGGGACTTAGTAAGACCCTGTCTCAAAATAAAGAGGAAAAAAAAAAAGAAAGAAAGAAAAAGGCAGGGGGTGTGTCTCATTGATACACCACTTACCTATAGTCTGTGAGCCTGTGCCTGCTGGTTGGTTTTTGTTTGTTTGTTTGTTTGTTTGTTTGCTGTCAGCTTAACACAGCTAGGGTCATCTGGGAAGAGGAAAGATCAATTGAGAAAAATGCCGCCGTCAGTTTGACCTGTAGGCGAGCCTGTGGGGCCTTCTCTTGATTAATGATTGATGTGGGAGGGCCCAGCTCTCTGCGGGTGGGGCCACGACTGAGCAGGTGGACCTGGGTTCTGTAAGAAATCAGGCTGAGCAAGCCAGTAAGCAGCATGACTCCACAGTTTCTGCTTCAGCTCCTGCCTCTAGGTTCCTGCCCTGACTTCCCTCAAAGATGGACTGTGATGTAGAAGTGTAAGCCACATAATAATAATAATAATAATAATAATAATAATAATGACAACAACAACACCATCAACAGCAGTAATAATAAACCTTAGTTCTCCAAGTTGTTTTTGGTCAGTGTTTTATCACAGCAATAGAAAACAAGCCAAGACAGAGGTCCTGGGGTCAAACTCTAGTACTGCAAACAAATGATAAAGGCCCAGCCAGCCACTGAGGAATCGAGGCAGCTTCTCCTTGGTGGCATCAGGCAGCATTTGCAGTGGGGACATCGATGTTATCTTTTTCTGGTTTCAGATGTTCTGGTGAATTGAGTCTTTCCCCCTTCTTCCTTAGTACCACCTTGAAAGGTGATTTAAGATTTTTAGTGAAGGGGCTGGAGAGTTAGCTCAGCAGTTATGAGCATTGACTACTCTCCAGAGGACCTGAGTTCAATTCTCAGCAACCCCCAACTGCCTGCAACTCCAGTTTTCCCAGGACCTGATACTGTTATACACATATGCACACAGGTGAAACACCAATGCACATAAAATGAAAAATAAATAAATGATTTTAAAAGGAGATTATTAGTGTTCTTTAGTCAGAGATGACCAGCAATGTCCACCACATGTGAAGGGCTGGCTGCCCAACTTCCCCTGGCCATTTTCTTTACTTCCTGCCCTGGCTCCACCTTAACCAGTCCCTGGGACACATGGAGGATAGGTGGGCCACTGCCACTTGCTCAGGAGGGAATGCTTGTGGAAGTTGTCAAGAGCTTAGCTTTTCATGAATCTGGGCCCAGACCACACGGCACCACACCATGTCTGTAGTTCCCTTGCAGCCCCGCTACCGTAGAGACTGCTGAATGACTTGGGGAGTCCGTCTCCTCTCAGTCTCTGAGTCTAGATAACAGCTCCCTTGTAAACTGTACCTTCAAAGGTCCAGCAGCTTACGTCATCACTTCTGGGGCCTGGGGTGTGAACATATCTTTTAGGGACACTCTTCAGCTTGATGGAGTCTCGGCAAGGGCCCTGGAGAGACAAGATTTTCCTTTGAGGACCCTTTTTTTTGGGTCTCTGTAGGGCTGTCCCCAGGGACAGTCAGCAGGAACATGGGTCTCCAGGGCAGTACTGGACAGTGGGAGAGGTGGGGAGAACAGACTCGCTGAGGGCACAAGCCTCACCCCTCCGTCCACAATGCACTCTCACCCGACCTCACCCCACCCCTGCTGCTCTGACGCCTAGTGTTCTGCCTGTCGGCTCTCAGATGAGCTGTCCCAACTCTGGTCACCCCATTACTCTCTCAAGTCACCCTTCATTCTCTGTCCCATGTGGACTTTCTCCGCCATCATCATCTCTTTCCCTTTGCTGCTGTGGTTTCCTGTGAGTCTCTCTCTCCTGTGAGGGCAGGAGCCCTGTCTCGTTCGAGGGACCCTGTGTCTAGAGCACAGACTTGGTCAGATGGAGAAGTTTGGTTCATTTGACCACGGACAGACAGACTGCCGGACAGTAGTGAGCCCCCCACCCTGGTGGCAGGTAGGCTGCATCTAGGGACAAATGACTCCTCCGACCTGTGCCCCCTACTCCTCAAGACCCCGAGTCACCCCTCTCCTTCCTCAGGCATTCCTGTAGTCCGGAAAAACAAGAGGCAGCGGCAGCCTGTGTCTGAGCCATGCAGACACACGTTGCTGAAGGAAGGACAGCTATTCATTACCGTCCTCAGACATTAGCCGGAGAGCCACAAATAGACATATCGAGCAACTGTTCCTGCCTGCGGGGCCTCTCTGCACTTTCCTCCCTCATCACATCTCGCCACCTCCTGCTCCGAGAACTGGATATTTGCCAGGCGCTTGGTTATTTCCTGGGGGATTAATGAGAAGGTGGGTTGTCCGAATGCCGACAGGATGTTATTCTGAAAGCGCATATGTCCCCCCCTCCAATCTGAGCACCACAAGGCCACATGTACAGAGGCTAGCCTCGTCTTGGAACAGGCAGCAGCAGCAGCCAGAAGAGCCATGAGTGACGAGGGCTTCTGGCTGGGAGGCACCCTGGTGAAGCCGGGGGCTTCAGCTTGGGTACAAGCACCCCGACTTTATTCTCTGTTCTGCACTTGGCCGGAGTCCATCTGCACCCGGCTCAGGACAGGTGTGTGGATAACGCCCTTCCACCCTTGGCTCCCGGCAGCTGTGTTCATGCAGCTGCTGTTTCTCTTATCCATCCTTCTCTTCCCTGCCCATTCCCTTCTCCCAGCAAGGCTCCGTGATACGATGCTCCGGACCAGCTCCTGGTAGGAGAGGCAGGGATTGGGCTGAACGATATAGAAGAAACTGGAAATAATAACTGGAAGTTACAAAGCATATGCTAAGGAAATACTAAATAACACAAAGTAGAATTGAACTGAAGGAGTGCTCAATGCTGAGTAGTACACACCGACCAGACGGTCATAGAAATGGCAAGAAGGACATATCTGTGCCTCTAACATAACAAAGCTTTAGGTTTGTCGAGAGCATATTTCTTAAGATTTTGTCAGAAGGTCACTAAGACTGCTGCCAATTAGGCTCTATTCACATAACAAAAGGAGACTCTCTTGGCTCACAGCCGGCCACCAGACCCATCCCCACATCAAAGAGCCTCTATAGGGCACTTCAAAGGGGACAATACTGGGTCAGGGCTGCATTAAGTCCATCATTATGTTCTATGCCTCTGATCTGGAAGAACATAATTTTGCCAGGCGGGCAGGATGACCCTGGCACCGGCCCAGGAAAAGCAGCCTTAGTCAGTCAGGATTTCTACATTGTAAGTCTCCCCGTTTGTCCCGACAACCAAGCCCTGGAGCTCTGTCTCTGTGGAGCACGTGTAACTGCTCAAAGTGTAACTTGGGGCCGTGAACCTATATAAACAGGAATATCCGTTCAGGGCCGGTTTCCTTTTGTGCATTAGCCAGAACGGGTCGCGCACTATTATTAAAGAGTTTTTCCTTATTAATCTCTTGAGTGCTTGGAATGATTTCTCACTGGGAAGAACCAACAATTGCTCAGCACTAACCCAGAGCGCTGCATCACCCCTCAGCCACGCCAGCCTTTGGGGGCATTTGTTCCCAACACTAAGTCCCCCCCCATATCTGCCCTGGCACCCCAGGGGCTGCACAGTGTGACTTGCTCCAACCTGTCTGGTAGATCCCCCTTGCCCTCTCCTCATGCACTGTTGGTCCCCTTAACCTTGAAAGTGTTGGGGTTCTCTTGAGTTCTGTATCTTTTTTCACTCCTCTCCCCCGCCCTCCTCGGTTGTTGATCTGATCTAGCTTGGTGGCTTTACATGCCACGGAGATGCCCAGATCTCAGCTGTCACCTCCAGTTGGGTGTCTACCTCTCTCCGTGGCCTTGACACTTGCATGTCAGAGCTAATTCCAACTTTCCTGCTTATCTGAGTTTAAGAGCCCCAGGTTCATCCACAAGGCTCCCACCCCAGTCTCAGGCTATCGGAAAAGCCCGCAGCTCTGTCTTCTGAAAGCATCTGAACCTACTTGCTTCTCCCCACCACCATTCCGTCCCTGCTGGTCCTCCTCCACCCTGGCTCCCTGCAGTCAATGTTTCCCCAGCACTCCGGATCCTTATAAATGTGAAGCCACAGCACACCACCCCTAGCCTCCAGACCTCCCTGAGCCATCCTGCCTTATACTAGAAGTACAGCTCAAGTCCTTACCAAGGTCCCCAGAGTCCATTCAGGGTCCCCCTGTGTCTCCTCTCATGTTAACTCCCTGCACTCACCTCCCCTCTTCATGTAATCACACTGCCTACCTTGAGATTCCCCTGACAATGCACCAGGCACCCCTACCCCAGGACCTTTGCACTTGACATTCCTCTTCTTGGATGCTATGCTCCAAGATACCCACTGGGCTCAAGCCTTTACCTCCCTTAATTCTGCTCACTGTCTTGGTGTGACCCTTCCCACACTGCACACTCTTGCCTTGCTCCTACTCGGTCTTCTCAGAGTGCCCCCTGCCTCCCATCACACATACGGGATAACTAATGCTTAATTAGTTATCGTTGCTTTTCCATCCTCTATTGTTGGAATGGAGGCTCCTTCAAGGGTATACAGTAGGCAGTCAATGTACGTTTGCTGAGCCCTAAGTCAACAGGTGAGGGTGTGTAAAAAGGTGTGTGCACAAGCTGACCCCGGCAGACACGCCACGATGCTAGTTGTCAGGTGTGGGGTTCATTGCTAATCTTTCTGACCTTCAACATTGTCATCCATAGAATGGGATAACGGTGGGACCAGCTTCTGAGGTTAGTTACAAAGAAGTGAGGCAATGGACTACCATGGTGCCTGGTGCTGTGCTGGGAGCAAAGCATGTCTTCATTTTCCTGTGATAGCCATCACCAGGATGCTGGATATCGATTGTTACTGCTTCTCATGATGTCCCTGAAGCAGGGAGAGCATGAAAACGCAACTTGTGTGGTGCTTGCTCAGGATTTCAGGAGCATCTTTCTCTGTTGGGGCAGCTCCTTCCTCACCTGTCTGTCAACGGGAACATGGCTGAAGCCCTGTGATGCAACGCTACTCACAGGCTACCCAGCTAGCTTCCTAGGACTGTCACCAATGGTTAAGGGCTGGAGACTTACCCCAGGGAAATGGGGACTGAGGAACAAGGACTAAAGTGATTCATATGGGAAACACAGGTGACAGGCATCCACAGGTATACCAGCCTTCGCTATCCGGCATGGTGGCCCAGGATGCGGGTAGGTAGATGGAAGGGTACAAGATGAATGGATGGGCAGTAGATTGGTCACTTTTCTCATTGGGGTGACGAAATGCCCGACAAGAGCGACTTAAGGGAAGAAGAATCCATTTTGGCTCACAGCTTAAGGACACGGTCCGCGGTGGAGGGAAGGCGTGGTACAGGAAGATGAGGCAGCTGCTGGTCACACTGCATCTGCAGTCAGGATGGAGAAAGAGCTGAATGTTGGGGCTCAGCTCGCTCTCTTTCTCACGCTCTATCTTAGTCTTATGGAGTGATCAATTTCTCCTTTTTGTTCAGTCTCGAACTCCCAGCACGTGGGATGGTTCCACCCACATCCAGGCTGGGTCTTCCTTCCTCAGTTAAAGCTTCATGGAAACACCTTGTAGGCACACCCAGAAGTGTGTTTCCATGTCGGTTCTAAATCCGGTTAAGCTGACAATGAATATTAACCATCACAGACAAATAAGTGGTGAGGCGGATGGATGGGTGGGCAGATGTGTGTAGGTGTATAAATGTGTATGTCTCTAAGTATGGCAGATGGATAGTGTGGTGGCTGGATAAGAATGGCACAGAGGCTGGAGAGATGACGGCTCAGTGGTTAGGAACACTGGCTGCTCCTCCAGAAGACCCAGGTTCAATTCCCAGCACCCACATGGCAGCTCACAACTGTCTGTAACTCCAGTTCCAGAAATCTGACACCCTCACACAGACCTACATGCAGGTAAAACACCAATGCACATAAAAAATAAAAACAAATTTATAAAAAATGATCCTCATAGGCTCATTATATTTGAATGTTTAGCCACTTACGGAGTGGCACTATTTGAGAAGGATTGGGAGATGTGGCCTTGTTGGAAGAAGTGTGTCACTGGGGATTAACTTTGAGGTTGCAAAAGCCCATACCATGCCCAGTCTCACTCTCTCTCTCTCTCTGCCTATGAATCAGGATGTAGATCTCAACTACTCCGGCATCATGTCTACTGCATGCCACCAGGCTTCCTGCCATAAAGATAATGGATTAAACCTCTGGAACTGTATGTAAGCAAGCCTCCAATTAAGTGCTTTCTCTTATAAGAGTTGCCTTCGTCATGATATCTCTTCACAGCAATAAACAGTGACTAAGACAGATACGCTGTTGGATAGGTGGATGGGTGGATGGATGGATGGATAGGTAGGTGGGTGGGTGGATGGATGGATGAATAGGTAGATGGGTGAATGGATCGATGAATGAATGAATGGTGGGTGGATGAATGGAAATACATGTAGTCCAGGCAAGGACAGGAAAACTAGTTTGTCTTATCAATCAAGAGTCACTGGAGAAACAAGGGTGACCAAGGTACTGTCTTGTCTGTAGACTCAGCTGGTGTCTGTTCTCTGTCTCTGGGTGATGGTAGACACATTGCCTTCTCCACTGGATCCTCTATTCCCTCATTACCAAATGAGATGTTTGGACTGGATGCTCACTGATGTTCCCTCCATCTCCCAGGCTCAATGAATCCATGATTCTGTGTGTGCTACATGGACCTGGAGGGCTGTGGTGATTTCCAGAGGGCCCCACAGTCTCTGCTACCCTGTGCGGTCTTACTACTTCCTCATAGAAAGGGAAGCTCTGTTTCTCCTCCCCATGAATCTGAGCTGGCCCCGAGGCTGACAGAACCTAGTAGAGGTGACCCTCCTCCAACCAGTCTCTTTGGAGTGTTCCTCCTTAGAACCGGGCCACCGTCACGTGAGGGCACTCTAGCTGCCATGAAGAGAGGCCCGCAGAAGAGAGCTGAGCTCCCATTCCATGGCTGCCCAGGGAGGTCATGTGGAGCCTCACACCATCACACCCCACGCCCCAGCCGACACCACGCAGAGCAACCGAAGGGGAAGCACAGCCTACGGCTTTGCCACAGAGCAGGGTTGTGGGTGATGCTGCTCTGCGTTGTGCTAGCTCAGCAGAATGCTCCATAGCCAATGCTTTACAATGGACAGAAGTGTATGTTCTTACAGTTCTGGTGCCCGGAAGTCCAAGATGGAGTCCAGTAACTTGCTGCACCCTTGAATGGTGGAAGGTAAAGGGCAGAGAGTCTAAGAGCACCCCCACTTGCCTTTTTATGGTAGTGTGAATCCTCTCCTGAAGGCATAGCTACTGTGATCTAAGCATGTTCTGTAAGCCTCCACCTCACAGTATAGTCACTTTGGGACCAAGTTTCCAGCTGAGGAATGCTGGGGGGCGTTTCACATCAAAGCACCAGTTTCAGCTGGAGTGGCTCGCTGCACAGGCAGAGATTCCAACCACCGTCCAGAGGAGACTGTGGCTGAAAAGTGGATTTTTAAGCAATATAAATAAACTAAACGCATCCATAGATTTTACACAGATGCCAAATGGGTTAACATATGCACGCTTTGCTTTCTTGGCCGCCTCTTTGGTTCTGTTTTCCTATTTTGTTTGGCTCCTTTTCTCTTTCCCACCCAGCCCATCCTTGGGCCAACCAGGCTCTGACTAATTCTTCTGAGGCTTATGGTACCGTGCACCAGTGTTCACAGATGCATGTAGAGAGGTGTCAGGGTTCACGGTGCTTCAAAAACATGATCAACTGTATGCCTTGGCCGTCTTAGGTCTTCTCTGCTCTGTTAATTGACAGATTCCTTGTGAGAATCCTTTTAAATCCACTACACAACACCCTGCAATTCATCCTTCTAAATAGTTGCATGGAATTCCAGGCTCTTCCATCAGTCAGCAGCGGCCTGAGCCAGTGTGGATGCCTGTGATGGTACATTGTGTATGCCCCAGGGAGTTTATGCGTCACCTGTTAGAGTCAGCGAAGGTTCAGAATGGGAATTTTCCGTAGACACATTGTGCCCCTGCCCCCACCCCACCGCCCGCAGCTCAGGGACCATCCTGGAAGAGAGGGTGGAAAGATTGTAAGAGCCAGAGGTCAGGGAGGGCCGAGATGAAACAGTGTCTCCTGGACATGACAGGATCGCTGAACACATGAGCTCACAGCAGTTGTGGTTGTCTGCACAAGATCAAGCCAGTCAACACTGTAGCGTGGAGGGAAGGAGCTCAGAGCCCCCACCCCTGGCTGAGGAGCTGTGGGCACTTGAGGGCCTCTGGGGAGGGAGAGTCAGTTTTCTCTCAGGGTGTCACTAGCCCCTGACAGGTCAACCATGCTCCAGTGGGTGGCCACGCATGTGGGAATATATGTGCAGCTCATTGGCTTTTATTTTTAAAGAAGAGAGAGAGAGAGCATGAGGTTGGGAGTGTATGGGGAGGGGGGTGAAAGTGGGTTTGGGAGGAGTTGGAGAAGGATTGGAGAAGAATATGATCAAAATACATTGTACAAAATTCTCAAGAATGAATAACATTTTTGAAAAGCACATTATATTGAAAACAAAGATAATACGTGTTCAGAATATTGATCGAGAGCCTCTTTTGCCATTGTAGGTACTCTGGAAGTTGTTGACTGTTGCTATGGGATGTGACCCAGTGATGCACGGCACATCTCTCCCAAGATAGTACTCGGGGATGACATGTTGGCATTTCAAGTTGGCTATGGGCGAGTGTGCCCCCACAGAGCCTGGCAAGCACTGCATCTCAGGGCCAGATGGATTGTTTTGTTGACTGTCTAGACTTGAGCAAGTCACAGAGGGAACATTACCAACCCGGTCAACTTCAAGGTGCGTCATGTCTGTGGCTACTGTGTCGTGAACAGCCGGATGAAGCTGGAGAAATGTTCTTGAGATCTGAAAAACCCTTACTCCACCCAGAAAGAGGCGGCTCGTGCCAAGGAGTGAGGCACCTTCCCACACCACTGCTCCACTTCCATCTCACTATACGAGTGAAAATCACACTGAGTGTTCTGGATGGAAAATTGTTCATTAGTTGCTAACACATCCTGGAGGCTATCCCCTGTAGATAGAATACACACACATCACACACACACACACACACACACACACACACATCCCTACCCAACACAGAATTCCATTCTGTTCATTTCATGCAGGATCAGAGAGGATGCTCCTTTTTGAATAGACATTTCCAGGTTGTTTCTAGACTCTTCTCTAGAGTACAGAACAGGTGGCCTAGTGAGACTTGCCCACAAAGGACTTGTAGAATTGTCCCTGCCAGTCCGGTGGGTGCCCAGCACAACCTCATCATTTCACCAGATCCCTTGCCTGATGGCAGCTTCTCATGATCAGTGCCTCTCCATGTCCCTCACACTTTCCTGCTATGCCCATGCTCTCAGTGTGTTAAAATCAAGACTCGCTTGTGGCTTTTGTGTTCCAGGTCTCTGCTTCTTGTGTTGATGTTGACCGTGTCATCTTCTATGGGCTAAAAATTGAATTTTTTTATGACTAACTGTTCATCATGTCTCTTGTAACATCAGGGCATCTAGTATTGGTTAGGAATATTTCCCCATGTCTAACAATTTTATATGTCTCTGCAGGACTTCTTGCTTCATTTTTAGTCTGTCTTAGTCACTTTTCTGTTGTGACAAAACATCATGACCAAGGAAACCAAAAGAAAGTGTTAAACTGGACCTGTAGTTCCAGAGGGTTGAGTCTGCAATGGCCAAGTGACAGCATGGTGGCAGGAATGGCTGAGAGATTACTTTGTTCCACAAGTAGGAGGAGAGAGAGAGAGAGAGAGAGAGAGAGAGAGAGAGAGAGAACTGGGAATGGTGTGGCCTCTTGAAACCTCAAAGTCCCACCCACAGTGACACACTTCCTGCAACAAGGCCACACTCCCTAATCCTTCCCAAACAGTTCTACCAAGTGTTCAAACATATAAGCCCATGGGCCATTCTCATTTAGACCAGCACAGATCATCAAGGAGACAGGACAAAGGGTGCCCAGCTCCCCCAGCCAAGTGTAACGGTGGCTTCTCACCAATCCACATTAGATTCTGTGTGAATGATGGGTGTGGTTTTCTTATGCCTACCTATTGAGCTTAATTTTTTTTTCAGTTATTTTGAATTCTCTACCTACACAATCATGACAAGTTTTTAGGACACAGGCATAATGCAGCCATGTTGCTGGATCCTAACAGCTCCCTCAGGGGAGGGGGTGAGAAGGTGCAGTGTCAATGACACAAACATCAGGAGTCAGTTGAAGGCAAACAACAAACTCATTTATTTAATAAGGGGAAAGCCTTATATACCTTCCTCCTAGCACCCAGTCTGTGTCGCAATATGATGACACCACGTGGTCGTCCCTCATTGGTTGGGCATGACCAGAAACTCTGACAGCTCCTGTTGCTAGGCCCTCAGGCAGACTCCAGGTTGGCTCATAGGGAGCCAACTGCCTTGGCAACTGGTCTGAGCCAATTTCCTCAACCCTATGGGCCTGTCCTACTACACAGCCAGATTCTTGGCTCCAGCCCAGTTTCTGGAAGAGTCCACTCTCCTCTCTGACAGCTCCTGAGTACAGCTTTTTTTTTTTTGCATAACATTTTTATTGATTATTTGGGAATTTCATACAATGCACCCTGATCACACTCACTTCCTATTCCTTCCATGTCCATCCTCCCAATTGTGCCTTCCCCAAAGAAAGAAAAAAGAAAAAAAAAAAAGAAAAGAAAAAAATGCAACAAGTCCAACTGTGTTGCCCATACACTCACTGGAGCATGGTCAAACTCCCAGTGACCAGCCCCTTAAAGAAAACTGAGTCCTTCCCCACCCCCACCCCTGCCAGAAGTCACCAACTGTGAAGAGCTACACTTTAGCATTTTTATCACAATTTGTTAAGGATTCTCTTCAATAGTCTCCTGCCTAGAATGTTTCTTTTCTTTCTTTCTTTAGGAGTTGCAGTTGTCAAAGAAGCCTTCAATGTCATTCATTCCCAATTACGAGTCTGGAGTCATCGATATCACTGCAAAAGAAGCTTCCTCTGCCCATAACAGTCAGTGACAGCAGGAATCGTGGCAGCAGGAATCGTGGACTTCCACATGGTCTCTGGCAGTAGCAGGGACCACAGACATCCACACAGCCTCTGGGGGCCGCATAGAACACAGACTTCAAATTGGTCCCCAGTGACAGCACAGAGCATGAACTTCAACATGGCCTTCGGTGGCATCAGAGACCACAGACATCTATAGTCTTTATTGTTTGTACTTTACTCGGCATCCTGACCTTCTAAACTCCAACATGACTGGCCTGCTAATCTTTGCTCAAAGCATTTGAGGCCTTCTTCAGCTCTCAGCTCCAAACTCTTCCACATTCCTTCCCCAAACCAGTTCCAAAGGCCTAAGAACCACTCTTGTACACTGTAAAGATTTGTCACTTGAATTGGTTTAATAAAACACTAATTGGCCAGTAGCCAGGCAGGAAGTATAGGTGGGGCAACCAAACTAAGGATGATGGGAAGGAGAAGGGTGGAGTCAAGAGTTGCCAGCCAGACACAGAGGGAGCAGGAGATGAACATGACATGCTAATAAAGGTACCACCATGTGGCAGAGTGTAAATAAGGAATATGGGTGAACTTAAAATGTAAGAGCTAGTTAGTAATAAGCCTGAGCTATCAGCCAAGGATTTATAAGTAATATTCAGCCTTTGAGTCAGTTGTTTGGGACTGGGCAGTTGGGACAGGAAAACTGCCATTTACAGCCCTGTTTCTCTATATCGCTTCTTTACATCAGTTGCCTTTTCTGTGCTGTGAACGAACAGGCAGAAAGTCTTGGAAGAGAGACTTATTTTGGCTTGTGGGTTGAGGTGATTCAGTCCATCAGGATGGGGAAAATGACAGCAGGTGGCTCCATGGTGATGGGGGCTTGTGGCAGATGTCTGCTGATACCTCAGCAGGACAGGGAACAGAAGGCTGGAAGCAGGGCCATGCTGTAATCCCTCCCTTCTCAGAGACCTACTTCCCCGAGACTGATCCCACCAGCTAAAGGTGCCACAGCTTCTCCAAATGGAATGAATCATCAGCCAGGAACTAAATGTTCAAAACACCAAGCCCCTGGGGGACATTTCACTTTCAAACATCTCTGTCATTTATAAACAATAAAAATATATGGGGCTTGACATATTGCCTAACCACACTAAAGAGTCAACCACATGATTGGGTTTGAAGGCCAAGATCAAGGTGCCTGTATGCATGGTCCTGGGTAGGGGCTACCCTCCATCTCTCAGGTACCCTTGTTGCTGGCTCTCTGGGGAAGCATGCTGTGTGCTCACACAGTGAAAGGAACAGAGGCCATAAAGGACATGATAAGAAGAGTCAGAAGAATAGGGCCGGATACTTGACCGAAGTCCTATATAAGGACACTAATCCCGTTCATGTTGGCTTCATGATCCCAACTTCATCCCCAACAGGACCTGCCTCTCAGTGCTGTGGAGCTGGTCCCCCAGATCCCTCCATGTGAGTCTCAGGAACTCAGGTCCACCCAACCACAGTGGTCTTTCATCTTTTTATGCTTGTTTCATGTGTGGTGGCATCTTTTAACGGCCTGCTCCCGGGACTCTGTGGTCCTAATTTTCATCCTGACGAGTTTTGCTGATGATCGATGGGCTGTATTAGCTTCTCTTGTAAATCATCCCGTGGCCTTGCGGCCCCCTTTGTTGTGTTCAGTTTCTTCCCCCCTTGGTTGCATGTTTATCATCGTTGCTCTTTTCCTTCTGTTTTGTGTTTCTCTTACTCTCCTATTTTTAATCTGTGGGAGGTGTGGCTTGCTCACTAGCCTTCAGCTAGTTAAGCTCCAGCATCAATTTGGACGCAGTTGCTGATCATGAGCTGTCTGTTTCTTAGTCATTCAGTCTTTTCCCTCCCCTCCAACCCCCTCTCCCTCTCTCCCCTCCCCTGCCCTCCCCTTCCCTCCTGTCCCTTTCCCTTCTCTTCCCTCCCTCCCCTCCCCTCCCCTCCTGTCCCTTCACCTCCCCTCCTCTCCCCTCCTGTCCCTTTCCCTTCTCTTCCCTCCCTTCCCTCCCCTCCCCTCCTGTCCCTTCACCTCCCCTCCTCTCCCCTCCTGTCCCTTTACCTCCCCTCCTCTCCCCTCCCCTCCCCTCCAATCACCTCTTGTCCCTTCCCCTCTCCTCCCCTTTCCTCCAATCCCCTCCAACCCCCTCCTGTCCCCTCCAATCCTCTCTCTTCCCCTTCCCTCCCCTCCCCTCCCCTCCCCACCTTTTCTTCCATTCCCCTCTCCTCTTCCCTTCCCTGGTTCATCAATACAAGCTCTGGTTGGTTGGCTGGTTAGGGTTAGGGACCACGGTGTGTCTTCCTGTCCTTTCATTTTGATTTCCCCTATATACTCATGCTGTGAATATCTTTATGAATAGCTGTTTTTTTTTTTATTTCAGCAGCATTCTCATTTATTTATTTTCTGTGCACGCACACACGTGCATGCATGTATATATGCCACAGTACACATGTGGAGACATTGTGCTTCTGTTAGAGCTTTTCATTCACAAGTGTTTAATGGGGTCACTGTGGGGCTTGGGTTTAAATGTTTTGACTGTGTGTTCTTGTACTCTCTGTTGTGTTTTCAAATAGGCCTGTAACTGTGCAGACCAGGCTGGCCTCAAACTCACAGAGATCCTCCTGCCTCTGTCTTTAAGTGCTGGGACTAAAGGCCTGACCTGCTCCCCCTCTCATAACCATTCCCACTTCCCTCCTGCCTTCCCACCGATACCTGGCAATCAATATATTAGCCATATCTTTGATAAACTTCAAGCATGTTGTAGAAATGGAACCATCCAGTATATAACTTCTACATAATCTACAGTATATTACAGTATATGACTTCTATATAATATAGTATATTACAGTATATAACTTCTACATAATCTACAGTATATTACAGTATATAACTTCTATATAATATATTTTATTACAGTGTATAACTTCTATATAATCTACAGTATATTACAGTATATGACTTCTATATAATATAGTATATAACTTCTACATAATCTACAGTATATTAGAGTATATAACTTCTATATAATATACAGTCTATTACAGTATATAACTTCTACATAATCTACAGTATATTACAGTATATAACTTCTACATAATATGCAGTATATTACAGTATATAACTTCTACATAATCTACAGTATATCACAGTATATAACTTCTATATAATATATTTTATTACAGTGTATAACTTCTATATAATCTACAGTATATTACAGTATATAACTTCTATATAATATGCAGTATATTACAGTATATAACTTCTATATAATATGCAGTATATTATAGTATATAACTTCTATATAATATATAGTAGATTACCATATATAACTTCTATATAATATATAGTATATTACAGTATATAACTCCTATATAATATGCAGTAGATTACAGTATATAACTTCTATATACTATACAGTTTATTACAGTATATATGTAGTATATTATAATATATAACTTTCCCCCCTCTGAACAATAATTTTCACATTTCTGTATATATCAGTAGTTCACTTTTATTGCTATCTAGTATTCTGTGGGATGGGTATACCACAGTTTCTTTAGTCACTGGTCTGGAGAAGAAAATCTGTTTCCAGTCTGATGCTCTCACGATCAGAGCTGTCCTGAGCAGTGCAGGCTTTCATGTGGATTTTAGTTTTGAATCATCTGGAACAGATGCCTGGAGTGTGACTTCTGGGTTACATACTAGTCTCATGTTCAGTTTTTAAAGATTGATCTCTTATTTTTAATTACATGCAAGTGTGTGTGTGTGTGTGTGCGTGTGCGTGTGCGTGTGTGCATGTGTGTGTGTTACTATGTGCACTAAAGTGCAGTGTCTGTGGAGGCCAGAAGAGGGCATCCTATCCCCTGGAGCTGGATTTACATGAGCTGCCATGTGGCTGCTGGTAATTCAGGTCTTCTGGAAGAGCAGTCAGTGCTCTTGACTGAGCACCCTCCCCCACCTCACTTAAAAAGAAACTGACTAATTATCCCCAGAGTGGCTGTTTGACACCCCACTGTGGCGTGGATGTCACCCCCTTCTCCACGTGCCCTGATTTTGCTGTTCTGCCGGGTGTTTCGTGATGTTGCACTGCAGTTTCAGTTTGGATTTCTCTGCCACGAGGTCTTACACTTCCTTGTTTCTTTCTGTATTTAACACCAGGTGTGCCGTTTTCATACGGTGGCTGTGATAAACACCATGACCAAAAGCAGCATGGGGAGGGAGGTTTCTTCTTTTGTTTTGTTTTGTTCCCCTCCCCCTCTTACAATTCTAGGTCACAGTTCATCACTGAGGGAAGTCAGGACAGGAACTCAAGGCAGGAACCTGGAGCAGAAACCGTGGAGGAACACTGCTTATTGTCTTGCTCTCTGGTTCATGTTCAGCTACATTTCTTATCATCCCAGGACCACCTACCTGCTCAGGGATGCTATCACCCACAGTGGGCTGGGTCCTCCTGCATTAATCGTCAGTCCAGGCAATCCCCGTAGACACACCCATGGGTCAGGCTGATGATCAATTCTTCAACTGATCCCTCTCCCCAGGTGTGTCAACTTGACAATCAAGATTAGCCTCACAAAGGTAAGACTTGGGCTCTGAAAGTGGAAATGAAGCAAGATTCAGGCAAACGAGAAGACATCCCATGTTCATGGATTGGAAGATGTGGTGGTGTTCAGATGGCCATGTTCTCCAGGCTGATCTGAAGACACAGTAGGGTCCCTCTTGGTACCCAAATGACTTCACTGAGTAGAGCATGTGGCAGATCCTAAAGTTCACATGTTCCACAATGAACCAGAACAGCCCAGACAGTATGGAAGAGAACAGAGAGGACTCAGATGTCTACCAAGCCATGCTAGTCAGGACAATGTGTTCTTGGCATTAGGAGATGTATTAGTCACTGGGATAGAATTTAGAGTTCAGAAATAAATCTCACATTTATGAGTTGATTTTTGACACAGGATGATTTCTCACGGTACTGGGACTACTGGATATTCACATGCAAAAGAATGAAGTTGGACCTAAACTTCACCACATGCAAAATTAATTCAGGGTGGACCAAAGACATATATGAAGAGGCTAAGTTGTCAGACTGAGAGAAATCTTCACGGACTTAGATTAAGGTGTTTTTTTTTTGTTGTTGTTTTTTCAAGGCTAAAAGCACAGCTAATAAAATAAAAATAGGTTAGTTGCCCTCTATCAGAATCATTTGCCTTCTGTGCTCTCTTTAGTGAATGTCTCTTCATGTCCAGTTTGATTTTTTTTCCTAACCATTTTCTCATCTCTCCTTTCCTTTTCTCTCTCTCTCTTGCTCCCTCTTCTCTGAGATAGGGTTGAACAAATCTCAGGCTGGCCTCCAACTGGTTGTGTCACTGAGGATGATTTTGAACGTCTCATCCTCCTGCCTCTGCCTCCCAAACCCTGAGATTACAAGCCATGCTTCACCGTGCCCAATTCATGTGGTGCTGGGGGATTGAACACCTGGCTTTGTGCACGCTAGACGAGCATTCTACAAACTGAGATACACCCCCAGCCCCTAATGTGATGCGTTCTTGTTTACTTTGGAGTCTCCTTTATGTGTTTTGGCCCTCTGGTTATTTGTTGCCTATGTGTCTGCAAATGTTTTCCTCTCATCTATCGAGGGCTTGTCTTTTCTTCTTTTTAACAGGACCCTTCCCAGAGCAGAGCTTTGGGGAGGAAGAATTGACTTTTTTTTTTTTTTTTTTTTATCATGCTGGGTCTTTCAATCCACGATCAAGGTATGCCTCTCTTTGGCTGAGAATTTCTTTGATTTCTTTTGGTGGTTTGTTTGTTTTGGGGTATTTAAAATATGCATGTTATTTTTATACCTGCATCTAAGTAATTAATTTGGGGGGGGCTTGTGGCTGTTATAGCATTTTAAACATTCCTGTTCTTATGTTTGGTATTAATAGGTAAAAATCAATTCGTTAATGACCTCTCATCCAGCGTTCTGCAGCGTTTTGAACTCATGCTTCCGAATCTCTGTAAATTCCTTGGAATTTTCTCCATCATGTGCAAGGGGGGATTTTTTTTTTCTTCCTTTGCTACCTTCTCACCCTGACTTCCAGCGCCCAGCACTACCCTGAGCAATGGATGGGTGTAGGCATTTTGCCTTGTTTCTGGAGTCATTTGCTTTTGATTTTTGAGCAACCGTTTTTTTTTTTTTTTGGTTTCAGGTTCATAACACCACCAGCTGTCCCCCACTTCAACACACACACTTAGTGTCCCCAATTCCAACATTCCACTAGAGCCATGTTTACGCCATGGTCAGTGACCTGTGTTCAGGAGTCATCATCACTGGGCTTCTGGGTTTTGTAGAGGGTCCGTGCACTCCCAGCTCTGTAACCTGTGGGTTTTGACAGAGGTGTAGTGATAGGGACCCAACCCTATGGCACCATACAGGCTATTCCAGCTGAGTACTTAGAGCAGCAGTTCAGTCACGCCCAGGCTCCCGAACCTTCTGCTCTCTTCATCCTTCGTGTGACCCATTCAGAACAGGATCTGCCTGGCCCTGTTTCTGTTCTTGACCTCGAACAAACCTTGAGGTCTTCAGGATGGACCTGTGGACCCCCACCCTCTACCCCTTAGCTGAGCCCCCAGACTCTGGTCCTCTTCCCTCCTCAACCCACAGTGACAAGTTCCACGGCTCAGGTTCCCAGCCTGTGTTTGAAACATCAAAACGGACTTTAATCAGGAAAACAGTTAACTTTTCTCCTTTATTAAAACTAAGGACATCATTATAAAAACCACTATATAGAAAGACAAATGGTTGAGACAACGTCAGTGTAAAACACATCATTATTACATCGGATTCGGGAGGGGGAAGATGATCTGACATCAGAATTTCTGTTTTTGGTTTTCCCGGTCATGGGCTCTGAGAGAGACCCCCACGCCCTCTCAACATGAGCCTGGCTCTTCTAACATAGAGATACCCTCCTGCCCCAGCCTGCCTACCTGCTTCGTCCCACTGACCTGGGGAGAAACAAGTCCTTTGTAGGAAGGTCCCTTGTCCCTCTAGGGTGGCCAGGCTCTCATCCTACAGCTTTGTTGGTTATGGCACATTGCCTGTATGCTCACCATGGATATTAGATGGGGACATTACCGCCTAGCTTGAACACAGACAGTGAGGGGAAATGGGAAGGGACCAGGTATGAGAAACTGTGAGACGCAAGCCTAAGAGCTCACCTTAGTCAAGTACCAGCTGTGACCAAATGGGAGGCCACAGTGGCCCTGTGACTCCAGGGGCTGGTCCTATGCTTAAGGTTGACACTGACTGCAAGGGGACTCTATGCTTTGGAGGGTAGTTTTAGTTTGTCAAGGGTAAATGGGTCAGGGCTTTGACGTAAAGATAGGAAGTAGTGTTAGCCACTAATGGTTAAATCCACCCACTCACTAAGCATTTCTAGCACCGACTACCTGGCAGGCATTTGGACTGGAAACAGGGTGGGGTGGGACAGGTAATGCCACCTCCAAGGTCACTTTTGTGGGAGGGATAGATCAATGTTCTGTGTTTATTTTGCGGACGGGAGTGTTTCCGTTAGGCACGGCAAGTCAGGTCCACCATGGTGGACGCTGCCTACCACTGGGCCACTGCGTGTTCTCTGATGCAACCCATCTGTCTACACAGGAGGGGCTTCCGGTGGACGCTGGCGACAGAGCAAGGTGGCAGGGGCTGCTCAGCAAGTGTCTGCTCAACAGCTGAGGATTTGTGCAGCATGTGGGTGGTACACATCCCTGCGCTGATGGCCTCAGCTGCCAACCTTTCCAACCACAGCCTGTGAAGTGCAGACACGTTGTTGAGGCTACCAAAGGGGTAGGAAACCGTGGGGACACGCGACACACAGTAGGCATGAGGGCTCATTTTCTTTCCTTTTTTTTGTTTTTTGTTGTTTTTCGAGACAGGGTTTCTCCGTGTCGTTTTGGTGCCTGTCCTGGATCTCGCTCTGTAGCCCAGGCTGGCCTCGAACTCACAGAGATCCGCCTGGCTCTGCCTCCCGAGTGCTGGGATTAAAGGCGTGTGCCACCACCGCCTGGCTGAGGGCTCATTTTCTACGGGGTAGAGGACACCACCTTTGACCTGTGACGTCATCTCCTCATAGTCCTCTGACAAGACAGACACTGGCACACACATGGTGAGCTGTGTGACTCAGCCAAGGCCGCCACTAACCCAGCAGAACTCCCTGGCAGACAGTGTGCTCCCTCCCTGCCCTTCACACACACAGGAAATGCCCAGGAGGCCACTCAGATAGTCACCTGTGCCCAAATGCCAGGGGAACCTCATGTTTACCTCCCAAGCAATTCCTGTTAGTGGGAACCAAACAGCTAGAAGAAAAACTAAAACAAGCCAATAAGAAATGTCTGGAAGCCTGAGGCTCTGGATCCTCTCACACCCTCTTGCAGAGCTGGGGACCAGCCGTGAGGAGCAGTCCAGGGGACTGTGGCTGGAATGGCAAGTGGGACTTGCCCCACTGGTTTGGACAGGGGTGGGGCTGGTGACAGTCAACTCAGGACACAGCCACATCATGTCCTGCTGTTTGCACGGACCTGGGGGGGCGCACTAGACAGGCCAAGTGAGGACCAGCTCTTGACTGAAGACAACCTCAAGCATCACCCCTGGCTTGTTTTCCTGTTACCCCAAATCCTTTCCACTGTGGAGTTGAGGTTGCCTGACGGGGTTTTTGGATGACCCAGGAAGTGGTCCTGCCCCAGGAGCACAGCTGTACACACCACTGTTGTCTGCAGTATCTGAGACTGTGAGGGACCAGATCAGAATCATGTGTGTGCATGTATGTGTGAGTTCACATGTAGGTGCATGCATATACATGTGAGTGTATTTGTGGACATATGTGAACATGTACATGTGGCATACATGGGTATGCATGCATACATGGGGGTCTATATCTGTTCTCATATATATATATGTATGTATGTGTGTTCATAGGTGTTTATTATTGAACCTGTGAACATGTGTAAATTATACTGATAGGTGTCTGTATACATGTGTATACATGTGCACGTATGGATGTGTACATATGCATATACACGTGAACATGCATGTGCATGTGTGGACACACGAATGCGTACAAGTTACATTCATATGTGTGGGTGAATGTATACATATGTGTGCATACATGTGTGTGCTCATGGGTATGCCTCTGTGTGTGTGTGTGTGTGTGTGTGTGTGTGTGCATGTGCTCCTGTTTGGATTAAGGCCCGTTGCACACTGGTGAAAGTCACCATCAGATGCTTGGCCACTCCCACACGGGGTGAGCAAGCCATCTCCTTGGTGACTACAGCCAGCCAGGGAGGCGTTCTGAATGGAGGCCCCAGATCATACAGACGACAGGGCATAACACTGCTCACAAAGGACACACAGTTCCCAGTGGGAAATGCCGGACAGATACAAGGACGTCTCATGACTCTCCTTGGGCACGCGGTGTCACCGGCTTCTCTGCTTCCTGTGGCTACTTGCTGCTACAGGAGTGTACTGTGGCCTGAGACTCACAAAAAAAAAAGGGGGGGATGTCGACACAGGCATCTGGAGGAGGCAGCCGTCGGAACCGAGGCCGCCACGACAGCTCAATAAATATTCAGGGACTTGTCTCTACTCTGTGTCTTTTCAGGACATGCTACTAACTGGCACATCTGCCAGCCACAGACACCATGAGCTGGGAACAGATTTTCATCATGGCCACCTGGGGTCCTGCAACCCACCCCAGTACTCACACCCACACGGACACAGCTCTTGCCTTCAGTAGCTTTATGAAGCGGCATGGGGTAAGACCCTGACCTTTAACCCTGGCTTGCCAAATGAGGAAAGGAGGCTCGGAGAGGTTGGGTGGGTGAGCCAGTGTTACCCAGCTGGGAAGGAGCAGGGTTACCAGGGCCTGGAAAGTCAAATTATATGCTGACCTCCGGCCATGGGGCACTCCTGTGTCCTGGCCAGTGTCTAGACTCTTAGCCTCAGACATATATATGAGAGATGCAGGTCCTCAACCAGAATCTTCATGGGGGCCTTCAGCTATTCCCTAAGAGACCTCTGCTGGAGAACCCCACCCCCACCCTGTACCCTGCTGTCTGCATGGCCATGGCCTCCTGTCTCTGAGGAAGGAGGCTTCACAGAGGACGTAGCCCTGAGCAGCAAGCAGCTGCAAGAGGGTTACCCAGAGCCACCCAAAGCCAGAAGTCCCCTCAACATCTGATCTGACTCCTTCTTCTCACTACTGGGGAAACTGAGGCAGGAGGGCCCCAGGTCTTGCCTGTGATCTCTTTCCTCAGGTGACATTAGAATCTGTGTGGCTTGGGGGAAGGATGCCTTTTCCTGCAGAGGCTCTGCATAGGTGTGGGCTGATCCAGCTGGTCTATTGCTAAAACCCTCCAGGGCAATGGCTGCACACACCCTCGGATACTGCAGCATGCGGGAGAGGGCCCATGCCCATCTTTAATCAAGATCCAAGCATAGGCTTTCCAGGCTGTGTGCGGGGCACAGCAGTGCATCTAAGAGCAACCGACTGGGTGCAGAGACAGAGGCCTTTAACCCAGTAAGGCCTCTAGAGCCAGCTAGAGTGACAGCTTCCATGTCCACCAATGGGACCATCTCTCCCTCATGTGGGGCTGAGAGGATGAAGAGCCAGCCAGAGTGGGAAGAGTTTTATGTTCTAGCACACAGTACTATCGATGGAGAAGCACTGTGCGTGCGTGCATGCGTGTGTGTGTGTGTGTGTGTGTGTGTGTGTGTGTGTGTGTACACCATTGTAGGGACTACAGAGATCTGCATGCGGAATTGTCCCTTCACCTCTGCTGCGCTTTGAGTCCTGGCCACCCTAGCTTGTTTGCTTCTAGGAACCTGACGGGATTGTGGCTCTTGTGGCTTTGGGCTCTTCCTCTCTAGGTCCCATTGCTGGTCTTACGTGTGGTTTGAACCCGGGCTTAAACATTTCTGACCACCCAAGCCTCCACATGCAGCCTCCACAATATGCCTTTGTGACCCCCAAGGGCACCTCCACGCTGGCTCTTCCTTCCGTGCTGCCCCTTGCTCACTGTCCCCCACAGTGTGTGGCGGGTGGGTGGCCAGCCCATGTGGGGTTACCGCCAATCAACTGAGGATGCAGCTTCAGGAAGAAGGGGTCACAGGGAGGGCAGGAACACTTTGGCCTCACTCATAGGGGTGGGGTGGCCATGTCTACATTGGCAATGTGGCCTCTGGAGATCCACAGGGTCACTCCAGGGGGATGTCTTTTCTTCTGTGTGCCCTAGGACAGTGGGTCACTGATGATGAGCTCTGTGGGCAGATGTTATAGGTACCCAGGCTTACTTGGAAAAGCCCCATTTTAAGTAGACAGATTCATGGAACCCTCTGTTCTGGGTTTCCTTAGGACCCTTCATCCTGTGTATGTGTTTCTTCTCCCTTCAAGGTGTGGCACCCCAGGGCAGAGCCTGGCATTCTTCACCCCTGGATCTGATCGCCGCCTGGCCTAGTGCACAGCAAGCGTGTGGCTAGTGTGAGCTTCTTAGGGAGGCTCAGGCAGTGACAGTGGAGGATCTGGGTTGTGGGGGTGCTGCACTCACTGTAAAAATGTCAGGCAGGTGCTCCAATGACCATACTGGGGACCTGGGCTATGGAGCCTGTTACACCCTGGGAATCAAAACCTGGACTTGGGTTCTTGTCACCCTGGAGTCAAACTGTGGAGCTGGCCATGTCCTGACCATATGACTGTGGCACCCTTCTCCAAGCTGTACTGTTTCCAGAGGTGTTACACGCCCACCTCCCAGGAACTGTGATGGTGCACACAACACATCCAACCTAGGCTGCCCGAAGTCAGCTGAGTTATTTCCTCATGCCTGCTGCTATGGGAACAGATTCCACCAGAACCCATCCTCACTGGTATATGCTCCAGTTCCCACTACCTGTGGCACCGGAAGGCTGGGCCCTGTGCCTGCCCACTCTACCAGCTCACAGTTGCTGGCCACAGCAAGAGGTCTGAGCCTCAGACAAGGACACAAGGAAGACTCTTCAGCCACATGGTGACCTGTGCCCATCGGAGAACCTTACAGCCAGTGGCGAGGGGGCTCGATTAAAAACTAGCTGAACGAACACATAGAAAGAACACCCTGATCATACACGTGCGCGCACACACTCACGGTCAATATTCCGACATGGATAGGCCTAAGGGGGCCACTATTGGAGGGAGTGGAGGCAGGAAAAACGTCAGTGTTTGGACCATGGTACAACTCACGGCCCCAAATCCTTCTGGCTGGGGTCAGCCAGGGCAGCTAAGTGTTGGTCATCTCAGTCCACACCAAGTCTCTTCTCAGAAGCCACCAGCCCAAAAAAGAACTATTGCTTGCAGACAGGTGGCTCAGAGCCCCTTTCCTGCACCCCGTTTGTCCCCAGACCCTGAGTTTGCTCCTAATCTCAGAAGTCCTCGGAAGGGGGTTCTGGGCACAGGTGGTTTTTCCTCTTCTGTTACCACACCATTGCCCCGGCTCTCCCTGGTGTCTTGGTTGAAGCTGTTCTTGGAGGCTGCACCAGGTGCTCTGGGTCTAACCTCCTCCATCCTGAGGCACAGCAAAAGGGTTTTCTGGAGAGAGTGGAAGAGAGAAGCACCAAGCATTAGAGTGAGGAGAAGCCAAGAACACACGTCATTTGTACTTTAGACAGGAGACATTCTGTGATACTGTGGTTGCATGGGAGACTAGAGCTCCTGGCCCATGCAATAAGACAAGAAACATGTACAGAGTGCCAGAATTTAAATACAAAAACCCAACTTACAGTTAACCGTATATAATCTATCTGGAAAATCTAACAGAGCCAGCAGGCTGCTTATCAGAACAGAGATTGCAAAGGTAAATATAATTCTCACTCTTTAAGCCATCAGATCAACTTATAAGACTCAATGGGGTGCATCTCCTACAGCTTGACTATATATCTTGGCTGGAGACAGTTCCAGTGAACACCTGTCATCAAACATAATTACTTTACTTTAATACTGTTAGTTTTTAACCTTCCAAAGTACTCCGATTTGGATGAAAAATGAATATAGCATCCTTTTGTAATGAGCTAACAACTATTCAAAACAGATACGGAAACCATTCATATGAATAACAAAACCCATTATGCCTCTTGGACTCATACCACTGGACAGGTCTCCATGGCTTTGGACATGATAAAGTCATGAAAAGGAACCCAAGGCATTCCTGGACCAGGGATGGGCCAGGAGACCAGTGGATAAGGACAAGGATGTAAGAGAGGCCTGAAGACTGAGGGCCCTCAGTGGCTGAGCCAGGCTATAGGCCGGACAACAGGGAGCAGGAACAAACCCCATCCATGCCTGCTCCACAGATCACCACGCTAAGAAGAACTGCCCAGGGCTGGTGAGCTGGCTCAACAGTAAACATGCTTGCCGCCAAACCTGGCAACCCACACGGTGAGAGGGGAGAGCGGACTCTTAAAAGTCGCTCTCTGACCCTCCCACAGGCACGGCAGTGTACACACCCACACACAGACATACACGAAATAAAGAGATGGATGTAATTTTGAAAAAATAAAAAAATAAAACAGCTACCCAATTTCAAATCCCTGTCTTCCCAGAGGCCTTTGCAGACTAGAGTGGCCACATGACAGGGTGACTGATACAGGGAAGTCAAAGACTACTAGGCTGCAAGAGGGCCAAGGTGATTGGCTGTTTCCTTATCCTGTATTTCTAGGGCCTAGAATGGCAACTGGCACCCAGTGGGACTCAATAAATACTTGTTGAATGAATGAATGAATGAATGAATGAATGAATGAACCAAGCAATTTAAAGTCTGGGTATGGGAACCATCTTTCCAGTGTGAGGTTAGCAGTAAGAGTTGTTTGAATTACTATCCCTGTCAGCCCGTCTTAAAGAAGTCACCAGAGGCTAGGCTTGGGCCCGTGAGGGGGCATGGAGGAGCCGCTCACTCTAGGAGAGTGTTTGAAAAAGCCCAAGGGTTCTGACAAGTACAGAAGAGAATGGGAATGAAAACAGAGAAGTGGTATAAATAACAGATCGTAGGAGGGACAAGGTGAGGAGGAGGCGGTGTGGATAAACGAGGTCTGACTCATTTAGAGTTGGGGGGTCTGAAGAATTCCTCAGCCGTTAAAGTCAAATCAGAAATGTGAAGAGGCCCGGGACAAGAGAACACAGGGATTGAGAGACAAGGGGAGAGAAAGGCAAGACACTGAAGACCGACATTGCTCACTGTGGGGAGAAAATAAACGCCGTATCACAAAATAAACGATTAAGCCTATTGCATCCCATTATAATTATGGAGGTAACCATGGCATCCAAACACAGCTTCCCGAGTGATCAGAAGACATTTACACGGAAAATAAAACAAAGAAAAACCCAGGCCATATGGGGGGAAACTGACAGCCCCCACCAAAGCTATAAACGCAAAAATGTATCATAAACCGGGACGACAGGAATGGGACTGAGGGTGTCTGCGGCAGCAGTAGACATTAATGAGCCATACGAACTTGCTAAAAAAGAAAGGATGCTGAGCGGGGATCGCAGATCCATCCCACTCGGGGCCAAGCGACTCAGAAGAGCCCGCGCTCCACACCACTGGAGCCTACGCTTCAAAAGGCTCAGGTGATAGGCTCTGCTTCCTGCACCCCACCCCATCTCAAAAGAAAGCATGGGTGTGATACAGGCAGCGGTATACTGGGAGGAATTCCGGGTCACGGCCGGACTACCAGACACAGCCGCAGTTGGGTCTAGCCGGGACAGAGCCCAGTTCAGTGCTTTCCTGAGGCACAGTCCTGGGGTCCATCCTCAGCACTGAACCAACTGGGTGTGGTAGGAGTTCTAGGTTACCTGGGCTACACCATACCTAACACGAAATGGGGGCGGAGGAAGAGGCAGAGAGAATGAGCAAAGCAAGTACAGGGTGTGAGCATGGTAGAGACAGCCAATCGTGAGGTCCAACACTAGTGAATCCCCATGCACAAGACGGCACAGCTTTGGTGTTTGCTCCACAGGAACAGCCAGGGACGCAGGAGAAAAGGAGGCAGAGTGTGCTATCATTGGTACACCCAGTTCCACTCTCTCCATGGCAGATGGAGTGGCCAGCATAAGGGAAGCCCCCCCCCCCAGATACACACACACACACACACACACACGGGGGGGGGGAGGAGAGAGAGAGAGAGAGAGAGAGAGAGAGAGAGAGAGAGAGAGAGAGAGAGAATGACAATCAGGCTTAAATTTCAAACAGCAGAAATAAAACATTATCTGGTCATAATATAATATAATTTGTACAAAAAAAACACAAGTCAGGTGTAAGTGGCACACACTTAGAATCTCAGCTTTCAGGATACAGAGACAAGAGGATTGCTGCAAGTTTTGAGGCCAGCCTGGGCTACATAGCAAGACTCTAAATAAACAAACAAACAAATAAATGGCTGAGGGCTCAGCTGGTGAAGTGCTTGCCACACAAGCATGAGGACCTGAATTCAGAGACCCACATAAAAAGCTAGGTGCTATGGCAGGCTCCTGTAATCCCAGCACCGAGGAGGCAGGTAGGAGCATTCCTGGACCTGCTGGACATCCAATCCAGCCAAATCAGTGAGCTAGGCTCAGTGAGAGACCTTGTCTCAAATAGTAAGGTGAAAAGCAATTGAGGAAGACACGTGATGTTACCCTGTAGCCGCCACATGCATGTGCACACACTTGTACATATACACATGAACACACACCAGAAAAACCCACAAAACGAAATGAAGTCTACCCCTAAAGATTTTATAAACTCCTTTAAATCACCCAAGTCAAAGAGAGTGAGAGGGTGAAGAGTCAAAAATCACAAAACAAGGAAAACAGGAATTTCAAAATTGGCCAAAAATGAAAATAACATTTCCAAAGCTAAGTGATGCAGCCAAAGCTGTACCAAGAGGTGGTTTCATAGCCTTAAATAAGCCCTTCAGAAACATGAAAACGCAAATGATTTACCAAGCTCAAACAGTTAGAAAAGCCCAAAACAAACAAAACCAAAGAAGACACGGGAAAGCTAGAAAGAGATTAAAATGGAAACATCTCATAAACAAATCTAGATGTTGGTTCTTTGGAAAGCAATGGGCTATATGAACAACTGGGGATTCCAACACAGCAGAAGGTGGAAGAGACAAAAGGGGAGATGGTAGCTGGGGAGGGAGTACCCATGTGCTTTCTGTCCAATTCCAATCTCCAACTAGAATGGCATCACAGTCTCCAGAGACCCCCATGCTGCTAAATCTATGGCTTGCAATTGCCATCCCCCCCCCAGTACTGGTCAGTGTTGACTCAGTGATGCCTCCTGTTCTAGTATGCTCCTGCCCTTTGTCTTGATTCTTCTTGGCTTCCAAGGATACTCCTGCCCAGGTCCCTGTCTTTCAACTCTCCCAGGCATCTTCTCCAGCTCAGATTGTCTCAGCATTTCCCAAGGACTTCAACGCCATCTACACTGTGCTGTTCTAATTTGTTTTCTGTGGCATGACCAACTTGGAGAGGAAGGGGTTTATTCTACCTTATAGGTTACATTCCACCATGGAGGGAAGCCAAGGCAGGAACTCAAGGCAGGAGCTTGAGCAGAAACCAATGAAAGACTACTGCTTAGTGGCTTGCTCCCAGACTCACCTTGGGCTACCTTCCTTACACAGCCCATGCCCACCTGCCTAGGAAAAATACCACCCATGGTGGGCTGGCCCCTCCCACATCAATTAACAACCAAGAAAATGCTTCACAGACATGGCCACCAATCTGATGGAGGCCATTTTTCAGCTGACCTTCCTTCTTCCTGGGTGTGTTTCAGGTTGACAAGCAGGGATTAATCATCACAGACTAATGTTACTTTCCTTGTTGCAGTGACTCTGAGAAGTAAAACATACAAATGGACCATCTGGGTCAGCCTAGGTCCAGCTACTGATGATCAGGAGATGCCGGCCCACCGACACCGGCTCGTCTAGCTTCCCCACCCAGGCTAGAAGTTTAGAGTAAAAAATTACTAACTGCCAACCTTGCCTAGTGACCCGAAGATGTGACTCAGTCATGCACCCCAAAAGCTTTAAAATAAACAGGATGGAGGATGTACAGATAAACCCATGCATCTGTTTTGTAGGCGACAGATGACATGTATGACTGTACCCCTGTTTACTCAGCCAGTGAGGGAAAAGGGGCAGGGCCTGACTTGGGGCTACAAAAACAGTCCTTTGGGTTCCTGCTGCGGGCCCGTTTGCTGACCAAATTTACAAAGTCCAAATAAACTAACCCTTTGCTACTCCGTTGTTAGTGGTTGTTATGAGTGGGGTTCCTCATTCCCCATAGTGGCCAAATTCCTGAGAGAAGCAATTTAGAGCATGGTCCGCAGTTTGAGGATATAGTCCATCATAGCAGGGAAGGGTATGGTGGAACAGTCCCAGACTGTAGGTGACAGAAGCAGGGGGCTTCTGGCTCACATCTGGGAGGATCCAAAGGCAGACAGCTGACAGGAAGTGGAAGCCAATCCCAGTTACCCACTTCTTCCATTGAGGCTCCGCCTCTCAAAGGTGATGCCGGTGAGGTTAGTGTATGAATGGGAGATGAGTGACGTGAGGAGACCTTGTCACGGTGGCCACCTGTGTCCCTCCCATGGTGGCTGAAAAGGGGAGATGACCTCTGCCAAACATCTCCAGCTGGGACGTTGGTCTTTTGCCTTTAGACCCAGCTTGGACTGGATCTCATTCCTTTGGTGCATCGTGATGGTTGACACCCACTGTGAACTTTGTCCTAGAATGACCTAAGAGACAAACCTCTGGGCGTGCATGCGTGGAAGCCGCTAGATGAGCCTAACTGAGGTGGGGAGATCTGCCCTGAATGTAGGTGGCACAATTCTGTGTGTGGGGTCCTAGGTGACTAAAAAGCAGAGGTCAGCGGAACAGGATCTCTCTTCTCTCTGTCTCAGAGACACCCAGGGGGACTGAACCAGAGATCAGAGGGGCCAGGATGCTGAGGCTGACCCAGGACCAGGTGTCTGGTTTTAATGTCCTTGGTTCTT
Source organism: Peromyscus californicus insignis (assembly GCF_007827085.1). Taxonomy (NCBI): domain Eukaryota; kingdom Metazoa; phylum Chordata; class Mammalia; order Rodentia; family Cricetidae; genus Peromyscus; species Peromyscus californicus. The sequence goes on from NW_026294503.1 coordinate 49,100,489, forward strand.
GGTCTCCTTCCCAGGGTGTTATCAGTGACCCAGCTGGCATCGATACATTCTGAGTGAGATGACCTCGGCATGGAAGTCCCAGCCTCCTCCTGGACCCCCCACCCACCCCACACCTGTGCTTCCCAGGCACCTTGCTTTTTATCATACCTCACATCAAACTCCTACACATCCCTCTAAACTCACTCCTTCCTCCCTCCATCATCCAGCCATCTCCAACTCCTGCAGCTCCGCCCTTGCCCCCGTCCTGTCTTTCACCTCCAGGTGCAATCCATCGCCAGTGGACTCCCCTGAGTCCACTTTCAAAACAGTTCAAGCGCACCAAGAAAATTTCTTCCAGGACCACCGGACTTCACATACGTGTGCATGGTAGATCTCTTTTGCTGGCCCCATGCTTCTCCATGAGGCCACCTTGGTACCGTGATGGTGGGTATCTGTGTGTGCCTCCCTCCACTCCTCTCCAGCCAGGGCCACCTTACTTCTCCTTCCGTATCTGGGTACCTCTGCCTCAGGGCCTCTGCTCCTCTGGTCCCTCTGCTTGGACCTCTGGTCGGGCCTTTGAGGTGGGGACTCAGTTTCCACAGCCTCTGGTCCCAGTACAGATGGCTTTTACACACCTGGCTTTTTTACATGGGTGCCGAGGACTGGACTCTGGTCCCCACATTGACATGGCGAGCACTTTACTGACAGAGGTCAATGTGACCCCATTCCCTACCACGCGGCTATATTTTAAATAATACCTTGTATATAATGAAATATTTTAAAAATCAATACATCTGGGAAGAATCCATTCTATGCAGGCTTTCTCAGTGCGCTCAAGTCCTGATGTCTGGGCTGGGACCTCAGGGCCTCTCCTTGCTGGACTGTACCTCTTCCAAGTTCATGGATTCCATTCCAAAGGTCTCTCCAGAAATCCCAGTATACTTTTCACAAGCTAGACACATCCTCTCCTTTTCACTGGGAAACTCCTACACATCCATCAAGAACCCTCATTTGGGTGTCCTTTACTGAAGCTTCCCTACCTCCCACAGGCATCAGTAACATGTTACCCCATATCCCACACCACTATAGAGAGGTCTGGGTTTTATTGAGCACTGTCAAGCAGTCCTAGGGTTCGAAATGTTGTGCGACTCTGGGCAAGTTATTGAACGTCTCGAGGCCTCAGGCACCCCACCTGATGCCACTCCAGGCCTGCAGGAGTTTTTCACAGCTGGCTGTGGACCACCGTGACATGCCTCGGCTGGACATTAGCCACAGCATAAACCAAGCATGTTGGGATGCCTGGCCCTGGCCTAGGCTTCTGGAAGGAACTGTTGGCTTTCATGGTGCCCACAGTTGGTCACGGGGAGCCCAGGATTAAGAAACTGTCCCTGACTGGCTACTGGCACCTGTCCCCCAGGGGTGCCTGTCCCCCATAAGTCTTGCTGGCCCCAGGCGCTCACTGGCTCCAGCCCCAGGGCCAGCCACACTCCTTCCCTCAGAGTCCATGTCACTATCTCCCATGTGACTTTTGGAAGCTTGTCCTAACGGAGTCTTTTCCAGTCTATCTGAGCTGGATCATGGGACTAAGTCACGCGTCACTGTTGCCCTCCAGGACTCTGAGCTAGGACAGAACACGAGGACCCCAGATAGGAACGGGGGTGGGGTGGGGTGGGGGGAGGGGTACCTGCTGTGTTAGCTACATCAAAAATTGGGTCCTGGGGACCTGGCTTGGTCCTCAGCTCTGTGGGGGCCTGAGAAGGAAGCTGGTTGATGCTGGGGGATGGGTGGGCAGGGGACAGCTTGGTTGAAGACATTCAGAAAGCCATAGTGGGGCTGATAGGAGGGGCAATGGCTACTAGAGACTCGGGCTCTAGATGAAGGTCCTCGGACTCCATCCTAGGGTTATGGGATTCTGGAAAATTCTGTGAAAGGCAAGTTAGGGATAGGCTGTGCTCCTGAGCCAGGCCTCCTCAGAGTGCTGTCCCCTGTGCTGGTGAGCTCCATCCTCAGTAGCCTATTTTCAAAATTTACTAGGAAAGAACTTGGGCTTTGGAGGACTCTGAGGGGCTGACAGTTGACTTACCAAGGGTCAATGGCCAGCTGGAGCCGGGGGATGGGGTGGCGGGGGGAGGCTTGGAGTCCAGTCTGTGCTGCTAACCATTGGGTCACACCGCCATTCTGTACAGTGTCACCCGCACGGGTGAGCAGTGCTGAGCTGAGTAAGGGGCGGGAGCACAGGAGGAGCTGTGCAGCTGGCAGGCGGGCGGGGTGGGCCAGCGTCTGCAGCCTGGTTGAAATGAGATGGAGCACCTGGCAATTTGAATAGTCATGAAAGCGTCCAGAATGCCGGGAGAGTCTGGAACAATGAAAGCGAAGGAGAGACGAGAGGTTTCTGTCTAACTGCAGGTGACGTGTGGACGCGGCTCCCAGGATGGCAATTGCTCATAGCCATTTAGCGCTGGCCGGCTGCCGGGCCAGGGCGGGAACCACATTTCCTGGGGGTTGTTCTCCCAGCAACCCCACAGTTGGGACAGCTTTAAGTACATTTTCCAAGGGAGCGGAAGGCAGGGATGCTAGAAGAAGCATGGCGGGAGCCAGATGCAGTACCAGGGCACAGTGGCAGCCTGGGCAGCAGATGTGGTCCCGGCAGGTGGCAAGGAGACGCTCTTCCTGCAAAAGGATGGCAAGCTACCCGCATTCAGATGGGACATGCTCACCACGGTGGGGCTGGATGAGGATGTGAGCAGGCCAAGCCCCTCCTTTAAACCGCAAGAGAGCTCAGTGCACACACCACCACCACCACCACCACCACCACCACCACCACCACCACCCCCGACCGCTGTCACATACCTGAGTTCCCTGCCCCGATGCCTGGGAACTGTGGTCCCACCTTGCAAGTCAGAGAGCTTACTGCTGGGATTCCACTCCGGGTCCTAACAAGAGGCAGGGGGTCACGCTCATCCGGCTGGGCACACCCAGCAGAGTCTTAGAGATGGAAGGGTCTCAGAAGCAGTGGGCGGAAGAGAAGGTTCAGCCGTTAAGAGCACTGGCTGCTCTTGCAGGGGACCCAGGTTCGATTCCCAGCACCTGCATGGAGGCTCACAACTGCCCTGCCCGTAGTAACTCTAGTTCCAGGAGATCCAGCTCCCTCTTCTGGGCCCCAGCAGGAACCAGCCATGCAAGCAGTACACAGACTTAGGCTGAGCACCCACAGACATGAAATTTTTAAAAAAGTTTTAAAGAAAGGAAACAGAGACAGAGGGCAGACAGCAGCTGCGGTGGGCCAGTGAGTGCAAATACCTCAAGAAGTCCTCTTAGGGCCTCCCGAAGGAGCAGACCTGCCACCCTGATGGAGGTGTCACAGCCTCCCATGGCTCCGGGGAACCAAGCCCAGGGCCCCTTGGCTCTGGTGTCCCTCAGCTCTGGCCTCACACTGTAGAAGTGTGTGTCTTTGCCTCTGCACCCAGCCTGCCTGCATCTCAGCTTTGGGTTCCTGTTTTGAGTGAGTCTTGGGTGATCAGCAAGGATTCAGGCCCAGATTTGGCCCCTAGCAGCATGGACCAAGTCCTGGTTAACCCTCAGGAGGAGACTGTCTCCCTTCCTCCCAGCTACTGTCACTTGTCACCTGCCTCCAGGAGCCTTCTCCCTCAGCTTGCCTGCTCAGCAGGGATGTGCGTGGGCACTGTGGAAGTCGGGAGAGCATCTCTGAACAAGAGGACAGCAGTGACCTTCAGAAGCCAGTGGCCTGTATGACCTTTACTCCAAGAGTAACAAGTCAGCCTGCCCCAACCTGCTCCTGGAGCAAGGAGGCTTCCAGGTCCAAGTTCAACCAGCATGAGGTATCAGTAACCCATCGGTTCCAACACAGGCATCGGAGTGGGACAGAGGTGTGTGGGGCAGCTGCCCACCAGCAAGTGCTTTAGTAAGGGTCCCTTGGGTCACCCAGCAGGACAGACATCAGCTGTGTAGAAGAGATGAGTAACAAGGGTGGTGTGGAGGAGTGTGATTCTGGCTTGCACTCCTCTGTGCTGGGGACATGGAGGCTTTGGGGGACCAACTTCTCCTTGGCTGTTTGATCTTGGATGTGCTCATGACCTTTCGGAACCCCAGGACCATTAAATGGCAGGAAGAACTCCCACCTGAGAGGTTGGGAGGGTGGAATGGCCTTGACCTTTCTCCACCCGGGGTCCGGCTCCCTTTTACTCCCCACTGGGTCTCCCTGAGAAAGGTTGACGCCTTTCAGTGATGATGCTGTCTGCAGAGAGTTGCCTTCCAGCGCCCACTCTGCCGGAGGACATTGTGGTGCTGTGAAGAACTTCATGTGGGAGATGAAGGTGTGGATCAGTTGGGAGAGGGCTTGCCTAGCATGTGTGAAGTCCCATGCTCCATCCCGAGAACCACGTAAACTGGGTATGGGCAGAGAGGAGGATCAGAAGTCCAGGGCCAGCCTGGGCTACATGAGACTCTGTCTCAAAGCAAAGACCTTTAACATGAGCCCTGTTCTCTCCTTCAGAAGGAAGCTATCTGGCAGCTGAGGGAATGCCCTTGTCCTGCTGGCCAGGGAGCCTCTGCGGGGTTGCTGCCTGGAGGACGGGCCAGGTATCTCTATGGCACAGGGCAGCAGGCAGCACATTTTGGGAACAGGGCTGCAGGTTGGGTTGGGGGCTCTGGAGCTCCCTGATTCTAGCCCTTCCTGCTGCCCTCCTTCCCGCCGTCTCTCTTGGCTGTGGGAGGCTCAGGCCTTTTAACACACACACATCCTGGCAGTTAATTTTTAATGTCCCACTGGTCAATAATTGATGGTACCGCTTTAACAGGAAACTTGTGTTTTACATCCGCTGCCGCTCGGGCCGTCCTTCCCACAAAGACCTCTGTCTGGAACTGCCCGCCTCCCCCATGGGAATTAAGCCGCCTTCACCCCCTGCGCCAAAGGTTTCAGAGCACGTACCCACTCTTGTCCCATTAGCTTCCTCAGCAGCCCAAGAAGGTCGGGAGGTTCTGCGGAAAGCTGGAACCCAGACATGGCGGGTCACGGCCGCCCGTAGTTAAACAGCAGGAGGGGGTAGAGGGTAGAATAGGGTACCCACTCCTGCCCAGGACTCTGCCCTGGCCCTATGAACTCTGATGACTCAGGCATGCCCTGTCCCCTCCTGTGGACCAAGTGGCTAGGGCTCTTACTGTGGACACAGGGAGAGCGGGTCATCAGAAGGAGTGCCATCCCCCTCCCCCACCCCTGCATCAGAGAAATGGCCTCAGCAAGGTTCTGAGGGATGAATAGGAGTTTGCTATGGCTGGGATTAAGTCTGTTCTGAGTCCTCAGCCTGCCCTGCAGCCCAGTCTTGAATGTATGTCTTGTGAATCATGTGGCACAAGATTCATCTATTGTGCCTACGTGTGTCACTCCTTGTCCCTAATTATCCATGGCAGTTGGTCACGCTGGTCCCACTTGCACTCTCTCAAACCTGGGTGCAGACTGAGGCCTGTTTCCTCTTTCTGCTGTCCAACCTGTGAATCATTCAGGCCCAGCGCAGACTCCCTGTCATGGTGAGCTTTAGCAGTTGACTTCACACAGACTTGGAGTTGCCAGGGAAGAAGGACCCTCAATGGAAGAACTGCCCAGATCAGACCATCCTGTGGGCTTATCTATCCACAGGGCATTTTCCTGATTTCTAATTGCTGTGGGAGGGCCCAGCCCGCTGTGGGTGGTGTCATCCCTAGGCAGGTGGGCCTGGGCTGTAGAAGCAAGCAGGCTGAGCAACCTGGGGGAGCGGCCACTAAACAGCATTCTCCTGTACTTTCAGTCGCCTGCCTTGAGTTCCTGTTCGGCTTCCCCAGATGTAACCCATAAGTCAAACAAGCTCTTTCTCCCCTCAAGCTGCTTTTGGTCTGTTTTATCAGAGCTCCAGAAAGCTTAGGACACCCTCCTGCTACCCTCTCACAGGGGTGGGGTGTGGAGAGAAGCTCCATCCAGGGTCAAACCCAAGCACGGCGCGTGAACACATTCATTTCCTGCCTGGTATACAAGGACATACACTGATACACTGTCACACAGACATCACAGCACACCCACGTGCTGGTACACATTCAACTATGAATCAGAGAATACAGACATGCAGATACACACACACACATACAGAGACACGAACATACATAGGCACACACACAGCACATATGCACACAGACAGACAGACACACACGCCCCCCCCAACCACCCCTTGTCCTTGTCCACTGCTGCCAGAACAGCCAGAGACAAGCCATCTTTCAGGGTGGTGGCCTACCCAGCATCCCTCCTGGGCCACCGTGCCTGCTGGAGACCCACCTGTCCTTTGGGCATCTCGTGCCTCCTGTTTACCTGTGACTTGTCCTGCCTACTCAGAATCCTCTTCTCCCCTGAAACCCAGAGTGCCCAGCCCTCAGTACAATGACCCACCATGCCATGCCCAAGTCTCTCTGGAGTCTACTGCATCCACCTATTCCGGGTCCCATCCACCTCTAGAACAGCCCTTGCAGCCCCCACCCCTGGCCTGGGCACAGCCAACTGCTCCTCTTGGTACCACCAACCCCCACCTGGCAGCTCGGATTCCTCAGACTAATGGACGAAGCTGCTCCTGTCCCCAGGCTCCACAAAGAGTTCTGCCCCCCTCCCCCTGCTGTCAGCTGGGAGACACACTGCCACGCTGCCATCGACTGACTAATGGCTTTCAGGAAGACAGTAATGGTCCATTACATGCGTGTATTGATCGGGACACATCTGGATTTGAGCTCTGCGAGGCAACAAAGACGCGTCCTTGGAAACACGAAGGTGGCCACAGTTAGAGGCAGGGGGACACAGCGATTGCAAGAGAGAGACTCAGAGGGCCTGCTCTGGTGGAGTGTCGACCAGTCCTCCCTCTACCCTCTGACCCCTGACCCCGTCCTATGGAGTAAGGTGTCCCATAGGAGAGTCCGGCTCCCATACTGCGGGGGTACTGGTCAGGGAATGACTATTGAGGCTATTGGGCAGCTCAGGTCAGGAGGTCATGGGGGGAGGTGAGGTGAGGGTCAGTGGAAGTGAAGCCTGTCCCCCTGCTAAGTAGCAGCCAAGGGTCCCTGGATTGGAGGCGGCTCTTGTCTCCATGAGACTCCAGTAAAGTGTCTTAGGTGGTCACCTGGCTGGGGTAGGAGTGTTGGAAAGGAGGACTGGAGAGTGGTGGAGACTGGGGGTGCTGGGGTTGTGGGCCCTGCACAGCTGGGCATCCCATCTCTTCCCACTCAGAACCACAGCGCCCAGCTCCAGGTGTTGAGTCTTTCTGAGCCCCAGAAAATGGTGGGCAGCGCAACTGAGGAAGAAGATGCTGGAGTCCAAAGATCCAGGGGCCAAGCCGATAGCAGCAGACTCAACCCCAGGTCCCTTCTTCTGTGTGCCTGGAGAAGTAATGACTTCCAGCTGGGGTGGGGCATGGAGCAGCGTCCCTTCCTCCAAATCACGTGAGTGGGAAGAAACAGGCAGGTGTGGGCTTTTGGGGTCCTTCTCATGGGTAGGTTGCTGTGGTTCAGCGTGTGATTATAGGGATTCTGTCGTGGGCGTGGAGGGATGTCCCCTCCCCTCATGGTGGGGTCATACCTGGCCTTTATGAAATGCCTCTTTATTAATGACTCATGGGCTGGCATCTCTACTTAACACAATTACTGTGGTAGGACATTTTAATGAAAGTTCCATACAAGTGTGTGGGTTGGGTCACTGCGGTCTCCACACCAGGGTGCAGGCCTGGGTGAGGATAGCTAACTAGGAAATGGATGGATGCCTGTCACCAAGCTCCCAGCAGACCTTCCCGCAGTCTCCCAATGTCCTCGCTCTCTCAGGTAGGCAGGTAGTGGCTTACTCAAAGATGCAGGGACCCAGATACAAAGGCTGTCCTACCCCAGCCTGCTGAGAAGCTCCTGGCCTTCCAGACCGACAGCCTGCTGGGGACCGAGGCTGGAAGAGGCGCCCACGACCTCTCTGCTCCATCAAGGTCACTCTGGAGTGGCCTTTGAAGTGGCTTCCCTGCTCATCTCTAAGGTGTGTTTGCCCTTGACGGAAGGCATTGATTTTTCTGAGCAAGGAAGGTGGAGGTTGGCGTGGGCTGTCTCTGAGTCGGGGATGGCCTCGGAAGGCTCCGGGCTCTGCCCTCTTTGTCTCCTGACTCCTAACCCTCAACATGGGGCCTGCACCCAACAGCCGGCCTCCAACAGGCACTGCTTGTCTGAGTGAGGGCTCTGTGATGTCCGTGGAACCCTTGCCACCACTCAGGTTGGCACGGAAGCAGGCTGGGGCCAGGAAGCTGATGAAGAGGAGCCTGTGATGGCCCCTTCAGGGACAAAGGATCCAGCGGTACAGAAAAAGTGCCCAGTCCTGCTTCCCACCCTCCCCTGGAATGGTCTGGAGCTGGGAGGAGCTCATAAACTGACCTTCGAGAAACACGGTGGCCCCATGTGCTGACCACCAGCCGCCTGCCTGTAGGTGACCCTGTAGACACAGCGTTACTTGTTAACATGCGCAGAAGAGACACGTTTGTCCCCAGAGAGGTCACAGGTCAAGGGGCAGGTGAGGCTATTTGAGGTGGCAACATTCCAGCACCTCATGCCTGGTGACAGGAAAATAGGTGGCAGGCACTGAACATCCTGTCCTCAGAGGCCAGCAGGGTCCCCACACCCTGGCCGAATCCCAGCACACTGGGCGGAGCATACGCTGCCTACCTTTGAGGTACAAACACCCCAGCTCACTGTCACTAAGTGCAGAAGGGAAACCCCAGGCTAGCCCATCCAGCCCATCCTGCAGGTATCTTCCAGGCAGACAAGATGGACCAGTACATACATCCCCTAACTCAGGAGCACAGCCATACATAGCTAATGCAAGAACGTAGCAAGAAGTGTGGAGTTTTGAAGGGTTACCCTTTCCATGTCTATTACACTGTATTTAATCAGCAGCTTATACAGTTTGGCTTTTTTAGCCATTTAACAGGAGGCTTCCAAATTCCCACCATCTTCCTAGCCAGTCTTGGCATGGGGCAGAAAACTCCTTGCATGTGGGCCACCGGTAGGAAACTCTGAGCATCCAGGCTGAGCTGTGCCGCTCAGAGCAGGCCTGGGTTTTCTAGAAAAGCAACTTGACTGAAAGTTAATTAAAAATGTATCTAGTAAACAGTAAGGGGGTGGGGGTGGAGGAGAACCCCAAGGAACCAAGGTTTGAGAAACAAATGCTGCTTTATGGAAACAGAGACAATTACCAGTGTGGTCTTGGAGGCAGTAAAAGAGACGGGGAGGCTCACGGAGAGCGGAGACAGAGCGAATTAATAACATTGCCATGACAATTAAAGAGATAGCGCCCCAGAGCTGCATCATGAACCCATCTGTGGTGCCACCAGGCCGGGGCAGCTGTGCGTGGAGCCATCAGACTGCCACTCCAGGCTCAGGCTGGAGTCCCTCCGGAGGAAGCAACTCACTTCGGGGAGAGGCCCCAGCCAGGGAAGTGTTGGTTGCACCCCTTGTCTCCCACGGCCCTGCCACTGTCACTGTTATTTGTCACAGCAAAAGAAAAAAAGAAGAAAAAAAAAAGTGCGAGCTGCCTTAAATGTCGCTCTGTGGGGAGCTAAGTGAATGCCAGCACGCGGGATCTTCACAACTGAGTAGATGCTAAAATGATGTTTAGAGACATTAAGGAAATTCGCACGATAATGGCCAATTTACTGTGAATAAAGCTAGAATGCACAGTCCCGCACTTCTTTGAAGGGAAGGCAAAAAGCAGGCACAGGGGACAGCAGGAAGCCAAACAGCAGCCAGGTGGGCCTGATGGCTTTCCCTTCCCCATCGTTCACTAATTAAGTAACGGCAATAATAATAACTTGTGCTCCCTGAGAAACTTTCCATACCTGGAACACTGGAATCCTCCATAGGAGTCTAGGAGGTAATCTGGTTTGCACCCATTTCACATATGGGAACACAGAGGCTCCAAGATGCTAAACAAATGATTGGCCTGAGGTTCCCCAACTGGCCCCGAGAGGCAGGTGTGTACGAATCCAGGTCCAGTTCCGAGACAGCTGCTCTCAACACTGCAAGTCTGCTGGAGTCTGACCAGGAAATGTGGGGATTAAACTGACTGGAAATAAGAAGTGTGGGTGCTGCACAACTGTGCTGTCCCGGCCTCCTGTGTGGGGAGGGGGAGACAGATAGACCAGAGAGCAGGTGGTTGGCTGGTTGAGTAAACTGTCAGGAGGGTGGGCAGGGGTTGGGAAGGGTTGGGCAGGTGGGTGGGCAGGGGTTAGGCAGGCAGGTGGGGAGGTGGCTGGCAGGGGATGGGCGTGTGGTGGGTTGGTGGGTAGGCAGGGGGTGGGCAGGCAGGTGAGCAGGAGGTGGGCATGTGGTGGGCTGGCAGGTGGCTACTTCTGCTGCGTCCTTGAGTGCTAGACCAAGCTTGGCACTGGAATAAGAGAAAGGATAAAGACCCTGAAGTCCAAGCCCCTGGGCCAAGCAAGTACCAGGACAATGAACTGGTCTCCTGAGCCTTCAGGGAAGGGCTGGAACAGCAGGAGCCCAGGCTGAGTTCAGATCACTTCTGCCCCCATGCCAGAGAGCTTCTTATGGGGCAACTCGGAGCCCTAGGCTTCCAGGGATGGGTAAGGCCCACTTAGGGAAGCCACACTCTCTAGCTGGTGACACACCCAGCCTGGGACAGGTGTCCCAGGTGTCTTAGGAGGCAGATGTCCCAGTGGAAAAGGGACCTACATTTCCAGGACATCAGCCTCCTGAATTCCATGTCCTGCCCAGCCCGCAGGCCACTGTGGTTCCCCCTGGGCCTCGGTCTCTGATTGGCCCGAGGACACGCATGCTTCAGGGCTGTCGGGGAGATTCAGTGGCCCCGTTTACAGGAGCTGTACAGCTCTGGCTGCAGTCTCAGGCAGTGGGAACACCTGCTGTACACTTTGTGGTTCATTCACTGAACTGACCTTCACGGGAGCCTTCAACACACCATCCTGAGCGACACGGGGCATTCACTCAGCGTGTGTTTGCTGAGCACCTACCATGAGGTAGGTGTTTATTCTCAATGCTGGAGCTCCATAGAGTCCAGCTTTCTGGGGTTCCCTTCCAGTGGGACAGACCGACAGATGAACAGACAGACACCAAACAGGAAACCAGACACACTGCCAGGTGGTGGTAACACATCAAAGGGACTGAAAGAATGTGCAGGGGGTAGACTGTGATGGGAGGGGTATGGAGGAGGGGAGGGGAGGTATGAAGACTGTCTCTCTGGGCGGAGACTCTGGGCATGTACCTGGGGGAAGGAAGGGAGAGGCGCTTGTTGGGTTGGGAGCAGCAGCTGCCGAGGCCCTGGGACACCGTCAGGGAGGCCGCTGTGCTGGGTGAGCACGTGGGTGAGGACTTTGATTCCATTAGCTGGTTTTGATTTAGGTTTTAAAAGGGTCACTCTGCTGTGAGGGACAAAGGACAGGGCAGGGAGGCAGGCAGCAGGCTCTCGCCTCAGTGTGGGCAAGAGGGGGATGGCCCGCCAGACAAGCATTCTTCTAAGCTGGCTGGAGTCAGTCCCACCTGCATTTAAGTGCTGACCGCTGACTGGCTAGGGTCAGTCACCCAATTGCTACGTGCCTCAGTTTCCTAGACGTAAGTGGTGTGGAGCGTGGGGCAAGGGACCTAGCAGGCAAGCTGTGCAGATATTTGAAATACTCCCTCCTGGTGCAAGGGGAGGAAAGAGAGAAAAGTCACAAGACTCAGACACCCCGCCAGGAGGTGATAAAACAGTGAATGGCAGCCGGGGAGAGGAGACTCCTCCCTGGAGCTGACTGTGAGATGCACAGGGAACTCCAGGGAGCGTGGTGAGCCACCACATACTGGAGTGGGCTTTTTGGTGATGTAGCTCCCGAGTCACCTGAGCTACAGCTCTGCCTTCAGCACCCACATGACCCACATTCATACTGTCTGAGTTTCGGTTTACCCATCTGGGAGGTGAGGATAACTCCAACCCTGAGATCCTGACGAGCTAACAAGTGTCTGTGATTGTGGGCGTGCTCTCGAGCATCTTCCCTCAGATACATGCTAATGACTACAAGGACAAGGATGGGGGTGACCAACATGACAATGGACCCTTCCTCACCTGTCACAGGACAGGCAGGATGCAGAGGCAGATATGCTGAGCTTCAGGGCACCAGCAGCTCCCCCAGTGTGGTCCTGGGGGCCCGGGCTGGAGGGAACCACACTCAGCCAGATCCTGCGTGGCGCCTTTGCACTGGGGCTGACCTGCTGCAGCATCAGAGCAGACTCAGCGAGCATCTGCTGTGAGCCATGGGCAGCCCCAACATGGGCTGAGAGCCTGGAACCACCAGGAACCACGGTGTGACAGGAAAACAAGCTGCTGGACCCATCAGCAGGGGGGCAGGAGCAGAGAGGAAACCTAGAAGCCTGGGTAGGCCGATGGTCTGGGGCTAGCAGCCGCTACAATCTGCAGCCAAGGGGGAGGCTGGAGAGCTTCCTCCCGAGGAAGGCAGAGCCCTGGGGAAGGCAAAGAGAGATTCAAGGTGTGGAGGGCACTGGGGCCTCAGGGAGCTGAGTCTTGGGTCACCTGAACAGAGACGGAGTCTGAAAAGCTGGACCAAAGTTCCTCTGTAAAATTCAATGAAGGCAGTGAGTCTCCAGCTCACCCGGGGCTTCCCTGTTCCCTAACTCAGTTAGAGACATGGAACAGGACAGCTGGCTGAAGCTCCATATGCCTGGCTGTTTAATTGGCACCTGGTTCTGCCTTCAGCCAGGCAGTCACTTTGCTCAAGAGGAAGATGAATGGAGTCAGTGCTCACAGGGCCTGAGGGGCCAGTGCTGTACCACAACCCCCAGGGTCTCCAGGATTGCTGTAGAAGTGGCAATTTAGGGGCCACCCAGGGCTTATCATTCACCAAGCCCCAGCTGGGAGCCACAGACCCGACAGCGGCCCTGCTGCAAGCGGGTGGTCGGTGGTGGAGCTTTCCCCTGTCTCCCCCATAGCAGGGCAGGGGTGCCCTAGAGCCTGGGCAGCTGAGACCACCCACACACAGCTGCCAGGATCATCATCTTGCAGGAGACTTTGACCTGACCTGCCCAGCTGGCCACCTGGCCTTGAGCCTCAGTTTCCCTATAGAGTCCAGATCTACTGCTCAGCTCAGCTTACAGAAAGCCTCCCCAGGGGCAAGGTGACATAAGGGTCTGCCACCATCACCCGAGTCCTCTGCTGGAGGCTTTGTGCCCTAGCAAGGGGAGGGTGTGTGCCAGAGAAGCCAGAGAAGCAGGCAGCCAAGATGCTGCCTTCTACACACGTCAGGATAAAGAGAGAAGCCGCAGGCTGAGCTCAGAAGACATCCTCCGTAGCCCTGCGCCCTGTCCCTCCAGTCTCCCAGGGGATTCTGGGAGTGGCAAAGGAGGTTCCACATGGCTGTCCAGCCCTTTTCCCTTGCTTCTCTCCTGACAAAACTGAAGCTTCATCCAACATCACAGCACATCCGAGGGCAGAAAGGGACCGGGAGGTGGTGTGTGAACGTGGCCACTGGACTAGAACATTCCCTCACAACACATCATACCCTATGGGCTTCTAGGCTACGATTTGAATGGGCAACCGGGTGGCCTCAGGCACAACTTCCCAAGTCTATGGGGGGAACCAGGAAGGCAGGGACATCTGAGCTCCACAGTATGTGAGTCCCACATGGCCGGGCAGACACCTTCCCTCAGAGCCGACTAACTCTAGCTTTTGTACAGTTCCGAGTGCTGGGCACAGCCCTGCTGCCTCCTCTACTTCTGTATCCCAAAGGTTCGGCATGGCACTTGGCATACGGTCAGTGCACCGTGTTCATTTTGTGAAAGCCAGTGTGGGAAGGACGGAACCCTGAGGCAGGCACCGGGCTCACAGCAGGTAAGCCAGGGGCATCGGGCACAGAGGTGGCGACTCAGTACCATGGGCCTCCATGCAGGCAAACACCCCAGCTGTGAGCATAGAACATGAGAAACCTTCACTGCCCTCCTTGGCAGCAGGTGGGGACACCACCAGGACGTTTCCTGGTGATTCTCAGGCCCTCTTGGCCAGTGAGCTCTGGGAGGTCTGTGACACAGGCGTGAGGTGCACACTTCAGGAAGTCTTGCCATTGGGCACAGTCAAGAGTCTGCTCACCTCACGTTCCCCGCATCTGTGTCTCGCTCCCCACCTGAATGTTGGCTCTCCATGGCCTCCCCTCTCCTACCACAGGAGCCAGCCCGAGCCCATCCAAGGGAAGACAGACAGAGGCTGTCTCCTGCATGATAGACAGGCAGTTACTTGTTCCGTGAGCACAAGAGGCTGTAAGTGCATCCGATTAATTATTCACGCCATTCATTATTGAAAAGGTCGCTACCTGGGAGCCGCTCCAGCAGTGGCTAACAAGCTCGCCCGTACCTCCCAGGAGAAGCAGCAAAGGTTCACGGGGTGCTTACTATGTGCCAGGCACCCCCCCCCAGAATAACCCAAGAAGGGGTACACAGCCCTGACTTCTCATGAGGACTGGAAGGTCAAAGGGTTTCAGAACTGTCTGAGGTCGTAGCACTGGGAAGCGGCAAAGGCAGTCTTGGGCTGGTCGGTCGCCCGCAGAGCCCAGTGGTCACTGTGCTGGGAAGTGTAGGGGGTGGGCAAGAGGGCACAAGATTACCTTGTAGCATGGGCTCTGGCCGTGACCCCCAGGGATACTGTGCCCAGAGTCTGAGTACCCTGAGTCTATGCCCACACCTACTACCTAGGCCCCCAGACTCTGCCCACCCAAGACCCTGGGCCAAGGAGCAGGCCATGCCTGTCTCTGTCCTTATAAGACACCCGCTCTCAAAGCCTCAACTCAGGGCAACAATGCTGCCACCCTCTGCCATCACCATCATCCTGGAGTGTAGGGCAGAGATGACAGCTGCCCAGACCTGGCCGTCCCCAAAGCCAAGCCCTTGATATGTCACCTCCCTCGCCAGCATCCTTCTCTCTCCCGAGTCACCGCAGGACAGCCTGCCTGAGTCACCTCCAGGTATGGACAGAAAAGGAGGTTTTTATCCTGGTCTCGTGCCGAAAACTCTTCCCCCAACTCCTGATGCGCGCTTCTCTTTCCTTTTGACCCAGCCACGAAAACTTGAAAAGCCATCCAACTTCGCCTTTCACCTCGGCCACTAGGAAACTCAAGTGACAGCCTGTCTTTGGCTTCTCCTCTAGACTCGTGTTGCCACCACTAGTGGCTTCCAGTCCTCCTGGACAAAGAGTAAGGACAGCAAACAGCCTGGTCACCCATGATCCAGACGCAGCGGCAGGGATAGCGCCAGGGCCACCCCAAGCTGTTAATGCAAACACTCACCAGGCAGATGAGCTTTGGAAGGCCATCAGGGGGGGGCTGTGTGTGTCTCCCCGCAGCGTGTGCACAGCCTGGGGGGCCTGCGGCAGGGCACCAGGGGGCGGCGGCTGCGGCTGCGGGGCTGGCGGTCCGGGTCGAGGGGCTCGAGCAGGGTTCCCCCACCGCCTGGGGTCCTGTTTCATCCACCGTCCGTGGACGCCCCACCGGGTCAGGTAAACCTTGCAAATGTCGTAGTTCATGGCGGAATAATAGAGCAAATCCAGGACCAGCAGGGTGAGCACGAAGAAGCCGTAGATCCACACTCCTAGCAGCGCTGTGTAGTTGCTGGAGAAGGAGAAGTGGAGACTGAGCCACACTCCTAACAGCACCAGCCCCATGTGCCAGCATCCACCACAGGCTGACAGACACTGCAGGCATCAGGGTTCACCCCCCATCTCCTTCCTTGTCTCCCTCCCACCCCAGTGTCCACTGCCCTGAACCTGACTGTGGTCTAAGCTGGATATTGGGGCTCCTCACCCCACTTTGCCCTGTATGTGCCATGACTCCCTGCTGGCTTTGCACATGCCACAGCTGCCCCAGGGCACTCCTGGTCCATCTGTCCTGGCCTCACTCCCAAGGGCAGAAGGTAGAGGCCTGCCGTTGCCTCGGGACACACTACACCAAGTCACACACCCCATGTGCCTCAGAAACCCATGCTAACCGCCCTCTGAGGGGGGTGCTACGCCTCCAGGCCCTCTGCAGAACTCCCCAGTTGTCTTGGTTTGTGTGGTGATGGGAATGGAACCGGGCGGGGTGGGGGGCTTCATATATGCTAGGGAAACACTCTACTCACTGAGCCACAATCCTGGCCTCTCCCGTCACCCCTCTGTTCCCTCCTCACACAGCATTTCCCCCACAGAGGCTGCAGAGGTGGCAAGAGCCATCAGGATTTAGCACTTGAAATGCTCTCAACCCGCTGCAAGCCTGATGACTCTTGGCATATTGGTTGAGCACTGAAGCACACATCTGGCCACTCCTAGCCCAGGGCCTTTGCACAGGCCATGCCCTCTGCCAGGTAGCCTTTTCCACATCCCCACCCCCTTCCCCTCATTTGAGACTCTTCCAACCCTCTAAGCCTTCATTAAGCCCAGTCTCTCCTATGACCCCTATCACCTGGGGTATATCTGCCCCCCTCACATCCCCTCCCCCAGCTTGGGGTCTTAGTCCCCTAGAGTGGGCTGGCTCTGGGTTTGTCACTGCAGCTGGATTGTTGAGCTCCTGACAGCACCCCCCAGGGACTAGGGGTGTTTAAAGGGGCTGATTTATCAACTGCTCAAGTGACACCCACCTCAGTCTATGCCCTGCCATGGACATCTGCTTGAGTGGATGTGGGCCAGCCAGAGTGTGGAGAAGAGGCTGACCAAGCAGGATGGATACCTCCACTCCAGGGGGTCCTGTGGCTCTGTCCAGACAGGACCCTGGAGTGCTGAAGCCCCTGGAGGCCCTGTCTGGGATTGGGGCTTCTGCCTGCCTGAGCTAGGAGCCTTGGCCTCCTCTGTCTACTTTGCCCTGTGGTCTATGAGAAACCCCGCCCACCTCTGGGTCCATAGGTTACTGCCTTAAGTCTCTCCTCAACTTAGATTCCCGCCTCTGCATCTTCCAAGGCTGCCCCCTGACTCCAGCTGTGGCATCTGGTGGTGAGGTGGTGGCTCTCCCCTGCCCAGCCCTGTCAGGACGGAAGCAGACCCAAGAAGCCCATTTTCATTCTCTACTCAGGGGAATGTTTCTCAGCTGGCCAAGTTCTTGGACTGATTTCCCTTCTGAGTCAGAGCAATGGGGGCGGGGCGGGAGTGGGGTGGGGCAGGGGCAGGGGCGGGGGCGGGGCGGGGCTAATGGTGAGGCTCGGCTGTGCTGTGCACATGGAGCTTGGCAGCCTCAAGACAGGTGCTCAGAACTCAGTACCACTCAGGACTTGGGCTCAGTACCATTCAGTGCTAAGTCCCCAGTAAATCCTAAACACTGGAAGTCTTAGCTCCTTCCTGCAAGCCCACCTCTCAGACAATACCACCCAAAGGTGTGGATGACTGACAGCCAAGCCCTGGGCTTTTTATTAACGGACACGAGCTTTACCTGGACGTGTCAGGGCACAGCAGAGACTGTCTGCCAGAAGAAAGAGGCCAAGAGCCCAACTCAGCCCTTACAGGCTGGAGTCTCACGGGAGACAGATGTCTAGGCGGGCTCTGGTCCCAGGCACCCAGCTCTCCCCAGATTTCTCTCTCTTGCAGCCCCCATGGCAGGGCTCTGAGAACCAGGCTGTTCCTGGTGGTTCCCATGGCAGCAGCCTGGGGGCTGAGGAGGCGGGGAGGGAGCAGGGCCGCTCTCTGCAGATGCTGCTTGGCATCCAGAGCAAGAGGGGTGGTGGCCCTGTCTGGAGCTAGGCACACTCCAAACGTGAGCCTAGGGCGAGGGGCAGCTGAAGGTCCCTCTGCTCTGCATAGTGCTAAGAAGGAAGAAAATGGACCTGCCATGCCTAAGAGGGAAATTGGGCAGGGAGAGCCACCTCTGAGGGACCAAAGTCCACTCTAAGATCCCCCCAGCCATGTCAGCAGTACCGGGACATGAATTCTTAGGAGCACCTGAGCCAACCCCAACACAAACAGCTTCAGAGGTGTCCCACGCAAGACTTAGGGACCAAGCCACACCACCTGTGATGCATCTCTGCTGGGCTCAACTCCCATCTCATGCACACTCAACTGACCCTGGTGCTAGGTTACAGCTTGGCCAATAGCAAGCCTCCTGGAGCTTCATGTGGGTCCCAACATCACCGGGCTTCTGAGGTCACCCTGTGGCTGTCTTCATTTGTAAGACTGTTGTAGAGATGGCTCAGCAGTTAAGATCACTGGGTGCTCTTCCAGAGGACCAGGGTTCAATTCCCAGCACCCACATGGCAGCTCACAACTGTCTGTAACTTCAGTTCCCTGGGATCTGACATCTTCACACCAATGCACAT
Source organism: Peromyscus californicus insignis (assembly GCF_007827085.1). Classification (NCBI taxonomy): domain Eukaryota; kingdom Metazoa; phylum Chordata; class Mammalia; order Rodentia; family Cricetidae; genus Peromyscus; species Peromyscus californicus. The sequence goes on from NW_026294503.1 coordinate 49,118,804, forward strand.
AAAATAAAGTTAAATTAAAAAAAAATTTTTTTAAAAAAGTAAAAATGCCAAAAGGCAATTAAGTCTATAAAAAAAAAAAGGGGGGCTGGGCGGTGGTGGCGCACGCCTTTAATCCCAGCACTCGGGAGGCAGAGCCAGGCGGATCTCTGTGAGTTCGAGGCCAGCCTGGGCTACCAAGTGAGTTCCAGGAAAGGCGCAAAGCTACACAGAGAAACCCTGTCTCAAAAAACCTAAAAAAAAAAAAAAAAAAGACTGTTGTCCCATGAGACTGGGGACTCCCCAAGGGCAGGTAGGGATCAAACTTGTCCTTGCATGCCCAACACTGTGTTGTAGTGCAGACAAAGACACAGTGAGAACTGAGGATGGGCAGGTCATGGGTGGGTATGACACAGACCAGCACTGGCTGGGTGTTAATAGTTGTGTGCATAGCATACCAATGGTAAACAGGGACACTTTCAGTTCTGAGCCTGTGCCACGTGCCCTGGTCTCAGAGTGATGACCCCATTTTACAGATGAGCCCCGCAGGTGAGTAGTGCCACCACTCACAGTGACTAATTCACTCCTGTTTTATAGAAGTGGAAACTGAGGTTCATCTCCCTAAGACTGTGGAAAGTGAAATTTGAAGAGCTGAATTTGGGTCCCAGGGGCTCCCACCTGCGAGCCCATGTCTCCATTGTAAGGCTGACCGGGCCACTTCCACGGTGTATTCTGCGTTCCTGTTTTATAGTTGAACTCTACAGAGGGCTGTTCCCCATTCCTACCCAGTCAACCCAACCAGCCGGCCAGGGATGCTGCAGCCAGGGTCTTCCTGCTCTGATTGACAGACTGGACTACTGCTCCCATAACTTTCTGGTGGGGACAGGGATTTCCATCCCAGGTCAGGTCTCTACAACCCCAGAGTATGCTGAATCCTGGGAAATCCCAAGGTCGGATCTAAGGCAGACACCAATGAGGGAGTCTCTGGCTTCTGTGCTCTCATCCAGACTCCACCTGTACCAGGAATGAAGAACAAGTCCTGTACCCTCTCCCTTGAGTATTCTGCCTAATAAAAGGTTGATTGTTCCACCTGTGTGTGTGGCTTGGCCGGAGGCCTCTGCAGCAGGACAGTATCCCCACTGTTTATTCCCTCTTCTACGGAAGGTGCTGCTTTCAGGGAACATGCCCTGTGTGTGGCAGGTGGAGTGCCAGGACCACAGACCTCTCTGCCACAGCTTGCAGCCCCCAGGCTATGCCCTCCACGGCCTGCCAGTTGCAAGGATTTGAGTCTTTAATTTTTAAAATGTAATTTAAAATATGCAATCTGGAAATTAACTGCATCCAGATGCCAGGGCTTGGCCCCCTCCTTCCTGGAGGGAGAAGGCAAAAGACCGAGGCTGCGGTGGGGCATCTGTGACTGCCCAGCCTCAGACAGTGGCAGGCACCGTGTGCGGGTCTGGGTGACTCAGCTTCCTTGGGGTTTCCAAAGTGATAATAGAACCTTACCGCTGGAGGAATCACAGTGTGTCTGTGGAGCAGAGCGGCTACGTCAGCAGCCATCAGCAGACAGCCTGGCCTGGCCTGGCCTGGGATGGAAATTCCCCGTCCCCACCAGGAAGTCAAGGGAATAATGGCCCCACCTATCACTTAGAGCAGGAAGACCCTGGCTGCAGCATCCCTGGCCGGCTGGTTGGGTTGACTGGGTAGGAATGGGAACAGTCCTCTGCAGAGTTCATTCATAAAGCAGGAACGCAGAATACACCGTGGAAGTGGCCCCGTCAGCCTTACAACGGAGACATGGGCTCGCAGGTGGGAGCCCCTGGGACCCAAATTCAGCTCTTCAAAATTCGCTTTCCACAGTCTTAGGGAGATGAACCTCGGTTTCTGCTTTGAAGTAGGAGTGACTACATGTCCTACTTTGGGGATGTAACTGTGAGGTCTCGCAAACTGACATGAGGTCCAGGAAAAAGAAGGGACCTTGGAGGCTGGGGCTCAGCTCAGCCGGTAGAATTTTTTTTTTCTTGGAGTGCATGAAGCCGTGGGTTTTAGCCCCAGTACTACATAAAAGGTTCATGTTGGCAGATGTTTGTAATCTCAGCACTTGGAAGGTGGAGACAGGAAGATTAGGCCTTCAAGGCCATCCTTGTCTACATAGAGAGTTGGTAACTAGCCTGGGTGACATAAGACCCTGCCTCAAACAAAACAAAAAGAGATAGAGAAGAGACTGATGAGGGCAGGCTCATGTGACGCACAGAGGAAGCCAAGCTGTGGTAGCACACACCTGTGATCCCAGTACTTGGGACGCTGAAGCACAAGGATCTCCAGTTCATGGCTAGCCTGGGCTACAGACCTGTCTCTAAACAATCACAAATAAAAACCATAGGGAAGTACTCAGTGGGCTCAGATAGGCATAGTACCTTGCCTAAGGCCACACAACAAGACGGAGGTCAGTCGGGGTGGTCGTGGGTGGCACAACCCTGAGTCTTAGGTTTAGTAACCTGGAAGGTAGAGTTCACATCTGTTTGAAATGCCCTCTTCCTTGCCAGGGAGATGCCCCAGTGGACTCAGCTGCTGTTTCTCCTGTCCCTGCTGCTCATAGGCCTCACCCAAGGGCTGGGCCACCAGGTCAGGAAGCAGCATGCTGCACACAAGAGCCCCCTGGACCTAGTGGCACACCCAGCCTCTCTCCAGGGCTGGGGCAGAACTGGGTTGGCACCGGTTAGAGCCATGTGAGCAGAGGTGCCACGGCCATTCCTAGTGAGAGCCACGGAGTGAGTGGCACACGACATCATTGCCCCTTTGCCACAGATCACCCTGCTCTAGATGGGGACCCCTACACCAGCCTGGGCCATGACACTCCATGGGCAGAGCCACTAGTGTCCCAGGACATCACCTCGGTGCAGCTGGATCCAGGCAACAGCTGGACAGGTGTTGCTGTGGCCTTGTGTGCTGTGTGGTTTCAGCCAAACTTCCACCCTCTCTGGGCCTCAGCCCAGGCAATGGGGCTTGTTCACATGTAATCGCCCTGTATGGACAGTAGGGAAGTCCTGGGGGTGTCTGTTTGGAGTTGGAGGGAAGGGATGTTCAGACAAGGAACCATGGCAGTTCTAGATCTTCTCAAGCATGATGATGTATAAGGAGCTTGGTGGGACTGTGGGGTACATAAAACGACTCGGTGATTCCCACACTACGTTGGCTAGCCAGGTTCAGAGTTCAAAGCATGCTTCAAGATGTCGGGAGGCCAAAGGAGGAGCCACATGGGCAAAGCAGGGTGCTGGGACTCAGGCCGACAACGCCACACAGAGGGATGTCACTGTGGCCACTAAGAAAGGAGGGCTTTGGCAGAGCCCATGAAGGAGAGGCCTTGATGAGCCTGTGAGGCCCAGGAGTACCGGCTGCTCTGTCTCCCTGGAGATCCCATCCCTAAACCTGCAGGCCCCTCTTCCCAAGCCACCTCCTGGTGTTCTGTCCCTGGAGAGAGAGAGAGACAGAGACAGAGAGATAGAGAAATAGAAAGAGAGAGAAACAGAGACAGAAAAGGGGGAAGGAGGGAGGAGAGAGGGAGAGAGGAGAGAGAGAGGGAGGGAGGCAGGGAGAGAGAGAGAGAGAGAGAGAGAGAGAGAGAGAGAGAGAGAGAGAGAGAGAGAGAGAGAGAGAGAGAGCTGTCTGCTCTCTCCTGAGGCTCTAACAAAGGCCTTCCCTGACCCATCAGGGGCAAGGCCTGCCAGGGAGGGGTGCAGGGGTGCCTGGCTGGCCCTCATTTGGCCCTTGGCTGCCTGCATGGCTGGAAGCAGGCATCTTGCTGCGGTGGAGGAATTGGCAAAGCAGTCTCCTTTCATTCCATGGCTTGCCTTTCTGCCAGGCAGCCGGAACCGCCACACACCGCTCCTCCGTTCATCCAAGAAACACAAATAAACAAGGCAGCAGAGAACTTCCTTCGGCTAGGTCACCAGCCCACCCCCTGCTGACTCACGGTAGAGAAGGTGGAGCCTACACTCTGAACAGGGCCCTCTGGGGTCACCACAGCTGGCTTGAGCCATCAGGCTGCGCCCCACAGGTTGGGATCTGCCTGAGATTCTGGGTCTCCGGCCTCAGTAAAGATGTGACAACTTCCCTGGCTTCAGACAAGGCCTGGCTTCTTGGACATGCGTATGGAGTGACAGAATAAGGGCTCCCATGTCCCCAGCCTCAACTCTTGTCATCACCTGGTGGGGCCTAGGACCAGAGACCTCCTCAGTATATTTCAGGTCCCTCCCTTCTTCTACCCAAGGGCCTATGAGGTTGACTCCAGGGGAGACTCCAGGCCCAGGGTGGCTGTGACCCTGGGGTGGCAAAGACCCTAAATGGTAGTACAGCCAACAGGTGGCTTCCCACTGTGAGCCCACCCTACAGTGACCTTCTTTGGCTCTCTCTCAGGCTGTCATCCTGACGTCTGCTCCTGTCACTCCCTCTGCTACTGACTCTACCTAGAAGCCAAGCCCTTTAGCAGCTCCTTGGACCTGGGCCCTCCCCATCAAGTCCCTGAGCCTGGAAGCAGGACAGAGGGCTCCCATGACCCCTCGGTGGGGTTTGCTTCCCTCGCGGGCCACATTCTGGCTTTTGTGGACTGATTAGGTTCCCAGGGGCTTCATCCCAAGAACAGGCCCTGGGCTTAGAGCCCTCGGGAACAGATTCTGGTCCCAACCAATTGGGAAGCCCTGCCCCTGCCTGGAAAACCCCATTCCTGGCTGGGAAGCTCTGACCTTGGCTGACAAGCCCTGTCCCATCTGGGAAGCCAGGCCTAATAAGGTCTCATCCCCATCCCCTCCTCCTCTGCGAGGAGTCTGCCCACAGTTACCCTTCCCTCCTCCGCCTGCATTGACCTCACTTTGCTTCCAGGTCTGGCTGCCTCATCTCCCTTAGAAGAGGTGCTGACTTGATGGTGAGGAGCAGGGCCCAAGCTGCCTGTATGGGCTCACTTCACAGCCTTAGAGGGCCATGCTCGCATCTGTGGTAACAAAGGGTATCAGAAAGATGGCTACTTACAAAGGAGGATGTCCTAGGACAGCACCCTCCACATCTGTCTGCAAGGTGTGTGGGGGCTGCTCCTGACATCTGACAGGTAGAGGCTGGGGATAGTCCTACAAGGCCTAGGTGATCTCACACCAAAGAATAACCAGACCCCAGTAGCAGGGTGTCTTATGGGTGATCCCTGCCTGGGCCTCTCCCCAGAGGTCTGCCTCTATCAGAAGACTCTCCAGAGTTCCTAAGGGGCCTTCCAGAGTCCTAGGATCACTGTGGTCAACACTGTCCTCATGTGTCAAACTAGCTGTGGTTGGGAGTCCCTGTGGCCTGCACCTCAGGATGGACAGCACAGCGACTCACAGATGCTGTGCCCCAGCTGTGCTTCTGAAGGCCGAGGAATAAAAACTCAAGCTAAGCCCTGGAGCGTCACTGTTCCCACTCCCTCTGGGGGAAGGCCCTTGTATTGGCAGCCAGCAGCTACAGCCAGGCCCCTGTGCCTGCTTTGTGGGAAACCCTGTGTGAGCAGATTATAGAAACCTGTGGGCTCCGAAGGGAGTCTCCCAGACCCCAGGTGCCAGACCTCGAGGAAGTCTGGTTATGGGGCTTTCACGAGCTCCTGTAGCACCCTGACCTCCCAACCTCAGTCCTGGTCCCATACTTCTTCCTCATGGAGTTAGCCTGTGGTCTCACAGAAGGCTTAGGCCAAATTCTAGGCTTGGTTCCAGCCTGGCTGTAATGGACGGGGGCCTTGCTGAGCTACTTCACACACAGGATTATTCCGAGGCCCAAGCAGATGGCAGGATATTCAGGGGGAAGCACCGCGCATCTGAGAAAGGAGCTCTCAGGAGCTGGCCGCGGTGGGAGGAGGAGGGGGTTTGGATGATAGTCAGAGAGTCTGCATCCCCTGCCCACCCAAAGGAAAGAGGCACCTTCCCCAGCGTGAGCAGAGTCTGGTAGCGAAACCTCAAGCTCCAGCGTCAGACAGAGGTGGAGGCTCCGCTCGGCAGCCCTGCTGCCTCCAGCACTACCCTGGACCTTATCTACAGTCACTCCTCCATTACACCCCTATCCAGTCCATCATTCCCACCAGGGAAATAATGCTTCGACACCAGGAGTCAGCCTCGTGTGTACTGGGAAAGTATTTGAAACTTCCCATAATGCCAAGGAAGATAAGAATGCCTGACCATTGACCCATTTTAGAGATACTAGTCTATGCAGCTGGAAGAGAGAGAGAGAGAGAGAGAGAGAGAGAGAGAGAGAGAGAGAGAGAGAGAGAGAGAGAGAGAGAGAGAGAGAGAGAAGAAGAAGAAGAAGAAGAAGAAGAAGAAGAAGAAGAAGAAGAAGAAGAAGAAGAAGAAGAAGAAGGGAAGGAAGGAAGGAAGGAAGGAAGGAAGGAAGGAAGGAAGGAAGGAAGGAAGGAAGGAGCGAGCTGGGGCCAGAAAACTCGGAAGTAAGCCTGTCATCAAGGCCCATTCTGTGATCCCAGGACTAGGAGGCTGCGGCCAAGTTCCAGGGCCTTCCTGTGAGCTCCCGCCTCAAAAAGCAAGGAAGAAGAGATACAAAGTTATTGCTTCCAAGTGGCATAATTGGATCCAGGAGAGAATCGACTGAGGAAGTGTTACAAAAACTGAGGAGGCTATTCATAAATAAAGATCTCTAATTTTTATCATCGATAGTCAGAAGAGGACAAGGAAAGAGGCTATTTCTGACAGCAAAGTGAAAAGAACAAGCTAGAAACAAATGCAGATGACATGCACGACTTCCCTACGGAGGAAAATCAAAAGCATTACAAAAGAAAATTTGAAGAACTGGGCTTAGCTCAGCGGTGGGGAACAGTTGCCTAGAAAATTTGAATCAGTGGGCAAAAAGGCTGCTGTGCCCCCCCCCCCCGCTTCAAGACAAAGTTTCTCCGTGTAACCCTGGTTGTCTTGAAACTCACTCTGCAGACCAGGCTGGCCTCGAACTTAGAGATCCTCCTGTCTCTGCCTCCCAAGGCGTGTGACACTACCACTGCCAGCTGTGTTCTTGAGTAGAAACAGCAAACACCCCTCCCAAAAAAAAAAAAAAAAAAAAAGAGAGAGAAAAAAGAAACAATATTACAAATGTTGTTTCGTACATGAAGGTGTAACTCAGTAACTGCAGTAGAGGATACTAACAGGATTTTGGGGTTTGTTTTGATGGGGGAGGGGGAGCAGGAGAATCACAAAAACGCGTTCTAAAACTCAGGTGCTAAAGAGCCTGGGATGTACACCCAGGGTTGATTAATCCACAGAAACACGAAGACAGACTAGAAGTCAGCAGCTCACCAGCATGACACTAGCATATGACACGGGCCAGTGAAGGCCACAGAGCTATGACACTCTGCCCTGGGGCTTATGTGTGGCACATCACAGCAGAGGGTGAGTCTGAATGTCACACCAGAAACAGTTCAGAAGGGACTCGGGGCTTTGTTGGTCTTTGGAAGTGTGATGTCCCTCACAGGCACCAGTGCTGGTGGCGCTGTTGGGGAAGTCTGTGGAATCTCCAGGACGGGGAGCCTTGCTAAAGGAAGTGAGTCACCAGGATCCAGCCTTGAGTCTTTATAACCTGGATCCGCTTCCTCTTCACCCCCTGCTTCTCAGGTACAGTGTGTGACCAGCCAGCTTGCTTTTTCCTGCCACGCTTTCCCTGCTATGATGGACTGTATCCCCAGACACCGTGAGCCAAAATAAGCCCCTTCTCCCTTAGGTGGCTTTAGTCAGGGTGTTTTATCATAGCGACTCGAAAAGAAAGTAAGACACTCTCTATATGGAAGAGATAATAAAACCAGTTCTTGTTGAAAAACTTACACCAAAATAAACCTGACCTAAACAACAGACCAGAGACTGGGAGGCAAAATTTGAAACACAAAATAGAAGACATAGGAAAATTTTTCAATGATCTTAGAAGGAAAGGCCTTTCTCAATAAGGGCAAACATTAGACGCCATTTAAAAAAAACGAGTGTCTGGTGATTGTAAGACTGTTGAGCATGCACAATAAATAAATAAATAAATAAATAAATAAATAAATAAATAAATAAATAAATAAATAAATAAATAAAAATCTCAAAGTGAAAGGCACCCTGGAAAATATTTGTATCATATTTCCTTCACATATAAAGAGTTCCTGGTAAAAATAAGAAAAACACCAAGAATATAACAGAAAAAGAAAACGGCAAAACTACATCAACAGCCAACAGCCAGCACACAAGAAACTCAATGACCCCGAACACAGTGAAGGACAGCCACCTGTGTGCAAAGAGAAGTGTGTGCCACTATGACCCACCACGCTCCTCTCAGTACAGCCCCCTGCTGCGCTGCCGGAAAATTCCTCTTGGAGACCTGATCTCAATGGGTTACCTCCAAAGCATCAATCACTACATCAATGCTATCACCAATATTATTGGATGAAAACTGGGTAAGCAAAGCCAACAAAGAGTTCCAGTAAATTCCAAGTTTCACAGGCTTGACCCCACTCAACTTCTGCAGCAGAACTGCCAGGTGGACATCCTATCTATACCCATTTCTCAGGTGGGAACAATAAAGCTCAGAGTCAAGTCAGGAACCTAGGTTGCCTGAAGTCCTTGCAGGCAACCTCTTTCTAGGCCTTCCTCCTTGCACACGCGGTCTTGAGCGTTTCCAGGGCAGGGGTGGGCAGTGGCCAGAGCAGTTGAGCGGGGTGGGGGGGTGGGGGTACTCACTTGTGCATGTAGCCCTCGGGGCCGGCTGTGAGGTTTGCCTGCATGACCGCCTGGAACTCTGTCTCGTTGCAGCAGTATTTGAAGACGGTGTTGTTATGGTGACAGCAGAGGACGAAGGTTTTGTTGTCTGAGAGCCGGGGGCAGTGGAAACCGAAGTGGTAGCGGCCTTTGTGGTCGGTGTAAGGCTCACAGACCCGGAAATGTGCGGACAGGACTGGAATACAGAGACACCAGGTTCACCAGGGTTCCCTTGGCAGCTCACGGGTGCCGAGCAGAAGGGACTGGCAGCCTGTTCCAGGGTCCTGCTAGCTCCTCCCTTCCCTGGGAAGTCTTAAGCGTCCAGGAAGAGCCTCACCCCTACCCCAAAGCCTCCTGGACCCCTGGTCCCCAGCTCTGTCACAACAACGGCTCTGCTATCCCAGGCTGAATGTTCCTTAGGGCTCCTTGAAGCTCACGCCTAGGTGGGTCCCCTCCTGCACCTCAGCCCTTCGTGACTAGGCACCTGTTCTGTGACCCAAGGGCCTCCCCACTTAATCCACATGGCCACCTTAGCAGGCAGGCTTGTGATGTCACTTTGCAGGTAGAGAAACTGAGGCTCAGGGGCCTAAAGGACTTGGTGGAGCTGATTAGTGGTGATGGTAACAGGATTCAAACCCAGCTCCTGCAACCTCTTTCTTTCTTTCTTTCTTTCTTTCTTTCTTTCTTTCTTTCTTTCTTTCTTTCTTTCTTTCTTTCTTTCTGTCTCTCTGTCTCTGTCTGTCTGTCTCTGTCTGTCTGTCTCTCTCTGTCTCTCTGTGTGTGTGTCTCTCTCTGTCTCTCTGCCTCTGTCTCTGTCTCTGTCTCTGTCTCTGTCTCTCTCTCTCTCTCTCTCTCTCTCATCTTGCTCCAGAATAGGCTGGGTGTGATCCAGGTTTTCCTGGGTGTCAGGCTGCATAAGGGTGTAGGACCTAGGGCCCACCTGCATTGAAAGTGCCAGCTCCTTTGTGCCTCACATTCTAGAAGCTGTTGCCCCAGACTCGAGCTAGGTCCTATCTGGGTCCCACACATACAGGCCTGCGCTGGCCCCAGATCCTCCCCACCCCTGGCCCACAGAAGGAGGCCCCTTGTTCAGCCCCTGCTGCTGCAAACCAGGATGAGCTAACTGATGGTAATCCACAGGACTGAATACGAACAAAACAACAATGGAAAAGCTGGAGCGGCTGCCTCTAGCTTAATTAGTATCTTCATAAAGGGCTCACTGTATCTAATTTGTATCGCTAAAAAGGGGCTTCTTGGCGCAGGCATCTCCCAGGCACAAAGGCCCTGGCTTCTTAGAGCTCCCACAAGAAGCGTTGTCGGCTGAGAGGTTATTAGATTGCAGCCCACACAGCGCCACCGCAGGGGACCCCAGCGGACCAGCTGGCAGGGGGGCGGGCACCCTGAGAGCTGGCACCTAGGCTGGCTCCAAAGGCCCTTCCCTGAAGGATAGTTCCTCCTTGTGGACACAAGCTGGGTGGGTGGGTGGGTGGGTGGGGGTAGTGGCTCTCCAGTCTCCAGCCCACTCTTGTTCTTGAGAAGAGCCTGTCCAGGGACACAGAGGCCACTTGGTGTGATGCCCCAAGGAGACATCTCATCTACTCCCACCATACAGAAGAGAAAAGTGAGGCTCAGAGCCTTGGCTCACCAAGCATGTTAACCAGAATGGAGGCTCTTTGGCCCCTCCGCAGCTCAGAGCTCTGGGTTGGGGCGGGGCGGGGCGGGGTGTGTGTGTGTGTGTCAATCTATTCTGACAAGCCCCTGCCACGGGGATGTCCGTGTGCTTGGGCTGGGAACCACTGCCCCTGAGCAACTGCACACGGTGGCATTAACGGTGAGAGGGCAGAGGAGCGCAGTCAAGTCCCGTGACTCCTGCGTGACTTGAAGCCCTGTTGTGGCTCTGTGTGCTCAGTGTGGGCACCCGGGGATGCTGGACACACCTAGAGTGCCACCTGAAAGAATAAGCCTGGTTCTGGGACTGGCCTCTCGGCCATGAGACACAGCATAGAGCAGAAGGCCGTCAGGCCTTTGCAGAGGCAATTGTGGACACGGAAGTGAGATGCGCAGGTCCTGCCCAGGGCCCATCTCACTGTCCCACAGCCATCCCTGGATGCTATGGCCACCGGCCTTAGTCATTTGCCAGTGACCAGAAGACCCTGCTGCTTCCCCCAGGGACAGAGGAGCCCTGAGCTGGGGCCAGGATTGCTGGGTGGATGCCCGGGTAGAGGGTGGTACCCCAAGCTCTTAGTCCCCCTGGCCTCCTCTCCTCGTTGGAGAAGGATCAGCACCCCTGTGGTGGGGGCCCCAAGGAGCCCTTTGCACACTGGCAGGTGCAGGCTCACTGCCTCCAGCTCTCGTGGGTTCCAGCATCCCAGCAATTGTGTGAAGCATGGTGAACCCCAACTCTGGAGTCAGATCTTCTCCAGTTGTGTGACACCCCCCCCCCGACACCCACTTGCCTCTCTGAGTCCCTGACCTCAGTGGTGACAAGAAGGGACTGGTTCTTCACACCCAGGGTGATGAGGACCAGCCACTCCCCCCCCATCACATGGGGAAAGCTGGGGAGGTGAGGACCAGCCTTCCCCCATCACATGGGGAAGAGCTTGGAGTGGGGGTGGCCCCAGACTCTGGCCTCACCTTAGCCTCTACTCTTCTCTCCTGGGAGTCCTGTCCCCACCCCACCCCTTCACAATCTCCCTCTCAGCTACACCCCAAGCAAAGGGTGAGGGAAGGAAGCCACCTTCCCTCAACGGCTGATCAACGGCTTGGCCACCGTGTGGGGAGTTTCAGAGAGAGAGAGAGAGCCACACACAACAGACAGAAAGAGACAGAGACACACAATTGAGAAAGAGACATGAGCCATAGGAAGGAAACCGAGAGACACATAGAGAGGTGGAAAACATAAAAAGAAACAGAATGGCACAGAGACAACAGAGGAGGAGAGAGGGTGAGGCACAGACAGACGGACAGGGCCACGAGAGCCTTTGTGCAGGGCCAGACTCGGACTAGGTCCTGGCTGGCCAGCTGGGCTGCCTCTGTTCTTGGCTCGGGTCTAGTTTGGAGGCGCGGAGGGTCTGCTTACTGAGGCCAAGCTTGCCTGCAGCTTCAGTCCAGGGACCGACTAGGATCGGGAGGGTGTGGCTCCAGTTCCCGGGGGTCTGAATCCTGGCCTCTCTGCTAGCTATGTTCTCTAGCCTCAGTTTCTCACCTATCAAAGTGGTAGACTGGCACTGCCTACTTTCTGTCTTGCAGAACTAGAGGAACAAATGTGAGCGCAGGCTCCTGGGCAGCCCCATGGCCCCCAGCATCCAACAGCTCATCCCCTGATGGAGAACAGCATCAGGAGACTAAGGCACCCTTGCCCTGTCGTTGTCGGCATGCAGAACCCCAGCTGCAGCCCCGCCTCTGGAAGGAACCCCCCACTCCCCGCTAGCCACGGAGCCCCACGGGGGTTTTACCTGCAGGAAACAGCAGGGAGAACACCGCGAGCACGTTCCGGGACCGCTGGCCACAACTGGTCATCATCCGGCTGGCATTGACCCGTCCGGCGCTGCCTGTGGGAGACACAGAGAGTCGCGGCAACTGTCTCCCCACACTTGCTTTGTTACCCGCACAGGAGGGACAGCAGACAGGCAGCAGCTTTCGGGGGAGCCAGGGACGGGCGGGCGGGCAGGCGGATGGAGGATGGAAACACCTCCATCCAATTTCCTCTCTGGAATGAATGACCTTCCCCCGGCAGCCCCGTCACCTCCTTTGCTTTTCACGGCAAAATGAGACTTAATCAAAGGATGCCGGTGGCTCAGGTGGTGAAGTCACCAACCAAAGTGTCCAGGCGGAGAGGGGGGGTGACAAGTCCACTACCTCCGCCACCTCAGGGCTTGAGCCCCGGCCTCCCGGCTGGGTCTCTGAGGATGACTTCCATTAACCTTTCTGCGAGTAGACACTGACCAGGCCCCCCTTCTAGGCACCAGGGACATGGCAGCCGTTTAAAGAGAAAGCAAACGGTGGTGAAGGAAGCCTTCTCTGATGGTATGTGTCCCACTGCGGAAGCCACAGCACTCACAGGTAAGCCGGAGACGACGCCGGGAGACTTGGAGCACAGCACAGGCTCCACTGTGTACTCACAGCCCCCCGCTATACCCACAGCCTTTATTTACAGCAATCCAGATAACCTAAGGTCTCCACAGATATGAGGGAATTAACAACACACATGTATGTATGTACACGGTAGAATACTACTCAGCCTTAAAAAAGGAAGGCAATGAGCTGGGGGAGTACAGCTCAGTGGTAGAGTGCTTGCCTAGTACGTGCAAGGCCCTGGGTTCAAGTCCCACTATTGAAAAAAAAGGAAGGAAGAAGCCTCTGAAACACTCCATAATATGGAAGAATTTGCTGGCCTTTGTGCTTGGTGAAATAAGACAGATCCAGCTCACTCTCACTCAGGGCAAGTGCAGAAACAGGCACCTAGAACTTGGCGCCCACCGGTCGACATGGTGCCTAGGTAGCAGACCTTGGCCGTACACCCCCATCCCTGCCATCATCAGGGTAGACTCCTGCCCCCTTCACGTGGTTCTAGTGTCTCCACAGCAAGGATCAGCATCCCAAGGACAGTCAGGGACAATGCCCAAGCGCACCGTCAAAAACGCAGTTCAGCACGGGAAGGGCCACGCCCAGGGGGCCCCTCTCTCAACCCATACTGTCCCCAACCCTTACTCAACCTTCTGCAGCCAACTTGGTGCCACCCTGCCCTCAGGCAGGCACTCTCCACCTGGCCACAGAGGGCAGAGGGAATCCAACTCAGGCGGGACCCAGGGAACACTGTACTCTGCCTCCGTAGGGATCAGCCAGGGTTGGCTGAGGGCCCCTGGGGTGATCCAGAGGTTGGCATCTGGCTCAAGGTGAGGCATATAAGGGAAGAGCCCTTCTCCCAGTAGCCTGGGTCTTGGGGTACATATATGTACCTCTAGGGACAAGTGCTGACCCTGGGCGAAGGGGACAAGCTTGGCGGTCAGACAAGTGTCACCAAAGCTCAGCACCGTGAGTCCTGGTGGCGGCATAGCTCCTATAAGTCTGGGGGGGGGCTGTGTACCCCCTTCTATTCCCTCTTAAACTGTAAGCTGCTTAATTGCTCTGAGCTTGGCCTCCTGCCCCGGCCCTCCTGGGAGGAAGAAGAGCAGAGATTAAGGCCTCTGAGAGCACTTAGGAAAGATTTCTGTATGGAAACCCACAGGGTCAGCTCCGAGAAAAAACGCACTGTGAGGGGAAAGCATCTCTGAGATACCCAAGCCACCCAGGGGGCACTGTAGACTCAGAGAAGGAGCGGCCTGGGGAGGCTGGCTGGGTGTTCAGGTGCCCATCCCGCCCCCCTCTGCCACTTTCAGGCCTGTGGGGGCGGGGCTGCCCCACTTCTGTCTCTGTATCAGGGAGGGGCTGGGGGAGGAGTTGATCTAAGAGCTGCTGGGCATCCACCTCAACCCGCCTCTCGGCTTCCACTCCCAGCCAAGGCCCGGGATATTGGCTGGGGCCGAGGCTGTCATTCACGCTGGGGTGAGTCCGAGCCCCGCCATCTTGGAGTCACAGACCTACCGCCCCCGTCTAGGAAGTCTGCCCTTATTCAACATACCCTTCAACCCAGACCCGTGGAATCTCAAGCTCTCCTGAAACCAATGCGTTAACTCCCTTATTCCCCTGGTAGGCTCTCCTCCACCGAAATGGACTGAGCTCACTCTCCCTCCCACAGCACCCAGGGCCTGTGAGGCCTTCTGGGAAATGCATGCCATTGGCCTCCTCTGAGATGCGTGCTCCTGTATTCCAGCACTTGGAGGACTGACCAGGCCCTGGGTTTGGCTCTGAGCACATGAAGGAGGAAGTCCACGAGGTGGGCTGTTCCTGGTGCCCACAGTTGGACTTTTGAGGGCTCATCCCTGGGTTCCTCTGTCAGGTCAGAAGGGTCCTGGGCTAGGGCCTGACTGCAGGGCCCAATCAGGGGGCTTAGCTTAGGGTTCCCAGGTCCTGTGGGAATCCTGGCCCTACAGGATCCCAGCCTCAGATCCTCAGGCCTCTCTGGGATAGTGGCATGCTGCTGTCCTCAGGGCCAGCTCTGTATGCTTCAGCCTGTGGTCCCAGCAGGTCCTGCCCATGGTAAGTGACCACGTGGCTGAGTCTGACTGTGAGCCAGCCTGAAGTCTCAATGGTCTTCAGCTCCATGGTCCAACCTAGCAGTCAGCCCCCACCTGGGTCTGGCCTCAGAGTAGTAAACCAGGACTGAACGCCCTGTCAGGGAGGGAGCATCACGCCGTCAGCTACTCCTACCTGGGACATGCAGAAAGTGACACCTGCTGGATTTCACTCCACTGGAGAAGGGCAGGGACTGAGAGAGGGCTTATCTCCCCTCTGTCCTGCCTCTGAGGGCTGTGACAGCCCTAGAGGTGGCTGCTTGATGCTGGCTGGGTCCTTCACTGAGCATGCTCCGCTCTGCACATCACAGTATCATCTCAGCTAATGTTCATACTAACCTAATCCATGCAGACCAGTTCAGCCAGGAGGAAATGAAAACTCAGAGAGGCGGAGTGACCTGCCCCATCTCACACAGCCACTCAGCCCCCGAGACGGGAGGCAAAGAGCATTCACCTCTAAGTGCCAAAACAGCATGGAGGCCCGTGAGGCCTCCCAGGGAGCGCATGGCGCCAGCTCATCCGAGATTTATCCTTGTGTGTCCCAGCACTTAGAAAGCCAGTCAGCTGCCTAAGATGGTAGCTCTCCCGCCAACAATAAAACCCCTGAGTAGTCACAGAGTGATGTGGAACGTCCCCGGCTGAGGTTTGACGGGGTCCAGGATCATGGTCGGCACGCACCACCACGGCCCACCCTCTCCACGGGTCAGCTGGGGACTGCTGCTCTAAGATTTCTGGGTTATTTTTAAACACCGAATTTGGCGAGGCTGGGAGGGGAGGAAGAAGGGCATGTGAAGAGAAACAGACCTTGGTGAGATGGATGAGACCCCACCGCCGAGAATGGATCTGTTTTCTCGTCAGCGGGGCCCTGCGGGGCGAGGGCATGGTGAGCAAGGGACAGCGGGGACTGGCAGGAAGATACTGGAGGGCCTCACCAATGCCCCATGGCCAGGACACTCAGCAACTTCTGGTGCTTCCTGCTGCCTGTCTTCAGTCCTGATGCCAGCCTGCGGGGTGTGAGCAGGGTGTCCCGATGGCCTAGAGTCAGGGTCAGCCAGGCTTGTGGGTGGACCTCAAGGCCAGCCACTCTGCCTGCGTCTACTTTCTGGCTTTGACACCTTTTGTAACCAACCACACCTCTAGTGGTTGGGAGAGTCACCTTCAGTCTTCTGGGCCCTAGAACAAGGGTAGAAACTGACTAAAGTCACATGGTTACTGTGCTGCCCCAAGACTCTTCCTTTAGCATGAAGCCCTTGCACAAGGCTGCGGCCAGTATCCTTGCCCTTAGCTCTCTGCATCCGCATCACCCTCCCATCCAGCTCCCACGGCCCACATTTCACAGTGCACATCAGACCACTCACCCACCCTAGAGATCAAGACCTTGCTCCCCACTGGGGCCTTGGCTCTGCCTCACCACCCCATACCACCTGTTGCGTAGACTTCTGCCTCCAGGGCCTGTGGCTCCCCTGAACCTTTGCAGGGGCTGCCTCTCAACCCCAGGGCCACCCTCCCCACCCTGCAGCCTGGGCCAGAGGCTCAATGGATAGAGTCCACTTACAACTTTCCTTCCAGATTCTCGCCCCTCAAGAGACCCCCCCCCAAAAAAAAATGGTGCCCCACCCTGAATGTCCAGATGCCTGGGCAGGGACTGTGGTGCTCACGTGGTTTGTGTCCTGTCTTGATAGTGAAGTGAGGGGCCAGAGGCCTGCTGGTTGGCAGACAGGAGCCACAAGGACAGGTCATTGGTCAGCCCCCGTCCCTGAAGCATATGAAGAAGCCAAAAGCTGTGGGGAGGGAGTTCTCCTATGCTTTCTGGGTTCCAAGTGGCCTCAGGTGGAGGCCCAGAGTCATGCCTGTGCTGTAGCCACCCACGCCCGGGTGAATCGTCTGGGATGTCCATATCAGATCTGCCTATGAGGCACAGGTCAGTGCCACCTTGCCTCTGAAGTAGCCATGATACTCTATGAACACCAGATGAGCTGCCGCAGGGAGCCACACAAAACTGATAGACAAAGTCCTACGGCCATGGATGAAGGGCCTGGTAGGAACTGGCGTTCAACCAGTCACGTGATGAGCTAGTGATTAAACCTGGGCCCCACGGCTAGTGGTAGTGACGTTAGTGCTAGCATAAATAATTCCACCAGGCCTAGGCCCTCCAGGGTCCTGTGGGGAGCAGCGCTGTGGGCAGGTGGGAGCCATAGACAGGAAACACAGGTGGCAGTTAGTAGGACCCACCTGGGTCGGGACAGAGATCATCGGCTTCCCCACTCCCCTTGGTTCACCACACCAGTCTGTGGCAGAGACTGTGCGTGTGGGTGGAGGGAACAGAGGGCCAGGGACGAAGTGTCAAACCTGGGTCCGTACATCAGAAACCAGGATGTGAGGCTATGGGGACATGGGCCCATGCACACTCAGACACATGCATTAGGACAACACATGTGCCCACATGTCTGCTCAGCAAATATACAAGCCAAGAAACATGCACTCGTGCATGCACACGCATCCCACAACCCAGAGGCGTGGATATGCACACGCAAGGCCCAATAGCCACCCCTCCCCCACCCCCGTCACAGTCTTGTGTGTACACACCATGAGTGACAATTGCCACTCAAGTTCCCAGTGCTGTTCCCAGCAGTCAGCCTGACGTCAGTTTCCTGAGTTTGGGTTTTTTAGGACAATATGTACCTGGAACTTAGGACACGTCACTGTGAGTTTGAAGGCAGATCAAAGCGTGTGCCTCTGATCTGTCTGAGGCAGTAGGAGAAACAAGGGTGAGTTCACTCACTGTGCTCGCCAGAGTGAGGTGGCTGCAGTTTGGGTTGGGGAAGAGGCAGGAGAGGAGGTGACCAGCTGCAGCCAGGATGCAGGGGCAGCAGTAGGAGGGGCAGGCTAGCCCCTCCTACCCTAGGACAGCTACTGTGAGTCTATCCCTGCTGGTGGCAGCCCTGTGTCCCCCTGTTGAGACCACTTTGCTTTGGCTCCTTGTCGGGGCAGTGGGTGTGGCTCCCGGAAGGCATCTCAGAAACCCGTGCTGAGCTGCCTGAGTGGAGCCACGTCTCCTTTTATGAGACCCACAATCCAGAGCTCAGAGAGGCCAGGAGATGCACTGGTGGGTGGTACCCCCGCAAGCTGAATTGCGGCTGCTCAGCTCCGATGACAGAGGGACTCACGTTGGATTCAATGTGCGGACTCCGCTCTGCATCAGTACAGACGGCTTTGAAACGCGAGCCTTAGCACTGAGCCCTGAGCAGGGCAAGCTGCTTTACTGGTCTGTTTCCTGGTGTGTGACAAGGGACTCCTGCCACCCACCTTGCAGAGGGTAGTGAGGCCAGACAGAGGACCCGAAGCTGGTGGGGCAGCGGACACCTCTGGCAACGGCTCTGAGCTCATAGGTGGAGTTGCTCACACGCAGCTCCCAAAGGCAATGATTAAGTCCCGAGAGGCTCTGTTGCCCCTTAACAAACACGTGGTAGGGCTGTGCGGATGCCACCCTGGCTCCCCCTGGCTCTGCTAGGCTCTTCCTCAGCCCCCATTGCCTTTACTATGCTTGCTGGTGATGGGATTCCCAGCCTGGCAGTCTCCCAGACTTTTAACTCCACCTCTGTATTTTGCACACAGCAGACACTAAATAAATATCCATTTTCCTTCAGAGTAGGAACTCTGCGGACACCCTGGACATTGGCAAAGCTTTAGAAACTTCTAGATGAACAAACAAACAAACGAAAACAAACAAACAACCCCGAGGCAGACAGAGGCCAGGTAAGAAGGTTAGCTCCTTCTGCTGTGCCTCTCAGTTGGGAGCCAGTTGAACCTGCAGCCTCATCCAATCAAGGGGTCCCAGCTCCAGGGCTGGTGGGACAGGCACGGGGCTCAGAGCCCCAACATGCACCATGTCATCTTCTCGTCAGGTGAGGGAGGAGAGAAGGCTCGTACACTTGTGTCTAACTGGGGAAGAACGCAGTTTCCTGCTTCCCTAAGCCCCCCTTCCCGAGAAGAGTTTATCCCCATTGAAGGCTCCCTTCCCTCAGCGTCTGCTCCCCACCTCACAGCCAATCAGGCTCTAGAGGGTCCAAGTTCTGAGCCCAACCAGGGCTGCTCCACCTGCCCCCTTCCAAAGCCTCCCCCCCACCCCCGCTGTACCCATCAGCGGGTCCGTGTGTGTGCCGCTTGCTAGATGTTTGAGACCCAGGCCCCCATCGCCACCCTGCGTCATAGGGGAGGAAACTAAGGCCTGAAGAAGGGAGGCTGGGTGGAGATGGCTAACTGTGGCTTTCCAGGCCTGCTGAAGGAGCCTGGGGCCCTGCTCTTTGGGGGCCACAACCAGCTCTCCACTGGGCCTCAGTCTCCCTCTGTCCCAGGTAAATGGAGGGTCTCGCTGACATGATCCTCTGCCTTTTTGGGATGGCCGGCCTCTGCCCCAGGCCTCCCAGCAGTCAGCTGTTCAGAGGAGGGGAACCAGCCTCAGGAACCCTAGGTGTGGAAAGAGATGTGACTTGAGGAATGCCCCTTACAGTGAATGACAAGTGGGAGGCAAGGCGGGCACACCCACTGCCTATCAGAGTGTGATCTGGCATCTCTCCCAAGACCTCGCTTGGTGCCAGGGGCCTTCACCAGGGAGAAAAGCAAGGCCCTGAGCTTGTTTTCTGTCTGTGATGGGGGCAGCCCACACATTCCAAGGGACATGGGAAAGGCTAAGGAGGAGATGAGGCATTGATTGATTGATTGGTTCATTCATTCATTCATTCATTCATTCACTTCTTCATTCATCTACCCAAACACTTGCTCCCTCACATTGCATGTGAGACTAGCCTGGGAACCCCAGACCTGCAGGGGGCTAAACAGATAGGAATCCCGAGGGCAGAGGGAGGGACTAGACTGGTCTAGGTCAAAAGCCCAAGAAGTTGAGGTCTGGTAGATAAGCAGACCCAAATCAGACCACAGCGGACTGAGTCCGTATGAGAGGGCACGTTGCAGCAGTGAACCCATCATGCAAAGGCCCTGAGGCAGGAGGTGGATGTAAAACTGTGGGAGCAGGGTAGAAAGAGAGAGGTGAGGCTGGGATAGCCGGCCAGCAGGGCCCGGTGAGTGCTCTGGGCACAAGGAGGCTATCACGTGCTTCATCGGAGTCACCCCACAGCTCACAGAGGCTGCCAGCCCTGGGGTGCAGGGGAGGAGAGGATGGGGGAGGTGGAGAGGCTGCACCATTGGAACACCTACAGTGTACTCAGGGAGGGGCTGGAGAGGAAGTGTGGCCCACTGCCCCCTGGGGACCTGATCTGTCCTCTGTGTTCTGCCTAGCAACACTGGGCTGGCCTACTGGGTGGGCATGGAGGGACAGAAAGCGTTCCTGGACACTGGGTGGAGAGGGGACCTCATGGAACAGTACATGTGTCTCAAGCCAGCCATCACCAGGGTCAGAGATCCTAAGGTCGGTCAACCTTCCAGGAGTTGAAGAAGTGGGAAGGTCTGGGTCAGCACCTGATCCTCCCCACCACCCACCACCACCATGTCTTGCTGGTCCATGGAGCATCCAACTTACCCCCACCTTGGGCCTGCATCTCTCAGCACACACCAGGCCCTGGTCTCTCACCTAGCTCTCTCTTCCCAGCCACCTTCCATGCTAGACTCTTGCATAAGGACACAAACACACAGAGAGGGTCAGCACTAGCCCAAAGTCACACAGCAAGGGGGTGGCAGAGCAAGGACATGGGCAGGCCATGAGCCAGCTGTCTGTGCCCCCCTACGGAGCATCTGCCCCTCAACACCCAGGCTCCTCCCACTGGCCCCCACCATCTTTACCTTTTTCTAGAAACTTCCACAAGGCATTCCCTATTTGCAGAGTTCTGCGAGGCAGGGGCCAGAAAACATCTGCATACACTGGCTGCAATCCCTCTGCAGCCACTGGCCTCTCTCCTGGCTCTCACTTGCCGTCAGCCCTAAACCCCAAGAAAGGCGAGAAGCTAAGTCGGGCCTTGTTTAGGCAAAAGAGGCTTCCAGCCCGCCAGCCCGCCAGCCCGCCACCCTGCGTGTGCGTGGGAGGAGTCCGGCTGCTCCTGGGGCCGCAGAGGCTAGGAACATGTCGCCGGTGACCCCCCTCTCCATACTCTCTGTAGTCCAGACTCTAGGCTCCCTAGCCCGTGGGTCCCTTTAAGCACCCAGTGAGAGCCCCAGTTCTCAGATGAGCAGGCCCAGACAGTCCTGTGAAATGTCCCAGCTGTGGCAGGGTTCTGGGGGTCTTTTAGCTGGGGCTTAGCACACATGTGAATCCCCAAGTCTTGTCTGGGAGGAGGCAGGTAGGAGGCAGGTGTCACTGTGTGGACTCCCTCCCCAGTGCCCTCATTGTCCTGAGGTGTGCAAGACCATAAAGACCTTCAGCATCAGCAACGGGAACAGATCTCTCAGGAGCCCAGAGAGGTGGCAGGAACCCTAGGGAGCTGGTCATCATTGGTTGACTCCATACTGACTTGGCCAAATTCCTGTCCTGATTCCACGATGGCTGTTATCATCTCCCACCCTTTAACCCACTGCCCAGAGTAGAGGTCATGTCCTGCTAGTCCACGGAGCACCCAACTTACCCCCACTGAGGCCCGCAGCTCTCAGCACACACCAGGCCCCGCTGGTCTCTCACCCAACTCTCTCTTCCCAGCCACCTTCCATACTAGACTCTTGCATAAGGACACGGACACACAGAGAGGGTCAGCACTAGCCCAAAGTCACACAGCAAGGGGTGGCAGAGCTAGAACATGGGCAGGCCCGAAGGGCTTCTGGGGGGCCTCTCTGCAGGGAGAGCCACCTTTCCCTGTTCTGTGAGATACTTCAGGCTGGACACAACCCTGGACCCTGCACCCCGGTTTCCACATCAACCCTGTTCCTGGCTGCCCCACCTCACAACACCTCCCACACCAGATCTGTGTGGCTCAGCCCCCTTGCCTGCCTTGGACTGGCATCCCCACAGCAGCCTGCACTTCAGCTTCTGGGTGGCATTAAGAGCCCGGTCATAAAGGAGGCCAGCTCCCTGAGCTCCCGCCCGCTGCCCCTGGAATCCACCCTCCTGAGCCAGGCCAGAGATAAACCTTTTTTTTTTTTTATCCTTCTTGGCAGGCAGCACACACGGGCCTGTGTGCCCTTATCTAGCCATAATCCAGATGGACTGTGGCAGCCCAGAGGACTGGGTGCCACGCGGGGCACGCGGTCATGTGACCACCTTGAGGTTGGGGCTGGGAGGTTACATCATCCTTGAGGGTAAGGGTGCTATGGTGACCCCCCCAGTGCATAAGCAAGGGCACAGGGTGGGAGTAATGTGCCCGGTTAGCTTGTGACAAAGCTGAGACCCAAACCAAGGGAGATGACAGGGAGCAGGAAGGGCTCTGAGCTTGGAGTCTGAACGCAGGTTCGAATCTCAGCTCCGCCACTTCTTAGCCATGCTTCCCTGGGTGAGTCACTTCACCTTTCACTTGGGCCACCGGTCTACTTTTGTCACTGCCCCCTGAGAGCCACGGAGGTACAAAGTTGACCCCACATCAGGATCTTCTTCTTCCCCCTTTGACAGAGGCGGAGTCCCACGGAAGCCAGCTGGGTGCCAGCCGAGCAAAGAGCAGCAGGACCAGGAGGGGCCTCTCAGGGAGGTTCACTGCATCACGTCCTGGGTCCTTCCCCCTCTACACACCCAGACACCAGGCCTAAGGAGTGTGGCTTACACCCCCTTCTTCGCCGAGCGGAGAGAGGCCCAAGGGCACCGAGTTCTAGAACGGTCTCACAGTGGCACTCTTTATGAGAGAGACCTGGAAATAGCCCAAAGGCGAGAAGATGAAAAACATTGTCTCAAGACGGCCAAATGACAGAGCTTCCTCAGCTGTCACAGCAAAGAATGGTCGCACCAGCCATCCCAGGCCACTCCAGCCATGTAAAACCAAGGGAGATGCTTCCAGTCCCAAGATTGAGCTCAGACTGACACTCTTTTCCAAGGCTGAAGAGAGTTATAAAATGTGTATCTACTGGATGTATCGGAATACATCCAGCTTGTGACAAAGGCCCACGGGGGAGAATGGGGGACACTGAGGGGACCCACAGCAGCTGGAGCCTGGCCCTGGTGAAGACAGACAGACAGACAGACAGACAGGGATATTCACTGTATCACCGCCCAACAACAAACAGGTAACCATCGACGGCATCACGCGGATACAGATGGGAGAGAGCCAGAAGCCAAGGGCAGCAACAGATCTGATTCCACGGTCTAGATCCCTCAAAAATAATACAGAGCAATACAGAAAAGTCCTACATAAAAAAAAAAAAAAAACAAAAACAAAAACAAGACGGGGCCCAGGGAGACGGCTCAGTGGGAAAAGTGTCTTGTCACGTAAGCATGGGGACCTGATTTTGGACCCTCAGCACCCATGTAAAGAGCCAAGTGCAGTATTGGGTGATTGTCCTTCCAACACTGAGGAGGCAGAGATGGGAGGACCCCTGGAGCTCAATGGCCAGCTGTATTGGTGAACACTAGGATTGAGTCAATGAGTGGTCCTGTCTCAAAACATAAGATGGAAAGGCAATTGAGGAAGCTCCAAAAGATATCAATGTTGAACTCTGCCCTACTCATGCGCACACACACACACACACACACACACACACACACACACACACACTTAAAAGTAAAATATAAATGTCTCAAGAGTGACAGGAAGGCCCATGTCTGCAGAGAACTGAGGACACAGGGGATCCTAGAATCCAACTGGGGTTGTGTTTCCTAGGGCCCTGTCTCTGACCCCAGGCCGCCCAGTGATCCCCAGCATCCTTCACATGAGCTCCAGATCCCTGTCCCTTAGGAGACTCAGTTCCCTCACTTGTCAACGGGGACTAACAGTCACAGATGTCCCCATATCTCAGTGCTTTGGTCTAACCTAGGGGATTCCACTCTCAGAGCCCAGGTCACCTCTCACCCGGCCCCACCACATGGCTAGGGGACATCTGGCTTCTTGGGGACTTGCTCCTTCCACTGCAAATAGTTCCTCTCGGTGCCGGGGAAGGAATAGGCCTGTGCTCTGGTCTCCTCCTTCCCTCCAAGAGTTCACAGCCCAAGTGGGTGGACACCTGGACAGACGCTGGGAGCAGAAATCTGGTTCTGCAGACAGGGTATGTGTGTGTGTGTGTGGGTTCTCCTGAGGATCACATTCCCACAGCCCAAGGTGGACCAAGTAGATGATTCTAAGACCTGCCTGAAGGGGGCACCATTCCTAGCCGAGGCCTTTGGTTTGGATTCAGAATGAGCAGCAGGCAGGCCAGCTGGCTGGGGGATGCTCTGGGACAAGGGAAGTGTGCCAAGGATCACAAGGAGCATGGCTCTCCCGCTTGGGACCTTGGGCCAATGAGGAGCCTCTCCCAGCCTCTGTGTTCCCATCTGTCTAATGGGGTGGTGCTCAGGTCCCACGGTTTCATGTCCATGTACTAAGGGTTTCATCTCCTGCTTGGCACTATTGGGAGGTGGTGGTAAGTTCTCCCTGAGCCTAGTGAGAAGTCCTCCGGCCGCTGGGGGCATGCATGAAAGGGGTGCTGAGGCCTCAGCCCCTCTCCTTCCTCTTACTGCCTTTGGTTCACAGTCAGGGGCGGGTAAAGGAGTTTCCTCTACATTCCCTCCACAATGTTCAGCCTTACCAGAGGCCCAAAGCGACAGGGCTGACTGACCACTGTGGGCTGATGGTCTAAAATGATGAGCCCAAACAACCCTTCTTTGTTTTAAGTTGATTGTCTTGGGTATTTTGTTGCAGTGTGGAAAGCAGATTCCCCAGACGCGGCTGATTACCATGCCTGGAGTGTGGCTGTTACAGATGATGGGTGGTGGGTTAGGAAGGCAAAATTGCTGCTCCAAGACCTGCTCTAGCTCCAACACTGCTGGTCTGATCAGAGGCCATACCTGTAAGGGGCGTTGGGGGGTGTTACTAGGTCTCTGTCAGCCCTGTAGGTGGGAAATGGCTGTGGACAGAGCTAGTGAAAGGCAGATGCTTGTGTTCAATAAAGCTTTATTAACACAAACCATCAACCCAAGTTTGCAAGCCCTCAGGCTACCCCTGGCCCAGCAGGTCCTCTTCTCCTGGGAGCTGGGCGGAAGTGCAAGCTCTGGGTTACCCCATCCTGCCTGGGAACCTGGCTACATGCTAACAGCTCGGGTGTCACAGCTCCCCATGTCTGCAGGGTTGAGCTGCCCTAAGCTGGAGTACCCTTGGGGGACCATGCTGAACCCAAAGTGTGAGTGGGAGGAAGTGTGGGGGTGGGCGACAGTGCCAACTATAACAAACCAAGTCACCAAGGTAGCTAATTGACAGCGGCGGCTGCTGTTCCAACCAGAAGCTTGTCATCTGTGATCAAATGAAGTTGCCTCTAGGCCAATCAACTTCAAATTTATGCAAATAGGACCGCCACAGAGATGGCAGAGCACTCCCCCCCCCCCCCCCCCCCCCCCCCCCCCCGGCGTCACAGTCAGCCTCTCAGCCAGCCTGGAGGACTGTGGCCACTCACACATCTGTCCCCAACTTGGTCCATAGCTGGAACTAATGAGCCCCGACTCACGCTCCACATAACTGGCACTAAACCTGCCACTGTGAGCCAGGCGAGACTTGGATGTTCTTCCCAACGGTGGCAGTGGCCCCCCACAGATGACCTGTGACCTGGCTACTGGCCTCGGTGGGCCAGGCCGTCATCCAGGATGGCTTCTCAGAGGCGTGGCTGGTCGCAGAGAGGACCAGGCACTTCGAAAGGCTGCAAGGAGTGGTTCTTGACCCCCTTGGTGAGCCTATGTAGCAGCGCGTACTGGCCCAGACCTGAGCAGGCAACTCTCTCCCTGCTGGCTTGCAATCCCGCGGCCCTTGGTACCCCCCCAAATGTGTCAGGCCTCCATCAGAATTCCTCAGTGGCCCGAACCCCAAATCTCTCTTGGATTGTCACCTCCCTGACTTGCTTTTCACCCCAGGATGAGTCACTGGGCTGTGAGGAGGAGGACTTGTAGAGTAGGTAAATGACTCCCTCATCTATACCCCAAACCAGCCACCAGCTAAGACACCAATGTCCTATCTGAGCCAACCATGTGGGGCCCTCACTCCTTACCCAGGCATGCCTAGGTCACTGCGTCCCAGCTTCCCTCAGGATCAGACCAAACCCTCTGATCATCTCACCTAGAAGTAGGAGATACCTGGCCCCCAAGGACGTTCTTCTCCTGCCTGAGTCTCCTCCCAGGTCAGAGCCCAGGGCTCCTGCCCCAGGGGTTCCCTCCTCTGGTTCCCTCACAACAGAGAAAGCATCACTTACTACACTCCCCCTTCACTGTGCTCCCCAATCCCCATCCCCCCCACTCCCTGACCAAATGGAGACTAGAGATCTAACCACAGGCATAAGAGTAGCCTGTCAGTGCTTCCGTCTGTGGGCACAGCACCCAGCCTGCCCCTCCCACTACTGCCCAAGATGCCAAGAGGGGGATAATGGAAGGACCCACCCGGCTCTGGGGGCACTCACCTTGGGGAGAGCTCACCCTGGGGGACCTACCTGGGGAACTTCCTTTGTGGGGGTTGGGGGGCTCACCTTAGGGGAACTTAGAAACTGTGCCTGTTAGTTTTTTGTTTTTTTTTTAACAACTCTACACAAGCTTCAGTTATCTGGGAACATCACCCGAGCAAAGGCCTCCTTCAGATTGGCCTATGGGCATGTCTGTGGTGCATTTTCTTGAATGATTGATGTGGGAGGGACCAGCTCACAGTGGGCGGTACCTTGTGGTCCTGGGTACTATAAGAAAGCACCATAGTGAGCAAGCCCTGAGAACCCAGCCAATAAACAGTGTTCCTTCCTGCTTCAGCTCCTGTTTCCAGGTTCCTGTCTTCACTTCCTGCTCTGACCTCCCTCGGTGGTGGAGGTGGTGGAGTGTGATCTGGGGTGTGTGAACCACAGCATTCTTCTTACTGGTTTAGCTCAGTGTTTTATCACAGCAACGGAAAGCTAACCAGGAAAGAAAGCTCACTTTGGGGACTTGCCCTAGCGGGGGACCTGGAGGGGCAGAGCCCCATCATGCATACGCAGAAGGCACCACGTCCCTCTAGCCCACCCTAGGAGACTTGGCCTTTTCCAGCTGGAAGGTGTCTGATTATGGAGAGGAAATTGCCATGTCTTGCAGCCTCAGTGGATGTCTGGGTATGCAGCATTCCGGAGGTCTAATTAGCACCACTTTGGGGGACTGTGGGCTCAGAACTTTCTTCCACCGGGGAGGTAACATCAGAGGCTTTTGTGAAAGAGCTTGGTCTGCAAAAACACAGGGAGAATCGGCAACAGGGGGGAACTGGGTGGATGGGTGGGTGCCCGCAGAGCGCAGCCTCAGCTACAGCCACTGAGGACAAAGTGAAGCCAGTCTGGAATAGAGGACCCTGCATACATGACTTAGCCCTTAGGGTGCCAACTCTGGCCTGACATGGGAGGCTTGGGGGTGAATCTTTGACCTTGGAGCTGTTCCTCTCCCTGCCCGTCCTCTGTGTGTGCTCAGGGAAGGCGAAGAACAGCCAGGGCCACTTGTGAGCCGCAGAGGAGGACCCAGGTCTGATCTGAGACATTGCCACTTGCAGGGGGCATGCGCCCTGCGGTAGGTCACATGCGGCAGGTGGGAACTGGGGCCATCTCAGACTTCCTGCCACGGGGGCTGTCTCTATGCAGTCTCCAACTAATCCAGCCCCGTCCATGTGCTCCTGTGTGGCTCAGGATGAGCACTCAAGATACCTGGGACTCAAAGGTTCCCTGGTGCTCTGGCATTGATCTCATTGTCACCTGGGGAAACAACCCCTGTCCCAGGGACTGGAATCCATAGAGTCAGAGCCTTGACAGAGGTTGATCTGCTTCCACGCAGTGGAACCAGGAAGGAAAGACTACCCTGAGCACCTACTGTGCACCAGGCGCCACAAACCTCAGCACCTTAAATATTCAAAAGAGGAGGGGGCCCTGCTCTCAGCTTGCAGGACAGAAAACTAAGCCCAGAAAGATGTTTTGCCTGCCTAAGATCACATGACAGGCGAGTTCCTCCTGGGGCTTAGACTAAGCTGGTCTGGTCTCCACAGTTCAGAACATTTCTGAGCCTTGGCTCACCATGGCTTTGGACTTCAGAGAGAAAGTGAGGTTTAAGGGAGAAAGCTACCAGTCCCTGAACCAACCAGCTTCCATCACCAGGAGTCCCCTCCCATACCTGTGACACATTTGAGCCACCAGCATTCCCACAGCCCAGAGGTGCCTAGGCACCTGCAGACATCAGCTCCCTACAACCCCTGACACCCCCTCAGGAGGCCACTCAGGTCACCTGGGAAGTGCCAGCTTTCTGGCCTGGTCCCTCCCCCGACTCTGCTCTGCCTCTGTATTCAGTATGTCACTTTAAAATACTTAGCTTGTGGCTAATTCCAGCGGTGGGGTAATGAAGAATGGACAGCTCCATGGCCTGGGAAAGAAGGTGCTCTCAGACATGGAGGCTCTAAACCTTCCAGGCTCTAAACCTCCTGACCCTGGGGACAAGGCAGTAGAGACTGATTGGGCTTCAGTGCCACCTCCACCAGGAGCGGCGTGACCAGGAGCATGACACTTGAGTCCAAGCCTCATTTTTCTTCCTCTTTTTCTCTTCTTGTCCTTCCACTTACCCTTCAGATTAGAACTGTTTACTGAGCAGCTAATACATATGCTGTGCAGGGCCCTGGTACAGTGCTTTTCCTGGGAGCTCCCCACCCCCAGGAACCTGGGGAGCACAAAGCCCACCATGGCTGTCCCTGTGGCCACTGCCAGTGTTGATTCCCCAAGACTGAAGCAGGGTGAGGCCCTTCAGCCAGCCCCCAGGTGTCCAGCTGGAAGTGGGTGTAGAGGAGGCGGCTGTGGGCAGGGAGGGCATGAGTGGACTATGGGGAGGGGAGAGGCCTGGCTAGCCCTGGCCAGGTTACAAATAAACTCCAGCCCAGCCGCTTCCCAGCCACGCGGAGGGAGAGAAAATAGCTTTCACACTGTATTTGCTGATTTTTTTTTTCACTCTGCTGCTTCTAAATCGATCCCGAACAGATTGTCCGATTGTTTGGATTTCAGGAGAGAAGTCGCGCGCCTTTGGGCTGGTCTCTCTCCTGGTGACATTCTCCCCTCCTCTTTTATCCAGGGTTTGGATGGAGACCCAAGGCTGTCTTGGGCTCATCCTGGGACCTGGGACCTGTAGGTGATGGGTAAGGGGCTGGATCCAGAAGGGAAGGTTCTGCGTTCCACAGGGGCACCCCTGACTAGGGATCCATAATGACAGGATGCCCTTGGTGGGATATCTCTGCTTCCCTAAGAAGGACAGGCTCCTCCAGGCACCTGGAACCATGGAGTCTCACCCCCCAACTCCCTTGTCCAGGAGAGCACTGTAGACACAAAGCTGAGCCACAGACACAAAAGGACTACATCAGCTCTGTGATCCTGTTGCCCACAGCAGGCAGGGTAGCCTCTTGGGGGCTCATAAGACCATATTGCACAGAGGACTGGGCCACCTGTTCTGCTAGGATGAGTTGATTAGTAATGTCTGCTTTGGGCAGAGCAGTGGGTGGTGGTGACATTCATTTCACTTATTGTCATTCTGAGTCTGTGCGCTGAAAGACAGCTCCATGCTGTATCTGAGTGGGCGGGATTCTCTGACCTCTGCTTCCACTCAGCGTTCCATGGATGCTTTGGGATAGCCAGGCCACAACATGGCGGCGGGGGCGGGGGGGGTGTCCTCAAACTCATTCCTCAATGCTCTACTGTTGCTCCTTTTGCCTCTCTATCCCCTCCAGCACCTGGGGTGTAACCTCCTCCAGGCAGGCCTCCTTGATGCCCCCACCCCTATCAGACAGAGGTGCTCCATGTCTGTCATCCTCAATATCTGTGAATCCCCTCACAAAGCAGTCATGCCCCAGGGAAGAGCAGGTGACTGCCCCAGCACCACTAGAGGTTCTAACTCTGTTGGATAAGTGTCCTAGAGGTCAGACACATGGGACAACCGACCCCCCCAGTCCTACTTCCCTGTGCTTCTTCTAGCCGAGGGAGCCAGGCTTCGAGTGCTTCCCCGCTCATCTCATATCCTAGAGAAGGGTTCTGCGCCTCTCCTGCAGGCCGTCCCTTCCCCGGGATGGCTACCCCGTCTTGCTGCCCTAGGCATTCAGGTAACAGGAGGTGAGGAAAGGACCCTGTGCCCCTCAGCCGTCTGATGTAGACCCACTTTACAAAGAAGTAAACTGAGGTGGAGAGGGGAAAGGGTACTAGGTGAGGCCACCACGCTGAGGGTGGGCCCAAGACAGAGACCATCCTCTCTTCCCTCATCTACTGACCAAAGCATTCTCCTCCTGCAGGTGGGAGAGGGAATGGAGCTGGCTGGGCTCCGGTGAGTCCTGCCTTAGAAGGACCCTCTGCTGGGACTGGCCATGAACCCGAAACAGCTGCTGGTTGCAGAGAAGCGGTATAGAGCTGTGGTCGGGGGCGGGGGGGGGGTGTCGCCCAGCCACTGGGGCTCCAGGGGAGCTGGCAAAGTTGCCCGGCCCTGTGGCTGCTTTTCAGCACCGCTGGCTTCTGCCGCTGTCCCTTCTCTGTTCTGTGCCCTGGGCTCTTGAGAAGAACTGGCATCGAGGACTGTGTGGCACTCACTCCTGTGCCTTGATGCTCCTGGGCTCCAAACACACCCATCACTGCAGCTCTGAGCCCAGGCTCCTCCTCTGATTTTGTTCCCCTTACAGGCAGCAGGTGCCCTCTGGATGCACACACGTATGCACGAACGCGCGCATGCAAACACACACACACACACACACACACACACACACACACACACACACACACACACACACAGAGTCTCTGCTCCCAGGGCTCTGAGCGATGACAGCACAAGGTAGTCTCTTGTGTGATGGGGAGGAAAGAGTCAGAGACACTCCAGGGCGATGCGGAGGAAGTTCAGGCTCAAGAATGTGCCTCTGCCCAGCTGCAGGACCAAACTCAGGGACACCAAGGAACCTGAGGCCCAGGTTGGGCCACCAACCCAATCAACAAATAGTGGCAGGGAGAGAGAAGGGCGGGTGCCGCTTCTGCACTAGCCTTCTGAAGTTTCCCTGGGCTGCCCTGACATGAAGCTGTGGTGCGTCCCCTGCCACGATCCATTCATTCATTCATTCATTCATTCATTCACTCATCTACTCACTCCTCACTCACTCATTCACTTGGCCATCCCTCTCTCCCTTCAGTTAGAACAAACCTGTCCAACATGCTAGGCCTAGGTGGGGGCAAAAGGCCTCCACCCTGAATAGAGAAGGCTAGCCCTCCCCTGCCCTGACCTCTGTGGTATCCGTGTCGTCCTATGACACTGGGTACTGAGCATTTATTATGTACCAGACACACTTCAATCCCACAGGAACCCTGATACGAGGACACTGAGGGTCAGAGAAGGAGTCAGAGCTGGGGTGGGACCGAGGAGCCATTGATGGAACTGGTGGGGTACTCAGAGTGCCACGGTCCCCGCCTGCATCCTCTCTGCACCTGTGCATGTGACAGACGTCACTGTGCTCATCCAGATGCACCCGACGTTAAGATCCTGGGGCTCGGAAGGAAGCCCAAGGCACCTGGCTGGCTGACGGGAGTGGAGTGGACCAGAGTCCCAGTCTATCACTGCCTCATCACCCCCTGCTCAGCAGTTGCCATGGTGCTGGGGCAGGGATGACGCTGGGTTTCAGTATCCTTTCCTGATATTCCAGTGACAGCTATCATTGTAGATAACCCCTGCTGCAGGGGCCGGGGCACCATGGCCTTGCTTCTTCCGGCTCTCCTCAACGTTGAGGCGGCAATGGCAATAGAGTGACAGGGGTTTTACATCATAGAGTGTGGCTTCTGAGAGGCCTGGCTGGACACTGAAGGCGGCAACAAGTGCATTCTCCACAGTCACCCATTTTGCAGGTGAGCAAACTGAGGCTGCAGGGCTGCATAACTTCCCCCGGGTCCCCCAGTGAGCAGCATGCAGAGGAAAGACTTGTCCAGAATGGAGCCCAGTATTGCCTCCAGGACTCCCAGGACTCGTTGCCTTGGTGACGGGCCCCAGCACAGCAGCTGGGCTCAGTCCCCAAAGGGCTCCGATTCCAGGCAGTTACACCCAGCAATGCCACATCCCGGACCTGCTCCCAGAAGCCTGAACCATCTACACATCACAGTGGTCCAAACAAGGTGATGGGGTCATGGGATTTCTGCTGTGCTGACAGAGGCTGGGCCTCTGGGGCCCAGAGATGATGCCGCCCTGCCTACAGACTCATAAAGCTTCCATCAGCCTGTTTCCAGGTGTGCAGAGAGTGGGACTCAGAGCACGAGTGGGCTTGGGCAGCCCCAGGCCCCACATCCCGAAGTCCAGTCCCTACCGCAGCCCAGGAGGGAGGGCTCCAGAGCCAGTGTGTGAAGCTCTTCAGTTCAGTGATGAGTTTCAGCAACAGCCTCTACGCTACTCCCCACCCTCCCAGAGCCCACTCAGTCCAGGGTCATGCCGCATCTGTCTGTGACTGGCCAGCATCCCTCCGGCTCTCAGGTCTCAGCTCTCCTGAGAGAATCAGAAATCTGCTTCAAGCTGTCTAAGGGTGTCAGGTGACAATGGGCATAAAGGGCTAGGAAAGAGACACACGTCAGGCTAGTCAGGCTAGATTGTAACAAAGGAAATGTATTCAAGCCTGAAGATGTCACTTTGGGGCCAGGCCTCTATGGGACACATAACATTCCTTTTAGAAATGTCCTCCACCTCCTCTGCTGGGCATGACTCCTGCACACCCTTCAAGATGCTAGCTGAAGCTCCCCTTTCCAACAGCCCTCCCGGGCCCCTCTCGGGTACCTCTGGATTCCTGCTTCCAATCTGCCCAGCGTAGCAGGGCAAGTGGGTCAAATTCTCTCTGCCGCTCTGAGCCTGGCTCCACGGGGCATGCAAGGTGCTCTGGGAGTTGGGAGTGAATGAACGCTAACTACGCTTGTTCTCAGCTGGATTCCAGCTGCAGGTTCCTGACGAGCCTCCCTCGGGTGAAGCAGTCCTCATTGCTGCGGAAGCATGCCTGGGAGCACGGACGAAACGCTGGAAGGAATCTGCCTTTAATTTGTGCTGATGTCTAAGAAAGCGACATTTTATCACGAGCCCCTCGTACATCCAGGAGCTTCAGGACCTGGCACAGGAGTTGAACTCTCCCAGCCCTACTTCCCAGCACAGGGCTCTCAGCCAGGGCAGCTCTGCCCCTCCTCCAGCCTTCCTCTGGAATATCCAAAGAGGCCGCCTGTCCGGCAGGAATAAGCAGATTACAGAGCTGGTGTTTAAAAGACCACGATTGCTCTTGTTTTCCAGAGAAGTGTGAATAACAAAAATAATTTTTTTTCCTCTCCCAGGGCTCACAGTGAACTTAATTCACTGTTAAACGGGTGTCATTCGGGATGTTCAAAGACTATTTCTCTATTCTCGAAGATGTGTGTACCCATGTCTTCTGGGGTCAGCAGTGCAGACATATGGGGGGTGGTGCTCAGTACTCCCACAAGGGGTCAAGAGCAAGGTGCTGGGCACATGGGGAACTGTATGCCCTATTCACTGAGACTTACTTTGATGGAAAAAAAATACAGATGGATGAGTGTTCGCATGGCCAGGGAAGGGATTCCAAAGGTAATTCTCAAGACTTGGCCTGGGTTGGGTGGGGGGAGTAGAGAAAGTCCACTTTTTAAGGCATTTGCACCCCAACCTCCAGGCTCTGAGTGACTCCCACTATATCACTGGCTCGATAACCTTGGCTCTCAAGGACCTCCTGGAGATATGCCCTGTCTGCTCAGATTTCCA
This sequence comes from Peromyscus californicus insignis, assembly GCF_007827085.1. Taxonomy (NCBI): domain Eukaryota; kingdom Metazoa; phylum Chordata; class Mammalia; order Rodentia; family Cricetidae; genus Peromyscus; species Peromyscus californicus. The sequence goes on from NW_026294503.1 coordinate 49,152,517, forward strand.
TTGTCCACATCTATCTATCCATCTCCAAAATAGGCTAGGGAGAGCGGGGTTCACAGGCTACAGTCGTCAATGCCCTAAGAACTTTCCAAGGCAAGGTGTCCCCAACCTGCCAGGGACAAGCTAAGTCAAGACACCCAGAGAAGGACATGATTATCCTCAAAGGGAGGGAGTGGACTGAGGTGTGTGTCTATGGAGGCAACATCAGCAGGACCAGGGCAGCTGAGACAGCCAGGGCCCGGTTGGATATGGTCCGTTCAGACTGCCAGTGCTGAATGAGGACTTGGCCCTGGTTGTATCTAGATGGGGCGTCCTAGGGGTAAGTCTGAGCAGGCCTAAGGTCCCTGCCACCTTTCCGGGGGGTGGGGTGGGGGATGGGGGTGGGTATCATCTAAAAGCAGCTCCAGCAAGGGATGCTGGAATGTGATGAGCTTGCTGGAAGGAGGCAAGGGTAGGAAAGAGGAGGAGGAGGAGGAGGGAGGACCTTATCCACCAGGCCTGTAAGAGCAGCACCCACAGGACAGGGGACACACAAGGCACCAAGGAGGTGTGACCCAGCACAGGCAGGACAACCTCCTCACTCACACCTGCCGCCACTGTATAGGACAGTGGCTGGGAAATAAGGCCCCATGATGCTTAGGGATTGCCATAGCAATGGAGGATGAATGATCAGAGGTAGAGCACCTCCAAGAAGGAAGGAACCACATTCTGAGACCAGCACCAGGAGAGCAAACAGGGTAATACTGGCTAGAAGACCCCCAGGGGTCACTACAGTGTCTGCAGAGCCAACTCCTTCCTCGAGGGTCCAAGGCTAGGTTCCACACCATGTGGCCTGGTCCTCAGTAGCAGGGTGTTAGCTGAGCTCTGATTAGCAGCCTCTCCAAGCCAGGTCCTCGAATTTGTACAGAAGAACCAGCGAATGTACCCTGGGTGGTGGTGGTGGTGGTGGGGGCTTGTTTGAGAGTCCATAAGACACTCAGCACAAAGCTGGGCTTTGCTCCGAACAATGGCCCTTCCTGGCGCTGCAGGCGCAGCTTAGAGTCTGTGTCAGCGAAGTCCCTTCCTGCAGGCACAGGCAGCTAGCTGACACAGCCAGGCCCCGGGAGTCCACCTGCCACCTTCCCCTAGAAGCCAGGCCCCAGGCACAGGGCGCAGGAGAAGGGCCAGCAAGGGCTACATCTGTGCTGGAGGGGCTCATTCCTTCCTCTGTGTACCTCTTCCCAGTGCTCCCCTCTGGGAGCCCTGAGACCCAGGAAGCTTTGCTCCTCACTGACCCCCCCCTACTTCCCATCTCCACTCCCAGGCTGAAGATGGGGGTGTCCGTTCCTAGGGCCCTGCCATGTCACCTCTTCTGCCCTCCCTATCTTATAGTGTGGCCTCCCAGCCCTCCCTGGTTAATGAGGGGCTGTCCCCTCCCCTCTGTCCGCAAGTTTGCATGTGGAGAGTTCCTCTCCCTTCCTCTAGCTAATCCAGGACTCTCTCCACCCTACCCTCTCCTGCGTGCCCACCTCTTGTGCCCCCCGCAATCAAATGGCTCATGGGGCCTCTCCTCAGCTGCTTCCTTGAGAGACAACAAGGGCAAGGCCTAGGCATGGGGGGGCCACTGAAGAACGGCAGTGAGGGAACAGATGGATGGCAGGTGACAGGGAGTGGCCCCTCAGCTGCCTTCCTTTTGGACAGGTCCCAACTGCTTTCTTTTCTCTCGCCTCCTCCATAAAGAGCTGAGCAAGCAGAATTGCCCTCAACCCCAACCATGCCCCTCCTTCCAGCCCAGCTGGGCCCACAAGCCCTAGGCTGGATGGCCGGACAGCAGGGTGGCCGCTCTCAGGAGCTTTTCTCCCCCCACTCCCAGTCTATCAGTTCTGTGGCCACCCTGATAGACGCCAGAGTCAGCGCAGGAACCCAGAGTGCCTGTGAGGTTAACAGTACCATCTCCCCACCCCCACACACCCTGGTGGCTCCCGCCTGTAATCCCAGCCCTTCGGAGGCTGAAGAAGGAGGATTGCGATGAATTTAAAGCCATCCTGAGCTACAGCATGAGTTCCAGGCCATCCTGGGCTACAGCGTGAAATCATGTTTCCACAAAACGAAATACTAAGCTAAAACAAAATTAAAAAGAAATCCTGATCGAATGCTTTGGGCTTAGCTTGAGCCGGGAGGTTCAAGGGCTGCTGGGCAGCAGAACTTTCTAGTCATCTCTCTTCCAGCTTCTCCCTCCACCAGGACAGGCCCAGCAAGCAGCCCTGTGTAAAGAAAAATTGCCCTAGGGAGATCTCAGCTTTGGGGAGAGACCTCAGTTCTGGGAAGCCCTGACCAGCTCGGGTTGATACCAGGGACCAAAGTCTGGCTTCAGAGTCTGGTTCCAAAGGACATTTTCAATCACCCCCCCAACAACCGACAGACAGTCTCAAAGGGTCCCAGGCACCTTTAGGCAGTTGGAATCAAGCAAAAGCACAAAGAGGGACAGAGGGGGGCAAAGTTCTGGGTTGCCTGGCTCTGGGTGGAGCCCAACTTGCAGGATCACCAATATTTAGAGTCATAGAGTGTCAGTGACCAGGGCATCTTAGACAACATCCAGGGAAAGAGGTCCAAAGACCGGCCTGGGGTCACACATCACCGCTCCTCACAGGAACTTCAGCAGGCTTGCTTTCTCAGTGGTTACAGCAGCTGATGGGAACCACTCCCCTTCTGTCTTACAGATGAGGAGGAGATGGTCTCAGAGGAGTTGAGAGCCTTGCTCAAGGTCACACAGCCTCAAGCGAGGTTCCTGTAGTTTCCCACGCAAGGCACTTTTCTCTTCCTATGTTGGGCCGGGGTTCCCGGGCAGGAGCACTCACTAAACCCAAGGCTTCAGAAAAGAGAAAAGTCTTGGGGGGGGGGGGGGGGACAAGGATTCTTAAATATAAATCCTCTCGGAACTCATTATGTAACTGTGGTTCCCCATCCCTCCATGGCCCCAGGGGTCTGACTGGGGCAGAAAGCACCCACTTTGGCACCCACCCAGGGACCCTAGCCTGGGGGAACCCCGTCAATAACCAGACTCCGTTTGGCCCATCAGGCAGTCAGCGCTGCTCCTTCCGAGGAGAACAGTTGGAGGCGCCAGGATGCGCTGCCCCCCTCTTCCTTTCTTTTCCCCTCTGGCTGGATAAGAAATACTAATACTAATAATGATAATAATAATTAGAATAAATAGAACCCGAAGACGCTGGGGTCTCGTTGCTATGACAACGGCTGGTGCTAATGAGCTTTTCGGAGGCCGCCGCCGGGCCACCCAGCCCCGGGTGCGGGATTACTATCGATCTGGCCCTGGAAGGCGGCGGCGGCTCAGCCTGGGGGTCCCCGGTATAGCCGAGCCGGGACCCCGGGCAAGCAAGCGGCTCCCAGCGCGGCTCCATAGCCCTGCCCCGCGCGCACTGGGTCCCCAGCCGTCCGCGCTCCCCCCGGCGACTCCCAGCCCCGGCCCCGCTGCGGTCTGGGACAGTTGCCCGGATCCGGAGACCACCACTTCGCCCCCGCCCCGGAGACCCCCGGCGCCCCTCACGCCGTCCCGCCCCGCACCCCCGCCGCCGCGCGTGGACCCCCGCAGCCCCCGCGCCCAGCTCACCTCGTGCCCCGCGCGCTGGTCTCTCTCCTCGCTATGCAGCCGGGAGCCGGCGCCCGCGGGAGGCCGCCTGCAGGGGCGCGGGGGCTGCCCACGCGCGCCGCCGCAACAGTTGTCTGCCAGGCTGCGGGGCGCGTGGGGGCTCCGGGGCTCCGGCCGCGCTCCGCCCCGCTGCGCCCCCCCACGCCGCGTCCCGCGCCGCGTTCAGCCCGGCCGCCGCGCCCTCTGCCTGCCCTGTGCCGGCTCGGCCTGCGCTCCGCACGCTGCCTCCTCTCTGCCTCTCTCTGCCTCTCTCTGCCTCTCTCTCTGCCTCTCTCCTCTCTCTCTCTCTCTCTCTCCTCTCTCTCTCTCTTCTCTCTCCTCTCTCATCTCTCTCTCATCTCTCTCTCTCTCTCTCTCTCTCTCTCTCTCTCTCTCTCTCTCTTCTCTCTCTCTCTCTCTCTCCCCCTCTCCCCCCCCCTCCCCAGTCTCTTCCCTTCTCCACCTTGCTCTTGCTCCGCCTTTGTTTTTTTTTTTTTCTCCATCTCTCTCTTCTGGCTCTTTCTCCTCACCCTCCCCTCTTCCCTCTCTCTCATCCTTTCGCTTTCTCCCTAGCTTTCTTACTTTTTCCTCTCCCACTCCGTCTCCCCCTCCTCCTCTCCTCCAGTTTCTTCCTTCCCTCCCCTCTCCCCCTCCCCAACCTCCACCAGGGGTATTCTCCTCAATTCCCCTTATCTCCTCCTTCCCACCTGCTTCCCAGACGGATACCTGCTCCGAGAAAGGAAAACTCCTCCGAAAGACTCCAATACCAGCAATTGCCTGCAGGATCCAGCCTCTTCTCCTCCCAGGACAGACCCCTGCTCAGTGCAGTCAGTGGCGTTCTGACCCTCACAACACGGTGCACATCCTCTGGCCCCGGGCTGAGAGATCTTGCCTGCCACCCCTGAGTCAGGCAGTCAGCATCAGACTTGGTTGGAGTTTCCTTGGAGGAAAGCCCTGCTTCCCTAGCCTCCTAGACCTACCTGGGTCTAAAGCCCTCACCCTATGTCTCTCCCCAGAACACCCCTAGTTTTGACTTCACCCCCATTTCATCTCCAACCGGAAGGGCAGTGAGGTGCTGGACTCCACCCTCAAGCCCGTGGGCCTCTATTTTCCCACGGCCTGGACAACCTCAGAAAGGCCTGTGGGTAGCTCAGGGTGGACCTGCATTCCTCTCAGGGAACAGCCAGGACAGAGCATCTTTACGATTCACCTGAAGAAGGGGAAGACTCTTGAGCACCTGGAAAGTCAGACACCCCGCCACCAGATCCACCCCTCCAGGCCCAAAACTGCTGCCTCCCACATTTCAGGGGTCACCTTTGATTTTGAGACCACCGTGGAACCTCAAGGAAAACTGGCCTGAGCCCTGCCTACCCTGAACTTACTCCTTGCCACGGCACTGAGTGGTCCCTTTCCACTGTCCTGATAGACAGACAGACAGGCTCAGAGAGGTTAGGATAGTACCTTAGAGCCACACAGCTGACAAGGGTCAGAACGAAGGCCCAAACTGAAGTCCAACAGCCTCACTCATCTCTCCAGGTGCCCACATAGACGGGGAGGGATCCTTCCAGAACAGAACCCCCCTCCCCACACACACACACACACACTATAGAATCAGACTGCACTTTCTGCAGGCTCTAGAAAGAGCCATGCTGGAACCTGCCTGGCACTTCGGCTGCTTTTGAGGCTAAGGGGACTCCGAGAGGTGCCAGATGGGAAGGACCAGAACGGGTCTCTCACCCAAGCCTGTGTACACAGCCAAGGCCTTGGTTTCCATCTGTCAGTATCCGAGCCCTTGTCCCCTTCATGGATATAACCTGGACTGACTCACTGGACCCACCTGAGACCAGGGCTGCCCTTGGGAACTGCTTCAGCCAATGACCAGGGCACCAAAGCTGCCTAGGCTAGGTGAGGCCAGGCTCTGGAGAGGGCCTGGGTGGCAAAGCCTGCTTGGTAACTGGAGGAGGGCACAAAAGGGAGGGAGTCCCGAGCACTCAGGGTTTTGGACATAAACCAAATCGATTCTGTGTTCCTTCTTGGCCACATGGCCTTTGGCTGGCACAAACCTCTCCTTCCAAAGAGGAAGTTGAAGAAGGAAGACCCTACTTCAGATGAGGTCAAAGATGGCAGGAAGCCCCTCTGAGCACTCTGACTGTTCCATATCAGCTTGGGGACCAGAGATACTGAGGTAACTGCAGGTCCTGGTAGGAGCAGGGCTAGGTAGGATTTGGGCTCTCGGGCTCTGTTGAGACCCTGGCCTCAAGCTCTCAGCAGTGGAGGCTGAGACCGGAAACACTCCCATACGGACAGCAGGGAGCGGGACATGCTGTGGGGAGCAGAGCATGCTGGGGGATCAGGGTGTAGCATGTGATACACTGTGTGAGATGCCTGTGGGTGATATCTCATACTTGTGTGTCAGGTGTGGGTATTGTGCAGTATATGTTGTGTGTGTTGGGACTGTGTTATGTTTGTGTGTGTCGTCTGCATATACATCTGCATGTGTATTTTTTTTTTTTTATGGTTTTTTTGAGACAGGGTTTCTCTGTGTAGCTTTGCGCCTTTCCTGGAACTCGCTTTGGAGACCAGGCTGGCCTCGAACTCACAGAGATCCGCCTGGCTCTGCCTCCCAAGTGCTGGGATTAAAGGCGTGCGCCACCACCGCCCGGCTGCATGTGTATTTTATGGTATGGTGTGGGGTATTTGCATATGTGGTGTGATGGGGCATTAGGTGTGGTGCGATGTGTGTATGGTGTATCTGGTGTGTGCAGGGAGCTGGACACAGCAGGGGTTTTGTGTGTGTGTGTGTACATGTGTGGGGTGTGTGTAAGTATGTGTGTGTGTGTACATGTGTGGTGTGTGTTAGGTGAGGTGAGTACGTCATGGTGTAGATGGTATCTGAGGGGATGTGCCAACAGATATTTGGACACAGGGTGGGTAGGATGAATGGGTAACTCACTTTGCCACATACTCCCATGTGGCCTCCAGGTATGGCATGCTTACATGTGTCTCACGTGTGGGGCAGGCTATGTTGGGTGAAAGGGAACTGTGGATGGTACATTCTGGGTGGAGGCATCCTGAAGACATGTGGGGCTCACTGCCCTGAACCTCACAGGTTGCTAGTGACAGCTGAGGTCTGGTCTTTGGCCAGCCCAGTTCCACAGGACACAGCCCAGGCCCCCGTCTCCAACCCTTGACCACTTCCTCTGCAGCCAGCCTGTGCCAGCCACACTGAGGCCAGCCTGTGCCCATGAGGTCCTTCACACCTCCCTACACATGTACTTCCTCCACAGGTACAGGGCCCGAATCTGTGCCCATCCCCCCACTCCACCTCCATTGTGCAGATGTCCCGACCTTGAACAGAGTCCCTAAGCCTCCCCAAGCCTCAGTTTCCTCATCTGTGAAGTAGAATGACCACCAGGACCAGTGGGAAGATTAACAACAGACCACATCACATCAGCCACGTGAGCCCGATGAGTAAGCACTGGCTTGTAGGTCCTGGGCCCCACCAGTGCCCTCCTGTCCTTCAGAGAGAAGGAGGCTTTGTCCTTCGCCTGGCCCCACCCCATGTCACTCTCCCTTGTTTCCGCATCCCAGTGCCCTGTGGTTGCTCTAATAATGACCATGCAAGAAGCAGCTTAACATCTCACACATCTATCTATTCCCGTTCCTTACAGTTCTGAAGCCTAAGTCAACAGTTCTGCTGGCCCCGGACCAAGGTGTGTCTGAGGAGCTGTATTTCCCTGAGGGGCTCCAGGAGAGGGTCCTTCCTGCACCTGCAGTCCAGGTGACCCCAGGATCCTTCGCTGGTGGCTGTATTGCTTCAGCCTGCACCAGGGGCTACCCCAGCTATCCCTGTTAACCTCCTGTCTCAGCGTCTGTAACTCAACCCCATGCACACCTATTTCTTCTTTTCTTTTTTTGCTCTTTTTAGACAGGGTCTCAAACAGCCCAGGCTGGTCTCAGATTACCAAGGGTGACCTTGAACTTCCTGATCCTCCTGCCTCCACTCTCCAAGGGCTAGGATTATAGGCATGCACCACCAGGCACGGTTTATGTGTTGCCAGGGGGGGGGGGGGGGTGGGGGGGACGGAATCTAATGCGCGTGCTAGACGCACACGCTACCAACTGAGCCACACCCTGGCCTCCATTTCTCCTCCTTTTACTCCATTTTATTGACTTAATTTGTGTGTGCATATGTGTGTGTTTGCGCGCACACTCACATGTCACGGTGCACACGTGGAGGTCGGAGGAGGATTTTCAGGAGTCGGTTCTCTCCTCCCACTGTGTGGGTCCCAGGGCTTAAACTCAGGTCTGTCTGGCTTGGCAGGAAGGCTTTTCCCCACTGAGCCATCTTGCCAGCCCTTGAGGGACCAACAACAGACTCAGGAGTGGGACTGGGGTACCAAGGGGAGAGGGGAGTGTTTCCCAGCCTCCTCCACGTTGCATCTGCAGAGCAGGGTGCGGGGAGGACCAGGAGAGGCAGGCAGCAGCTCACAGGTCATCTCTGGAGCCATCAGTACATCTGGGCTGAGTGCCCTCCTCCACCCGGTGCTGAGCTGGGAGGGGGGGTTTGGTCTCTTCGGGGCTGACCAAACAGCTGCTCTCACCCCATCTGGGCATCTGCAATGGGGAGCCCTGCTCTGCACCCCAGCACCAACCCTCATCCCCCAGCCTTATTTACTATGTTCTCAGCCTTCGGGAGGCCTGCTCCCCCGCAAAAGCAACTGCTCACCGGGCAGGCAGGCAGGCAGGCGACCGGCAGGCGGGGCCGGCCTGACGATGACTCATGCTCTCTCTCTCCGTGGAGTGCAGCCTTTTCAAAGGGCTGGCTGGGGAGGAAGCTAAATTTAAAGCCAGGCTTCCCGAGAAGATCACCTGCCACGTCAAAATCGTTGCCATTTAATTAGAAGTTGGGGGCATAAGGCTTTCCACCCTGCTCCCTCTGGAATCCTCCTGGGGAAGGCTGAGGGGGAGGTACAGCCCCAGGGGGCAAGAGCCAGCTGTGACATGTCTCTCCCAGACTTCCTTCAGGGAGTGGCCCCCACCTTCCAGGGACCGTCAGTCCCTTCCTCCCTCCTCTTCAAGCTTTTAGGGTTCTAACCCTGTGCCCCAATTCCCTGGTGTACAATACACATAGAGCTCAAGAAGTCTAGAGTCAGGATAAGGCTGCACCAGGCCTCAGCTCTGTCTTCAGACACATGCTGGACCACGAGACTTTCCATGGGACTTTCTAGTCCTTGCATTGGGGGATGGGGGTGCCTGTTGGCTTGCTTATCCACAAAGGATGAGAGACCTGTGCTAGAACAAGTACTTGGAGGAGCCCTGGACGGCTTCCTGGTGGGAGATTACAGACCCTGAGGTGAGAGTCACCCAGGCAAAGCCGACTGGCCACTGCTGCCCTTCTGCCTGGGTCAGACCAGCTACCCACAGCTGCATGTTTCCCAGTGTCTTCTGGGGCCACAGATCACAGCATAGCGGTGGCCTCCCTGTGCTGTAGGAACAGGCCTGTCAAAGCCGGGCTGCCCAGAGGCTTAGAAAGCCAGCTATGGTATCAGCCCTGAGCCAGGCTCTCTCTCCCACGGTACTTCCAGGGCTGGGTGTGTCCCTGGCTTCACTGCACATATCAGGGAGGTACATGCCGCTGACTAACCAGGTCAGACACACTGAAGTGAGCAGGATGCATATGCCGCAGCCATCTTGGGGACTTGGGAGCTCAGACTTAGAGAACTGGCCCAGGGGTCCAGAAAACCTCCCAGACCACATGCCCTGCAGAATGGCCGAAGACCTGATTGTCTACACTGGAACTCCTCGGAGATTCCCAATCCTCCCCTCTCTCCTAGCCTGCTCCCTCTCGACGGCAGCTGTCATAACCACTTTCCCTGCTAGTCCTGAAGGAGGTGAGGCAGGGTAGCTCCCATTGCTCACAGCTAAGGCAGGCGCTCATGACTCACCCAGGTTCAAGATCCCCCCACCCCACCCCACCCGCAGCTGACCTGGGACTTTACAGCCAGGAAGAAAGGTGCAGACACTACAAAGGATGTTGATCTATTGAGTGTAGGATGAGGTGTGATGACTATACCCCATGAGCCCTAAAGAACAGAAGATGACCCCAATGTCCCAGTGTGGGAGGGGTTGGGTGTGAGACCCGCAGGTGCTGATGAGGTTCTCCAAGCAAGGAAGGGAGAGGTTAAGGGCATTCTGGGAGGCAGGACCTTGTAAGTGTAAGGGCCTGGGTTCCACCTGAGGATACCATTATGACAGCCTGTGTGGCCCGAGCAGATAAACCCCAGAGCCTGTTGGACGTCTGTCTGCCGCTGAGTGTGAGGGCCACCAAGGGATGCTGGTGGTATGCCAAGCCTAACTTTCTAACCAGCGTGCTTAGGAAAGGCTCATGCCTGTGGCCTCTGAAGACATCCTGCCTGAGAGCTCACCTGTCCCGCCGCAACAGAACCGAGCCAGTACAGCCCTGACCTGCTGGCCCCCTGCTTTGCAGACCTGTGGTCTAGCCTGTGGAGTGGGCCCTGGTCTGGTGTTTATCCTAGGAAGACAAGGAACTGCCGCCATCAGAGGAAGCAGCAAGGGCCCTCAGGCTCCCAATTCACTGAGCTACCCAAGTCAGGCCCTGCTATATAGGACATCAGGCTACCAGGGGGCATTTGCCTCTAGGGTCAATAAGAAGTCAATGGATAGGTCACCTACTTCACTGCCCCAAACTGGAAAACAAGAGCCCCCGGGGGGTGAGTGTCATGCCTCAGTTTCCCCATCTGGGCCTTCACTGATAGTTCCCCACCCCACCCCCAACACACACCCAGGAAGCACCAGGCTCCATTCTCAGGGTAAAATGCACACCAAATTAGTAACAAGTCCAGGGGAGGTGCTGTTACAGCCTGTCCTCACAAACAGCTCCCCAGGTGACAAGATGACAATGGGGGTGAGGAGCCAAGGTGTGGCCTTCCACTCAGGCTTCAGTGACACTCTGAACCCTGGGCCTGAGCCCTAGCTCACCGTGACCCCGTCAGAGGGTCTCCCAAAGCCCCACTTCTCACTGCTTACTCACAACAGGAAGAGTTCGTGCTGGGAAAGGCCGGCCCGGGCCTTGGGGACTTTGGTTTGTATGGGCAGTGGCAGCCTCCTTCATTTGGTCCATGTGGGTTTGGATTCTCCACAGCTGGTGGCTCTCACAACTCATCTTGTCTTCCCACGGAAGGATCATAGTTCCAATCCAGAGACCACAAAAATGAATAGGGTGTATATCATCTGGCCAGCTGCGAACCCTAGCCACAGACCTAACCTCCACCCAGTCCTGACTCTCCTTGGCAGACCCAGAATCCTGGTGCCAACATAAGACTAATTATGCCCCTGGCACAAAGAGAAGCCTTCCTGGCTCACCAAGTGTCCTTGAGGAGTACAGGAAGCAGGTCCAGGGCCAACCTTGTGTTTCGGCTATGGGAAGGGGGCTCAGAGAAGCTGTCTAACTGACCCCAGGCCACACAGCTCAGATACTGGGCAGGAGGAGCAATCTGAGGATTCCCATTGGCCTGGGCTACCCCTTCGTCGGGGTGGGGGGGCTCTGTCTTAGAAGGGTTATTGTGGTGGGCTTAGCTCCACAAGCCAGTTGTCTTAAGTTTCCAAGGGAGCCTCCGCTTGGCTACGTGGCTTCACGTCACAGCCTGACACTCTGCCACTCTCTCTGACCTGCTTGTTGGGGCTGGAAATGGCCCTCTAGGGTTAGGTGAGAGGGTGGGCGCAATAGCATGTCTGTTTAACTGAAAGCCGGGAAGCGTGCTCTACCCCGGCTCCCAGTACCACTCAGATACCCCTCAAATCGTCACAGCTGTCACGGAAAGTCACTTCTGAGTTCCTGGTAGAGAACAGAGCAAGCCCAGAGATGTTAAGTGACTGGCATAGAGTCACACAGCCAGGACCACCGCTCTCTCCAGACTGCTACCCAAGGCCCTGGAATAGGGGCATGTCTCTCTGCCTTCTAGACCTCAACTTCCCAGCTTGCTCCATGCTAACTGCCAGCCAATAGTGCAAGGCTCTGGCAAGCTCGGCCTTGCTGACTTCTGGATGACTCTGCCCAGGCATGGGGATGCAGGCTATCCAGGGTTCAAGGGCTCAAGCACCAGGGTCCCCCGGGGTTCCAAGCCTCTTCAACACCCTAGACTGTGGGCTTGGCCTCCCCAGCAACCTTCATCACTAAAAAATTGTGTTTCTGTGCAGCTCAGGGAGTGAAAGCCTTGGATTCTATTCTGGAGAGACTCCCAGTAGAGAGCAAGCCATGGACTTACCGCTGGCCAGCCAACTGACCACTGGCCAGCCACAGTGGCTCATATATGTGAAGATTCTAAACTTCCAAAAGGTCTGGTGGGGTGTGGGGTGGAAGGCCGAGGGAGGGTGTGTCATGGCCAATGGCCTAGGGGCATCCACAGGCCCTGTCAGAGGGTTTTCCTAGCTGATTTACCAGCCAAGCCTTGGTTCCTCTGGAGCAGGGGAATGAAAGGAAATGCTGATGTTCAGAGCCTAGGTTCACATACCTTGGCCAGGCCTAGGTCCCTTTACATGTTTCCTCCTGAGTCTCACCAGCCCACCACCAAAGTATGAGTTATACATAGCAAAGGCTACAGAGGATCAGAGAGGTTAAGTATCTCTCTCAAGGTCACACAGCAGACCTCAACCTTGGAGGCTAAGAGGTACCCTTACCTAGCCCTCCTTACCTAGCCCTCCCCACCCAAGCCATGCAAGGGGCCAGAGCTGTACAGGCAGACTCACTCATGGTTGGCTCCCAGTGTCCCTTGACTGCTGGATCCCAGACAAAGGAGACAGGCTGCCTTCTGCCCCAAAGCACCGTGGGAGCATCCTGGAACCACCTGCCAAGATGGAACCCAGAGTCACAGCCCATCAGCGACTCTAGGAAAGGCTGAGACTAACTGCAAATGAGGAGCCTGAAGATGAGAGTTGGGTACTTGCCACCATGCGACCTTCATGTCCCTTCCAGATGTGACAGCTACAAAGTCAGCCCAGGCCTGTGGGTCTGCCACTTACCAGGAGCATGTCACTGGGGACAAGTCGCTTTCCTCCTTAGCAAGCTCATCTCAGAACCAGACTCATCACTCCTCCTTCCTGGAGAACCTGAGATGTGGCTGCATCTACCAGGGCCTTGGCAGGACACTGGGATGCCGATGGCCCTCACCATCCCCAGCCCTCTAGAGATGCAGGCTCAGAGCTCGCCACTTCATGTGCATCAGCTCCCCTGTGTGGAGGGCTCCCAGCTATGCATTGGCATTATCCCTGGAGACAATAGGGTCACGTGTCACTTGATGGCAGGGATGCCACGGAGAACAAGGACATGAGGAAACTATGTCACAATGCAAATGTCCCATAGTAGGATGGCCTGTTGCTCCCAGGGTCACAGTGAGCAAATCCATACTAGTGACTCAAGTGTAAGGTAAAATAATGGCACTGAGAGATGTGGTCAGCAGAGAAAGGACAAGTGTGGCTGGAAGGGCATAGTCGACTGGACCCTCTTAACTCCTTCTTGGATATCAAGTCAGGCAGTGCTGGTTACACAGCCCCTTACAGCCACTACCCAGTGCCTAGAACCCAGCTCCACACTGGCCATGCCGCATGTTCTCTACCCCAGTACCACAGACACACAGGGACCTCACTGCCTGTCTAGCAATGCCGCTAGACAAGCGGGCTTTTCCACTGTCCTAATCCTATGCGGTGGATGCTGCCATTGAGCAAAATGTCCTCATTTTATTTGTGACTACAGCCAAAGCCGCTGTTGGCGCCACATATTGGATAACAGTACTCAAGCCGGGGTCCAGCGTCATCTGCCCTACAGTGAGGTGGCTGCCATCTTTGCCAACCCCCCCCCCCACACAAACACGCCAAGGCTGAGAATTAGCATGCTTCGGGGCCAGAGCCTGGCCCCCTTCCTTGTTGTCGTGACCAGTGCCCCACAAAAGCAACTTTAGGAAGGGTTTGTTTTGGCTCACGGTTTGAGGGGACAGCCCGTCAAGGCAAGGAAGGAACTTGGAGGCAGGAACGTCAGGCAGCTGCTCACTTTGTGCCCATGGGAAGCAGAGAAGATAATTGCCGGTGTTCAGTTCCCTCTCTTCTCGTCATTCAGCCCAGAACCCCAGCCCAGGGGATGGTGATGCTCACATTCAAGATGGGTCCTCCCTCTTCAGTGAAACCTCTCTGGAAACACTCCAAGAGACAAGCTCAGGGGTACGTTTCCATGGTGATTCTAAATCCAGTCAAGTTGACGATGGAAGTGAGCAGTTGCTTCTCCATCTCTCACGAACTTGACACAAACACATCACTTTAACTCACAGCGTCCCGCCCTGGCCCGTAAAGTCTCCCATTCCATCTCATAAAGCAAGGCGCGTTTAGTCCGTCTCTAAAAGTTCCCATAGCCTTTAAAAGTTTAAAACACCGTTCAAAAGCCCAAAGTCTCTTCTGAGACCAGGCAATCTCCTACCCACAAACCCCTATTAAAAAAAACCCAAAAAAATGCCGGGCGGTGGTGGCGCACGCCTTTAATCCCAGCACTCGGGAGGCAGAGCCAGGCGGATCTCTGTGAGTTCGAGGCCAGCCTGGGCTACCAAGTGAGTTCCAGGACAGGCGCAAAGCTACACAGAGAAACCCTGTCTCGAAAAACCAAAAAAAAAAAAAAAACCAAAAACCAAGTTACATATTTCTAATGGTGTCACAGAGCAAATGTTCTCATTCCAAAAGGAATAAATGGGAACACAGTAGGGAAAGGTCAGACCGAAGCAAGACTCAAATCCCGTGAGGCAAATGCCGAACACTGCAGATCCATAGCTGGCATCTGGGACTCAGGATGGAATTACCTGCATGCCAACAGCCCTGGGCCACCCTGCTTCCCTACCTCTGACACCTCAGCATATCTGACCTCTCTTTGGGGCCAGCCTCACTCTGTGCCTGCAGCTTTCCTCGGTGGATGTCCCATGGCCCCAGCATTTCCAGTATCCTGGGATCTTCACGGCCATTGAGAATTCATCTTCAGAGTTGCATGCAATGGCCTCTCAGGCCCTCCTTGCAAAGACTCTGAGGTTGATCTAACAAATCAGTCTTTACTGTGGAGTCCAGTCTCATCCAAGTTCTCAGGACATGGACAGAATGAAACTGGATTCTTGGCCAAGTACGCGGGTCTACCCAATTCCTGATAGAGTCCCACTGCCCCCCTCTGAAACTTCGAGATCCCACTAAACTGGACTTACAGCACTCGGGGGCTTCCTTAGCCTGTTACTCCAAACTGCTCCGCACCACTCCCACAAATGGGCCCCAAAGTCCTGAGAACCACCCAGTCAGGCTTATCACAGTGTCAGCCCTACTTCTCAGCACCAGTTTTTTATTTTAGGCACCTTCCTTGTGGCTGTGAGCAAATCCTTGAAAGGAATCAGAGGGAGGGAGGGAGAGAGAGAGGAGGGAGACTTGAGGGAGGGAGAGAGGGAGGAGGGAGACTTGAGGGAGGGAGAGAGGGAGGAGGGAGGTTTGCGGTTTCAGAAGGTTTAGTCTGTGATGACGGGGAAGGCATGGCGGCAGGAACATGGGGCAGTGGGTCGCATTGCATCCGTCTGTCTGTCCGTCCGTCCATCCGTTCGTAGTCAGGAAGCAAAGGTGAGGGGAATGCTGATGCGCAGGCAGCCTGGCTTCTCCTTTTCACTCACTCTGGGAACTCAGGCCCCTGAGCTGGTGCCTCTCCACATTCAGGATGGATCTTCTCCGTGAAACCTTTGGGAAGCCCTCATAGACGCACCCAGGGCGTTCTACGCCAGTCAAGTTGACAACGGAGATTAACTATCCCAGCTGTAGCGCCAAGATCCTACCGTCCCTGTGAGAGACACCTCAGCCAGCTCGGGGACTCTGCAGCCGACCCTGCATAGCAGGGCAGGCCGCAGATGCAACAGGAAATGTGGGTGAGGGGTGGGAATGCCTGGGACCTCCCCCAGTGGATGTCAGCAAGGCTGAGGAGCCTTCCGAAAGTCCCTTCCCCAAACTGGGGTTGGAGCTCAGGGCAGGAGGCTTGTGCGGCGGCATGGGGGCAGGGCTGAGAGTGATGGGAAGAACCCACCTTGCCACCATGGGCTTGCTCACCCTTACCAGACGGGCTCCCCATCATCAGCATGTTCGCCTCACTGAGCAAAGCTGCTCTCCTCAGCTCCCCTTGATACCCACAGGTGCCCCTTGACCCACACCTCACTCTCTCCAAAATGGACTTGCACGACAGCCATCAAGCCTTACCCTAACTCCATTCTCTAGCCTGTGAGTTATCAATTAAATACAGCACAAAGAGGTCTATGAAACTCCAGCCCAAAGCGTCACTCCCCTGCTCACAACCCTGCTCTGGCTCCCCACTGCCCTCAGTGAAAAGCTGCAGGGCGCCTGCCATCCTGCTACCAGGAGGCAGCTCATTCTCTCAGCCTTGCTGTATAGATGGGTGGGACAGGTCACAGGAGCCGGCACTGTGTCCTTTCCTAAGCATCTTCTCAAGTCCCGGCAAGTCTCGGGCCACTGCGGCCATTTGTCTCCTAGGAGTTCCGTTCAGGATCCCTGCATCTCTTAGGCCTTCTGCCTGTCCCAGCCCTAAGAATGGAGTCTGTCTAGGCTTGTATGTCACCATCAGGAGTTCCCTGGGGCTTCAGCTCAGTGCCCCCAGTGTTGCCTGTGTGACAGGGCTCGGTGTGTGTCAGGCTTCAGGGTGTCCTTGCAGGCCCAGGAGAAAGAGCATGTGGCAGAGCTCAAAACTCCTGGGATGTCCTGTACGGTCCAGCCATTGTGCAACCTGATGCTGGTGGTTTATTAGTGAATACAACTGCCACTGGCGTCACGCCTTCATCCGTTCCCTTTGAATGTATCCCCAAGTTTAATTGCTTCTCCCTATACCCTAAGTGCAGAGACTCTTCCCACAGCAGGTAATGACATGCAAAGTCTTTATATATGTATATAAAAGGTGTTGCAATCAATTTTACACACTGTTAGAATAATTCTCTCTTCAGCCTTTTGGCCTCCCCACAAACCCACAGGTAGACTGGGGGCTCCATCAAGGGTGTCAATGTAGCATGCTATTGCTATAAACCTATACACAAGATCACTGCCTCTAGATCTCTGCAGCGTCACTAGAAAGATGACAAGATAATTCGGGTCGGCCACTGCAACTGAGTTCCTGCAAGTCACTGGATCTGCTCAGGGGGCAATGGAACTCAAAACTTCCCTCCTCCAGGAAGCCTACCAGGCCTGGTCAGTCCGTTCAGGGTGGCCTTGCACTTGGCAGCTTCCTTCCATCCTCAGAGCAGTTAGGCCTGACTTCCCTGACTACACTGAGAAGCCTCACCATGGATTCAAGTTTCCACGCCTTGTGCATCCTGGGACTTGAGGACAAGTGGGTATCCAGAGGTGATGTGTATGGGTCAGTGGATGCAGGATTGAGTAATTAGAAAGGTGGATATGTGGGTAGATGGATGGATAGTGGGGTGGGTGGGTGGGTGGGTGAATGGATAGAAAGGTGAGTGGATGTGTGGATGGGTGGATGGATGGATGGGATGGATTGGTGGAGAGGTGGGTGAGTAGATGAATTGGTGGAGAGAGGGTGGATGAGTGGGTGGGTGGGTGGATGGATGGATGGATGGAAAGGTAGGTGAGTAGGCAGATGAGTAAGTAGATGGATTAGTAAATAAATGGGTAGGGGAGTGGGTGGGTGGGTGAGTAGACAGCTGCCTATGCCTTGATACTTATCCTTGCACTTCTCAAAGCTCTGAGTGTCTACACCCCCAACTAATCCCTTAAAACTCTTGCTGGATTTTTGTTCCCACCCTCCTCAGCTGTTTCTTACGTGCTCCCCACCGTGGCAGCTAAAGGGGCCTTGCTAGACAACTTAATTTTACTGCCTCCCTTCCCCAAACCCTGTTCTGTTCTGCCCCAGGTCACACATATCTAGTGGGTGCAGCTTCCAAAGGACTGGACCACCATCCCGCCATACCAGAGTCCAGGGTCCCTCCATCCCCTGGCATGGTCATCATCCCCATCTGAAAGTCAGCACACCCTCTCTTCCACCCAGAGTCTGAGACCAACACGTAGTGATAACCTTGGCTACTTCTGTGGCGTTAAAACTGGCCCCAGCCACATAGGAGGGTGGGAATGATGCCAGCTCATGTCTTGTCGTGGGGACTAACCAAGAGAAGTAGCAGCCTATGTTTTTGTTGCTATTGTCACAGTACGGGTACCCAAAGCCAGAGTCTTGCACATGCTAAGAAAGTGCTCTACCATGAGCTACACCAACCCCTAGCCTTGTTTCTACTTTTTACTTGGAGACAGGATCTCACTAAATCCCTCAGATTGGCCTGCGACTCACTGTGCATCCCAGGATGATCTCACGCTTGCCGTTTTCCATCTCCGCCTCTTTCTCGAGTAGCTGGTGTTGTAGGTCTGCATCATGCACCACCTGCATTGGACTGTGATGCGTCTGTCTTTCCCCACCAAATGGTGGACTTCTGGAAAAACAAGACCCCCAGCTTCCCCAGGGATGCACAGTTACATCTGAGAGGTATTTATGAGATGCCTACAAGATGGATATCTCAGTGAGTATGGACTACGCCAAGACATGGTCCAGGCCCTTGCCACCTATTAAAGAACAGTGACCAAATGGTGGGATCCTGGATTTGTCTAAATGACAGCAATGGGACAAGACAGGGGGCCTAGTGGGCCCCGCCCTCACCTGGCTGTTCACCTGTGCCAGTGGCTAGGCGGTGAGCACTCTCCCTTCTGCCCGGGTAAACCCACTGCCTGGGTCCTCTCCATCAGAGTGTCCTGGCTGAAGTCAGCTCCCTCCCAGGGATAGAAGGTGACTTTTTTTCCTTCTACAGCTCCAGGATCTGAGATGGCCCTGGGACACAGCAGTCCCATGGCCCACGCCTGCTGTGTGCCATGCTCCCCACAGTGTGGACAGCTGCTGCTGGTGTCTCTGGGCACACGGCTAAGCCCTGCCAGCTGCTGGAGGCCAGGAAAAGCACCTAGATGGGGAGAATTTCCACCTTCAAATGTGCTGAGCCAGCACCTGGCTGTCACTCCTGTTTCTGAAGTCTCTGTAGGATGAGGACATCTTTCTGCCATTTACAAAGGGATGACCTTAAGCCTGCTGCCCAGAAGAACCTTGCCTTGCCTGGCCTTAAGGTGGGGGGAGTGGTTCCCTACTACCCTGATTCTGTCCCCACTGAGTGACCCAAGGATAAGGGCCCCTGCTCGGTCCCCATCCAGCCCTGCAGCTCTCCACTCTTGCTAGCTGCCTGCTTGGCAGTTCCCATATCCACTTGCAGAGTGCTTCCCCAAGCCCCACGCCCTGAGCGAAGTCCAGGTCAGGCACTCCTGGACCTGGTGACACCAGAGGGGTCCCTGCACCCCTCCCAGCCTACCGTCCTGTCTCAAATGGGGATGTGCATGTACATGACATACAGTAGGAGCTTCTGACGCTCGGTGGATACCTCCCGCTTCCTCATGGGACCGCTGCTTTGGCGATGGTGCTTGGAGAGCACAAAAGCATCCCTGCTCACTGTGTCTGAGGGCAGGGGGACCCTGGGCATGTCCCAGAACAAGAACCCCAACAGTCGCTTTCTGAGCTGGAGAAGACCATCTGCATGGGCTGCCAGGCAGGAAGTATAGGCGGGACTAGCAGAGAGGAGAATTGAGAGAACAGGAAGGCGGAGAGGAGGAGACGCCAGCCTGCCATCCAGGGTACATCATGTAAAGGCCAGGTAAAGCCACAGAACACGTGGCAACATATAGATTAACAGAAATTATAAGAGTAAAAGCTAGACAATGGTAGGCCTGAGCTAATGGCCGAGCAGTTTAAATAATATAAATGTCAGTATGTTTATTTTATAAGTGGGCTATGGGACTGCCGGGGTTTGGCAGGACCTGGAGAGAAAAACTCTAGCTACAATAGGCTGCCACTCTTCGCAGGATGATCCCCACTCCTAGAGGCTATCAAGTATCCTCTGGACCTAGGGACAGCACAACACAGGTATACATGTGTGGGTCAGGGACTGTCCTAGGATTTCATGACTCTGTGGGTAGTGTAGCTCCACAGGCAGCAGATTCAGACTAAACAGACCCTGCAGGCCCCCCTCAGTCCCCTGATGGAGCTCTGTATTCCATTGCAAAGGACAGAAGACCAGCCATGTAGACCCCACCTTAGGGACCTTTCTCCCTGCCTGATGGTTGGCGACTGAGGCTCAGCTAAAGACCAGGCAATGACATAGGTTTGGACTTCAGAAGAGTCTGTTAACAAAACGGAGAGAAAAGGTCAGCATCCTAAATGGAAGCAGGAAGTTTGTCCCTCACGCTGCCCTGAGGAGTACCGCCCTGACTGTAGCCCTACCCGCTGCATCCTTGATGATGCAGAAAAGGGTCCTGGTACATCAACCTGCCACAAAATGCCCCAGAGGCCTCTGGGAGTGAGGAGGCCCAGGAATGCTGATGGGGGAACATGGGAGCCCACAGGTGGGCTACTCGGAAGCCTGCTGCATTGATGACAGCAAGTCAGAGCCAGCAGAGGTCATGGGGTGGGGGCCTTGTGAAGCCACTCTTTCTAACTGGCCACTGGGCATGTTGGGGGGCAGGGAGATCCAAGGAAAGGGTGTTACAGTGATGGTATGCTGGGTTCCTCAGCCCTCCATGTCCCCCGTGTGGCACCCACAGGCCCCTCTTTCTAAAATGGCCCAACCTAGGGCTAACTGGATTGGCTCATATGAGCCTTCCCAAGTGCCAGTGTCTCATCAGGACCCTCTGGCCCCGCTCACCCACCCCGGGATGGCCTCCCATTTGCTCCTTTTCTGTTGTTATCTCTTGTTTAGCCTGATGGCTTCCCAGCCCCTCGGCAGCTTGCTTTTTATCCTTGTTACAAACTCATCTCTTTGATTTAGGTTTGCGAGTAGGCACTGGTGGGTCTCTGTGTGCCTCCCATGGGCCTTAGGGACAAGTTGCTAGATGAATAGATGCACCCTCGGGTACCACTTTGAGGGCAGCAATTGCCTGGGGCTCTGGAAACTGGGCGGGGGACGGGGGAGCCCAGGCAGGTGGCTCTTACTTGGGCACTGAAGTTTTCTCGTTTCATTTATCAGGACCCATGCATCTAACACAGAGTAACACATGAGGAGGAGAGGGATGCTCGGTGGCAATTAAGGTGAGGCCAGAGGACTCAGGGAAGTCTGCAAATTCCTTTGTGGTTTTTCTAGAGATGGGGGGGGGGCTGATTCCCACGCAGCTGTGGGCTTTGTTTAATTATTTCTAGGGCTTTCTTCAGCTCTCTGCCCACGGGTTACATGATATCATTACATAAAGCAATCTCAATAATGAAGCTCATGAGACTTGGTTCTTGCTGGTGTAGACCAGGCTCAGTGCGCACAGAGAGCGGCAGATGGGGCTGGAATGTGATCTGGGACTGGGATTGGGATTTGGATAAGGAGGTGTGGCTCCTGGCTCCAGAGACCGGGAAGTAGAAGGGATTGGGCTCCGGAGAAACAAAGATCTGGCCTGGCCTGGGCTGGGACCTAGAGTGACAGCCACCCCAAGTCTCTTGTATTCAGTTCTGTGGGCCTTCAGCTAAGCAGTCTCCTGCCTCGGGACCTTTGTATTAACTGCTCTCCCTCTCTTCTCAAGGAAGTGTCTCTGACGTACCTACACCCAACACTTCATTCTCCTCCTTCTTGGCCACCATTCTCTCCCCGCCTCCAACCCACCTGACCCCGACTTCCACACTTATGAAGAGTGAGCAACTGGATTCCAGATTTCTGTAGACTATGTGGGAGAGGAGGCAGAAGGACTTGAGAAAGAGGAGTGATCCCCTAGTTTCTGGTCTGAGGGAATGGGGTGTAGGTGAAGCCATTTGCCTTGTGAAAAGATCCTGAGACAGTACTTGCCCAGAAAACTCAGGTTTCCACCTGTGCCCAGTGGTCTTGATGTCCCGTGGTCCACCCCTCCACCTTGGCTATAGCCAGTTACACCTGGTAATTGACCTAACTTAGCACAACTGACTCCATGATGGAAGTATTATCCAGGCTATAAAACTCAGCATGTAGACAGTACCTCTTGCCATAATGAAAACGAAGACATAGTCCATCCAAGTCCACAGTTCTGGGAAAGTCTCTAAATGTACTAACCTTGTGTTTTGGCTTCGGTAGCTCTGCTTCTGGCTAACTGTTCTTGTTAACTGAAGTATGTCAACCTAGGATATGGTTTTGTGCTCAGATGCTCACCCTGAGAAAGGCTCGGGGCTCCACTGAGAGACTGAACACCGACTGGCTAATAAAGACTTTCATGTCTGAGTAGTCTCTGGTGGATACGCCACAACACTAACCAGCTTCCCAGGTCGGCAGCTGCTTTCCTGCAATGCTTGGGTGCTGCTGCCTGGAGCTGAACTGTCTCCAGATTCACATGCAAAGTCCAGTCCTTGGGGCTCATCATGTGACTTTGTGTAGAAGGAAGAGCCTGCCCTGTAACTGATTGAGAGGAGAGTAGCGGCTACTCCCCCGACGCAGGGAACAGGAACTGGAACGGGCATGCTAGGAAAACCGTGCATGCCTGTGAAGACAGGGTGGTGTGACCACAGGACCAGGAAGGCCAGGGTCGAGGCTGAAGGAAGCCTGGATGGCTGCTTTCTCCATGTTTTGGGAGGAACCTCACCTGCCCACACTTTGGTCGTTGATTGTGGATGCCATATTGTACACCCCTCAGTCGGTGGCACCTGTGAAGACAGCCTTAGGAAGTTAATGGTATCACCACACCGAACCGGCCTGTACATCCTCAACCTTCTGCCCTGCTCCATCTAGGCGGCTCTCTGTGCACTCCTGACATGTGTGGGGAGCCCAGGCAGCCTCGAGTAGATGTGTAAAGAGCAGAGGAAATCTTGAGTAAATGTGTTCTGTTGACAGCCATGTCAGCAACCAAAAGCATCAGACCCACGGGAATGGCAAAGCATCCCCCCGGGCCAGGCTCAGAGGGATGGCAGAGCCTTCTGCTGATCCGAGTGCAAATGTTGACAGTGCGTGCACAAACTAGCAGACACAGCTTTCTCCTCCCGGAATCTAGGACCCAGATGAATGCAACCCGAGACCTCCCACCTACAGAGGCCTCCTACAGGAGCCCCACCCTCCTCCCCCTACCCCACCCAACCCCACCTCTGCACACTGCAGGGCTGTACACAATAAATGTGTGTACAAATAAACAGGTTGTTCTGTCGATGCTGCTCCATCAGAGTGCTTGCAACCCATCTGACCTCAGCTTTTCTGTACTTCCGTCTGTCTATCTGTCCTTTCTTCTTTTCATTCCCCCCCTCTCGGCCCCCCAGTCAGGTCAAGTCTAAAGCCATGTAGGACATGGTGGACATGCACATCAGAATCCGTGTCTTTACTGCCCCTCCGTCAGCTCACTGATACCAGCTTCAAGGAAGGAGTCATGCCCAAAGGTAGCACAGATGATCAGGGCTCTGAGGAAATGACCTCAGGGGCCTTGAAGGCCCAGGGGGACCCTAACCCAGCCTAAGAGAGGCTAGGCTGTTCAAGAAAGTGCCACAGAACAGGTGGTCTTGGATGTTTCACACCAGACAAGAAATAGGAATTCCCAAGTCATCCATCCCCCCGGGAAAGGCTCAGAGACCACACATTTGTTGAACCTCAGTATCCCCAGGCCCTGCTCTGAAAGCCAGCCTACGACGTAAGGACACATGTCACCTGTGAGACACTCAGGCAAGATAAGCCTGGTTGTACTGACTTCACAGTTAGAGCCCGGAGCTGAGTGCCTGAGGATAAGAAAAGCCCTCCTGACCAGCTGCCGAACATTCCCTAACAAAAGACAGAGCCCATCTGGAGGGAGACCTATGCCCAGTGTCGCTGCTGCCAACAGCCCGCACCTACCCCCTCGCCCCCCTGCTCTGGTGAGCAAGCCTGGCCACCCACCCGTCCTTTTGTTGGCTGAAAGGGAGGGCTAAATGGGGAAGCTGGCAGATGTGGCCAGCTCTGAGAGATGCCACCTGGGATTTTGCTTTTTCCCATTGAAGACAGAAAGCCTCAGCGACACGCAGTCTCTCTTTGCTGGCAGGCTTAAGGCTTCGTGTAAACAGGAGCCGGGGAAAGAAAAAGAAACAAGCTTGCCCAGGCTCGTTCCTGGCCAAGCTCTGGGCTCTGGGCTCTGGGCTCTGGGCTCTGGGCTCTGCGTGTGGTTTCTCTATTCTGCCACGATTTTACAGAAGACGATGAAGGAGCAGGGGCTGAGCCCACTCCGGAGGGTCGTGGCCTGGGTGTGGCTTCAGCGTGTGCCCCATGAGGCTTAGGTGTCAAGAGGTCCCTCTCTAGTGTGTAAGAGGCAACCGGACCTTTAAGAGGTGGGGCCTAGTGGAAGCCCGCCCACATTTACAGGGTCTCTGGGTTTCCTCTTCCTTCCTCTCCCTACATGCTCCCTCCTTCTGTCTCACAACATTTTGCTAGAGCCAGCCTGATGCTGTTTAGGCTTTCAGCCTCCAAAACAGTAACTTAAATAAACTTTTTTTTGTCTTTGTAAAACAACCTGCCTTGGGTATTTTACTATAGTAACAGAAAACAGACTAAGACAAGGTGCTAGGCAGTAAAACCACCCTTCTGAATGTCAGGCCCCAGCTAAACTAGTCATGGACTAGTGTCAGGGACTTTCAGTGGAATGCTGCTGGGGGCGCAGGGTATGTCCACGGAAGAGAAATTGCACCAGGTGCCAGTTAAAAGTGGCATAAGGAGGAGTGGGAGTTCCAGGTCAGCCTTGGGGACTTAGTAAGTATATCCAGGATTGATGAGGAGGGGAGGTGATGAGCTGTTGTGAAACTGTCCATCAAGGAATCCGGCTGAGGGGCTGAGGGCTTGGACCGCAAGGGTGGAAAACAAGGAAGCTGACTGAAAATGGGGGGCCCCAGAGCTGAACTGAACAGCGGGGCTCTAAGTGGCCAGGAGCAGCCTCCTAGAGAGCTCAGGGCAGCTGCTGGAGCTTGGGGTCAGGTTCAGGGGGATGCTTAACCAGAGATCTGGCGGAGCGTGACCAGCCAAGGCATCCACACACTTGGCAAGGCTCAGCAGCATCCTGGACACGGTGAAGGTAGAGGATGGGTGTCCAAGATCAGGAGGAAGAGGGTTAAGGTCATACTGAGGACCTGATAGTGCTGGGACCCAGAACTTGGGGCCCCTGTGGGTCCTGGCAGAGTTGAGGTTTTCAGCCATGGTTGTGGGAGGAGTGGAGGGTTGGGGTGACAGCCTAAGGTGAGTTGGTAAGGGGAAGGCAGTGGACTCAGGGCTGGTATGGACAATCACTCAGTTTCCCATGGCACCATGGGGGTGGTCCTCGCCTATAGCTGAGAGCACGTCTCAGGTGGGTGGGTGGTGGGCCAGACCACCCCCAGGCAGGCTGTCTCCCGGTTCCTGCTAGCAGAACACAGACTTTGGTCAGATAGCGACATGCCCCGTCTCATAGGGAGAAGCCAGCACAAGAGATCTGTCTGGGGGATGGGCCAGGGCCACCATCTGCTACCCCAGGGTCTCTAGTAAAGCCAACAGTCAGTCCTTGTGACCCATCCAGCTTGCCCATGTCCAGGCAGGGGAATACAACATTCCAAATCCATGGCAGGTAACCAAGGCACCTCCTCCCTGGGGACTGTCATGGTTTTACATGGCTTTAGCCTGGCCCAGGTAGTGACTTCATGATAATGAAGAATGAGCTTACCTAGTGGGCTCATGCTGGCAAGCCTGGCTGATATGCTAAGTCCCTCTTCTGTGGGACTGCATAGGAGTTGGTGCCAAGGGACAGGCAAGCTGTGGTAACATCCTTTGACACATTCTAGTTAGAAAGCCATTCCCTCCTAGTCCCAGTCCATCTTCCCATGATCCTCGACAGGACCATGCTCACTAGCCCATCACTGTTCTGTGGAGCAAGTACAGGAAGGTGGCTGACCAGGCTTCCCCTGAAGGAGAGGAGTTCAGAGAACACTGAGCTCTGGGGCCCACCAGGGGCTTTCCTGTCCTCAGCAGGGGCTGATGTGGGCTGAGAGAGAAGAGCCTCCAAGGAAGCAGGAAGGAGCTGGGACCTGCAAACTAGGGGGAGGTGTGAGAAATGGCATCCATCGGAATATACTCTGGTTACCCTCCAAATGTTAAAAGCAAAACTCCACTGTGTCCCTTCCTGGGGCAGAGCCTAGACCATTGAGTTGACCCTCGGATACAGGATTTTGACAGCTTAAGTGAGTGGCTAGGAGCACCTTGAACACACAAGAGGGACTCTGTCATATGACCCCTACTGGTCCTCCTCTGCCCAGTAGCTCAGGGTTTTGCAAATTGACTCTTCATAGGGCAGGTCCACCACATGCAATTCAATCTGGAGAGAAAATTCTCAGCGGGAGGCAGGCACACATTCTTCACGACCCGCAGCTTCGTGCCCTGCAGTGGCTTGGGCTGGTGACAGCTGGCAGGGCCTGGGGGACCAAAGTGGAGGAATTCACGGCTGAGGCCAGCATGCCATGTCCTTCCAGCCAAGACGTGTCCCTGATGCATATTTCTGGTAGTGTGTCAAGTGGCTCCATCCGGCTGGTGAGGAAGGGGCAGAGGGAACATATGGGGGCCAGATTTCCCTGGGCAAGGGCACCACCTTCTCAGTGACTCAGTGAGGGCTTTGGGTGGAGCCAACATGGGGCCAGACTAGAATCTGACTCTGAGTCTCCGTCATTCTTGGTGTCCCGTGTGACTAGCCAACCTGCTACATCGAGGACCTCGTATATTCCTCATGGATGGAAACTAGAACTGTGTCACCCACAGATTCAGCTGACAGCTTCCAGGCAGCAGGCATTGCTGAGAGAAGTGTACCAGATTCCCTCTCCTACCTGCAACCAGTGCATCCCTGTCAGAGCTACCGCGGGTGGCTTAGGAAGCTGCGGTGCTTGGTAGGGAGACAGCAGGCTTTGGGTCCGGTGGGATGGCAAGTCTCATGCATGGAGCAGTTATGGGTCTTACTGGGTGATATGGTTGGGACCCAAGGAATAGGTGATTCAGAAGCTCTAGAATCCTGATCAATCCTGTGGCTGGGGCCACACCGTGCTCGCTTCTCAATGAAATTCAGCCCCCAGCTCCTGAGGATGCCACGATGTTGGAGACTTGAGAAGGAACGGAGTCAGAAAGAGGTAGCTAGCGTACACAGGGTCCTAACAGGAAGGGGTCAGGACATCGACCAACACAGACAACCTTATGAGGACAAGGACAAGGGGTCTCTACAGTAGAGGAGAGTCCAAGAGGCCATGCCTTGATCTTGGACTTGGGGCCTGAAGAATAAGGCAGTGAAATCTGTTATCTAACCCATGCACGCAAACTCAGGTGTTTGTGGAGGTGGCAGATAACTGAGTAGTACCACAGTGGTGAGGGGATTGGGTACCTTAGTAGTGAGGGGAAGAGAATGGTCTGAAGGTCAGAGCCTCTGGTGGTCACCATGGAGTCTCACCAACATCAGCCAGCTCTCCTCACACCTTGAGATTCCAGACTGGGATGCCACCGAGCACCGGAAGCCTGCCCAGTGTGTTTGAGGCTCTGAAGTCCATTCCCAGCGACGCAAAAACAAGAATTGGCTTGAGGCATACAGTTGGTCATGGTGGCATTGTCCTGCTCACTGAGAAAATGGGGTTCCTTGATACAGTTTGCATCAGCTCAAACCTGGTGGATCTACAAATTACACTTGGGCATGAGGGGCTGGGCACCCAGGTACTTACTGCATGGCCTCTCAAGTGACTGCTGGTCTCCAACCCACCTTTTCTTTTATGTATTTTCTTATCACTTGAGGACAGTGGATATTTTTATCTTAGCTTTACTCTCCAGGCTGAAGAGCACACCCCAGAGCATGCAGCAGTTAGCCTCAGTGCTGGGGTTAATTCACTAACCCAAGGAAACAGATTTAATCCAGGCACCAGCGAAGCAGGGTGAGCCTCGCAGCGGCATCCTGGCCAGGAGAGGGTGGTGGGATTTAGAGGGCTTTCTTTTCCAAACACCACCACAAAAGACAGAACAAGAGTGTTCAGCACAACGTCTCCATGAGACCACGCCCCATCCAGACTCACACTGACTTCTGGACTGATCGTGGCGTTGTCTGCCAGTGTCCTGGGCATTGTGAAGGCAAGAACAGTGACTCTCCACCTCCCCCATGTCCCCGCAACTGCTCCCCCCCCTCAAGGCTCTATGGCCAAAAACAACTGGGCAGAAAACACTGGGCAGTACCCTAATAAATGCTAACTCATATCAGTGCCCCCTGTGGCTGGGCCCATTTTACAGATTCATAGATGGGGTCCAGAGGCGCAAGTGACCCACCCAAGGTGACCCAGCACAAAGCCAGAACTTCAGTGTATAAGTCTAGGGTTTCCTGACTCTCAGCACCTGGCTGCTGAGGGACGGAGATATGGTTCTGATGCTGAATGGCTACAAGGTCTGTGGGATTCCCTTAACCTTCCCTACCAACTGAGCTTCCTCAGGGTGCTGTGGGAGAAATCAGACAGGACTTGGTGATAAGTGGAAATGGATTTCCAGTTGTGTGAATGGCAGACTTTGAAGCAGAGGATAGTGGCCATGCAAATCCACCTGTGACTTGGAAGCTGGGAGTGCAGTGTATGAGTGACAAAAACAGCCTCAGTCCTCCAAGTACGGTGGCTTTCGGCTCCTTCGGTCTCTCTGCAGTCCCAGAGTTGGCTCAAGGAGCCTCCAATGGGACCATCTGCGTATTAGCAAGCCCTATCGCTCTTGAGAGCCAGACAGGCTCACTTCCAAGCTATGAGTTCATGGTGACCATACCCTGTCCCTCTGCCCAGGACAGCCCTGGTCTTGATGGTTTCCAGCACTCCAGAAGGAAAGAGCCTCTCCCACTGGATCTGGGATGCTGGCAGGTGAAAAAAGGGTTCCCTGTGAATGAGAGTTTCCATCAGCAGACGGTGTGACCTGGACAGTGTCCAGAGCCTTCCCAGGGCATTCCGGGAATCCCGTCTGATGTGGCTGGAGTTGGGGCTGGAACCAGCTGGCTTTGAGCTGACCCAGAGATGGGAAAGAGTACAGGAAGAGGCCACAGCCCTGATGCAGAACATCCCATTTCACAGATGAAAAGGTTGAGACCTCGGGCCTGCCTCCTGTCCATCATTACCACCCCTCCTCCTCCTCCTGATACACGTAAGGTGGAACCAGTATGATAGGATCACTTGTACCCCATCTCGTGCCACTGGGGACTCACTTAGCTCAGAGAAGACAGGAGCTTTGTGTGTGGGAAGAAGGCCTCTAAGATGAGCATAGGAAGCCAAAGCAGAGGGGCTATAGCAGGGACACTCTCAGGACACCTACCCCTAGCCAGGCTCTGGGGACCAAGCTCCTTTCCCAAGGAGTTTTGGCTTGCTCACACACTGGCTGAATCCTTCAGTTGTCTATGAATGCCTTCATCCCTGTCCTGTCCAGGAAGGTTTCTTTTCCTTGAGACCTTGTGTCAACGTGGTTACCTCTCAGCACCATGGGAAGGACATGGTGTGACTAGGCGAGCAAGGAAGGGGAGGAGTTTTGAGTTGGCAGCTCATCCAGAGATGAGCCACCCTGTATGCTGGCCCTTCCAGGTTCTCTGACTGCTATGACTCAGGCAGAAGCCACAGCCAATGGCTACCTGGAATCGTCAGCAGGGGCCATGGGCTGTGATAGAAGCTGGGCTCGGGCACTTGTCCAGCTAAATCATGGTGAGGCCAGAGGAAGGGCTTGGCTGTGTCTGTCCACATCTGAAGCAAGTTCTGGGAGCCATGTAGGAGGGTGGGGACAACAAGCTACTCAAGAGCTAGACACACATGCCGTGGTGGCCGGAGTCTATGCTGCGCTAAAAGCCACTGGACAAAGGGACTCGGTCCGGTCTTCAACCAGTGTGGATTTGAGAAAAGCCAGCAGATCCTGGAAAGCTGAGGATAAGGGAGACATTGGCCACCTGGGGCCAGTAGAGAAGGTCACCAAAGAAAAAGGAGAGAGGAGATGCAGCCAAAGTCAGTTCTTGCTGTCTCTCTGTGCCCATGTGAGGGCTCCAGAGAAAGATGGTCCCTGGAGCCAGGAGAGGACAGGCAGACATCTGGCCCGGTGGCTTTCAGCTCTCCAGTGCCAGTGTCTGGGGTACCCAAGTTCACCTACAGAGGCCTTCACACCCTTAAGCTGCTGAGAGAAGGTGACTAGGTTGTGCGTCAGAGCCCTCTGAGGATTGGGTCCCCCAGCATGAGAAGGTGTAGCAGAGGCCGAGCTGGTGATCCTCTGTGAGCTGGGATTGTGTCCTCCTGCCCAAGGTAGCCACCCATTGCCACAGCCTGGTGCACAGCCGGGCTGGGTCAGTCAGGTGTGGGGAGGGGGAGGGAGAGGGGCAGGCCCCCCGGAATCCCAGGAAATCAACTGAGACTAGGGGCTGGGGCATTGCAGAGTGAAGGCGACGGCCACAGAGAGCCAGCCCTTGTCGCAGGAGACCAAAGGCCCGCATTAAGCATGCTCAGCTGTGGTCGGCAGATCCATCCCAGCACGCAGTGACTCTTTCTTCCCCACCATCCGAGTGTCCCACACTTCCTGAAACTGTGCCTTTATGACAGGCCTTTCCATCGAAGCCAGGGACATTGAAAAGAGGCTCTGGTCTTCAAAAGCTTTTTGAAGCAAATGCATCTTTTCATGGCATAAATGACAGTTTGAAAAAGCCAAATCTGCGCTTCAGCTCTGATCTATCCTTAGGTTCCTTGCACAGAGGAGGGGATGGCTATTCAACACACACACACACACACACACACACACACACACACACACACACACACACGTATATATGTGCCACATATGCTCACACACTGACACACATGCACATACATTGACATGCATGCACATAGAGACACATGGACACCTACGGACACATGGACACACATACATGTTCACATACACGCACTAACCCTTACCTAAGGCACATGGTCACCACCAATAACAACATAACTATAAACTGAAGGACAGCATCTGGAGAGCGGCCCTTAGTGACCTGCACCAGTCCTACCCAAGAGCCTTAGAGCTGAGACCCAGGGACTGGTCAGGGATTAGCTGGTTGGTGGAAAGACTGTTTTGGGGGAAGCCTGTGCCAAGGCCCTGAGGTAGGATCTTGGTGTGTAACTGAGGCAGAGGAAGACCCAGGATGGCCCAAACAAGACTGGTGGACTTTGTGAATTCCATTAAGAAGTTTGGTTTTGAAGGTTGCTTGTGGAGGATGTCACCAGGCCTCTGGGCTCTCACTTAGCCATCACTCCGGTCTCTGGAAGCACTTGGGGGCCTCTCTCCAGTAACATCCAAACCAGATGCCATGGGCAGCATTAATGAAGTGTTGACGCTCGAACATCCGGAACCAGTTTCCTGGTTGAGAGCGGCAGCTGGCTGCAGCTGCTCCTGGCAAGGACAACTCTAAGTACAGGATCCCACAAGGTAGCCTTGAGGAAAGTGACCTGGCTCTAGTTCTGGAGGAACTGGATGGAGTTGGGGGCCCAGTGCAGGACCCTGTGTGGAAGGTGTGATGGCTCCTTGGCAGTTACATGGGACAGCACACTTCCTTTGGCTCACTTGTGAATACCCACAAGGCTCTGGTATGAGGTGACCAGTGTCCCAGAACCACCTGGGAGCTCAGAGTGTGAGGGTGCCTGGTGCCCTCACTTCCTTTCTGTTGCTGTGACAGACACTATGACCAGTACTACTTAGGGGAGGAAACTGTGTGGCTTTCACTTTCAAGCCACAGTTCATTGTTGAGTGAAGTCAAAACTGGATCTCAAGGCAGTCAGTCCTGATTGCTATCTACACAGCACTACCTCCAACCAATGGACTCACTTCACAAAGAAGTGTGGCAGGAACACAGAAGAGCTGCTGGCTGGCTGATGCTCAGCTAGCTTATACAGTTCAAAATAGCCTACCTAGGGAATGTTGCCACCCACAGTGGGCTGTGCCCTCCTACACCATTTAGCCATCGAGACAATCCCCCACAGACACTCCCACAGGCCCGTCTGATCTGGACAATCAACTATGTCCCCCTTCTCAAGTGATTCTAGGTTGTGTTACGTTGGCAACTAAAGTCAACTGAGAACTTGGAAACAGGCTCTTGGCCTATGTGGGTCATCAAAATGAGGTTGTGCTGGACTTGGGGAGCCCTATGTCCATGGAAGAGACATACAGCCAACGAAGAGACAGGTGTAAAGTGGGCAGAGACTGGAGCAACATAGGGGCACTGCATCCACCATGGTCTAGAAGGGACAGAATGTCTAGAAGGCTTCTCCCCGGGGCCTTTGAAGGGGGCCGGTTCTGCTGACACCGTGATCTCGTTTCTGTTTCCAACACCATGAAAAGATGCAAGTCTGTCATTTCCAGCCTCAGGTATGAGGTTATCTGGGCCCGCAGCTCTAGACAATGGCTATAGGCTCTAACCCCCAGGGATGCCTGCACTACTGTGACAAGAGACCTCTGCCTGCATGACCCCGGTTGTCTGCCAGATGACTCGAGGGTACAAGGCACCTGAGCTCTCATCCATCTTGGGGAACATACTATCATATGCCTTTATTTATTTATTTATTTATTTATTTATTTATTTATTTATTTTTACTAGAAATGTCCCATCAAGAGATGGTGATCATGTGACTGTCTTAGCCAATCAGAGGCTCACCAGAGCTTTGCCTGGAGGCACAGAAAGAGGCACCTGGGAGCTCCTGGAGGAGACAAGACCATCAGTGTGTAGTGCTCCCAAGGCATTCGGGGGTCCGACAGCCAGATCTGCCTAAGTCCTCGGCCACCAGGAGCCACCAAGTGGTTCCTGTCCCTTTCCTGGCTGGGAACTGGGGCTGCCAGATGACGCTTTCTAAGTGTGATGGGGCTGAAGAGATATACCAGCAGTTAAGAGCACTTGCTGCTCTTGCAGAGGACCTGGGTTCGATTTCCAGCACCCACATGATGGCTCACAGGGGATCTGATGCCCGCTTATGGCCTCTGAAGGCAACAAGAGTATACATGGTACACAGACATGCATGCAGGTAGACACTTACATACATAAAATAAAATAAACTCTTTTTTAAAAGAGAGAGAGATACAGATATAACTTTTTTTAAGATAAAAGAATTGTTTTTGTCTGTGAATAGCCCCTCATGCTACTTTCCCCAGGCTCTGTCCACTCATGATAGATACAGAGGCCTGCATGTGACCAATTTGGGGTACCATGCAGCCCCCAGAAAGTACACCATTGCCACCATCAGAGGAGAGGGACTGAGGGGACCCACCCAGAGTGTTGATGGATGGACCCAGTCTTTGCTGATGGCCATCCCCTTCCCCTGTTGCCTGCAACCTGCCTCCTCCTTCCCTGCCCTCCAGGAACAGAAGACCTGAGCATGATCAGTGCTGGGGATGAGGTATGGGACAGGGATGTGGTGGGGATGGGATGGGATGGGGATGGGATGGGAATGGGATGGAGATGGAATGAGAATGGGATGGGATTATGATTGGTAATGGGATGAGCATGGAATGAGGATGGGATGGGGATGGGATGGGGGATATTATGGTGATGGGATGGGGATGGGATAAAGATGGGCATAGGGATGGGATAGTGTGGGGATGGGATGGGATGAGGGTGGGATGGTCATGGGCTGGGATGGGGATGGGGTTGGGATGGGGACATGATGGTGATGGGATGGGGATGGGATGGGCATGGAATGAGGATGGGATGAGATAGGATGGGGATGGGATGGGCATGGGATGGGGTATGGGATAGGGATATTATGGTGATGGGATGGGCATGGGATGGGGATGGGATAAAGATGGGCATAGGGATGGGATGGTGTAGGGATGGGATGGGATGGGGTGAGGGTGGGATGGTCATGGACTGGGATGGGGATGGGGTTGGGATGGGCATGGGATGGGGATGTGAGGGGATGGAGATGGGGATGGGATATGATGAAGTTGTGATAGGGATGGGATGGAGATGTGGTAAGGATATGATGGCAGCTTTTAAGCTCTGAGGAATGAACAGGAGTCCACAATCATGGCCTAGAGATTATAGGAAGTGGTTAGGAGCTTAACTGTGGGCCAAGAATATTCTGGAACTTTAGAAGAATCAACCACCATCCTGGGTCCAACCCTTATGCCTCAGTCCATATTACCCTATATATCCCTTCTTTTGATCCCACCTCAGAACCCAAACCCATCACAGGCCCTCAGAAAGTCTCCATATGACACCCGTAAGTGGGTCCTAGTGAAGGAGTCTTCAGTGGGTGGTTTGCATTGCCTCTTCCCCAGTCCCGTGCCCCGTGTACCACCTCTGCCCCCGCGTCCTTGCTCACCCTCTGTGCTGGGACCCACTCCACAGGAGGCCCCAGTCCCCTTCCCTCCCATGTCACAGCTAGTGATGGCTGCTGCCTTTCAGCTTTCCCAGGCTGCTGTGAACACAGGCTCCCCCCACCCCATCCCCCACCCCCCCACCCCCGTCCCTCCAACCTAAGAGTGGGAGGAGGCTTGGACCAGAGTGCTTGGAGGCTGGGGACAGACCAAAGTCAAGGGAATGGCAGAGCAATAGGCTTGGGACTCAGTGGCCCACTTAGAGCTGGGTCCAGGCATGCCAGCTGCCTAGGGAGGGGACAGATGGTATGGGGCCTGGGGATCATCCAGTTTCACCATGCCACTCAAACCTGGGCAGGGTGCAGAGCGGTGGTTTTCCAGAGCCTCGTGTCTCACCACAGCTCACTGTTCATCAAATCCTCATATCTTTAACTAGTTGATACCCTCGTGGTGACTGGGGCTGGCTCACTGTTTGGAGCAGGGTGGCGGGGTGGGGGTGGGGGTGGAGGTGGGGGGATTAAGCCAAGCTCCAGCCAGCTGCCAAGGAGACAGACAAGGACACACGCAATGGACACATGGAATGGCCAGGGGTGTGTAGGGTGCTCAAAGAGGAGGCTAGGAGCCCTGCTGAGCTGGGGAGGGACACTTAGTGGTATAAACCTAGCATCCCAAAGAGATAGAGGACATACTTTCACTGTGCATCTCCTTCTCCTCATCTGGTAAATCCCCAGAGAGAGTTGCCCCTCCCCCCTTTCCCCTCACTAGTAGACAAAATTTTAAAATTTAAATCTCTTACAATAGCATCAGAAACACGGAACATCCAAGAATGCATCTTAAAAAAAAAAAAAAAAGCAGTGTGTGATCTGTCTGGAAGCATCAGAAAATTACCGAGAGAAGGAAAGAAGGAAGTAAGGCTTTATAGCAACAGAGAGACACCCATGATAAGACTGGGTCTTGTGAAGAGCCTCGTCCCACCCATGGTGATCTGTACATGCCACACCCTCCCAAACCCAGCATGCTTTGGGGTATGCATTTAGAATTGATAAACGGCCCCTAAAACTTGCAGAGAGACAAAAGTGTCCTGTCACATTCAAAACAGCAGAGTTGGATGTCACAGCGCCGGATCTGAGATGTCCTAGTGAGTCTTGTACACACAGCTTTAAGCTTAGGGGCCAGGCAAAATGGGCAGCAGGGGCACAGAGACAGCAGCAGGTAAGGGCAGGTACTGGGAGGGTGACAAGCACATCTGCTATTTGCCTGATGCCACAGAGAGAACACAATCGTAAACTCACGCATGAGCAGTCTGTGGGCCCTCTTATTTATCCCATTTCACTGGTAAGTAAACTGAGCTCAGAGAGTGCAAATCACTCACCCTAAGTCATCCAAGGTTGGGATTCTCACAGATCTAATGCAAATAGTCTAGGCCTGGGCCAGAGAGGAACCCCAGGAGTGATCAGGGAACAGCCACACTGATAGGCCTGCATCCTCCCTCAGAGGCAAAACCCTTTTGAGAGGTGGGCACAGTGTGTTTGGGCCATCTTCACTAGTTTTCTCCTGTCAGCAGGTTGTGGGCTCCCACAGCCTCCGCAACTGGGTGGCACGTAGCTCAGGTGGCTTCTGTCTATGCCTCCTAAGTCTGGGAGGGAGACAAGCTGTAAGAGGTAGCAGAGGAGGAGGAGGAGGAAGAAGAAGAAGAAGAAAAGAAGGAGGAGGAAGAGGAGGAGGAGGAGGAGGAGGAGGAGGAGGAGGAGGAGGAGGAGGAGGAGAAGAAGAAGAAGAAGAAGAAGAAGAAGAAGAAGAAGAAGAAGAAGAAGAAGAAGAAGAAGAAGAAGAAGAAGACGACGACGCAGCAGCAGCCTTGGAGCAGGTGAACAAGGCAAGAATGGGCCCCTTGCTGTGCAGCTGAGCTCAATCACAGCCGGGAGGCCCCTGATAAAGGTCACCTGAGCACCTGTTCCCCAAGCAGAGGAAAGCAGAGCCGTGAACTGCCCAGAACAGCCTCGGTGCAGATCCTGAAGTGTATCCAATGTTCTCATTGGTGCTGCTACTGTAGGGCTTGTGCTTCTTGCAAAGGAGGAGACAGGGGTGCCAGGACCAGGAAGGCTTGCTACTCTGCAGCAAGGAAATATCTTACCGAGTGTCCCTGTGTGCCCCTTATCCTTACCCTCTGTGGGCATGAGGAGAAGGACTTGGGGGGAAGAATGAGCCCACAGTGTGACCGGAGCTGTGAGGAATGTGTAACCCATACCATCATGGCCTCTGGGATCAGGTGTGGAGCAAGAGGATGAGACAGAGGCAGAGATGGGGAGAGGCCCGGTCAGGTGCAATGCCCTCCCCATCACCCACCTGGATCACCAGGACAGTGAAGATTGGTAGTGAGCACCCTATTGTTCAGGGTGTGCACGCACAGGGTGGGTGTGTGGGAGAGGCTCCTGGGCCGGAGGTGCCTCTGATTTTCTGCATACACATGGGATGGTATGACACATGGGGTGACTCCCAGTTTAGGGGTTCCTGTGAGGGCAGAGTACACACCTCGTTTGCAAAGCCGAGACAGATTGCTGGTGTGCAGGGACACTGGCTGGGACCACCATCCTGTGCTTGTGAGATTTAAATAGATAGTAATTCAACCTGCTGCCTGGCTCCTCTAGACTCAGTTAAAGTACAGGAAGGTTGAGGGGCGGGGGTGGGGGGGGTGGAGGGGAGCTGGGCCTGGGGACTGACACTCAGCTTGGCTGGCCCTCAGAGCATTTGTCTTGATCCCAGATCTCAATTAGCGTTGCTAGACCGCAGGGCAGCTTTATGGAGTGGAAAAAATCCATTAAGGATTTTAAAGCAAAGCTCAGGACATCATCGCCTCATTGCCAGGGCTTCCACATGAGCTGCGGTCTCAGCCAGCTCTCAGGAGGCCCTCACCCTCCACCCACCTGGAGGGATGAGGTGTGGGTTGTGCCTAGGGGCAGCTAAGTGAGCCAGGCCCCTAGTAGCAGACCCCATGGCTACGGTCACTCCCACAAGACTCTGGGGGGATGTGCCTTTTGGAGCTGTTTCCTGCATAGGAATTCAGCCGGCCAGCTCCCCTCCACCCCGGGGAGCAGGGTGGGATGGTTCGGACCTGATGCTGTCTTTCCCCTACCAGACACCCAGCTGAGTACACATTGTACCCAGGTTTCCCCTGCTAGATGCCAACCCTGCCACCCGCCAGGGGCCATCTAATCTAGCCTCTCTGGATCCCCATACTCTCCTGCCTGTATCGTGGTAGGAACAGAGGAACTGCTGGGGGCGGGGAGCAGGGGTGGAGGTGGGGGTTGCTAAGGAAGCAGGTAAGGTGACAGGTGCAGTGGTCAGCACGGATGACAGCCACCTCCTTTGCCACTTTCTCTGCCTCCACCTTTCCCACGGGTTAGCTCTGTGTCTCTGCAAAGACTGTACCCATTCCAGGCCTGGCTGCTGTGCGGGCTCCGTCCATCATTGCCTCCAGGAAGCCCTCCCTGGTTACCTAGAGCAGTCTGGCTTTCCCACCACAGTGAGGAGCACACAGGACGGGTGGAGGTGGTTGATTTTTGCATGACCAGCCTTTCTGAGGCAAGGCCCAGGTTGGGGCCCCAGCACAGAAAGTGTCCCAGGGATTCCAGAAGCTTCTGACATAGCCTTGAGTCTCTCCTTAGCTTTGCCCCTCTGCTGTGGGCTCGCACAGCGCCCTCCCTCCCCTCCCTTGGTTCCGCTACCTTCTACTCCTCCCTTTTTTACCCAGGCTAGCCCTTCTACCCACTCCTCCTGCCCTGGCTTTCCATTTAGGCTTACAGAATCCAAACCCACCTGCAGCAGGAAACTCCCAGCTCCCATCACGGTCAGCCACCCCCACTCTTACCTTTGTTATTGGCCCCAGACACAGTCGCACGGACGGACGCTCGGCTCTGAGAGCAACAGGGGACACAGAAGACTGAACTAAAGAGGTGTCCCACAGCCCATCCAGACAATCTGATGGCCCTAAGTCTGGCTCAGCATGGAGCTTGTTTAGGGTCACACACCAGGAGTACAATATGAACTCACTCAGGGCAGCCCTGTCTCCTTCCTGACTCAGACCCTTCCTCCAGCTCCCGCTGCTCATGGAGTTGAGTCTCTCAGGCCATGGCTCGCTGTGCTAGGCTGAATGCGGAGAGGAGCCTGCAGGGCCCTAGAGAGAGATGAAGTGCACTTGCCTGGAATTAATGGGGGGAGCAGAGAGCCTCTCCCTAATTGTCCTTGTTTCCAGTGTCTGCAAGCACTGATTTCCCCTGGCTCCAGGCTGCCTGTCTGTGGGGCCAAGAACGCAAGAACCCCAGGTTCTTCTGAGACCCTGGGCTTGACCACTCTCAGGGATGCCGCAGGCAGAAGCATGAGAACAGTCTGCCTTGAAAGGAACTGGGAGGTGGGGTGGATTGCCTTCCAGGACCTGGAAATAGTCAAAACAAGCTTGAGGAAGAGCTAGGGATCTCAGTGTCTGGGTCCTGCTGGAGGGGTGGGGTGGGGAGACTGGTGTGAGAAAGTCCTCATGCTGGGCTCCTGTACCTCTGCTGCTAAGGGCCAGATGACTATGACCCTGTGGATGAGGTCTAACTCAGAGGCAGGTGTGAGCAGATCTGTCTTATACACTGTAAAGTGTTAATCCCTGTGGTGAGTGAATTCGGAGGCTTTTCATAGTACAGGTGAGGCTGTCTGGCCAGCTCCCAGACCTTTAGGGTTAACTTCTCAGACAGTGACATTGTGTTATTTACTGCTTGCACTCACTGTCAATCGGCTTTCAACCATGTCTATACTTGAATCCCCAGAAGCTGTGAGTGTTGTCCCCTCCCACAGCAAAGGGGGTCACCCACCAGGGGTAGCCATGTGCTTTCTCTTTTCTCCACTAGGATGCAAGACCCGGGCCAGCAGGGACCCAGTCCTCTGACAGCATGTCACCATAACATGGCCTGGAGGACCTGTGGCGGCCCTCCTCTATGACAAAGAGACTTTCCAACTGGATGGAGGGAGGAGCCTCCTGGGAAAACTGGGCCTTCCTGCCTGCCTGAGGCTGGGTTAATCACAGTCCCTGGACCAGGAACCAGGAAGAAAGGTGAAGTGGGAAGACAGGCAGATGTGACCTCGAC
Source organism: Peromyscus californicus insignis (assembly GCF_007827085.1). Lineage (NCBI taxonomy): Eukaryota > Metazoa > Chordata > Mammalia > Rodentia > Cricetidae > Peromyscus > Peromyscus californicus. The sequence goes on from NW_026294503.1 coordinate 49,191,654, forward strand.
TGTGGACCTGGACACTGTGGCGGAGGTTGTGAGCTGGGGACCATAGGTTCCTTCTGGAAGCTGAGAACAGTTTTCTGTCTTCATCCAGCAAGGGCACAGCGGACCCAGTCCTCCACCTTAAGGAGCCTATTTCCCAGAACCCCCCAAGTTCCCAGAAACTCCACTGAGGAGTGCAGAGGCTTATGCCTTGATTTCAGCCAGGGAGAGTGACCAGGCTCCTCCTCCACAGACAGGGGGGCAGAAACAGGTAGTCCTGGGGCTGATTTTGTTTGTTTGTTTGTTTGTTTGTTTGTTTGTTTGGGGTGGCACAGGTGCAGAACCCGGGGCCACACATGCGTTAGGCAAACATTCTATCCCTGAACCTTCCTCTGGCAGAAAGGGCTGCTAAAACCCCTGAGTTTGTGGTTGTTTGGGGACACAACAAAAGAAAGCAATCCACCATAAAATCCCTCCAGAAAGGCACTGCCTGGGAGCTTATGGTGGTCCTCACTGGCTGCTGGCAGACCCTGAGGTACAAGAGTCATCAGGGCAAAGAGCCAAGGAAACGTGGGAGACATTGGCAGAGTCCCAGGCAGTCAGTGGAAAGGTGACAGGCTCACCCCAATCCCTATGGCGGGTGGTTTCAGAGGTATGGCAGCCAAAAGGTAGGCAGGGACCATGAAGCCCTCCTCTCCTGCTTGAGTGGTGCTGAGGACAGGTGGCCCTAACAGTGGGTCTACAGCACCCACAGGATGCTTCCTCAGGTTGTCGCTGGAGACAGGGCTGCCTGAGCAGGGAAGACCCAGGGAGGTGGGTCGAACCCAGACCTAGGCACAGCCAACGCACATCAGCTGGTCCACACTTCTTTCCCCCACTTGCTTTAACCACACGTGACATCTCCTGGGGTCTGGGGTCTGTTGTCACCAGGGGTTCCTGGAGGGCAGGGGTGCACCGGTGCCCTGTGTCTCCCCTGTCCTGTACGATGCACGCACAGGAAGCACCCACTGTAGACCAGACCCTGGGCCGCAGGAGTGGTAAGTGAGGGGCCTCTCATGGGGGTGCTCAGGCCTGGGTGGTGATGATGGCGGGAAGCGGGGCGGGGGGTGGGGAGACATAAGTATCTGTGCGTATGGTGAGCAGAGCCGCTGTGGGAATGTGGGAGAGACGCAAGTGGCTGATGGGGCATGCAGAAGTGGTGATGGATGTTCAGTGCTGGGGGGACGAGCAGGAGCTTCCTGTGGAAACTGAGGCAGTGTGGAAAACATGTAGGCGCTGAGCAGGGGAGGAAGGGAGATGTCCCAGGTGTCAGGGACAGTGTAGGCAAAAAAAGTACAGAGGGCCAAGGGCGGGACATTGGAGCACGGTGGAGGGATTTCAGAGGTCAGGGGGAGGTGGCTGGGTATAGGAGCAGATCCCAGGCCCTCGAAGGAGTTGAGATTTGGGTGTGTGGATAGCTGGGGGATGAGGGAAGGACTCTAGGGAGAGGGGCCCGGGCAGGTTTATGTCTGAAAAACTAGCACTGCCCTCTCACCCCCCTGCACACAGAATCTGTAAGCACTATTGCCAGAGGCAGCTGGCCAGCCCTGCTGGGGGAGGTGGGACGGGAGGGGCCAAGCCCGGGGCTCCATCAGAGCAGGAGGTCCCAGCAGGCAGGCCTAGCGCCTTCCTGGGCTGCCTACAGCATCTCCCTGACAAGTTGTCTAAAAATGTTCTTGATTAAAAACAGAACACCAAGTGACAGAATTCAAACAGCCCGTCTGTCCCTCTCTTCGCAGGATTAGCTGCCGGGAACTAATGATTTTTATTAATGCCATCGGCTGTCACAAGTCTGATTACAATGACCACAGCCCACGGTCTCTCCTGAGGACTGAAGGAACATTAATCACACTAGATGATTACTTCTGAATGCTGAGGGGCTGAGCTCAGGGCCCACGGCCAACGGCAGAGGCCGGTAGAATAGCCAGGCCCTCTCTTCCAGGCGGCGATGGCGATGGATGAATACCAACTCGGCCACAAACGAGCTGCCTCTCCTTCTTGGAATCTGGTCTCATTTGTCACCCCTTGAACCCACACTACCACTGCTGGCAGAGAGAATATTATTTATGTTCTCTGGTGTGCAAGAGCTGTGGTCCAGAGAGGTCTTGTGGCTTCCCGAAGGTCACACAGCATGTTGGTGCTCAGTTGTACAGTCAAAGTCTGGGAATGCTGGGTCACACTTCATCTTCCCCTTTGGGCTAATTGTTCTCAGGGAAGCAGAGCAGATAGAGGCAATTCCCACAAGAGAGAAAAGGGCACAGGAAGAAAGGCAGGAGGAAATGGTACGCATCCTCTGTGGTATCCTCCTAAGGGGACCACGCACGAGTCCTAGGTGCCGGCTGGTGCCTGCGCCATCTCCACATGATGACGCAGACTTGATGCTGATCTCCCCCGTACCCTGTGTGGCTTTAAAATGTGAACATGATGTGACACTTTGAGTCCCTCCTGGTGCCCACTCCTGGTCCATGGGCCTTACAGCATTCCAGTAAGGTGCATTCCTCCATGATCCCTCTTCAGTTCCTGCCTCCAGGTTCCTGCACTGAATTCCTGCCCTGACTTCCCTCTATAATGGACTGTAACCTGTGGGCAGAAATAAACCTTTTCCCCTGCGGATTGCTTCGGTCATGGTGTTTACCACAGAAGCAGAAAGCAAACCAGGGCGCTTGGTAGCAGCCTGAGGGACTCGGGGAAACCGAGGCAGGGGTGGTGCTGCTTGGTGGGACAGACACAGGGTGAGCCGAGGCACAGAGAGGGGAGGGGTGTCGGGGTGGAGTGAGTTTAGCAGATGCCCCAGGCTCAGGTCTCCTGGGCACTGGACCCTGAAGAGTCGGAGTCCAGCTTTGACCAGAGGTGCTGTTTGCGGGTGCTGGGAAGTTTGAAACACCATCTGGCTGACGGAAGACACAGGGGACAGGAGGATGACAGAATTAGGAGGTGACGGTTGGAGTCAGGCAGGCCTGAGCGGCCTAAGTTTGAGATCATGGAACCACACAGAGTCGGTGAGGGAAGAAAATACCACGAGGGGGAACGGCAGGACATGAGGGAGAACCGGGGCATGGAGAGTCACACTACGGAGCAGGAGACCCAGGTGTGATGCCGAGCTGGTAACATGTGTGGACGTGTGTTGTTAAAGGTATAAAGAGAACAGACAGGATTCAAAGCCCAAATGCAGAAGAGCCTCCGGTTGAGGGGAGAGAGCTGGGTGGAGGGTGGGAGCAGGTGGGAGAGGCTGGCACACTCTATTTTATGCTATCTGTGAGATTTACATGCATAATTCACATGGCCGTGCTCACGTGCAACTTTTTAAATTAAAAAGGGGAGTTGAGAAGCTAGAAAAATGTAGCCTGGGCCCCCTTCAGGAAGAGTCAAGTTACTGAGATGTGGTTAGCGATGTGACCTTGAGACACAGCTGTGACCCCGAAGCAGATGGGAAAGAGGCAACCCATCCAGGAAGCCAGGAGCCTAAGGGATGTGGAAGTGTTGATTGGTGAATCTTGGGGAGGTGGGAGCTGTGGGATCCAGAGAAGCTGTGAGCATGTGATTGTCTTGCTATGTGGGGTAGGTAGGGAGATGAGGCAGGAGAAGGCTCTGGCCTGGGGTCGGAAGGCATCCGTGGATTTTGAGCTGTTTGGTAGCAAGCCTGGCACCGTGTGTAATTTGTAGCTGTGTCTGAAGTTCACTGTAGGCAGATGCTCTCTGTACCATGCTCACACTGAACATGGCACACAGGCTGCTTCCTGACCCCTTGAAATAGGATTGTACAGTTGTGCCCATTGTGTGGACAGCCAAGTGGAGGCTCCAAGGGGTACGTTGGAGCTCGCCCAGGGTCAGAGGACATGTCAACAGCAGAGCCAGGACTTAAACCAAGATAGCTAGGTTCCTGGCTTTCCACGGACAGCCCCTGCTGCTTCCATCAAGGAGCAGGGCCACCTCTTACAATCTCCACCTGCGAGCAGGTGACAAAGGTAAAAATAAAAGCCCATTTCCACAAGGGGACTTCATGGCGGTGGCACCAGCCAGATCCAGGACTTCCCAGGGAACAAACTTCAGTTCAATTGTAAATACATCAAAGCAACATCAGAAGCCTTGGGTCCCTGGAGACCCCCAGAGCACAGAGGTAGGTGGCAGCAACCAGTCCTGCTTCCTGACCAGTACCCCAGATCTCAGTGTAAGTGTCCCTCGCTCCCTGAGCTGGAGGTGCTGGGGTTCTAAAGGAAGCACGGTCAAAGGTGGGGCCTTGACTCTCTGGAACAGAGCAGGGCAGGAGGCAGAAGCCAGAAGGAGCTGCAAAGGCTAGACAGGGCCACAAGGTGGTAGGGGCTTTGCGGTGGGCGTGAGAGCAGCTGATGGACCAGAAATGCAGAAATGCAGAGTGTGGGGTGTACCAGAGCGAAAGGCCGGGGAGGAACTGCCCCAGCTCTGTGCTATGCAATGTTGAGTGGGTGAAGGAGGGGGTGGGTGTCGCACCACTGTAATCGATAGACCTCTTCATAGACATGGTCCCAGACAGATCACACACAGCCAGACAGCCAAGGCAGTCTTCATTCAAAGCATATCCTCTTGCCTCCTGAACTGTACCTCCTGGGACAGACCACAGAGCTCCTGGGACCAACCCATGCCCTGACCACACATGCTCATGAACACAAATGGGTTCGAGCAACTTCCTTTGCTGTCTACGCAGCACTGTAGGCAGCAAAACATCTGGCTGCGTCATCGCATGAGATCTGGACAGCCGCCTGGCATTCAGTTACCCGTGTCTGTCACCTGGCCTGCCTTGCATTTAGCACCTGCTTACTAAGAGCTGTCACCGCTGACTCTGTTGGCCTCTCAGACTTTGTCACCCGTCCCAGGAGACCCAGAGGCCAGGGCCAGCATTCTGCAGTCCCTGCTCTGTTTCCCCACAGGGCTGGGATTACAGACGTTCAGTACCATTCTCAGCTCTTACGGCTCTGATCACAGGTTGGGGAAGGGTCCAGAGTCACTTACTGAGGTCACAGGGCACCTAGTAGGGGGTGAGCCCATTCCCACCTCAGCCCCAGTTTCCGCTCAGCACCCTGCTGTGAGAACCCAGATTGACAGCAGGATAAAGCCAGCCTCTTTGGGTCCCCTTGGCCCTGATCCCCTTGGTCCACCCTCCGAGCTCAGACCTCAGACCTGGGACGTCAACAGTCCCAACAGTGCTCAGAATCCTCGGTGAAGTGGCTCTTCTTGGGAGCAGAGGCAAGAACCAGGCGAGCAGTGACCCTAATTGCCTCCCAGGCTTTCATCGTGTGCGGCGGTCTCTCCACAGATCTACAGGGCTAATTGGCAGGCGAGTGGAGCTTGCCGGGAGCAGCTCTTCCCTCCAAGTGACTGATCTCCAGGAGATCAGAAAGCCGGGAGCCACCCTCTGAAGAAGCTCGGAGCGGGCTTGGTGACAGGGCCGCACAGTGCTGGGGGCTCACTGCAGGATGACTTGCTCGGGGCTCCGGCAGAGGTGCCAAAAGGATTTATGACTTGGGGCAACCAGCTGAGGCCCAGGGAGCTCCACTCTGAGGTAAGTTGGCTAAGTCAGGAGGCATTGGGTCTTGACTCAATGTGACAGGGCACAGTGCAGGTTGACAGTCACCAGGCAGGGGAATTTCTCAATCTTTACTATATTACCCAACCCCAAAGAATTGCCGGTCCTATGCCCAGACTGGGCCCCAGTCAAGGAAATATCAAGTGACCAGGAGCAGGGGTCACAGCAGATTCTACTGTGTTGGATTGATGTTCTCCAAGGACCAGAGAAGAGGACCAAATTCCTCTCTACCCAGCCTTCAGATCTCCCAGAATCTCTTAGGCTCTGCCCAGCCCTGGAGATAGATAGATGATAGATAGATAGATAGATAGATAGATAGATAGATAGATAGATAGGTAGATGATAGGTAGGTAGATAGATAGATAGATAGATAGATAGATAGATAGATAGATAGGTAGATAGATGATAGGTAGATAGATAGGTAGATAGATGATAGGTAGATAGATAGGTAGGTAGATAGGTAGATAGATGATAGGTAGGTAGATAGATAGGTAGGTAGATCGATAAATAGATGATAGATAGATCGATCGATAGATAGGTAGGTAGGTAGATAGATAGGTAGGTAGGTAGGTAGGTAGATAGATAGATGCACACATACACACATACATACATACATACATACATACATACATACATACATACGTACATACATACATACTACCCACTTCTAGCAGCTATCTCAGGCCCTCTTGCGTATCTCAGACACATTTGCATATCATTTAAATACCACCTCAGCCCTCCCCAACGATTTTTCTAGCTTTCTCTCTACTTCACCGACTACAGAGGAGAAACAGCCACAGTGAGGAAGGATCCAGAACGGACCCGGCTCTGTCTTTTCCCTTGGTTCAGTCAAGCTTATCTTCGAATTCTGTGTCTCAGAGATCCAGGGACCAGCTGACCTCAGGACTGTCCTGGGATTGGAGGGGCAACATGAGTGTGTGGACAGATCCTGCCTAGGAGAAGGTTGATGATCAGGGCTTCTGTGCTGGGAGCATTGTGCTGCTGGGGTTCATGGGAGCTCAGGCTACCTCCTCACCAGGTTCCATGCTGAAGTCCCCATCAGCCACTGCTCCTACCCTCGGGCAATGGTTGAATGGGGACTAATTATTTACCAAAAAGACAGGTGTCCTTGGAACAAGGAGAAGAGGGGGGGGGGAATGGAAGGGTCAAGGAACTCTACAGGAGAGGGAGATGAAGGACAAGGCTTTGAAGTATCCAGGTACGGGCTGCCCTTTCTGGGTCAGCACAGCACACGCTGGGTCCCTGTAGTTATTGCTACACATTAAGTGGCCAGCAAGGTCCTTTCATCCTTGGTCCTCTTCAGAAGGGGAAAGGACAGATGGTGCATTCTGGAAGGAAGCAGCTAGGCAAAGAGATTGGCCAGCAGGACCCCGAGACCTGACTGCGTCGCCTGTGTCTGAGACCCTAACAGTCCTTCTTCTCCCTTGTACCAGGGCAGGGCTCCACAGGAGGGAGGTGAAGGGAGGTCTGCGCTCCAGAGGCTGAGCTATGGGGCTCTGGAAGGGGTAAGAAAGATAAGCATTGTGTGACCAGCACCGCCATCACCAGCCCCATCATCATCCGGTGACAAGGAAAAACTGGAGCAGGACCTCCAGACCCTACAGGGCAGGTTCCCAGCATTAAGTACCTCTTGCTGGAGAGGATTGGCGTAAACGATGGAGGGCCAGAGGCCTCTCAGGGAGGGCTGGAGGATGACTCAGTTAGCTCGGGTGAGTGGCTTTTATTGCACATTTGTGAGACAGGAGAAGAGAAAATGCCCCACTCATCCACATTTCAAATCAAGAAGGGAAAACATGCCCTGCATTTGAATTGCTGAAGAGGCCACTCGGGATGAGAGAGGGAGATGAGGGAGAGGGGTCAGCGGAGAGGCAGGCACACAGGGGCCATCTGCAATCTCCAGGAACTCAGAGGTACCTCAAGAGGACCCCAGGTGACCCATCTGCCCACACAAGTTTGCTGGCTCCTGTCAGCCCTCCTGTTCCCCTGGTACAGTTCAGGGGGTGTGTCTAAGGCAGAGCCAAGGGAAGGCTGGGAAGGGAGGAGGGAGACCCAGGAATGAATCCCCTGGGCCCTTTGCCCCTCCAACTGTCTATTGCTCCAGAGTCAGATGGACTTCCTAGAAGACATAGGCTCAGCCAGGAGTTGCCATATTATCTCTAACCAAGAGTTCAGGGTGTGGTTCTCACATGGAGAAGCTGGCCCCACACCATCCCACAAGCAGGGCATTCACTTAGAAGAGATGGTATTTGAAAGCCTATCAAAGGAAGCTCAGGTTCTTCACATGGCAGTTCACTGTACCCAAAGTGAAGGCATGCCCATCCAAGGCCCACCCAAGGCTGGCCTTCCCCCAGAAGCTGCTGTGAAAGGACCAGGAAAGGTTTCCTGAGTGCCAAGGAAAACTCTGTGTTGTCGTTGAGACTTACTTTGCAGCTGAGGATGGCCTTGAACTTCTGATCCTCTTGCCTTTACCTCCAGAGTGCTGGGATCGTGCCCAGGGCTTCATGCACGCCAGGCAAGCACATTCCTAACTAATCCACAACTCCTGTTCTGAAAGTTCACTTTGAGTAGAGACAGAGGTGCTGCAGCCATGAGGCACTGAGAGGTAGTGACCACTATCTCTCATGGTGACAAGCAGCAGTCAAGGGCTATGCCCAGACCTGGCTCCAGAGTCCCCCCCTTCCTGAACACACAGTTACTACAGATGTGAAGTGACCAAGTTCCTGTCCCTTCTCTCTCTGTGCCCCCAAGGCACACCTTCCATATTCCCCCCCTCACCCAGCCTTGTCCCCACTGGCCCTGTTGCTCACATCTTCACTCCCAGAGTCTCCACTTCTTAACTCTCTCTCTGCCCTCTTGGAGAATGGTCCCCAGCAAAGAGCATCAGTCCATTCCACATGTGGGTAAACAGAGCCTCTGGGGTGCTGTAGACATGCCAAGAATACTCTCACCAGACACAAGCACCCTGGACTCCTACCTCTTGGGTCTCTGCAGAAGGCTTGTGTGAGGAGGAGACATCTCACACAAATGCCTTGGTCTTAGATTCATGTCCAGTGAGGTCTTGATGGGGATGCGGGGGGTGGGGTGGGGTGGGATTTAGCCAGAAGAAATAAGTTCAGTTTTCTTAGCTGTCTGCACCGGCTGGCATTTAAACACACCTTCGTCGATTAAGGACACTGAGCCATGGATTCTCTATGTTGCCGATGAATGTAAAGCGGTGCTGTTGAGTGACCTTTACAACTCCGGGTCTCTCTTTACTCTGGCTGGCTGGCTCTCCAGAGCCCAGTCTCTGCCTCCGAGGCTGCACTGGCATGAACAATTAAAGAGGGGGTGGGGTGGGGGCAATTCCAGTTCCAGGATCGGCATCACAGGGTCCTGGCACTGGATCCAGGCCTGGAGCCAGAGGGCTCATAGCCGTTCTGAGGGAGCAAGTCCAGTGAGTGGCACAGTCTCTGATGGGGTCCCAGAGTGGCCCCTCTGTACGGTCCATACTGGAGAGAGATAGGCTTGCTCAGCCTGAAGCAGCAAGACAAACAGATTACAGATAGCCTTCCAGTTCATTTCAGGTCCCCTCTTCTGCCTGCTGAGACCCAGGCAACTTGCCATTTTGGGGACCCCTCCTTGGGAAGAGTCTCCTGTCCTCTCCAGGGTCCTCAGATGCTTGCTGGTCTCCATCGCTCATCTTGGGCACTTGGAGGAATGTTTCCGCCTGGTGGTGTCTCTGAACTTGACTTTGCTCATTGTAGAAGTAAGGAAGGGGACAATTATTTGGGTCACAGTTGCAGGGCACAGTCCATCATGGCGGGGAAGGCATGGTGACAAGTACATGAATGGCAGCTGCTCACACGGCATCCACAGTCAGAAGCAGTGAGGGGGGGATGCTGGTGCTCAGCAGCCCAGGACCCCGACCACCACATGACACCGCCCATTGTTCACAGGGGGGTCTTCCCTCCTTAGACCACCTAGTCTAGAAACTCTCTCACAGGCATGCCTAGTGGCTTGTCTCCTAGGTGATTCTGATGATCCTGATGAGCTGCTGATATTAACCGTCACGTTTGCTGACCTCTGCATCCACAGCTTAAGACACCTCCTCTGCTCTGACCGCCCCTCCCCCACCACCATGGGAAAAGCGGCATGGGTGGGCCTGCCTTCGAGGAGTCATGGCAAAGACAGAGGTGGGCAGATGAACCAGAGAGCGGAAGAAGATGAAGGTGTGTGTGGAGGACAGGGTCCTTTCTGTCTGTTCTCCCCTTTCTCTAACCTTTGACCTTGCAGGGTGTCCAGGAGAGCAAAGGAACTCTGTGGCCTGGGCTGCAGCCCTGTGAGTGAGCGCTGTGAACAGGCAAGACTTCAGTGGGCTAGTGGAGTTTGCTTTGGCCTCTCTGCCATTACCAAGAGAGGCATAGGCCCCAGACTGGCTGAAAGGCCAGCATCCCTGACCAAGACAGCCACACCATAGTGAGAAGGAGTGAGAAGAAGCTGGGTATGCTTCTGTGAGCCTCAGGGGATGCTTGTTACACAGCACTGCTGCCTGAAAAGCTGATCAATATAGTGGAGATGCATGTGGACTAAAGGAAGGTTCTTTCCTCCCTGGTGGGCAGTTAATATGAATGAATGGTGCAGTAGTGAACCATGGCACACTTATGGGCAGAATTCACCCTCTGTACCACCAGCTGGGTAGCTGATGCCCCGACCCCAAGTTCTCTTCAAAGGCAGCACGCACAGCAGCATTTGGATCTGGTGTGCTCACACTGGAGTGTGAATGGAATCAGATTATTTTTCACCAGAAAGGACCAGTTAAACATCCTCTCAATCCATAAGGGATAAGCAGGCTGCCAATGCTACTCTAGGACCTTGCTTTGGTTTCCAGGCATCCTTTACAAAGCCTGCCTGACCATGGCCTGGGCCCTTTTGACGCCATGCTATCACTGACTCCTCCGCCTCCATGGAAAACTATGGACACAGAACTCCATCCAGCCCCAGGCAGGTATAAGAGCACCCTTGGAGAACAGGCTAGACTCAGAGGCACCAAGAGAAGGCTGCATTAGATTGGAAACCACATGGCCAACATAAAGCCACTGTTCCCAGGATAGAGACCCAGTGGTTAATAAACTGGCAATGGTTTCCAGACTGGGCCTCAACATGAATATTCTCCCATAGAAAGGAGTTGTGCAGGGCTGTGGACCAACATCTGCACAGAGTACTGGCTGACTCCTAAGGGCAGAAGCAGCACAAGTGAGGGTCAGGGAGAGGAGCTGCTTCCAGGCCATCATCCTGACCAGGTGAGTTTGGTGTGAAGGTTGGAGCCAAGGAGACGAGGCCCAGGGCCTAGCCCGTGTGTGAGTACTCATGTACACATACCCTGAGCATGTCAACGTGCATGCTCACCAGGCTTTGCTGTAGGCCTGTGTTGTGCCGAGAAATGCTGGCCCTGGTGGCACAGAATTTAATCAGAAGACAGGAGCCATCCCTGCAGCAGCTGAGGCAAGAGGATTACCAGAAGTTCAAAGCCAGCCTGAGCTACATCACAAGTTCTGGTGCAGTCGGGGTTACAGAGTCAGATCACATCTAAAATTTAAAAAAAAAAAATCCAAAATAATAGAAGACTGTAATGTACAAAGCCTGCTCCTCCCTGGGCATGACCCCACGTCGCTCTCCTTCCTGTTTCCTGTACCTGAACTGCTAATCCTCTGGCTCCTTGATTAGAAGGGAGCCTCACTCCATCTTCATTGATGAGAAGATGGCGTCGCTGAGGGACCAAGGGCTTTGTCAAGTTCACAGAGCCAAGGTGTGCCGACCCCAGGAGCAAGCCCATGCTGGGATTTTAGCTAAGATGAAAATCACCTGGTCCTGGTCACACAGGTCACATACAGAGACTGGGAGTTGTGTGGAACCTGGGAGTCAGGGAAGGTGGACCGGGATAGAGACAGAGGGCAGGGCCCCTAAGCAGATTGTCCAGAACAAGCCAGAGAAGAGATAGCAGGAGCCCACCCTTATATGACTGTGAGAGGGCAGCAAGGGAGGTGTGGGTGGGGCATGGAGTCCTGGGTACTTCCAGCAGGAGCCATGGGCCCAGCCCTACCCTCTGCCCCAGCCCCCCAGCCCCCAGCCCGGTCCCAGTGTGGACTGCTTGACATTTCTCAGCTGACCCTGTGGCATGCCTCCCTGCCAGGCCCACGTCCCTTCTTGACGGCACATCCATGCGCCAAACACTCCTGAAAGGCCCCACACTGTCACTCCTGTCTCACCAGCCTGACGGGAACCGGCTACGGCAATTGCCAGCTCTTCCGTAGCAAGGAGAACCATCCCAGCTCATTCCTCCCTCTCCAAATTCCACTGAGTATCATCCCAGGCCCCTCAGGCCTGCCCCACGGCACCCGCACACCACAAAGCCCATCAACACTAATGGCCTCACCATCGGGGGAAGATGCTGTGTGTCCGGGGACAAGGCACAGAAAGCCAGGGAGGCAGAAAGTCCAAGCCGACAGCCCTTCTGAGCTCCCAATGCTTGACAGGTCGTACGCTTTCCCACCAGCCCCCTTGGAGCTGGCTTAGCACCCAGAGCAGACCCCACCGAAACGGGCTCCTCCTGGTGAGCCTTGAAAACAGCTACAGAGTCAGAAAACCAGAGACTCAGGCCCAGAACGGCCTCCATCACTTTGGGGATCAGTAACTGTCCCCCGTGCCCCAGCAGTTCCTCAGCCAGACTTGCCCCACTCACCCCTCAGAACGAGAAGGAGCCACCCTTCTCCTCCCAAAGGCCCAGGCTACTTGCCACCCAGTACAGCATCTCTTCTGAAATTTCACGGCCACACCAGCCACACATCCTCAGGAGGGGGCAAGACTGTGATGTTTGGGTGGTGGCCAGAAGTCGTGAAAGACAGAAAGGCTATTCAGCAGGCATGGACATGGCCCCCCTCCCCCGGAGCCAGCCAGATCCTTATACTTCTCTTCCCAGCTAGAGCGGACATAGGAACTATAAAAAGTCACTCCTACCCCCCCCCCCCGAGTCCCTTGCATGCCAGGGCCACAGGCAGCCCCCCTTCCCGAGGGAGCAATCCCTCACTCCTTACCTGTGCGTGAAGCTGGTCGCTTGCTGTCCAGCAGAAGGGGCAGGCGGGCTGTCTAAGCTACTCCAGGCTTTCCAAGCCCAGGCCACATCTTTCCTCAAAGCAGCCCCTGGCCACCCTCCCAAGGCATGCCCATCTCGGTTACATGAATGCAGGTGCTTGTGGGGGTGTTCGGAGCCCGGGGCAGATATTCTTAGAGGTCATCGGCCACTAGCCCACCCCAGGGGACCACTACCCCAGAGCAGGGCTCCACAGCCAGGCAGGGGCCACTGTCATCTGTGTGAGTATCAGGCACTGTGCTCAGACTCCGGCTAGGCTGGCCGCTCTCAGGCTGAGGCTAGGTTTATTTTTAGAGCCCGGCCCTTCCCTAGACGCCAGGATCCCAGCTGAGATTTCCAGCCACTCAAACTAGCCCATTATGGGCAGAGCTGTCCCTGATTGGGAATGTTCTAGAAGGGAGTGGAGACCCTTAGAGGATTTGGTCCTACTCATCCCCATGTAAAAATTGAGGACTGGGCCTGGGTCCCAAGGTCTTTCTGTCGCTAGGCTGGCTAAGCCTGGGATGAACTGAGGCAGGGTGCTCCCTTCTCTGGACTGCCTCCGTTCCCTCATCCCAAAGATGAAACAGACCAGATCCACCTGTCCAGAGCACACCTGGGTTGGTGTCACCAGCTATTTCTATTCCATGCTTTCCCCAACTGGGGTCACACAGGGGTCCCATCACACACACACCCCTTGTGCACATCACAAAGTACTGGACCATCAGAGCTCAATAGCCTTCCCCTTGGGTGTACTAACGTCAGCCCGCTCCTATCCTACAAGCTCTCCAGAACAGCACACATTTGATGGATGGAGTCCAAGGTTTAGGAGGGTAAGGGATTTGCTCAGAGCCCCACCCAATGGTGGCAGCCTGGGGCTCTCCATGACAGAAATTTGCTAATCTTTGCAAACTGGACTCAGCAAGCTTTGGCCTCAGTGTAGTAGCAACGTGTTCCCATTGCAAACACTGGAACCTGAGCTGAGGAAGCTGGACCTTTACGGCCTGCCCACTGGCCTCCTGGGCAGGTGTTGCTCCAGATGCCTCAGAGCCTCCAGGCTGATAGCACGACCTCCGTTCTTTGAGACTAGCCTGTGTCCTCAGAGTCCCAGAGGGCTAGGGTCAGACACCCTTGTCCCCCCACCTCCAGCCCCTGCTACCTTCTCGGGGAAAGAGAAGATCGACTGACCAGATGGTACAGCAGGGTAGCTGGGGATACAGGCAGAGATCCCCTCCCCACACGGAGAGAGGGGTCAGCGTTGGCTGTTCATGCTGCAGGAAGGCTTTCTCTGCCATGCTCACAGACTTCTTATAAATCCCACCCCTGGCTCCTAGACTACTCTGACGACAGGGCCTGACCCCTTGAGGCACACAAGTGGCCAGCCCCCAACCTCCCCACCCTCACCCCCCAACCCTCCCCGCTTGCCAACCCCCATCCCCACCTAAGGAGTTCTACCAGATAAGCCCCGCCCCTGAGGAGCTCCAATGTCCAGGCCCTGCCCTACAGAAAAATCCCTGTGCTTGCCCCAAGATCAGGCCACATAATCCCTCCAATCCTAGGCCACCCTGGAAAATTCTGCCTCCCGCCACCACCTAAACCCTATATAAACCCTGTCTTTTGCTCAGTTTTCTGCTGCTTCTCACCCAAGCAGAAGAAGCCACTGTCATGGGTTTTTTGTTTTTGTTTTTTTTTTTTTTTGCTTTGTTTTTTTTTCCCCTCCCAATAAATTTCTTGCTTGAGGTTTGTTGTGTGGTATGACTTTGTGGTATTCCTTGGCTCCTGACTGCCAGGACACCTTTCCATCTGAGCTGTAATACTTACGGTCAGCCCACTGGGGGACTTCCAGTCTTGTATCAGGAAAGAGGGAGCCCCTTCACCCCCGTCCCCACTCCTCAACCATGGCCATGCATTTCAGGATGGCTCACCAGGCTCAGCCAGAGGATTATGCCTGGCCTGTATTACAGAAATGCCTGGGGAGGTAGCGGCCGGTCCATCTCCCCCTCACTCGCGGGAGGAGCCAGGACGTCCCCCACCTCACAGAATCAGGCCAGGGCCAGCCAGCCTGCCCTGCGGGAGTTACTGCTGGTGTCCTGACTTGACTCCACACACTGCTCCCCCACAACAGGGAAGCAGTCCCCAAGGCAGGATGGTTGCCTCAAAGGGCCCCAGTGCCTGCAATTCCTGTTCAAGGACAGGGTCTCCCAGAGGAGGGGGCAAGACATGATGGGCCCCCCATGATGTCATACCACAGGGCCATTTCAAACTGTTTTCTAAAAATTATTTAATATCCTGGGGAATGGTGGGGAGGGAGTAAAGTAGATTACAGGCTGTAAATATAGAATGATTTCAATTTTGTCTAAGACATATATTTATAGTTGGATACGGGAGCTGGTGCAGCTCCCAGCACCAGCCCGGTGCCAGTGCTGCGCCAGGACGCTTTCCTTTTCCTGTTGAAGTTTTGGTGGGTTCTCCTTATTTTACACCCTGAGGAGGGCTTGTTCAGGATTCAGAAAAGGACAAGAGACACTTCTTAAAAGGGTTTTTTCTTAGCCCTGCCATCCCTAAAACACCATCCCACCATCCCCGGTCTCTTGTTTCAGAGGAGTCTGTGATTGACAGGAATGGTGGCCATGGCAACCACAGTGACCTCTGACCTCTAGGAGGCTCCCAGTGTCCCCTGAGTTGCCTGCTTCATTGAGGCAAGAAGTGGCTCCTGATCCCAAGATACAGGCACAAGCCCTCCCTGACCCAGCGACCTCAGGAAAGTGAGAGCCAGGCCTCACTGTGGCTGGTGGAAAAGGCTAGCCTTGGGAAGCCCCTGGAGACTCATGGGAGGGCTGGGCACTTGGACACCAGGGTCTCCAGGGGAATGATTTGGTGATGTCATTCTGAATGTATGCTCTGAGGAAACCACAGTCCCTGAGGCCAGTCAGATTGGCTCTAGAGGGAGGTAGGCAGGGGCAATGCCTTGATGGACAGACACCCAAAGATGACTGTGAATGAGGAAAGGCAGGGCCAGCCATGGCGAGGGGGAGCTGGCTCTAGAGATGTACAGGCCTGATGAGTGTGACTCAGGCAGGTCCCTGTTCTCTCTGGCCTCAGTTTCCCCATCTGCTCAACCAGAGGTTCAGGCTGCAGGACCTCTAAGGGCCTGTGCACCTGACTGCAAGAGGGCCTGAGGGTATCCCTAGCAGGTGGGCACACTGCCCCTGGCTTTGATGTAGAGGGCTGTGCACTTGTCCGCTTGGCACCAGCCAGTCACCTGCCTGGGCAGCTCTTCAGGGTCCTGGGGACCAGGTGGGCCAGTGCTGTGAGTGTGCTGTTAGCACATGTTTGCGTCTTTCTACGGTGGCAGAATTTATTGAATAACAGTTCTCACGGTTCGGTGGTTTCAATGGCAGCAACGCGCTTAATGTCCCCGCTCTCCTTGATGGTGAGGAGGATGCGCAGGCTTTTGCTTCGATCTTAATTACTGATATTAACTCTCCAGTCACACACGGTAAACCTCGCTGTAGAATGTGGATAGACAGAATGGCTGCCGAGGGCTAACAAGGCAAGGTGCTGAGATCAAAGCTGGGAAACCAATGGGGACTCAGGAGCCTCCAAACTGGTAACGAATCAAGCTGAGCTGGAGAGGCTGCCAGCCACTGAGTCAGGCTCGCGAGTCGGAGCTGAGCCTCAGGAGTGAAGCGAGGCACAGGACCAGGTCCAGACAAACAAGTGGATGGATGGCGGATTCTAACGGTGAATATGAAGATGGACATGTGGCAGTCCCAGTAGGCCATATCAACAGTGGGAACAGAGTCAAGCTGAAGTCCTGGGATGGTTAGGAGTTCTCTGCCTTCCAGTTCCTTGGCACATGCACTGGGTGGTCAGGTTGACCAGTTGGTGGGAACACCACCACAGCAGTGCTAAATGTCTACCTCTCTATGAGTCCAGGTGAGGGAGTTCTAGCCTTGCCTTGGTCTAGCATGTCTGATAAGTTCTTGGGTCTGTTTTTCCTGATATGATTTTGCTATGCTTGTGTGCCCCTACAGTCCCAAATCACCCCGATAAACTTACAGGATGGGCACCCTTTCTAGTCTTAAGAATAAGCCATTTGTCAGTATGTGTTGCAAAGATGGTACCAGGCAGATGAGCTGTTCATGTGTCCTCTCACGTGTCCAGCCATCCTCCACCCTCAAAATGAGTCCAAAGCTTCTTGCAAAATGGAATCTCTCAGGACAAGACACAGAAAGACGACTGTCTTCCACATATGAAGTAACACAGGGCAGGGCACAGCCTGGTGTCCACAGTCAGAGGGAATCTTGCTCTTAGGAGCTCTCCAAAAGTGCTGGAGATGGACAAGAAGACAGCAAGAGGTAAGGAGGAGTGTCTTGAGTAAGTGCAGGATTGTGGGGGGCACAGAGCCAGAGATGTATGAGGAGGAAGGGAGTCAAGTGTAAAACAACTTCCCAAATGGGGCTGGAGAGATTGTTGAATGGTCAAGAGCACTGGCTGCTCTTCCAGAGGACCCAGGTTGAATTCCCAGTACCCACATTACAGCTCACAGTAACTCCAGTTCCAGGGGGAATCTGATCCCTCTTCTGGCCTCTGCGGGCACTAGGTATGCATGTGGTGCAGATATACACGCAGGCGACATACTTACACACAGAAAAATAAAAGTTTAAAAGAAGAACTCCCCAAAGCAGGCACAGGGCCCCTGTTCACAGAAGGAGAGCAGAGACTGCTCCTGACAGTTGGTGCCAAGGCTCCGCCATCAAGGGCGGCAAACAGAGGCTGCAGACAGCAGGGATGGCCTCGGCACACACAGCATGACCTTGAGCTGAGCAGACTGTCCAGATGCCAACAGACCGGTAAACCGAAGACAGGAGGGTCAAGGTCAGGTGACCTATCTACGCTCCCCCAGCACCCCCAGCTTCTTTCTGTCTGGAAGTCTCATTTCAAACCTCTCCGCACTTTATGCTGCTTCTGCTGAGAAGTCCACCCCAGGCGTTCTCACCGTGCTTCCCTGCCTGGGATGTGACTGGCTTTGTCTGGCTTCTTTTTCTCCTTCTCCTCCTTTTTCCTTTTTCTCCTTCTTCTTTTTTAAAAGGCTTATTTATTTTGTTTTTGTGGATGGCTGTTTTGCATGTGTACATGCATATCTCTCATGTGTTTGTCTGCACTCTCTGAGGTCAGAAAGGGCATTGGATGCCCTGAAACTGGAGTCGTAGATGGGCGCCAGCTACCATGTGGGTGCTGTCATTCAAACCTGGGTCCTCTGCAAGAGCAGCCAGTGCTCTTAACCGCTGCGCCATCTTTCCAGCTCCTCCCAGGCCACTTCTAAGATCCCCTCTATACCTTCAGTCATGACAGCTTCAATATGACATGGAGGATGGCTTTCTTTATATGTATCCCACTTGGTTTTACAGGCTTGTTAGTGTCATTTTGTTTTGTTTTGTTTTTCTTAATCAAATTAGTGCTCATTCTTACTTCTTCAAGGGTTTTCTTCTGCAACCTCAGTCTTCACACTACCAGCTACACAAGGATTGCCTGATGTCGTTTTTCAGATCCCCCCCCTCTCTGTTTGTGTGTGTGTGTGTGTGTGTGTGTGTGTGCGCGCGCGCGCGTGAAATAAAGAAATAAAAATGGATAACCCCTGTAGACAACACCTGAGGTTGACTACGTTCATTGCACACATGTGTGCATGTATGTGTGAGGACTAGTGACCAACCTCAGGAGCTGTGTCCAGGTGTCATCCATTTTTATTTATTTACTTACTTACTTGAGACAAGGTCTCTTGCTGTCTTGGAACTCAATGATCCAGTTAGGCTGCCTGGCCAGGGAGCCAAGGGTACTCCTGTCTCTATGTCCCAGTGCTGGGATTACATGTGTGCACCTCCACGCCAGGATGCTGTACATGGATGCTGAGTCTTGAACTCAGGCTGAGTCTTGAACTCGAGCTTGCTCGGCAAGCTCGTTACGCACTGAGCCCTCTCCCCATGCAGGTCTCTTTTTTCAGTATTTTGTTTTCCAGCTGTTTTGCGTTTGCAGAATTTTTACAGAACCAGTGTGGAGCTCCTGTGCACCTCAGACTGCTTCTCTACTGTCACTTGTCACAATGGGGGATGGCTCACAGTGAATGAACATATTTTACACGATTGTCAACCAATGCACATACTTTATACAGGTTTCCTGGAGTCTTTACTGCCCCAGGATCCTGCCAGGAGGTATTTTATAATTTCTTGTCTTTTTTTTCTTTGCCCTTTCATGGTTTTAAAGTGTCTACAGCTTTGTTTCTGATGCCTTTATGGTGTAAAGGCTTTCTGTGTAGATATTTCATAGACTGCTCTGTAATTGGGGCTTTAATATGGGTTCTTATGGTTAAACTGAGGATGCAGGTTTTGAGAAGGAGGAGGAGAACCACCAGGGAGAAATGACCACATCCCCATCACCTGGGACACATGCCATCAATGGGACATTTCTCTCCTGGTGCTGGCCACGTGACTTGGTCCTGTCACGGATAAAGCAGCTGTCAGTTTCTCCCTTGCAAGCTCGCTCTTCTCATGGGCCCACCCTGTAGTCTTTAGGGGAGAGCCATTGTGCTCCTTACTCACTTCTGGAGGGAGGACCCCCCCTACACACCCTTTCAACATGGAGTCCCTGCTACATGGTTGTCTTGGGAGCCCTCAGCCTGGGAGATTTGAATTCTCTCCCCATCTGCTTGTGGCTTGTGGAGGTGTGGACTCATGGATGAGTTCTTGCCTTACACCTGAGTCCCCACACGGCCACTGCTATTTTGGTTACGGCTCACATCAGTCCATCCTTCCCGGGCCGCTCTTTCATTGGCTTGTGTGTCTTCCATCCTCCCTCACTTCTGGACACAAGGAGATGTTCTAGGCTCATACTGTGTTTTCTGTCTCTGTCTTGGAATCTGCCTGTCAAGGCACCCTGAGAGGACAGTAAAAAGATAGACTGTGTGTGGGCTTCTCCAGGATATTACTGCCTTTAGGTGGTTGCAGCTGGCAAAGCAAGGAGTGTGTGTGTGTGTGTGTGTGTGTGTGTGTGTGTGTGTGTGTGTGTGTGTAAGTACATGGGAGTGCACACACATTAGTGGAAGCCAGAGGCCAACATTAGGTACCCTCACTCACTCTCTACTTTTTGAGACAGCTTCTCACTGCTCCAGGAGCTCCCTGATTTGGTGGGGCTGGCTGGCCAGCGAGTTCCAGGGATCCTCCTGTCTCCACCTCCCCCGCATTAGGATTACAGATGTACATGACCACACTGACTTTTAACATGAGTGCTGGTAATCCCAACTCAGGTCCTCATGCTTGCCAGGCAAACACTTTCCCCACTGAACCATCTACCCCACCCCCATAATATCATCTACTGACCATCACAGTATCACAGCCAAAGAAAGACTCCTGCTCTTCACCTCTCCCATCCCTCCATCCCCCCACCAGGTCTCTTGTCAATGACTGTTTGGTTTAAGAAGCTCTCCCTCTCCTCTCTGCAGCACGCCTCACTAGGAAGCATGCTCAGCTCAGCCTCCTGCACCAGCAGCGATGAGCATTCCCGATGCCTCACACGGCTTCCTCCTGACAGCTCATCCCTCTTTATGGCTGAATGATACTCGGCTGTAAGGACTTGGTACAGTTTAGCCATCCTCCTACCGGCCGGTGTCTGACAACTGTGAATAATAGCTCTATAAATAGCCGTTGCAGGTTTTTGTATGGGCATGAGTTTTCAAGTCCGTTAGGTGGATACCGGGAGAGCAGTGGCTGGATTGTCAGGTAAGCCAGAGGCTGGCTTTGAAAGAAACTGTAGAGCAGCTGCCTCCCTCTGAGTAGCCAGGCCGGTTTGCATTCCCTCCAGTCAGGGACACAAATTCTAGAGCTTTTTGCTCTGCATCCTCTCCAGAGCTAGGCAATGTAAAAAAGCTCAGCTCAAGTCCCAGACCAGGTTGGTTTTCTTCTGCTCCTCTTTGACAAGTTTTACATTTTCCCGTCTCCCATTTGGGTCCCAGATCTCCACTGAGCCAGTTATCACATAAGGCCCTTCTCGACTCTTTCTTTTTCTTTTGTGCATCTGAAAGTATTGCATATGCCGCATGCAGGTGGCACCTACTGTTGCTGCCATATGCAGGTGGTGCCAACTGTTTAACACCATTGGTGCAAAGACCGTTTTCCGCCTGGTTCACTTCTTATGTTTTCTCTGTTCTTAGGTTTGGGTGACTTCTATTGTCTTTTCCCCCTGTCACTTCCGGTCATTGTCACCACCCAGTGGGTTTATCATTGTACCTATTATAGATTTTATTTCTCAGACTCGCATTTTTTTAAATAGGTATTTTTTTGTTTGTTGTTTGTTTGTTTTGCTTGGGCTGGCGAGATGGCTCAGAGTTTCACAAAGCCTGCTGCCAAGCCTGAGGGCCCCAGGAGTTCAATCTCTGAGACCCACACAGTAGGAAGAGAGAGCTGACTCCTGCAAATTGTCGTCGGACTTCCATGCGCGTGCTGTGCTATGTGCACGCGCGTGCACACACACACACACACACACACACGCGCGCACACACACACACACATAAACAGATTGTAAAAGAGGCCATCTAGATGACTGACCAGTCCCTGTTGGTGAGAGAGGCGCCCTGGGTCTCGATGGGCTCCCCCATCCTTAGCTCTGCCTGACGTACTTACTGGCTGTTTCATTTTCCTTGACTGAGCTGTGGCAAGCCCTCCTGCACCCCTTTGCCATCTGCCATGCTGTGCCTTCCATTTGCACCCCGCCCCCATGCACACACATTCTCATTCATTCTTTTCTCCTGCAACAGAACCGAGTAGACACCCTATCCCGATAGAGCCGGGTCTACCAGAAACCTCCATCACACTCCCATGCCTGGGCCCAAAAAGCATAGCAGGAAGTCCCTGAAATGCAGGAGGTGAAGAGCAGGAAGCAGGGCTCACACTGGCGACTAGATTCTGAGTCCTCTATCCCGGGATGGGTCCAGAGCCCCGAGAGAGCAGTCACATGGGCTCTGAATTCCTAAGAGGGGTTGGCCTGGAAGAGGGGCTTAAGTGTCCTTGGAGACTGACGGAGTTGAGAGCCGGCAGCTCGGCATCTTCAGCACCCATTAGGGCTCATCACTCCTGATAGCAGGGCTTTAATGATTGGGCTGGCGAGATGGCTTGGCAGGTAAATGAGCTCCCCCACAAGCCTGGTGACCTGGGTTTGATCGCCAGAACCCATATAAAGGTGGAAGAAGAAAACCAGCTTCACAAAGCTATCCATGTCTCCAGGAGTGACTTGGCATTGTGTCTTTCAGAGGATCTGGGAGATTCTGAATCCCCACCTTTAAGGGACAGAACGGTGCCTGACACCCGCCAGCCCCCAGGTGGAGAAGCTGAGTTGGCTGGGAGTCTCAGGGAACACTCTGCTGCCTCTGCCCTGCAGGACTCTCCCCCATTCCCTGGGCCAGCAGGCACCAGGGTCAACAAGATGGCTGACCTGTGGCTGCCGGAAATGCTCCTCACACAGGCTTAATGAACTATTTGTAAATTCAGTGGCAAGTCAGAGCCTCTCCAACTGACATAATTGGCTGTTTGTTTTCCTCTCTTCCCAGAGGCAGGCGGGAAATAAGGAACGTTAACAGTTGCTGAGTCTATAGACCTTGGCGGATGACCTGGGGGTTGCAGGGTGGCCTCCTCCACCACAGCTTCTTCTCCTCTTCTGTGGACCCAGCCAGGCCAGGGGGAGGCCTGTACACTTGGGTACCCACTGCCAACCACAAAGCCCATCCTCAGAAAGTATACCAGCGCTTCATAAAAACCCAAACTCTCAAAACCAGTCTCTAGAAATGTTTTTCAGGGTTGCCACTGACACATGCAATGGATACCTCCAGGACGCTTCTCTTGGAGGAGTCGGAGGGCGTAGATGGCACAGAGAATGGGAGACTGCAGGTCCTAGGTTCAATTCTGCCTATGCCACACCAAGCCACTGGGAGGGAGAGGACTCTCTCACCTTTGCTGCCCCAGGGAGCCCCTGTGGGTTCTGTCGTTCCCCCAGTTCTACACGGGTACCACACTCAACACCTCACCACTTTTCTCATAACAGCAGGGCTTTTGTGCAAAATGACTCTTATTGCCCATGCAATATTCCGTTGCACACACACACCTGCTAGAGACTGTTCTTAGCAAATGTTTCTGGCCAGCGGCGTAGGCTGTTTTCAAGGCCCTGTTTAGACAGAATTGCCTTGTTCTGCACCTCTGCACACATCACCGGTGATTCTTCAACAGAAAGCCCTCTAGGGGAATTGCCGGAAAGAAATAATCAGATTTTTCAAAGCTTATCTCTGGTGTTTCTATTGATTTTACAGTTAGGAGCTATTACCCTCGCTCTGCAGACGGTAAGCGATTTCTTTCCTACCATCTGGGAAAGGCTCTCTGCACACCCTTGCCCTCAGCCCGCGCTACCTGTCTCCAGGCCTTCCGCTCTCCCAAGACATTCCAACCTTGAGTAGTGCCCGGGGCCTGCCTGACTCTGGGCTCTGCAATGCACATTCTGAGGCTAGAGTCTTGTGGTTGGGGGGAGGCTCCCTTCACTATTGGGATTTGCATGCCTTTATTCTGGACTGTGAGCAGCATCCAGGCAATTGCAATTTCCCCAATACCTACGCCTCTCTGTCTCCCTCTGGGGCTGTCTCTCCAGCTGATCGGCTGACCCTCCATTCACCAGGCTGTGAATTAATTACTCACAGTATCTGTCAAAGAACTCAGGAAAACAATTTTAGAAAAGAAAGTCCTTTTTCTCGCCTGGTGGCTTTTGTTGTGGGGGCAAGGGATGGTTATGAATTACATCAGAGCTATTCTGGGATATGTGGGCAGGGCAAGAGCCCCAGCTCCACTCTGAGCAGGCACTGAATTTCCAGGTACCAGGGATTGTGCCCTAATGTCACCCTAGTAGGGATAAGAGTATCGCCCTGAGCTGCTGGGTATCTACTTTCTGAATAACCTTGGTATGGAGAACTGTCATTAGGGAACAGGATGCCCCCAATTCCTAAAGAGCATCTAGAACAATCTTTTCATTAAGGAACTAGGAGCCCTCAAGAAGGGAGAGGTTATTCCTCACGACAGAAGGGACTGATGGCGGCCTGGGCACTGCAATCTTCACCCCTTCACCAGGTGACCCCTTAATTTATAAAGGGGGGGCATCATCTTAGGTTGGTTTCCCTGGAAACAGAGATACTCAGCATAGAAAGCACTGGTTGGGGAGGGCGCTCCTCAGACACTTGGGGTGGGCTGGTCAGTTGGGAAGGTTCTCAGCCTTCCTAATGCGGCGACCCTTTAACACAGTTCCTCGTGCTGTGGTGGCCCCCCCAACCCTAAGATTATTTTGTCGCTACTTCATAACTGCAGTTTTGCTGCTACTGTGAATCGTGATGTAAATATCTGATATGTGACCCCTGTGAAAGGGCCATTCAACCCTCAAGGGGTCTCAGCCCACAGGTTGAGAACTGCCGCCATAGATGCTTCCAGTAAGTTGCGTGGTGGCCTCATCCCAAACCCTGAAACCTGAGAACCTGACTTTCTTTGGAAATGAGGTCTCTGCCCATGTAAATTACACATCTCAAACTGCAGTTACTTGGGACAACCGGGAAGAGCTGTAAAGGCAAGGCCATGCATCCTCATAACAGAGGAGGAGGAGGAGACAGGGACCAGACAGCCACATGGTGACATATGGCAAAGTCTGAGACTGGAATGATGGGGCCACAAGAACTCTGGAGCCATCGGGAGCTTGAGCAGGGAGGAGGGCCCTCCAGGAGCTGATGGAAGGGAGAATGCTCAGTGGCCAAGAAGCCTTCCGGCTTTGGGCATCCAGTCTAAGGGGCTGTGCGTTCTTTTGCTTTAAGCTACTGAACGCCGAGTGCTTCTGTGTGACAGCCTCCAGGAGCCAGCACCATGCATCGGCAGGATGGTGAAGTCAGGGCAGAGGGGCTTGAATAGATCCTCTAGGGAGCTTGAGGGCTGGGTGGCTCTTCGGAGGTTTCCAGTTGCCTGCAGGGAGGCATGAGACCTGCCTATGACTCCCCTCATCCAAGCCTAGGCCCAGCTCAGGTGCAGCAGAGCTTGGTGCTATTGCTACACTGTGACAACCGTGGGGAACCATGACTCCTAACAGGAAAGAGGCGCGGCAAGTCAGGGGGAGAGAAGGCTCGTGCCAGCCCCATAACAAAGGCTTAATCATCTCCTTCTGAGAGTGTGTGAGAAGCAACTGAACACCATCCCCGACAGGGTGAGAACGCCGCCCGCCCGCCCGCCCGGTAAAATACGGCAGGAGAGAATAAAAAGCAAACGCACCCGCCTCGCTAGCAATCAGAAGGCAAGATGAAGACAATATTATCCTCCCCCGAGTCAGGGTGGCTCGTGGTGCAGGGAGGGGCGGGGATCTGGTGTTTACTTAGAGAGTGAGGTGCAGAGAGGCGGAAGTCTCCAGTGGAAGTCTCACACTCGAGCTGCACACTGTACCTTCTCGTGTAGGCAGGTTTGTGCAGTGGAGAATCTCAGCTGAGCCACTCCACAGGTGCACGGAGCACGGGCCAGCCTTGGCTACCGCACTATGCTTCACAAAGCCACACACATGGCGCCTTCATGTGTGCAGGCCGGCGCCTAGCACACCAGCTGTGCTGGGATTCTCAGCAGCATGCATGAGGGCACAGCTTGGAAAGGCCTCCACAAGGACACTTGGCAGGCCAGCTCTAGTGTGGCCTTCACACCAATGAGGATGTGAGCAGACCGCACTCAAGGCGTCCTCACACTCCCTGGTCTCTGCTCAGTGGTGACCTTGCCACACTCTCTCTAGGGAACAGAAGCCACCAGGTGAAGCTGACCTGTGCCTTTTTCACACATGTCCCCTACCACAGGGGGAGAGCACATTGCTATCCCCATACAGACCCAGCTATGCCCCTCATCTCTCTTCCCATCCATTTTCCCATCCGCACACAGCACCCCAGTCATCCTGCACCCCAAAGAAAAATCTTGTCCTTGAGTGTCCTTCAGAGCCCCCACCCCAAAAAGGGCAATGTCCTCAGTATCCCTTGAGGTCTCAGGTCACCTCCTGGCATCCTCCCGAAGGCCCCTTCTCAGCCTCCGTCTGCCTTGCTGCTAGGCAGCTTGCATATCCCTTGCCCACGGCCCTTCCTCTCTCCTCTTCCTCCTTTTTCTTCCTCTTCCCTCTCCCCATATTCTCCCGCCTCCTTTTCTCCTGCCTTCTCTGCATGTGAAAACCAGAGAACAACCGCAAGTAGTCCTCAGGCACCATCTGCCTTGAGACAGGGTCTCTCATTAGCCCAGGGTTTGGCAGTTCAGCTAAGATGGCTGACTAGTGAACCCCGGGGGTCCACATCTCTGCCTCCCCAAGCCTAGGATCGTGAGTGTGTACCCCAGACCCCAGCTTTTTTTCGTTCCACGAGGGATCTGGGGATCGAACTCAGCAAACACTTCTGGCGGGAACATCTCCCCAGCCCAAATCTCAATTAGTTTATTTTTAATTGTAAAAAATTATTTTCATGTATGTGGATGCTTGGGCTGCATGTATATCTGTGCACCATGTGGAAGGCAGAGAGGGCATCAGATCCCCTGGAAATGGAGTCACAGACAAGTGTGAGCTGCTGTAAGGGTGCTGGGAATTGAACCCGAGTCCCCCATAAGAACACTGCTCTTATCTGCAGAGACATCTCTCCAGCCCCTCATTTAATTTATTTTTGGGGTAAGTTATATGTAGCACAGACACGTGGCTTTGAGCATTTTCATTGCACCTGGAGAAGTATTGGGTCCAACACGCAGCTGTGCAGCCCCCATGACGTCACCCCTAGAATGTCACCTCCATAACTGTCTTCATTCTGCAAAACCAAGTCAGTATCTGTAAATGTAACCCCGGAAGCCTCCATCTACTTCCTGTCTCGGTGAACTTGATGACTCTGGGGACCTGTGAACATGGAATTGTTCAGTGTTGGTCCGTTCTCCTATTTCCCAGTCGGGATAACAGGCGTGCACCACCACATCTGGCTTGGGAGGTGCTGAGCACAGAACTCAGTCTTCCTGCCTGTTGGGTGCACCTCACACTGAGGCACATCCGGCCCTTGGACTTGATTCTTTCATGAAGCATCCAGCCCCCTCCCCAAAGCTATAGCAGATGTCAGGATCCATTCCCCCTTCAAGGTTGACTCTATTGTTATCCAGCCCATCAGTTTGGTGCTTGCCAAGGCTCAGCGATCACTGGCATTCTCCATTCCACAAACCCGGCTGAGCACCAGAGAGCATGCCGGATACCACTGAAGGAGCTTGGGTACCACTGAGGCAGAGTCTGTTCTGGCTGTGGCCCCAGAAGCAGAATGGAAGCCAGCAGCTTGTCATGTGATGTAGGACATGAGCGAGGTCATCTGTGAAGGCTGAGCAGGACTGAACACAAATGACACTTCCTGAGTAGTTACAGTTACTGTAACCCTACCCCACATCTGCTCGGTGCCTGCTGTAGATTGTGCGTTTTTCTGAATGACACGCATCAGCTTCTAGGGAGCACAGTCAGCCTCCACCCCTCCAGGGGGTGTCTCAGGCCCCACTTGACAGAGGAAGACACTGAGGTAAAGAGAAATGACCCAGCACTGGCACATCTGGGCTCGGCTTTGCCGAGTCTCCACCTTAGGCAGCCAGGCTTGGAGCTGCAAGAGTCTCGGGGGGAGAGGGGGCGCTGAACTATCCTCCCCAACAACCAGAGCTACCCCTCCCAGATATGGAAGGATGTGGCTGTTAGCCTGACCTCGGAGGCACAAGCTTTGCTTCTAGAAGTTTCCAGGCCTTGCCCAGGCTTTCAGCTGGATAGGGATTGTTCAGGAGAATCAGGATTGTCCAAGAGTGGGCTCACCTCAGAGAGAAGAAGGGAAGCCGTGGACTGGGCGTTTTAACAGGTGTGACAGCCGTGTGGCCTGTTGGGTATTAGCGGGTGACGGTGGAAGCTCTGGAAGCCCTTAACCCTTGTGCCATCCAGCGCCGGAGCTTGTCTCAGGCCACTTTGCATCGAAGCAGGCAGCCGCTGAGGGAAAGAGCCCCGGTGGAGTCGCATGGTGTCTGAGAGGCCAAGCTGCAGTCCTGTGCCCAGCATGGTGGTCCAGACCGGCTTCCTAGAAGCACACCTTACAGCTGGTAGAAGGAGCAAGCCACGTTCCCGGGGTGGCTCAGCGGAAGGCAGCGGCTGTATGGCAGCAAGGCCAGTGGCATCCTTATCCAGGCTATGACTAACTGGAAGTGACAGGCGGCAGAGCAGGAGCAGGTGGCAATTCATCTGCTCTGTCAGACATCAGATCTGCAGCGAGGACCCCCTCAGATCCCTGGGGCCAAGGGACCTTAAGCAAGAGGGCAGGCAGGGCTATGTGGAGAGTAGGGCGAGGACATTTAGAAGGGCTTAGGTAACAGAAGGCTGGCCCCTGTGCTTGGCCCCCGGCTGGCCATCCCATCCCAGCAACCCACTGTGCCTCTCCACCCCAACAATGGATGGACCCCAGCACTGTGTGGATCCAGATGACAGGACCAATGAGGATGCAGGCTCTCTCGGTCGGGGATTGCTGTTTACCACCACAGTGCTCTGCAAAGAAGGGATGGACTTCCCTGGGAATGACCAGCACCTGGTGAGGACTTGGGGTTCAGCAGAAAAGAAATTAAACTAGAGATATCATCAAGGCTGAGCCCCCAGGGCTAAACCCTGAAGTCTGACCCCAGACCAGGACTCCTATCTCTCCTGAATCCCAGTCCCACAGTTCCCAAGCCTACCGCTGTATCTTGACCTCCAACCTCTGACCTCTACCCCCGCCTTACACTGGCTCAGCAGCCACCCCCAGCATGCCTTTGCTGTCTCCTTTGTTATCAGGAACTTCAAACAGTTGCTCACATCACACCCAGAGGTGAACGCATGATGCTCGCTGGCTTGCTTGCTTGCCTGTGCTCAGCTGGATTAACCCACTGTCTTAGTTAGGGTTTCCACTGCTGTGAGAAAACACCATGACCAAAAGCAACTTGGGGAGTGTGCTGGCTGGTTTGCGCTGGCGTCCTTTGGGAAGAAGGAACCTCACTTAAAAAAAAAAAAAATACCTCCATAAGATTGACCCGTAGGCAAACGGTTAAGAGTCTTGTCTTCATTAGTGATTGATGCGGGAGGGCCCAGATCAGGGGGAGCAGTGCCACCCCAGGGCAGGTGGTTCTGGTGGCAAAAGAAAGCGTCACACGGGGGAGCAAGCCAATAAGCAGCACCCTTCCAAAGGCCTCTCCCTCAGTTCCTGCTTCTAGGTTCCTGCCTTGAGTTCTTGCCTTGACTTCCCTCAGGGAGGGATGAAGTGTTACCTGAGAGGTGTGAGTCAAATAAAACCTTTCCTCTTCAGGTTTCTATTGCTCATGGTATTTTATCACAGCAATAAATCACAGTCTTAGCAAACTAAGACTGGGGAGGAAGGGTACCTTTTACCTCACAATTTGTAACATCATCCAGGGAAGTCAGGGCAGGAACCCAAGGTAGGAAGCCGGAGGCAGGAACTCAAGCAGAGGGTGTGGAGGGGTGCTGCTTACTGGACTGGTCATGGCTTGCTCAGCCTGCTCTCTTATACCACCCAGGACCACCAGCTCCAGGGTGGAACTACCCACAGGATCCTGGCCCTCACACATCAATCACCGAGAAAAATGCACCACGAGCCAAACTGGTAAGGCATTTCTCAATTGAGGTTCCCTCTTCCAGAATGACTCCAGATTGTGTCAGGCTGACATAAAACCAGCCATCACACCCATTTGTACAGTGAGACCTTCTGCCTAGGTAATGGTGCCACTCACAGTGGGCTGGGTCTTGCCGCATCAGTTAATTTAATTAAGCCAATTTCCCCCAGGGATATGCCCATGGGCCAACTTGACCTATGTCGACCCTCACTGAGAAACTGGGGGCAGCGAAGGAGCCCGGCTACCCTGCCTCTCCCCACCACATACTCCACCCTCCGGCCTCTCCCCTCTGTGCACCAGGGAGCAATATTTCCGGCAGCCTTCACTCTTACTGACTACTCTTCACCAGCTGTGGCTTCTGGGATTTACTGGGATTTTCTGTGACACGCTTGGCAATCTAGTTGAGGAATTGGACAGTTTAGCTGCGGAGTGAGATTTATTCGGGAGTCACGCTCTGTCCTGAGCCACAAGGCTCCTCTTCAGCCGGCTCTGGGGAAGAAGGGTGCTCACTCTGGCCGCTCTGCTGTTGACGATCTGAGTGGCGTGGGACTTGGGAGCTGTAACTCAGGTTTCTTCAAAGACACTGGGAAACTAGGGCTGGGAAAGCATCACTGAAGTAGCCTCAAGAGCCCGAGGCAATTTTGCCAGTAGATAAGAGGAGCTGACTGTGGCAGCATGGGGGGCGGTGGGGGGGGGGCTCCTATAGGGAGGAGCTTGGCGGCCTTTGCAATCTACGGAAATAAACAAACTGACTATAGGGGACTTCCACCTCAGCCTACCAGCACCTCGCCCCCTCAAACACTCACCCCACCCCACCTTCTCAATGGTCCTTCTCTGTATCTGGATGCCACCGTCTTGGCCACATGGGCCTCTCTACGTATGGGGTCTGAGTACCTGCCCTGCCTCTGAGGTTGAACATGTTTTCTCAGTCTGAGCTCAATTGTAAGGCCACCTCCGAGGGCGACATCCCTGTCTTCCTGGCCCCGTGTCCCTGTTCCTCCTCTGCCCTTCCAGCACCTTTTGCAAGGAATTTGTAGTACTATGTATGTGTGCATAAATGTGTGTGTGTGTGTGTGTGTGTGTGTGTGTGTGTGTGTGTGTGTGTGAGAGAGAGAGAGAGAGAGAGAGAGAGAGAGAGAGAGAGAGAGACCTCATGTGCTTGTGTCCCATGCAGGTAAGCACCTTCCCTGTAAATATTGATTCACCCACCAGATAAAGAATGAATACCAGGGCTGGAGAGATGGCTCAGTGGTTAAGAGCACTGACTGCTTTCCCAGAGGACCCGGGGTTCAATTCCCAGCACCCACATGACAGCTCACAACTGTCTGTAACTCTAATTCCAGGGGATCCAACACCCTCACGTAGACATACATGCAGGCAAGAACACTAACACACATAAAAATAAAAAAAATAAAAAAAAATAAAGAATGAATACCAGGAGATCACACCTTTCACTGGGAGTCTATGCTGGGTTCACTGCCAGTTAGGTCTGTGGGAGACAGACCTCTCTATCAGCCACCTCACTGAGTGCTTCTCAGAAACCAGAAGGGCTTAGTGAGGCAAGTGGCAGAGTGGTGTGACCACCCTGAGATGACAGCAGGTAGGGTGGTCTCCTCTGCCTGCCTGTCCACACAGCCTGGGCAGCTGAAGGAGAGCTGAGTCCTGCTGAGCCCCGGGGGAGCAGGTGCCGAGGACTGTCATCCACACTTAGCACTAGGAGAGGGAGAGGAAAGACAGGAGGAGGAGGGAGGGGGAGGAAGAGGGGATGCAGGGAGGGGAGAGATGTGGAGGAGGAGGGAGGAGGGAGGAGGGAGGAGAGGGAGAGGGGACGCAGGGAGGAAGGGGAGAGATGGTGGAGGAGGGATGGGAGGGAGAGGGGACGCAGGGAGGAAGGGGAGAGATGGTGGAGGAGGGATGGGAGGGAGAGGGGACGCAGGGAGGAAGGGGAGAGATGGTGGAGGAGGGATGGGAGGGAGAGGGGATGCAGGAAGGGGAGAGATGGTGGAGGAGGGAGGGAGAGGAAGAGGGGATGCAGGAAGGGGAGAGATGGTGGAGGAGGGAGGGAGAGGAAGAGGGGATGCAGGAAGGGGAGAGATGGGGGAGGAGAGAGGGGGAGGAAGAGGGGATGCAGGGAGGGGAGAGATGTGGAGGAGGAGGGAGGAGGGAGGAGAGGGAGAGGGGATGCAGGGAGGAAGGGGACGAATGTGGGGGAGAGGGGAGAGGGTGGATGAGGGAGACAGGTAAGGATGGAGGGGGGTTCAGGGAGAGAAGGAGGAGGAAGGGGAGGCAGTAGAGGAGGGAGGAGGAGAGAGTGGAAGGGGAGGGGCGGGAGCTAAGAGGAAGGGAATGGAGAAAGCTGTCGGGGTGAAGGAGAGAAAGACACTTAGATGTTTGTGAAGGAGGCAGCTTCTGTGATGGGGACCAGGAAACTCCCTTCTAGTCCTGGACTCAGGGGTTGGGGGCGGGAGTTGGCTCTCTGCACTCTTCTTCCTGTTTCTGGAGCTGGGGAGGTAGGGTCCTGTTGGGCCAGGATCACAGAAAAGTCTAGAAGCTCCCTGGAATAGAAGCCCCTCTGGAAGCCATTAGGCAGAGTAGCTCAGCCTTGGATGGCCCAAGGTTGTCCTAAACCTACCAAGACCCTGGGCCCTGGGAGACACAGAGGCCTCTGGTGGGTCTGAGGCCCACGCTTCAGTCCTGAAAAGGCAAGGTGCCTGAAGGGAGACATCAGCTGCCAGAAGAGGTAAGTTCCGAAAGCGTTTACCTCAGTCCAGACGGGTTTAATGCACAAGGTCCAGCATCAGGCTCTCCACACATCTATCTGCAAAAGGAGGTGGTGTCGCCTGCCCACACAAGCAAACACACCCGAGGGGTTGGGGGTTGGGGGGTTGACAAGTATGGCGGCGTTGTGACTCTTCCAAAGATCCGCAGGCAGCCATCCACAGGGAGCCTGCCCAAGGACAAGGCTAGGAGGCCATCCAGGGGTATCCAGCCAATCCAAATTCAGCCTGGCTTTGCCAGAGAGTAGCTGACCTTGGACAAGCACCCTTTCTGGATGCCGGATTCCACAGCTGTGAAACGGAAGACACAGCGGGACAAAGTGCCCTCCTGAGTCCCGAATGAGATCCTGGAGGTGATGGGTCTACACAGGGCCTGGATGTGGCTTCAGCTGTGTGGAATCTTCTGGCCCGGCTCCCTCCTTTTCCGTGTTTCTGGAGGCCTGAATGAAGCCAGTGAGTAAATCTAGTCAATGATATTTTCCCTTCCAATACCTGAGTACAGGCAATAGCTCCCATTAGCCCTCCTGCTCCAACAAAAAGCCACAAGAGATGAATGCAAGGTGGCGATCCTCAGTGTGACCAGGGACTATCTGGACCCACCAAGGCTTCTGTCACAACTCCACCTTCATCACCCTGGACCCTGAGCCACAGATGACAGGATCCCCAGGACAGCCAGAGAGAGACACCCAGTCTGGTGGCAACACACAGTAGCTGCTCCCCCGCAGGCCTCCCCCGCCCCACCCCTCAGCACCCGGGACATGCGGCTGTGCCAGATGCCAGGATACACCGGTTCAGCCTCGCCAGGCACACTGAGCAGAGAGGGAGCGAGGTCATAGCAGGATAACATGAGAGATAATTAGTGGTTTTTGTCAGTAACATGTTAATCCCACCGCTGTCTGCGCAGCCCAGGCTCCGAGCCAGGCGCCAATGGAGAAAATGAAATTTCCTAACCTGTTCCAAGCACTGGCTCTTCTCGAAGCCCTCAGCCTCCGCTGCCCACTTAATCCCAACAGAGTGATGAGGGAAGGCCTGTGACCCACTTACCGATGAGCACAGAGGCCAGGAGAGGCTGAACTGTGGGAGCTGATGAACCCTGGATTTCTGGTCCCCATGAAATGCTGGGTGCTGGGTGGTCCCTGCCCTCCTGGAGCCCTGTCTGGTAGATCTAGCTGTATTGTTGCTGGAGTTTTCCTGCCTGGCCCAAATCTCTGTCACCCGCCAGTCCCACAGCCGCTCAGACCCAACCAAGTAAACACAGAGACTTATATTGTTTAAACTGTTTGGCCTAATGTCTCAGGCCTCTAGCTATCTAGTTCTTACATCTTAAATTAATCCATTTCTATAAATCTATACCTTGCCACGTGGCTCGTGGCTTACCGGCATCTTCACATGCTGCTTGTCATGGCGGCGGCTGGCAGTGTCTCCCTCCGCCATCCTGTTCTCTCAGTTCTCCTCTCTGTTAGTCCCGCCTATACTTCCTGCCTGGTCACTGGCCAATCAGTGTTTTATTTATTGACCAGTCAGAGCAATTTGACATACAGACCATCCCACAGCACAGTATGGGGAATGGTATGGCCATCTGTCCTAGCAAATCCCCAGGTAAAATTGGGGAAGGCTTCCTGGAGGAAGTGATACTTGAACTGAGACCTCGAGAGAGATTACCGTGCCACAGCCCCTGTCTCCATTCATGCCTGGGTCTCTGCCACACTGGGTACTACTACAAAACAAGGCCCAGGTCTGGCTTCTCCGGGTTGCTGGGGCCACTCAGCTTGAGATGCAGGAATCACAGGGGGATCCAGGCATGACTGGCAGTGTGGGCTGAGGCAGAGGGCAGCAGGGTGGGGGAGCCTGCTGCTCACCCTGACACACCAGCTCTGCGGGGTAAGACACAGGGAGCTGTTGAGGAGTCATCAGAACCGTCAGTTCTGCTTCTTGGCAGAGTTTTAGGCCGGTGACTGTCCCCCGGTGCTGTGGTGTGCCCAGTGGAGCAGGTGACCTGATAGGCCACAGCAGCACCCTTCCAGGCCCAACTTGCAAATGGTATGTGGGAGAGAAGCTGAGATATACAAGTTGCTGGCCCTGCACTCTGGCTGTTCTGGAAGAGGGCTTTTTCTTTTTTTCTTTTTTTTTTTTTTTTGTTTTGTTTTTCGAGACAGGGTTTCTCTGTGTAGCATTGCACCTTTCCTAGGACTCACTTGGCAGCCCAGGCTGGTCTCGAACTCACAGAGATCCGCCTGGCTCTGCCTCCCGATTGCTGGGATTAAAGGCGTGCGCCACCACCGCCCGGCGGCTTTTTCTTTTTTATCTTCCTTTGTCCGCGGCTTATCCTCAGAATGCCACTGGTGTCCTCAGTTGGACAAGCTGAACTGACATTTGCCTTACAGCAATCTGCTGCCCTCGCCCTCCCTGTCTCTAACACAGAGCAAAGGTAGGCTGGTGGTTATGACGAGGGACAGGCTTGCTTCACCGGCAGCCGCTGTGTGGTGTCTAAGCTGGCCCTGTGGTGAACTGCACCATGGTGGGACTCAGACTCCCATGCCTCCAGAGCATGAATAATAAAAACAGAAAGGCCACCACTAGCTCTCCAAAGGCTCAGGCCAAAGGCTGAGGTGTAGGAGCAAAGAGGGTGGTCCTGGGTCAGGCTCTGCATCCCTATGACCTCGATCCCTGTGTCTGTAAAAGGCCTGGAACGAGGCGATTGCCAACTTCACAGGACCGCTGTGAATGTCAGTGTTGTGTCTACAAGTGCTGCCGAGGTGTTTGGGACACAGTAGTGCCTAATAAGTAGTGAACTGTTACCTCTTTGATGCCCAGCAAGCATCTTGTGTCCGCCACCACCTAAGCCTCAGAAACCCAGGGTGACAGGAGATGGTGTAGCCTGGATCCTGTGTGCTACCAGGACTTCTGTGACTGTATGTGTGTGTGTGTGTGTGTGTGTGTGTGTGTGTGTGTGTGTGTGTGTGTGTGTGTGTGTGTCGCGGGAACCCCCTAGAACTTGAAGCCACAACATCCCCACAAAGGGCCATCAGGCCAGCTCACTCATCTTGGCTCTGCAACACCTCAGGCCTAGAACTTGGTTTGAAATGGTTTCCTCTGGCTTCTCACAGACAAGTGCAAGCCCTCTGGAGGAGCTGGGGTGGGGTTTGAGGACCATGAGCACTGGACAGGCAAGCCACTGAACAAGGAAATGGGGCACGTGAGTGAGATCCAGCAAAGCCCCTACATGGCTGAGGCAAACCCACAATGTCTTTAGACAGTAGAACCTCTAGACAATACATATAAAATGAAGGCTTAACAGGATTAAAGAAACATCAAAGGGGGAGGATTAAAAAATAGGAGCCAGGAATGGCAGAAATAATCAAGCAGATTGGAAAAAGAATAAGGAAATTAATAAGTCAGTAATTGTATAAATTGGTGTAATTACTCTGGGAAGCAATTTGCCATTATCTAGTAAATATGGGGTGATCAAACCATCATCCTACTGTCTCCCAGGAGACAGGTGCCAAATTTCTGGAATCCCTGTTTGAGAGGGTTGGCTGGTTGGTTGGCTGGTTAGTTGGTTAGTTGGTTGGCTGGTTGGTTGATTAGTTGGTTGGTTTGTTGGTTGGTTGGTTGGGCTGGGTGGGTGGGTGGCTGGCTGGCTGGCTGGCTGGATGGATGGATGGATGGATGGATGGTTGGTTGGTTGGTTGGTTGGTTGGTTGGTTGGTTGGTATGAGAATGTCTCCTTAGGTAGCCCAAGTTGGCTTTGAAGTTAGAATCCTCCTGCCTTAGCCACCCAGAGTTATAAGTGTATGCCATCATGCCCTGCCTGGGAGTGTTGTTTGTAACAGCAAAACCCAACCAACCAACCAATCAAGAAAACACAATAGAACTAAAGAAAAGAGGGAAGCGGGGAAGAACAGGGGGAGAGAGATGGGGGAGGAAGGGAGGAAGGGACTTAGGGAAAGGGAGGGAGGAGCTTTTCAAAGGTAGAAATGTCTGGTCTGGGGAGGACTTGACTTACAAGGTAGTAGCTCCTCATCATAGGTAGGAGGGTAAACTAAGGCAGATGACTCCCTGTGAGTCTATTTAAGATTCTCGGAGCTACCTAGCATGGGGTCCAAGTCTGATATCTCCTGAGACCCCCGGCTTTGGGTCAGGTACCCGGGCCCCATGCACGGTGGCATGTGTATGAACGGCAGCACATAGGGTGACTGCAGTTTTCTTCTCACTCCACCTGTGTGCCAATACGCAGCCCCACCACACCAGCTCCCTGGAGCCCCGGTCTGCATGCCTGTCTCCCTGGCATCTGACTCATATGTTCCCAGGAACATGGAAGGCGTCCAAGCCCGGGTCTGTCTGGCCCTGCAGACAGAGCTGGGCTCCCTGTGCGAGGGGCTGGCTGCCTCTGCCCCTGCTTATGCATGCCCAGCCAGACCTGGTCTCTCCAGGCTGCTGCCTGGGGGGTGGAGGGTGGCACCCCTCTACAGTCAGACAGTCCTGGGAGTCAGGCTTGCATCTTCTAAGCCGTGTGACCTTGGTGAATGAGTCAAAGTCTCTGAGCCAAAACTGCTCATTTGCATAATGGAGAAAAGAATAAAGGCCCTTGGGGCTGCTGGGGGAGTGGGGGAGCTGTGTGATTTTACAGATTGGAAGACTCTGTATAAACAGGCTAGGCTCAAGCAGGGGCTCCTAAACCATCTGAGGTGGCAAACTCCATTCCCAGGTCTCCCTGTGCTAACCCACTTCTCTCACTACAGCCAAGTCACCTAAGCCACAGAGGATTCTGCTCCACAAAGGACAAAACTGAGGCCTGAGAGGAAGAGAACGCACAGGGGACATCTCAGACCTGAGAAACCACAGGCTTCAATGCACTGCTGTGCGCTTGAGGACAACCTTTGCCCTCTCAGACTACTCTGAGAGATTCCTACTCTGCTAGATTACTCATAGCTCTGAGGGGCACCGGGCCATAGGATGCCCTATAGCTTATACCCTTATGGCCAACCAGGAGAAGCCCTGCCTGGGATGGCCTGTCCCCAGAACTGCAGTCTGAACCCCAGTCACCAAGCAAGGCCAGCTTGGTCAGCCGAATCTCGGTGACCTGCCACCACCGCAAGTATGAGAATGACATGGTCGCCTGAGTGAGCTGCCGCGGTCGGGTGCCTGCTAAGCTGACTTACTTCGGCGACAACCCACAGATCTGTTCTCTGAGCTTTGCTCCTTTATCAAACACAGAGACAAGGCCAGCATGCACAGGCAGGGCCCTGGAGAACGAGCGGGCAGCCTGAGGATGCTATGCTTATGTGAAGCTCAGGGTCCCTTGCAGCGCACCACACACACAGTCAAGCCACACCGCCAGACCTGCTCTGTCTGCTGGCCGGCTGGCCTGTCTCCATGCCCAGGGTCTGGCCCAGCACCATGCTGAGGGACAGCGTCTTTTCTATATTGGTTTGCACATTGTGACTCTGACTTTCAGAGTGTTGCTTGAGGTCAGCTTGCTCTTAAACCTGGAACTTGTGCCTCCTTGTTGTCCCCATGATCCATGAGGTCAGCCCCAGTGGGAAGAAGCAGGCAGATGCTGGCTTTCCCTTCCTCTCATACAGTATTTGCCCTGAAGCCAATGTCCAGGCTTGCAGGCTGGGGACATGTGGCTTTAGCAGAATAGGAAGAAATTATCTCCAAAACACAGACTGGGCATCCCCACATCAGCACACTAGGGTCCCATGTCACCTGTAGGCAAGCCAACGCAGCACCAGGATGCACTGGCCAGGGAGACAGGCACAGCTAAAGGACCAGAGAAGAGCCAGGGGTCAGGAAGGGCACCTGAGACCCTGACCTGGCCTCTGCCCACTAGCATAGAGGCAAAGATGACAGGAGCAGAGGTCCCTGCTCATGCCAACCTCTGCCCCTGCAACACAAGGACACCGAGGCATCAGAAGGCAATCCCACACCCTCTGCCAGGCCGCTGCCCTTCTCCACCCAGGTGAAGTGTCTGGCAGGCCAGAATGCCAGTCTCAGCCACGGTGGACATAGTCTTTTCCAGCTGTCCTGCACCAGTCCCAGAACCTGACCATCCGCTCCGAGGGCAGGCTGGGACAGATAGTGACAGCAGTGAGTCACACATGCAGGAGAGACAGCCTCTGTGTGACCTTGCCCAGTGCGGGGACAATGGAAGCACTGTTCCAGATTGCGATGACTTCCTGTCTGGGTGAGAATGCTGTTTCCGATTCTGTCCACCAGTCACTGCCAAGCCAGTCACTGCACAGGAGACAGGAAGCCCAACCCTTAGAGGGAGTCAAAGTAGGAAAGCGCTCTGTGCCCCTACTAAGTGCCAGGCTCTATTGAGCTCGCCGCTTGTCCAAACGTGGTTCTTATACAATAGGTATGGCTGTCCCCATTTCACTGAAGGGCAAAGTTGGCCTTGAAGACATGAAACCCCTCGCCCAGGGTCAGGCAGCAGTATGGAACCCATGATTCCCCCGCCCCCATTTGGTCGTCTATCAATTTGTCCATTTGTTGTTCTGGTTCTGTGAGAGGGAGTCTTACTATGCAGCCCAGGCTAGCTTTAAGCCTGTGATTCTCCTCCAGCCCCCCGGTTGCTAAGACAACAGGTGTGTGGCCCCATCATTTACTTGTTCGTTCACTAGTCCTTGACTGCCTGGTCTTTGCCAGATACTGTGGGACTTGAAAGCTTCTACTCAAGCAGCTAGGTCATGCTGGAGCTGTATGAATGCTCTACCCTTGGCAGCTGTTCGTGTTGTGGAGGGTGGTCCCCGTTCTGATTTGCCATTGCTCAGATGTTAGCTGTCGATGTTAGGAACGTCACTGTCTAAGTTGTCAGAGAGACTGCCTTTAGGAGAAGAGTCCTGCCTGGGCTTCTGTCTCAGTTTGGATTTCTATTGCTGTGAAGACACACCATGACCACGGCAACTCTTATAAAGGAAAACGTTTCATAGGGCTAGCCTACAGTTTCAGAGGTTCAGTCCATTATCGTCATGGTGGGACATGGTGGCATGCAGGCAGACAGTGCTGGAGAAGGAGCTGAGAGTTCTACATCTTGACTGTAGGCAGCAGGGAGAGACTGTCTCACTGGGCATGGCTTGAGCACATATGAGACCTCAAAGCCTGCTTCCACAGTGACACACATCCACCAACAAGGCCACACCTACTCCAACAAGGCCATACCTCCTAATACTGCCAACTCCCTATGGGCCAAGCATTCAAATGTATGAGTCTATGGGGGTGAGGTGGGGGCCTACCTATTCAAACCTCTACAGCATGTATTCCTGAACAAACTGTTGCCACCAGGACAAGTGGGGGAAAGGAGGTATGTTTGGCTCCTGGTTCTGGGAATTCCAGAGTGGATGGTGTAGAGGCCAAAGGAGGCACAGGGCTTCCAACACTGAGAGATAAGGAGTACCACCATGTGTGATTAGAAAGCTCCCCAAAGGCCCGTGGCTTGGTGACCAGCCCCTGGTGCTACCAGGAAATCATGGAACCTTAGAAGATGGAGCTAGTAGAAGAAAGTCAGGTTGCTGTGGCTATAATCCGATAGGGTATCAGATGCCTGCCCTGTGGCTGAGGCTGGCATTCTGGCTCCTCAGACACTTCACCTGATTGGGGCAGGGCAGTGGCCTGCTAGAGGCTGTGGGATTTCCTTCTGGCACCTCAGTGTCCTTGTGTTTCAGGGGCAGAGGCTGGCATGAGCAGGGACCTGGAGAGGAACGTGTCCCGCTGACACTCCCTGATGATGTGCCCGCTTCTTCTTCCCGCTGCCATGATGAAGAGCCTTGTTCCCTT
The DNA here is from genome assembly GCF_007827085.1 of Peromyscus californicus insignis. NCBI lineage: Eukaryota > Metazoa > Chordata > Mammalia > Rodentia > Cricetidae > Peromyscus > Peromyscus californicus. The sequence goes on from NW_026294503.1 coordinate 49,231,641, forward strand.
ACATACCCCTCCCATGGGGCACACGGGTCCCAAAGCAGCAGAGACAACTGACCATGGGCCAGAACCTCTGAAACCTTTGCTTCTGTAAGTCGGCTTTCTCTGGCATTTTATTATAGAGGAAGCCGATGAGCACAGCTAATCCTATGAAGCCATCAGGATTCAACACAGGGCTCTGACCATCAGCTTTCTTGAACCATAGTCACCTCCCGAAGGCTCCCAACTCCAGCAGCTTCCCTGCTTGGGACCTCACTATGGGGGTTCATCTCAAGCGGAAAGTTGGGGAACAGACCACGACCAAGCTGCAGCAGAGACCAAACTCAAGGCCAAGGGAGGTTTCACACAAAGCTGGGCGGTGCACCACCACAGTGGAGTAAAAGGGATATCCCGGATTTCCGCTCCTCCTTTACCTATAGACGGGCCTCCCTTGAAGGCAGCCACGGCTAGCTGGGTGTGTCGGTCACTTGCCTTGTTGCTATGACCAAAGACCCTGACAAAAGGCCCTTAAGGAAGGACAGGTTGATTTGGGCTTGCAATTTGAGGCTGCAGATCATCGTGAGAGCAGGACCTTGAGGAAGCAGCTGGTCACATGACTTCTGCCGTCAGGAAGCAGAGGTCTGAATGATGGAGCTTGGTTTAACCTTTTCTTTTTTTTAATGCAGTCCGGGACCCCAGTTCATAGAAGGGTGCTGCTACGTCCAGGGTGGGTGGCCTCGGTTCACCTCACAGGCATGCCTGGGGCTTCTCCCAGGTCATTCTAGATCCTGTGTGGCTGATGAGATTAACCATCACACCGATTCTCTTGCTCTGGCCAAGTGTGTGAAGCGGCATAGCAAGCCTCTTGTCTTAGATCTACAGCCCTGTCACTAGCGGGCCGTGGTCTGGGGGACTCCCTGGACCTATGGTGGTGAAGAGGCAGAGCACACTTTAGGGAAAGGCCATGGGAGTTTGTGGCTGTTTGTTACTGCGGCATCACTGAGGTTAATGACCCGTGCAAACCTATCACCCAGCTCCAGTTCAGGTCATATCATGGCATTGATTAGTTCCACAGTGATTTACTAAGTACTTCTCTTCCTGCCCCAGGTCTGCATTCCCTGATGGCAGATTTGAAGGATATTGTTTAGACAAACTCTGGTCCATCTCATTCTCTCCCAACACACTTAGGGGAAAAGCTGCAATGTGCAGAATCCAGGCTGCAGCTGTGGCTCAGGGAGAGGATGCTGGGTACCAAAATGTGGACCTAGAGAGCTACCTTCCAGAACCTTCCCTCCTCTCTTCTCCTTCTGACCACATGCCTGTCCTCAGGGACCTCTTCCAGGTGCCAGGGGCCAATGTGGGTCCTGCCAGGGTTTATGGCTCTACCTGGGAGCCATGACACCTTCTGGCCACTGTGGGTCCCCATGCCCACAGCCACAGTCTTTGTGCTCATCTCATGAGGGACGCAGTGGGGACTCTGGTAATTGGATCTGTTCTGGGAATGAGAACCACCCAAGGGATACCTCCCCCTTGCCCACCCCAGTCCATTAATCAGCATCCTGTCCCCACACTGGTGCTGTCTTTAATTGGATGGAGGAGGCAGCAGGCAGTCAGAGGTGACGGCTGTGCTGTTCCAGCCCACACACTCGCTGGTCTCAGACACAGCCTCGGCAGGCTCAACTCTTCCTTCACTGGGGCCTGGGCACTACTGCCCTGTGACACCCAGCTTTGATTGCCCTCTAAGACAGACCCAGAGGGTCAGACATCCCCTTGCTAAGTAGCATCAGCTCAGAGCCAGCTACAGAGGGTGGGGATAGACAGGCTGCCACTGAACTGCAAATAGTAGGCTCTACTCCCACGGACATGGCTGGAACTGAGCTGTCACTCTGGCAATTCGACATCCCATGCCCTCCCCGCTGCAGGCACAGGGCCACCAATAAGTCCGTTTCCCCCTTAAACTAGTTTAAGTTGGGTGTCTTTCATACAATCTAAGGAGTCTAGACAGGCCACCCACGGAGACTCAAAACTTAATTGCATTCGACTTAACTCTGAACATCAACAAGGACGCAAGCAGCTCTGGGGGCCATTGGAAGCCACGGTTAGGAAACCCATGGCAAGAGGCCTTATTCATATCCCTCCTGGGTCTTTTTTGCCCAGTGATCTTGGAAATGGTCTCAGCACCGTACTGGCTGAACCCACTGCAGACACAATTCAGAATATGAACCAATTCCAAGGCCTGGAAAATGGAACACACTGATGGGCTTAGCTCAGGTCACATGCTCCGTAGGAAACCCACCCATCATTTGAGAGTACCACAGGGAAAGACAGGGGTGGTGGGATCTAATGACATCGGGAATCTGCCCGTCACCCTCGGTGGGACGTGTCAGCCTTGGAAGTTGATTCCTTTGTAGTTCTTTGCCATACCTTCTTAGAGTTCTGCCTTCCACCCTGCAGAAGCCCTTCCAGACCAGAAGGAAGGGCTGCCAAGGTCCCTGAGGTGCAGAGCCTGGAGCCAGCTGCAAGGCCTGGCACGGACACTGGGCTCTCACTCTCAGTTTGGGTCAGAATCATCATCTTTATTCCTCCATGGGCGGCTTGGACCGTTCTTGGAAGGAAGAAGAATCCATAGGAATGTTAGGTAGCTGAGGAAGGACTCTGGTGAGCAAGTGCTGGTCAACACCCACTTGTCATCTCCCTCTGAACCATCTCCTGTGTTTGGGGTGGGAGTAAGGGCGTGAAGAAACTTATTTCCAGGACCAGGGCAGGAGCATCCTTTTCATACCCAGCTAGCTTCATCTTCAGACTCTAAGAGTCCTTGCATCCCAGGAACCTTCACACCTCAGGAGCCCTCAGACCAAGGTGCCTCACACTCAGGAGCAGCCCTCACACACCAGGAGCCCTCACATCTCAGGAGTCACCACACCCCAGGAGCCTACACTTCCAGGAGCCCTCACACCTCAGAAACCCTCACTCCCAGGAGCCCCCACACCTCAGGAGCCCTCACTCCCAGGAGCCCTCACTCCCAGGAGCCCTCACACCCTGCTTCAGGAGTGGGCTGGGGTCTAGGGACCTCAAAGCTCATCAGGGCCGCCAGAGCGTCATCCAGAGAGCTCCATGCTAGGCATTGGCAGGATGCTCATTTTCCCACCAGCCTCTGTAACAGCGTTGCCTGATCCCTAAGATGGATCACTGTTCAAACCACACAACAGCCTCTCTGTTATCTCAGTATAACCAGCCTCCACGGGGTGATAAACAGCCCCGAATTGAATCGTTCCTTCTCCAAATTAAACTCTGTGGGGCCGGAGGACTGCCATTACCTTAATTATATTCCAGAATTTTCCATTCATCTCTTGCCTGGTGCTGCAGGTCCCATGTGGATCTGTCTGTGGACAGTGATGGACGTGCAGTCCTGGAGCCAGCAGCTGGCAATGTCCCCCTCGTGGATATCTCTGCAAGAGGCTCTAAGCAGCCTCGGGACTCTGCCTCTCTTCATCCTGCTACAGTCTCCAAGATGAATCACCTCACTAGCGTGCCAGCCTCCCTTCTAAATGCATGGGGGTTTCAGTCTGCAGGTTCCCAGCCAGGGGCCGGCAGCCCTGGGACATCATTGGATTTATCATCTGGTTCTGGCATCAACAGATCACTACATCACTGTGGTCTGGGTTCTTTCGTTGCTGTTTTATTGTGGTTTTGAGACAGGGTCTTACTATGTTATCCATAACTGGCCTCAGATTCACTATGTTCAAGGCTGGCCTTGAACTCTGAGTACTGGGACTAAAGATGCTGCCACACCCTGCTTATTATGGTCTGAGTTTAAATCCAGAAAAAGGGTGGGTGCTATCTGAAGTCCTGCCACAGCACCTGTCCGTGGACCTAGGGTATTCCTCGGGTATTCCAAGAGAGAGGGGACAGGGGACTCTTTCTGGAAGACAGGGATAAAGCAAAGATGGATGGATATAGGGAAGATGGCCTGTGGGACTGGGTCCAGAGTTGCTCTCATATCACACAGCTGGAATGTCCTTGGGCTTCAAAGCCCACTCCTGGGGATCTGATCTGAGCAGGTCAGTCAAGGTATCTGCACCCACCACATGGCCCCAGCAGCTGCTGAAAGGGTCCAGCAACTAAGTGGCTGATGCTCAGGGAGGAGGTGCTGAGCTACACAGACCGATATCCACACATCTGCCCATGAGTTCCATTTGCAAGCAAGTCTCGGTAGCAAGTGATAACCAAGCTCTCATTTTTCATTAAAAAACGCTTACAGATGGTCCTTGACTTTGAATGCTTCCACCGGGGAGGCATTGACTTTGCAGAGTGTCCTGTACATTCAGTAGAAGCCAGGCTTCAGATGTTGGAGGATTTGGGGGCTAGGGAGCCTCCCTGGAGCCAGCTCTAGCTGCCTGGGGTTCCACGGGCACTGCCAGTGTACCCCCGGTGTGCTGTGTTCCCGAACTAGGAGGCTTGCTGGGCTAGGGGGATTTGATCCACTTCCAGCTTACCGTGGGCTTACCAGGGCACAACCCCATCAGAAACCCAGGACAGCATGCACACTCACACACACTATTGCAATAGAAAAATCTGGCCGAAGAGTCACCAGTATGTAGACAGCACTTACCCTGACTCTCCCTTCCCAGGCTCTCCTGAGGCCTGACCCCCATCAGCTTCTGCCTCAGCACCCCTCCTTCTACGTTTTAGGTTTTTTTGTTTGTTTGGTTGGTTGGTTTTGTTGTTGTTGTTGTTGTTGTTTTGTTTTGTTTTTTCCCAAGTAGCTTAACCAGTTCCCTAATGCACCAGAGTCCTATCACAGAGCGGTCCCCACAGAGTTCTCCATGTTTATGCTCTCCCACTTGGTGAAGTCTCTGCTAAACTTGGACCCTGAAGAAAATCTCCTGCCCTGCCCACTGTGCCCTCCCTTCTTACAGCAGAGGGCCCCCCCACACATCTGTAACCCACTGACATATTACATTTTGGTATATGCATGGTCAAGGGCCTAATTCCCCACTACACACCCTCTCCCCACCCCATCCCCCTTGAAGAAATGTCCTAGATCAGGGACTTTAGCTCGTGCATGGCTGTGTCTCAAGGCATGGGGATGAGCCAGTTCACAGAAAATACTTGAAATTATTCTGTTTTTCAGGAGCGTTGAGACCATTCAATGGGGCAAAACATAGCATGCCCTACAGATGCTGAGACAGCAGGACTTCCCTCTGCAGAAGAAGCTAAACCCTTATCTCACGTTGTAGTCAAAGGCTAATCAAAACAGACTCCTGATCCAGATATAAGAGCTGAGATGATGATAAAACTCTTAGTAGAAACAGGAGTGAGTCCTCATCACATTGGGTCAACCAGTGGTTTCTTGGACCAGACCAACAAAGAACACAAAATAAAATAAACTCTATCAAGATAAAAAAAAATCTTGGCTTTAATCCCAGCACTCAGAAGGCAAAGGCAGGCAGATCTCTGAGAGTTCTAGGACAGCCTGGTCTACATAGTGAGTTCCAGGACAGCTAGAGTTAAATAATGAAACACAGTCTCAAAAAAACAACCACCACTACCACCACCAACAACAACAACAACAACAACAACAAACAAACCTTTGTTTTAAAAGAAATACCATCAAGAAGTAAAAAGGAATTTTAAGAATGGAAGAAATAATGACAAACTACATATCTCCTGAGAATTCTATCTTTGTTACATTAAAAGAAACTCAAGCAATTCAATAAAAAGACAAATAACCAGCTGGACAGTGGTGGCGCACACCTTTAATCCCAGCACTTGGGAGGCAGAGGCAGGCAGATCTCTGAGTTCAAGACCAGCCTGGGCTACAGAGTGAGTTCCAGGACAGCCAGGGCTACAGAGAAACCCTGTCTCAAAAAACAAAAAACAAAAGAAGACAAACAACCCAGTGCAGTGGGTGTGGTGGTGGCTCTGAGGGTTCATCTCAACTGTCAACTTAACTGGATTTAAAATCACCTAGGAGACACACCTTCGGGTGTTCCAGAGAGGTGTCGCCGAAAAGGAAGACCCCCCTCCCCGACTAAGGACGATCCCATGAACTGGGTTCCCACACTAAATAAACAGAGAAATTGAACTGAGCACCGGAATTTGTCTTTCTGCTTCCTGGCTATGGAAACAATGTGAGCAGCTGCCGCACACCTGCCGCACATCTGCCGCACGCCTCTGCCACGTGCCCTCTCAACCATGGTGGACTGTGCTGTCAAACATGAGTCTTCCTCTTACTTGTCACAGAATGAGAAAAGTAACTAAAACAATGGCACAGGCCTGTGGAGGGTAGGCGGAGGCAGGGGGATTGTGAGCTCAGTAATTAAGTAAATACACACATCCATGCATACGACCAACCTAACACAGACAGGTATACGATTTTATTTGACCCTTTCTCAAAGCAGATACACAAACGACTGATAAGCATTGCCATATTTTCCTCTCTGTTGCTGTGATAAGACACATCTTGGCTTTAATCCCAGCAAAGGGCTTGTTTGACTCATGCTTCTGGGTTATTACAGTCCCTCACTGAGGGACGTCAGAGCAGGAACTTGAGGCAGAAACCCTGGAGGAACACTGCTTGCCACTCAATCGTGCTCAGCCAGCTCTCTTAGACAGCCCAGGACCACCTGCCCAGGGAATGATGCCGCCCACAGTGACAGTGGGCTGGGATCTACATCAGTTAACAATCAAAGTGATCCCTCACAGACACACCCACAGGCCAGTGTGATCTGGGCAGTCCCTCAGTTGGCACACCCTTCTCAGATGACGCTCAGCTGTAGCAAGGTTACAGTTAAAACTAGCTGGGACAGCACATAAAATGTTCAACATTCCAGCTAAAGAGATGACTCAATGGTTAAGTACTTGTCTTGCTCTTCCAGAGGACCAGAGTCCAGTTCCCAATACCCAAGTCAAGCAGCTCACAACCACTGCTAGCCTCTGTAGTCACCTGAACTCATGCCTGAGTGTGTGTGAGCGCGCGCGCACACGCGCACACGCGCGCACACACACACACACAATGATGATGAAGAAGAAGAAAGAGGAGGAGAAGAAGTATAATTTTCTTTTTAAAAAAATGGTAGCCGTGAAAAACACCCAGCGGGCAGTGTCCGGGGCCCATTTGTACTGCTGCTACTCAAATCTCCACGTTACTCAGACTTGTGTGGCTGTGACAAGCTGCTGAGAGAAACACTATCAGGGAAGAAAGGTTTGGGTTGGCTTCTGGCTACGGAGGCTTCAGACTGAGGTCACTTGGCCTCCTGGCTGTGGCCTGTAGCGAGGCAGAGCCTCATGGTGGAGCGTGTGTTCAGGGCAAAAGTGATTAGCTGATGGGCACAGGAAGAGGGGGAGGGGCTGGGAACAAGTATGCCTTTCCAGAGCAGTGGCCTCAGCCCCTGTCCTAGTCACTGTTCTACAGCTGTGAGGAGACACCATGACCAAGGCAACTCTTACAAAAGAAAACATTTAACTGGGGGATGCTTACAGTTTCAGAGGCTTAGTCCGTTATCATTATGGTGGGGAGCCTGGCAGCAGGCAGGCGTGTGCCTGAGACCTACATCCCAATCTGCAGGCCAAAAGAGAGACTGGGCTTTGCATGGGCTTTTGAAACCTCAAAGCCCTCTCTCCCCCACTCCCCCAGACATACTTTCTCTAACAAGGCCACAGCTGCTAATCCTTTCAAATAGTGCCAGTCCCCGGGGACGAAGCATTCAAATATATGAGTCTATGTGAGCCGTTCTTCAAAGCGCCATACCCCCCACTTCTCGTGTCTACCCGATGGTGTCACCTAGTAAAGAATCTACCGAGGATTGATCCGCTGAGTCCGACCCTCAGCCTCCAGTTGCTTCCCTGAAGCTCCGTCTCTGAGCACAGCCGCTTTGAGAACCAAGTCTCCAGCTCTCGAACCTTGGTGGGAAACACTTCACACACAAACCACAAAGTCCTGCCCGAGCCCTCAAAGGCTCCTGTCCATCTCATATCACAAAGGACATTTAATCCGTCCTCAAGAAGGCTTAACAGCTCTAACATCGTTCAAACGGCGAATTCAAAGTGTCCTCTGAGACTCAAGGCAAATTCTTAGCTGGGTCAAATACAAGGGCATGGCGTAGTAACCTTCCCATCCCGAAACAGGGGAGCAGGCCATTCAAAGGAAGGCAGAGGACAACCAAAACCCAGCAGGGCAAATGCGAAATCCTGGTGCTCCTCGGCTGGCATAGGGACCTGTGTACCATGAGCTCCGACAGGCTTGGGCAGCCCTGTCCCTGTGGCTCTGTCCCTCTGATCTTGTTACTTTCGTGACGCCACCCCCTCCAACATTCCTGTTGAGACTTGATGCCAGGAGCAGGGGAGATGTGGCCTTTGGGGGGCCATTAAATCCCAACCATCTTGGCCAGTGTGATTAGCGTCCACAGTGAAGGGCTTGACAATGGATGGCAACAAGCGCGTCATCTTCGTCCCTTCCACCTTGAGAAGACATGGCATTCCTCCCCTGGGTGTTGGGAGCAGAGAGCAATCTCACCAGGCATCCATCCCGCTGATGAGAAACAAAATTCTGTGCTTTGTAGATTAGGTCTGCAGCATGTGGACCTCCTCCTGGGCTGGCTCTGCACACTGCTTGTGGTGTTCCTCTGCAGGCATAACATGTACTCAGCATCTCCAACACTCTGAGGTTTCCAGTGATGTTCAGGCTTCGCCCTCACCAGCGATGGGCACAGTTGTGGAGGACTTCTCTACCCTGCTTCCCCAGACCTTTCCAAATTCCCCTGTAAACTTGTTCCAAGGGGCACCACCAGCACATTCCCACCAACACCCTTGGTCCCCATTCTCCGTGTTGGCCAGACTTTCACTGCAGTGACACACACCAAAGAGTCTCAGGGAGGAGGGGTTTCATTTGGCCCCATATCAGTGGGAACATCGTGAGGCAGAGATGAGCATCTCATGGCAGCTAAGGAGAAGAGCAGAGATGCCGAGGGGCCCCGGACAATATATATCTCTGCACACCATGTCTACAGTGGCTAGCTCTTCAAGTTGGGTCCTCCTTGCTAATTTCCACCGCATTCCAGCAGTGTCAACAAAGTCTGAGGCCATCGGTAGATTGATCCAGTGGTGAGGACAGAGGCCTCTCGATCCGGTCGCTTCCCTGAGGCCTCACTCTGACCCCACTGCACTGGGGACCAAGCCTTCAACTTATTAGTTTCTTGGGAGACCTTTTATAGCAGGGCCTTTGAAACCACAGCTCATCTAATCTACAAAAGCACAGAATTTTGTTTCTCATCAGTGGGATGGACGCCTGGTGAGATAGCTCTCTGCTCCCAACACCAAGGGAAGGAATGCCATGTCTTCTCAAGGTGGAAGGGACAGAGATCACAAGCTTTTGGCCATCCATTGTCAAGCCCTTTACTGTGGATGCTAATCACACTGGCCAAGATGGTTGGGATTTAATGGCCCCCCCAAAGGCCACATCTCCCCTGCTCCTGGCATCAAGTCTCAACAGGAATGTGGGAGGGGGTGACGTCATGAACTAACAAGAGTGGAGGAAAGTCACACCCACATATTCCTAGTAACAATGTGTGTGATGTAGTCCGGGGAAAACAGAGCAGTCTTTCCCCTAACTGTTAGACGTGTAGTCAGTCACAGCCGGGCACCTGGAGGTATATACCCAAGAGAACTGAGGATGTCCTCCACATAGACGCTTCTACTCAGACACTCACAGCAGCGTTAGCCTCAAAAGTTTACAAAGCAGAAGTAACACACCCCACCACAACCACCAAGTGGGTGAACATAAGGTGTGCCTTTTCAATCGAATAACCTTCCCCGGTGGCAAAGAGAGAACTTATGGAGAGGAGGTGGAAAGATTGTGAGAGTCAGAGGACCAGGCAAACAGTGCCTTCTGGGCATGGTGGGACCACTGTACCCATGAACTCACATCAGCTGTGGTTACCTGCACAAGATCTGTAAAAGAGCAAGTGAGTCAATACTCCAACATGGAGGAGGAAGGGATCACGAGGGCCCTCCCCTAACTGAAGAGTATGGACAGTTGGTGGCTTCTCGGGAAGGGAGTCAGGTTTTTTAAGGGCATAGCCCCTGGTAAGTTGACCATATTCCACTGAATGGACCCACACCCAGGAGTATATGGTCAGCACATGCCAGACTCAGTTATAAAAGGAAAAGGCATGAAGTTGGGGGCGGGGGGGGGGGACAGAGGGACAGGAGAATTCAGAAGGAGTCAAGGGAGAAGAATAGGGGGTGAATATGATCAAAACGTATCGTATGCATGCATGAACTTCACAAAGAATCAATAAAAATATTCTATTTTAGTTTTAAAAGGAACAAAGCGTTGGAGAGATGGCTCAGCCATTGAAGGCTGAAGCTTACAACCAGCTGTATTTTTAACAGAACTTTACATACAAACAGAGCTTTATATACAACTTTATGGTGCATAAATTCTCTTAACGTGGTTGTTAAATATATATATCTAACTGCCAGGGGGCATGGCTCCATGGCAGAAAGCTTGTGTATCCAGGTTTTTGTTTGGGTCTTTACTATTATTATTTTGTGTGTTATGGGTGCTTTGCCTGCATGTATCTGTGATCATAAGTGTGCAGTACTAGCTGTGACCAGAAGAGGGTGCCAGATCCCCTGGAACTAGAAGACCAGCCAGTGCTCTTAACCACTGAGACATGCCTCCAGCCCCAGGACCTTGAGATTTTTATCTCCAGGCCCCATTTCCTGTCCCCTTCCGGCTTCTTGCATGAAGATACAGTGTGACTGGTCACCTCCTGTTTTTGCCACAGCCATCCCTGCCGGGACTGATGCCTTCCTCAAACCAGGAGCCAGCATACACACTTGCTCCCTGACCTAGTTAGCTTCCTATTGTTGTTGATGAAACGCCGACAAAAAGCAACTTGGGTTTATTTCTCATCTTACACCCATCGCTGAAGGAAGTCAGGGCAGGAACTGAAGCAGGGACCTTGGAAGAGTGCTGCTTGCCAGTTTTCTCCCCACGAGGCGTTCAGCTGACTTTCTTACACAACCCAGAACCGCCAGCCCAGGGGATGACACCGCCCACAGTGAGCTGGTACCACGCCCATCAATCACTAATCAAAAAGATGACCCACAGACACACTCACAAGCCAATCTGACGGGGGCATTTTCTCAATTGAGGTTCCTTTTGCCCTGGTAACTCTAGTTTGTGTCAAGTAGGGGGGGAAAAAAAAAACCTGACCAACCTACTCCATTAACTTGCATTTGTCAAGCCATTTTTATCACAGAAACGGAAAAAGTGATGAATACATTCAGCATTTGAGAAATGTTTTGCTTAGGACTATGATTCAAGGTTAACTTGGCCCGTGTGCATGTTGGAGTCAACATGTGTTTTTTTCTGCCCCACCTCAGCTCCAGCACCTACACTCCCCCGGGGTATCACATGGCCCAGAAGAAGGCACTAGGCTGCGGTGTTTGGGCAATACGACGGCACCAACAGCAGGCACCTACCCCAAAGTTCCTGGGCTAGGTTACTGTTCGCCTGCGCATCTCCAAGCCAGGATGCTTGCACTCAACGATGGAAACAGCTTAGGAAACTGCCCACAACCGACATAAAATTACCAGATTGTAGCCCACCCTAGAAAATCAGTAAAGGCTTGCCCCTCCATCACCCTTCTGTTTTGTGAGCTGCCTGGTCCCTGCCTTGGCCAGCGCTGGCTCCCGTCTGCTTGCTAGCTGAAGCCCCAATTAAAGAGCATTGCTTGTCTTGTTCACAGCATTTGGCTTCGTCTTGTGTCTATTGTTTCCATGCAAAAAGATCCTGTCTCTGCCCACCCCGATCCCCCTGCCAGATCTCAATAACGGCCACAGGAAGCAGATAGAAAACAATTGCGGACGCACAAGATGCACGATGCACCGTCAGCACACTGGGCCTAATTGGAGCATGAGAAACGTACACACGGCTGCAGACTGTTCATTAGCTTTAGACACACGTGGAACCTTTTCAAAATCTGGCCAGATTTTTGGCCGTAAAAGAACTCTTAATAAACTTCAAAGGACTGATGTCACGTGTAAGAGCCTGGTGCAAGGTAATTAAAGTTCAAAAATCGGGAGACGATAACTATGAATAAAAAATGCTCCTTTCAATAATCTACAGGTCACAGAGAGAAACACCATGCAAGAATGAGAAGATATTTTGTCTCCTGTGAAAATAGAAGCAAGAACTTCCAAACATATGGGAGGCAGGCAGTGCCGAGAGCACTCGAGCCGTGAATATTAAGAAATAACCAAAGCTGAAAATTAATGGGCTAAGCATCCAGTTCACACACCTCAGAGAACTAAAAGAAGAAAAATACCAGAGGAAATCAAATAATAAAGATAAGCCCAGGAATTAATGAAATAGGGGACAGGGGGATGTGATAAATTAATGAAATTAGAGATTAATTCTCTGAAAAGACTTGGGGGGGATGAGCGTTAACTTGTCTGAGCTCGTTTCCCTGGAGACCAGTCTCTCAGCATGGGAGCTGGCCTCATGCACGACTCAGTGATAGCCAGATGGAGCCCAGGGCTTGAGACAAGGCTTCCCAGCAGCTGTAAGGCTGGAAGCCAGGCCTTGCCTGGCACCTGGCAGGTGCTCACACAAGAACACTGTAGAATCAGGCCCTTGGCCAGGACAGAGAAGAACCACAGTATCCTAACATCAGAGCATCCTAAGCCCATCAGTCCTGAGTGGCGGGTCCCTTCCTGACTCTAGATGCCCAGTCAGGCTAGACCTTTGTGAGCAGTAGATGCTGTCACATGGATGCTGCTCCCTCTTGGAATCCCCCTTTGTACTTATGACTCAGGGAAGTACATTCTGTATCATGGTCACCCTGGCTTGCATGACCTGATCATGGATAAACCTCTGGAGAAATTGATCACAGGGAGAGAGGAGGAGAGAGAGAGAGAGAGAGAGAGAGAGAGAGAGAGAGAGAGAGAGAGAGAGAGAGAGAGAATATGAGCAGAAACCGAATTGGAAGGGGAGGGCCGATGCTGTGAACCCTGAACATACTGCAAAGTCAGAGAGATGATGTGCTAGGCTGAGCAAGAGTCTTCGAGGAAACCCAGGGCCTCATCCCAGGGGACTGTGAATGTTACAGGACAGAGTACATTACAAGAAACTGAGCCTCTGGAGGTGAGATGACCTGAACCGTCTGTGACCTGTGATGTCGTCACAAGGATCCTTACAGCAGAGAAGTGGAGAGAATTTGGCAGAAGAAGAAGAGGATGTGATGGGGGGTGGGGGTAGTAGAATATTTTCAGGTGTGATACTTTTGTTTATGCTGCATTTGTTTAACTCTGTGAAGCTGTGTTACTGTGCCTGTCTAAAACACCTGTTGGTCTAATAAAGAACCGACCAATAGCAAGGCAGGAGAAAGGATAGGCGGGGCTGGCAGGCAGAGAGAATATATAGAGGGAGAAATCTGGAAAGAGAGATGTAGAAGGAGCTAGAGAAGGGGAGGACATCAGGGGCCAGCCACCCAGCCACCCAGCCAGCCATGGAGTAAGAGTAAGATTTATGGAAGTAAGAGAACAGGAAAAGTTCAGGGACAAAAGGTAGATGGGATAAGTTAAGATAAGGAAAGCTGGCTAGAAACTAAGCCAAGCTAAGGCTGGGCATTCATAAGTAAGAAAAAGTCTCTGTATTTATTTGGGAGCTGGGTGGCGGGTCCCCCAAAAAAGAGCCAAAAAACAAACTATAATAATTTGGTGTTCCAACATGGGCCATATTTCCAAGTAGGGTTTAAGAAAGCTGGGGGGGAAAGGAGGAGGAGGGATATGGCTCCTTTAAGAGTTTCAACTGGACAGTTTCTGCCAGCCACTGAGCCCTTGAGCAGCTAGTATGTTAAGTAGAAACAAAAAACTAAGTAAAAACGCCTGCCACAGCACAAGCATTGGCATTCTAGAGGCTTAGGAAGGTTGAAGGCAATTCCTGGTCAGACAAACCTCCAGACAGCCTTGAGTTTTCACATTTGGCTTTCCTGACCCAAGAAGCAGGCAGAGCCAGCAGAGAGCCGCATGCAGAGATTCCAGGTGTACCTTAGCAGTTTAAAAGTTTGCTCATGTGGTCAAAAAAGGCTAGAGATACACAATAAAAGTAAAAGAGGTCCAGACGGGAAAACTAAGTAGGTTACAGTGTGTTTAACCATGTGCGTAGGCTTACGAAAAGAACAAGGATATAGTCATACAAGGAAATGAATAGTTTTAAAATAATAGTCTTTAAATAGAGATTAAAAGTAATAGGGAAAAAAGCCACATAAAATGGGAAGTACACAGATTCAGTATGTTATTGTGTTGATTTTGAATTTTTTGACTGTTGAAAAGCAAAGGACAGCTGCAAAAAGGCCTGGGATTGAAAGAGGGACTGTTGAAATAAACCAGCCTATATACTTTAGGAATGCCTTAACTTTTAAAAAGTTAAAGAATATATTTGTCAAATGGAAAACAAGAATGCTTTAGAGTTCTGTTCCCACAGGAGATAAGAGGCTGTGGATTCCTTCAGGGTTAATATGGATCAGGTTTGATCAGGCAAGACCTCCTGAAACTTGACAGGTAATATCTATCAGCAAAGGTTACTGCTGGTCTTCCAGGACTTGCCCATTATCTAAAATTTTCTCTCTGGGACCCTAAAGATACTTTGTCCACAGACAGCAGGAGGAAGTATGGAGAAAACTATGCCCACATTCCTAAGAGTTGGGGGGTGTGGGTGGTTTTTGGTTATTTGGTGGGCTATGGATGTTTGCTATCATTTAGGGGGATATAGAATATTGATACAAATTCAAAGTTATTTTTGCACTGTATATATATTTTTATTCTTGTTTACAGGATTTTTGTATTGTATTTTATCAATTTTAAATTGATAAAAAAAAGTTTAAGGTTATTTTTGTTACAACATATTATGTTTGTTTCTATTTTTATTTGAGGTATTGTGCCTATACAGTTTGTTTGGAAATGTAGGGTGAAGTTCTAGTTTTTTTTTTTTTTTTGGTTTTTCGAGACAGGGTTTCTCTGTGTAGCTTTGCGCCTTTCCTGGAACTCGCTTTGGAGACCAGGCTGGCCTCGAACTCACAGAGATCCGCCTGGCTCTGCCTCCCGAGTGCTGGGATTAAAGGCATGCGCCACCACCGCCCAGCGAAGTTCTAGTTTTTGAAAGCTATTATTATAAACTAAATAGGACAATCAAGAAACATAGGTCAGTAGTTAATCATTTATAACAATCAAATTTATAGATATGTTAGGTATGTTTTCTAGGTTAAATAGATATATTTTAGATAGATGTTCTTCAAATACTTCAAAGACCTACAGAATATGGCATTTAAAATGCTTTGTTAACTTAGTTTTTCATGACAATGAGACACATCTGCTTCTGGCAGCATCAATTTTCTTCAGACAAAATGATGGGCATTGAAGAAACTCCTAAAGAGTTTGCTTTCATTGTGGCAAGGTTAGCCACTGGACAAAGAAACTGTTCTTGCCTTTGACTGCTGACAATGTGCTGTGCAGACTGGATATGCAGGACACACAGAAAAAAAAAACTGTTGAACTTTGCCAAAACAAGGCAGAACAGTCTTTCAAATTTCCTACTTCACTCAAAAGTCTGCCAGATACTCTAGGCCTGGAGGCTGAAGATGGATGCCCCAATGTTGCAGAGGAACTTTGGGTGACTGTGCAGGAAGCCAAATGTCTCTGTTGTTAGATAATATTGCATCCTTCTGGGTCTTTGATGGAGTTGAAGACTAAGTAGTTATAGTTACAGTGTTTCTTAGTTATGATAGAGAGTGAATTAGGTATAAAACTTTAGATTCACTAAGGTAAGATAGATAACGCATTTTCTTTGAAAATGCTAACTATAAATGGATTGAATATTATAAATTCTTACTTGATAATTGTTATTATATATAGTCTTATTATGTTTAAGTTAAAACCCTTTCATTTTTATTTAGACAAAAAGGGGGAAATGTAGTAGAACATTTTAAGGTGTGTTACTTTTGTCTATATTGCATTTGTTTAACTTTGTGATGTAGCTAAAGTTTTCCTGCCTGGCCCACAGTCAGGACAAATCTAGCTACAAATGGCGTCCAACGTGGTGTCAAGAGTTTCCACCTAAAAACTGAGAAAAAAGATTCTAAAACGGAGCTAAAAACAGTTCCTAATTATCTCTCTCAAATGAGTGGCAGCTGCCGGTTCGAGCTACTTGTGGGTTCCTAGCATACGCCCTGTGGCAGAAATGAGGCCTCTGCAAGTAGCACATTAAGCTGCGTGGTGGATTTAGACTTTGCTAGTACAAAACAAGAAAAAGAGGTTTCTGGGCTACACGCTGCTTGGATAAAAGCATAGACCCATGATAGCTCCCAGAGCTGGTGGTAAACGTACTACCACCATGTTGGGAAGCTGAGGTGGGCGGAGCCAGCAGCCACAGCTGCTGCAGTTTAAAGCAATAGATTCACAATAAGACAGATTCAGATGTAATAGTTTACAATGTGTGTAAAATATACGTAGGCTTGAAAGAGACAAAAAAGGTGATATATACAGTTATAGAAACAAATACATAGTTTTAAAAAATAAAGTCTTTAAAGAGACAGTAAAATTAATATAAAAAATAAGCCACATAAAGATGAATATTACACAGAGAATCTGGATTGTGTTGTCTTTGGGATTTTTAACTGCAGAAAAACATTTGATTGTAAAAGCTGTTGAGTTATGCCAAAATGTGTATTTTGAAGGTACCTTGACATCAAAATTTGGATATAAGGATATGTTGCTTTGGAAAGGAGACTCTGCTTTTGTTCCCACAGAAAGCCAGAGGCTATGGATTTGTTCCAGATTAAGATACATCAGGTTTTACCAGCCAAGACCCCCTGAAAGGTCTCTGATGACACCATGGCCCAGATGATCCAACATCCAGAATCCTTTCAAGGCAACTGGCTCAGACGATACAGCCTCATGGACTACTCCATGATCCTTAAATTTTCTTTGTGTCCCCATAAGATACAGCGCCCCCCTCCAGCAGGAAGTAGTAAGAGAAGCTACGCCCAAATTCCCAAATTATATGTAATTTTACTTTGTTAAGGTTAAAACCTTCCTTTTTGAAAAAAAAAAAGTGGGGGGAAGTGCTGTGGGATGGTCTGTATGTCAAATGTGTTGCTGATTAGTCAATAAATAAAACACTGATTGGCCATTGGCTAGGCAGGAAGTATAGGCGGGACAAGGAGGAGAATAAAGCTGGGAAGTGGAAGGCTGAGTCAGAGAGACACTGCCAGCCGCCATGATGACAAACAGCATGTGAAGATGCGGGTAAGCCACGAGCCATGTGGCAAGGTATAGATTAATGGAAATGGATTAATTTAAGCTGTAAGAACAGTTAGCAAGAAGCCTGCCATGGCCATACAGTTTGTAACCAATATGTCTCTGTGTTTACTTGGTCGGGTCTGAGCAGCTGTGGGACTGGCAGGTGATAGAGATTTGTCCAGACTGTAGGCCAGGCAGGAAAACTCTAGCTACACTGTGAAGCTGTGTTACTGTGCCTGTCTAAAACACCTGTTGGTCTAATAAAGAACTGGCCAATAGCAAGGCAGGAGAAAGGATAGGTGGGGCTGACAGGCAGAGAGAATATATAGAGGGAGAAATCTGGAAAGAGAGATCTAGAAGGAGCCAGAGAAGAGGAGGACATCAGGGGCCAGCCACCCAGCTACACAGCCGGTAAGCCACAGAGTAAGAGTAAGATTTACGGAAGTAAGAGAACAGGAAAAGTCCAGGGACAAAAGGTAGATGGGATAAGTTAAGATAAGGAAAGCTGGCTGGAAACTAAGCCAAGCTAAGGCTGGGCATTCATAAGTGATAATAAGCCTCCATGTGTGAATTTATCTGGGAGCTTGGCGGCAGACCCCCCAAAAAGAGTAAGAAACTAACATCAGTGGGGTAGAGGGGAGCAGCAAGCTTGAGGTGATCACTCTGAAGGTGAGGGAGGCCACAGGCTAAGGGATGCTGGGAGGCACCAGAGCCTGGAAAAGGCAGGAGGTGGATTCTGTCCTCTAGCCCTGATGGCATGCTGGTTCAGTCCAGGGTCACCCATTCTGGCCTTCTGCCTCCCACAGCGTTGTAGAGGTTAGATGAGGACATAGAGCTTAAAGAGTTAGGGTCGTTGAAAGGTCTTAGGTCATTGGACGAATGTCCTAGAACGGGGTGTGGCACACCACACCCCTCCTCTTCCTCTCTTTGTCACTTCCAGCCCCCAAGTCATCAATTCCCCCACTTTACTTCCAGGAGACGGTGTTGTCTCTGCATAAGCCAAAATCAGTGGTGCCAACACACCACAAATGGAAATTTCCAGAACCTTGAGCCCACACAAACCTTTCCTCTTATTAAGCTGGTTATCCAGGGACTTTGGTTATAGTAATGGAAGGCTGGCTAACACGGCCTATAAGGGAAAAAGTTTGTGCTGTGTTTTAAAAAGTGTGTGTGTGTGTGTGTGTGTGTGTGTAAATGCATGCACGCATGCCAGGGAAGGCAGGCCCGGAGGATCAATCTCTAGCTCCAGTTCTTTGTTGTTTCCACTGTGCTTTGTACCCCACTTGCAGGGGTAGGAATTGTAGCATTGTAGGAATGCTGGGATTACAGCTATGTGCCACCTCATCTGGATTATTTACATGGGTTCTGGCTGTTGAATTCAGGTTGTCAGGTTTAAATAGCAAACATTTCTGCCACTGTGTGTGTGTGTATGTGGGGGGAGGGATAAGGTGCATGGGGGCATGCACATGTAGGAAGGATCATGCCTGTGTCACAGCATGTGTGTGAAGGTCAGAAGACATCTTGCAGGAGTCAGTTCTCTCCTCCTGCCATGTGCGTTCCAGGCACACACTCAGGCCCTCAGGCTTGGCAGCAAGCCCCTTCACACACGGCTCCATCTCACAGGCTCATCGTGAGCTCCATCCCCACAGGATGTCAGTGCTGTCAGGATGGTTACTCTCTTCTGGATTTTCACATTCACCCTCTTTACTTCGAGTCTGCCCTGCTGCTACATGGGTGCATTCTCTCCACTCCAGGCTTTCTATCTGGAAGTGTCTTCAGCCTCTGACTTCTCCCCTTACTTCCCACCTGTGCACAAAGCTCCTTCCAGGGGACTCTTTCAGGCAGCATGGAGTTGGGTCATCTTTTTCCAACCCATTTTGGCAATGACCATTGAAGCTGGTGCCTTTGGGCTGCACCTGGTGGCACCATTGCCCCTTGGGAGCTTTCGCTGGCTGATTTAACTTTCCTGTTCTCTCTTCCATTTTGTTTCTGGTTTTACCCTTCCTGCATCTGAGAGACCCTTGGATATTTCTTCTTGGAATCGTTTTTTGATCTGCCTGATGGGGATTTGCATGTACCTTGTTGAGCAGATTTTAAAGCACATACTGTGGGTTTGACAATACACCCTCCAATCTCACTGTCATCCACTCACCATTTAGAGTGAAATAGGGATCTTTCATCCCCCTCTCCATCCCTCCATCCTTCTGTTTTGTATATAGCTGTCCTAAACACACCTATATACATCAAGAGCCACATGGACAGCGGGGGAAAGTTTTGCTTTATTCCTGGGACACAATTTAAGACAGTTGAGGAAAGTCACATTCCCTGCATTTACTCAGAGTCTGTGGCTCCTGGCGGTTCCCCACTGTCCTGCTGATCCACTTTGGGGCCTGTTGGCCATGGTTCTTCCCATCTTCCTTCACTTGGGAATGGCTCCATTGCCCCTCCATTCCAAAGGGGTACTTTTGCTAAGTATAGAATTCCCGACTGTCAATTCTTTAAGGATCTCAGTGCTGGGCCACAAGCTCCCAGGAGGATCTGCTCTCTCCAGGGCTGTCACCCTGGCTGTCATTGTCTTACTGTCAGAGAGCCCTCCCCTGTCTTTAGTTTTTTTAAATGCTTGACTCTGATGTATCTTGGTATGTACTTCTTTGGGTTTATATTTGTTGGGATGGGTTCAACTATTTGTATCTATAGGTGCTAATCTTTCACCAAATTTGGCAAGTTTCTAGATGTATTTCTTCAGTTTTCTAAGGGAGAGGAGATTTATCTTAGTCAGTGTTCTGAGACCAAATCCTGTTTTTTCAAACCCATGTACTTTCTCTTCTCCTAAACCACTAGTGGCAGGAATGCTGGATCTTTTGCCATGCTTCCACGGGCCCTTGAGGTTCCGTGTTTTTTTCTTTTTTTTTAGATAGGCCCCACTGTGTAGCCCTGGCTGGCCCCTACATCACTCTGTAGACCAGGCTGGTCTTGAACTCATATAGAGACCCACCTGCCTCTGCCTCCCAAGGTTAAAGGTGTGTGCCACCATCCTGGCCGAGGGCCAGCTTCTAATATTCCATTTCTCCAAGTACAGACTCGGTCTTTGAATCTCCTGGTTCGAATCTCCTGGTTCTTCCTCAGACCCCTTCATTCTGTTGAGGAGACCAACCAGTAACTTTCGATTCTGATTCTGACTCCAGTTCTACAGTTTCCACCTGACTCTTCATTATGCATCTGTCTGTCTGTCTGTGGGAGTCTTCTGTTTTCTGTCATAATCGCAGCAATGTGTTACCATGGCTACTGTGCAGTCCTTGCCAGATAATTCCAGTATCTGTGTTGACTTGACGTTTGTGCCTATTGATGTTCTTTTTTATTTGAGGTTTTCTTGGTTCTCAGCATGACATATGATGTTCTATTTTTTTTTTAATGATTTCTTTTAAAACCATGTGTAGATAGGGGAGGGAGCGTACATAAGAGTTCAGTGCCTGAAGAGGTTAGAAGAGGGCACCAGATCCCCCTGAGCTGGAGTTAACAGCGGGTTGTGAGCCCCCTGATATGGGTGCTGGGAACTGAACTTAGATCCTCTACAAGAGCAGCAAGTGCTCTTAAATGCTGAGATATCTCTTCAGGCTCCTCACGTGATTTTCAGTAGTATCCTAGAGCCTTCGAGTATATGTTATATGTTAGGAACATAAGTGAAACTATTTTGTGTGACTTGGAATAATGTGATATCTGTAAGATTAGAACTTGCCAACCAGGTAGCTCTGAGAGGTAGGCCTCAGAAGCAAGTCCAGGACTGGCTTTGATATGCTAATTATGTGTTAATGGTATGCTAATGAACCAACTCCAAGGTGGTGTTGATGTGCTAGTGATCCAGCCCCAAGCTGAGAGCCCTGATAGAATAAAACAACTATCAATGAAATGAGAAAAATTGGAACTTTGGGGATGATCTCTAGGATCACACTGCCATGCTCCTGAGACATGGCTGCTCTAGCCTCTGTGTTGATACCCATCATTGAGGGGACTTGAGACTCAGTGTGTGGTCTTGGCTTTAGTGACTGTTGAACTTCCAACCCTGGCGCTGGGCTCACACATGACCGCTGGTTAGTGCTGGCCAGTGCTCTCAAGGATCTCCATCAGTACCATCCTTCCAGTCTGCCAGAATTGAAGGACTCTGTGGTGGATTTTGGTCAAGCCTGTAAGCTTCCAAAGTGTCCCCAATAGAACCCTGTAGCAGCATTTTCTGCCCAACCAACCATCCCCGCTTAGTAAGATGTCTGTTCAGCTTTTGTAATGGAATGGTATTATAAGAAATGTTTGTGTGAATAAACCAAACCTATTCAAAAGACAAATCTTGTGTGAACATCCTAATTGCCAAGCTCCTCACAGTCCATGGGCCTTGCTCCCCACATTAAGAGACTCTGGAAGATGTCAAGACACCATAGGAAAATAGCCCACAGAATCAACTAAGCAGGGCTTATAGGAGCTCACAGAGACTGAACCTACTACACCCAGGGAGCCTGTATGAGTCTGACCGACATCCTCTGTACATATGCTATGGTTATGTAGCTTGGAGTTCTTGAGATACTATTATCAGTGAGAGCGGGGGCTGTCTCTAACGCTTTTGGGACCCTTTTCCTCCTACTGGATTGCCTCATCCAGCCTTAATATGAGGGGATGTGCCTAGTTTTATTATAACTTGATACGCCATGTTTGGTTGATATCCCTGAGAGGCCTGCCCTTTTCTCAAGAAAAAAGGGGCACTGGAAAAGAGGAAGGAGGGGGAACTGACTGGAATGTAATATATGAGAGAGAAAAAAATTAAATGACAGAATGCATGTTTTAAAAGGATACACAACAAATTTCACCCCAGTAAACCACTTGCTGAATTAGACAGACAGACAGACTGACTCTGGATCTTATAATCTAATATGTAGGAACACCTAAGACATTGGGCTAGAGGGGAAGCCTCTACACGCTGGCCATCTCTGCTCGCCAGCAGGGAGGAGGGGGTTGCTCTACTGGGTACAGAGTTTCACCTTCATTATTCTTCAGTTCTGTAACTTTAGATCCGTGGTTACAGTTCTTGGCTGTGCTTGGCTTTCAATCCTTCTGTTTCGTCTCTGTTGTTGTTTGGAAAGACAGCTGTCAGTGGCTCCTCACCCGCTCCGTGCTCCCTCCCGTCTGCGCCTGTGTACAAGGGAGATTTCTCACCGCTGTGGTCAATGCATCTGCTTCTCGGTGAGAACCTCTGCGGAGTGTGTTTGGACTTATTAATGCTGTGGAGTTTCTTCTTCTTAATTGAAGTTGTTAGGTTTAGAGCGAGGCTCGGTTCTAGGAAGCCACAGTGCAGGATCTGCCTCCAGGCAAAACACTTATTAATGTTGTCGGCAACCCTGCAGAGGGAAGCAAAACCCCAGCCTGCCCAGGAAAGGCAGAAAGGCATTTCGCTTTTTTCTTTTTTCTTTTTTTTTTTTTTATTTGTGCGGATGTTTTGTAGGCATGTATGTATGTGCACCACAGGCATGCCCACTGCCCCTGGAGGCCAGAAGAGGGCATCGAACCCCTGGGAACTGGACTTACAAAGGTTGTGAACCACAATACAGGTGCTGAGAACTGAACCTGGGTCTTCTGAAAGAGCAGACAGTGCTCTTAACCACTGAACCAACTCTCCAGCCCCCCAAAGGGCATTTCTTTCAAGATCCCTTGGGAAGGAGGTAGTAACATGGGAAAGTAGGTCCAAGGTCACATGACATCATCAGATTAAGCTGAGAGGCAGTATTTCTTTGTTCAGGTTAGACAGGTGTTTGGAAAACCTAAGGATGTTTCTGGTTAAGGCCATGTGGAAAATTCCACAAAGCAATGGGTTTTCTTCAGTGCATAGCTCAGTGAGCACTCAGCCTCTGGGCCTGAGAATAGAGACCCCGGGTGTATTCATACATTGCCTGCAGCTTTCTCCCCTAGGGCTTTGTTAGCCAGAAGCCCTGTCTCCAAGATGGAAGACTCCCTGCCTATGTGATGAGACAGAATGTCCCTCCTGGAAGATGGAGGGAGACTTGGAAAACTCAAGAAGCTTCCCAAATCCACAAGGCTCAGGCTCAGCTCAGCAGCTTACAGGGTTCACACAGCTCCTCCCTGAGGTTTTAAAAATAGTGAACACTTTCTGGAGAGAGAAGACCAGAAAGGTGGACTTTCTGGTGATGGAGCCACCTCTGAGTCACCAGTGTCCCTTAAGTAACCCCCAAACACACACTGGCTCACCATCCTGGACTGCAGTGGGATGGTTTCCTTGATCCACACCCATTGGAAGAATAGCTGTTTATTCTCATCTCTCCAGAAAATGTCCCCCAACAGTTGAGCTACGTGAATCCAATGGTGTACTCCTGTCTCCATCAGCAGAAAATCCCCCAAAGGTGATCTCTTCGGGTCTTAACTGTACTTGGACCGCTTTCTTTCCCTCCGACATTCTGTTACCCTCTTCCAGAGTCCTCTCCTTTCCTGTCCTCCCATTCAAGATTTCACTCTGCATATGAATTTCCAGCTCCCCCTTCTGCTGTTTGAATGAAAAAAAAAAATGAGGACATGGCCGTTCCTCTGTGTGGTTGAGGAGAAGGTTAATTGTGGATAGGAGGGAGAGACCAGCCAGAGGCGTCTGGGAGAGTCGAGACCGGACATGAACCGGGCCATGAGAGACGAGGTGGGGGAAAGGGATGGGAAAGAGAAGAACCAGGAACCAAGAGAGGAAGTGACCAAAATGGCAGGGTGATACAGGAATCCAAGGGAAGGGAAACGCAGCTCCCGGGTTGGAGAGGTTGAGGGTAGGGGGCGGGGTCAGCAGTGCTGGGAGGAGCCACAGGTACTGAGTGAGACGTCTCCTGGGTTCCTCTGAGACCTGACACTGTTAAATCGGTCTCTCTGTTGGCCCCTTATTGTTGGTTGTTGGTGTCACAGTCAAATTTAATTAGCGTCTTCCAATGTGCCTGTTACCGTGTCTACTCCATTTCTCTACATACGTATGCGCACAATTATATACATACTAATGTGTACGTGTGCGAGTGTGTGCAGGCATGTGCGTGCCACGGTGCACGTGTGGGGGCCAGAGGATAATTTTCAGGACTCTGTTCTCCACTTCCACTGTGGGTGCTGGTGATCAAACGGAGGCCACCAAGTTTGCCACAGCAAGCGCTTCGCCCTCCGAGTCACATCACCAGCTTTTCATGTTCTTCTTCCTCTCTTTTTCTTAAGAATTTTTGTGCGTGTGTGTGTGTGTGTGTGCCTGTGTAAGTTCATGTACACCACATGTGTGCGTGCCCACCGAGGCCAGGAGAGGAACTGGATTCACAGGTGGTTGCGAGCTCCCCCACTCATGTGGGTGCTGGGACTCAGAGCCCACGACCGCTGCAAGAGCAGCAGGTGCTCTTCACCACGGACGGGGCCATCTCCCCAGCCTTTCCCCAACACTGATATTTTTAAGTTCTACTTTTAGCCCCGAAACCAGCTTGAAGACTGTGTCGTGTCCTGCTCCGCTGTCCGGACATCTGAGGGGTGTCCGGTGCTGCCTCTGGTCTCCTTCCTGTGTTCTTATTTTCTTCTCTGTTAATCATCTGTGGTGATGGATCGGATGTTATATTTGAGAAAGTCTCCATGGAAATACTTTAGATGGCTTTACCCCCCTCTAAGGAGAACTTTTCTATTTCTCTGGTTGGTTGGGGACGCCAGCATTCAAGGCTGGTTTGATCTGAACCGGGGGATGGGAGCACCACCTTGATCACTCAAGACAGCCACTTTAGCACCCACGAACTACTTAGCTTCTGGAGTCCACCCCTAAATGCTGAGTGGAGAAGCTTGTCATCACCCTGTTCCCACCCCTCACCCTCAGTCTGTCACCTTCTCCTTCCAGAACAGTTGCTCTCTGGGGAAAATGAGTCCAGGCTGCAGACTCCACCTCTCCAGGCTCCTCACCTCTTGACTCAGATTTTATTCACTGCTTTCTTTTTCTCTTTGATGTTTCTAGGACAGATTTCCAAGTCTCTCCAGCCATGTCCTCACCTTCACTGGGATGATGGCACTACCGTGTTACTCAGAGGACGCGGAGCCCGGGTCTGAGATCCACATTCCTGGAGCTCTGCTGGGTGATGGCCAGGGGCTGCTGCTCTCATGCTCTCCCCAGCAACTTCCCAGGAGCCTCTTCTGAGCATGTCACCCATTTCCTCCTCCCGTGTCTTTCTGAGTCACACAGTTCTGGTCAAGAGGGTCCTCTCCTCTAGCTGGACTCAGACGTTGGAACAGAAGCTTGAAAGACATGCTGGAAAAATTCTACTACTTGTCTGGAACATTCGGTGGCCCAGGCCCACAGAAGAAGGTGCCTGCCTGAACAAAAGAAAAAAAAAAAAAGAAGAGTAAGTGTGATTGTGCTGTGTGTATGTGAGACATCATTTAAGAAAAGTTAAAGAGTGAACTATCATTTTTAATTGTTTTACATTAATTAATTTAGTGTGCATAAACGCCTTGCATGTGCATACACCATGGCATACATGTAGAGGTCAGAGGCCAACTTTCAGGAGTTCTCTCCCTACCATGCGGGCTCCAAGGATGGAACCCAGATCCTTAGCCTTGTTGTCAGGTGTCTCTACCCACTGAGCCATCTGGCTTGCCCTCTAGTAATCTTTTTAAGCAATGATAAATCCAAGATTCTGGGAGTGGCCTGCCCAACTGGACCAGGCTCCACCACTTCCCTTCTTCACTTCTCCAGTGACCTCCCAGGTCCCTTGCTCAGTGTTCCCAGTGAGCTCTGACGCAGGTGCTGTTGCGGGTCTCTTGTTTTACCTGTGTAAGGGAAATTAACCCAAGGGAGAAGACTGAGCTTCATGGTGCACAAATCCTAAATGGTCTTTTAATAAAAAACCGGAGTCAGATATTGAGGTAAATGCTGAGAGATCAGAGAGACAAAGGAACAGGCCACTAGAGAAACTTCTCACCACCATTGAATCCTCAGGCAAAATGGAAGGTGGGATCCTATGTTCACAAATCCTCTGACTGAATTCCTCTGAGTCCTCAGCCAAAAAGGCTCTGTCTAGTTCCTGTCTCCTTATATGTCTTTTCTCTGCCCAGCCATTTCACTTCCTTCCTAGAGCTGGGATTAATGGCCTGTGTGCTCCCCAAATACTGGTAGCAAAGGCATGAGATCTCAAGTGCTGGGATTAAAGGCGTGTGACTCCCAAGTACTGGGGTTAAAGGTGTGTGCCACCACTGCCTGGCTCTGTTTCTCTCCTAGACTGACTCAATCTCATATAGTCCAGGGAGGCTTTGAACTCACAGAGATCCAGATGAATCTCTGCCTCCAGATTGCTAGGATTAAAAGTGTGCACCACACTGCATGACCTCTATGTTCAATCTAGTGACTGGCTCTGTCCTCTGATCCTCAGGCAAGCTTTATTTGATACACAACATATCACCACAGCTTCATGCAGTCCTGTCCTCTGGATGCAGTTGCCCTGGAGCACTATTGCCTCCCCACATCTAGTAACAGCTCAGGCACACTTGGGGGAGCAGCAAGGTTGGCCCTCAGCTCCCCACTCCCACCCTCCCACCCCACTGCTGAGCTGTGCTTCTGGGGTGAAGATTTCACAAAAAGTTAATGAATAAGAAAGAAAAATGACAGGATGTTGGTTTAAACTAGTGGCTTATCCTTTAAAATAAATAAGCACAGTGGTCACACTCTAATAAGTCACGTCCACAAAGACAGAAAACAGACTAAACCAGGACTGAGGACAGAACAGATGTGGCGGCTCCACAGCCTGAGAGAACACGCACACAGAGTTTAATGCTGACAAATCTTAAAATCTCCGAGAAATGGATAATTTCATTGAAGTCCCCCAGATGTCGGAAGTAGAGCAAGGCGATGTAGGACAGAAATGCCATCTGTCATCATCTCGGTTACCTGGGTCAGAAGTTGCAGTCAATCGGGAGGGGTGGGAGTGAGCATCATGGGAGGTGAGTCCCCAAGGTGAGGCAGGAATGTGCTTAGCTGATGGGGTGCCCTGGAGCCACCACAGAAAGGCCCTGGAATCATGAGATTGAGAACTGGAGTCACGGCACATGGGAAGGAAGGAACCCAGCCATCCCTGGGCAGAGAACACAGAGGCAGATGGGTGGCCATTAAGCAGGGTGAACATAAGTGGAAACAGGGCAGATTTGTCTTATGGAAAACACACAAGCCTCAGCGTTGAGAATGAGATGAAACCAGTTTAAGAATGCTGTCCCTTCAGAAAAGAGAGAGCATGGGCCCAGCCATTTAAGTGTGTGTCGCTGTAAGAAGGCATGCGCAGTATATGTGTCCATGCTGGACAAGGGCCGAGAGATGCCAACAGGGCTCACATCCCAGGGATGGAATTACAGAGCGTTTGAGTCTGTCTTCTGTTACTGTAACAAAGTACTTGAGACTGGATCATCTAAAAGGAAAGAGTTATTGGGGCTCATGATTCCAGACACTGTAGAGTACTAGCAGTGGCTTTGTGCTGTGTCAACTCGTGAAGAAAGGTAGAAGACAGGTGTTGGGGGGGAACCAAACAGAACTGCTCTGCAGCAATCTTCTCTGATGGTCACTAATCCAGTCCTGAAAGAACAGCATTAACTCCCCCTCCCTCCCCGATCTCCAAAGAATCCCATCATCTTGCAGCATATGACACCAGCAGCCAAAGTTCAACAGGAGCTCTGGGGGGGAATAAATCACATTCAAACCAGCACGAAGCCCAAGGGATCAGCAGCTACTTACACATTTTACCCTGGATTTTCCTGCATTTGGATGCTTAATACGTACGGATTATTTTGTACGTAAGTAGTTTTATTTAAAACTAAGAAGAGAAACGCATATATTAAAACCAGCATATTTTCAGTGGAAGAACCTGCAATAATTCTACAGGTTGTTTTTTTTTTTTTTTTCTTTTACCAGTGAACATGGGCCACACTTCTAAATAGAACAAATCAATAAACGTCATTAAAAGTTAAGCTCACAAAAAAATAAGTGGGTATAAATAGCAAGGACATATTTGAAAAGCCACAGCGATGAGGGACAACTTGCAAATATTTAAAAGTGACAGCAGTATGAATCAAGAATAGAAAGTTATTTTCCCTTTTCTTGTTTTTAAAATGCCAGAGGAGGCTTGGGGTGTAGAAAGTCACTCAAGACTGCCACTTCTAACCTAGCAACGAGGCCACACGGCATCAGCCACTCATCCTTTTCTTGAGCCACAGAGACCCCCACAAGCAACAAAAAGAAGTGAGTACCAAGCAATGAAGCCACCTCTCCCAAAAGAGGGGCAAGTGGCTCACTGGGACTGCACCACCTTTAGTTTGCAGGGGTAGGGGGCCTGTCATAAAGACAGGGCTGGCATGGCAGTCATTCTCAAAGTCTAGGTGTATTGCCCAAGGACAAGCACCCTCACTCATTTCATGGGTTCACTTGCTGCCCACCAGAAATAAGGAATAAGCGGGCATTGTATTGCCATTTTCTCTGAATTGCTGTATTCCATCCTGGAGGAAAGCTCCTTAAGACCCAGGAAATCAACAATTCACAAGTCTCAGGAAGTCCCTGCAGCTGACCAGATGACACTAGGCCCCTCCCTCCCGAAGGTCATATAAGCAGTAAGGGCTGCCAAGAAGAGGAGAGTCTCTGACCTGTTGAGCTGCCTGAGAGTTGTGCAGAGAACTCCAGGGTTCCAGCTTTCGTGATCTGTCAGCTGTGCTGTGCTGGGATTTGATGATGCTTCTGCCTTTAGGTGGTTCCTGCTCCTGCAAGTGACCCCTCACCCACCATCCCATAAGTCACACCACTAACTCAGCATTTCGCCAAGTTAGACTTTGGTAGCACCCTTGCCTTAGCCTGACATAGGTTCACTCTCTGAGGAGTGTAAACATTTTCCCCCAGAACAGTTTCACACAACATGGGGAAGGAAGAAACCACTTAACCTTGCCCAGGCTGTCTCAGAAAACAGACCAGATACCTGCCCTGGCTGCCTTTGGAGACCGGCAAAGCCCTATCCTAGAGACAGGAAAGATGGTATAACAACATTCCCGTGGACAGCAACCACAAACACCTGTGAACCAATCGCATCAACCCATTGTAGAGGTCTGCAGCAAAGGGGGTGCTCTGTCACCCAGTCAGACTCACTCCAGCTGTTCAGACTCACTCCCCTGTCACTCAAAACCCAGTTCAACTCACTGTGTTAACAGAATGAAAGAGAAAAATAGAACCATTCAGACAGACTCGGAAAAACACAACTAAAAATAATGTTTAAAGACCTTCAGCAAGGAAGGAAGTCGAACCAATGGGGAACCCCTGAATCTGATTCAGGACAGCTATCATTGACACCATCCCTATGGTAAGATATGGACCAGGTGCCCTGCCAGGTGAGTAGCCAGAAAGGGGCACACATGTGATGATGCCACAGTCATCTGGAAGCCCGGACAGGAGAGGAAAGACACAAGACAAAACTAGAAATCTCTTTCCTCTTCTCCCTCCTCCTCTCCCTTTCCCCCCTCCTCTTCCCTCTTCCCCTTCTCTCCTTCTCCTTCCTTCCTTCCTTCCCCACTTTCTCTCAAAACAGGTTTTTCTCTTCAGACTAAGTCACCTTGAACTCAAGCTCCTCCTGCCTCGGCCTCCTGGATGACGAGGTTACGGGTGTGCCACTACGCCTGGCTATAAAGCTCTCGAACTCCCTTTACTCAGACCATATGGCTTTGTGTATAGGAAATCGGAAGGACCCCAGAATTGTCTGAGAACTAGTAAGTAACCTGGGACTGGTCACAGAATAAAAATGAGTACAGACAGCTCAGGTGGGCGGGCGGGCAAGATGGCCCAGTGGGAAAAGGTGCTTGCCTCTAAGCCTGGCAACCTGAGTTCGATCCCTGAGACCCATGTGGTAGAAGGAGAGAGCCTGGGGTATCCTTGGACACTAAATAAATACATTTTTTAAATTAGCTTTCATTTTCTACAAGAGCAACAAATAATTGCAGAAGAAACTTCTAAAAAAAAAATTCATCTACCATAAACAACAAGAAACAAAATCCTCGGGAAGCCATTTACAGACGGGTTTAAGGGATTATTAACTAAAAACCAGGAAATGTCGCTGGCAGAAATTAAGTAAAAATGAAAGAAGCCGCATTCATTTAGCCAAGGACTGGGTCTCACTTAAACATCAGTTCTAAATGACTGCTCTGTTCAATGTCTTCCCTGCCATGGTCCCAGCAGACTCTTTTGTGGAAATTGATGGAACCGGGCTAAAACTTAACTGGAGCTGCAAAGGACCTAAAAATAGCCATGCTGTGAGATACTCTCTGAGAATAGAAATGTTCTGGTGAGCATTTTAAGTGGGCCCTCGTACCTGGGGAGCTAAATCTTTAGCTTTACTTAATTTTAATAAATTAAATTTCAATCTTCACATACCTCTAGTGACTGGCTATATTGGAAAACACAGACCCGGGATCTCAACAGAACTTGAGCCTGCAGCTCAGAATGCAAAGCTTGAGGGCAGCCGAGATGACCCAGTGCACACCGTGCAGGTATGAAGAGGGACAAGCACAGACTCCACGTGGAGACCTCTGTATGCGGTCATCCGAGTTGGATGATGTCGCCCAATCAATGGAAGACACAGGAAGTCCCTCAATGAGGAGACTGACACATCCATCTGTACAGGAACTAATCCAAGTTAACCAGCCTCACATCTCCACATATGAAAAGCTCAACTGAGATGGGTCATGAACCTACAAGTGAATATTAAAACTTTACTGTATGGGGGCCGGAGAGATAGCTCAGAGGTTGGGACTGTTTCCTGCTCTTCCAGAGGACCCAAGTTCAAGTCCCAGGACCCAAGTCAGGCAGTTCACAACTGCCTGTAACTCCAGCTCGGGGGACCAGATGCCCTCTTCTGACCACCTTCCACACACGTGCACATATATACACAGAAAAACATAAATAAATATTTTTAAAAAATAACAAAACTGTAGTCTAGAAGATATCAGAGTATTGCTATGTCCTGGATGTTGGCAAAACTTTTGGGTACAGTAGAGGCCCTGGAGAAATTTCTGAATGCTGGTGTTCTTCATGTTGACAGGGGTTAGGGTTACCAATATATATCAGAGTGAAAAATTTCACCATGTATGAATTAGTAATCCAAGAATTATAAAGAATTACTAACAGGCTCTAGTCAACAAGATGCCTGTTGCCATGCCCTGGTTCTCAACCCTCCTAATGCTGTGACCTTTTAATACAGTTCCTCATGTTGTGATGACCCCCCACCAACCATAAAATTATTTTGTTGCTACTTCATAACTGTAATTTTGCTACTGTTACGAATTGTTATGTAAATATCTGATATGCAGGGTATCCGATTGTGGGTTGTAACCCACAGGTTGAGAACCACTGGTGCAGGGTCTTGGAGTCATAGGGGCTGATGTCTTCCTCTAGCACAAATGAAGTCATGAGGCAGCAAAGGTGGGTGGAGAGCGGGGGTGCATGAACCAACCAAAGCGCACACAGAACAGTGCAGCCACAGCCATTCATAACCAGTCACTGCATGGAGAAATGACGTTTGAATGCTCAACCCTAAATCCAATGTCTCTATCATCCTATCTGAGGTTTGGGGAACATTCCAGAAGAGGTAGTGGGAGGAATAGGAAAGTCAGAGGAAGGGGCGGACTGTTCTGAAGCACGATCTTCCGGGCATGAAGCAGCCATTGCACTCTGGAACTCACAGGAGCTGTGATGACCCTCAGGAGATCCATGTCTCAAGCCACCGACATCCTGTCACATTGAGGAAGGGGCTCATAGGTGTCCCCAACAGCTAATGGAAGTTAATGGTTGACTGGGGGGGTGGGGTGTTTTCTTCAGTTATGTAGCCACTGGCAAGATGCTCTTGCACCGTAATAACCCCTCACCCACATTCCTGTAAGTGACCCTAATGAAACTCATTGGATGACAGAAAGGAAGGAATGGAGAAAAAAGTAGAAAGGGGTCCAGTTGGGAAGAGAAGGGGTCAGCAGGTGGGAGGGAATGAGAATATAATGAAAACCCTTTATACACATGTAGGAAATGTAATGAAACCCATTGCTATGTATAACTGATACTTGCGAACATGAAGGGCAGTGAAGCTGAGCATCCATGCTGACCATGTGGTGGTATTGTGTTCCCCAAAATATTGTGTACCCTAATAAACTTATCTGGGATCAGAGAACAGAACAGCCACTAGATATAAAGGCCAGAAAATGGTGGCACACACGCCTTTAATCCTAGCATTCCAGAGGCACGGATCTCTGTGAGTTCAAAGCCACACTGGAAACAGCCAGGCGTGGTATCATGAGCCTTTAATCCCAGGAAGTGATGGCAGGAAGCATAAAGGTATTTAAGGCGTGAGGACGAGGAACGAGGCCTGGTTAAGCTTTTAGGCTTTTGAGTAGCAGTTCAACTGAGACCCATTTTGGATGAAGACACAGAAGCTTCCAGTCTGAAGAAACAGGATCAGTGGAGGAATTGGCGAGGTGAGGAAGCTGTGGCTTGTTCTGCTTCTCTGATCTTCCAGCCTTGACCCCAGTACCTGGCTCCAGGTTTGTTTTATTAATAAGACTGTATAGCAATTCACATTACACCTCAGCTGTAAGTCAGTGATGCCAGCCCCAGGAGTTCATCTGAGAGATGCAGTCAGAGCAGCTTCATTCCCTGTTGCTCAAAGGGCACTGTCCATCTAAAAAAAATATATGAAGTGGGAGAGGAATGCTTTGGGAGATCTGGGGAGAGCTGGAAGGGAGGAAGTGGGGAAGGACACAATCTTATTATATTGTATGTGTGCAAGAAAATCTCATGAACAAATACAAAGTTATTTTAAAAGAGATTATAATCTGTAATATAGTATTTTAAAAAGATGATTGTCAAATTAAAAAAAATTAAGATGGCTAAATGGATCACCAACATAGCATGTCTGTGGGATGGAGCCTTCAGAGCAGTGACCTGAGCATGCCCGGACACCACCATCCATGCTCTTAGGTCCCGAGCATAGGAAACAGGAGAGGGGTCAAGGCTGACCCCGGGCCAACCTCCAATGCAACAATCAGGGTGCCGATTACCAAGCAGGGTGGGGAGAGGTTGGCTGGAGGTACTCAGAGCTTTCTGAGTGATGTAAAGGCTCTATATTGAGGTTGTGGTCACACTGTGCAGGACCACATGTCTGTCATAACCCTCACACTGTGTCAATTCTGAGAACTTCACAGTGGGCAAATTCCAATTTAATTTTTTTTAAGGATTTAAAAAAAAAAACCCAGCTCACCAACCAGGGAGAAATAGCTACAGAAGCCATATACCTCCATGTAACAACATGTTGTGGATTCACTAAATATATTTTTAAAGTAACATTTTTAAACAACAGTAAAATGTGTATTCTACAAAATTCATTTTATGAGTATAAAAATGGTACATTTGCTGACTGGAGAGATGGCTCAGTGGTTAAAAGCACTGGTTGTTCTGCCAGTGAACCTAGATAGATTCCCAGCACCTACGTGGTGGCTCACAACCATCTGGAACTCCAGTTGAGGGGTTCCAACACCTGTAAGTCCAGTTCCAAAGCCCTCTCCTGGCCGCTGAGGGCACAGCACACATGTGCTACACATACATACACGGGTACACACTCAACATACATAAAATAAAAACTAAATCTTCAAAATATTTTTTAAATGGTATACTTAGTACATCCCTGAGTTGGGGAAAAAACGATTTACTTGTTCCTAAGTCACAACTGACTTTAAGGCTAGACTATTTTGATAGCTTTTCCTACCTGGGCTACATCCCAAGTTCAAGGCCACAGCCCCAGCAGCTGCCCAGGCTTCTGGGCTGGTGCCAGCCCTCCAGGCCAGGTCTGAAACCTGCTGCTTCCATTCTGCAATCTCTTCCCTCACACACCGGTGACCAGACCTGTTCCAGAAAGAGTTATGTGAGATCAAAGCCTGGTTGGGCAACGCTCGCCTTCAGCTTTCGAAACGGTGCCAGGTTCAGCAGGAGTTTGGCACACGAGGGTCGCTGGAGCCATTTCTCTCACTGAGACCCTGCAGTTCCTTCCCAACACTCTGGGCAGCTGGCATGGCAAACACGGCACCACCATGCCATGCTGCTTTCCTGCCCCAAACCCCTTCCTACCTGAGAACTCCATCTCCACGAACCGTTCCTCTGCCTCTCCCAGTCAGGAACCCACAGCTCCTTGAGTTACCAAGTGAATTATTCAGGACTGGTTTATTGAGGAAGCTCAATTCGATGAGAGCAGTGCCCTCAGCTCGATAAGAAGAGAACTTAATCCAAATGGAGTCCGTGGCTTCTGTCCCCTCCCAACTCGAAGGTTCTTCTATTACTTTTGTCTTTAGAGTGATCTCTTAGCATTTAATGCCTGTTTATGATCAACTTAAATGCAACCCAGAATGGGGCTGGGTCTCTGTGGCCCTGAGGCCTGGTAGGGCTAGGGTGTCCATCTATTGATGCTAGCCTGTGCTTTGCCATCATCCAAGGCCACATTCACCATAAAGTGGGGATCCACTCAGAGGAAGGGGGCCAGCAGCAAGGATTCCTGTCGGGGACAGAGTGTGGCTTCCCCTGCTGTTTCTATAGCTCAGGACACCCAACTGTCCTCTGACAATGTCCCACCCCAGTGCTCAGCCACCTGCTTCCCCATGTGCCCTGCTTTGGAATTTCCTGCGGTATGGTGGTCCCTAGATTCAAGTACCTTCTTCGGGGAAGCAGACATTCGGAAAGATGGAAAGTAGAGGGTCAACAAGAAACCAGGAGGTGGCCAAAGACACGCTGTTCCCTTCTTAGGGGCACTTTGGACCCACGCACTGTGCACTAGCAGGGACGGGTGGCCTGGAGAGTCATCTGTATCCACGGGAGAATGGTAAGCACATAGGGACATCCCAGGCTGCCGCCAGTGCAGTAAGAGAAGACAAGCCCACTACAAAATGCTGCCATGGTCTTAATTAGGGTCATTACTGCTGTGATGAGACAACAGAACCAAAAATCAAGTTGGGAAGGAAAGGGTTTATTTGGCTTACGCTTCCACATCGCTGTTCATCATCATTGGAAGTCAGGACAGAAACTCAAACAGGGCAGGAACCTGGAGGCAGGAGCTGATGCAGAGCCCATGGAGGGGTGCTGCTTACTAGCTTGCTCCTCACAGCTTGCTCAACCTGCTTTCTTATAGAACCCAGGGCCACCAGCCCAGGGATGGCACCACACATAGATCTGGGCTCTCCCCCACCAATTACTAATTAAGAAAATGCCCTACAGGCTTGCCTACAACCTGATCTCTTAAAGGCATTTTCTTAATTGACATTCTCTCCTCTCAGATGACTTTAGCTTGTGTCAAGTTGACATAAAACCATCCAGCTCGGCCATCATAGAAAACATCACTACGAAAAAAAACCCAAAGAGTCAGGTTTAGAAATTGCCTGCAGGTTGGAGATTTCAGTGTGGTGGACTCTAGCTCAGGGGTGGTTGCTGAGGTGGCTGTATTAGTCACTTTTCTGTTGCTGTGATTAAACACCATGACCAAAAGCAACTTATGAAGAGTTTGCTTTGGCTTAGAGTTCTAGAGGGAGAGGCCATCATGACAGGGAGACAGCAGGAAGCTGAGAGATCACATCTCCATCCACAAGTGGGAAGCAGAGAGAGCAATTGGCAGTGGGAGAGGCTATGAGCCCTCAAAGCCCACCCCGCACTGACGTATTTCCTCCAGCAAGGCTGCATAACCTCCTGCACAGCTCAATCCCCTGGAGTCCATGTGTTCACACACGTGAACCTCGGTGACTGTCCTCTCTCAAGCCACCACAGTGTCACAGACTGTGGCCTGAACAACAAACATTTGTTTCTCAACAGTATGACATTAGGGTGCAGATTTCAAGATTTGAATTTGGGGACACGCTTTCATTCTACTGCAGATGGTAGTATTTAAAAAATAACACACTGGTCAAGACCAAGATGGCCAGGAGACTCTCCACCTTCCTCAAGAATACCTGGGCAAAGGAGCCAGTACTGGTGGTACCCTCCGTCTGGGGTCTTGGTATAATTATGCCCATAGTCAGCCCCTACACCAAGTATGCGGGCATGATCACCCAGGCCACACCCTACAACTACCCAGTGCCTGTGTGAGATAATGGGCATAGGCCCGTTTGCCCAGCCACCCCCAGTACCCTCAGGGCCCAAGCCTGGAATGGCTGAATAACCTGTGAATGTTCCTGCTGATGGAAGAGGCCCCCTTCCCAGTTGCTCCCCAATAAAAATGTGAAAACCAACCCCACAAAAATGAAATAAAAACTAAATAAAAAATAACACATTTATCTCTACTATTTGGAAAAAGAGCCTCCAGCTGTCCAGGGAATTCTGGTCACCACAAACTGCTACATTCTGAGGAGGGACTGAGAAACTGTGTTCCCCACGTGTTCAGAGGGACCGCAATGCGTTCCCTTTTTCCTATGTACTAGCAATGGCCCTTATTAAGCAGATAGGGAGCTGTTGAGCCTGAGAACAAGGTCCTGTTGACAAGAGAGGAAGTGTTCCCAGGAAAATTGGCTACTGGGGCTGTTGTTACAGCATGGCTTGTGATGAAAGAAATTGCCAAAAAGTTACATTTGCAAAGGAATGTGAGTGCTTAATCCATGTAGCCAGACCAGGGAATGAAACGTTTATTGTTAAGGAATTCCCAAAGACAATGCCCTGTCCTCCCCAAGGCCGGCTCTCCTTGCCTATTAAGTGGGTCGAGAGGCATAGGAACAGATGATCCCACCTTGCAAAGTAGGACAGAGTGTGGGGTATGTGGGCTTCCCCAGAGTGCCAGGCAGACAGCTGCTCTGGCACGGGCTATGTGACCAGGACAGCCGCCATGTCTTTGTCTGCTGTATGATCACAGCTGCCTTGAGCAAGCCAGGCCCTGGGGACACGGTTGGCAGAACCCCTGCCCTCGAGATGCACCATTTGGTGGAAAAGACCCAAGTTCAGTGGAAACATAAAACACTGGACAGACGAGAGGCTGGGGGAGGGGCAACCAGGAAAACCCTAACCAGGTCAGGGGGCGTTCTAACAGCAACCTTAAATCTGTGTCAAGTGTCATTGGAAAGAGAACAAGACGGGCTGTCCAGGCCTGAGAAGCAGGAAAGGATCTAGGCTGGCCCCTCAATGGTTAGTGTCAGGCCTGGGTGGGGGGCATGTGTGGGCTGAAGAAAGGTGGGTTGACATCGTTTCCACTCCTTTGGGGACAGCGTGGACAGACAATAGACCACCAGAGTCCCCTAGGCCAAGTAGAGAAGCCGAGAGGAGGCACATGGTCACTGGCATGTTGGCCCAGGTCCCCAGTCATAGTTACCAGCTTTTACTTGGGCCAGACAAAGGGATGGGTTGGGGCCTACACCTCTATCTCTCTACTGTCAGGTCGAAGGGGATGGTAGACCCTTGACAATCTCCTGGGGACATCTAGGAAGCCACTAAATGCTCTGCACCTGTACAAAGCAGAGGACAGCCAGCTGGGACAGATTCTTACACACCAGAGACACAGACACATGGTGGCAGCATTCAGGTCTGGGTCTGCTGCTGGCCAGAGCAAGGGTCACCCAACCTCTGATGACAGGGTTCTGCGGCTGCCCAACGCCACCAGGAACCTTCACAGCGATGGTATCCCTCCCCAAGCTGCACCTGCTATGGGGATTTTAAGGGAAACCTTAGAAATTAATTGTTTTAGTGGTAAGAGGTAAGAACGTGTGAAGTAGGAACCTTACCAGATCTCAGTCCAAACACAAACACGAAATGGACCAGAACAGGGCAGTCCGTGGGACGGGCCAGACACTCCAGGGAAGGACCGCTGTACGGTGTGGGTGTGGAGGACACATCTCACAAGACGCACCGAATTAATCCCAGAAATGACAGTTTATTGCGGGGGGGGGAGGCCTGAGGTTCAAAGTACTAAGAGCCATCCCAGAGGCTCCAGAGTGGGTCAGGACCACCTGCTCTTAGCCCTTCCCAGCCCAGTGGCGTCTACTCTACAAGGCCACTCTGTACGACATTGTGTGACTTCCCTTCCATCTCATCAGCGTGCAGTGGATTTCCTCAGGGGTTCACCACAGTGTCACAGAGACTACAGACAGGAGCAGTCTGGGCCTTCCGCTGCCTCGTGGAAACCTACCAAGGCGGAAACAGGCCATGATTTTGTTTAGAAATATTTTGTTTAGAAAAGCTGTTTTCATTAAAATACAGTACTCGAGCCTACATGTCCTTGGTTTCCTTTCATGGCTTAAATGACATTTGAAATGTGACAGGGCGTGTGCTGAAAGAGCCTACATGTGCCTAAGGATCCTGGGGCCAGAGAGACAGTCTGAGGACATGGGCTCAGCAGAGCAGATGAGCTGCGACACAGGCACCCACCATGTCTGTCTGCTCTCTAATGGGCACCTGTCCCGTACAGGTCATGCTCTCGGCTAGGTACCAGAAACACAGCTGGCAGAAGCACCTCTCCCACCAAGTGTAAGAACTGCTTGGGGCATAGACACTGTGACAGGGACCCTTCTACCACACCTGGGCCCCAAGGCCTAGTGTGTCCATTTGTGTAAATGATTTCACAATATCCCCTAAGATGCTGCTGTGTCCCAGCCATCCCTCCTGCCTCGTGCAGCAGCCCGGCAGAGCCAGGCGCTGCTTGCCTGTGGGTCCCGGCTTTGATCACACCCACAGCAAAAACCCAGAGACACTTAGAGCAGACACGACACACAACAGATTAGTATCTTTAATTGCAAACGGAGCTCTTACAAACTGGTCAGGCCCATCAGTGGAGCAAAGGACATCGGCAGTCTGCAAAAGAGGAAATGCAGTCACTTGGTGTAAAAAGACGCTCAACGAGCTAGACTCGAGAGATGCGACTAAAGCATGTCGCTGCTGTCCTCAAGTCAGAGAATACTCAGCCCTGGCTGCTGGCAGTGTAATGGACACAGAAATTTCTGGAAACCGTTTTGTCAGGAGACAATAAAAGTCTCAGAGGGCCCCGTATTTGTTAATCCAACAATCC
This sequence comes from Peromyscus californicus insignis, assembly GCF_007827085.1. Taxonomy (NCBI): domain Eukaryota; kingdom Metazoa; phylum Chordata; class Mammalia; order Rodentia; family Cricetidae; genus Peromyscus; species Peromyscus californicus. The sequence goes on from NW_026294503.1 coordinate 49,270,985, forward strand.
CACCTTTGAGAGTCTACCCCAAGGGAGTAACTTGGCCCTCGGAGGAAAACCTGACACAAATTTCTGCCGGTACGCAGCACTGTCCCTCCACCTGAGGGGAGAGTTCAGAGCCATTCAGAGTAAGGTTGGTGGCACATGGGAACAGCTGTGTCATATGCGCACGGTGGGGGTCCATGGGTGTGTAAGAGGCGAAGAAAGATGGGGCCAGGGACAGGAAGGAAGCCTCAAAGCACTGAATTTGACCATGTCCTTTCCTCTCCCTGGTCCCCTAAGCTTCCTGATGTGTGCTGCCATGGAGAACGGGACGCTCTGGTCCAGCTGTTGGTGGCACTGGATGGGGCAAAGGGCAACAGAACGGACTTATCATGCATGTTACACTGCAGAGCCCTGCCACCTGATGCCCTGTCCCCAGCGTGCTACAGCCAAGCCCCAGGCTTACCCCCTAAATCACCCTCAGCCCACACCAGCTTCCCCGCCTCCATTCACTCCCCTGCAGGCGGATGCTCAGGGCGTGCTCATCCAGTAGTGGCTCTGTCCTCTGCAACAAAAGGCACCTGTCTCGGGCCAACCCAAATGTACTATCATGCAGCATTCACGCCTGTCACGTACTCGGCTGGGGCCAACGAGATGGGTCTTTGCTGTTTCCTCAAAGTCACTAAATGCTCTGGGATATGAAGAGAACCCCAAGGTCACATTACAGACTAGGCTGGGAAGTTACCCGCATGCCAGGTCCCACTGTCAGTTACACTGAACACAGTGAAGCCTGCTTACCAGATGGGCGTCACAGAGTCTGGGGAGCAGGCACAGTACTGCTGCAACAGTCAATGCCGAGAGAAAGGCCACTCCTTCGTACAGCAACTCCTCTGTCTCCCTCTCCCTGCTCTCTTCTGAGCTCAAGAAACTACAACCTTGGGATATGTACAAAGCTGCCCCTCCCCTCCCCCTCTTCCTCAGCTTGATGCCCAATTATCAAGGTCTCCCTCTGGAGCTACATGGGCCTTGCATCTCATCATTTTGGCTAGGGACTAACCATGCCCTCCGATAGAGCCTCCATGGGCTCCTCAGTAACAGATCCAAAGCGGCTCTTCCAGGTCCAAGGTGGAGGGCAAGCCTCAACCCTCTCTCATGTGCTCCAGGCTCCAAGCCACAGAGAGCTATCGAGATGGTTCTAAATACAGGGCAGCACTGCCCCCCATTTCCATAAACACAAGCACGGGGGCGGGGGGGATGACAACAAAACACAATCACCAAGCCCATGCCACCAGAGCAGCAGCGTGAACCCACTGCAGCAGAGCGACCCAGGTGAGTCAGCCCAGATGGCAAAGGGAGACGGTGAAGCCACACAGGGAGACAGCTGGCCTGCTTGGCTCTGTCTCCAGCACCACCAGCCGAGGACTCTGGAGTGGGACATAAAGCCAATACAGCACCCGGTGGTCCAAGGAGCCAGGGTAGGTGGCATGCCCTTCCAGTGGGTCTCCAATCCTGATCGAAAAGGCCACAAAGAAACCTTCCAGGTGTCTCTTGCCTCCACAGACACCTCCCCGCTTCTCTGGTGATGCTGTAGCTTCACTGGGGGGGGCCCTCTACTGGAAGGTCCTGAGACTCAGCTCTTGGGGACCGGTGAGCACCCTCAGTGGAACCCCCAGGGAGTCTTCCACCTGCTCATGAAGCACCACGGTGCCAGCAGGGTGCCTTGGTCCAGGCTCTTCAGCAAGGCTACTGGGCTAACAAAGTTAACAAGAAGCAGGTGGCCATGGGCTGTGAGGCCAGCGAGCATTGAAGATTCCTGGCCTTGCAAGGGCGCCTGCTTTGGAATCAGTCACTTTTCCCAATGACGGAGGAAGTCTCTGAAAGAGGCCAGGTTCCAGGCCCCAGCCTCTGGACTCCCAAGAGGGGAGAAATGTATTTGGGTGGGTGCAGAGGTGGGGTTTTTTGTGGTCAAGCTAAGACCATGCAGAGGAGGGCAGGAGAACCCAGGAGAGGCACCCATCTCCCCCAAGGGGCCAAGTGGGCATGTAAACAGTTAATCTGGCGTTGAAATGTGACACATGTCACTGTCCAGGAGCTCGGCTGAGTCTGAATACCATCTCCAGGCATTCTTCTGTGAAGAAGTCAATGTTTTGTTCCTCAGAACTGGAATGTGTGTCCATATGAGGACCAAAGCCATTGGCTGCTCTTCACCAGTTCTTCAGACTGGGGCAGCAAGAGGCCAACACCCACTACCGAAGGTGCCCGATGCTTTCTAGAGGAATTGGCCCCCAGCCAGTCTTTTGTTCTTGGACAGAGGCTAGACATTAGGCCCAGGCACAGAGAGGGTATATGTTGGTGGGTTCCTTGGACCCCTAGAGATGGTGTGGGCGGCTGAAAGGCTGAGGTGAAAGCCACATGGCCCCTGGGTGGAAAAGGGCCTGAGGTTAGACAAGGCCACCATGGAGCCACATGGGCAGAAAGGAGCAGACACCCGTGAGCCTCTCAACGGAAATCCAGGCAGCAAATGGGGTCCCCAGGTCCCCCTCAGTCTGCTATGGCTGACGCATGGATGTTGCCTAGGCAGCCTGATGGAACTGCCCAGGGTCCCAGGTCCATGATTAACTTGGTAGACGAATGCTAGATTTCCCTGATGCCATCAAGACACTGGCAGTCACAGACAGGTGTGGATGAGTCTCCTGCGGACAGGAGAGGCAGAGGGAACGTCTGTGAAGGGCCAGATGTGTTCCCAGCAACAGCAGTGGGGTATGCTGGAACACAGGCTCCCCCATAGAGGAAAGGATCCCTGGAATGCAGAGTGACTGACTACCTGGCTTCCTTGCAAAGGGACCAGATGTGGGCAAGCTGGTTCAGGTATACATCAGCCACCTTCAGAGCCAAGCTGGTTTCTTTCTATTCAGAACTCATCAGCAAGACCAGAGTGACCAGGAAGGGGATCGCCAGGGTGCTTGGAGGGAGGGCACAGAAGCTGAATGTCCACTAGCCGAGCCCACAGAGGTGGTCAGCCTAAATGGTTCCTAGGCAGGCACATGTCCAAGGGGCTCTGTTGTGATTACTAGAGAAGCTGGGATTGCAAGCAACAGAGGGGAGGAACATGCACTGAGTTGCAGGTAAAGCTAGCAAAACGCACAGCGGGGTGGATGACCAATGAGAATGGCAGGATGACCTCCCACAGACTGGGAGAGGCATGAAAGATGCCTGCACACAGGACAATGCTACTGTATCGACAATTCTTCTCAGCAACAGTCTAGCTACCTGGGTGGCCACAGGTTCCCTAAAGGTTCCGGCTGCGGGTGGGCAAGGCTGGTGCCGGACTGGTCCCGTTGGAGGCAGGATGCACTGGGCAGGCTCCTGTGCCAGCTGTGGCCAGTTGGCGGCACAACATCTGCCGCTCCCGCACAGCCCTATTGGATGCCGAAGTCTTCCGGATTTGTGCACGCCGTGAGTGCCTCAGCGGAGACTTGTAGGTTCTGCGCAGCTCGGCCAGAAAGCCCTGGTAGTTGTTTCGCAAAGGGCTGTCTGGCTGCATGTGGGGAATGGCCCACTTCTCGGCCTCCCCAGTCAGTCGAGACACCAGGAAGGCCACTCTCTCGGCTTCACCTGGGAAGCGGGAAGCTTGAAAGATCATGAACCTGTCCATCTGCATCAGGAACCCCGCCAACTGGCCAGGGTCTCCCGAGAAGGGTTCAGGCAGCGAGGTGGGCGGCGTGGTCATGGGTCGGGTCCCATTGGAGGTGATGGCAGAGATAGGTGGAGTGATCTGCAGAGCGCCAGGGATGCGCGCCCGGGTGCGCAACAGAGTAAGCTCGGCCATGACGCTCTCCAGCATGTTGGTAAGATTGGCCTTCTCTGCCCTCAGCGTGGAGGCCTCGCGCCTCAGCGCAGAGTTGGTGAGGCGCAGGGAGGTCAGGGTGTCAACCACGTCATCCATCTGTGCGCTGGCACCAGGGGCAGAGGCTGGGCTTTCGTTTTTGGAGGTCTGAGGTTGGACCATGCTGGCCAAGGTTAAGCCACAGAGAGCTGGAGAACCAGAGCAAAAGGCCTTGGGTGCTGAAGCAGGTGCGCCCAGGCAGAATCTAGGAGGGCAAGCCCGAGGCCACTGGTCCTGTCCTGGGCGCAGTTCCTTTCTGCAGGCTTTGTAGGGTCAACGTGTGGGGCCCTGGCTGGACCTGCCCAGGCCTTGAAGGATGTTCGAGCTGGACCTGCTCAACCCTTGCAGAATGTACAGGCTGGACCTACCCAGGCCTTATGAGATGAGCGGGCTGAACCTTCCCAGGCCTTGCAGGATGCATAGGCTGGACCTGCCCAGGCCTTACGGGATGCGCAGACCTGCGCTGCCCAGACTTGGCGGGATGCACCTGCCGGAGCTCGGGCTGCGGGTGAAGGCGCTGCCCGCGGGTGGCACGCGACTACCTGCGGGAGAACAAAGGGCGGCCGCACCTGAGCTGGCCCGGGCCGGGCGGCGCGTGTACCTGTCGCTCCGCCGCTCCCTCCGCTGCCAAGATGGCCCGCGGGTCGGGGCCGTGCCTTGCCTGCGCGTCACGGCGGCCGCCGGAACTGCTTCCCCGGCGGCGGCGGCGGCGGCGGCTGCGGTTCCTGCGGGGCTGGAGTGGCGGGGTCGTGGCACTGCGCCGTCACCGCGCGGTCTTTGTGCGGGCGCGGCCAGCGAGATGGCAGCGGGAAACCAGGCAACTGGGTCGGGGCCTGCTGGTTGCCATGGAGACCGCCCGCTCCCGGAGCGCCAGCCGAGGGAGACCTGCCTTCCGGAAGTGACGCAACCCCGCCTCCCGGGCCATGCGCCTTTCTCAGCAGCCTATCAGCGAGGAGCGTGGGTTCTGCCATTTGATTCTCTTGGAAAGCTTTGGTTCTTTCAGATTCTTCCCAAGTCGGCATGAGGAGCCTCTCAATGGCGGTGTAATTTTTTTTTTTTATGTAAGGTTGACTTTTCTTACTGTAGCTTGAATGCAATTCGCATGAACTACATGGTCATAGTAGCAAATCTTGACAAAGAAGAAAACTTTTTTTTATTTTAGTTTTATTTTTGAGCCTGTCTCCTGTAAACTAGACTGGTTTGGAACTCAGGAAGTAGCCAGGGATGACCTTGAACCTCTTCTGCCTCCACCTTCTTATGGCTGGATTGCGGGAGTTCACCACCACACTGGATTCAGATGGTTTTCTTCACCTCTCTTTTCTTGAAGCGGGGGTGGGGGGGGTGTCTTATGTTGATCAGACTGGCCTTGAACCCACGATGCAGCCAAGGATGACCATGACCTTCTCATCCTCCTGTTGCCACTTCCAGTGTGCTGGGATTACTGGCTCTGAGCACCATAGCCTTGTGCAGTGCTAGGATCAAACCCAGGGCCTCATGCCTACAAGCATGTCACCACTGAGCTGAATCCTGAGCCCTGGAAAAGTCTTAGGAAACAAAACAAAACCAAAAAAAAAACTTTCAGTTCCCTCAGTGTCCTACCTGTACATAATAAATAAACAAACAAATAAATAAATAAATAAATAAAGTCTTGTTCAGTAGTCCACCATTTTTCCATTAGTATCCTATTATGAATCATTGACTTTTGTGCCTTGGAAACAGTCGTGTCTCCCTAGTCACGTTGAATTTTGAGATTCTCCTGCGGCGGTGGTTCAGAAGCATGCCAAGGACTCCACTGAAACCCTGTGCAACCTTTTATTCCTGCCTGCCCTCTTGCTAGATGGCCAACTTATTGTCCATGCTGAATTTTATAATATGCTTTGCAAGTCCCAGCCCCTTCCTCCAACAGAGCCAAGAGCTAAAACCAAGAAGTAACTTGGGGGAGGCGGAGCTAAAGCGGCAGCTCTCAACCTGTCGAGACCCCTTTGGGGGCCAAATGACCCTTTCACATGGGTCTCATATCAGATATCCTGCATATCAGATTTTTACATTAGGATTCGTAACAGCTACAAAGTAATTTTTTTGGTAATTTTATGGTGGTGGTAGGGGTCACCACACCATGAGGAACTGTGTTAAAGGGTCACAGCATAAGGAAGGTAGAGAACCACTGAGCTAAAGGTTTGAGTGGAGATCCTGGGGTTTTCTAGATTGCCCTGGCTTGGTTGTTCCTTCATGGTCAGTTACACACTGGGGTGTATCAGGGGAGAAAATGCCCTCTGTAAAGTCCTTCCAGGATGCAGTCCAGGAGACGGGTGGCAGTAGCCTTCTGAAGGTGGGAGGCAGGCCTGGGGTGGAGATGTGTTCATTCTACCTATAGTTCTTGATCTTGCAGTGGGGGATTTGGGCTGAGGGTACCCACATTTGGAGAAAACACTTGCATTCCACTGCTCCAGACTGTATGTTTTGCGACAAGCTAAAACTCCAGAACATGAAGCAAGAGAGGAAAGGAGGAAGACATTGTATACTTAATATCACTTCTGTGAGGTCTCCAAAGTCGGGTGGAGGCAAGAGCTACATTCACCTTGACTGCGGTCAATGAGTTCAAAATCAGAAATTGTTCTGGACTGAGCCGCCGCACATACTGTTTCTGAACACACCTGGACATCCCCTTGTGACCCAGTCCCAGTGGCACAGTGGCCCCTCTCTAGGTACCTGGATGCTGTGGGCTACTGAGGAGCCTGCTGTAGTTCAGCTGTGGTTGACAGTATAGACCTGAGGTTCCCCAGTGCCTTGGAAAGAAGGTATGTCATCTGGTGCCTAGAATGAGCCATAATAGCGGCACTCTTTGGTTTCAAATGAGCGAATTTATTAAGCATGTAGCAAGGAAAAGTAAAAAGAACCATTTGCAAACAGCAGACAGAAAGCAAAACATCATAAATCAGTGTTCACAACACCCAGCAGAGGCAGCTGGACTAGCCTGGCTGAGAGCAGGCCAAGGGAACAGCATCAAATAGTGGCTGAGGATGCCTAGCGGAATGACTGGGGAAGAAGCATTTAGCTGAAACTCCCGGTTGCAATCAATGACCTCCCTGCTTCCCACTCCCACCACAAGCATTTTTGTGCCATGGGATAAACAATAGTAACTTCTGCCGGGCACAGTTTACCTTCTAGCTGTCCTCAGGGTGCAAGGATTTTAAGATACTTAGCTGCAAGCTGTCTTCCTGTCTCCAAGGCAGAGGCAGGGATCAGTTTGCCCCTGGAAGGGAGTTTTAGAGATTCCCTGAAACAAACATGCTAGGGTCTGGCACAAGGAACCCCACCCCCCATAGGCTACTTTCAGTAACCTTAAACAGCACGTGAGAACTTGCCAATAAAATGTGTATTGCAGAAGACAGAAGGCTCTCCATAATTTTGGAAATGATAAAGTGTGGCATTTACTTGTATTTTGCCTCATTTCAAAGAGGCTATAAAAGTTGTAGTCCAGGAAAAAAAAAAATGGAGTAAAGTGAAAATGCAAAGACTGGGATGTGTTTGTTTTTGAGACTAGGCCCTGTAGCCTAGGCTGGCTGCAAATTTCATGCAGGATGCCTTGAACTTCTGGTCGTCCAGCCCACACCTCCCCAGTGCACACCTGGTTTTTGGCAATGGAGAGCAAGCTCAGTGCCTCATGCATGTTAGGCAAGCACTCTGCCAACCTGGACAAGCACTCTACCAACTGAGTTCTAGCTCCAACCACCAAAACTACAATGGGAAAATCAGAAAAGCAGAGGGAGGGCCCTTGGATTCGGTTTGGGTCCAGACGCTGCTGTGACTCTAGATCTGAAGCACGGTCTGAAGGAAACGGGATGATGTGGCTGGGCCCATGGACAAGACCAGCCTCCCTATGAGCTACAGACACAGTGTGCTGTGTTCCGTGAGTGGTCTCAAGGGTGGGAACAGGGCCAGGCTGTCTTTTGAAGCTGGAGGTGAGAAGAGAAACAAGTCAATTGGAAAGAAGAATTCATCTGTCATTTTATGGATGTCAGGGGGCGGGGAGGGGGGGTGACAGCATGTGTGAAAGTGTGGTCCTTGGACCACACAGACACCATCTCCTGAGCCCATGTCACCTAGATGGATGAACAGACCATGGAAGGGTGAGATTCTGAGACTCAGAATCACCAAGTCAAAATTATGTTCTTCACCACAGACCAGGCCTCAAATACAACGTGTTAGGTGCTGGGAAGAAGTGGGGAGGGAAGGAGGGAAGGACAGAGAGAGAGAGGGAGGGAGGGAGGGGAAGAGAGAAACTTGTACCTACAAATAAGAAAACGCAAATCCTGAAACATCTAGAGCTATGCTTGATGACAGCAAAATCAACAATCATAAAATGAATAAACTCCAAATGAAATCAAATCGTTGGAGCAATGAAGAGACTTTAAACTGAGCGTGTGTGGGTGTTTGATAAGAATAATGAGTGAATAATATTTATAAAGGTAAGGGAGGGGAGGAGCATAGGGCATCAAGATCAGGCAGCCGTGGAAAATCAGGAAAAGGCCCTTACCACCAAACCTGACGGCCTGAGTCAATGCCCAGTACTCACATGGTGGAGGTTCTAGTTTTCATTCTATGCTGTGATAAAACACTATGATGAAAAGCAATGTGGAGAGGAGAAGGTCTGTTGGCTTACACTTCCAGGTCATGGTTCATCGTTAAGGAGGTCATGGCAGGAACTCGAAGCAGAAACCGCAGATGAATGATGCTTGCTGGTTCATCCCAAGGCCTGTGTTTAGCTAGCTTTCTCATATAGCCCAGGAGCACATGCCTAGGGAACGGAGCCACCCACAGTGGGCCGTGCCCTTCTGCATCAATTGACAATGGAAGAAACCCTCCACAGTCATGCCCATAAGCCAATCTGATCTGGGCAATTCCTCAATGAAGGCTTTCCTTTCAGAGGACTCTAGGGTATGTCAAGTTGACAACTGAAGCTAGCTAGGACAAATGTATAGAAATTTTCAAGCAAGCATCATTCACAGCAGTGGAGCATGTGCCCATGTGCCCATCTATGATGAATGGAAAGCAAAGCCTATCAGCTATAGGAGAGGGATGCTGGTTTGTGCTACAAGGTAGACAAACTTTGAAAACACCATGCTAAATCAAAGATGTCAGATGGAGTGGAAACATCCAGAATAGGCAATTCCCAAAGACAGAAAGCAGAGTGATCCACACCAAGGTCTGGGGAGAAGGAGGGAATGGAGAGTGACTGGGCACAGCTGAATACAGGATTTCTTGGGGGTGTAGAATGATGGAAACATTCTGGAATTAGTGTTGATTGACTCCACAACATGGAGAAGAGACTGAAAAACTGTACGGAGATTTTTTTTTTTTAATGGTGTGTCAATTGTATTATTAAAACAAACAATGGCCGTTCACATCAAAACTCACAGAAACGCAGGGACAGAGGAGACCTTCCTCGACCGGATACCAAGCAACTGCAGGTTCGGTGAGATGGCTCATCAGGTAAACGCACTTGCCACAGAAGCCTGGTGACTGGAGCTCCATCCCAGAACCCATGAAAAGGTAGAAGGAGGGAATCACCTCTACGCAGTTCTCCTCTGTCCTCCACATGCGTACTGTGTTCCCGACTCCCACCTGCACTGATAATAAATGCCATTTAAAAGGAGAAGCCGTGCAGCTCCCCACTTCGAGCTGCTGGTGTAGTGGCTGAGGAGGGAGCGATTTCATCCTACGGCTGGGCAGGCCGGGATGTCCCCACTCAGCATGTGTGTTCAACACGGTGCTGACAGCTTTAACCGGTACAGTGAGTCAGGAAATAGAACCTGAGATGTTGTCTTAATCGCTTTTCTGTTGCTGAAATAAAACACGATGAGCAAAGCAACATACAGAAGGAAGCATCTTTTGGCTTACAGTTCTAGGGGGATAAGAGTCCATGGCCACCACAGGGGGGAAGTGTAGCAGCTGGTATGCATGGCAACTGGAGCAGGAGCTGAGAGCTCACATCTTAAACCCTAAGCAGGAAGCAGAGAGTGGACTGGGAATGGTGAATGGCTCTTGAAGTTGTAAAGCCCACCCCCAGTGACATACTTCTTCCAGCAAGGCTATGTTGTACCCGTTTCGAGAAACCCCCAGAGACCACCAAGGAGCCAGTTTCTGATACAAGCACATAAGGGCCCTTTTATTGTCAGGTTCGAACCTGGGCCACCGCATGGCAGATGGAGGGAAATGCGGCAGTGACCGAGAGCCCAGGGATAGAGAGTTTTTATAGGGAAAAACCGCAAGCCGGGAATTACATGCTTTGGCAACTTGGGATTGGGTAGAAGGGATATGGGGCAAGGTGATCCTTTGAAACTATTGGTCTAGATTTGGGGCATGAAACCACATTTGAAACTTGGGTTAGACTTTTTGGTGGGCAACCACCACTTGCTGAGCAGGATTATCTGGGCTGCTCAGCAGGATTATCTAGATAGCTTCAAGGGCCATAAACTGCAGACAGAATGTCTGCAAGAGCATACTGCCCTGTATCTGTTGTATCTGTTGTATGAGTTGTCATGGCACATTCCTGAGGTCCTTTCTGGAACCGAGTACAACAGGTGGTCTAAGATGGTGGTCCTTCCCTAAGATGGAGTCCTTATTGCCTTCACAGCTATGCCTCTTAAGACTCCACAAAGAGTATCACCAGCTGAGGACCAAGCATTCAAATGACCAAGAACATGGGGGACATTTCCTTCAAACCACCAAAGACACCAGGTTGGAAGGTGAGAAATCAAACCGACCTTAGTGTATGAGGTGAGTTTAGCTGCTGGATACTAGATGAACATTCAAAAATCAAGTTTGCTGTGCTAAACTGAACAAGACCAGTCATGAATCAGTAGAGCCAGTGTTCTCCATCAGGGTAGGCTTTGGAGGCCCCTCCCTCCCTGAGGATGAACCAACAGTTAATGGTTGCTAGGGAAAGAGAATCACTAGACACTTTCCTGTTTCTGTAATTAAAAAAAAAAATACCACCATGACCAACTTATAGAAGAGTTTATATTGGAGATCTCCCCTGAAGCTGCCCTCTCCAAACCCCACCCTCAGAAAGTCCACCAAGGGTCAGCTCCTCCCTCAGAGCTGCTCAAGACCACGCCTACAGGGTATTTCAGACCTGGTCACCAGACCTGCCATGTGATTTTCTCTCCTGCCTTCCCCAGAGTCACCCAGGAGTTGTTTTGCTCTGTTTATTAAACCTGGACTTATTAGTTGGCTTGATTGGCTTATTGCATGAGCAGAGTTACCCACTAACAGGGGATATATTTTTCTTTATCAGTTTGCTTGGTTTACTGTTCCCGAGGATTAGAGTCCATAGTGATGGGGACAGCATGGCAGCAGGTGGCAGGCACTGCAGCTGAAGCAGAAGCTGACAGCTTAGGTCTTAAACAGCAAGCAAGGGGCAGAGAGAACACACTGGAAATGCCAGGAGGCTTTGAAACCTTCAAGCCCACCCCAGTGACACACTTCCTCCAGCAAGGCCACACCTCGTAAGCCTCTATAAACAGGACCACCAGCTGGGGATCCAATGCTCTAAAGCCACAGACTATGGGAGACACCTCGTTCACACCACCCCAACGAGACATTCTCTGCAGTGGGGTAGATGCTGATAAGTTGCTGTAAATGACCCTTTACCCACGCGCTGTCGGCTATCCCAGATGAAACTCATTGATTGGTTCACCAAAAAGGGGGGGAAAAAACAAAAATAAATTTTATTAGAAGATACTGAACACACGGACAAAAAATTTAAAATGCTAAGGATTGTTGATAATCAATCAAAAAAAAAACCCACCTGATGTAAATAAAACAAAAATATGTGTAGAACATTTGTGTAAAATCCAACCATGAAGGTGAAAGCAATCAAAAATTAATTAAGGGAAGGAGGAGATGGACTGTCCCGCTGTTCCCAGTTTGTTCTCTCTGCTTCCTGCGTGCTGTTTAAGATGTGAGCCCTGGGAAGCAATCGCCCGGTTAAGGCGTCCATTCCTCCCAGTCTGCAGGAGGCCAGCAGCAGTCTTTAGAGTTCAGCTGAGATTCTGTAGACAGAGAAGCTCATCCTACAGTATATAACAGAGAACAAAGGAAATGGGAGCGCTGAAGCCGTGTTGGAAAAAAAAAAAAGGGTCATTGCAGCCTATCCTATTTCAAGCTTCATACAGCTGCACGAATACCCGAGTGGAGGCGGAGACTCCGAGGTTAACAGGACAGAACAGAGGGCCAGGAATAGACCCACACACATATGCCCAACTGGTTCTTTAAAAAGTTTTTACATTATTTGCGTGTGGTGGTGGGGGTTGTGGAGGTCAGAGGACAGCCTGTGGGAGGCAGTTATCTGGTTCCTCCATGTGGATTCCAGGGGCCAAACTTGGGTTTTCAGGTTTGACCAAAATGGTGAGCCATCTCACTGACCCAGCAGTGATGTTTACTTTTACACCAACTTGTGGAAAAAAAAAAAAAAAAAAAAAAAACAAAAAAAAAACACAGCAGTTCAGCAGAAGGTAATCTTCTCAATACGCGATGCTGGAACAGCTGGGCTTCGTAGATTAAAAATAAGAACAACCTTGATCTAAGTTCCCATCTCAAAAAAAAAAAAAAAGAAAGAAAAAGAAAAAACCCAAAATGAGTCACAGACCTAAATTTAACTTTATAAAATTATGAACACAGAACACACTATATGTGGGACGAATCCTTAGGCTATGCAGCTAGACAATTCTTATAGTTAACACCAAAAGCACAATCTATAAGAAGAGAAATGATACATTTGACCCACCACAGTTGGAAAGTTCTGCTGTGAGGATATGCTGGGTGGTGGTGCACACCAGGATGCCAGCTCTTGGGTGGCAGAGGCAAGTGGATCTCTTTGTGTTTGAAACCCACCTGGTCTACAGAGAGAGTTCCGCCAGCCAGGTGGAAATAAATAAATTTTCCGTCTCAGAAAATAAGTAAATAAATATAAATAAAATATTAAGAATGGTGGTGGGATGAAAAGGCAGGCTACTAGTAAGATATTTACAAACCACGTGTCCTGTGTGTGACACATTTCTGTAACATTTAAAGAGCGGTGGAACTCAACAGCCAACAAGAATCCAAGTAGACGGCCAGTTAAGAGATGTGAGCAGGCTGGCCAGGCGGTGGTGGCGCACGCCTTTAATCCCAGCACTCGGGAGGCAGAACCAGGAGGATCGCTGTGAGTTCGAGGCCAGCCTGGTCTACAGAGCGAGATCCAGGACAGGCACCAAAATTACACAGAGAAACCCTGTCTCGAAAAACAAAGAGAGAGAGAGAGAGACAGAGACAGAGACAGAGAGACAGAGAGATGAGCAGACATTTCAGCCGAGAGTCTATCCAAAGGGCAGATAAGCACACAAATAAAGCCAGTGAACACTACAGATGTTCAGGAAACAAGGGTTAATGTCATAGTAAGAATCCATCACACACACACACACACACACACACACACACACACACATTATATATATATATATATATATATATATATACATACATACATACATACATACATACATACATACATACACACATACACACACATATGGCTAAAATTAAAACAACACAAACCAAAAACCCAACTAATCCCAAAGGTGGAGATTAGAAATGTAGAGAAATTGGGGGGTTAGCTGGGAAGCATTGAACTGCTACTGTAAAAACAGCTGGGCAACTTCTTTATGAAGAAAGCGTGCAACCTGGCAGCTGCAGGCTTGAATCTTTTGGCCTTTACCCCAGGCAAATAAAAACATGTACACACACACACACACACACACACACACACACACACACACACACACACCAAGTGCACAGGTCTGGGTAAATGGCTCAGCAGTTAAGAGTGGCATTGCTCTTGAAGAGAACTCTGGTTTGGTTCCCAGCACCCAAGTTAGGTGCTTCACAGTCACTGGTAACTGCAGGCCCAGGACATCTGGCATCCTCTTCTGGCCTCTGTGTGCACATACTACCACACAAACATAGACATAGTTAAAAACAAATTTTATTTTTATTTTTTGTTTTTTTGAGACAGGGTTTCACTATGTAGCTTTGAAGCCTGTCTTGGATCTCACTCTGCAGACCAGGCTGGCCTCGAACTCACAGAGATCCTCCTGGCTCTGCCTGTCAAGTGCTGGGATTAAAGGCATACACCACCACTGCCCAGCTAAAATAAAATATTTTTTAAAACAGTGCACAAATATTTCTAGCAATTTTGTTTCTAAAAACCAAAATCTGGAAGGTTTAAAAAAAAAACAAAAACCTTCAAAAGAATGGTTAGATGACAGTGACCTGTCCATGCTGTGGAATTCAACTCTGCAGTGAAAAGGGACAGGCTATTTATGCAGACAGAAACCTGAACAGATCTGAAGGGAGTGATTATAGCTAGTTCCAAGAGATGGAATTCCTCTTAGGTCATGTTCTCCATATGATAAAGCTGTAGAAAATAAGAATAAGTCAGTGTCTCCAGGGGTTGGGAGGAATTTGAGAAGGGGGTACATTATTTAACAGTGTGTGCGTGTATGTGTGTGTATGTATGTGTATGCGTGTGTGAGTGTGTGTATGTGTGTGTGTATGTGTGAGTGTGTGTGTGTATGTGTGTATGTGCATGTGTGAGTGCGTGTATGAGTGTGTGTATGCATGTGTGTATGTGTGCGTGTGTGTATGTGTGTGTATGTGCGTGTATGTGCGTGTGTGTATGTCTGTGTATGTGTGTGTATGTGTATGTGTGTGTGTGTGTGTGTATCTAAACAAAGAGCAGTTGGCTCCTACCCAATGCCACTGTTGCACTAATGGTCACATGTTGCCTGGCAGGTTAATATTGCTCCAAACCCATCATCACACAGATGATCCTGTTAAAACTCGGTGGGTGTTTTTAAAGGACATGAATGGAGTAAAGGAGCTTGTATAAACATGGGGGGGTACAGATGGGAGAGAGATTAAAGAGGATGGGGTTACAGTAATCAGAATGTTATTTATACATATATGAAATTGTCAACGATCAAACCCAGCAAAAGAAACAGAGCTGAAGTAGAAACTCAAGCAAAACAACAACCAAAAAAAAAAAGAAAAGAGTTTAAGAATGAAAATGTGATCATTGGAGCAAAGACTAAATAGACAAGACAAAGTTTAGAGTAGACGTTGCCAAAAAGACATGAATTAGAAGAGAGCGGTGAAGAAGCACTGAGGTAGAGCCGAGACAGAAGAGAGCACAGAGGAGGCAGAAAGTAGGTAAGAGAGATGGAGACAACCCAAACGCGGACATTTATTTTCCCCAAGCTGTATTAGTTAACTAATGCTGCTGAACAAAGTACCTCATTTGTTATTTTTAAGGCTCCACCTTGCTGTTGTTGATTTCATGCATGCTAGGCAAGCACTCTTCCACTGAGCTGCATCCACAGCCCAAGTGTCTACTTTAGGGCTACATTTTGAAGGTGAAACCAATGGGATGGTGGGGTAGTTTGAAGGAGAATGACTCCCATAGGCTTCTATATTTGAATGCTTGGTTCTCAGCTGGTGGAAATGTTTGGGAAGGATTAGGAGGTGCGGCCTTGATGGAAAAATGTATGTCACTGGGAATGAGCTTTGAGGTTTCAAAAGCCCTCACAATTTCCAATTGTCTCTGTCTCTTGCCTTTCTCTGCCCCTCTCTGCCTCCTACTTTCAGAGAAGGGTATAAGCTCTCAGCTACTGTTCCAGCTCCATGCCTGCCTGCCTGCAACCATACTCTCCACCATGATGGTTGTGGTGATCTGAATGAGAATGCTCCCCCCATTGGCTCATATATTTGAATGTTTGGTTCCCAGTTGGTGGAACTGTTTAGAAAGGATTAGGAGGTATGTCCTTGTTGGAGGAGGTATGTCAGTGAACTTTGATATTTCAAAAGTTCACACCAGGCCCAGTTTCTCTCTCTCTCTCCCTGCCTCCTGCTCGTGGATCAGACATATGCTCTCAGCTACCACTCCAGCACCATGTCTTCCTGCCTACTGCCACACTCTCTGCCATGATTGAAACAGACTAACCCTCTGAAAGTCCAAATGACCTCCCAATTAAATACTTTCTTTTATTAATTTTCTTGGCCATGGTGTCTTCTTACATCAATAGAAAAGCTACTAAGACAGATGAATATGAAGTGTGAAAGGGGAGCAGGGACTTGAGACTACCCCAAACTCTGTAAAGAAGCCACATTGATGGGAGCAGAGACTATGGAACACCTGGGCCATAAGGGGGAGGGTGTCACAGGTAGTTAGCTATGATAGGCAGTCCATTTTCCATTGCCATACCAGAACAACTGAGACTAGATAATTCACTAAGAAAAGCAGTTTGTTTAGTATTGCGGCAATTAATGAGGCAATTCCACATAGTTTATCTGGTAATTAAAAGAAGTTTATTTCAGGGGTAACTTACAACTAATAAAGGGTCACTTACACGATCAGGGAGAGATGAGGTGCAGTCCTACATGGTTCTCTGGAGAACTCTGACTTGGTCTGCAATCCAGCTTCCAGGATCACAAGGAGCCAAGAGAGCCAGCCCTATGCATCTCAGGTCTTAAAGGGTCTCGTCTTGGCCACGCTCCAGGGGCAGGTCATAGGCAGGTGTGACAGTCACCCTCTGTCTCACTGGGGGCAGTGCTTCAGGGTCAAGGCTGGAACAGCTACCCAGTACAGTTTAGGCTCCCATGGAGAAGGCAAGAGGTCCTTGTGTTGCTAAAGTTTTCCTGTCTGGCCCACAGTCAGGACAAATCTCTCTCACCCGCCAGTCCCACAGCCTCTCAGACCCAACCAAGTAAACACAGAGACTTATATTGGTTACAAACTGTATGGCCGTGGCAGGCTTCTTGCTAACTGTTCTTACAGCTTAAATTAATCCATTTTTATAAATCTATACCTTGCCACATAGCTCATGGCTTACCAGCATCTTCACATGCTGTTTGTCATCATGGCGGCTGGCAGTGTCTCTCTGACTCAGCCTTCCACTTCCCAGCTTTATTCTCCTCCTTGTCCCGCCTATACTTCCTGCCTAGCCAATGGCCAATCAGTGTTTTATTTATTGACCAATCAGCAACACATTTGCCATAAAGAACATCCCACAGCACTTCCCCCTTTTTTTTAATTTTTCAAAAAGGAAGGTTTTAACCTTAACAAAGTAAAATTACATATAATTTGGGAATTTGGGCGTAGTTTCTCTTACTACTTCCTGCTGGAGGGGGGCGCTGTATCTTATGTGGATACAAAGAAAATTTTAGAATTATGGAATAGTCCATGAGGGTGTATCGTCTGAGCCAGTTGCCTTCAAACCATTCTGGATGTTGGATCATCTGGGCCATGGTGTCATCAGAGACCTTTCAGGGGGTCTTGGCTGGTCAAACCTGATGTATCTTAATCTGAAACAAATCCATAGCCTTTGGTTTTCTGTGGGAACAAAAGCATAGTCTCCTTTCCAAAACAACATATCCTTATATCCAAATTTTGAGGTCAAGTTATCTTTAAAATATACATATTGGTTTAACTCAGCTTCCTTTACAATCAAATATCTCTCTGTAGTTAAGAATCCCAAAGACAACACAATCCAGATTCTCTGTGTAATATTCATCTTCACGTGGCTTATTTTTATATTAATTTTACTGTCTCTTTAAAGACTTTATTTTTTTAAAACTATGTATTTGTTTATATAACTGTATATATCACCTTTTTTGTCTTTTTGAAGCCTACGTATCTTTTATACACATTGTAAACTATTACCTCTGAATCTGTCTTATCGTGAATCTATTGCTTTAAACTGCAGCAGCTGTGGCTGCTGGCTCCGCCCACCTCAGCTTCCCAACTTGACAGTGTTACATTTTCCTCCAGCTCTGGGAGCTATTGTGGGTCTATGCTTTTATCCAAGCAGCATGTAGCCCAAAAACCTCTTTTTTTGTTTTGTACTAGCAAAGGCTAAATCCACCATGTAGCTTAATGTGCCACTTGGAGAGGCCTCATTCCTGCCATAAGGCAGGTCAAGCGCACTCGCCAGAAACCCACCAGTAGCTCAAACCGGCAGCTGCCACTCATTTGAGAGAGATAATTAGGAAGCTGTTTTTAGCTCCATTTTAGAATCTTTTCTCAGGTTTTAGGTGGAAACTCTTGCCAACTCGTTGGGCGCCATTTGTAGCTAGAGTTTTCCTGCCTGGCCCACAGTCAGGACAAATCTCTCTCATCCTTGTGCTCACAGATAAGCACTAAGGGAACCAGGAATGTTAGACATGTAGACTTGTGTCTTCAACCCAGCAAGTTTTCCGCCCAGAAGGCTGGAGGTGGATGTAGTTAGCAGCCGGTAAAGCTGTGCTATCTATAGGGGCAGGCCACACCCGAATCCCCCAGACTATTATGTTGATCTCAGACCCTTCCTCCCTAGACCTTGATCTTTAACTTTGTTTCTGGGTCAATAGATCCCATGTACGTTATAGCCTGGTGACCTCTACGCTATCTGTATGACTGAGACCATATCAGATCCTAGGCCCTTAAGCTCTAGAACCTATCCTTACGGAAGCGGTCACATGTACTTTGCAAAAGAGTTTCCACGTAGTTACGCCTTACACTTTATTGTGCCCATGAGATTGAGATAATTGTTACCAGGAAACCATTTTGCTAAAGTTGTACTGTACTTAAATGTGTCTAAAATAAACAGCTTGGTATCAGACTCTAGAAGCGTGAACCAGCACCGGCTAAGGTGTGTCGAATGGATTTCCTTCTTGCCTCATGCAGATTGTTACTCTGCCAGCTCCGGTGACTGCAAGGACCCCCACGCTCACAGTTCTGAAACCTGGGCTGCCTGTGAGCCGGGTACTGGCAACAGGCCGTGCACGGATTCAGTTCACAGCAGAGCATGGGGCAGGCAAGCAGGTGTGTGCAGCAGAGACAAGTCTTGGGGAGCGGGAACACTTTATAAAAACCTGGAAGGACCCACAAGAGCCATAATTCATGCAAGAGAGAGAGGCATGAGTCCATTCATGAAGGTCCCACCCTGAGACTGCATCCCCTCCCACTATACCTCACCGTGGGGAACCACTTCTCAACGTGAATTTTGGTGAGAAACCAACTGTTCAAACCATAGATGAGTCTTTTCAGATGTGTCCCAGTGGAGGGTCAGTGCTAAGATTCGTGATTCGGGAATCCTGGAGAAAAGCCCCTTGGGGAGCCATGAGTAAAGCAAGGATACTGAAAGCCCAGGTGTGCCACTAACTATCAGGAAAAAGGTGTCAACAGGAAGAGAAGAAGGGCCGGGCAGGCCACAGTTCAGGTGCCTACAGCCAGGGGTGCGGGGAGGGGGCAGCAAAGCAACTTGGGAGAGAAAAGCAGGCACCTGAGGGCCTCAGAAGACCTGAGTGGCCTCAGGGAAGAAGGACTGTGGCCTGTTGTGGGACATGGAGCCTTGTGCTCGGCCACTTTGGAAGTGAGCCTCTGCTAGCGAGAATGGAAAACCAAAGCGTCTTCATTTCTTTCCTGTTGCTGCGATAGCACACCCCAACACAAGCAACTTGAAGGGAGAAAAGGTTTGTTTTGACTCGTGGTTCCAAAATACAGTCCATTAGGGAAGGCAAGGCGTTCATAGGGTGAGGCTAGCCCACAGCAATCCAGAAGATGCAGCAAACAGGAAGTGGGGCCAGGTTATAAAACCTCAAAGCCTACCCCACTCAGGTACTTCCTCCAGCAAAGCATCATCTCCTAAATGTTCCACAGCCTCCCCAAACAGCACCACCATCTGGGGACCCAGTGTTCAAGCGCATGAGCCGGTGGGTCATTTCTCTTTAAACCACCATGGTGTGTTTCCTAAAATATCACCGACTGCCCAGCAAAATAGTCTGTGACAGTGGCAGTCCTCTGGTGTCCCTGGTCCTCTGGTGGACGTGCTTTGCTTCACTACGGAATTATGGTTTTTTTCCTCTGAGACGGAATTGCCGGGAGTTCCCTCAGAGCTGTGTCTTGTGATGGTGAGTTACGCTTGTTGGTGTCCTCATGACTCTTTGGTAGACCACATTTTAACTGAGGACCCTAGGACTGTCGGGACTGAGGAGCTAGGTGGGGTTCAGGGAGGACTCCCTAAACAGACAACGAGTTCAATTCTGGTGTTCGTTTGCTTGTTTCTGTTCTCGTATTGCAATTTGTAAATATTCAAGCCAACCGCGGCTGCACATACCTCTCACCCCGGCACTCAGGAGGCCAAGGTGAGACAGTCATCTGTCTGAGGCCAGCCTGGGCTATGGGAAAAGATCCTGTCTCAAAAACAAACCAGAGTCACCAAGATGACTCAGTGGTTAAAGGTGCCTGCTGCAAAGACTGACAACCTGAGTTCAATTCCGAGATCCTCATGGTGGAAGGAGAGAACAGATCCCTCAAGGTATCATCTGACCTTCACATGTGTGCCATGGTATAAGTGCATGTGCACATGCGTGAGCGTGCACATGCGCGTGCACACACACACAGAAACACAGATGAATAAATAAACAAGTAGGGGCTAGAGAGATGGCTCAGCAGTTAAAAACACTTGTTCATGCAGAGGACCTAGGTTCAGTTCCCAGCACCCACAATTGTCATGGGATCATTTTTTTGGACACTGTAAAGATGTGTCTCTGCCTAAGGCACCTTCTGATTGGTATAATAAAGAGCTGATTGGCCAATAGCTAGGCAGGAGAGAATAGGCGGGATTTCCGGGGAGAGGGAGGAACTCTGTGATGAAGAGAGACAGAGACACCAGCGAGATGTGGAACAAGTTGGACTTAGAGAATGGGAGAGAGGTAAAAGCCACATGGTAAAATGTAGATTAATAGAAACAGGTTAATTGGAGTTATGAGCTAGTTGGAAACAAGCCTAAGCCAAGCTTTTATAATTAATAATAAGTCTCCATGTCATTATTAGGGAGCTGGCAATCCCGAAAGAAAGTCTGACAAGAAGGCTTGCTACACACAACTGCCTGTAACTCCACTTCCAGGGGATCTGATGTCTCTTCTGAACTGCATGAGCACTGTATACATGTGGTACATATACACACATGTAGGCAAAACACTCATACACATAAAACAAAGATACATCTTTTTTAAACCCTTAAACAAATAAATAAATGCACAAGAAAAGGTCACAAAACAAAAAGAAGTATGTGAACATCCAGTTCTATATATCCCTAAGCTCAATCGTTTTGCCTCTGTTCGGGGAAATTTTGATCAATGAATACTTTTATAAGCTAAAAATTTATCCCCACCCCCCAAAAAGGCTAATTATTCTTTTGAATTTTTTGTCAAATTCTGATGCTGCAAAATAATTTTCTTCCATTTCAGTGCAAAATATAAATTTTTTCCATTAAATCCAGGAATCTCCTCAAAAGATCCTTCCTGTATGTTGCCACCTTCCAAGCACAATGGTGAGATTTAACAGCCAGGTCTCCTAAACCACTGGGATGCTCAGCATTTAATTTCTCCATCTCCTCCTCCTCTTTTGTGGAGCTGGATTCCAGTGTTTTTCTGTTGGCAAGAACTGCTTCCAATAATTACAACGTGCTGAGGTTTCAAAGCTCAGAATCCTTGGCAGTCACCTATTGAACACTTCGACGAAAGATTTCCAGCAGATTGGAACACAAAGCAACACCAGTTTAGTGGACTCCTTTGTAAAAAAGTACAGTCCCATGCTAGGACATCAAACTGAAGTTCAAAGCATGTCTTCCAGGTCCCAGTGCCTCCCAGGTCCAGTGACTGAGGCAGAACCAGAATGGTGCCCAGTGAGGCTGAAATCAGCTTTTGTATGTTGGCAATCACTGCATCACAAAAATGCTTGGAAACCAACATTCTTATAACACAGAAAACTGTGGCTTCTGCTTTGACTACTTTGATATTAGAAATGGTTTGGATGTCAATATCAACAAGGAGCAGCTTACCTGGATCAATCCAAGCATGTATGTGATCCTGGGGGGTTCATTTCAACAAGAATATTGCCTTTCAGCAGGATGCAACTGTGAGTTGCCTCTGTTACTTAACCTTCTATGTTTCCTTGGATTGAGTGCGTCCTTTGTTTTCTGTTTGAACCCAGCCTACCACCAAACCCTTCTGAAAAGAATTGGACATAAACAAGGCTAGAAGTCCCACCCCAAAAAATATCATAAACATGAGTCCTAGAAAAACTGAATATTTGTAGAGGTTGTACTCATGACAGCAAAACCCAGAAAAAACCCAAAAGTCCATCCACACTAACCTGGAAAAATAAAGTGGAATAGTATATAGAAGTAGTTGTCAATGTAAATGCATGTCAGAACCTTCTGGAAGAACTGATGACTCTCACCCAGAGTTTCTGATCCAGTAAGTATGGGGTGGGCCCAAGAATTTATGTTTGTAAAAGAGCCTTGGTTTTAGGAGCTCCATCTTGAGAACAACCACAGCAATGGAAATGATACACCACCATGACAAAGATAAGCTGTCCAAGCACACTAATGTGTGAACAGTGATGCCCAGAAGCAAATGCATTTTAATCTCTGTATATAAAGCTCATAGTCAAGGTAGCTTTGTTGTCTCAGGGTGCTCAGTGTATTAAAAAAAATTATTACACTAAACTCTAGGGTGATGACCACTCCAACTACCTGAATGCAAGAGGCATATTAGTGTCAAATAAAGACACACACCTGGGCTTCTAGACTAATTGGGCAGGAACTGGAATGACACAAATATTTTGGGCAATTATTAACAAATTTGTACACTTATTTGTATTTTATATGTATGTCTGCACATGTATTATGCCTCAAATCTCAAAAGGACTTTAAAAAGAAAGAGAGTGGCCGGGCGGTGGTGGCGCACGCCTTTAATCCCAGCACTCGGGAGGCAGAGGCAGGTGGATCTCTGTGAGTTCGAGGCCAGCCTGGGCTACCAAGTGAGTTCCAGGAAAGGCGCAAAGCTACACAGAGAAACCCTGTCTTGAAAAACCAAAAAAAAAAAAAAAAAAAAAAAAAAAGAAAGAGAGTGTGTGCAGATAGGGAGAACTGGAGGGGAGACAGGGTTGGGGATGGCGAGTACCTGTGACTTTTGCGAGGAGCTCTGTTGGACGAGAGAAGGAGGCAGTGACTGGAGGGGTACCTGAGGTCAGGCGAGCAACCTTCCAATTCTAGCATCAAGTGGTGTTCATGGGGTTTGGAGTTTTAGAAATTCCAGACTTCACACTTTTGGATCACAAATGTTCAACCTGTTTCTCTCTCTCTCTCCCTCTCTCTCTCTCTCTGTCTCTCCCTCTCTCTCTCTCTCTGTCTCTGTCTCTCTCTGTCTCTCTGTCTCTGTCTCTCTCTGTCACTCTGTCTCTGACTCTCTCTGTGTCTCTCTGTCTCTGTCTCTGTCTCTCTCTCTCTCTCTCTCTCTCTCTCTCTCTCTCTCTCTCTCGCTCTCTCATTTCTTCTATATAGCTCCTTTGAAACTGACTGGATTTGCTAATTCTAAGGACCAGTATCTCATATTAATTCTGGAGATTTTTCACCTGTGGCTTTCAGTGGTCTGTGTCCATCAGCCATGGCTCTCAGTGCCCTGTGTCTGTCATCTAGCACCTTCAACATCTCTTGTATATTCCTTGCTATTCTGTCCCAGTCCTCTGCATTTTCAATAGTTTTCTTCAGTGTCTTTTCTAGTTAACACTTTCCTCTACTGTGTTAGAAGATATGAAGAAAAACAAAGATAAAGACGTGGTGCATAGTTTCACCCTCTATGTAAAAAAATCTAGGATGAATAGATGGCAAACAGACAGACTTTTTAAAACTAATGATAAATAACAAAACTTTAAAACTTCTGTAAGAAAATGCAGAAGAGTTTTTTCCTATGGAGTTAGGAATTCGCTCTTAAGTAAGACACCAAAACCCAAACAATATGGAAGACTTCATAAGCTCGGTTAATCAAAACATGTAACACACACACACACACATGCACACACTTTTTTTTTCTCCCATGGTGTCTACATTGTCTCACATATTAGGTCCTGGTCACGATTGTAGCTGCATAACCATATTTAAGCTAACCCATACAGCATTCTGTGGCTGCTTTTCCCTTACTGTGCTTTTTTTTTCTTTTTTAAATCCACTATTGTCTTACTTGTGTTTGCTTAGTTTTCTAATGCATGTTGATGATTTAGCCTCTCAGTGTGTCCTTACACAACCGTTCTGTCACTAACATTTGGCGGCAAGTGTGATGACCCTCCATATCCTGTTGTCGTGCTTTGCTTTTGCTCTTTTAGGGGGCCCGCCACCCAGCTCCCAAATACATCACACACGGAGGCTTATTCTTAATTATAAATGACTGGCCTTAGCTTGGCTTATTTCTAGCCAGCTTTTCTTAAGTTAAAATTTAACCCATCTATCTTTTGCCTCTGGGCTTTTCCTGTTCTCTTATTTCTGTACATCTTACTCTTACTCCATGGCTTGCTGTGTAGCTGGGTGGCTGGGTGGCTGGCTGGCTGGGTGGCTGGGTGGCTGGGTGACTGGCCCCTGAAGTCCTCCTCCTTCTCTGGCTACTTCTCTCCTCCCAGATTTCTCTTTCTATATATCCTCTCTGCCTGCCAGCCCCGCCTATCCTTTCTCCTGCTTTGCTATTGGCCATTCAGTTCTTCATTAGACCATCAGATGTTTTAGACAGGCACAGTAACACAGCTTCACAGGGCTAAGCAAAAGCCACATAAACAGAAGTAACACACCTTAGAATAGTATTCCCCAACATCCTGTGGTCACCTTGACCAACCCCTTCTCGGGATCCGCTCATTTCTCTTAGAGTCCCACCCCTGCTTGCTTTCCCTCAGCTTCCCTCCTCCTGGTCATGTTGTTTGCCCGTGTAACCCCTTTACTAGCTTTCTCAGAGTTTGGATCTTTTGTTTCCTTTTTATAGTTAGGATCTGGTCACACCTTGGCTCCCTCAGGACTCACATTAGCTCTGCCTCAGAATGCTGAAGACTTTCCACTGTTCTCAGGGAACTTACAATGTCTCTGTTAGAAGAAGGCTTTCTGTCTTGCGTTGCTCTGCTGTTCTGAAATTTCAAACTACAGGGTTTGTGCTGGAAGTTTAATGAGGATTTCAATCCAGAAACTCAGGCTCCTCATTTTGGACGTCATGGGTGACTTCCTTCTCTGGTTTTCTTCCCCTTCCTAGCTAGAAGTGTCACAACGGGGGACAAGTTAGACCACTTTGTCCCCACTGATGAATCTAAACTTGTTGACCAAACTTGAAAACTTCTCTCTCAAGGTTCAAGGCTCTCTGAACCTCACGCCACCCCCAACTGCCCTCAGCTGGCTTGCATCCCTCTGAGGATATTGGAGCATCTCTCCCGTCCAGTTACCACTTCTTCATGCTGACCCCCACGGGCTTTTTCTAGCTCCATTTGCTCTTTTGTGTGGAGGGAAACCCCTCTCTGCCTCTGCTGGAGAAGCTTGCAGACTTTTGAGCCCCATCTGTGACGATCCTTTAAAGTCAAGTCCGCTTCTCACTGAAACCAAATGGCTTCCTTTGCCAACATAAACCTCTGTGTGTGGGAGGGAGGCACCCATGCTGGGCAGAGAGGCTTAGCTGCCTCCTTAGCAGGTGTCTTTTGTCCCCTCCCTTCCGGAGACACCAGCTGCTCTGCCTTTTGGAAGATTCCCTGGGGGGCAGGTCAACAAGCCGCCATCTTTCTTCCTGCTCCTGGAGGCTTCTGGCGTATGTTGTCAGGCTATCTTTGTCTTTCTTGATTACATCTTGTAAAATTCCCTGACTGCCGCAGCCGTGGTTTAGGAGGAGGAGGGAGAAGCAGTGTGTGCTTAATATACCCTTTTCTCTTGAAGACAGCGTCTCGTGTAGCCCAGGCCGATATCAAAATGTATATGGAACCAAGGGTGACTTTCTGCCTCTACCACACGAGTGCTGCCATTGAGGGCTGTGCCACCACAGTGGGGGTTAACCGTACTAGGGACTGAATCCACGGAAGTGCTCTACCAACCGAGTTAAACCCCCAGCTTTCTTTTTCTTCTTTTCTTCTTCTTTTAATTTAATTAATTAGTTAATTTTGGTTTTTTGGGACAGAGCCTCACTCTGAGGCCCAGATGAGCCTCAGGCGAGTGGTGAGTCTCCCACCTCAGCTTTCCTAAGGAGCCGCCATGTCTGACTTATTTCCCATCTTTACAGACTAAACTCCATCCTGTTGTTTGAACGAATGGATTCTTGCTTTCTGTGGGCATAATGTTTCCATGATTTTACAATAAGGCCAAAATTTTCGAAGTGTTAACATTTCTAAATTGAATGAATTTATCTGACAATCATTATTGAAGCTCTCCAGAACTACAGCCGGGCTACAGAACAAACTGTCTCACCTGCCCGTGGACTAAGTAAGGGAGGGTCCTAGCATGTGGTTGAAGGGGTTGGGAATGTGGCTCAGTTGATGGAATGCTTACCCAGCATACATAAGGCACAGGGTTCTTTCTCCTGCAACTCAAAAGACAAAGAGGTCAAGCTTGTCACCCTCCCCAGGATGCAGAGACCAGAGGATGTGACCTCAGCCTACTGACACCTGTTTATCCTTGTCACCTCAGTTGACTGTGGGCATGAGTAACACCACACAGCATTTGGATAGGAATCGAAGCTGGAGCCTGGTAGCACATACTTCTAATCCTAGCGCTCTGGAGGCAGAGGCAGATGGATCTCTATGAGTTCAAGACCAGCTTGACCTACACAGAGAGATCTAACCCAGTCAGGGCTACACAGTGAGACCCTGCCTCAAAAATAAAGAAATAGAAGTTTTGTATATGCACAGCAGATTTTAGCATAAAATCGGTTTAAATAGGACAGGGTGATAAAGTCTCTCTCATATTTGGCTCCCGTTACCTGGGAAAACGGCTGATTACCTACATGGAAGTGAAGCCCAGTGGTATCTGGGCACTTCATTACAAGTCAGTGGCTACACTTCACTGGACTCCTCACTGTGTCTTTACAGGCTTGCACTGGGAGCTACGTTTCAGTTATGTCTGTAATACCACTGCATGACAAACTGTCCCCAAACTCAGAGGATTATTATAACATTATTCTTCTCTCTCACAAGCCTATGACTGATGGAGGCCTGGCTCTGTACTGCAGAATGGATCCAGATGTGTCCACCTGGGTTCAGGCTGGAGAGGCGGGAGCCACTCAAGCTGATGCTCTTTCTGTTAGTGGCAGAAGCCCTGCACCGCTAGCCCACTCCAGAGACACAGTATGTCTTAATTACTGCTCTATTGCTATGATAAAACACCATGACCAAGGTAAGATAAAAGGAAGCATTCAATTATGGGCTTGCTTATAGTTTCAGAGGGTTAGTCCATGAACATCATTCACGGTGTGGAGCGTGGTGGCAGGCAGGCATAATGCTGGAGCAGTAGCCAAGATCCTGATCCACAGGCAAGAAGCAGAAAGAGAGCTGACTGGGAACAGTATGAGTTTTTGAAACCTCAAAGCCTCCAGTGACACACCTCCAGGAAGGCCACACCTCCTAATCCTTCCCAAACTGTTCCACCAACTGGGGACCAAGCATTCAAATATATGAGTCTATGGGGGCCATTCTCATTCAAACAACCACAGACACTGTTCACCCCAAGGCTAAAGAACTAAGATCCACCAGACTCTTATGTCAAATAGCAATGCCAAATAAGGAGCCCGTAGCTTATCCACATTTCTGCCCCACTTGACTGTCAGTTGGGGCTCTCCTCAGCTATGATTATTCACAGAACTCAGAGAAACCCTTGACATTGTTGCCACAAAACACAACTCTTACCTCAGAGGGAGTAACAGTTTATTCTAAAGCCAATATAAGTGGTTATGGCCCAGGAACACAGACTTAGGTTACCCCAGTGTCCATGTTCCAACGTAGTGACTATTTGATGAAGTTTTTAATAGTCACAGGAGAAAGAAAGTCACAGATTAGTTGTTTTTAAAATACATCAGTGGAAGCTGAGCTGTGGTGGTGCACAGCTTTAATCCCAGCACTTGGGAGGCAGAGGCTAGTGGATTTCTGTGAGTTCGAAGTCAGCCTGGTCTACAGAGTGAGTTCCAGTACAGCCAGGGCTACACAGAGAAACTCTGTGTCAAACAAACAAACAAATACATCAGTGGAAACATCAAGCAGGAAAATCACAGGCATCAGTCTCTGATCCCATCGGATGGCATTCTTAGCCCTTCGATTGGTGGAAACTAGGGCTTTGTTAAGTCAATACACTCAAAGAGGTTTTACCTGTCAATCACAGGATGTTATGTCTGACACAGAGGTGGACAAGGAATGGCCATTTAGTGGGATAAAGAGAGCCTAAGATAGATTGTACTTTGGCTCTGAACTTGCAACATTCCAATCTTCCATCACTGGAGTTATAACCAGCTAATCAGTCTTGTAAGAAGGTCAGTGATGGTGTGGCTTTGTTCTGGGAACTTGACCCTACGTTTATCCATCCATCATACAGGAAACAGATGAACAGCCAGATGGAGAGGTGCACAGGGCAATGCCTGAACGCAGGATGGAGAGGTACACAGGACAATGTCTGAATGCAGGATGGAGAGGTACACAGGACAATGTCTGAATGCAGGATGGAGGGGTGCACAGGGCAATGTCTGAATGCAGGATGGAGGGGTGCACAGGACAATGTCTGAACACAGGATGGAGAGGTGCACAGGACAATGTCTGAATGCAGGATGGAGAGGTGCACAGGACAATGTCTGAATGCAGGATGGAGAGGTGCACAGGACAATGTCTGAATGCAGGATGGAGAGGTGCACAGGACAATGTCTGAATGCAGGATGGAGAGGTGCACAGGACAATGTCTGAATGCAGGAGCTTCTGTCCCTGTGCACTGGGGTTGGCTACCCTCATGGTCTGTGGCTTATCTGTCAATCAAGAAGCCCTCCAAGATGTGCCCATAGGCCATGGGTTTTTAAGGAGACTTCATATGAAGCCGTGATGGATGAGGGCCTCAGCTGCCAACCTCTCCTCTCTCCAGAAGACCAGGGAGCTGATGGTTCTAACTTCCTATATACCTTAGTTCTTCTGGGGACTAGTCTCCACCCAAGAGCCACCAAAAGTGGCCTCACTAGAACAAGATGCTCCTTTCACCTGGGAAACCATGAGAGTTTTAGGAACTCTAGGTCAGAAACTCAGGCTCAGACCAAATATTAAAATAAAGATGCTTCTAGAATTTTCACTGCCCAGAAAAATCACAAGTTTTGCCGGGCGGTGGTGGCGCACGCCTTTAATCCCAGCACTCGGGAGGCAGAGCCAGGCGGATCTCTGTGAGTTCGAGGCCAGCCTGGTCTCCAAAGCGAGTTCCAGGAAAGGCGCAAAGCTACACAGAGAAACCCTGTCTCGAAAAACCAAAAAAAAAAAAAAAAAAAAAATCACAAGTTTTAGGAGCTCTATCTGGGAGCAGGGACAAAGATGATAGCCTGTATCCTTTCTTGTTCCTGCTTTGACAGAAGTCATGAGATCTTGGGGCAGAGCTTCCATTTCAGCTGCCCTGGACCATGATTATTGCTTCTCTCTGAGGTGACACCCCCACATACACACACACCACATCACCAACACACATATACACACCATGTCACCAGACCACACACACACACACACACACACACACACACACACACACACACTGCAATGCCTTCTTGTATTTGCTACCACCCCATTCCACAACCTCCACATTCTGCCAGTTTACTTCTGAGCCACCCCAACTGACAAAGAGGAAGGAAATCAGTTTTGTGTATAGGACCCATTCTTGTCACCCTGCTGCCAAGGCATTCAAGGCAGGTGACTTGCCAAATCTCTCAGAATAGCTTCTAGAACTCACAAGACTTGGAGAGGGCTGGGAGACTCGAATCCCTCATTTAACAGGAAGACAGCTCATGAGCCAGGCGGCCCTGGTCCAGGGCAGCTCCTGCCTGGCTGGTTTCCAGGTGCGGCCTTTGGCAGCCACAGATAAGCGCTTCAATTATGGAGAAGAAATGGAGCCGCTGCCTCAAGCCAACCCCAGACTCCTGGGTACACATCTACCCCTGCAGCCTACCCCACTGCATAGAGGACGGAGGAAAACCTCCCAGTACTGGGAAACTAACTGTGTGTTCATCCAGGCTACAGAAGTGTGAAGAAGGACCTTAGCCTTGGGTTCTGATGGGAGTCCTCCAGGAAATGGATGTGTTGAGATGGGATTGTACAGGCCGAGCTTTGCCCTTGCTAAGGAGAGTATTGTTCTTGAGACAGGTCTAGTGCGGTCCAGGCTAGCTTCGAACTCACTATGCCAAGGATGACCTTAAATTTGCAATCCTCCTGCCTCCATCTCCTACCAAGTGCTGGGATATCAGGCATGCACATCACACCCAGCTTATGTGGTGCTAGGGATCAAACCCAGGGCTTAGCGCATGCTAGGCAAACTCTCGGCCCTCTGAGCCCTTCCTTACTCTGCTGACTTACTTACTGGAGTGGATTGTACTCAAGGTCTTGCTTTGACTGTAGGAATTGTGTAGCTCGATAATAACACAATACAGAGACTTTATGGTAGCTTGTCTAGCATGTTCAAGGTCATGGGCTCCAATCCCATCACTTCAAAATAAATTCATTTGGTTAATTAGTTGATAAGTGGGCTGAGCACATCAAGGGTTCCAGGAGGTGAAGGTCAGAGAAAGGTCAGGGACCAGTGCACTCAGTGGATGTTCAGTTAGTTCCTGAGCCTAGTTGCCAAGGAGTAGGCTAGGGTCTGAGCATTTATTGCTCCCAAATCCTATGTTAAAACCTCAATTCCCAACAGTGACCGTGTTATTGGCTTCCTTGACCTAGGGAGAGAGGAACAGACTTTCCAGAGTCCCAGCAGGTCAGATCTGGCCAGTCACTCCGAAGATCCAAGCCGAAAAGCAGTGGTGATCACGGAGAAGAATTTGCTGAGGCCAGAGACCAGCATCCACGTCCTCAGCCCTGGCTCTGTGGTGCCCACAGTGGCTTTAGGATGCATAGAAAAAGCAGGCAGTGGGGGTCGGGGAGGGGCAAGAAGGCCTCACTGGCAGCAGGCAGTCTTGACAAAACTATTCTTGCTGATCACTATCTCAGGAACATTCTGGTTAAGATGAGAAAGCTGTCCAGGCTCAGACAAGTGTCACAAACGTTTATCCCAAAGCGTGTTATTCCTGGAGTTCACAGTGACTGCAAGAGAGGTCAGAAGGAGGACAGGAGAGAAAGGCAAGATGGAGTCTGTCAGGACAATGCCTGGCTCCCCTGCGGATTCAGGGAGATGGCTGGAGACTCCCAAGCACCATCCCGGTGCTTGGGAACAGGACTTTGTCAAAGCCAAGAGGTGACATTCTGCGCTATGATGTCCCCACAAACTTGAAAATTCCTCTTGGTGTCATCAGCCTTGAACGGAGATGTGAACACCCCTTAGAAAATGGGTCTCAACCTGTGTGTCACAACCCCTCTGGGGTTGAACAGCCCTCTCACAGGGGTTGACTAAGACCATCAGAAAACACAGATATTTGCATTATGGTTCATAACAGGAGCAAAGTTACAGTTACAATGTAGCAATGAAAATAAGTTTATGGCTTAAATACTTTGGGTCAGATTCCTGCTTAGATCTGCCGTAGATATGGTAACCTTCTAAGGCCGTGGTTCTCAACCTTCCCAATGCTGCGACCCCATAATACAGTTCCTCACGCTGTGTGAAGGAGGTGTGAAGCAGACGTAGAGCTGCTGAACTCTCGGGCTGTGTGGTCATGGCGGACTGCAGACCCTGTACAGAGCCAGTGTTCTTGCTACAGCGGCCTCCACAGAGACCCTACTCCCCCAGAGTATTAGGAGATGTGACCACCTTTGGGTAGGACTGCTGCCTATACCCGAGGAGACCCAGGCCACCAGCCTCCCTGTTGCACTCCGTCCTGGCATACTGGAATGACAAGACGAGAAGTCCACATCAGGAAGAAAGCCCTCTCCAGACACGGGACCCATGACAACCCGAGGTTGGATTTCTGCCCCCTGGAAATGGATGCTCTTCAGCCTGCTGGGCTCACCCTGACCCGAATCAGGCTGGTTCATGCTCCCCTCCTCAGCTAAGCAAAGAGATCAAGAACTGGCTTACCAGTAGCTGAGCACATACAAGAGAAGAACTGGAACTCAGATACTGAGGGCTCTTCCTTGGTGGGATGTGGATGACATTTGCTAAGGGGCCAGCCCCTTTGATCTGTGTTTATTGCCTCAAGCATGCTAGCAGTATCTGAGTCACCGGAATGTCGTGCCATCCACTATCAAGAAAGCCGTCCCCCACCTTCCCTGTGGTCTGTGTGGATCTCCCAGCTGGGATCTTCAGCAATTTGCTTTTCAAAGCTCCCTGTGAGATGAAAGACAGTCTAGTGTCTCCGGTTTATGCCTAAGAGACCTTGAGCAGGGGAGGGGGATCTGTTCTTCACCTGCACTTGCAACAGTAGGTATTTGTGGGATGGGTGAGTGCTGCTGAGGCTGGACCCTGGAGTGTGTGTAAAGTTTCTTCTACCAAGAACTGTGCTCCCTGTTAGGTACACAGGTCAAAGGTCAACTCTTCAGAGACATCTCCTAGACTATCTGCGATGGTCCGATGGTCGGAATGAGAATGCTCCCCACAGGCTCATGTGTTTGAATACTTCCCAGTTGGTGGAACTGTTGGGGAAGGTTTAGGAATGGCCTTGCTGGAAGAGGAGTGTCATTGAGAGCAGGCAGGCTTTGAGGATTCCCAGTGTTCTCCCTTGCCACCGCCCCCCACCCCTCTGCCTTCTACTTGGAGATCCAGATGTGATCACTCAGCTTTCCTGCCCCTATGTCTTTGCTCTATCATGGAGGTGAACTCTCTGAAACCATAAGCCCCAAGTAAACTTTTATTTTATTTTTGAGACTTGGTTTCTCTACATAGCCCTGGCTGTCCTGGAACTCACTACATAAACCAGGCTAGCCTTGAACTCACAGAGATCTGCCACCAGCTGCAAACCAGTTTTAAAAAACACATGAGCCTTGTGGGGACATTCACGTGTAAACCCTGTCAACTCTGTGTCCCCAGGGCCCAGGGTTCATGTATGCAGCAACCCTAGCCCATGAAAAACCTCCCAACCACACAGATCCACTGCCTTGCTTCTTACCCCGGGGAGGTGGGGTCTGGGCGTTGCCTCCCAGACCTGGGGAATGTGAGTGTGGCTGGCTGGGGAGATGCGCAGGCCTCAGCTAGGTGGGGAGGGAGCCAGGGCAGAGCTGACTTTGTCTCATTTCAAAGATGAGGCTACTCTCCAAACCCGGTTCGCCGGGAAACATCTGCCAAAGCACTGGCTGAATCATCCTCTAAATTGCTTTCCTCTCGGAGATGAAGCCCTTGCGGCACATAGAGAGATGGCTGTCCAGAGCCCGGCAGTCACGTCATCAGCCCGGCAGCAGGCTGCACAGCCCATACTCTGTGAAGTTGCAACAGTGTGTGTGTGTGTGTGGGGGGGGGGGGCTGTCCTTTGGGGAGGGGCAGAGTCACCTCCTCGCACTTCTCTTTGGTCTTAGCAGCTGAAAACAGTGGGTTCCTGCTGGGGTAGAAGAGATTTGGCCTCAGCCTGGCAGCCTGCTTCCAACAGTGAGACCTTGGGCAAACACACTGTCCGGGGAATGTGTAATCATCGTTGATAATAACCCTCCAACGCCAGCGAGCGCTCATTAATGGAAAGTTGCTAGCAAGGGTATGGGAGTGAGGGGGGAACTGTTTATTCCTCCCTGTAGAAGGAAGGCAGTGCCTTCAGCTAGAATGCTTGGTGCTGCCCCCTATTCCCATCCCCAGTCATCTCTCTCAACCAGCTGACCTTGGCTGCTGAGAGCTGCCATGGCCAAAGCCAAGTCCCCAGGAGCTGGCAACCGAAGACCCATCTATACACAGGTTTAAAGGTCTGGCCTAGACCTTGGTTCTGGCCATCCTTAGAGGCCTGTTGCCCAAGCTTCCAATGCCAGGAGTGCTTGTGGGATTGGCTGAGGTCTCTGCTTTGGAGGGGAGGGAGAAGGAGGGGAAAAGAGAGGTAACATATTCAGCATCATTAGTTCTTTCCGTGTGTTTGGGCCTTGCATGTAAAAGCCATTGTCCAGTGTTCTCTTTGCTTTTCTCCTCCCTCCTTCCCTCCATCCCTCCCTCCCTCCATCCCTCCCTCCCTTCCTCCCTTCCTCCCTTCCTCCCTTTAGACAGGATCTCTTGTAACCCAGACTTGTCTTGAACCAGCTATAAAGCTAAAGACAACCTTGAACTTCTGATCCTCCTGCCTCCTCCTCCTAAGTGCTGGGATCACAGTCATATGACAACATGGTTTATGTGGTGCTGGGGATCGAACTGCAGGCTTCATGCATGCTAAACAAATACTCTGCTAACCAAGCCACATCCCCAGCCTCTGGCTTTTAATCTCTCACTGAAAGTGTGAGCTGCCGCTGGTTCCTGTGGCTATGCGGCTGCCATTGTGGGAACACCCACAAGGGTCTTTCTTCATACGTGGCCGTAGGCAGTGGCTGGTGCCTGGCCTCCCTTTCGCCACCACCACAAACATCCAGGAGCATCCACATCTGTGAGCTTCTGCATGTGGGGACATCGTGGACACAGAGCAGTGTGGGGCTCAGGCTCTGCGTGGTGGCCACTGCAGTTCCCTTGTGGCTGAGATGGGCTCCAGTCCCGGCAGCATTCATTCTATCTGCTAACCAGATATCTGGGCTGCAGAAGAGGTGCAGTCTGGAGGGTGAGACGCTTTGGAGGGACAAAGAGGGCTTCTTCCCTTCCAGGATGGAAGGTGTGGCTGGTGACAGTGTGTCCAGCCATAGCTACGTCTGGTGCACCTTTCCATGTGTAAACAAACTCCAGAGACACATTGGGGGAAAAAATACTTCTGTTGACATGTAGGTACATGTACATGTGACTCAAATGTCCCTCAAGTCACTGCCATCTTTCTCTTTAATACAAAGCACGTATGGACCACTTGCTGTGTGCCAGGCACTGTGGATACAGGGGTGTGCCAGAGAAAGATCCCACGTGCAACCAGACTGGCATATCTCTACTAACTGACATGCTGTGTGCTCTGTAAGGACAGGGGTCACAGAGACATGAGGAGTCACCCATCCTTAGCCAGGGCATCGTGGATGGGAAGGAAATGCCCTGGGCACTGGGAGGGACAGAGGTTGATAAAGCATCAAAGGTTGATAAAGAGGCTGGAGGCCAGAGGACAGAGAAGGGCTGAGGGGGAAAAGGGGGTGTGAGCTGGAGCCTCATGCTAAGAGTGGGGGAGCCACTGTTCAGGCAGGAGAGTGGCATGGTCAACTTCGGGTATCAGCTTGTGCCTCCCCAGGAAGACCCCGGCCGTGGTTCATCTTCACCGTCAATTTGACAGGCTTTAAAATCACCATGGAAACGCACCTCTGGGTGTGTCTGTGAGGGTGTTTCCTGAGAAGTTTACCAACGAGGGAAGACCCACCCCGACTGTGGGCAGCACCACCTCACAGGCTGCGGTCCCGGTCAGAATAAAAAAGAGAGAGTAGGCTGAGCACCGGCGTCCAGCTCTGCTTCCTGTCTGCAGATGCAATGTGACCAGTCAGTCACGTCACCCTCCTGCCACCAGGCCTTCCCCACCGTGGCGGCGTGCGCCCTCAAACTGTGAGTCCAAACAAACCCTTCCTTCCTCAAGCTGTGTTGCCAGTCCTCTTCGTCACGGGAATGAGAAAGGAACGAAGTCCCACCGTGGCCACTGCCTCTCTCCTGTAGGGATGCTGCTCTCTCTCTCCATTTTAGACTCCCGGCCAGTCACTCCGGAAGGAAGGCTGCTGGAACCCACTGGAGCTCTTCCATCAGCGTCTCTGGATGGGCCAGTGCCATTTCAATGCTCCTAGAAGCCACATACACAGGTCTACTGCTGAAGAGGCCTGGGTCTGGGTCTGGACCTGCGGAGCCTCCTACCCTGACCCTCTTCATTCCACACTGGGTGCAGTGGGAGGGTGGGGAGGGGAGGGTGGGGGGGGAGGAGACACTCAGATCCCAGAGCTCAGGAAAGCCCGAGGAGAAGTCAGAACGGAGTCAACCTAGAAGGATTCTAGGACCTCGGTTCACCCCCAGCTTCCAGGCTTGCCCTCCCTCCCCATGCAAAAGTAGCCACCAACACTGCCCAGCCTCAAGTGCAGAGCCCTGCCTCAGTCTCCCCCGCTGTGTGCTTTAGCCAAGTATAGGAAACTGTGGGACCTGGCCAAGGCATGCTCACGGTGTTGAATGGGACTGGGGAGGGGCAGGCTGGGCAGCAGCTAGAAGTGACTGCGATTCCAGCCACAGAAGACAGCCCCGGGTCCGTCCTTCCCTTGGCTTGGCTTTCCAATTCTTATTTGGTGAACCTTTGTACGCAAGCCTGCTCTGGGAGCTTTTATTGAGCAGTCACTGTATTCTAGATCATGCTCTAATTTTGTCTCCAGTGGAGACGTAACTGAACGCTCCCATTGGACCGAGACAGGAGCAGGCCTGTTTCTGAACCTCCAGAGCAACTAAGCAACTTGCCCAAGCATGCACACGGAATTCACACACAGTTCTTTCTGTCCTCAAATGCCGTGTGGTTCCCCCCACCACCACCACCACCCCCATATAAAGACGAACCTGCTCTTAAAGCTTAGTCAAATCCTCTCTGAAGTGTGGAGAAGCGAACAAATAGAGTCAGTAAATAAATAAAAGCATTTGAAAGCCAACAGCCCTAGGCCCAGCTGTGCGGGGCCACGAGCTGAGGGAAAACCTGACACTTCCGTTCTCAACTGACAGCAGAGCTTGAGCTCGTCTCCAGCAAAAAGCCCCAAATGTCAAAACCCGCTTTTAATTAGCAGAAAACTCTGGGCGCCTGCCGTGTGCCAGGATCCATCTGGGACGTAAGGAGGCCCCAGCTGTGTATCAGCTCAGCGGGCAGAGCCGAGCGGTGAGTGGTGGGGTCCCTCAACAGCCCTGACTCTACTGCTCTTCCAGGATGGTGACTTCCTGCAGAGGGAGAGCCTCATGTGGTCCCTCTTCTACCCACCAAGGGGGTGTGAGGCCCTGCCGTGGTGTCCCCAGAGGAGACCCAGGCCCAAGAGCGTGAGTTCCATGCAGCTGACAGGAAGCCTGAGTTGGAGATGCGGTCCATAGCTTCCCTGGAAGATGTAGGACTTGGCTGGGGGCAACTTTTATCAGCATCTCTTTGATGGTCTTTCTGAAGGACCCAATTAGCACAGACCTGGTCCGGGCAGTACCTTGGTCAGAACCTGAAGCTTGTTAAAAGCCGCTGACAGCGACTTGTCACCCAGAGGCTGCCAGGGCCCGAGCAGGGGGTGGAAACACTCCTTGTCTGTGCCAATTAGAAGGTCGTGAACGCAGGACGGCAGCCAGCATTTGCTTGTCAAGGCCGCTGTCCCTGGCTGGTCTCTGCTGGACAGAGGAGGAAGATGGCCCCCAAGGATTCACCTTCATCTGCCCTGACAAACACTCTCAGAGTACTTCCTGGGTATTGCTCATTCCACCACAGCCCTCGGAGCTAGGAGTCCTGCTCAAATCTAGGGAAACTGAGGCACAGAGAGGCAAAGCCAAATGTCCAAAGTAGAATAGCCAACAAACTGCAGGCAAGAGCTTTGAACCCTGTCAGTTAGACCCCCAGAGGCCACAGTCAGCCAGGACGTTGTCTGAGGGCTCTTGTACCTACACCAACTGATCCCACCAGGCAACTTTCCCAGCCCCAGGACTCAACTCACACTTGCTAATGCAGTAAGGTCAGGACTATGGGTGTTCCTCCAAATCTCCGCTCACCCAGGGCTCCACTCTGTTTGTTTGTTTGTTTTGTTTTGTTTTTCCAAGACAGGGTTTCTCTGTGTAGCTTTGGAGCCTGTCCTGGAACTCGCTCTGTAGACCGGGCTGGCCTCGAACTCACAGAGATCCGCCTGTCTCTGCCTCCCGAGTGCTGGGATTAAAGGCGTGCGCCACCACTGCCCGGCCGGGGCCCCACTCTTAAGAGTGCATCCGAACAGCAGCAGAAGGCAGAGAGCCACAGCAAGCAGAGGAGAGGCGCGGGCAACACAGGCAGCCATCGGCAGCCATCAGTTGGCTCCATCTCAGCCGCAGCTCCCGGGACAACCAGCCAAGCAGCCAGACCCGGGCTGGACTGCTTCCTGCAAAACAGTAACAGTTATACAGGTTGGCTTTGGCACACCGCTTACCGGCTGAGGACTGGGTGTAGCTAATACATTTGGCCCCCCTGAGGCAGGCAGGACAGACAATGACAGACACAGCCTTTCCAGCACAAAGAGATTAAGTCATGATCAGGGTGACACGGCCAGTTCTTGTTCAGCCCTGACATCAAGTACAGGGCCTCTCATGAAGTCTGAGCCATCCTTTCTGACAGATCCATGCCGTATTTCTTCTTAATCCCTTGCCACCACTCCTGGGGAGAGTGTGGACCACTGGCCTGGAGACCTGGACCTGCAGCTCTGATCATCTTTGTATAGTCACACTTAGCACAGAGCTCCGCCCTGCTGGGGTGCCTCTCACCCACTGTCTGCCCACCCTATGAACTCTTACTCTTTCTTTAAACCCCAGCCAGGATGATCCCTCTATGTCACCCAAACACTTGCTGCTGACCTTTGTCCCCAGAGGTCACAAACTACTCACACCCAATGCTTATAAAACTCCTAGGTTTAGAGGTAGCTTAACTTGAGCCCACATTGGGATGCTAAAAAAGAGAGGAAGGCGGGCAGTTTCTGCAGCTCTGACCACTGCCCTCCCAGCCTCTCCTGGGCCTCGGCTTCTTCCCAGCTGCCTGGCGGGAACCAGCCAGAGCCTCTCCCAGACAGCTGTGAGGCTGAATAATTTATAAGCCTTTTACGGGGAGCATTAGCGAAATCTCTCTCTGGAGTCAACATTGTTCATCAAAGACAGCGTCATGCTTAGCTGCCCTTTCCTCGAGATGCCACCAGGGGAGCTGCCCTTTCTTAAAAATAGAAATGTCTTCATGGCCTCTCCTCCAGCAGCAGCCAGGAGGTCTTTCTCAAAGACAGATTCCCATCTGCTGCTGAGCACACAGGTCAGGCAATAAAGCCTGCACTTGTCACCACTGCAGGTGACAGTGCCTGGGAGACCAAACTCCAGACCTCCCTTGGTGTCACTCCCTGAGGAAGTGACATTTGAACCAAGATCAGCAGAACTTAGAAGAATTGTGCAAAGGCCCAGGGGAGGGGGAGTGGGGTGGGGAACGAAGTAGCTCCCTGGAAAGCATCATTCCTTCCTGGGCTGCATCTGGCAGCCCCCTTGCATGGGACTGGGAGTTATGGTTCTGAATCCTGGCCAGTGGAATGCAGCAGGTTGAAATATCCATGAATATGCCAGCATCCTCTTCCTCCTCCCCAGTGGCTGGGGAGACTGCATCTTAAAGATGGAAGAGGCCTGCAGCCACTGTAGCTAGTCAATGAGCTCCAGGCTCAGTGAGAGACCCTGTCTTGGTGAGCTCCAGGCTCAGTGAGAGACCCTGTCTTAGTGAGCTTCAGGGCGAGTGAGAGACCTTGTTTCAGTGAGCTCCATAGTCAAACCAAGTGGAGTGACTGAGAGATGCCTCAACAGTTAACAGCACTGCTCTTCCCAGGAGTCCAAATTCAGTTCCCAGCACCCACATTAAGCAGCTCACAATCTGTTTCTACAGCTACAGGGGACTCAGCGCCCTCTTCTGGACTCTGTGGGCACCTACACGTGTGTGCACATATACACACACAGATAGACATACACATATACAAACAGCAAAGTTTAAAAAGTGGAAACTAATAGAAGAAGACACTCCACACTAACTTCTGGTTGTGTCCACACACATGTGCACACATGTGCATGTGCACCTACATGCTCAAGTACACATAAGCAATACACACACACACACACACAAAGCAAGTCCATGTTACATTCACATTAATTAATTAGTTAATTTTTTAAAAGACGAAAGTGTCCAACTGAGTCCCCAAGTCACTGCATGGAGCTCGAAGTCCAGGAAAGTGACTATTTCATTTACACTTCTCACAGGACAGAAATAAAGTTTGTGTGACACTATGAGGTTTCAGAGAGAGAGAGAGAATACATTTGGGGATTATTGAACTAATTTGCTGTTGAAATGTCTTGTCTCTTTAAGTGTGGCTACTGGAATCTTTCATGCTGAGCCTGTGTGGCTCACAAGACACTTCTCTTGTCTTGTCTTTAACTGCGACCAGCATGGCCTTTAGTTGATTGGCATTTCTTAGAGTAGAGGCTTTGGAAAACTAATGAGGGTGTGTCGTCTGCCTTCGAAGCCTGTGCTTCCACTGAAGGGAGAGAGGAAAGTGGTGCCCTTGCCATCAGAGTGCAGATCCCCACCCACTCCTGACTCTTGCGTGCGGTTGACACCTTCGCCAATTCTGTCTCCAAGCATCGTCATTTCTGTGCTCAAGGAAGCAGACTCCCTGTCTGCACTCAAATCTCATTTCCCAATGACAGCTCCAATGGGCATGAAGAGATTTGGGAGGACTCGGGAGATTGGCCTGTGTTCAGTGGCAGGAGGAACGGGACACATGCTGCCCAGTGCGTTTCCACAGAGGGAGCTCCAGGCATTGAGTGTCAGCTTCAGGGAGGTCCGTGGGGGAAATGTCCTCTGTTGCAGGTCTGAGGGGGTCAAGGCTGCACTTGGGGAGGGGGGTCTGTGAAGACTATGTTTAGATGCCTCTGCCTAAAGCCTGACACTTGGTGCTTGCCAAGGGAAAAGAGGTGTTTCTGGTGATATAACAGAGATCCCGAGACCAGCCAAGGCTATTGCAATATTTCCGGTGCGATTTCCTAAGCCCCACACGTACATGTGTTAAAGAGTCAAGTCATTCTAGCATCTGTTTCTCCATAACAGCAGATCTCACACACCCTCCTCACCCCTTCACTCCCCCCAAACTATTTCAGCTCTTTTTATGTGACTGTTTTGGCCTCTATCTTGGTGCATTAATCGGCTTACTATGACCACAACAAAACACATGAGCTAATCAACTCAGCAAGAGGAGAGGTTTATTTGGCTCAAGGACCCATTTAGCCCATCACTTTGGCCTGTGCTCAGATGGTTCATCATGAAGGGAGGAGCAAAGCCAAGAAATGGGCGGGATCTCACCCTCTCCTGTAAGGACACATCCCAGTGACCCGAAAACCTCTCATTAGGCTCGGCCTTCTAAAGGTCCCACCACTTTCCAACAGGGCCGAGCTGTTGGAAAGGGTCCAAGTGCCGTTAGTACACGGGCCTTTGGGGACACTTCAGATCCACTGGTGCTGCCTCAGTAGCGTGTGTATTTAGTAAGTTGAGGTTTGGACATTCTCCCTTGACGTCCATTATAGAGGTAAGGACCTCTCCAAACCACCACACCTTGCCCTCTCATACTCTGCCATCTGCCATGGTCCCTTCATAATCCTAACAGACTCAGAAATGGTCACATGACTATGGCCACGGGCAGACTAGTGACAGCTGTAGGCAGAGGAGATGGCACAGTGCTCCCCACTCCTCACACTCCACTCCTCACTCGTTGCATCTTATTCTCAATCTAATTTTAAGTCCCCCCTCCCCCGACTCCAGCCATTGTCCTGCCTCAGACACCACCTCTCCTGCGGCTCTCTCTTGACCCCCAGAACTCATGTCTGGGCTATTGGCCAGCCTCACCATCCCATGAGACATCCTAGAATTCCTCCTGAGGTGGAGTCTCTGTATACTCTGTGTCCTATAACTTTCTCTTTCCTGATTTTTCTTCCTCACGTAGAAGGCAGAATCTCATGTAGCCCAGGTTGGCCCCAAGCTCCCTGTGTAGCCAAGGATGACTTTGAACCTGTGATCTTCCTGTCTCTACCTCCTAAGAGGTGGAATTGCAGGCCTGCACCACCACATTTAGTTTAGTTGGTGCTGGGATTGAACCCGGGGACTCACGTGTGCTCAGCCACAGCACTCTACTGGCTAAGCTCCCTCCTTAGCTTTTCTCACTAATCTGTGCGGGTGTCTGTGCACATACGTGTGTTTGCCTGGGGTGCACACATGCATGTGGGGATCCGAAGACAGCTTGGGTGTCGTTCTTTGGATGCCGTCTGTTTCTTGTTTGAGACGGAGTCTCATTAGCCTGGAACTTTGCCAAGGTGGAGCCAGGGCACCTAGAGGGCATCCAGGAATCTGCCCATCTCCACCTTCCACCTTTTCGTTGCTGGGCTTACAGCACATACCACCAAGTCTAGCTTTTTTCAGTCGGTTCTGGGGATCAAACTCAGGTCCCGACTCTTACAAAGCAAGAGCTTTACTCACTGAGACACACCTCCCCAGGCCCCTTCTTCCTAAAATCAGAGGTTCATGGCTGTGATGGCTTGAATGTGAAGTGCCCCCCACAGGCTCATGCATTAAAGTCTTAGCTTCCAACTAATGACGCTATTTGGGGAGGTTCTGCAAACATTAGAAAATGAGGCCACCTGGAGGAAGTAGGTCTCTGGGGTGTCCTTGGATGTTGCATCATACTGTACCTGGCTCTTCTCTCTCTCTCTCTCTCTCTCTCTCTCTCTCTCTGTGTGTGTGTTTGTGTTTCTGTCTCTGTCTCTCTGTCTCTTACTCTCCCTGTCTCTGTCTCTGTCTCTCTCAGCTTCTCAGCTACCATGAAGGGAGGAACTTGGCTCGGCCACACATCCTTGCCACGAGGCTCTGCCTGCCTCTCTCCAGGCCCATAGCAATGGAGCAGCCCACTGTGGACTCTCTGGAACTCTGAAACAAACCCTTCCCATGTCAAGATGCTCTCTAGGGCACCTGTCTCAGTGGGAAAAATCTGAGTACAACACAGCGAGAAAGAACCACACGAGGTGACCCCATGAGGTGACCATCTGACGTGGTATCTCGGTCACACTCACACCTGGATGACGGTTGGCCTTGGTCTACTGCTTGGCATCCTTTCCAGGAAAGGAGGTGTGAGGAGTGCTCTGGGATGAGGGTACCCCCAGGAATTAGGCCATGCACAGCAGTGGGAGGAGCCAAAAAGAGGTGAAGAGCAAACCCACAGAAGCAGTGCACATCTGGCCATCGTGGTGGGAACACTGAGGGACAGCTGCAGAAGGCATGGGAATGGCTGCCTCCGGAGATCTGCCACCCCGACACATGGCCGGGCCACTATTGGGAGCAGGGTCAGAGGTCAGAACATGAGCATGGAGCATGGCAGGGCAACACTGGACTCCACTGAGCCCCTGGCACGGGTTCATCACCCCATAGTGTCACCTAGAGCTTGGTGTTCGCCTGCCAGCATCCCATGAGCTGTCAGTCTGATGGCCAGTCACCTTGGAGTCAGCCAGGACAGAGTTCAGAGCCAGGGTCACACCTGCTTAGCATAAGAGGGGCAGAGTTCAATATTCAGATGTCCCCTGCTGTTCCCACCATGTCCTAGGGTCTCCACTTGACCCTCCTCTGAGAGTAAATCCTGGCTATCAAATTATTTGGGTTGAAGTGAACTCCCTTCCTTAGCTCTCAGGGAGCTTGTCGTCACAGCTTCCATGCTTCTGTGGCTCCTTGGCTTTCCACACTGCTGGCTGAGTGTCCGCCTTCTCCAGCCCACCTGGTGGGCTTTCACTCACCTACCCTTTGGCTCTCAAAATGTTATTACTCTGGCTTCCTCCCCTTTGCTGGTCCACCTTGAGGCTAGAGTCTCTACAGTGAACTTGGCCATCATTCTAATAGCTGTGGTGGTTTAAATTAAAAATGGCCCCCATAGGCTCAGATGTTTCCATACTTGGTCCCCAGCTGGAGGTTCTGTTTGGGGAGGTTAGAGCATCTTTAGGAGGTGCAGCCTTCCTGGAGGAAGTATGTCACTGGGGTGGGCTTTGAGTGTATTGGTTACTTTTCTGTTGCTGTGATAAAAACACTGTGACCAAAAGCAACTGGTCCACAATGGCAAAGGAGGCGTGCATGGCGGCAAGTGAGTGCAGCAGGAAGCTGAGAGATTGCATCTCAGCTGTACACACAGGAAGCAGAGAGGACTGGAAACGGGGACATGCGCCATCATGTCTCTTTACGTCTGGTTGGTTGGTTGAGACAAGGCCCCACTATGCAGCCTGCTAAAACCCGTTTTTAAAAAGCTTCAGCATCAAGTTCAGCAAAGTTCACAACCATGCCCTAGCCCCAAGGCTATTTCTTTCTGTCACTCTGCTTCCCAAAGACATGAAAGACAGCCCAGCTCCCCAGGCACCCGCACTCCTGCAGTGGGGGCCTGGGGTGGGTAAGCCTCTGCAGCAGACTGCTTTCCACCTCAACCACCCTGCAAAGAGAGGTCAATGGAGTGTGATAGTCTGTAGCCACACAACAGGGAAACCATGAGGAGCACCTCTGTGTCTCAGAGTCACAGTGACCAGAGACTTAGGAAAATTGCTACTAAGACAGAAATTGCTCCTCATGCTATAGCCCAAGAGGTCTCCACATTCATAATTCTCCTGCCTTTGCCTCCTGAGTGCCTGCCGCATGATACCCAACTTAGAAAGTTACAAATGAGACAAGACGCCTGTAAGAAGCTGACCAACTGCCGGGACCTGCCCAGACCCCTTTGCTTCTGTAGGGGCTATCTTCAACCGCTCCCTGAAGCCAGGTCCCCAGCAGATGTCATTAGATGTGACAT
Organism: Peromyscus californicus insignis; assembly: GCF_007827085.1. Classification (NCBI taxonomy): domain Eukaryota; kingdom Metazoa; phylum Chordata; class Mammalia; order Rodentia; family Cricetidae; genus Peromyscus; species Peromyscus californicus. The sequence goes on from NW_026294503.1 coordinate 49,315,498, forward strand.
CTGGGAAACACTATGGAAAGAGCTGGTTACCTGAGGATGGTGTCCCATGGCCCCTTCCTTTTCCAGGCTAGCACATAGACAAGAGGGAGTGCTGTGGATATCGCTCTGTATAAATAAAATGCTGATTGGCCAGTAGCCAGGCAGGAAGTATAAGCAGGACAAGCAGAGAAGAGAATTCTGGGAACAGGAAGGCTGAGTCAGGAGACACTGCCGGCCTCTGCCATGAGAAACAACATGTAAGATACTGGTAAGCCATGACCCATGTGGCAAGGTATAGATTTATAGAAATGGGTTAATTTAAGATGTAAGAACTAGATAGCTAGAAGCCTGAGCCATTCGGCCAAACAGTTTAAATAATGTAAGCGTCTGTGTGTTTATTTTATAAGTGGGCAGCGGGACTGCCTGGGCTTGGTGGGAGCTAGAGAGAAACTCTCCAGCTACAAGGGAGCTTCCTCAGCCATTTTGTGATCATAAGGTAACTCTGAGGAGAGCAGCCGCAGGGGAGAAAGACCAAAGGAGCCTGCTGCTGACTCCAAGAACTCACCATACCAGCTCTAGACGGCCAGCCGGCTCACCTACGGGTTTCTTTGATGGACAAGTTTCTCATTTGCCTGTGTCTCCAACAGTCTCTCCTCCCCACAGCTCAAGTAGACTCCTACCCTGCAGGAAGAGGATCTGACTTGAAGGGGGAATGGAGGAGAGACTGCCTACAAAGTGAGCTCTCAGCTGAGGCAAATACAGCGGTCCCCAGTTGTCCTCAGAGGATGAACCCCAAGACCGACCGCCAGTGTTTGCCTGAGCCATGCCAAAACCCTGCTCATGCCTTGCTTTTCCTAACTATGTGTAGCCGTGATAAGTGGGCTTGATTAGAAACTAGACAAAAACTGGAAAGAAACGGAACGTTACGTTCGTGCACCTCTCTCTCAACACAGCCCATGGCACCCAGCGGCAGCTTCAAGTAGCAGTTGGCCTGGTCCATAAAACCTCCCCCAGGGTGGAGTGACTGACAGGCCCATGGCCATCCCATCACAGCACAGGCAGCCTGAAAGCCAGGGTTGGGGGGCAGCCCCCTCTCCCTATGACAGAGGTCCACAGGCCTCAGATTCTGCCCCCGGGACACAGAGTGCCTTCCAAGCAATTTACTGGAGCATGTATCCAACTAATAATAGGGTGAGTGGATCCTTTGTTCAAAAGTTACCTTTACACAGAAGCATTTATCAAGTTTAATTAACGCGTCAGGGACTCGAGCGTGAGGGATGGCTCCAAACACAGCCCTGATGGTGCTAATTTTTCTACATTAATGCCAACACAGCATCCAGCTACAAGCAGGAAATAGACTATCAGTGGTAACACCGTGGAAGAAAATCGCGACTTCCCTCCCTAAATCAAATTAAACATGTGGTGGAGGCGGAAGGCAGGGCAGGAGCTGCAAGTTAAGCCCACAGGGACTGTGCCCAGGGCTGGCCAGGGACTCTGGCTGCCTCAAAAGGTAGGGCCACCTCTGGGTTCGAGGCCAGCCTAGTCTATGGAGTGAGTTCCAGGACAGCCAGAGCTACACAGAAACCCTGTCTTGAAAAAGGCAACAACAACCAAAAAAAAGGTGTGCACCACTACCACCCTGGCTGGAGTTGACCCTCTGCTGGGGACAGAGAGGCTAAGTCGCTATTGGGACTGAGTGGCCAGGAAAAGTCTTCCAAAGAGCTCACATAGGGGAGGAGCTAGCATGTGAGGATCTGAGGCAGGGGCACCCTGGGAGGAGCACACAACCGTGCAAGGTCCTGTGAGAAAGGTGGGCTCGGATCCCTGGACGAGCAACAGGGAAGCCGGATGACTAGAACGGGGAAACAGATAGAGGAAGAGAACTGGGGTACGGCAGGTAAGCTATAGCTCCTGCTGGCCATACGGAGGGCACAGAGGAGAGCCGGGTCTCCTGGGAGACCAAGGTGTAAGGTAAATTCGTCTGTGCCCCGCCTTTGTGGAAAGTTAACAGCACAGGTAACAGAGCTGCCAGACCTGTGCTGAGGTCCCCTGCTCTGTGCCCTAGGACGAGTCCCACTCCTCTGAGACATGAGGCAGCGGGGCCTGAGAAGACCTGAGACACACAGGTGCCCAGCCCTGAGCCTGCCCTAGAACCCTCAGTAAACAGATGCCAATGTTGTGAGCACACAAACCCTGATGTGGACAGCAAACATTGGGGGCTGGGGGTAAGCATCAGCAGTTCTCTTAGGTAACCCCTGTAAGTTATTATGGAAACTTAGAAAAGTCCCCAGAGGGACACCATACAGAGGCAGGCTCTGCTTAAGGTCGGAGACCCCAGAGATTACACTGATATAGGGAGTGAGCTCCCCATCACAGGAGCATGGCAGTAAGGCTGGGGCCAGGTAGATAGGCCTGTGGGCTCTTGGCTCAGGCTCTGGGACTGGAAATGTCCCCACCCTCCAGCCTACCACCATTATAGCATGTGTGGCGTCGTGGCCTGCCTTGTCGCTGGCTCCTGGGTGCAGTCCTCAGCTGCTCTCTCCTGGTAGCTTCCTATCTTGCTCATGTATTGAGTGTTACCCATTCTCTCTACCTCAGGAAGTCTTGCTCCCACACTGAATCCTGCCTGACTCCCTTCTTACCCTGAGGTTCCTCCTGGTTTGTTCAGCCCCCATAATGGTGGCTGGCACCAAACCAGGTCTGGAGGAGCCATGACTATGAGCTATGCACCCACTGGCTGATATGCCCCTACCCTCACCATGGGAACTTACAACTTGATCTCTGCTCGGCCACCACCCTCTTGGATCTCTGGGTCTCCCAAGATCACCGTCTTTCACAGGGCCTGAACCCCATCTCAGCTGAGGTCACTGTCCAATCTAGGGGCCCTGCTCAGGGCTGTTGTGGCACACCTGAGACTCGGGCTGGAGTCCAAAGAGGCACTGGGACACCCATCCTTGGACCATGGACCCTTCCTCTCAATGACCACTTGAGGATGGGCTACAAGGGATTTCATTCACACTTAAGCCTTTTGCCTGCAGTACCACAGTCTTATTCCAAGATCCACAGGGACCCAACAAGTACACTTACCCCACAAAACACATTCACCTTGGCTCACAGCAATGGCATCTTTTTAGACAGGCTCCTGATCCAAAGGTCACTTAGTGATGGAAAGACCTGGAATCAGCCTGCAACACACCACGAGCTCTATCCTGTGGGTTACTAGATACTCACCCATACCCCCGGGGCCTCAGTTTGCAGGGTGGGGGCGAGAGAGGCTCAGTGCCTATTTTCTCCCTGGGCCTAAGGTAGCCCCGACTCAGGGTCTCTACCCCTGCCTGAGGCAAACAGGGATGCCAGAGCCCGTGAGGAATTGAGGGGGCAGAACCTTCTGGAAGTCAGTTCTGGGGACCCCAGGGAATCATCACACCTTCCTCAGCCTCTCTGCCCCTTCCTGGTCTCAGCTTCCGTGGTTACCTGGGAGATTATGAGGATCGCCAGTACCCCATCTTCTCCCCCACCCATCCTACCACCTCCCTCACCAGGACCGGCACTTCGGCTGCTTTTCCTGAATAGCTACCATGTGCCACCCTGGCTCACACACACCCCACAGGCCCCATGACCTCACCACGAGAAGGAGGCTAGGCTGAGCAGTCCACATGCCCCCACCTTGAAAGCACTGGGTCTGGACTTAAATCTACTTTCTCTGTCCCCGAGACCCAGGCCACCTGGAGTGCAGTCCCTGAAGATGACATTGAAAAACAGAGCTGTTCTGGAAAGCTGTGGGAGTCATCAGGAGGTGGCAGGCAGGACCACTAGGTAACTGGATACCTGGGGCCCAGTTCTGATGTGGGCCGCCCAGGGCCCAAGGCTTAGCTCCCAACCTTCTTCAGCAAGGCTTCCAGCCACCTTCTTCCTCCCGCAGACTTCACCCAGGTCCTCAAAGTTAATTATTCCCAGGCAGAAAATTACTTCCAACTCTGAAAAAGGAGTGATTTGGAAAGGCAGATCTAATTACTGGCCCTTCTCTGCATGTCTCTGGGAGGCAGGAGAGAGTTTCCTGGGCCTGGGAATGCAATTATGGGGAACATTAGAGCCGCTGTGGTCAGTACCTACGTCAGCGCTCAGCCAGCTCCAGGCAGGAACTGAGCCCTGGTGGCCAACAGCCCAAGAGCCAGAGACCAGATCCTACGATCTGAAAGGGGTGCTCCGTAGACTTTGGGGTTCATAGGTGACATGGTGCCCTGTCCCAGGAGTGAGCTGAGTGATATCCATCCATTCCAGGCCTCAGTCTCCTGACCCTGTTTGGAACCAAAGTCTTAGCAAATAAAACCAGGCTCTGTTTACTGGCTGCTAAATTTGGTGACCAGGGTGACAGAGAAGAGAGGATACTGCGAGACTGTGTGGCGTCATCGAGGGTTTAGGGTGGCCCAAGACCATAGAAAAGCTACAGGTGCCTGGAGCCTTCGGAGACTACCTGTGGCACCGTGTGCTTAACTGGCAGCAGGCAGAGCCCTGAGAATACAGTCTTGTGAAGTCCTTTAAGAGCCTGGATCTGGGGTCTGCTCATTCTATACCCTGGGGACACATCCCAAGTCTCACCAGTCAGGGTCCCTCCAGGCATATGCTTGCGTCTCTCCCACCTGCAACCCATGGCTCTTCCCTGCCTCCTTCCCAAACCCCCTGAGCCCTTGCCACGTGCAGTTGCCTGCCCCCCCCCCCAGGCCCTACAACGTGCTGAGGAACCCTCCTGTGGCCTTCAGCCCAGGCCCCAGCACCACAATGCCCATTCTGTGGCTCCAACAGCACAGAAGCCTCCAGCTTCGTCCTCCGAGCCCTCAATATCATTCCCCACCCTCCTCCACCTACGAGGCTGCTTCTCCCACCAGCGCCAGCCACCCCACAGCAAAAATCATAGCCAGCAACTTTGATGGGCAGGCCCTGAGGATGCCCAGGGAGCAGGTGCTGGGAGGGGGAGGCTGGTGAATTCTAGGGAGAGGTGTAGACTCTAACTGAACCAAAGAAGCCTTCAGGTTTCACCCACTCTTGGAAGCCTTTCTGCTCTCAGGATGGGTTAGGGGTTTCTCTGTATACCACCCATTCTTGCACATGCTCAGTTGCATAGTTCCCATACTCAAGAGGACCAGGAGGGCACGGAACCGGCAGACTTAGCAGATATACCATGCCAGTTGGTTTTGTCAATTTGATACAAACCTAGACGTATCTAGGAAGAGGAAATCTTAACTGAGGAAATGCCTCCATCATAGCCTGTAGGCAACTCTAGATAATATTTTTTCTTATAAATGACAGTTGTAGGAAGGTCCAGCCCAGTGTGGGTGGTGCCACATCTTGGCAGGTAGCTCTGGGTTCTATAGGAAAGCAGGCTGAGCAAGCCATGGGAGCAAGTCAGTGAGCAGTACTCCTTCATGGCCTCTGCATCAGCTCCTGATCTGACATCCTTTGATGAAATGACTCTCTCTCCCCTCAGGGTATAGCACAACTGCTGTGTGTCCAAATTATACCACCATATTCCAAAAAGAATGAAGAGAAAAGTCATGAGGTGTCTCCCTGGAAGCCTTTGTCTTCTCATTAGAAGATGGGTGTCCTTCCCCAAAGAAGGTCTACTCACTTCTCATTGGGTTACATGGCCATGTCTAGCTGCAAGGGAGGCTGAGAACATAAAGGTTAGGTTTCCCTTCTCACCATTAGAAGGAAGGATAAAGTTTAGACTAGGTCCTTCCAGGTATCAGCTGACACTAGAAGTTGCCCTCGACCAGAAGCCTCTCCCTCTGGGCTCTTCCTTGGGGCATTTGATCAAGCCCACCCAAACCTATAGTTTGGGAAACTGTGGGGCTGAGGAAGGGCACAAGGACAGATGTCCAGCATCTGGTAAAAGAAAAGAGGAGGTGAGCTCACCCGACTTGAGGCTCTGCTAGCGACATCTCAAACACTCACTGCCATACCCCTGTGTCTGCTTACCTCCCTTTTCTCCATTTCTAACCAGGACACATGTCCCCACCCTGTCCCCGCTCTTTCTCAGGAGTGTCTTTGATGGCAAATAGCTCTTGATGGCTACATGGCAGGTGGATGAGACAAGATCAACCCAGTGACAGCCAGAGAAGAGACCAAGCGATTGGAGAGAATTTGAGAACAAAGCAGAGATAAGGAGTGAGGGGATGAAAACAGCACAGGGCAGTTGCCGAGCCCCAGATGAGTCCCCACCCAGTATAAAGGAAAGGATGCGCCATCAGAGCCCCTGCAGCCCAAAGGCCAGGAACAGACAGCCTGCTATCCAGCACCCACACAGACAGCATCTGCCTCAGCCCCGTAATTCTGAGAAGTTGAATGAATTTCATGGAAACAGACTCCTTCAAAAACCTTAAAATGAAAGGGGAAATTGTTTGCAAGGAAAGACCCAACTCCCTCAGGGTCTGCCCAGCAAAGGTCTGCAAGGAATTTTCTCTCTGCCCCGGGACCTCCCCTTCTGCTGCTGGGACCTCCCCTTCTGCTCCAGGACCTCCCCTTCTGCTGCTGGGACCTCCCCTTCTGCCCCAGGACCTCCCCTTCTGCTGCTGGGACCTCCCCTTCTGCTCCTGGGACCTCCCCTTCTGCCCCAGGACCTCCCCTTCTGCTGCTGGGACCTCCCCTTCTGCTGCTGGGACCTCCCCTTCTGCTGCTGGGACCTCCCCTTCTGCCCCAGGACCTCCCCTTCTGCCCCAGGACCTCCCCTTCTGCTGCTGGGACCTCCCCTTCTGCCCCAGGACCTCCCCTTCTGCTGCTGGGACCTCCCCTTCTGCTGCTGGGACCTCCCCTTCTGCTGCTGGGACCTCCCCTTCTGCCCCAGGACCTCCCCTTCTGCTGCTGGGACCTCCCTTTCTGCTCCTGGACCTCCCCTTCAGCCCATGCAGTAGCTTGTGGGGTCCCAGGACAGGTGGCAAGATTGTGTTCCCCACACTTGGGCCTCCACCCCAAGCTGCCACATCCAAGCTCAGGAGAGTTTAGATATTCACAGCCCCAAGCCTGATGGGAAGACCTCATGAGCTGACCCCAACATGGCTGACCAACCCCAAATAATCTACGTCCTGTCTACCAGCGGTCCTTACCCCTGTGGATTAAGAGATTGAAACCATCCCCCACTGCATCCTGCTGTCTCTACTGGCCTTCACCCCCTGGCACTAACTGGCAGGGGGTCCTCCACCAAACCTCTGGATGCCCCAAACTGCAGAAACCTTCCCAAGGACTAGGAGAGCTGAAAGGTCCCCTCCTACTCAGCAACAGCTTTCCAAACTGCTACTACAAACCTACAAAGTCACGTGTGAAGACAACGCCAGAGCTAAAAATATGCAGGCAGGTAGGGAACAGGTGTTGAGGAAGGCCTCCTTCCCCGCCCACGTCACCCACTCACCTGGCAGCAGGTAGCTGTGTGCGTCTGGTACATGTGAATGCAAAAGCACATCCTCAAATGGGGATAAGAGAGCGCTCTCTCTGGGGTCAGGGAAGAGCGACAACGGCCCTGGAACGCATTCAGGTTAGTCGTGCAGCAGTAGCACGAAGTTTTTATTAACAGAGCAAAGAAAGTCGCCATAAATCGACACTTTCAGGTGCACTGGTCCAACGTCAGGTGAGTTACAGTCGAGTGGGGACATCTCTGCTGTGAGTACCAGATGTTGTCGGGTGACATTCTTAGCATTTGAATTGGAAGCTAGGGGTCTCTCCACACCTTCCAAAGCATTGATTTGCCTAATAGTCCCAGGCTGTTAGACCACATACAGAGGTGGACAATAACTGGTCATTTAAGGGAGTTAAAGACAGCCCAAGATAATCTACCATCAGGCTCTAGATCTGCAACATTCCAACTGTTCCACAACCATTGAAGTCCTCACCTGTCAATCAGCCTTGAAAGGCGTGGCTTCCTTCTGGAGTAACTTTTGTTCAAAGACAAAAGAGCTTCACAGGGCCGGGGGGACTAAGTAGTTGGCAGTGACTATGGGGAACAAGAAAGGGGACAGAAAGGACCCAGAGAAGCTCCACTGGTCCTCTCATAGTGGCCACAGTGGCAGCTGCTGATTAGCTCCTGTGTTCTCTGGAGCGGGTAGGGGCAGGCCTGGTTCCCAGTGAACTATGCCCCAGACTGCACAGTAGTCAGCAAGCCATAAAACAGGGTGCTCAGGAGGAGTTTGGGGGCTGGAAAGGAGATCTTGCCATTGTCCCTGCCCTGAGGGTAAGGGGTTCCGGGTTCTTATTTTTCCCCCCAAAGAACTGAGTAAGGACACGTAGTTGCAGCAGAAGCAATGGCCGCTGGTTTTCAAAAGATCCATTTCCAAGGGGTCAGTCCAACCAGCAGAGGGACACAAAGGGTCCTGCTTGGATGACAAACCGGGGGGTGGGGGGGTGGGGGGGGTTCATTTGCATTGAGCAGGCCTTACTGCACATGCTTGCTCTCATGTGTAGTTCTACATACAGCTTTATACATCCTATGTCTCGTGGGCATTCTAAGCCTCCATGCAGGAATGAGCCACAAGTCACCTGCAGACACTCAGGAGTGACTGCGTCGTGACAGTAGCCAGACACAGACGGCCTCATCTGTTGTATTGCCCAGGGCTGATTTTTTTTTTAAGGCTTTGCACAAGGCCTTTCAGACCAACCAACTGTCCACACTATTCTCCTGCCTCAGCATCACCTCTTGTAAGACCCTGTGACCATGTCATCTCACCTAGATGATCCAGGACAATTAACTACTTGCAGGGTCCTAATCTTCTAACCTCTATGATGTCCCTTTGGCAATGCGAGATTCAGGGCAGATTTGGTAGCTAAAGCCAGAGCTGGAAACCCTAGTGGGAAGATGAAAACGTGCCAGCAGGGACTCTCTTCGGCTCCTTCAATCCTCCCTACAACACCTGCAGAGGAGGATTTGGCTCTAACCTGGAAGTCGCTAACCTGGAAGAGAGGCGCCATGCCCTGCTGACCAGAGTCAGGGCACTACGTAGGGATGAAAGCAGTTCCAGTCTCTCAGCCAGAAAGAGGGAGAGGTAACTAAGAGCACCCAGCACCAGCTCAGAGCCAGCTGAACATCCAGGCTCTGTGGATACACACCACGCCCCTGCTCCAAGCTACACCCACGTGCAGGCACAAAGCTTGATCAGCCCCATCTTCCCACAGATGTGGGAGCGCTGACATCAGCAGAAGGGACTTGGATGCTATCTGAGGTGACTTCTAGATCAAGTGTATTCTTGGAGCAGAACTTAGCTACACAGAAGACTTCTATGGTGGGTCGTCTTTTTATAATGGCACTCTGGGGGTGCATCTAGCCCACCCCACCAACCGCAGGCTGGACCCTCTAGTATCCAGTCCTTGCCTGGACCTGGATGCTGGGAGCTCCCCTGCCCCAGTCCAGTCAAACCTGCATCTAGACTAGAGAAGCCTCTACCCATTGCCCTCACCAGCCAGAAGAGCCAGCAATACTTTGCAGCTGGCTCAGTCCCAAGCCGGCCCTTCTCAGCACTGAACAGCCTCCTCCTGTTCCCCTAGGGGACACCTGCCTCCTGGGCCCCCTCCAACCTCAAATGCTGAGAAAATGATTTCCCTGATCAAATATTCATGGGTCTGCCAAGCCTGAAATAGGCCTGAAAAGAAGAAAGGCAATTTGTGTCCAGCGTAAATGCTTGACAGGATGCGCGAAACCCCCGCAGCTGACTTCTGAGCTGTCCTGGGCCCCTCTCTCCTCCCACTCCCTGTCAGTAGGCAGGTACCCGGTGCAGTCACCTGGGACTCCTGTGATGCTCTTCCCTTGATCTTTGCAATCCGGAACAAGAGCCTTGTACTCTTCTGACACCACCCACCCTCCACTTCTGCAAAGCCCCGCTGTCCTGGAAGCTGTGGCTCCAGACTCTGGGGACACCAATCTGTCCTCTCAGATGAGGCAACGTAGTCACAGCCATAGCCCCAGGAAGGGCCATCACTGTCCCGCACATCACCTCCTTCATCAACCTGCCTCACAAGAATGAAGCAACAGCAAGGCAGGGCACTCACATATGATGCCAGGCAGGTGACTCGCTGAGCTCAGGCCACCCATGGGATGCCCCCCACCACCCACTTCACTGTGAAGAACTGCTTTGTCTGTTACTTTGGAGAGACCCTGAGTGGTAAACATGGAATGTTCCAGGAAAACAAAAGGCTAGTGTAGAGGGCACAAGAAAGGAAAGATGTGAGCAGACACTCATGAGGCCATGCTGGATGGGTGGGCACAGGTACAAACAAGAGGGACCGGGGATGTGAAAACACACGAGGAAAGAGGCGGTGTGGTTACAGAGCAGAGTTGAGAGGGGTTGGCCTACAAGACCAGGGAAATGTCCCTGCTTCCAGCAAAACCGGGAGCCAGAGGAGGCAGGAGGGACCCTCTTCCTGGGTACTTCGGAGGAATCACAGCCCTATGCACAGCTCAGCAGCAGACTTCTGGCCTTCAGACTGAGAAAGAGAGAATGGTTGTCTGTTTAAGCCTACAGACTATGGCATCATAGTCCCCTGATTTGGTGGCACTCTTTGACAGTAAATGACTGAGGAAAACCCTGCCCGAGGTAGATGAAGAGGCAGAGCCAGGTGAAACTCCCCTTTCCATCCCCAGACCGCCTCCAGCCCTGACTGGCTCACCTGTGCTAACAATGTGACATCCAAGTCAGGTGACTGATAATGAGCAGAAGTTAACTGGGCCCTCGGTTCTGAAGATGCAGGAGTCCCAGGTCACGGGTACTCTCATCTAGGGAGGGCTTCGGAGCTGCCCCATCTGATGGCAGGAGGCAGAAGGGCAAGAGCGCTTCTGTCATGCCCAGAACTTGAGACCCGAGGCCACCCACACGCTGAGGACTTTAATCCAAGACTCAGGCAGAGCCTCACTCATCACCTCCAAAAGTCCCACTAAGTTTCCAACAGGTCAACTGTGGAAACACGGACTCCATGGCAACTGCATCCAAGTCAGCACAAGCAGATGCGGCTCCCAGAGCCCCACATCTGCCCCGTCCCAGAAAGTGGGCTCCAGTTCTTGCCTCATGCCTGAGCTACCCTGGAGCCTCCCTTCAAGTCCTGTGTCCCAGTCAGAGCTTCTCTTGGGTCTGCTTCAGAAGGCAGCTGCTTGTCACAGGTTAATGGTCCCCAGTTTGGCCCAGTATTGGTCCTGGGTGTCCCTGAAACTCCCAGCCTCATCTCAGCCTCCCTCTGAGATCCAGAAGGCTCCTCACCTCACTCAGAGTAAGAGCCAAAGACTGCACAGGGCCGAGGCCTGATGTAGCTTGCTCCTCAGGCCCTGGATGGCTGCTCAGCTCACCCTGGCCTCCCCCTGCCGAAGGGGGGAGATGAAGAGGCCAGAGCAGGTAGCACGGTGTAGACCCCAGAGGAACCAGCCTTTCCTTGAGCAAGATGTGTGTGCCAAGCTGGGATTCCAATATTAAGGGTGCCTCAGTACCTGGGGGGTAAGGGGCACAAAGTAGGGTCGGCAAGGGCAGGAAGTCTTGTTTGGAGGTGGAAACAATCACAAGGCTGTTCGTGTTTCTCGGCCCTCGGCCTAATGGGGCAGCCCTCTGCCGGGGGGGGGGGGGGGGGGGGGGGGGGGTGTCATCTGACCATGTTCGCACTTATCAGGCCTGCAGTTAGCAGGGTAAATGAGGCTGCTGGCTCCTGACAACCAGCCACGGGACGAGGGACAAGCGCTTCAGTGCATCGGTAATTACTCCTCCCCGGGAGCCTATGAGGTGGCAGGCAGGTGGGAACCCTTGTGGGGACAGTGGCCTGGGAAATCCTGGAAGCTTCTAACCATCCACCATCCTGCTAGCCACACTGCCTAGGGACCCTCTAGAGGACAGTGGGGGCAGCGCAAGCCTCTGGCCCACAGGTGACACCTGTGACATTAATGAATCAGCAGTTGACACAGCATTTGCTAATGGCTGTCCCACCCCGTTCCCTTTCCTGTCCATCCTGGGGAACCATGGATGAGGAAGAGCCCAGGATAAAGATTTGGGGTCAGGTCCCTCCTCTGCCGGTTCTGACCAGTCAGAGGCAGCCCTGAATAACCTGGGGACAAGAGGATCTCCTGAAGGAACAGTCTGGGAGGGTGGACTGTGGTCTGGGGGTCTCCTTCCTCTACCAGGCTCACTTCTCTGCCAAGGTTCGCACTTAGAAGTAGCCCTATCTAGGGAGAGGGTGTGCTGCATGGAGCCACAGCCAGATCTGACCTCTAGGGTCACCCCAGGCAGAGTGCCAATCAGAGGAGCCCCTCTGGAAGGCAGCCATTGAGGGAAAAGGCAGCCGTGTGTGCACGTGGGCAGGAGGCTGAGGCCGGCTCAGGAGGAACCTATGATGTGCTCCTGCACGCTCCAGAGCAGCCCACACCACAGACAAGAACAGGATTTGCAGGAGCTCACACCTCCTGAGACCCAGGTGTGAGGGGCAGAACCTCTTCACCCCTTTCTGTAACCTTCTCCCCCAAACCCAGGGGTCTGTCTGCCTCTTGCCCCATGCATCCATGCACACAGCATCACCAGTATTCTGTCCCTCCAGTAACACTCGGGAGCCACATGAGACCCAGCAGGTCCCACACAGCCCACTCTGGACCTGAAGACAGCAAGCTGGGACCTTTTCCCAAAGTGGGTCATGAGCTGCCACTCACCCAAGAAGCTAGTAGGGGGAGGATGTGGAGGTTGCCATCAAGAAGCCCTCTTGCTGAAAGCCACGGGAGCACAACCCTGATGGGAGCCTTGGGTCTCCGACCTCTCTCAGCCTCAGTTTCCCCACCTGGGGGATGGGATAATTACAAACTGAATTCCCGGATGCCGGGGAGGCTCCATGAGTCAATGCCTGAGACTCAAATTAAGAAAAGTCAGGTGCTGGGCAGATGTGGGGATCTGAGAGGATTGGGCTGTTGCCATGGTGACGGGAGCTCCGTGTTTAGTGGTAAACATCTCCAACGCTCAGAAGCAGCTTCTCCACTATCTTCTGGCATCTTGAAGGTAGGCATTGCCAGGGTGTAGCCACAGGTGACAGGAACTGGCCCAACGAGCTGTCTAGGAACAAGAAACTCTTCCAGGTTTCCTGCCCCAGCACCCTGAGTTTCTATCTAGAACTCCCCCAGGGCCAGAACCGCCCTGCTTCCTGAGCATGCTTTAGACTCTGACAGTCCCCACCACACACTCCATCTGCCTGTGACAAATGTCCCCCAAGTCTCTGGGAAGTATGAGATGACCCCTGTGCACTCCCCGTATAGAGGGTGCTCCGGCCACAAAGGTAGACACGGCAGAACGGCATCAGGACAGCGGAGCAGGTCAGGGCTGGGATGGACAGGTGGGAGGCACCATGCTCGCCACTGCGGCCTGACACACTTGATGCTAATAAACGTGGGAACAAGGGCTTTGCAAAGCTGTCCCACCCGCCGACTACACCGGATCCTGGCAAATGGGAAGAGCTCATAAGGCCTGTCCACCTCGGTGCAAGGCCGCCCCCTACAGGTAACTTTTGGAAACTTCAGGGCAGATTAAGGCTCACAGGGTCAGATGTAGAACAGCGCCCTGACCCCTCAGGGCCCGTGCCAGCTGTAGGCACCAGGGCCTTGGCACTGAAGGGCCCGACTGGCCCACATGTGGGAGGCACAGGAGCCAGAGAGAAGCACAGATGTAGTGTCATCGGAGGCAGAACTTTAGGATACAGCCAAGGTTTATCCCCTGGGCAGAGGAACCTTTCTGAAACCACCCAGCAGAACTCTAAGGAAAGGAGGAAGGGGGGAGGGGATGGAGGAGGAAAGGGAAGGGGGAAGGAGGGAGAGAGGGAGAAGGGAGGACTACTGGGGAGGCCTGGGGTCAGTCCTTTACCTTGACCTCAGCCTAGAGAGCTATTACGTGAACTCCCAGGAGTTTGGGGGGAACACAGCAGGTACAAAGGCCCCGGGGTAGCCCTCTGCCTGCTGGGAACATCAAGCAAGATCTGGAGTTTAGCAACATAGAGCCATGTTGCCAAAATTCCTCCTCAGGGGTAGACGTAAGCAATGGTCACCCTTCTCCTAAGGTCCCAATGACAAGCCGAGGCACACACAATTCCACCAAAGTATTCTCTGGGGAACCAACGAGTTTATTGGGCTTCCTACGGAGTGTAGGTGAGGGGTCACATGCAGGGATGTGAGTGAGCCTGGAAAGCCTTTACCCAGCAGGGGTGAGGGCTTCCTCTTAGTGCATAGATGGAGTTGCCTCCGCTTGTCTTCCTTGATGGGTAAACGCTACCTCCTCCCTGTGGCCACATGCAATTAGGGCAGCGTTATAAACAACAGGTGGTAGGGGCTGGACACTCAGGTGAGGGTCTCATCACCTCCCAGCCCTCCATCAGGGTGCAGAGAATCAGCGAGCCCAGCTGGGAGGACCTTTGCAAGAGGATGCGGCTGACCTCCCCAAGATGGCAGCTGTGTGGCTCAGAGGACCAGGCACTCACAACACGCCAGCAGGCAGAAGACGTCAAGAGCCAGAGGTAAGACTGTGAAGGGCCCCGGAAGGCCAAGCTGCCCCTGCTGGGATAGCTGGAGAGAGTCACAGGTCGGCCTCCCGCGCGGCTGACCGCAGTGGCTGCGGGGGAAGAGACAGGCAGGGGCTAAGTGTGACGATGAGACAGTGGGAAGGTGACTGTCCACACCAGGGGTGGCCCTGCAGAAGCTGGACAGCAAGCCAGAGTTTCTGGCACTGGGACTGACTGAGCACAGGGGGCCTGGGCAGAGGTGAGGCCTCCTCCCGCTTGGAAGCTGCTCTGGGCCAGCAGGGGAAGAAGGCTCCAGCATGGCAAACTAGCAAATCCCACTGGAAATCATCAGAGGCTTCAAACCCTGGACAGCAATCCTACCTCAGACACAAACACACCCCGAGTATCTGTGACCCAGGAGCGGAGAGCACGGGCCCCTCCAGGACACGTCTGCCCTTGATTAGAATTCCTCTCCGGCCCTGCAAAGTCAGAAAGGGGCAGGACCTCCATGCAGTGAAGTCCCAGGAAGAGGGTCCAGCCAGCGTCAGGGATGTTCAGATGTCCTCTGTACCTACTGTGTCTTGTCTTTCCCAGAGCGTGTAACACCACAGTGTGACACAGACAGAGAGACCCAGGAGCTGGGGTCAAACCCTCAAGCTAGGCACACAGGAGCACCTGGAGACTAACTTCAGGACAGCCAAAGGACAGAAGAAAAGCAGGCACTCCAGGGATCCTGTGAAGAAAGTGGCTTGTCCCACTTTACAGACGGTACAGTTGAGGCTCTGGGAGGTGAAAGGAGCCCCCACCTACCTCAGCACCCCGAATGTTTCACCTAGACCATGCCACTCTGCAGCCAAGAAGCCCACTGTCTCCAGGGACCCCAAGGCTAAGTTCAGGAGACTCTTCCTTCCCCTGGAGGAGATCAGTCCTCCTGTGCAGGGGACAGCTGCAGCCACCTCCCCACATGCCTGGCTTTCCTAAACACCACTTGGTACCCAACCTGATCCACCAACTTCACAGGACCTTCGGGGATTTCCTGCCATATAGATCAATCCTCCTCTGGATCCCGGGTGCCTCCAGTCTAATTCTTGGGGATCCTGACCTCTGCTGACCTCTCCTTCTCCATCTCCCTTACACAAGCTCTGCTATGTGCAGACTCTCCCACCTCGGTCCCCTCTCTGCTCCCTGACACATTCCCATCTTCACGTTCCACCAGGACCCCACATGGCCCTGTCTCCACGGGATCACAGCATGGAAACAAAACTATCTTCATTTGAAACAGGCTGGCCTGGAACTCACTCCGTAGCCTAGGCTGCCTTCAAACTCAAGATCCTCCTGCCTCTGCCCTCCCACCATGAGGGCCAGGATTACAGGTGTGTGCCAATACAACCAGCACAGACAATAGTTCCAAATCCACCTGAGGCCGTGCCTCGCCTCTTGGTGTATTAAACCTCATCCACATTCTTTGTGTGTAGGTGTCCCATGCATGTGCGAAGGGCATGTATATCCAATAAACACATGTGTTCCTGTGGGTGTGTGTACACAAGGGAGTGCATGCATGTGGAAACTAGAGGTCGAGAGTAGGTGTCCTCAATCGCTCTCCATCCCACTTTTTTTTTTTCAAGACAGGGTTTCTCTGTGTGGTTTTGGTGCCTGTCCTGGATCTTGCTCTGTAGAGCAGGCTGGCCTCGAACTCACAGAGATCCACCTGGCTCTGCCTCCCAAATGCTGGGATCAAAGATGTGTACCACCACCACCTGGCTTCCACTTTTTTTTATTAATTAGAATTTTTTCATCTATTTTTCATACTGACCACAGCTTCCCCTCCCTCCTCTTCTCTTGTTCCCTCCCCCTGCCTCCCATCTACCCCTGCCCCATCCACCTCTCCGTCTCTGTTCAGAAAGGGGCAGGCCTCCCATGGGAGTCAACAAAGCATGGCACACCGAGTTGAGACAGGACCAAGCTCCTCCCCTGCATCAAGGCTGGCCAAGGCATCCCTGCATGGGGAATAGGTTCCCAAAAGCCAATTCAAGCACCAGGGACAGGTCCTGATCTGACTGCTGGGAGCCCAACAAACAGACCAAGTCACACAACTGTCACACACATGCAGAGGGTCTAGGTTGGTCCCATGCAGGCTCCCTAGCTGTCAGTCTAGAGTCCATGAGCTCCCATGAGCTCAGGTCAGCTGTTTCTGTGGGTTCCCTGCCATGACCTTGACCCCCCTGGCTCATACAATCCCTCCTCCCTCACTTGAACAGGACTCTCCCAGAGCTCAGTCCAATGCTTGGCTGTGGATCTCTGCATCTGCTCCCATCAGTTACTGGATAAAGGCTCTCTGATGACAATTAGGGTAGTCACCAGTCTGATTACAGGAGATGGCCAGTCGGGTACCCTCTCCACTATCGCTAGGAGTCTTAGCCACTTTTTACAGACAGTCTCTCACTGAACAAGAGCTCATGAGGTCCCTTAGGATAGCTGGCCAATGAGGGACCTAACCCAGGGACCCACCTGTTTCTGCCCCCCTCCCCGCAGCACTGAATTACATACATGAGCCACTGCTCCGGGGTGTTACATGGGTGCTGAAGACTCCAAGTCAGGCCCTTACATTTGCATGGCAGCACCTTCCCAGCTGGGCTTCGCAGACCCCTCACCCACATTCTTTACCCCAGTCAGGGAGTGGTCCCCAAGCTACCCTCAGGTCTCCCACTTCAGCCAGACTCACAGACTTCATCAAGGGCTGGTGTCTGGGGTGGAGACTTCTTAGGGTGAAAGGAGGCAGAGTAGGGAAGGGAGGCCCAGAGGGCCCTGGGAACCACAGCAGCCCCAGCAGAGTTCAGTGACACCAGGGTGGAAAGCCACAGACCCTGTCAATCTAGAAAGGAAGGGAGCTCTTTACATTTCTGCACAAGGAAGACCCTCAGCCATGGATGTATAATAACGCTGACGAGATTAGAGTCTGCAGGAAACATGTATAAATCTGCCCTGGTCTGGTTGGCAGCAGATCCAGAGAGAAAGAGGTTAGAGGGACCCCAAGGCCCAGGGGCAGCTGTGTATTCTAGAAGCATTTTTTGAGGAGACTTATCTCCTATAGACTCCAGTGAGCAGACAAGGGATGCTGGGGTTTGGATCCAGAAAACACCTTGAAAAGCTGTGTATGGAGTTGGACTCTGATACAGGGTCTCGAGGCACCTGGATCATGAGGGTTCTGACCTTATCCTTGGATGTGTCCAGTGATCTGTTCCTAGCTGAAGTGGCTACTGGGAGGTGGTGGGAACTTCGGCAAGTGGAGTCTAGCACTAGAGGTCTCTCTCTGTGTCCGTCTCTGTCTCTCTGTGTCTCTGTGTCTCTGTATCTCTGTGTGTCTCTGTTTCTGTCTCTCTGTCTCTCCTCTCTTCCTTCTTCTGTCTCTATCTCTGTCTCTCTGTCTGTCTCTCTCTGTCTGTCTGTCTGTCTGTCTCTCTCTCTCTGTCTCTCTGTCTCTCTCTGTCTGTCTCTCTGTCTCTCTGTCTGTCTCTCTCTGTCTCTCTGTCTCTCTCTCTGTCTCTCTGTCTGTCTCTCTCTGTCTCTCTGTCTGTCTCTGTCTGTCTGTCTGTCTCTGTCTGTCTCTCTGTCTGTCTCTCTCTGTCTCTCTCTCTCTGTCTCTCTGTCTGTCTGTCTGTCTCTCTCTCTCTCTCTCTGTCTCTCTGTCTGTCTCTCTCTGTCTCTCTCTCTGTCTGTCTCTCTCTCTCTATCTCTGTCTCTCTCTCTCTCTCTGTCTCTCTGTCTGTCTGTCTCTCTCTCTCTCTGTCTCTCTGTCTGTCTGTCTCTCTCTCTCTCTCTCTGCTCCTGGCTTTCATATGTCAAGCAGCTTCCTTAGTCTGTCACATGCTCCCACCATGACAGTCTGCCTCCCCTCTGGTCCTAAACAACTAGAAGGAAGTACCCTGGACCGCATCCTCTGAAACTGAGCTGACTTATAGACCCAACGCAGAGGGATGTTCTCACCTCAGGAAAACGACTTTGTCAAGTCAAAACTGCACTTGCCTGGCCAGGGTGGAGCAGGTGAAGATGCCGTCATCTCCAACACTGGAAGGCCGAGGCCACCAGAGCAGAGGGACGTGTGCCCAGGCCTCTTCTCCAGGTCTGCACAGCATTTAGGAGGCGCCTACCAGTGAATAACAGTGAAATCTCTTCAAAGAGTCCAAAGGTTTGCACTGCCAGGGAGGCCAGGTTTGGGCCTGGGGGCCTGGAAGGAAGGTTTGGTGGGAGAGTGCCTATCTGGCATGTGCAAGGACCAGGGGTTCACTCCCCCTACCCCACCCCAGCCCAGAGTCAGCACTCAGTGGCTGGTCACTGTCTCCTAACACAGGCTTGGGGTTCCAGAGAGAGCAAAATGCTCCAGTCATCCAGCTCCCCTGGGACACGACTGTTCAGAGGCTCATGGGAAAAGACAATTCTGTGCAGCCCCTTCAGACAGGGCAGGCTTCAGGGCCCTCAGACTCTGGCAGCTTTGCTGACGGGCAGCAAGCCTGACTAGAGAGCTGGATCTCATTAACACAACCTCAGAAACTTCCAGTCAGTGTCCTAGACTGCTGGAGCCAGCGGGGACCTTTGCACTCACCTTGCCCTGCAAGTTGTTATTGTTTATTTGGGAAACTGAGGCCCAGAGGAAGGCAGTCATGCACACTCCGGTATCGAACAGTGGAGGCAGGTGGGACTCCGGCTTCTGAACATCCAGCACACCCCACCCCTTCAGCCTGAGGTAGCTAGTTAAGAGTCCCTCCTGGGCAGGAGCGTCCCCACCTCTTCCCCTCCCCCTACTCAGGGAGAGGAAAGAGCTAAATTCTCACTTAACAGCAGGATGCTTCTGGGCCTCATTACCATGATGCAAATTAATATTTATTATGCAATTATTCATCTTTGTAATTGCTAGTATTTCAAAGGGAGCACGGAAGGTTTAATTAGAGCACGTGGAATGTTATTAAAATGGAATGTCAGAAGGAGGGGTCCCCCTCTCCCCTCTGCAGCCCCAAACCCAGCCACCTCCAGAAGGTTCTGAGAGCTTGATTCCACACCAGTCTAGCTCCCCTACCTGACGACCCCCACGAGATTTCGATCTTTCTTTTTCATTCTTTTTTAAAGGTCTTGACTCCTAGAAACTTTGTGATAGCAGAAACAGACTCGAAGAGCCTGTGGGCGCTGCGAGAAGCTTATGTCACTGAAAACTAGCTTCCTGGTGTCCAGGCCAGCACCTGGGCCCTCAAAAAAGGACTGTGGCAAGCTGGGCAGGGTGGTACACACTTTTAATCCCAGCACTGGGAAGCAGACGCAGGCAGATTGCTGTGAGTTCAAGGCCAGCTTGGACTGCAAAGCAAGTTCCAGGCCCACCAGGGATACACAGAGAGACCCTGACTCAACAAAATAAAGACTTTTAAAATTTAAAAAATGAATAAAGAGGACAATGGCATCAGGACAGGAGCCGTCTGCCCTTTGCACTGGGCTAGCCCGGCCTCTGTATAGTCTCTGTGAAACAATCAACCCAACGTCTAGTAGAAACTTCCCTCCTTTGCCCTCCCCCCTGCCTCTCCCTGCCTCCCCCTGCCTCCTTCTGTCCCCCCCCCCCCGCCTCCCCCTGCCTCCTCCTGCCTCCCCCTGCCTCTTCCTGCCTCCCCCTGCCTTCCCCTGCCACACAGCAAACATTCAGAGTACTTTTAGGTCCGTGGTTCACCATCCATAACAGACTTTGTTTTTTGGTGACGCCCTGGGAAGGTCAGAAGGTAAGTGGTGATTCTGGAAAAGCCACATTTGGAACACAGAGACCTGCTCCCTGCCCAGCAGCATCTGTGACCCTGTCCCCACCCGAACAGCCTGGGTGGAGGAGAGTGAGTCTGCAGTGCTGTGGGAAACCAAGCCCAGGTCCTCAGCCTGAGAAGCTGAGCAGGAATGGAGGAGAGGGCTGCTGATTTCCGGACAAGAGGAGGGCTAGAGGGGGAGGGACCAGCAGGATGCTCAAACAGGTGTTTGGTGTGGATGTACGAGCAAGAGAGGCTAAGCTCAGATGGGAGACACTGGGGACCTTCTGGCTCCCTGTGGAGATGCGTGGCTGGGTGACGGGGTGGCTAACAGCCAGGTCACCGTCACCATCACAGAGACTGAACCTCTAGGAACTAAGATGACCAGAGAGAGGCATAGGGAGACAACCTGTCTCTGGGCCTCAGGTTTCTTCATGGAGTCCTGTCAGCTCTCAGGGAAGGGCCTCTCACAGAACCTGAGGCACCCTGGTTTGGCTGGCTCAGAGCAAGCTCAGAAACTCACTTGTTACACACACACATACACACACACACACACACACACACACACACACACACACCAGTACTGAGGTTACATGCACACCACCACACCCAGCTTTTCTGGAAGTGCTGCGTGCAGGATCTGAACTCAGGTCTTCACAGCTGAAAAGTAAGCCCTTTCCCACTGATCTGTCTACCCCGCCTACGTTTGAGATAGGTCAGGCTAGCCTCAAAGAAGCTATGCAGCTGAGACTGGCCATGAACTCTTGGTCCTCTGTCTCAATCAAGTCCTAGGATCACAGGTGTGTGCCGTAATTTCACAGTGAACTGTTGACGGCGACACCTGCAGCTGGAGTGTAGAAAGTGGCCTAGTGGCTCCCGCCCTGAGACTGGCACATTCTGCTCCAGGCTCCAGGTTAGTCCAGCTTCTTTTTACTGTTCTGGACACCCACTCCGCCATGGGTCACTGTGCCTGTGGCTCACCACGGCAGGTGCCCTGGCCTCTGCACCTTTGTGCCTCCTCTCCAAGGTCACCAGATGCTCATCCTGGGGCCCCATGAACATCTGACACCCCAAATCCCATAGGGTCTCTGCTGACAAACTGCCCTTCTACCTTATGGCTTAGGCGGGACAGACAATGGCAGGCTTTCTTCCAATCCTTTCCAACTGTTCCTAACCAGCCAGAAGTGTCCTCCTGCTGTGAGCCCAGACCACCTGCCAGGCAGAATGAATATGCATATATGCTAATCACCATAGCCTTCAATTTGCATGACAATCGGAGGCCAATTCTCCTACTCAGGAGCGGCTTCCAAAGGCAGCCCAAATCTGCTTTGGAGGCTGCCTGGGGAGGCATGGTGGGACTCTGCATCCCAGGGCTCTGGGTAGCCTGGCCCTCAGCCTTGAATTTTCCACAGAGAGAGAAACTCAGGGGCCAGGAAGGCCAGGCTAGGAGAGCTGTGTGAGATGCCAGCCTGCTTGCCCCTGGTACTGCCCCTCAAGGGAAGTGGGGACAGTGAGGGTGCAGCCTTGCCAAGGCTCAGGGAAGGACGATATGGGGATGGACTCGCTGAAGGGCCCTCCCATGAGCTTCCAAAAAGGAAGTTGCTTGAGTATGGCCAGGTCTCTTGACCATACCCCCATCTTCCACCCATCTCAGACTCCCAGTCTTCAAAGCTCCTTCCTTTGAGACAGGAGTCCCTCAGGCAGCTGCAGAATCCCTGGACACACACACACACACACACACACACACACACACACACACACACCCTCAGGTCTGCCCAGTGTTGCTACACCTGCCTTGTCCTGAGCCATCTTGGGGAGAGGGCCTTCAGAGTCTCCCATGGTGTCAGGGACATGGCAACCTTAGATAAAAAGCCACCCAGGACTCATCCCAGACCCAAATCCAGGCTCAGACCCCATCCGCCTCCCAGCCTCCCTCCCACCAGCCCAATGCACCTCCACAAAGAGGCGCAGGGCCTGAAGGGAGTCTTGGGGTACCATGGAGGAACACCAAGCAGACAGTATGGGTGAGGCATGGGTAGGACCAGGAGTCTAGGGTTCAACAGGGACTCAGCATCTGGTACAAAGCTGATGGAATTCCCACCCACTGGGTGACAGATGAATGCGGACATCCCTCTCCTCCTCCTGACCTCACTGAACAGCCTCTGGCTTGTTGGGAGAACCCATGGCTGAGTTGGCACCCTGCACCCTGTGGGTAAGGGCATTCATACCAGGCATGAAGCCAGAGGGGGCCTGTGGACCTGTAGCTTGAACCACATACATGTAGTTTGTCCCCTGTGTTAGCAATCTAGGAAGGATATACATAACATTGCCGATTTGTTAAAACCCAATGACTCTCCATGGGCAGTTTCACATAGTAAAGCTATTAAATATCATTAAAGCATCATGAGCATGTTCCATGCACCAACAATTTCCTATGTGCGTTTACTCTGACTCGACAGTGATCACTCAAAGGCTAGAGATGAAGACTGGACTTGGGGGCCCAGAGTGACTCAGTAATCCCCTCAGCCTCACACAGCTCTAACAGGCCATTGGGATTACTTAAAATACATGCCTCTAATTCAGCTCTTGGGAGGAAAAGGCAGGTGGATCTCTGTGAGCTCAAGACCAGCCTGGTCTACATAGTGAAACCCTGTCTCAAAACACAAATAAACAAAAATCTCGTGTGCGCGCAATTATCCTAAACCGCAGCCATTGTATTCCTGGGTTTTTATCTCAGCCAATGAAATGTAAAATCAAAGCAAAGCCTGTGTGCAAGGCTTGCAGCAGCTCTGTAACAATCCGCCCACCCCCAGCCCCGGCCAAGGGACTCAGCCCGGCTGGCCTTCAACAGAGTGGTTAGTCAGAGGCCCACCCATGCTGAGGAGCAGGGTCCAGCAAAGGAAAGGAACCCCTGGCACAGGCAGCAAGCTGGGACCCCTCTGGGGAAGCGTGCCAATCAAGAAGCAACCCCCCATCGAGCGGCTCAGCACTGGGGCATGACTCCACTTACATGATACTTGAAAGGACAGTGATGCTGGAGAGATTCAGTGCCCTCCTGACCGGGAGGGCGCTCTGCTGGCATCGGAACTGTTCTGTGCGACAGCGGTGGTAGAGATTTACACTTGCACACCTGATGAAGCTGGGCAGAATCCCCGCCCCTCTCTCTTTCCCAGTGCAATATAGAAAGGATTCCCTCTTTCTCCTTTTCTGTTGCCGGCATTCTTTTAAGCAGGCTCTCACATAGCCCAGGCTGGCCCTGAACTCACTATGTAACTATCGATGACCTTAAACTTCTGATTTCCCCACCTCCTGCTAGGAGGACAGGTGTGCACTGCCTGCTGATTCAGTGCAGGGGATCGAACCCAGAGCCTTGTGCACGCTAGGCAAGCTCTCTACCAGCCAAGCCACATCATCCTCAGCCCCTCCTCTGCTGTTTCTTATAACTGCATGTGAATCTACGATTGTCACCACTGCTTTCAGCAACGTCTTTAAAAAATTGTCACAGTGAGAGGAACCTGTGGAGAGGCGACATCTAAATGCCACAGAGGCTCCTTTGTGGAGGCAGCATGCCGTGCATGGCACTGATGCTGGGCGCTAGTGAGAGAGAACCAGGCACAGGGTGTCCTGGAACTCGGTCCTGTCAGAATTACTATAAATTTGCAACTGTTCTAAACAAAAAAATGACGTCTGCTTTAAAAAAAAAAAAAAAAAAAAAAAAAAAAAAAAGCATGTTAAGATGTTTCTTAGGCCAGGCAGTGGTGTCGCATGCCTTTAATTCCAGCACTCGTGAGGTAGAGGCAGGGCAGATCTCTGAGTCTGAGGCCAGCCTGGTCTACAGAGCGAGTTCCAGGACAGCCAGGGCTACACAGAGAAATCCTGTCTCAAAACAACAACAACAAAAATGTGTCTTAGGGTTACTACTGCAGTGATGAAACACCAGGACCAAAAGCAACCTGAGGAGGAAAGGGTTTATTTCACTTACACTTCCATGTCTTAGTCCACCTCTGAGGCGAGTCAGGACAGGAACTCAAGCAGGGCAGGAACCTGGAGGCAGGAGCTGATGCAGAGGCCATGGAGGGATGTCGCTTACTGGCCTGTTCAGCATTTTTGTTTTGTTTTGTTTTGTTTGTGTGTGTGTTGGGGGGGATGTTTGTTTGTTTTTGAGACAGGGTTTTTCCATGTAGCCCTAGCTTTCTTATAGAACCAGTACCATTGGCCCAGGGGTGGCCACACCCACAATGGGCTGGGCCCTCCCCTATCAATCGCTAATTAAGAAAATCGCCTACAACCTGATCTTTTGGGGGCATTTTCTTAATTGAGGCTCCCTCCTCTCCGATGACTTTAGCTTGTGTTAAGTTGACACAAAACTAGCCAGCACAAGATGCCAGATAACTAGGTCTTGGGAAAGTTTGGAAGTCTGTAGGAAAGTTCCAAGTACATCCAATCCTTAGTGCTGTCCTGAAATCCTGAGGTCAGGTGCACACAAAGGAATATTCACTGCAGCTCTTTGCTAAAATAGCTCATGCCTGTAACTGGAGAAATTTGGGGCACACTCTACAAACAAAATGCCACAAAGAGAAAGAAATACCACAGACTGTGAGCCGGTGCGTACTCGCCAGCATCTGGGAAGGAGACAGCAGAAGGATGAGGAGTTCAAGGTCACATTTGGCTTCCTAGTGAGTTCAGGCTAGCCTGGGCTACATGAGACCCTGTTTCAAAAAAAAAATGTGAGTGTTTGTGTGTGTGTGTGTGTGTGTGTGTGTGTGTGTGTGTGTGTAAAATGTTTCCACTAAAAAGAAGCAACTTCTACAGAGAAGAAAAGAGCAGATCTTGTGGACAGAGTGTTCAGCAGTAGGAGCTGGACAGAAATGGCTCTGAGCTGCCAGACTCCAGGTGCAGAATCCCAAACCAGATAAAGCTCTCTGTGGGGGCTGTCGCTCTCAGGATGTCACCTGTGTGGAAAACTACTGAGGAGTGGCCCGCTGAGGGCAGTGGCATGGTATGTAGGTGGGTGAATACTTACCGCCAGCAGCCCTGGAGACACGGGCACCTTAGTCTATGTCATAACAAACAAAAATAAGTATGCCAAGCTGGTATCCTGGAGCAAGCCTGCCATCCCAGCCACCACAGCGGGCTGAGGTAGGAGGAGTTTGAGATCAACCCAGACAACACAAGGAGTTTGCAGATTAAAGTAAAATAAATAAATAAAAGTTTGTATACATGTATGGGCCTATTGGTATAGCTGAGAAGTAGAGAGCCTGGACTATCCTAAATTAACCTCCCCAGAAAGAACTCTGGGGACCCGGGTCCCAGTCCCCCCAAGAGTTCCATGCACTCTACAACAATGCCACCAGCCATACATGGTGCTGATGCTGGGCACTGAGCAAGTCTTGTCACTGAAGCATTTTGAGCGGTGTCCCTGGCCTCTTCCCGCAAGGCCACTAGGCCCCTCCTCTTCCAGCAGTAGCAACCTGAAATGACTCTAGGTGCCATTGTCCAGTCAAGTGTCTGCTAGGGACACAATCACCCAGTGGAATGTACAACGGCTGGAAGAGCTGGCACACAGCCAGGGAGGCCGAGAGGAATAATAATGAAATCAGTCACTGTGATTGGAGAAACCAGAATAATTTTGATAGTCACCACGACGACAGAAGCAATAAAAAAAAAAGCGACAATAACAGCCTGCCACTCACACAGAGCAACTTCGAGATAACAAACAAGGTTTAGACAGCCCTTTAATGATGGGGTTCCTGCCCTTCATCCCAAAGCCCTGGAATGGTGATGCCATCTCCAGATAGAACTTGACCCTGCTATACAGCTGGATGGCCGGCAGAGGTCACCCCTGCAAAGCACTGGTCCCAAACGGTGGAGGGATCCCCTGCTGCTCCCGCTCCTTCTCACGTGAGAGTGAGGCATGGCTTTGTGCCTGTGTGTCTCGTGGGTGTGTCCGTGGCGGGGGATGGGGGAACTTCCGAGTGTGTATATGTCAGAGTGTACTATATGGGATGCTGCCTCCCATGGGATGGGAAAGGAACCCCCTGAGGAATCAGGCAGGATGAGGATGAACGCTCTGAGAAAACCGCTTCTCACCAGCCTACCCTCTCTCAAGCTAATGATGTCCACTACAGGTCAAAGGGCGAGACACAGGTGTCTGACTGAGAGGGACCCCTCCACACACTGTGTCTGGGCTGGTTGCTGCTGAAAGCAACATGTCGTCACTGGAAGTAATGAGGGTGGGTGGCTGGGGCGGCACCAGGGCTCTCTGTTGCCACTGTGGTCATTGGGCCTCCCAACTGACCCTTGATGGCCCCAGGAAGTTGCCCATTTCCTACAGCTGCGCTAAGCTGGCTGCACACATCCTGTTTGTATGGTTGCTAGGAGATTTCCATGACAACTAAGAGGGGGGATGAAGGAAGCTTAGCAGCTTACCACATCTCACTCAAATGGGTCAGAATTGGGCCCCTCTGGCAGTAACTTCTGGGGCCAGGGCCTCCCACTGGGGATAGGGGTGGTTGGATCCCATGGCCAGAAGCCAACACCCCGAGAAATACAACCAAATGGCTTGAGGATGGAGAACAGGCATGGAATTGGGGACCGCAGAAAGGATATGGGGGCCAGGGTCTGGGACAGAGATGCCTCCAAGACAATACCCTCTCTGTGGCCAAGCATGAGCACCAGCCAGCTTTGGGTGGAGACTCACGAATGTTGGGTCTTCCTACAGCCCCTCACCCTGGGACAATTAAGGAACCCAAAACTGTAGGAAGTGAAGTGCCCTGTCCTCAAGTAGTGCTCATTGACTTGTCATTGTAATGCCATGTGGGCTGGAACAGGTTGGTGTCTCCTTATCCTGAACAATTAGTTAGCAGACATGCATGTTGACCTTCACCTGGGACACTGGGAGACCCAGGCACAGAGGAGTAAAAAGTGTGCTCCTGGGTTGTGCAACACGAGAGAGGTAGCTAGCCAGGGATGGAGGGTGTGCTGGCCAGTTTTATACAACACAGCACAAGCTAGAATCATTTGGAAGAGGGAACCTCAATTGAGAAAAATGCCCCCACCAGACTGGCCTGTGGGCAAGCCTGTGAAACATTTTCCTGACTGATACAGGAGGGTCTGGGTCACTGTGAGCAGAGCCACCCCAGGGCAGGTGGTCCTGGGGTGCTTTAGAAAAACAGGCTGAGCATGCCAGTAAGCATTGTTCCTCCATGACCTCTGCATCGCTTCCTGTCTCCAGGATCCTGCCTGGAGTTCCTTCCCTGACTTCCCTGGATGATGGACTACGAGCTATAAGCTGAAATAAACCCTTTTCTCCCCAAGTTGTTTTTGGTTGTGTTTATCACAGCAATAGAAACTCTAGCTAAGATAAAGGATGATGACAGAGACAGCTGAAGCACCTGGTCCTAGACTCCCAGAGAGAAAGAGATGCAGTCGAGGGACACATGACGTCAATAGGGGTGACAGGAAATCGTGTAATTGGCTGCCTGGGAGACAGAGCCAGGAGAGTCGTCACAGGGGAGACAAGCACCAGGAGAGCCAGGTGATGGGGTAGAAATGGGCAGAGAGAGAGATGAGCCCGCCACCCCACCTCAGTCTCTGCAGCTTCCCAGGGGTCCCAGCTTCATTGTAAAGGGGAAAGGGAGGCAGAGATTAGCACTTGCATTTAACAGATGGGGAAACTGAGGCACAACAAGACTGGGACACAACAAGAAAGTCTATGGAAAAGCCAGGAGCAGATCCAGGGCTCTAGCCCTGTACCAGGGAACGTTTGCTGCACAGCAGCCATCCCAAGCTCAAAGTAGGCAAGGGGTGAAGAAAACCCCAGAAGACAGATAATCATCTTCATCTCCTCTCCCTAGTCTTCAAGTTGGGGGGGCAACAAGGCTTTCGCTGCCTCCAAGGAGGCAGTTGTTGCTATGGTGACCCTTGTTACCTGGCAACTGAGTTACATCATCCTGGGCACCTGCTGTCTCTCTCCTCTGGAGCTAAAGGCTGGCTCTAAGGATGGACCTGCATCCAACAACCCCCTTGTCTTAGAAAACCCACCTGTGAGGACCATCTAGGTAGCCTTGGGCACATGAGGAGGTACAGAGACCCTCCAGGTCTGTGAAAACCAGAAGTGGAACATGCTTTCATGTTCAAGGCTGAGAATGATTGTATTAGTAAATGGGATAATCAAAATTGTACCAACTCCTCCCCTCGAAAAATCTTCAAATAGTTCCGTACAGTTGGAATTAGGACTCATTGACATCTCATCTTGACGGTATCTCCTGGCCCTTGTGACGTGTCAACGTAAAGGCAGGGATGGTTTGAATGAAGCTCCACACCCCAGAGGTCAGCAATGAGCCTCAGCTGTGCTGTGCACTAAAGAGATTGCCCCAGGAGAGAATTGTCAGCCTACATTCAGGGACAGCCACCAGACTCAGGACCTGAGTTCAGAGTCTCCAAAGTAAAAAGACAGCCCTGTGGGCATAGGCTTCAGACCAAGCACATCACCCATGTGATGCACACCCTACCTACTGCTGGACCCTTTTGGGCCAAGGAGTCAGACCCAGCCTGGGTACAGCCAATCTAACATACAGTATAACAAGTCTGCCCAGGGATACCGGTGGACCCCAGAAGGAGCTACTCTGTGAGCAGAGTCTTGGAGGCAACTAGAGTGTAGCTCCCTAATGTGGAGGTCCCTGAAGAGCCTTCTGAGCAGCTCTGCACCAAAGCTGAGCTTCAAAGGGTACAGAGACCCCTGGGTAGACTCCAAGCGGGAGGGGCTCTGAAGGACAGGTCACCACACACACAGGCACCTGCAGCTGCTGCCAGGTTAACAGATGCAAATGAGAGGCATGGGAATTGGGGAGTAAGACCCATGCCTCGAGCTAGATAGGTCCCCAAGACAGGCTGGCCAGGACCTGGGAGACAGTTCCTGGATTCTGTCAAAACAGCTCTGTTTTGACTGGCCTGGGGACTTTATGGGTTGTATTAAAATTCTGACTCCTAGAAGTTATAGGTGTGACATGGTCTCAGCATCATGGACTGTGAAGACGGCTCTAAATCTTGGGGTGGACATCCCTGAAAAAGGCAGAGAAGGCCAGTGAGATGGCTCAGCAGGTAAAGGTGAACAGGACTGCCATGACTAATGGAAAATTACTCCTGGGAGTTGTTCTCTGACCTAGAGAGAGAGAGAGAGAGAGAGAGAGAGAGAGAGAGAGAGAGAGAGAGAGAGAGAGAGAGAGAGAGAAAGAGAGAATAAAGTGTTAAAAGTGTAGTGGTGGTGCACACCTTCAATCCCAGCACTGGGGAGGCAGAGGTAGGCAGATCTTTGTGAGTTCGAGTCCAGCTTGGTCTACAGATCGTGTTCCAGAACAGGCTCCAAAGCTACACAGAGAAGTCTTGTCTTGAAAAAAATAAATAAATAAATCAGGAGAGAAGACTCGAGATGGCCACAGCAAAGTGGAAGCAGACACAGAGCCATGTACCCATGAGCCAAGGGATGTCCCGGGCTGTGGGAGCCAGCAAAGCCTTTGGATCTTGATTTTAGACTTCTGAACTCAGGGAATAAATCCACGTAGTTTTAAGCCTTCAGGATGCCGTTATCCGCTAAGGTAGCCGGAGGCTCTGATGGCAGCCTTGGGGACACCCTCCCCGCTGCAACCCCTGTGCAGAGTGCCAGTGGCCCAGCACTAGCCGAGCCCTGACTGTCCCCAAGGGACAGAGCAGGTGATGGAGGGCAAAGTGTACAGCAGAGCTCACTTCAGGGTGGGACAGGGACCATGCTCCCACTGCCTGATCCTGAGCACCATCTCCAGGCCTGACGTCCAACAATATTCCTATCTCTCCCCAAGCTATCACCTAGGGTTCAGACTAGCAGGGTGGACCCCTAGTCTCCAGGCCCATTTCCAAACAGCAGACTTTGTGGGAGACAGAAGCCCCAAAAGGGGGAGGGCCCTAGCAGGATACAGGTTCAGAGGGCACATCATCTCTAGGGACAAAATGGTCACTTAGGTCCCAACCCACTGGACCCACCCCAGAGTGCTTGCCAAAACCTTCAGCCTGGAGCCTGGCCCCCAGGCCTGCACTCTCAAACAGGGTGATGGCGGCCCCTGCTGGCCCAGAGCCTTTCCAAACCCAAGATGTAGGAGGCGGCAGCTAGGGCAGAGGCAGCCACCGCACAAGAGCTCTGGAAGGACCAAGTCCCCCCAAAACAGGAACAGCAGTTGCCTGTGTTTGCACATGCACAGTGTTGTTCACCATCATTATCTGTGGACACTCAATACCAGAAGATCCCTAGCCACGCAGGGAGTCTCCCCTACAGTAAAGCAATGGGCTGGATCTGAGGCTGGGACCTGACCTGAAACCAGAGGCCCCAGCCCAGGCTCTATGGAGCAAGATGAACCATCAGGACTCCAGGCCAAGGCGGGAAGGTTCCAGGCGTCTCTGCCCTTGCCTGAGCCTCGGTTTGCCTCATCTGCAGAATGATGATCTGAGCAGCCCTGTGCCCCATCCAGGGCCACTGGAGGGATGTGAAGTTGGTAGGCAAAGCGCATGATGCGCGATGAGGAGACGAGTCAGTTCCACAGCACAGTCCTCAGAAGGGCCAAGTTCTTGACTGGGTGCTCTCCACTGTCATGAGCCTAGCATTCTTAGCTTTTATTATATTCACTTTTAAAGGTTTATTTATTCTTATTTTATGTGTATGAGTGTTTCGCCTGTACGTGTGTCTGTGCACCACATATGTGCCTGGTGCCCACGGAGGTCAGAAGAAGGTGTCAGATCCCTTGGAACTGGAGTTACAGATGGTTATGAGCCACGATGTGGGTGCTGGGATCTGGTCTCCCCCCATCCCCCACAGCCTCCACTTTACAATTTCTGTTTTCTTAAGCAGGAATGCATTTCCTCACAGCACTGGAGACAAAAATCCCAAAATCAAGGTGTCTGCAGGCCTGGGTGTGTTTCGATTTTGTCTAGTTTTAGCGTTTCCTTACGCTAGGCTCCCTAAGACTGTTTCCACATGATACACTTGGTGGGGTCTCTCCTGCCACCCTCCACTAAGCGTCACTTCTCACCCTTCCCATCATCCCTGTTGGCCTTCAGATTCATTCCTATTTTCTCATCACCTTTACCTCTGCACTTACGTATCTATCTAAGGTCTGAGGTCCACAAATGGGGGAAACACACCATATTTGTCTTCCGAGGTGGACTTGACGTGATCATCTCCAGTCGTGTTTGTTTTCTTGCAAACAACATAACTTGGTTCTGCTTGGTGGCTGGGGGGAAAAAAAAGCCTCCTGTGTGTATACGACATATTTTCTTTATCCTCCTCCTCTGCTGATGGACACCTGGATTGATGTTTGTGTTAATACGTGTCTTGGCGTGTTGTTCAACCCAAGTAAGAACTCATGGGTTCAAGCAATCCTCCGACCTCCACTTCCCAAACAGGAATGCAGGTCCTTGACATTAGCCCTCTTAGTCATGTTTCTTGGGCTCCTCCTTCTCTTCAGGTTCCCGACACCTTCACGTAGCTGTCATGCCGGCTCCCATCTACACTTCCGTGACCCCGAGCAGCAGCTGGCCCCATCACCCTCCAGACACAGGCTCCCCAGGGAAGCCCCTAGCCGATGGAGTAGCAAAGCCTCTCCTATGGGCACAGCTTCCCTACCTTCCCTTCCACAGCCTGGGTGGCTCTGAGCAGGCCTCATCCCAGCTTAACCCTAGACCTCTGTCCCAGCACAGACTCAGGCCCAGCAGGAAGTGTCCCAAATGAGGACAATATAGAAACAGAGGGTGCAAGTGCTGTACCCCTGCTCTGCCTCTGAGCACCCATCATGTGCTGACATGCCGGATGGTGCCTGTGGGGTTGGGGAGCTGGGTCTGACTGGCTTGGGTGAAGGCCGGCATTCCAGCCCCAAGCTGGATGTCAAAGCCTGCATCTGTGGGGCACTGGTGCCCTCTAGTGGCGGATTGAAAGAAGGCACCACGCAGCCTGGGAAGAGGACGGAGGAAATGCTTCTACAGGGATGCCCAGGGCTTGCTCAGCCTGCTTTCTTAGACAACCCAGACCCACCTCCCCAGGGGTGGCACCTCCCACACTGGGCGGAGCCCTTCCACATCAATCACCAAACAAGAAAATGCCCTGCAGACTTGACTGCAGGCCAATGTGATAGAGGCAGTTCCTGGTTGAGGTTCTTCTTCCCTTGATACTCTAGGTTGTGTTAAATTGACAGAACTAACTAACAGGGGAGAGCACACACTGCTGGTGGGGGGCAGAGCCACAGGACTGCTCCTCCGTCTAAGTGGGGGTGCAACTTGGCACGGAGCGTGGAAAGGCGCCACACCTATCGCTGGCTAAAATCCAGTATTTTATTTACTTTTCTCATTGTTGTGACAGACACATATCAAAAGCAATTTCAAGAGGGAAGGCTTCCTTTGGACTTACAGTTTGAAGGGATGTATCCTTCGTGGTGGGAGGTCACATGGCAGGAGCTTGAGACAGTTGGTCACATTGCTCTGTGTCCTGGTCAGTTTTTCTTGTCAACTTGACACAACCTAGACTCACCTAGTGTGGTGGTTTGAAAGAAAATGGCCCCCAAAGGGAGTGGCACTATTAGGAGGTGTGGCCTTGTTGGAGGAAGTGTGTCACCGTGGGGGCAGGATTTGAGATCTCTTCTGCTCAAGCTTCATTCAGTGTGACACTCTGTCTACTTCCTGTTGCCGGCAAATCAACATGTATCAGCTCCTTCTCCAGCACCATGCTCCCTGCCATGATGACAATGGACTAAACGTTTACTCTGAAACTGTAAGCTGCCACCTAATGCTTTCCTTGGCAAGAGTTGCTGCAGTCATGGTATCTCTTCACAGAAATAGAAACCCTAACTAAGATACCTGGGAAGAGGGAACCTCAATTGAGACAACTGAAGAATTGTCTCAACCAGATTGGCCACGTCTGTAAGATATTGTCTTGACTGATGACTGATGTGGAAAAGTTCCGTGCACCACAGACCTGGGTTGTATCAGAAAACTAGCTACGTGTGAGCCAGTGAGCAAGCCAGGAAGCTGCATTCCTCTATGGTCTCTGCTTCAAATTCCTGCTTGAGTCCCTGTCCTGACATCCCACAGTGATGAATTGTGACCTGTAAGATGAATACGCTTTCTTCCCTAAGTTGCTTTTGGTCAGAATGGTTTTTTTTTTTTGTTTGTTTGTTTGTTTGGTTTTTTTTTTTTTTTTTTTTCGAGACAGGGTTTCTCTGTGTAGCTTTGTGCCTTTCCTGGAACTCGCTTTGGAGACCAGGCTGGCCTCAAACTCACAGAGATCCACCTGGCTCTGCCTCCCGAGTGCTGGGATTAAAGGCGTGTGCCACCACCGCCCAGCTTGGTCAGAATGTTTTATCACAGCAAGAGAAATGTAACTATGTAACAGAGCTGTAGTCAGGAGGCAGATTGGGATGAATGCTGGTGCTCAGCTCTTGTTCTTTTCACAGGGTCCAGGACCCAGCCTAGGGGATGGTGCTGCCCACAGTGTGGGTCTTCCTACTTTGGTGATCTAGAAATGCCATGACAGATATCCCCAGAGGCATTGTCTTCTAGCTGACTCTAACCATCACATGTGGAGACAGGCGAAAGGGCAGTTCCTAGAGAAGAGGATAAAAGCTGGAGCTTGGAGGATATCTAGGTCAGTGGGACTGCTCCACATGAAGTTGTTGTTGTGTTACTCCAAATCTCCAGTGAACTCTGGGGAACCAGTGTGCTAGCACAGGTCCCCCGTCTCCCACAATGCCCCGCCCTAGCAGTCAGTGTTGGTGAGAGAAGTGTGTGGAGCCTGTGGAGGACATGCATGAGAAATCGTTGTGCCTGTCACTTGGTTTTATTATTATCCTAAAACTACACTTTAAAAAAAATATAGCTTTGGCGCTGGAGAGATGGCTCAGTGGTTAAGAGCACTAGTTGCTCTTCCAGAGGACCATTGGCTCATTATTATCTGTAAATGGCCTGCATAGGCATGGCACACAGACATGCAGTTGGCAAAATATCCCTACACATAAAAATCAATTTTTTTTCAATTAAGAAAAAGAAGCTTTGGATTAGAGAGATGACTCAGTTAGTAATGTGCTTAAGCACAAGCAGCAAGTTTGATTTCCCTAAATCTGCACAAAGAAATCTGGCACATGCCTTTAATCCCAGCACTCCAGAGGCAAGCAGAGCTCTGTGAGTTCGAGGCCAGCCTTGTCTACATAGTGAGTTCCAGGACAGCCAGGACTATGTAGAGAGATCTTGTCTCAAAAACAAGCAAACAAAACACATGTACAGTCCCAACACTCGAGGTTTGTTCCCTGACCTCCACATGTACACTACTGCAGCGAGGTAGCTCACGCCTATAATTTTAACATGTGAGACGAGAGGTAGGAAGTATCAGGAGTTTAAAATAATGCTTAGGTCCATGGTACGTTTGAGACCAACCTTAGCTAATGAAACCTTGTCTCAAGCAAACAAACAAATCTTTAAACATAAAAGCAATCTGGGCATGGTGGTTCATATCTATAACGCCACCACTAGCAATGCTGAGACAGGAGGATTGTGGTGACTTGAAGGGCAGCCAGGGCTACATAGTGAAATACTATCTTTTTTTTTTTAAAGATTTATTTATTTATTATGTGTACAATGTTCTGTCTGCATGTATGCCTGCAGGCCAGAAGAGGGCGTCAAATCTCATTACAGATGGTTGTGAACCACCATGTGGTTGCTGGGAATTGAACTCAGGACTTCTGGAAGAGCAGTCAGTGCTCTTAACCTCTGAGCCATCTCTCCAGCCCCGTGAAATACTATCTTAAAAAATTAAATTAAGGTCGGGCGGTGGTGGCGCACGCCTTTAATCCTAGCACTTGGGAGGCAGAGTCAGGTGGATCTCTGTGAGTTCGAGGCCAACCTGGTCTACAGAGTGAGTTCCAGGAAGGCACTAAAACTACATGGAGAAAAACAGTCTCAAAAAAAAATTAAAATAAATTAAAAAAAATTAAAACTAAACAAAAAAAGGTTTTTCTAAAGAACAACACATATAATCACAAACTGAAAATAAAGTGAGGTGAGATCCCAGAAGGTCCACACCTGGGGGGGCAGCCTTGTAGGATTCAGGGTACTGTCTCTGTTTTAAAAATCCATGCAACCAGCATTTAAAACAAAAATGGAAACTGTGTATGGTGGTGTATTCCTGTCATCTGGCATTTGGGAGGCAGAGGCAGGAGGATCAGGAGCTAAAGACCACCCTCTCAAAGAGAGTCTGAAGCTACATGAGACCCTGTCAAAAAGCCAAGAAAGACAAAAGGAAAGAAAAGTAAAAACACCTACAGCCATACAGTGGCCTGCAGTCTGCTCTCCCACAGTCCAGAGCGTCAGGCAGCCCCCATGCCTCCTGGCTGAGCTGGACTCAAGGACAGACACAGGCCAAAGCTGGAGAGAAAAGGCCTTGACAGGGCTGAGCAGATGGGGGAGGGGAGCCGGAGCACAGGGAGGGTAGAGGGAGTGGATGTGGGGAGCTGGGAGTCTCTGGGCCTTCAGATGGAGGCTGTGGGCTTGTGAGCAATGAGGAAATCATGTCTAAGGGTTCTCTGTGGTTTGGGATGTCCGTCCGCATTCTGATGATGTCTCAAGAGACCGAGATGAAGGCTTGCCTGGACTCCGCTATTCCGGTTTGATGCAAGCCAGGCGCTCTTCTAATCGCATGTGAGGCTGCTCTTGGTCCAAGGGGAATGTATTTACTGCTCCTCCGCTGTGAAAATAGGACATGTTGTTCACTGGATATTTGGGAAATAAAATGCTGGTTTGGAGAACCAGAAAGAGCAGAAAACTTAACCCATGATCATCTGAAGATGCTCACCCGTAGTGATTGTCTTAATCGCCTCACTTCAGTATCCCAGACAATACTTCGGCTATCAGAGAGCACTCCCCTCCTGTTTATCCATTTTGTCTTTTAATTGATTTTTTTTTAAGAGTCTTGCTATGTACCGCAGGCTGACCCTGGACTCAATATAGCTGCTTGACACTTTTCCTGGGGAGATGTGGACAGACAGCTATTCATCCCAGACAGGACACTGAAAACAGACCAAAGAAAAGGTCCCATTCAGGCTTGCATGGTGAACCAGTGAGTTTATTGGGGTTTCTTACAGAAGTGTGAGGGAGAGGCTACTCCCAAGGGCACGAGTGAGGGGTTACTTATAGAAACAGGGGATTCAAGGGCATCACTAAGAAGCCAAATCCAGCACAGTGATGACTCATAAAAGTTGCATTCCTGAAGCTGCCTGTGCTGCTTGTAGAGAGCTCTGCAGTCTCCTTTCCCCAGCCACTGTTACCGCTTCTATAGCCTTGGGGAAGGGTCCTGTGAATCTTGTAAGTTTCAGGACGTTCCTGAGCCTTGCAAATTTAGTTTACTTCCTGGGCCTTACGTGTTTCTCCTAAGTCTTGCATAAGTGGCCTCCCTCCTCAATTGTAGTCCAAGCTCTGTAGTCTTGTTTGGGTTGTTTTGGCTTTTTGTATGTCTTCAAAACTGTGTTGTAGGCCTGTGTGGTGGTTTGGCTAGCAACCATGGGCTCATATATTTGAATGGTTGGTCATTGGGGAGTGGCACTACTTGGCAGACATTAGGAGGTGTGGCCTTGTTGGAGTAGGTGTGGCCTTGTTGGAGTGGGTGTGGCCTTGTTGGAGTAGGTGTGGCCTTGGGGGTGGGCTTTTGGGGTTTCCATTGCTCGAGGCAGGCCCAGTGCTTCTCTTCCTGCTGCCATTTGGATCCGGATATAGAACTCTCAACTTCTCCAGCACCATGTCTGCCAGCGTGCCTCCATGACAATAATGAACTAAACCTCTGAAACTGTAAGCGAGCCCTAGTTAAGTAATTTCCTTTCTAAGAGCTGCCTTGGTCATAGTGTCTCTTCACAGCAATGGAATACAGCCTGTGATGATTAATCTTTATGGTCAGCCCGACAGGGTTTAGGATCACCTGGGAGACCACCTCTGAGTGTGTCTGTGTGTCTGTGTGTGTGTGTGAGTGTGTGTTTATGTCTCTGTGTAAGTGTATACATGTGTGTGTGAATATGTGTGTTTATGTTTCTGTGAGTGTATATGTGTGTGTATCTGTGTGTGTGTGAGTGTGTGTGTGTGTGTGTGTGTGTGTGTGTGTGTGAGTGTGAGTGTATTTTCAGAGACATTTAACTAAATGGGAAGACCCACCCTAACGGGCAACAGCAACCTGTTTCTGCTGGCATCTCAGACTGAAAGAGGAAAAGGTGAGCTGAGCACATGTATTTGTCTCTCTGCTTCCTGACTGAGCTCACAGTGTGACCAGACGCCTCCAGCGCCCCCTGCACCCTCAAACTGTGAGGCAAAATAAACCTCTTCTTCCTAAAGTTGCTTCTGTCTGGTGTTTGTCCCGGCCAGGAGGAGAGACAGAAGACAAAACCCAATGCTTCACCCCCACACCCTTAGCTCCCTCCACACCCTCTCACACACACCCTCCCACACACACCCCATGCACGCTGTTCCAGAGTGGGCTTTGCCTCAAGATGAGCTTTTGGTGTGAGTGCATTTCTACAGCTATGAGCCGTGCGCTGGTAGACAGTGTGAAGCTCCCTGAGCCCCACCGAGTCGGCTCACTTCCTGAACTCTCCTGCCAGATCAACCTCCAACATTTCAGTTGCCGCCCGAGGCCCAGACTGGATGACTCTTCCTCTATGGTGTTCATCCCTGACCTTAACCACTAAGCTCCCTCCATCTGCCCGAGGATGAGGGACATCCATCTATCTCGGAGCTGCTCGGCTTCAGGGTAAACCTTGTGTGGTTAGGGACCCAGGGACCCAGGTCCAAAGTGCAGCCCCAGCCCCTGGACCCTCTTTAAACAAAAACACAAAAGAGGGTCACAAGACATGATGTGTGGACAGCAGGCATCTTTGGTGATGGCCACCATGGTCTTCTCCCAAAGCCTGTGTACCCTGGCTGACTGTGGCTGGGCTGTTTAGAAGAACAGGCTGTTCCAGGCCAGAACACTCCGGCCTCTTCCCGGAACAGAAGATGAAAGGCTCTGGGCTTCTGGACGTCGTTAACAATTCCTTTCTTCCCTTTGCCCAGCAGAAGTTTCCATTCAACCAGGGAAACATTTTTCAAATTAAATGTCCCCTCCCAGAACTGTTTGGCTTGGAGACTGAGAGATGGGGGCCTGAGGTTCCTCACAGTCTTGGAGTGTCTGAGTATCTGTCCCCACTTTGGAGGCTCAGGGCCCTAGGGGCAGGCAGTTCCGCTTCCAGATGGGCTGAAAGGCTACTCGGGAGGAGAGCAAGGGTCAGTGTGCAACTGGCCAGTGGACACTGCTCCAGTCTCTGAGCTTCTGCCAGCTGTGGCTGGGGAACCAGGGGGGACACCAGGGAGCCTCTGCTGTTAGTGGTTTCTCAACACTCATTCTTCCTCTGGACATGGAGTGTGGCCTAGGCTGGGCTTGGAGACAGACAACTCTCTCTCTCTCTCTCTCTTTCCCTCTTTCTCTCTCTCTCTCTCTCTCTCTCTCTCTCTCTCTCTCTCTCTCTCTCTCTCACACACACACACACACACACACACACACACACACACAGAGTCCTATGCAGAGAGTCAGCACTGACATATGCATTCACTACACTGAAAAAAAAAAAGCATATTTTCTGATGTCTGGTTATGAGTCACCAACTGGGCTTGCGATTGACATTATAAATCTCTGCATCAGGTGTGTGGCTCCCGCCTTTCATCACAGCACTCAGGCTGCTGAGACAAGAGGATTGTCCCAAGTTCAGAGCTGGTTTAGGCTACAGACTGAAACCTTATGTCAGAATTTGAAAAAAAAAAAATCTGTCAACTAGAAAGTGAATTTGTCCTAAACCTTAGCTATCCGAGGCAAACTGTAGCCCAGTGAGGGTCAGCACCTGCTCAGGCCATACCCCAAGCTGTCAGCAGAGATGGGACCAGAGGCCTGGAAGCCTTCTCAGAGAGAGCTGGGAACACAGCCACAGGGCCATGGGGGCCAGGGGTCAGACAAGGGGTCACAGGACAGCACTGTGGGAAATGTGGAGGAGCATGGCTACCTCCACCCCCACCATCTTGAGGAATCAGGGACAGCACACTGCTGCTGTGACTCTGAGCTCTTGTCCCTTCCCAGGGCAGGAATGTGGATCCCTGCCCAGAAATCTGATTGGAGATCAGTGGTCCCAGCTAGGAGAATGAGATGGCAGTGTACCTGTGTAGTGTGCACAAAGCTGGGTTCCGTCCCCAGCACTCCATAAAAAGGAGCATGGTGGCTCACCCCTGTAATCCAAGCACTCTGGAAGTAGAGGCAGGAGGATCAGAACTTCAGAGCCATCCTTGACTACAGAAAGAATTCAAGGTCAACCTGGGCTACGTGAGACTCCGCTTGAACCAATGTTAGAGTCAAACCCAACAGTTCACTTCCAGCTGACTTCTATGTCCTGGGGCCCAATTCTCTTGCCTCAGTTCTGTCCCAACTAGAGAAGCCTTGAGCTTATGGGGAGCCCAGACCTGAGGTAGACAGAAAGGACAGCTGAGGTGGCAGAAAGGCCAGGAGGTATGTGGGAAAGACCAAACCCTAGTGTGTGCTCAGACCACTAGAGTAGGGAGCCCACCATCTCCGACCCAAATGCTCCTCCTGGACACCAGCAACATATAATAGGAAGGGCTCTATAACAGGGGTCCGGGGAGCTGGCCATGGTGGCATATACCCAATAACCCCACCGCTGTGGAGCTGAAGCAGAGGGCTGCAAGTTCGAGACCAGCCTGGGCTGCAAGTCAAAACCCGGTCTCAAAGATAAGAGAGGATCTCACCAACATGCACAATCTTGTCAGAGCCCCTTGTAGACAGCCAACACCCAGAGCCCACAGCCACTCCAGGTCTCCAAGCCACCCTGAGTCAGGCAGATGCCCTGGGATCCCTCTGGGGAACTGATTGTGGCAATAAAGAACCGATGGCCTGATGCCCACTGGCACTATGAGGCTGAGAGTTTCTCCCTCATG
The DNA here is from genome assembly GCF_007827085.1 of Peromyscus californicus insignis. Classification (NCBI taxonomy): domain Eukaryota; kingdom Metazoa; phylum Chordata; class Mammalia; order Rodentia; family Cricetidae; genus Peromyscus; species Peromyscus californicus. The sequence goes on from NW_026294503.1 coordinate 49,355,748, forward strand.
AGCTCAGACTTTCTCAACACCCTGCTACTTAATGAACCAAGAAACTGAGGACCAGAGAGGCCAAGTGCTGCCCCCAAAACTGCACAGCGCACCGAAGCAGAGCCTGGGCTGGCTGACTCAAGATCCGGGATACATCTCCCCAGAGGCGTCATTCAGCCAAGACACACTACTGTAGTGGCCCACTGGGCACACATTCTAGTCCATCTGATCTCACAAGTCAAGGAGGCTCAGACCTGGCTGGCACTTGGATGGGAGAAATGTTCATAAAATGTCTGCCATGTGCCAAGTCCTGGTGTGGACACCAGGTCTCTGGAGACCCCAGTAGGCAAGGCTCAGGTCCCGGGAGCCTGGTTTCCAAGAAAGCTTTCCACATTGGCCTGGACTGCTTAAGTCTTTAGGCTTTTATCTGAAAGGGTTTGATCAAAGCATTCACTCCACTCCGCTGTTCCTTCCCAGTATGGGTGAGTCACTTGTTGATTCAGACCCAGAGATGGGGCTGAAGGTTCACACACACTGAGTCTGGTCACCAAGACCACAGCCCCAGGGTCTCCAGTGCTGCGGGAGGAGGACCCGAAAAGAGGATGCTGGGGGAGCCGTGGACTAAGCGTGTGCCACTCTATGCAAAGCAGGAGGGATGCCTCGTGCTTCAGGCTGCCTTGTCTCTCGGATCCTCTTGCCACAGCTGGAGAACAGGGGCAGGAGTTCCCCCCACACAGCCTGGGACCCTGTGAGGCACCGGGTTTGTGGGTCCCAGGAATTGAACTCGGGTCATCAGGCTTAGCAACAAGCACCTTCACCTCTTGAGCCATCTCGTCAGCCCCTCGTCCTGGATTTCTACCCTCAATCTCACACTCTTCATCTTTGTGTGATGCTATTCCTTCAGACTCGGGGTCTCCCACTGAGCACCGTGAAAGTCTCAGAGCTGAGAAGGATGAGCTTACCCAGTGCCGCGGATCCTGGCAGAAGACACCGGACTAGTGCAGCTAAATCAAGGGCAGTGGTGACGAGGTAGCAGCAGGAGCCAGAGGATCTGTATTGTCACAGCAGGCTTCCCAGCAACCGCACAGACAGAACGATACTGGCCCTGCGTGCCGGACACAGGGCAGGCGCCTGGAACTCAGGGAACTTAGTCCTGGCCAGCAGGACTCAGCCATCCATGCTAGGGGGAAGAAGCATCTTTGTGTGTCTGGGCTGTTTGCTCAGGGTGTGTTGAGAAGTATCTTCCAAAGGTTCATATCCACCTGGAACCTGTGAGCAGACTTGATCTGGGGTGGGACCTTCATTCAGTGGGACTGCTGTGACACACCCAGGGGGAAGATGCCACCACAGGACAGAGGTGGAGACCGGACAGTGTGCTGGCACTGTAGGAGCTAGAAGAGGCAGGAAGGACCCTCTCCATCCAGGACCCCTCTCTCAGACAGTGCAGGCCCCAGCTCATACTTCAGTTTCTGTCTTCCAGTTTCAAGAGCTGTGAAAAACACGTTCCCTCATCCTAAGCCCCCCCTCCCACTCCGGCCACGGGCCTTTGCTCCTACAGCTGAGAAAACAAGCTCATCAATGTCAAAGCCTCACAAGCCAAGTCCGAACAAAGAAGAGCTGGAGTCTCATGCCCAACACACACCAGCATGGGACAGCCGTGGGAATCGTCTCCAACCCCCCATGATGGCTTTGCTCAACGAGACTGAAGACCCAGCATGTATTATAACAAGACCTTTGATTTTCTGCACCTTGTCCTGTCTTTGGGGTGTCTAGCCCCTACAGCCGCTGACTCGCCATGTGATCCCCGTGCTTCTAAGGGAAATTCTTATAGCAGCTCAGAAGGAAATGTGAAGTTGCTTCTGTGTCACTATTCCAAGGTGGATTTCCACCCAAGGGTGTTTGCCAAAGGGCAGGACAGATTTCAAAAGCTAAAAGGCTGGAATCTCTAGGCCCTGCTCTTCCAGAAGATAGCACGGCCAGAAGCAAGTGAGGGGCACTGGTCAGCCCTTCGCCAACCCTAGGAGCTGCATCCTGAGCTGGCCAGAGGCTTCTGCATATCAGTTTGAGGTCGGATTAGAAGACAAGCCCTGCTCAACCGTCAGGGACACAGCTGAAGCCTGTCGTGGGCACGGCCTCCGGAGCCTTTGCTGGTGGAGGTGTAAGTAGTGTGTCTTTAATAAGCAGCATCCTGGCCAGGTGGTGGTGGTGCACACCTTTAATCCCAGCGCTTGGGAGGCAGAGCCAGGCGGATCTCTGTGAGTTTGAGGCCATTCTGGTCTACAAAGTGAGTTCCAGGACAACCAGAGCTATAATACAGAGAAACCCTGTCTTGAAAAACAAAAACAAAAAATAAAAAATAAAAAATAAAAAAATGAGCAGCATCCTGGGAGTCCTTCATCCTCCTGGCTCCCATATAACGGCATCAAACTTTTCCACATGTATAACACCCAGCACTCACATTGAAATCCAGGAGATTTCCAAAAGTCTCATTTGCTGCTGGACTGACATGTTACCTCAAAATAAAAAAGTCCAAGCCTTTAATCCCCACACTAGGGAGGCAAAGGCAGGCAGATCTCTGTGAGTTTGAGGTCCATCAGGTCTATATAGTGAGTTCCAGACCAGCCACAGATACACAGTGAGACCCTGTCTCAAAAACAAATAAACAAACAAAACCTGCCCCAATAGGGCCATCTCCTCCATGGCCAGGGCCATATATATCCTTACCAATTTCCTCTGAATTCAAACATTCCAGCAGGGAAGGGAGGCTCCTTAAGACTGAGGATGTCAACAACTTACAAGGCTCCAGAAGTTCCTGAAACTGACCAGATGCACTAGGTTTTAACACCCCACCCCACTCCACCCCCGCCACCACCACCACCAAGGTTAAAAAAGTGATAAGGACTGTTGAGGAGACGCAGATCAGCTGAGCTGCTTAAAAGATTCTCTTTGACCTGTTGAGCTGCTTGCTGTTAGGGTCCTGGAGAAATCCCACAAAAGACCACCATCCATTCATGCAATCAGCAAGAGTGTTTATTATGTCAACAGTAAAGGTACCAGCATGCTGGGGCCACCCATCTGACACAAAGGCAAGATGGTGACCTCAAGAGAGGCTTGCAGGCTCCTTTTAAGCACAGCTAAGGGGAGCTAACAGGCAGTTAGGTCATCTCAGATATGATTGGCTTATACAAGTGGCAATCATATTAGTACATTCTAATTGGCCAGGTGAAGGTTACGGTTTTCCCAGGCTCCATCTTTATTTGGTTATTACCTTGAGCTACTGAGTATAAGGGCTGGCTCAGGCCCAGTACATGCAGCCCCCTTCTCCCATCTTGGGCATTGGTGGCTGATTGCCCTCTGTTCATGGTTCCCTCAGAAACTGCTTACTCAGTCTCAAAAAACTGAAATTGAGGCCTGATCTCTGACCAGAGACCGAACGGCCTGTTATGGCGTCTGCTCTGTCCTCTCACCTGCAAGCTCCAGGGTTCCAGCTTTCATCAGCTGTCACCCATGCTGGGCTGGCCTTTGTGATACAGCTGTCTTTGAGTCATTCCTGTTCCTGTAAGTAAACTTACACCCATACTCCTGTTGTAACCCCAATGAACTCACTGATTCACCAAGTCAGACTTGGATAGTACCCTTATTTTGGTTCTTTATCTGGGGTGAGTGAGCAGACATTTGTTCATGTTTCCCCAAGTCTTGTGTCCTACAACATGGTGTGACACAGTATGCATTTGTAATGTCTGAGCTGGGGCCAGGGCCTGTCCTCTCCCCATCCAGCTCTCCTCTTCATTGTACGTGTGTGTGTGCTGAGAAGCTCCAGGGGCCAGGCACCATACCTGTCCTGCAGTCAGAACATGGCTATAATGACCAATATTGATTGTCAATGTGGTGGTTTGAATGAGGGATCTCCCCCATAGGCTCATGCATTCGAACACTTGGTGGTTCTATTTGGGGAGGTGTAGGTGGTGCAGCCTTACCAGAGGAAGTGTGTTATAGGGATAGGCTTTGAGATGTTATAGCCTCACCCCACTCCCAGTCCCCCCCACATCTGCTTCATGCTTATGGTTGAGGGTCTGAGCTCTCAGCTTCCTGATCTAGGCGCCATGCCTGACTGCTCCCATGTCTCCTCACCATGATGGACTCTTAACCCTCTGGAATTGTAAGCCAAATGAAACTCTTCTTCTAATAGTTGCCTTGGTCATGATGTTCTATCACAATGTAGTGGTTTGAATAGGTGTGACCCCCATAGACTCATGTGTCTGAATGCCTGGCCCATAAAGAGTGACATCAGTAGGAGGCGTGGTCTTCTTGAAGCAGGTGTAGCCTGGTTGGAGGAAATGTATCCCTGTGGGGGCGGGCTTTAAGGTCTCATGTGCTCAAGTCATGTCACTCCCCTGCTGCCTAAGAATCAAAATTAAAAACTCTCAGCTCCTTCTCCAGCACCATGTCTGCCTGTGTGCTGCCATGTTTCCTGCCTTGATGATAATGGACTAAAACTCTGAAACTGTAAGCCAGCACCAATTAAACGTTTTCTTTTATAAGAGTTACCATGACCATGGTGTCTCGTCACAGCCATAGAAACCCTAACTAAGACACGTGAGAACAGAAAAGTAACCAATATGGTCTGCTTGTCAGGACCTAGACAACACACTGAAGAGACCATCTTGTGAGTGTGTCTGTGAGGGAGTTTCTAGATTGGGTTCATTGACATGGGAGGATCCACCCTCAATCTATGTGGCACCATTGAATAGATTAAAGGACTGAACTAAATAAAATGAGGAAAACAAGCCAAGCACCAGCATTAATGTCTTTCTGCTTCCTGGCTGCAGATGTAATGTGACCAGCCGCCTCATGCTCCTGCCACCATACTTAGTTCATCGTGATGGACTGTACTCTCAATCTTCGAGTCACAGCGAACACTCCCTTAAGTGGTTTTTGCCAAGAGCTTTGTCTCAACAGTAAGAAAAATAACTGATACACAGACCTAAACACCTGGAGAGCATTCAGCCTTGAGTCACCTTGAGAAGGGAGTCTCCACTGAGGAACTGCTAGGATCAGATTGGAGGTATGTCTATGGTACAGCATTTTGATTGTTAATTTATGTTGGAGAGCCCAGACCAGTGTGGGAGGTACCAATCTGATCCTAGCAGTTCCTCAATGGAGACTCCCTTCTCAAGGTGACTCCCTTCTCAAGGTGACATAAAAACCACTAATTTTGGAGGCCATGCCGCTGATATTTACTTCATGTGAGCTCTGCTGGAGATGACAAGACTTCCGGCTGCTGTTGATGACGTTTCATCTGCCCTTGTTTTCTCGGACCCAAAGCCTAGTGTTGTTCAAAGTGCTGACTCTTCCCTCAGCCCTGCAGATGTCAGAAGGGGACTAAACATGGGTAGAAAATTATGGCACCTCTGCCTGTCTCCTTTGCTGCCTCAACCTTGGGGTCAGATTTCTGCTTACCTCTGTGATATAACATGTTCAAGGCTGATAACTAAGGCAGCATCGCGCCCTGGCCAAGTGCCTTCGAGTCTCCAGTCATTCACTACTTCCTGACCCATCATCACCCCAGTTCCTCCTGTCCCTCCCTGGGAGGACCAAGTTGATCATAGTCTCAGTTCTAGCTTCATTCTGTTGCTGTAATTAAAACAAACAAACAAAAAAAAACCACAGAGCAAAACAAAAACAAACAAACAAAACTACCTGACTTAGGGGGAGGAGAGGGTTTATTTGGCTTACACTTCCAGGTCACAGTCGATCATCGAGGAAAGTCAGGGCAGGCACTCGAGCTTGAACTTGAACTTGAACTCGAACTTGAAGCAGAAACCACAGAAGAAAGCAGCTTGCTGACTCACCCAGGCTCATACTTAGCTTTCTCATACAGCCTAGGACCATCTGCCTAGGGAATGGTACCTCCCACAGTGGTCTGGGCTCTCCAACATAAATTAACAATCAAAGTGCTCTACCGCACGCACACCTCCGGGTTAATCTGATCCTAGCAGCTCCTCAGTGGAGACTCCCTTCTCAAGGTGACTCGAGGCTGCATCAGGATGACAGTGTCAGCTGACTCTGACAGTCTCCCACCCTTAAGTTCGCTACCTTTTCGAGTCTTTTTCCTTGCTTCAACAACTTGCCCCAAATCATTAACCTTCCTCAGTGATGGGCAATGAACGTGAGTTTTGCAACAGAAGACGGCCCGTGCTGATCTTCTTCATTGCTTCAGACCCTCCTAATTCAGCAGCCAGGAGCACCCACCGTGGGAAGAGCTTCCACACACTCTTTGGAAGAGGCCGGTCTGAGCAGAGATCCACTGACTCCTCCCTGCCTAGCACCTTGCTTCCCTCTGTCCCAGCACCCCGACTTTCTTATGGGAAGTCATCCCACTCGATTATGTAATTCATATGTTCTGGGAGGTTGGTGCTGGTGGGAACTAACACTATCTTCTGGCTCATGGTGGGCAAGACAGAACAGCCACTTAAAAGCTGCTTTTGGGAAAAAAAAAAAAAAGTTGACTCCCTTGGGCCCACAGGGTAACTCAAACCTGAGCCTCTCTGCCTTCATCTTGTGCCTGTCTCCTTCCTTTGGGGCCACCTACTCACCTCTGCAGGCCAGTATGTCAGTCATTCAAGAAGTGTCTGTCTAACTCGTCTGATTCCCTTTCAAGGTCAAAGACTCAAGTCACTCTCCGAAACCTGTAATCATCTCAGATTCCAGGAAGAGCAAATCCTTGAAGGACAGACACCCCAGATAGCACGATTGTCAGCGAAGGAGAACCTTAGAATGATCGATCATCTTGACGGAAACAGCTGGAACCCTCAAGTGAGGACAGTGATAAAGACATCTGCAGACCACCTTGCAGGACCAGAGTTAAGGAAGGGATCACAGGGCTGCACCTTCCCCGGGACTATTTCCTTATGTACACTTCCTGCTGCCTACCCCAATCCTTCCTCTGTCTAAGCATCAGAACCTCAAAGATGGACTGGGCTTCCTCTTTATTCTTCTTCCCAGTGTGGCCACAACGAATAAATCTCTCTCTTTTTTTAAATCACGGTCTGTTTCTTTAATGGGAATATTGGGAACCAGTGGCCAAGTCCTGTCTATAGTGCTGGAGCCCAGGATTTTGCCCTAAAAATTTCAGGCATGTTAGGTAGTTAGTTAGACATTAATAAGCTTGAAAATCATTAAGGACTGGGGCCGGGGAGGTGGCTCAGAGGTTAAGAGCACCTGTCACTCTTGTAGGAGACCCAAGTTTGGTTCTCACTATCCATGGTGGGTGGCTGACAATTGCCTGTCACTTCAGCTTCGTGGGAATTGACCCTATCTTCTGGACTCCTGGGTCCTACACATGTGCACACACATATAATTTAAAAATAATAAAAATAATAAAAAAAACACAAACAGGAACGATTGCTGTCTAATATAGGCTTCCTAGTAAAGAAGCAGGACATGCCTTCTTGTCCCCTCCTTTAAGAGCTCAACCCCCAACCAGGACATAAACCAAGTATGGGGTGCATACCTGTAATCTTAGCACTTGGGAGCTGGAGGCAAGAGGACCAGAAGTTCAAGATCATCCTTGGCTCTCCAGGGAGTTCAAGACCAGCCTTGGATACATAAGACTCTTCTCAAAAAAAAAAATTAAAGGAAGATCTCTGAGTTCCAAGACAGTCAGGGATACACAGAGAAACCATGTCTTGGAGAAAGAAAGGAAAGAAGCAAGGAAAGGAGAGGGAGAGAAGGGAGGGAGGGAGGGAGAGAGAGAGAGAGAGAGAGAGAGAGAGAGAGAGAGAGAGAGAGAAATTCTAGAGTTACAGATATGTGCCATCACACAGAATAGATAATTTTTTTGAGGGTCTCATGCAACTCAAGGTGACTTTGAATTTGCTTTATAATCTTGAACTCCTGGTCCTCTGGGACCCTACCTGGTTTTATGCCAAGCTGTGGGTAGAACTTGGTGCATTCTAGACAAGCATTCTACCAACTGAGCCCCAGAATAAATAATTTTTGAAAAACAAATGACTTCAATAGATGCAAACAATATTAATCCTTAAACAAATTAGGAGAATAAGGGATACTCTGTCAATTGGTAAAGAAATTCCAAGAACGTATAAAGCTAATATGGCGATTCAGAGGCTCAAGGCTTTCCCGGGCCTCTGGGTGTTAAGGCATGGACATCAGCTCCCCCCACTTCCACTCCACCTGATCCTGGAGGTGCTGAACAGCCTGTATGCTCCTAGAGTGCTCTCATAGGAACCCTAGAGATGCCCTACACAGGCCTGGCTCTACGGAGGAAGCCCTGAATGGGCACATTGAGAAGCCTGGGAATGCCGAAGGCTAGCTGGCTACAGACTCTCCCGGAAGTCAGTTATCTCAGGGCAACTGCGCCTGTGCCGACTCCACATGGAAACCTGAAAGCAGCCACAGAAGACAGATTGCTGGCAGGCTGCCCGGCCACAGCCTTCGTCACTAATCCCACCCTGGGGCACAGGATGTGGATGAGTTTGGGGGGAGCTGTCTGCCAAGCTTTCGGAGTGTACACGGAGGAGGGAGCTCACTGGGAGCAAAGAGTCCCAGCCCAGGATCCTTTATCCCCAAGTTCTATGCCTCAGGGTGGGGGAGGAACAGTTGCCAGCCAGAGTTGTTCCCATGGGGAGGGGTGAAGGAAGGGCCCCCCTGGGTCCAGGGACTGGGGGAGTGGATTTGGTCTACTTAGGAAGCCCCAAGGTCCTGATCCTGCTCATCCTCTCAGGCTCTTCGGTGGGCACTCGGGGTCTACACTGAAGTCCAAGTCCCTCACTGGTCGGGCCTGAGACTCAGAAAGAGCTGGGAAGTGTAGGATGGCAGTCTCCCAGGAATTGAAAATCTGTGACCCTACTCTTGAGGAAGACTTTCCCCCAACTCCAAAGTGGACAGAAGCAGCTCAGTCTCCAACCCGCTAGAGCCTCTGTGGAAGCTGTTCTCAACCTGTGGCTCGAGAACCCCACAGGGGCTAACATATTGGATCTTTACATTAACGATTCATAACAGTAGCAAAATTACAGTTATGAAGCAGCAACGAAATAATGTTATGGTTGTTGGTCCCCCCAACATGAGGAACTGTGTTAAAGGGTCGCAGCATGAGGAAGGTTGAGCACTTAACATGGGCTGCCAACATCACGGCTTTGATAGTCGGAAGCAACAGAATCAGTGTCTGGGTCCAGCTCTCTCTAACCTGCAAGCTCCTCAGAACAGCTGTGACTCCTCCTGTCCCCCAACATCAGCGCCCTAGTTGCTAGGCCTCCTCTCTGTGGGCTTGTTACCCAAGTTAAAGTCTGGGCCCTGGCAGCGCCCCCAACAAGCCAAACTCAGCAAACTGTCATCAGCAGACCATTTAAAGACAAGTCACAAGCAGAAAGAAGAAGAAAGTTGATTCGATGTGGCCACAGTGGGAAGACGGACAAAGAGGCCCAGCGACGGCTTTGCCCTCAAGTCTGTCTCCCGTGTCCTGACATGACATTTAGGGTGACTTAGACGGAAGAGGCATGCGCAGCAAAGCGGTCCTGGCCAAAGCGTGGCCCCGCCCCTCATCATTGCCGGCATCCAGTCTGTCCTGCAAGGTGGTCTGATAAACTGTGAGAACTGTGTGAAATCTCTTCCTAGGAGGCAAGCTCCTCCTCCAGCGAGCCCCGGGCTTCAGCCTTTTTCTTTTCTTCCCAGCATGAGATGCCTGGGGATCTTCCAGAATCTTGGGGTGCATTATCTCAATAGTCTGACAGCCAAAGAGAGGGGCACAAGAGTCTGTTCAGAATAGCTTTATTCTGGCCAGGCTGTTACAGGCTCAAGGGAATGGACTGGGGTGAGGGGGATGGGGGGTTGTGGGGGGTAGGCAACATGGAAGCCTTCAGAAGTCCTGGGCCCCTGAGGGCTGAATAGGATTTCCCCGAAATGTGAGATGTGGGTTGTGTTAGAAGGAAAAAACTTCCTGGTACAAACTCATCCGAGTGTGGTTCATTCAGCTGCACCCCAAGATGGAGCCATGTTGCTAAAATTCCTTCGCGGGGGGGGGGGGGCAATGTGAATTATGTCTGTCTTCCCCTCTTCATAAGGTCCCAATGACAAAATCATGGGTGTATGGAGCATGGGGAACCCTAACACAGCCCCACCGGGAAGTCAGCATGGATGATGGATGGTAGCCCTCTACGTCTATGAGGAGGAAAACCTTTCTGCCTGTGTGCTGGCTTTTTGTTTTGTTTTTTGTTTGTTTGTTTGTTTTGTTTGTCAACTTGACGTATGCTAGGGTCACCCTGGAAGAGGGAACTTCAATTAAGAAAATGCCTCCATCAGATTAGCCTGTAGGCAAGGCTGTTGAACATTTTCTTGATTAATGATTGATGTGGGAGGACCCAGACCTCTGCGGGTGGTGCCACCCCAGGCAGGTGGTCCCTAGGTTGTATAAAAAAAAAGCAGGCAAGGCAAGTCATGGGGAGCAGGCTAGTAAGCAACATTCCTGCATGGTTCTGCAGTTCCAAGGGATCTGATACTCCCTCCTAGCCTCTAGGGGCACTGAATGCCTGTGGTGTATAGACATATATGCAGGCAAAACACACATACATATAAAAACAAAGGTAGATAAATCTTCAAAAAGAGAGAGAAAATTTGCATTTTCTGGTTAGCTGAGGCTGAAGAATTAGCTGCAGTTAACAAGAAACCAGAGCACCCTATTCCTCCACAGTCTGTATATCCTAGCCCCTTCCTGAGATCCCAAGGCCACATGCAGTTAGGATAGAACTGCATACAAACAGCTGGATACTCAGGTGGAAGATCCATTGTCCTTCCCTGTCCCATCCTTCTAGACTAGCAAAGGTCAAACAGGCCCAGCTGTGATGATCTTTTGCAAGCAGACACAGCTCTTCCTACGAAAACGGTGGTCGTTTTATTCGCAGGATAGTGCTGTCCAGCAAGCCTGCACCTCCAGAACCCAAGGATGAGCCCAGAACTTTCATGGAGACACAACCAGAGGCTGCCCTGGCCTGGAAGCAGAAGGCGGAGCCCTCAGGCCTGGCTAAACTCCGGGAGTCTTCTAGCTCTCACGGATCGTCTATTCCTCTCACCAACATGGGTCTGGCACACAGGTGAGATGTGCAAGTGTGGCTCACACATGTGAGGGATAGTTGCAAGGCCATGAAGCATTCACACAGAGCACAGGTGCGATGCACAGGTGCAGGACACAGGCGTGGGGCACAGGTGTGAGGAACAGATGTGAAACGCAGGTGCAGGGCACCGGTGTGGAGGACAATTACAGGGCACTGGTGTGATGTGCAGCTGTGGAACACAGGTGCAGAGTACAGGCATGATGCACAGGTGTGGAGGGCAGGTGCAGGGCACAGGTGCTGTGCTCAAGTGTGAACACCAGCAGTGTGTTTCATAAAACTGCGGAGTAGCATCATTCAGCATCCATTCCCCCAAGCATCTACCACGCAGTCCACAGAGACACAGCTGAGAAGCAGGCTGTCTGCTTTCAAGGACTTTCCATTCTAGAAGGAGAGGAGGAGGATGGGAGTGCATCTCAATAGCCACTCCTCTTCATTATGTTCCAGAACTCACAGCATGGCTGCACGGCCAGGACTGAGGCAGGCCTTCCTCAACCCCTCCACATAAAGAAAGCCCAAACCGAAGCCAGCCAATGAGATGACTGTCACGACCCGGGGTTCGAATGCAGAGGTCAGGCAGAGTGAGGAGGCAGATTTGCACAGACACTCCTCCCTCACCAAGCCTTAACTACTCTGCCCTTCAGATCCCAGCATGCTGCACGGCAGCTGCCTTTTCATCTCAGACCCTTGAGTGGGGAGGACGGACTCCACAGCGGGGAAGGAGACCGGAAGTGAGGCTGAGCGCTGCAGTGGTCACACTTGCCCCCTGATGAATGGGGCTCTTCCTGGAGAGGGGCACACGATGGGCCTGGCAGGTTCCAGTCCTCCCACTGGGTCCTGGGGACACTTGGAAAGTCAGCCATGATTTCCCCTTTATCACCTTGCTCCTTTAAATGCATGTAACATTTAAATGACATTTAAGTACCAAGGGAGGGGACCCAACTGATCTCATCAGCTGCAGAGTTCTTAATGGGAGGCCACAGGGCAGGGCCCCAGACCCAGCATGACTGGGCTTCCGAATAAGCATCGTCCAGTCCAGGTTGAGTCCTGTATTCAGGGTTCTCTGGCTGCTCCTACCGATGTCCACATTTGGGGGCTCAAACCACCCAATTTTGGAGACTATTGGCAGGGCCACATTCCTTTTGTGGCTCTGGGGGAAACATCTCTTCTTTCCTTTGTCAGTTGCTAGAAACACCTGCAGTCCTTGCCCATCATAGCCCTTTCTCTCTGCTGTGATGTTACTTCACTATTACCCTCCTTTATTTAGGGCCCTGGTGATGGCTGCAATCCCAGTGCGAGAATCCGGGCCAGGAGTCCCGCCTGAAAATCCCTGTGCACAGTCACCAGGTCTCTCATGCTCTAAGGACTGTCAGGTCACAGGGACAGAGAGGAGGATGTCCCTGGGAGAAGATACAGCAGTCTGGCACTGAGTGTGAACCCGACAAGTCTCGCACCATGCTGAGCCTGTCTCCCTGACCTCAGCACACAGAGCTGTCAGTCCAGAGGCTTCACCCACCTTCAGGAGGACCAAAGACCCCACTGACCAAATGAAGTATTAGGAGGCCCCCAGAGGCTGTGGAGGAAATAGGGAGAAGGAAGTTTTGCGCTTCATTTCAGATACACCACACAATGCTCAGGAGGCAGAGGCAGGCGGATTGCTGTACATTTGAGGCCAGCATGATGCACGTGGAGAGTTCCAGGCCAGTGGGGATTTGTAGTAATCCTCCCCCGCACCCCCCCACACACACACACAGATTCACAATATACTTCCTTCACACATAGGTAATGAGCCAACTCAAAGCCTCCTCCAGTCCTCAACCAGCCAATGAACAGAAGAAAATCAACTGGCGTGATCAACAGGTGCAGCTGGCCTCTTGCAAGGGTCAAAGCCTGGGGATCAGAGTGGATGGACCCCTAATCTGGCTGCAGCACCTAAACCATGTGCCACTTAGATGAAGAGTAAAGTGAGAAACAGAGCGGACGTGGGGGGCTGTGATGCGGCTCGGTGGGTAGAGCGCATGCTTGTGCATACAAGGCCTGCCTGGGTCTTATCCACAGCGGAGCTTAAACCTGGCGTGGTGGTCCACTCCCAACCCCAGCGATGGGGAGATGGAGTCAGCAGAGTTGGAAGACCAAGGTCAGCCTCAGCTATGTTATGAGCTGAGTCCAGCCTGAAACACAGAAGACGACAGTCTCAATAAACAAACACACAGCCACGCCCAGGCCCGTAATTCCCGCACTTGAAAGACAGAGGCAGGAGGATTTCTGTAAGTTTGAGGCCAGCCTGGTATACGTAGCAAGTTCCTGGCCAGTCGGGACTAGATAGTGAGATTCTGTCTCAAAACAAACAAACAAACAAAAACAATAAACAAACAGAGTAGAATAGAACAGAATAACAAAAGTAAAATACAGTGTCAACATGAAATGCTGGCGGGGGGAGGGGGGGTTGGGGGAGAAGCACTGTCTTTCATGGTGGATGGGGATGGAATTGGCAAAACCACCCTGGAACACAGGCGTCTCCTTACACCCTAAGCATACACATACCACATAACCCAGCCATCACACTCCTGGGCACTTTCCCAGACAAATGAAAACATATGTTCACATGAAAACCTATATACGAGTGTTTATAGCAGCTTTGTTTTGCGCTTTCCCCAAACTAGAAACAATCCAGCTGTCCTTTAGCAAGGGATCGGCTAAACACACGGTGCGTGCCCATCCCTTGGAAGACAACTCCAAAATCAAGACAAGAGACGGGCTTAGGACACCTGAACCCCGATTGAAGGAACACAAAGAAGGCTGTTGACTCCAAAAATAACCTCATAAGCGTTGGACAGGACGTTTTCTTTTACATTTTTATTTCCACCGTAGTGGAGGAGGGCATGCTGGCGCCGTGACAGCCCAGGTGTGGAGGGCAACCTTGTGGGAAGTTGAGTCTCTCCTTCCACCTTATTTCAAAGCCCAGTCTCTCTGGTTTCTGCCTCTAGACTGCAGGACTCCCCAGGCTATCTGGTCTGTGAACTCACTGTTGTCCGTGTGAGTGCTGGGATTACAGATGCCATCGCTGGGGATGGAACTCACGTCATCGAGCTTGTGGGACAAGCGCTTGAGAGCTGTCTCCCTGGCCCAACGTGCATTATCTCTGAGATGACAAGTTGTAGAAATGGAGAACAAGGAAGGAGACAAGGACGTACGACAACACAGGTGTCCTTATGGTGACCAAATGTCCTCTATCTTTTTTTTTTTTTTAATTTATTATCTATGCAGTGTTCTTCCTGCATGTGTCCCTGCAGGCCAAAAGAGGGCACCAGATCTTATTATAGATGGTTGTGGGCTGGAGAGATGGCTCAGAGGTTAAGAGCACCGATAGCTCTTCCAGAGGTCCTGAGATCAATTCCCAGCAACCACATGGTGGCTCACAACCATCTGTAATGAGATCTGGTGCCCTCTTCTGTATACATAACAAATAAATAAATCTTTAAAAAAAAAAAAAAAAAGATGGTTGTGAGACACCATGTAGTTGCTGGGAATTGAACTCAGGACCTCTGGGAGAGCAGTCAGCACTCTTAACCACTGAGCCATCTCTCCAGCCCCCAAATGTCTTCTATCTTAATGGTATTTTTTTTTTTGTCTGTGTGACCAGCGGGGAAAATGGATCCAAGAGAGCTCTCTGTAGTCCGTCTTGTCTTTTTCTTTATTTTTTTTTTAAGTGTCTTGTGTAGCCCAGCTAGCCTTGAACTTGGTCTGTAGCCAAAGATGACCTCTAACTCCGAATCCTTCTGCCTCTACTTCCCAAGTGCTGCAAGGGCTGGTGTGCACCACTATGCCCAGTTTCTCTATTTATTAGGAGTGGGGGATGTGCCAGGATGCTCACGTGGAGGTCAAAAGATAACTTGCAGCCAGGAGGTGGTGGCGCACACCTTTACTCCCAGCACCCTGGAAACAGAGGCAGGCAGAGGTCTGTGAGTTCAAGGCCAGCCTGCTCTACAAATCGAGTTCCAGGACAGCCAAAGCAGTTACACAGAGAAACAGACTCTCTCGGAAAAATAAATAAATAAATAACTTTTGGGAGTTGGTTCTCTTCTTCCACTGTGTGAGTTTGGGGGCTCAAACTCAGGACATCAAGCACAGTGGCAAGTGCCTTCACTGCTGAACCATGATGGCAGCCCTATATTCTTTTTTTTTAATAATTGTTTGTTTTTATTTGTTTATGTGTATGACTGCTTTGCCTGCGTGTATATGTGTGCACCGTGTGTGTGTGTGTGTGTGTGTGTGTGTGTGTGTGTGTGTGTATGTGTGTGTGTGTGTGTGTGGTACCAGTGGAGGTCAGAAGAGGGCATCAGATGCTCTGGAGAACTGAAGTTACAGGCAGTTGTGATCTACCATGTGGGTGCTAGCGACTGAGCCTAGGTCCTCTGCAAGAGCAGCCAGTGCTCTTATCTGCAGAGCCATCTCTCTAGGCCCCTGTATTATGTCTTATAACTTCATGTTGTATCTACAATATTCTCAAAATAAAATTTAATTTGAGCCGGGCGGTGGTGGCGCATGCCTTTAATCCCAGCACTCGGGAGGCAGAGCCAGGCGGATCTCTGTGAGTTCGAGGCCAGCCTGGTCTCCAAAGCGAGTTCCAGGAAAGGCGCAAAGCTACACAAAGAAACCCTGTCTCGAAAAACCAAAAAAAAAAAAATTTAATTTGAGCCAGGCATGGTGGCACATGCCTTTAATCCCAGCATTTTGGAGGCAAAGGCAGGCAGATCTCTGTGAGTTTCTGGCCTGGGCTGCTAGTGAGTTCCAGGCAAGCCAGGGCTATATAAGTAAAGTAAAAAGTAAGTTTAATTTGAAAAAGAAGTGGTGAACGTGTGTGGTCTCACACCCAGAGAGCTATTGGATGGCCTTAAAGTCCAGCACCACCATAACCTTTTTCCCCCATGTCCCTCTAACACCTTGGGGACCTCAGCCCCACCTCAGAACCCCTTCACAGTCTACTCAGGCTAGATGCCTCATAAACACTTACACCCCCGGTTTTGCTCCAGCCTGCCCTCTGCCAGGTCGATCCTTCCTCTTGCCTCCCTCACTCCTGTGTGGACTGTGTGGACCCCTGAGTGCACTGAGGGTTTGGCTGGGTCACCCCCTCCTGCGGTGTGGCCACCAAGAGAGCTGGTACCTCACCCGTACCAGTGAACACTACGTCTGGGGCTGGGTGGTTTCACTCCAAAGGAGCAAATGATGGGAGGGGAAAGGCGTGTGTGTGTGTGTGTGTGTGTGTGTGTGTGTGTGTGTGTGTGTGTGTGTGTGTATAGACACAGATGGGCACAACTGCATTCTAGAATTTTCAACCATTTCTCCACATGAAAATACAATAACCAGAGACCATCTGCACTGAGTCTTGCTCTGGAAAGCCTGAACCCTGAATAGGCTTGCTGCCCTGGAAATTCCTGGTCCTGGAGTAACCTCTTCACTTCCTACAAAGGCAAAGTGGAGGTGAAGAAAAAAAGAAACTGAGACAAGAGGGTGAGGCTTGGGTGTAGCGTGTTAGACATGGAATGGTGTGGAGAGTTGGGTATTCCCACAAGAACAATTCTTGAGCTGCAAAATGGGAATGGCACAGAGCCGTAGCCCACCAGGAAAAACTAGAATTCTTCTTCTAATCAAGAGGATACTGATGTCGCCCAGATCGCTACAAGCTTTGAGAACCTTAGCCGGGATATTTGCAAATATCCCTGTGACTCAGGACAAGGACTGAGTCTGTCAGTTTTTTGGGTTTTTTTTTTCTCACAGCTACGAGCTCTCGGTGGGCATTTAAGGACCACCAAGGGATGGATTCTAGGGGGTTCTGGCCAAGGGTGACCCGGGGAGCCCCCTATTGGGAGGATGGAACACACAGCTTGCGCAATGCACGCAGTGGTATACAGGGAGGAGCCCGCGCTGCCCGGATGATGGGCGTGTCCGCAGCCCCTTAAGCGCCCCAATTCTTCTCGCCGGAGACAGAGCCTCCGCGGGCTGGGCGGGGCCTTTCAGGGGCGCGGGATCGGCGGGCGTGGTCTCTGGTGGGCGTGGTCTCTGCAGTCCTTCCCCCCCCCCCCCCCCAGCCTGTCCGGGGCTCTGCGCGGTGGTGGCGGCTGCGGCGGCGGCGGCGGCGCGGGGACCCAGGTGAGCGGCGGTCGGTTCTCGAGGCCGGGCGGGAGGGAGGGAGGGTCCCGGGTCGGGGGGAGGGGGCGGCACGCGCGCGCGGTCGCAGAAGGCGAGGCCCGGGCGGCGCCGCCGAGTGCATGTGTGCGTGTGCGCGAGAGTCCCGCCGAGCGCCCGAAGGTGGGATCGGGGTGGGGGCGACCTCTAGGCAGAAGCGGCCCCTGGAGGACTACAGCCTCCCCGTCAACCTCCCGGGACCTTCCTGGTTCGTCTCTCAGAGGCCCCCCCCCGCCCCGCCCCTTTCTCTCGGTATCTGAGTTTCTCTCCGTCTGTGTGGGTGGGTCCCGTTGGGGTCGTCCAGTCCTCTGTCCAGCCGCCTAGCCGTCCTGTCACCCTCCCTCCATCCGAGCGTGCCTCCTCCCTATCGCAGCCTGCCTCTCCCTCTCCATTGCCCCCCTTAATAGAGCAAACAAAGATGGTCGAGGGAGGGGGACCCTTGTTTCCAAGCTGTTCCTGGCTCAGGCTGTGTCCCCCCCACACCCTCTGGCCTCTGGCCTGGGCCTCCAGCCACCTCCTGGCAGGGAGCTGGATGAGGGCAGCGGATGATCCCACACAGGCAGAGGCCCCAGGGTGGAAGCACTTAGGGGTCTGTCACCCTCCCTGGCCATTGACAGCAGGTAGGGACACCTGGCAGATCAGCCTGGCCAGGGTCTGAGCCAGTGACTAAATCACATGATTCCTACATGCCATCCCATATGAGCAGGGCCTAATGCTTTTTCCAAGATTTTCCTTGCCAGAGCCAGGGTGAAAAAGAAGCACAGGGTTGTGGGAGGGTCCCTGGCCTGCAGGCCCCAGGAGGCCGACTCCATCCTGCCCCCTGAGCTTTCATATCCCTGTCAGGCATGGGTAGGAGTGACATTGTGAGGGACTGTAGAGGCTGTAGCATGATATCGAAGTGAAGTGATTAGGGATGTACTTGGCTGAGAGCGTGGCTGCACCTGCCTCTGTGTCCAGGATCCCAAAGGCCTGGGCCTATGCCCTGGACTGCATTCAGAGAGGCCAGCATCTCCCTGGGGCCCTCCTAGGATAGGCCACCTAGGCTCTTCTAGTCAGGTCTCTGGCCATCCCTTTGAGGATGTTTGATTCATAGAATGCAAGCTCTTGGGCTATCCTAGGAGGTTGCTGGGGCCCTAGGAATCTGCATTGACCACCCAGTCCCTCAGACCTGTCCAAGTGCACATTGAGGTGTGAGCCTCACTGAGAGAAGGCTGGCGGACCGTGGCTCAGTCTCAAGAAGGGTTCCTGTTAGTGGCCAAGGCTCAGCTGTGTCCTGGAGCCAGCCACTGCCCTCTGTGAGCCTGAGTCCCCTGGTCAGAGGTTATGACCTTCTGAGCGCTCCCACTGCCGGTTCTGGTATCCACAGCTCTTGACTGAACTGTGGGACACAGGTTTCTAGGAAGCCAGATGAGCCTGAGCAAACTCTCAGGCCCAATGCTGAGTGAGTGTGTGGCTCTGGGCAAGTCACTTTGCTTCTCTGGTCCTCAGTGTCTCCGTCTGAAAACAAGGAGTCAGTATCTCTACCCTCACGGGGTACCCCGGGAGGATCCAATGATGTGCACAGAACGTGGAGGTGCCAACCACAGGGTGGGTGGTGCTTGTTTTCAGGATAACTGTGTTCATGGAGGGTGCTGGGGACAGTTGTATTTCCTCGGCAGCAGGGAAAGTGTTTGTGCAGATGCTGGTTGGCAAATGGCTTTTGTTTCTAATGGATGGCTTGAAAGGCTAGGGCTGGCTGGGCGGAAATGCCTGGGGAGGCAGAGCAGGCACTCGGTGTGATGCCAGCTCCTGTGAGCAAGCCTGAGGGGTGACAGACAGTAGAGCCACCTCGGCAGCTCCCCACCCAGCCCCACCTTGAGTGCTCCCCTGTTCTCCCAGAATACCCATGAGACCCCCATCAGGAAAGTGATCCGTTCTCAGAGACCTTCCCCTAGCCTGCAGGTGGCTGGAGGGATGGGGGATGGGACAGAGACCTCATAGGGGGAGCCAGGTACACATGACATGTGGATACAGAGCTGGAGGCTCAGATGAGGGTGACGATGGTCCCCTGGGGTTATACAGCAGGGCTTGGGAGTCCTGCCCAGAAGCTCAGGGTGGCCCCCGGGGCCAGTCACTCCCCATTCAGGGGCAGAAGATGGGAAATCGAAGTTTGCCTGGAATGAGGAGGTGACCCCTTAATGACAGTGTAATGCTTTTCTCTCTTCACCACATTCCTATTCGTGTCTCAAAACTGGATCTGGATGCGGGACTTTTTTAAGGGACAGCATCTTGGCTGGGGCTGTAGCTCAATTAGTAGAGTGCTTGCCTAGCATCCACAAGGCCCTGGATTCAATGCCCACCCCCACCCCCCCATACCACAGAAGTTAGGCATGATGGTGTATACCTGTTATCCCAGCACTGGGGGGCAGCAGGGGGCACAATGATCAGAACTCTAAGGTCATCCAGCTCTGTAGTGAGTTTGAGACCAGCCTGAGCTAGAGACCCTGACCTTGTCTCAGAAAGGGGGAAGGGGGAGGAAATCACCTGCCCCAGGAAACTGCCTGATCCCTGTGAGCTGTGGTGCTCTCCTCTGCAGAGTGAGAGCTGGAATAGACGGTTTTTGCACCAAGTGGAGGCTCTGGCCCGGCTGTCAGGATCTAATCTGCACACCTTCACTAGCCCTGTGGCCTTGGCAGATTTCCCAGCCTCTGGCTGCCTCCTGCTTTGTCTATCGAATGAGAATGGCCACCACATGCCTTACGTGTCATCATGAGAATTGAAGGGTTTCCCCAGCCAGGAGTATTCTCTGCTGGTGAGGTAGGAGGGGGCTCTGTTGTACTGACGCTTACAATACTTGTGGTACTGTAGACTCTAGGGAAGCCATCCAAGCCCAGGTCATAGTGTCGTTGTGGGCTGAGGTGACAGAAAGGACATACGTGAGAAAGGAATAGGTATCCATGTAGTACAGAGTCCAAGGAACCTTCAGCAGCTATGTGTCATCTGTAAACACCCCAGAGGAGGGGAGCTTTACTGCCTTGAACCTACTGACCTCTGTGCCTGTGGGGAGGGGACAGTCCCTATCCAGGACCTATCAGCTGGACACAGCTGTAAGACTAGGTCTGACTCAGATGAACTGGAAGTCATCCATTATGGCTGCTTCTTGGTGGAGAGACATGGAGCTCCAGCTTGATTATTCTAGCTGTGAGGGAGCTCACTTCCCTATGATTGTTAGTCTAGGACTTGTCCAGATACCAGAACCTGTCTCTGTACCCTGGACTGTGGCTGCTGCCACCTGCAGCCATGCTGGATGTCATCAAAGTCCTCAGTTCTTTATATCACTAGTTTCTAATTCAAAGTGGAGTTGGTGTGTCCAGATACAGAGTAACTTACCCATACCCTATAGTTGCAAGGGAGTCCGAGAGACTGTCTGTCACTCATCTTTTAAAAGATGAATGGTGACTCACAGAGATGAAACTCTCCAACTACATAGTGGGACATGTGGGGGAAGCCCCTTTTTAGAAGATTGTCCAGCAGGCATGCGGAGGGATTGCTCTGTTTGGTTCTTTCCTAGAGCTTGGCTCACCCTGAAATGAACAGGTGTCCCTGTATCTTGATCATCTGCTCTGTGCTGGGTCCCATGGGAGCTTCCCTGGCTTCTGTCTACTCTCCCAGCAGCCCAGGAGGTTATTGTGGCTCTGCCCAGTTAGCAGATGGGCAGACTGAGGCCTAGGGCCAGCAGGAGGAAGGGCCAGGGCTTAAACCCGGATCTCTGTAGCCAGCCACTTGACACGTGCCATATTGGTATGCTTAAAGACAAGGACACGAAGCCTCACCATCAGGGGCCACCATGTGGGCGCCTTGGATCCCAACATGAGTCGCATGCATTTTTCTAAAAAGGTTCTCAAAGTTTGCTTGCTGGATTGGCTGGAGGCAGTCATTAAATTGTAAGAGCATTTTGTCAAGCAAAATGAATGAACCTGCACCCAGGGAACAGTCCAGGAGAAAGACACAGGAGAACACCCAGCCTAGAAAACAGCCCCCTCAGCTCTAGACCTGAGTTCTAGGCCTGGTTCCATTCTGGACACCCTCTTTGAGTCTGAGGAGTTAATTTCTGTGCTACAGTTTTCTCATCTATAAAACAAGCTTTCTACCCTGTGTGGCGGCCGAGAGTGTGATGGGGTAGCCTGCAGTGCTGAGAGCCAGCATAACCATTCTTGGCCTTAGGAATGCTCTAGAAAGGCAAATCACAGGCACCCAGACCTGCCTCCGTGTTGCCCTCTGCAACTGTAAGGTTGTACTATGGTAACCCCACTGTGCAGATGAAGGAGAGGCAGAGAGGTCAGTATCCAGGTACTGGGTCACACAGCTGTAAGACTGAGTCTGACTCAGATGAACCAAAAGCCATCCATCATGGCTACTTCTTGGTGGGGAGACATGGCTCCTGCTTGATTATTCCAGATGTAAGGGAGCTCCCTCCCTCCCCTCTGACTGTTAGTCTAGGACTTGGATAGTGGCAGTCACAGCCCCTGGTGCATAGTCTCAATTGTGCCAGGCAAAGATAGAGCATAGCTTGATCCTGCTTCATGGGAGAGGCCAGAAGGCTCCTGTAGAGAGGGGCGACTCCCCCACTTATATTATTCAAAGCTGTATCCTGTCCCTCTTCAGCCAGGCCTGAGACAAAGGAGAGAACAGCCAATGAGGAGGGTAAATATGATGTGCTCAGAGACCCTCAGGTGGGCCAGTCCTGTGTCAGCCATGACCAGTCCAACTGCACAAGGCCTAGAAGGAGACTCCAGGCTCACTGCGCCCACACCCTCAGACCATTATTCTGAGAGTTTGGGTTTGGGCTTCAAAATAGCCCAAACCATGTAACCCAGGCTGGCCGGGAACTCACTATATAGCCCAAACTGACCTCAACGTCTCAGCAAACCTCCTGCCTCAGACTCACATGTGCTGGGATTATGGGTGAGCACCACCACACCTCTGTTTTTCATTTTTCTCTTTTTTTTTTCAATAGATTCTGGAGTGGGGTTGTGTCTATAGTACCCAGCCCAAATATGTCACCAGGCAGCACATGAACATATGTTCTGCTTTTTCATATGGTGTCACTCTGACTTCTTCACTGTTTCTAGAAAGTTCCTACCATGCCTGAGTTCTTAGCAGTGCAACACCCTGCACTGTGCAACATCCTCTTCTGCAGATACACCTCTGTGGGGTCCCCGGGGCACAGAAATGTGACAGTCCTCTGCACCTTAGGTTCCGTCAAATGAGACCCGGAACACTGTATCCCAGTGGCCCTGGAAGGAGTGAGCCTTTGGTGGGATGCAATGGAAGGTGTCTGGCAAGCTGCAAAGGATGACATGGTGGCTGCCATCGCTGTGGTTGCCAGAGCCTGAGTTACTGTTGTTGTAGCCTTTCTCCCTACTAAAATGGTTGGTCCTTGCAAGAGGGGGCCAGGTCTTACATTCTGACATGATGTTCTGTGGCTTCCCAGCTAGAATGAACCTCCGTATGGACAAAGTTCCAGGAGACACTGCATTCACACAACCTCATCTTGTGCCCCTTCATCGGGGAACATTAACTCCACTGGAGAGCCAGGCAGCAAGATAGGCCTTCCCAGGATTGCATGACAGAAAGAGACATCCAGGAAGGCTTCCTGAAGGAGGTGGCTAGCATCCAGCAGGATGGAAGGGCAGAGTCTGGCTGGCATTCTAGTAGAGTGAAGAAGGGGCTTTATGCGAGGGGCGTGGCTAAGCCTAGCATAAAGTTGAGTATATACAGTACCTAGCATTGAGTTGGGTATAGGCGTTGTGGGGTTGTGTATGAGCTGAACTGAGATGCCCAGAAGTCATCTCGGGTCAGAAATGAAAGGAGCCATCCAGTTGCATCTCCTGGCACCCGCCTCTCTCGTCACTTCAGGCCTGGACAGGAAGGGGTGTACCATGGGCTCCAAGGCTACAGGCACCCGCCTGGGACCTGCTCCATAAGCATGATAAAATATTTATCAGGAAGCAGGCAAGCAGTTGCCTTTCCCTGCACAGACCGCCATGGGCAGCTCCCACCGAAGCTGGCTGCAGCCTCCCCGAGTTCCGCTGAGTCACAGCCCAGGAGCCCTCTGCCCGGCCCGCCTGCTCGCTGTCCTGTGGCCACGTGGATTCCTCATAATATGTAAGCCATTGGGTAGCCCCACGACCAGGGCACCCAGCACAGTGAAAACGCTGACCCAGCCATCTTCAGACCTCTCTGGACTGTGCAGGCCTCAGCCAAGGTCACAGGCAGACAGGCCACGGGTACCCCTTCCCTCAACCGCCCTGCAGCCTCTGGCACCTGAGCAAGGTAGGTCCTTTGTCTCTTTAGCATGGGGACACTGAGGCTGTGTGGAGGTCGGATGGGGTGGGTCTCTCAGGACCTGGTGGTTAGAGGAGACTTGGCCTTTGTCTGTCTGACCCAGAGTCTGTCTCTGAGGAGCCGGACTCCGATAAGGACCACTTCCTGTGTCCATCCTGATGTGACAGTACTAGGACTTTACTTTGGGATCAGCAGCAGCAGAGAAACAGTGGCAGATGGTGCCTTCCCTCTGCTTCACGGAGTGCGAGCGCACCCAGGCTGCCGAGTCTTCTGTTCACCCATTCATAAAACAAGTCTGCCCATCCGGGCCAGCCATCTAGCTTGTATCGTATGTGCACGCTGTGCTGTGTGACCTTGGATGGGTTGCTCCGCCTCTCTGGGGCTCACTCTTGGATCTGTGACTTGAGGTTACATCTGGATCTCCTTCCTGTCCCCATATCCCTGAGGCCGGATGGGCCTCAGTAGGCCTTTGGAAAGGCTCCACTTTCCAGAAAGGCCCTGGCACAGCCTGAGGTAGGCTTGCCAGGCAGTAAACCAGAGGCTTGAGGATAGTACTTGTTGGGCTGGATGGAAGTGTCTCTGAGGTTGTCAAGTTCCCCAGGGAAAGTCTGTGGTCCCTGGAGCTGCTCCAGGGCATTTGGGGGTGGGACAGGGAGCTGGCCACACCAGCCGCTAGTGGGGACCCTGTGGGCTGCCGAGCCAGTGCCACGCCCCAGTTCTGGCCGGGCCATCATGCCCCTGGCTGCCTGTGGTGCCTGCTACCCCCGTTCCCGCCTGCTCAGCTGCCCTTTGAAGGCCTTCCTCTGCTGACGTTCTTCTTGCTGCTCTCCTCCAGAAGGACACTGTTTCTTCAAGCTCCTCCAGGAAGCCGTCCTGCTTCAGGGGGCCCTCCTGGCTGTCCACCTCCCTTGCCCAGTTATGTGCCCCAGTGCCTTCCCATGCCAGCCGTGGGGTCCTTCTCCTGGCTCTGAGAGGTGATTGCTACAGCACTCCCATGCCTTCTCAGGGCTCTGTGTGAAAGCTCCTGGCCCTAGTAGTTCCTTGTGGGTTTTCTGGAGTGTCTCTTAGGCGGAGACAGGGAATGCGAGTGGCGGATGTCCAGTGAAGGCATCATCGCGGAGCAGAATGAACCCCTGCCTGTCTATGCAGGCCCCAGCCCATGGCCTCTGTTTGCCTAGTTCTCGAGGGTGGTGGAAGCTGATGGTGATGGGGTGAGAATCAGGGCATCTGGGCCTGGGAGACAGGTGGGGCCTGGGGCAGAAGATAATCTTGCCTCAAATCCAGTGGGCCGGCCCAGTGTTGTCCACTCTAAAGAGCAGGCAGGGGATGGGCAGGCCGGGGCTGTCACACTCCCAGCGGTGGTTGCCACATCTGACAGACAGCCTGGTGTTGAAAAGTATGACGAGGAAGTGCCCTGGTGGGAGCAAAGCTTTCTCTAGTGGTTACTTTCTCTTCCATCTTCTGTTTTTGAAAAACATCCTGGAGTTCCTTCAGTGACTTTGGATGTATTCAAAGTCCTGTGACCAACCCTGAATTCAGTGGCCACAAGGACATTCAGGGACACAGCCTGATGGGATGGCTGACCACAGTCTGGCAGCAGAGGCTGGTAAGCCAGTGTGTGAGCTTAGGCTCGCCAGACACAGCCCGATGGGAGAAGCTGGGCAGACAGTCTGATGGAGGAGGCTAACCACCAAGCAATCTGATGGGGGTGGGGGTGGGGGTGCTGATAGTCTGACAGAGCCTAGTGGCTGGCCAAGGTGGCCCTGCAGATGAATTCCTGGAGCCACAGCTCCATCCGCAGAACTGGGCATTTCTCCCAGCATCCACATAAGGGACTTGTGCCTGTCACTTCCAGATGTCTACTGCACAGCCGAGGGCCAGCTCCCCTCCAGTCAGGCTCCCAGGAGCCCTGTGCTTTGCAGAACATAGATAGGCACAGGAGGTGTGGGATGCTCTTTCCTTTGTGAAGAGACTAGCCGACACTGCTCAGCTCTGGGGAGGTGAGGGTCGGATTAGCTAGCCTGCTTCAGCAATGGAGCCTGGAGGGGAGGACCCCTGGGCTGCTTGGGAACTCACTGAGCGGTGC
Organism: Peromyscus californicus insignis; assembly: GCF_007827085.1. NCBI lineage: Eukaryota > Metazoa > Chordata > Mammalia > Rodentia > Cricetidae > Peromyscus > Peromyscus californicus. The sequence goes on from NW_026294503.1 coordinate 49,381,449, forward strand.
AGTCAGGTGTAATGGCTATAGCAGGTGGTTGGCCAGTAGGTGGCAGCCTAGTGCAAGGTGTGTAACACCCCCCCACCCCCCCCCCCACCCCCCCGCCCTTCCCACCACCACAGACACTTACACTGTGAAGAGTGGGTCAGGGCAGAGGTCAGTGCAGCCACCTTGCTGTGGCTACTGAGCAGCCCCGTCTGGCCCAGGTGGTGGTATGCCTTTTTTTCACTTGGCAGCTCTGGGCCTCAGAATTACCTGGCTAGCACTGTGCAGCATAGGAGCCCCGCTGAGGACTATTGCTCATGGAGAGCCTACCCTCTAAGCTGGAGCCTGGCTCCTCCTGTTGACCTGTTGACTCATCCCTCCTCAGTGCTCCAGTAGGGGGAAGGGAGTGGCATTCCAGGGTTGCTGTGGCAACCCCACAGCATCTGGACGGTGGCAGATATACCCAAGTGAGTGTACCTCAGAGAGAGGCACTCCAAGTGGGGGGAAATGAGGACTGGGCATCGCTGAGCACCATGGGGTGCCAACTGCAGAGTGATCACTGTGAGGGCTCCTCCATCCCCAGAGTGAGCATCATGGAGCTCCACCCTCAGAGGAAGTACTGTAGGGGTTCTGCACTCAGAGTGAGCACTATGGGGACTCCACCCCCAGAGTGATCACCATGGGGGCTCCACCCTCAGAGGAAGTACTGTAGGGGCTCCACCCCCAGATGAGCACCATTGGCCTCCACCCCCAGATGAGCACCATGGAACTCCACCCCCGGAGTGAGCACCATGGGGACTTCACCCTCAGAGTGAGCACCATGGGGGCTCCACCCTCAGAATGAGCACTATGGGGGTTCCACCCCCAGAGTGAGCACCATGGGGTCTCCACCCTCAGAATGAGCACTATGGGGGTTCCACCCCCAGAGTGAGCACCATGGGGACTCCACCCTCAGAGGAAGTACTGTAGGGGCTCCACCTTCAGAAGGAACACCATGGGGGCTCCACCTTCAGAAGGAGCACTATAGTCACTCCACTCTCAGAGGGAGCACTATGGGTCCTGGGCATAGGAACTTTTCCAGACCATTTTCTCAGAGGAGCAGGAAGAGGTGGTGCTGGGGACAGGGAGCAGAGCATATCCGGTGGAGAGGGAAGTGGAGAGGGAAGAAGGCTGTGTGACCAGTGACCGAGAGAAGAGATGAGAGCCATGTGGCAGTGGAGTCCAGAGGAGAAGGGACCTACCGTGAAGGAATCCCTGCTCTGCAGTGAGCATAGAGTGGACCCTGGCCATTTACTTCCCATCTCAGCACACGGGAGCCGCAGCCCCAGGGGCACACAGCCCAAGATCCTCAAAAAGCCAAGGCGGGGGAGGACTGAATTAGGTCGTGGAGTCAGAGGGCCTCTGCCAGAATGGAGCCTGGCAGTTGGGCAAACTGGAGCCAGAGGTGGCCGAAGTGGGCAGGCTAGCTGCGACAATGGTGTCAAGGTCAAATTACAATGCATTTCTTTGCAATTCTCAAATCTGTGACGGCCCCCATTCCATAAAAATTAAAGGTGTGGGGCCAACAAAGTGATTCTGAGGGTAAAGGTGTTGACCTGAGTTCGATTCCTGGAACCCACATGGTGGAAAGAGAGAATGGGCTCTCGCAAACTGCCCTCTGACTTCTCCATGTATGCCAAGACGTAGAAGTGTGCACACACACAGTGAATAAATACATGTAATAAAAAATGTTTATGTTAAGAAGTGTTCTGAAAGCCGGGCGGTGGTGGTGCACGCCTTTAATTCCAGCCCTTGAGAGGCAGAAGCAGGTGGATCTCTGTGAGTTCCAGGACAGCCTGGTCTACAGAGCAAGTTCCAGGACAGCCAAGGCTACACAAAGAAACGCAGTCTCAAAAAACAAGCAAACAAAACAAAAAAGTGCTCTGATGAGCTAAGGGCAAGGCTCATCCATACTGGTCCCAGGCTGGGTCCTTTTCTCCTCAGAATCCCAGGACTCTTCAATGAGGCCCAGCTGGACTAGGCAGAACAGGAAGCATGGAATCATAGGATTAAGAATCAGGCCTCGTGGCCCATACATGTGGTATCACCTGAGGCAAGAGAAGCACTAAGAATTTGAATCCTGCTAGCCAAGGCTACATAGTGAGTTCCAGCCTAGCCTGGGCTACACTGTGAGATCATACTTCATTTTTAAAGATTTTATCTTATTTTTCGTTGTGTGTATATGAGCATTGTATGCAGGTGCTCTCAGAGGCCAGTAGAGGGTGTCAGATCCCCTAGAGTTACAGGCAGTTATGAGTCCCCACCATGTGGGTGCTGGGACTTGAACTGTCTTCTACAAGAGCAAAGAGTGCTCGTAACTGCTGAGCCATCTCTCTAGCTCCCCTGCAAAATGATTTAAACACATAATTGAGCAGTCCTGGTCATGGTGTAGCCTGGGTGATCCCTGACTAGGTTCTGTTCGGCAAGGTGGCCCCAAGTTATTTCTGCTGTATGGGAAATGATCAGATTCCCGTAAGACAGTCACTCCTGGACCAGCAATGTGGCCTGGCCACTCTAGAAGAGGCCCTCCTTTGGGAAGTGTCCTGTCCCTGGAAGCTCTGCGGTTCGCCATTGCTTGGGGGTGTTTCTGTACCTTGCCATAAAGATGGTTGTCTCTCAATGTTGTTGTTGGGATCCAAGGTGACTGCAGATTTTGGGCAGCTATTGGAGACCTTTGAGTACCTTTCAAGGTCTGGAATAGGACATTGTAAAAGTTGGCCATATCTGCCTTGGAAGTTGTGCTTTTAGCCTTGAAGCAAGATGCTAAGGGTAGAGGAACGGCTCATAGACAATCCTTGAGTGACTGACATGTCTCTGCACAGAAGTAAAATGGAGGAGACAGACAAAACGAAACAAGGGATGCTGTGCTCTCATTCTGCCTTCAGTGGCCTTGTTAGACGGAGAGGGCCTGTGTGCTTTTTAGCAAAAGTGGTTCTCGGGTGCCTGTGGCAAGGACCCCTCCCTGACATTTATAATTACGTTCTCAAAAAAAACATAGCCAATGAGAGGTGGGGCCAAAGAGACTGCACCTTGATCAGGGCTGCTTAATTATGTGTGTGCTTCAATTGTTTTGTAGGGCAGAGTCGGACAATGTTAGGTGGGAAGCAGGCAGGATTCTGAAGCCCTGGCAAGAGTGGAGGGAACAGGGAATGGAGGTCTCAAGAGAGGAAACAGGACCCAAAGAATGCATGCTGGGCCCTGCCTGCCTAGGGTCCAGAATGCCAGGCTTTGGAATTTGGAGTTTTCTCCGAAGGCACAGGACCTGATCTAAGGATTAGGTAGGCAGGGCAGGGGCGGGTCTGGACAGGGCCAGGGATCCAAGCAGGTGGCAGTGGAGTCCTGAGCCAGCAGGAGGCTGTTGGTCCCTATAGAAGCTCTGGGGGGCAGCAGAGAGCCAGGGCCCCTAGAGCCCCAGCCACATTGCCAGGGCAGCAGTGGTGGGTCCTGCCATCCTCGGGTGGGTTCTGGTCTTGCTGCCTGACGTTAGGGGAGCTGGGGACAGAACAGGCAACAGGAACTCCAGCATCAGTCTGAGCTCTGGTTCTCACCAGTCTGTGACTCTGTGTTGACCTCAGGGTTTGGGACCTCAGCTGGGCTTCAGTGGCCCGGGCTGGGTGTGGCAGGTACCTGGTAAATGTCACTGCTTTTCCTGACGTTGGTGCCCAGATCCGCTGGGGATCCTACCCTCCAGGGATTTTCTCCTTCACGGAGATTTTGAAGGACCCAAGTTTTGACTGCTGGGTTTGTCTCCGCCTCTCCCCACCATGTGACATGACTCCTCCCCCAGCTCGGGGCTCTCTAATCAGAAGAGCTTTTCACAGATAATAATTTTTTGAGTGTGGAAGGCCAGGAATGGGTGGCTTGGGGGAACACCACCCTGGGGAACAGCACCCTCCTCCTGGGAGGCCCTGGTGGTATCCAGACAACCCTGGGCTGGCTCTTTGTACTTCAACCAGGAAGTGAGGGACAGGGGCCAAGGGTTGGTTCTCCCTGTTCCTATCGCCCACGTTGGATCTTGACAAGGAGCAGCTCTTCCTACCTGGCAGAGCTGGGTGCAAGGTTCAGACAGCCAGAGAGAGAGAAGGAACTTTCTCCATTCAGATCTCCTACCACGCCTGCGTACTAACTGTGTCTGGGCTCTTCTCCGGTAGTGCCAGCAGGAGCTGATTCCTAAGTCACATTCATTCTTTCCAAGAATTCTTCTACGAAAAAGCTACTGGCAAGAAGGTGCCTCAAGGACAGCCCAGAGCAGGAAGGCAAGCCGGCAACCTGCAGGTCCCTGCTGCTGGCATGTGGGCCTTCGTCCGCCCACTGAGTGGAGACAAGCACCATAGTCAGGCACCCACATGAAGCAGGACAGCCATGTTCAATGTTAAGGTTGCGTCGGCAGGGCTGGAGCAGATCTCCCTAAGGGAGTCAAAGCTAACTCTCTGCCACTCCAAGATTCAGCTCCAGGGGAACCTCACTTCCCCCCGGGGCACTGAGTGAGGGATCAGAACCAGGGTTCTAAACCACCCTACCCAAAGAACCTTTGGAAACTGATGTCCCAGACCTTCACTGAGGCTTGAAGGGAGAGTCTCTTGGGATCACATGGATACGGTGAGGGTGTCAGATACAAGGGATCTCTGCTGGTCAGAAACCCACAGCAGCCAGAAGCATAGGAGGGAAGAAGTATTTAGGACAGAGGATCAGGACCAGCCAGGTGAGCTTGTCCCATGTCAGGAAGACCTGAGGGGAGGGTAGGATCGAGGAGACATGAGTGAGGAGGCAGATGGCACTGCCTGCTGACTGGTCGGCTGGCTTTGGGATGCAGGGAGAAGAGCCTCTAAGATCCTAACTTAGTCTTACCCTGTGGTGGTGATAGCTTCACTGGGCTTCTGCAGCCCTGGCTCAACGCCCCTCCTCACTGTTCCTCTGTAATAGGAGCAGTTGCCAAGCTCCTGGTGTGACCCTGCGACCTTGTGATTGCCCAGCTTCACCACCTTCTGCATATCAAGGAAGGGATGAGACATGACCCAGGGGCACAGGCCAGAGAGGCAGAGCCAGGCACGCTTCTTAGCTATCTACTGGTCCTCTCCTGGGTATCTGGGACCCCAGGGTTAGGAGCCAGTTTTGCCACAGGCTGTTAGAGGCATGGTACCAGTCAGCTTTGGGCAACTGCCAGGCCTTGCCAATGGGGCAAAAGTGCCCCCTCTGGAGTGGGTGACTCTTGAGAGGAGAGCCTAGTGAGCGTGCTTATGGCGGAGGTAGGTGACAATGACTGAGTTGGGGCTGTTTCCTGCTCACCAGGCCAGGCTCCAGCTTCAGCCCTGCCGCTTGGCCACCCTGATTTTGTGAATGGGCCCCAGCCTTCCGGAGCCTCCGTTTCTCTTTTATGACATGGGATCCCCTGACCTCCAGGGTGAGCAGCCTTGGGAGGACCAGATGGGCCAGGGTGTTCAAGTCCCGCCTCTCTGCCCTGTCTCTTGTCCTTCCCACCCCTAGCAGGGACCCCTCTTCAACTGGTTCCTTCAGATAAGTTCTCTGTCCCCTTTAATTGTCATGGGCAAGTGAAACTACATTGTGGTCTTGTCCTGGTAGACTAGAGGTCGGTGGTCAGGGTTGGAGAGTACCGTGCCCTGCATGTGAACCATCTGGGCCAGCCCCTCAGTACCTTCATACCCCATGAATGGGAGAGGACTGTGGGGAGTGTGGGGCCCCTAAGGGCTTCAGTTTCTCTTTCTTGACCCTCAAATTCTGAGAAACTACCCATCTTCCAAATGGGTTCCCCGAGTCCCTAGAGGTCAGCTGATCCAGCAGCAAGGTTAGATGGACCCCAATCCTGGCTGCTCACTTAGGGCTCACTCCCAGCAGGATAGCCCTGATGCTCTTGGTGTCTCACTTGGTGGCCAGGATCCTGTCTCAGGTTCCTGTTCTTTGCTGGGCAGGTAGAGGTTGGCGCTGGGGTCCCGTGGGAGGAGGCCATGGTTCTGAGACACTGGCTGCTTAGGGGATATGTGAATGGGTTCACTTATCCTCCTGTGTCCTTAACCAAGAGCCTTAGACACAAGTGACTCTCTGCAAGGCCATTCCTAAGACAGCTGCTCAATCCTTGATCCAGGTACCAAACCCACAGGTCCCCATTGGTGCCTGGAGGGTCCAGCAGGGCACACAAAGTCCCTGTACCTGCTTACAGGGGTGATAGCTGTATCAAGAGCTGTCTAGGAATTCTGCCAAACAGGGGTTCTCTGTCCCTTCGACCTATCGAAGTTGGTTTCATAGGGGTTTGTTGGGGTTTCCTGACACTTCAGGCCACAGGAACACTTTTGGGGGTTAGACTTGCCCCCCAACTCCTCAGTTGTCTTTCCTGGGGAACTGGAACAGCCTGATCTCCCAGACTCTGCCTTGGATTTCTGGGCCCAGAGAGCTCTGCCCTTTGCTGCCTACCAGCAACACTCACCCGCGCTGCCTACTACCAGCCCCAACACCCGGCGGCGTTGGCGGCGGCGGCGGCATGGCACCCCCCGCGTCTCTGTCACACTTCTGCCTTGGGCTGTGGGTGTAGCCGGTGTAAGTCTGTGCTGGGGCGGGAACAGCTCATTTCTTCACTCTCTCTGGAAATGTCTTCTCTTTTCCTTTCTTTGAGACATTGTCTCCTAAGAATCTATAATTCACTATGGAGCCCAGGCTGGCTGCAAACTCAAGGCAATTCTCCTGTCCCAGCCTTTCAACTACCAAGATTACAGAGGAGCATCCCTACAGTTGGCTCTAGATACGTCTTCTAATTGGTACAACCGCGGACCCCATTCTGCATGTTATTTATCTCACTTCTTAGACCCTGGCTGCACTCCAGCCCCTTCCACTGGATGCCCGTGCAACTCACTTCTCCCTCCCTCCTCCTGCCCACTGTGGTCTCCCCTCACCTACCAGCCTCTTCCTCTGGCTGCTCTTCCAGAGCAGCCCAGACTGCCTCCCTGTTCCCAGCCAGCCACTCGTGCCAGGCAGGCAACCAGAAGTCAGTCCTGCCCCTTGACCTGCCTATCTGTGCTGGGTACACGGCCAGGCTTCTCTGAAGAGCCTGGGATTCTGCTGCAGTTACATCAGTGGTGGAGACATGACTGCCTCGTGTCTGTGCATCTTGGTTTTCACCAATATGGCCTAAAATATGAGATGAATATATCCGTTCCTCTCGCACACCTACTGTGTGCTAAGCATAGGGAATGTGGGTATAAGCATGTTACAGCCCCCATCCCTGATAGAAAATGTCAAGAAAGCCACCCTAAGTCTAAACAAGGGCAGAGGCGATCGGAAGGGGGAGTTGACCTTCAGCTTTGATGTTCTGGAGAGCAGGGAAGCATGGAGGTCTTGTAGGCGTCTCAAGGATTGGCGGCCTCACGCTTGCTCTTCGGCACAGTGGAAACTCAGGAGGGCAGTGTGTGCCATGGCCAGCCCCAGCTACTGTTTGTGAGGGCACAGGTGTGACTTGGAGAGAATGATCAGGAGGGGTCTGTAGTCCAGGCTAGAGATGCTAAGGACTGAGGCTGGGGAGGGGAAGGGCAAGTAGGAGCAAGAGGAGGGTCTAGTACATGTATCCTACCTTTGTTTTTGTTTTTATTTAAAATTTTGATTGTGTGTCTATGTGTGTATCTGAGTGTAGGCTTGTGTGCTTGCACGCAGTGCCCACAGAGGCCAGAAGAGTGTGTCAGATTCCTAGAGCTGAAGTTACAGGTAGTTGTGAACTGCCAGATGCAGGTGCTGAGAACCAGCCTTTGGGTTAGAGTTGTGGTTTTATGGTGGCCAGCATTCATAGCTATCCCGACACACAGAGTTCACAGGCAGCGGATTGGGCACTCCTGATACAGGATGAAAAACCCCAGCGCCTGGCCTGGATGTCCTGGAGGGACAGGGAGAAGCCAAGATTCCGTGGCCTTCATGTTCCACACAGGAAACTGAGGCCCTAGAGAAGTGACTCACCCAAGGCTCCAGCTAGTCCAGATCTCTCAAGGCTAGTGCTATGGGACAGTGACTGCCCCATCCACCTACCCTAACCATGGTGACCACTGTGCACACCTGCATGGGCTGGTGGGTCAGTGATTCACTTGGGATTTTCATCCAAGTTATTTATTTATTCATTCATTCATTTATTTATTTATTTATTTATTTATTTTTACATTAAGACAGGAACCCCTTGTCCAGTTGTGACAGTGTCCTGTGCATGTCAGTATGGCTGGGAAGTGCACAAGCTGGCTTTTTCCTGCTCCCTTGAGCAGAGCTTCCGGCCAGGATGCCCAGCGCTCCCTCCGTAGTTGGTTGAGCACCTTGCACCTCTCTGGGCGAGCAGTCTCATCCCTGCTTTGATGAGAAGGAATGGAAGCCCCCTCAACAACCCCCACCTGAATGCTTCCTCTTCCCAGACCTGGGTTCCTCGACATGGATCAGGAAGTTGGTGCCTGCCGTTGTCACCTCCACCCTTGTTCGGAGGCTGGTGAGCCCATCTGCCGCTGACCCCCAAGTCCACACTGGCAGGGACAGACAGCCTGGAGCCATTGACTGGGAAGGAGGCTGGGGAGCCCAGCCCTTCCCCGGCCGCCGTCATTTCTCAGTAGCTTGAGTGGCCTTAGGCTCCGGGAGAGTTCTTGTGAACAAGGAGTTGTCTGTTTACCACTGCCTCCTCAGACAGGCATGTGGGGGTGTCCGGTATACAGTGGGTGCTTAGGAAATGCTGGCTGAGTGTAGTTGAACCGTGACTCTGCTCTCCTGCAAGTCACCAGGGGCCACACCTGTCCCCTGTGTTTGGAGATGGCAGGCAAAACTAGTGGGACTCTCAGAAGGTCGGCTGAAGAAGGCTCTGTGTCAGGGGTTGGGCACTGTGTGTTCAGGAGGCCTGGGTTAGGTCCGGCTTGCCATGTTTGAGTGGCAAAACCCTGGAGAGGTTATTTTACCCTGGATGCCACGATATCCCCAACAGGTAGAATCCAAATTGCTCTCAGTGACCCAAGGCTGTGTGGCATTCTGTCCCAGGATCATCTTGCCCAGGCACAAGGATTTAGGATACTCCCTAACTTCTACCATACAGGGGAACCTAGGACTCAGGGGGTATCACTGCCCTTCATTCCTTCGACTCCCAATGCAGCAACCCCTCTCACCAGTCAATCATCCAGGATCCCTGCCTGAGAAGACCCTAGTCCCTGGCCCCTCCCCTAAGAAAGAGGTCTAGGACAGCCTGGTTCGTGCTGGACTCAGGTGGGGTGGGGCTGATGGTTGAGGCACCCGGCTGAAAGCTTTGATCCGCAGTGGGAGGAGCTTGTGCCCACGTGAAGGGGTCTGGATGGATCTCTGTGGGCACAGCCTTTTCTCCTGGGATGGATGACTGGCGAGGGAGTGACTTCAGGAGACGTTGATGGGAGACCAGGGGTCCCTGTGCATGGTGTGTGTATGTGACCATAGTGTTGGGTGCCGGGTGGGCAGTTGGGGTTGGACTGCTGTGTGGCTCTTGTGTGGTGGCTTCCTAAGGGAAGGAAGGAGGCGGCTGAGAGCGCCCCCTGAACTGGCCCTTTGGCCGCTGAGGGCTCCAAGACGCCAGCCCCGCCCTCCCAACGCGAGACCACGCCCATCGTGGCCCCGCCCAGAGGGAGGCCCCGCCCCCGGCCTGCTTTTGCGCTCCGAGCGCTCCACGCTGCGCCGCCGCAAGCAATGGTTCACAGGGCCCGGCGCTGGGCGCGCGGCCCCGGGCGGAGGCGCGGGGCCGGGGCGGGACCCCACGGGGTCGCCAGGCTTGCGGCGAGCAGCCGAGTATCGTCGTAGGGGACGCGGGGCGCGCGTGGGCCGGGGTGAGCATGAGGACTCTCCGCAGGTTGAAGTTCATGAGTTCGCCCAGCCTCAGTGACCTGGGCAAGAGGGAGCCGGGCGCGGCGGGCGCGGACGAGCGGGGCACGCAGCAGCGCCGGGCCTGCGCCAACGCCACCTGGAACAGGTAAGGCGCGCAGCCCGGAGCGGCGTGGCCGGAGACGGCACCGCGCCACTTTGCGCGCAGCTCGCCCCGCCGCCGGGCCGCGCGCGGGGAGGGAAGTGAGTGCAACGTGTCGGCGGCTCGAGCCCCGCGATCGCGCCCCGGGGGCGGGCGGCCCGGGGCAGGAGGCCCCTGCGCCCCCTACTTCGCAGGGGCGCACTTGAGCTTCGTGGGGGGGCCCCAGCGGGGCGCCGCTGCACTTCCTGTATGCGTGTCGGGCTGTCGGCGCGGGGTGGGCGGTGGCTTCCCCCGAGTTGGACCCCGGGCCTCCCAGCTGTCCGTGGGGGTGCGGCAGCTGCCAGACATTCCTTACCGGACCCTTCCGGAGGCCCATCCCGGACCAGCCGGGCGTGGGAAGCCCCTCCCCCAGCTGTGCTCCCAGAGCCAGAGTCACAGTTCTTTTAGCTGAGTTCCCCAATGGGTCTCCTCTTGGCCCCTTCAAAAATAAGTATTTCCACCCAAAGCAAAATATGGATTGAGGGAGTGTGAGGCAGGCTGTTGAGGGAGGTCCGTGGATGCTGGCTCTCCACTCCACCCCTCCACCTGGCAGTGAAATCCTGCCAGGTGCTTCACCCGCTGTGGTCTGCCACCAGGGACCCGGCTGTCACTTGGACACACATCTTCTGTTCATCTAGTCTGTGAGCAACCCGGGGAAGATGGGGCTGCCAGCTGGGGACCCTGTCTTCCACCCTCCACTAAGCTGCAGATTGCTTAGGAGCCAAGACTACCTACCTGCCTCAGTTTCCCTCTAATCCTAGGCCTGCACAGTTCTCCTGACTGGGCTGGGAGCAGAACAGTGAGAGAAGACTCCTTTTGCCCCAGAACGGCTCACTACTGTCTTCATCCCCTTCCTTGTCTCTGGCCAGGGTTTAGTGGAGCCACGCTGACTTTTGGCTCAGATATCAACTCCACTTCTCTGCTGTGTGACCTTAAGCAGTTTGCTTACCACCTCTGGTCCTCAGTTTCTTTATCAATGATATGGGTGAGTGACTGTTGTCGGATTAAATATGAAATGTGTAATAAGGCTCTGAGCATGGCTTCTGGCACACAGTAGGTAGGTACCCTGTGAGCCAGGACTCGAGTCAAGGCACACGGAGTGATATCTGGGGAGTTACTAAAAGCAACTTTGTGGGGACCCCTTTCACTCCCATCTGGGGTCCTCTGGCTCAGAGGACTTAGAATGGCTCCTCACCTTGTGTGGAGGTGAGGGGGTCTGCTTTTGGCCAGAGCTCTGGGGGGCTTTGCAAGGAGAGGTCCCCCAAGTCTTGCACGGGATTTTCCTTTGGTGGCCTGTCAGACTGCAGAGGCTTGACGGCAGCTCCCACAGTACCTGAACAGCTCCTGTCTCCAGCCTTTGGGGCTCTGCTGCGTTCTGTGCTCCTATCCTGTGTCAGCCTGTTCAGGGACCTCAGTTCACCTTGTCACGATCTTAGCCAACGAGGGAGGTTCTACCCTCCACCCCAGATGAGAGATACAGGGTTACCCAGAGCACCTAGGACCCATACTGTGACCATTGCTTGATTCCTGATCCCCTCCCAAAAGAAGTGAAGGGGCTTGGGACCATGGGCCCAGAGTCCCCTCCCAGCCCCTGCCTATCTTCCTGCTCCTCTCCTGGTATACTGCCTGCAAAGGCTCCAGGATATCAGCCCTGAGCCCGATCACCCACAGCAGGATCAGCCTGTAGATCCTGGCTAGCCCTCCAAGCTATGGCCCTCATTCTGAGCCCAAGGTGCCCCCTTTTACCTCCGTGACCTCATTAGTGTCCTGGGGCTGTAGAGTCATACCACACTGGACCACCCTGAACAACAGGAGTGTGTTCTAGCACAATAAGAAGTGGGGGTGTGGCCTGGCCGTCCACCTCTGGGGACTCTAGAGAGGGTCCTGGCTTTGCCTCTGCTGGCTCTGCTCTCATGGGCTCATGGCAGCTTCAGTTTAGTTCCATCTCTGTCTTTACAGAACCTTCTCTAGCCAGGTCTCTGAGTTTTGTAGGGGAGTGGTGGTTTTCTAGGGGGGTTTTTTGTTGTTGTTTATTTTGTTTTCTTTTGTTTTGTTTGCCGTTGTTTCTTGATACTTTTATTTAGTGTGTACAAATGAGTATTTTACCCCCCTTCCCCCAGTGTGTGTGTGTGTGTGTGTGTGTGTGTGTGTGTGTGAGTGTGTGTGTGTGCCTGGTGCGTGTAGAGGCCAGAAAAAGGTGTTGGATCCCCTGGAAGTAGAGTTACAGGTGGTTGTTAGTCACCACGTGGGTGCTGGGAACTGAACCTGGGTCCTCTGCAAGAGGAGTTCAGTGCTCTTGACTGCGGAGTCACCTCTCCAGCTCCCTAGTTTTGTTTTGTTTTTGTTTTTTGAGACGAGGTCCCAACATATCCCAGGTTGACCTGGAATTCACTGTGGAGCCAAAGATGACCTTGAACTTCTGATCCTCCTGCCTCCACCTCTCCAAGTGCTAAGACTGCAGGCATGTGCCACCACACCTAACCCAAGTGTCTTTTGTTTATGAGGCCACCTCAGCCCAGGACCACTTCATCCCTCGACTTCTGGCCCATTGTAGCTAATTTTTTTCCCAGTCAGATTGGAAGCTTTAGCTTTACACCAACACCTGGGTGGGGACAGTGTCCAACCCAATACAGTGACAGTGAGTACATCCCCCAAATTCCCTGCACAATTGTTGCTGTGTCCTAAGATAGTCCACGCACTCAGTCATGTGTTTGTTCATTCATTCACTCATTCCTTCCTTCCTTCATTCCTTCCTTCATTCATTCATCTTCTTGGTATTGGCTGGACCAGGCTGAGATCTTGGTTTAGCAGCAAACAGCCTGCTCAGAGCCAGAGACCCTAGACTGAGTCAGAAAGTAGACAAGGGGACTGTCAGAGGAGGAGGTAATTGCTGGTGGCACTTAGCACTTGGAGGAAGTAGAGCAGGAGACACTGGACTGCTGGCGACCAGGCCTGCCCCTGCTCTCCATGTCTGCTGGGTGTCCAGGGGCCTGGGAAGTTCTCTGAAAGAGGCGTGGCATGCTGCCTTGTCCCCTATCAGCACCTGGAGTCCAGAGCTGTTCCCGGGCACCTGCTGCTGATTTCCCAGAGCTCAAGGGCACAGCAGGCCTCCCCACCTGACTTCCTTCACAGCTCCCCCCCACCGCCCCGCCCCCCCCGCCCCCCCCCCCCCCCCCCCCCCGCCAGGGATGTGCCCTGGCTGTTGTCCCTAGCCTGCCAAGCCCAGAGGCTCCCGACAAACTCCTAGAAGATGTCAGGAATCCACAATAGATCCAAAGTGCTAGGGGAACACATGGGGGACTCCTAGCTTTCTGAGCCGTCCCTCGACCAATGCCTCACCTCTGTCCCCCAGCAGGTGGAAGTCCTGGGCAGGCAGGAGCAGGAGAAAGTACACCCCAAAGTGTGGGACCCCTGCAAAGCAAGGTGTGCACCCCTGCCCAGCCCTCCTCCTCCTCCCAAGTGGGCTGTCCTTCTCCTTGTCAGTAAAGAGAATGAGGACATCAGAGGAAGGAGGTGACCAAGGTACCCCCGACAGCAGTGTCTAGGGTCTGAATGAGGCCCTCCAGGGAGCCCAGTGTCGGGGATGCCTCTGAGTTCCTGTTCTACCCAGAGCAGGGTGAAGCAAGGGTTAGCTTAGAGCTGTCTTTCCAGGGCAGGTGGTCCTAGCTGAGGTGAGAATAAGGAGCAGGAACCGTAGGGAGGAGTTGAATACACTTGATGTAGAGATGAGAAAATTGGGATTCAGAGACCTGCAGGGACCACGTAGGCCCAAAATGTGAGAGGGAACGGAGGCCAGATCCCACCCAGGTTCAACTCTGAAGTCTATTGGAGCCTCCAGCCCATGGGGTCTTTAAGGGCCAGAGGACTGAGCCAAAAGCATCCAGGCTAGGGTCCTAGGGTTCTGGGCCCTCACTCGCCTTGCTCTGCCCTGGGCCCCAGTCTAGGTGTGGTCAGCAGAGCAGTGACCCCCAAAAGTGTCCCTGCCCCAGTTCTCAGCCTGTGGGTGTGGGCTTTCACGTGGCTAGCAGACTCAGCAAATGTGGTTAAATTACCGTTGCTGAGCCGAAGAGATGGCCCCCAGCCTGTCCGGGTGGCTTGGTGTGGTCACAGAATCTGTGATGGGTGGGACAAGTCAGAGAAAGAGGTGTAATCGGGGAGCTGAGACCTAGAGTCCTGCCGTGCTGTCCTTGAAGACAAGGAAGGACCTGGAGCAAAGGACACAGGTGCTTAGAAGGCCCACAAGGTGGAACGTATAGCCTGGAGCCTCCCTAGGAGGCACGTGCTACGCTGGGATTTAGTCCAGTCTGGTGAGTGATGGGTGCCCTGCCTCCCAGGTGTCAGAGCAGATTTGGCTTGCTGTAGGCTGCTAAGTGTCTCTAGCAGTCGAGATACTCACCCCTGGTGGCTCTTCTTCCCTACTTGGGCCTAGGCACTAAGAACTAGGTCTGAGGTGGCGCCATGGCCGCCTGTCAGCCCAGCTTCCAGGTACATTCAGGAGAGCCCCTGGCAAAGGAGGAACAAGCTTCTATCTCCATGTCCTCAGATGCCTCTGGGGGAGTCCAGCGCAGGCCGGGATCTGGGGAAAATGGTGCCCTGTGCGCCTCCCACCCTACCACCCCCCCCCCCCCACTTCTCTGCTGGAATCTCAGCCTCCTGGGTGACATTGTAGAGTCTTCTCAGTGGAACCAGAGCAGCTACAAGTGAGTGTCCAGGAGCCTCAGGACTGGGCTGTCCCTCCTCTGGTGGCAGTCTGCCTCAGGCTGAACTTCTTTCGGCCTCTCCCTGTGCCCACCCAGTGCAGTGATCCAGGCTCCGAGGCTGGGACCTGGCCCGCCTGCACTGGGAGCCTGGTTTTCCAGTGGAGGCTAGAGAGGGGTGGGGCTCTGCACCTGAGGATGTCTTCCCCTGCCCTCTCCCGGAAGTCCCTCCGTGCCTGTGGTTTCCTGGGGACCATCTGCAGATGTCCTAACTGGGCTTGCCACTCTGGCCAGGAGGCTGTTGTTGAGATAGGCGGGGTTTCACTTCTGTGTTTCAGGATGACAGATCATGTGAAGTCCTCTGGCCCTTTCTATCCTCCCTTTCTCCATGCTGACAGGATTTGTTTGTTTGTTTCTGTTTGGTTTTTGGGGGGCTTTGGAAAGCCCACAGAGCCTCAGAGCTAGGGAGAGTCAAAAGGATCAGGGTCTAACCTGTGTACCTGAAACGTGAGGGACAGGAAGACTGAGCCATTGCTTCATCTCAGTTCTGGTCCTGCTGAATAGATGTGTCCCTTGGCCTCATTAAGCCTCAGTGTTTTCTTCTCTAATTGTGGTCTGACTGTCCCCACCCACATGTTGGTGCTTAGAACACCAAAGAGACCACATACAGTGAGTGGCCCCTGGGTTGGATGTGGCCAGGTATCTTGAGTACCCATCTCTAAAGAGGCCTTGTAGTCCCCCGGGATGTAGACGCCATGTTCACTCAGTTCATTTATATGGAAAGGAACACCAAGGTCCGGAAGCCAGAACAGGATGCAAACCCAGGCCTGCTCCTCACTCAGCCCATCCATCAGGCTGGAGTGAGTGCAGGACCCAAGGGGTGGGTGGGGAGCTGGGCAGAGACTCAACCTGGACTGGCCTAGGAGATGATGGTCAACTGCTATGTGGGGGGCTCCAGGGCTGTTGGCTCAGCCATGACAGCCTAGGTTAATGCCTAGGCAGGTTCAGCTCAGGGGCTGCTGAAGCAAGCCCATGGGCCAAACCCAATCCATCACCTGATGTACGAACAATAAAGTTTTATCGGTATACAGTCCCACATTCCTAACTTCAGCAGATAGCTGGGTAGCTGCAGGAGGCTGGGTAGGCCTCAAACCTTTAACAGCTAACCCTATGGCCCTTTAGAGAAAAGTGTTTGCAGCTTCCTGCTTCAGAGAGTTTTAATCAGTAGGGCCTGGACAGGGTCAGTGTCACTGTTGACATAGGAAAGGGCTGTGGGGGCTGGGACCCCAGTGGCTATGGGGCTCCATCATGGGGCTGGAAGTATTGGGGTGTGGAGGCAAAGTTAGGCAGACACAGGGAAAGCAGAGAGGGAAGAGATGCAGAGGGCCCCGAGTATCTGGCCCGGCTGGGAGGATTAAAAGCGTGCAGGAAGGAAGGGAAGGTCTGCCCAGGTTGGACGGCAGTTCCCGCAGGATGCCTGGCCGGTTCCGGTGAGCCAGACTTTGTATCAAGAGTCCAGACCTGGACTTATGGTAGGGCATGGGCACACCCATGGTTTCAGGAGGGGCTGAGTAGGACTGGATGGGACTGGATAGGTGGGAGGAGGCAGGCCCAAAGGGAAGTGAGGGGCCCAGTGCCTCTGGGTGACCACTCTCCTGTCTGCCCACAGCATCCATAACGGCGTGATCGCTGTCTTCCAGCGCAAGGGGCTGCCCGACCAGGAGCTCTTCATCCTCAACGAGGGTGTCCGGTGAGTACAAGCCAGTCCTGTCTGGGAAACCCATCTGTGTGGCTGGGGGTGGGGGGTGGAGGAGGGAAGGTCCACACCCCACCCTCCTGGGGACGCCCTTCTCGGGCCTGCAGGGTGGAACTTAGCGGCTTGAGATAATGTCCACATTCCCTGCCGCCCCGGTGCATTACAGAAGGATATTTATTCTGTCAGAGAGGAAGGGCCCACCTGCTTAATGACCCACTGCCATTCAGGAAGCAGTCCAGCCACGAACACCCCTCATTTCCTGTGACTAGCTGGGAACCAAGTTGTGAGGCAGCTGTGGACGGAGAAACGCACTCAGACGACCGCCGTAAACCAGGCCACGGCCGCTTTGAGAGAGCTTGCATTTGTAGTGCAAGAGGC
The DNA here is from genome assembly GCF_007827085.1 of Peromyscus californicus insignis. Classification (NCBI taxonomy): domain Eukaryota; kingdom Metazoa; phylum Chordata; class Mammalia; order Rodentia; family Cricetidae; genus Peromyscus; species Peromyscus californicus. Next base: position 49,398,280 of record NW_026294503.1, read on the forward strand.
TAGAGGTTCAGCGTGGTCCTGCTGCCTCCCCACGGTCACACAGCTGGTGCAGTGAGGTGTCCCCACTCTGCGCTATTAACCTCCAGCCCTGACCCGGAGCATCCTGTCCCTGGATTCAGAGCGTGTCTGGAAAAGTCAGTGGTGAACCTTTCCCTTGGTAGCGAAGGCAGGGTGTCAATGGGACAGGGGTCAGCGACCCTACACCCAACCTGAAAGGGCCCTTATGTGGGTAAACTGAGGCCCCGGGCACAAAGGGGGCTGGCCAGGGTCAAACCGAACGGAGTAGGGTGCTTCCCCAGGCCCTTACAAGCTTGTTGCTTACTTGTGGTACCCCGTTATTCGAAGTGCATCTGGCCAGCCCAGGGGACCCATTTTCCTAATGAGTTTCTTACAACAAATCTAAACAGTCGGCTGGCTGGCCGGTCTGGGGTGGACCAGTGAAGAGCTCTTGCCTGGCATGTGTGAGGCCCAGATAATGTCACCAGCATCACACACGGGAAAAAAAAAAATCTGCTGGGGGCAGAGGGCAAAAGGGACATCTTTAAATCCACCGAGTAGGTGGAATCCAGCGCTGGGCATCTCTCTTGGCACTTTTGAGTGGCGCTGCCGTCTCCTCTCTAAGATGCCTCCAGCCCTTAGGGGTTACCCTGCTCCCTAGGATGGCTTGGAGGGGTAGAGGTTTAGAGGAACCACCCTGTGTCCCAGCTCCTGACTAGAAAGCGGGTACAAGTCAGGGTGATGGGAGATGCTGGGTTCAGGGCTGTCAGATAAACTTGGGGTGGCTCTTTTTATACCAGCGCAAAGCAAAACGCCAGGAATCCTTCCATAATGGCAATGGGCTCCCTCAGTGAAGCCCATTGCTGTGCTAGCGTGTGCTGAGCACTTGCGGTACCTTGAACCCCTCCACTCACCACAGCCCTCGGGGCCATGCCTTACTGCCTGTATTTTATGGACGGTCACCGGCTGGCAGTTGAGTGGCTTGGTGACTGAGCTAGAACTCAGGTCCCAACTCCAGGGTCCACGGCCATTCAGAAGTGTCCCTTCCCACTCTGGCTCTCCTCCACATTAAATTAACTAGGACTAAGGCTGGGAATGTGGCTCAGAGGTGGAGTGTTTGCTGAGCACACACGACACCTGAGTTCCCACCCCAGTACGTCAGTGGTTCACGCCTGTAATCCTAGCGCTGGAGAGGCAGACACAGAAGGTCAGGAGTTCAAGAGCACTCTCAGCTATATATCGAGTTCAAATCCATCCCAACATATTTGAGACCCTGCCTCAAATGAAAATTAACTGCAGCTGATTGTGCTTCAAATGCGTAGCTGGTCGTTGGCTTTGATCCAGCGAGAGAGTCTATGGATGGAGGAGCCACTGATGGCTTCATACAAAAGTTACCCACCACCATAGTAAGGGCTAGTCGGTGACATAGACGGGTCTGTCAGCTGTATCTAGATAGGGACAGTCACAATTGAAGTCCCCGCCATCTGTATCACTCTTCTCTCCCTTTATATATGTATGTGTGTACACATACTTAAGTACATAGAGCCTCGAGTAGTTTGGTCACATCCACCATGTGAGATAAACGGAGTATGGCTTCATAAACCCAGATAGTAGATCGATCCAGCTGCATGCCTGTGGTGCAGAGTGTAGCCTGCCCGGTGCTCCCCAGACACCAGCAGGTCACTGTCCTCGACGGACCTGCCGCTTGTGCACATGGCTGTGTCAACTTTTATCCAAGTGCAGTTCCTACACCATAAAGTTGCCCTGAAGATGCCCTGGTCAGTGTTGGGTGTGCGTCTGTGGTTGTAGGACTATCCCCAAACTCCCAGTTCATTCTGCATCACTCCAGAAGAGTCCCTCCCCTTTAACAGCCCATTCATTATTCACCCCAGCCTGGCAGGCATGTCCCCTTCCTGTCCCTCTTGACTCCCTCTTCTGGACATTCCATATGAATGGCATTTCATGACAGCATGCGGCCATTCCCTTGGTGCTTCTGTGTCGGAGTTGTGGTAACATTGAGTTTGCTTCCTCTGGTTACCTGTGTGGCCCGTGGCTGTGGCGGAGTCTGGATTTGTGGTAACATTGAGTTTGCTTCCTCTGGTTACCTGTGTGGCCCGTGGCTATGGTGGAGCCTGGATTTGTGGTATCATTGAGTTTGCTTCATTGGTGACCTGTGTGGCCCGTGGCTGTGGCACACCTTTAATTCCAGTCAAAGCTACACAGAGAAACCCTATCTTGGAAAAAAGAAAAAAAGGGTGGATCTGATGATCTCTACAACCTAGACTAGCATTGAACTTGAGATCCTCCTGCCTCAGCCTCCTGAGTGCCAGGATTGTGGATGTGTACCCAGGTTCTTTGTTCAAGATTTTACAAGGATGTGTGATACTGTTTTCCTTAGCGTATGTCTGGATCTGCTGGGTGCCAGGGTTTTAGTTTGGGGGAGCTCCCTGCTTCCCAGAGTGTGAGCAGTGAGGTGAGTCCCAGCTTCTCACTGCATTTCTTTCTGGTTGAGATTCTCACAGCACTGGGGGTGCCACAGTGGCTCCTTCTGGCTGTGGTTGGCATTTCTTGGTGACTAATGGTGTCGGGCATCTTCTTGAGGCTCGCTGGCTGCTTGTGCATCTTCTTTGGAGAAGCATTGCTTTGCATCCTTGGCCACATGTCACAGAGCTGTCTTTGCTGTGAGTTTCTCGCTCTAGCAGGTGTGTCAAGCCTGCAGCCCTCAGGCCACATGCATCTCTGGATAGCTATGAATGCAGCCCAGCACATTCATGATGCTACTGCCTCCATAGCACATGGTGAAGTCTAAACCCTTGCTGGGCTCTACCTTCAATCTTTTCTCCGAATCCCATCTCCCTTCCCCTTTTTCCTTGACTTTCTTCAGAGCACAGAGGGTTTACTGTTGAGGAAAGCTTTTTGTAGCAGTCCTCCTGCCTCTGCCTACCCCGAGTGCTAGCGTTACAGCTGGCACCACCATGCCTGGCCAGGTTGCCTTTTTTTTTTTTTTTTTTTTTTTAAAGATTTATTTATTTATTTTGTATACAGCATGTATGACTACAAGTCAGAAGAGGGCACCAGATCTCATTACAGATGGTTGTGAGCCACGATGTGGTTGCTGGGAATTGAACTCAGGACCTCTGGAAGAGCAGTCAGTGCTCTTAACCTCTGAGCCATCTCTCCAGCCCCCAGGTTGCCTTTTTAATCCACAAGACCAGGGAGTCAATTTTGGGTCCCTGGTCCTGACTCTGACCACATTTTCATGCCTTCCGTATTTCAGTTTCTCCTCCTGAAGACTTGATCGCTGTGAGTTTAAGACCAGCCTAGGCCCCATAGTGAGTTGGAGGCCAGCCTGAGCTACCTAGCAAGACCCTGTCTAAAATGAATGGAGGAACATTCCGGAGTGGCTCTGCAGCCTGGCTTGTCCAGAGCCTCTCACTTGGAACACAACCATTGTTTTTCATGCTCCGTACAAGAGTCAGTAAATTCCCCGAGTCGGCGCTTTGTGTCAGTTTGGACCCACAGGAGACTGTGTTCTGAGCATGTCCAAGGTGGGCCCACCCGTGCTGTTGTGCTCATTAGATGGAGTGGGTGCATTTTTGGCTTTTTTGAGACACAGGATCTCTTGTAGCCCAGGCTGGCCTACAAACTCGATAGATAGCCAAGGATGACCACAGTGTCCCGGCAGATGTGTACCTCTGCACCCAGTTGTGCGAGTATGTTCTGGATGTGGGCATTTTCAGCTTCCTGTGCATGTGTGGGAGGGCTTGCTTTCACGTCTGCTGGTCACTTCCTCTTTCTGTTATGTTTTTGTGTTTGTGTTTGGAGTTTTCGCCCTCCAGTGTTTCCAGTTCCTGTGTGGCTGGTCCTTATTGCTGTTGTTCGCATTTCTGAGGGCTGAGCCTTGGACATGCCAGGAGTCACCTTTCCAGCACCTGGCTTGTCTGTTTTTATAAAGTGTCTTGTGGGGGTTGTTCCTGGGAGACTAGGAGTTGATGGAGCCACGTGCTGGGTTGAGTGTGAACTGGAGGACAGATGATCTATAAGACCAAAGACAGAGCAGCTTTGAAGAAAGTGCCACACTCAGCCACCCATCAGGATGGGGAGGAGCTTATACTGTAATCACTTGCTGTGGCCACTGGAAGAGGACCATGCTGTTGGGGATGGTGTTTAAGCCTGAGTAACTAGGGTTGGTGTGTATCGGAACCATGATGGGCGAGGGCTGCCTGTAACCCAGGACTGGTTACATCAGCGGTCAGCAAAGGTAGGACCCCTGCTGGGTTTGGCTCAGCACATGAAGACTGTGCATGTCAGTGACTGCAGCGGTTTCCTTCCCGGTGCTGTGATTAAATGCTGTGACCAGAAACAACTAACGGAAGGAAGAGTTATTGGGCTTACACTCTAGAAGGATAAGAGACCGTCATGGTGGGCAGTCATCAAGGGGTGGCCCTGGCCGCGGGAGCAGGGAGCCGAGAGCTCCCATCTCCAAACCTAAGCTTCAAGCAGAGAATAAACAGGAAGTGGGGTCTGCCCCCAGCGACTTAATTCCTCTATCAAGGCTCCACCTCCAAAAGGTTCCACAAGCTCCTCAAACAGCGTCACCATCTGGGGACCCTAGTGCTCAAGGATCCGGAGCCCATGGGGGACATTCTCGTTCAAACCTTCACCGTAGCCATATTTTCTCAGCATGGGATCCGGGCGGAAAACGACTGCCCTGGAGACGAGCAGCACTGTTCACAGCAGAGATTCCTGTGTTGATCTGACATGGGTTGTGTGGCCTGGGGACAGCAGCTGACCTCTCTCAGCTGCTCCTGCCTCAGCTGTATACTGGAGCCCCAGTCAGTGCCTGCCTGCCGCTGGCTCTGTGAAGACTCGGAATAGAGGGAAAGCCGCTTGGGAAAGCAGGGCTTTGGGAGTCAGGCAGGTAGAAGATAGAAGAGCCCAGTGTTGCGGGGTCAGGCCTGCAGGTGTCTGAGGAAGTAGAAGATGTCATGGTCCCACTGGGACCCTCAGGCTTCTCTTCTGTGGGATGGTTAGAGGAAATACATGATGAGCTAGCTGCTCTGTGGGTCACAGAGGGAAATGTTCTCTTGGGCCGCTTGTGTTGCTGTGTCGAGCAGGTGGGTCCCTGGCTGCCCGTATGACTCCAGCCCTCACCAGCACCTGTGATCTCAACTCATTCTCATCTCTCCTCCCCAACAGGCAGCTGCTGAAGACAGAGCTGGGGTCCTTCTTCACTGAGTACCTGCAGGTGTGTGGGCCTTGCCACGGAGGAAGGCTTGGTCTGTCTCTCAAAGGATGTCACTCTATCATATGACCTGTGACAGCCCAAGCAGGCTCAAGGCTTGCTTCTCAGGGTGCACGGGGTTTTGATTGTGTGACAGAAGGGTGGGTCTCATGTTGGCTGCTTGTTGGTGGATTCCTGGGGGTCCTGGGGGCCAGGCCACCTGGGATAGCTGCAGGCCGGTGATGGCACCTCTGTTCGCTTTCAGAACCAGCTGCTCACAAAGGGCATGGTGATCCTTCGTGACAAGATACGATTTTACGAGGGTGAGTCTGGGGGCTGAATGTAGCCAGCCTGGCTGCGTCCTGGTTCTGGTTGATGTTCTGGGACAGAGGCATGGCAGGTGCTCGGAGGGAGGGGGCGTTCTCTAGTTAAGATGGCTGAAAAGGAAAGACACAGCCTTGAGCAACAAGAAAAAGAGGGGACCTTGGGGAGAGTCTGTCCCCCATACTTGGGAGCCCAGAAAGGCTGTGCAACCCCAGGGAGAGGCCCTCTGCTTCACCTCACTACCCACAGGAACGGTGCCCCTCTGCTTTGCACCACCGTGACGATGCCAACGCTTTAAAAGGGTACCCTGGTTTCATCTCGGTCGCTGTGATAAAAACCCTACAAAAAGCAACTTGGGGGTGAAAAGGTTTATTTAGCTTATAATTCCGGGGTGTAGGCCCTCATGGCAGGGGCACCACACAGGCACAGTCACAGTCAAGATCAGAGAGAGATGAACACGTGCACGCCGCTGTCTGCTGTGCTCAGCTCTCTCTTACACAGCCTAGGACCCCCTGCCTAGGAATCGGTGCCACCCACCAGAGGGCTGGGTCTTCCAAGATCAATTGGCGATCAAGGCAGTGCCCCGCAGAGAGACCCATAAGCCAACCTGATCCAGATCATTTCTGACTGAGTCTCCTGCTGTGTGGTTGGGGGCTGTGCCAAGTCGGCAGAGCCAACCGTCACAGAGGGACAGGGTTTATTTTGACTCACAGTGTCAGAGGTCCAGGGACAGTCCCCGTGGGTAGTGAGATGAAGCGGAGGGGCACCGTCCCTGTGGGTGGTGACCTCATCACGTTTGAGCCCGAGATGAGGCCAGCGTCACGTCAGAGCGTGTGGCTTAGCATAGCTCTTCACCAGGACCAGCCTCTGTGGCCAGGAAGCAGAGAGACAGGAAGAGACCAGAGGCCAAGCGTACCTTCCCTGGCCTCCCCTGCAGTGCATCAGTTAGGTTTCTCGTTGCCATGGCAAAACCAGCTTGAGGAAGGGGATTCGGAGCCTGCAGCCCATCATGATGGGGAAAGCCTGCTGGCAGGAGCATGAGGAGCTAGGTCACATGGCACCCACAGCCAGGAAGCAGAGAGGTGAATGCTAATGCTCAGCTCACATTCTCCTTTTGACTCGGTCCAGGACCCCAACGTCTGGATTGGGCTGACTACATTGAGGGCAGGTCTTCTCACCTCAGTTAACCCAGCCTGGAGACTCCCTCATAGACATACCCAGGGCGGATAGATCCCCTGTTCTGAAGCCTGTTGAACTGACAGCCAGTACGAACCATCACACATGCCACCCACTTCCTCCCACCAAGCCCCACCTCCTAAGGGGCACATTTAACTCTGAACTAGTCAGTGAGTCCATCCTGTGATGAAGCCAGAGCCCTCATGATCCAGTTACCGCCACAGCGCTCCTGGCTACGGACCACACCATCAACACATGAGCTATTTCAGGGCCTACCTTATATCCAGACCATAACAGGAACCCCATCCCATTGTCTGACAGTTACCATGTTGAGTCTGTGAATATCCAAAGACCAGAGAAGTAGATGATGACAAAGGTCATTGTCCCCACACAGGGACAACAGAGACAGTAGGCAGTTGGTCCACAGCCACACGACAGGGAAAGGACTGAAGCAGAATTCAAGCCTTGGTGCGATGTCAGGGCACCCCTAGTCCTTTCTCGGGCTCCACAGTCCCAGCTAGCCTCCCTGCTTGGCTCAACCTGCATCATAGGGCAGAGGGCTTTGACCTCCTGGTCCCAGCACTCAAGGCCCCTGGCATCTGATAGTCTTGGGGGTCCCAGGAGGAGCTTGGCATTATATATAGTATGGCTAGTGTCCAGAAGACTTGGTATATACAGATTCTCCTTTGCAAATTCCTGCTGTGTGCCAGGCTCTGTGCTGACTTTGGTAAGCACATTTGGTGAGCAGCATTTACTGGGTCCTAGACTGGCTTCAGGATGTGAGCATTTTATAGGCACCTACTTTCTGTATACTAGTACCTATGCTGGCTTCAGGATTTGAGTGTTCTGTATAAGTACCTACTATGGCCGGCTGGTGGTGGCGCACACCTTGAGGCAGAGGCAGGCAGATCTCTGAGTTCAAGGCCACAGTGAATGAATTCACTGTTCTACATAATGAATTCCAGGACTACATAATGAATTCCAGGACAGCCAGAACTACCTAGAGAAACCCTGTCTCAGAAACCAAACCAAAACAAAACAAAAAACCCATAAGAATAAAGAAGAGAGACAGGACAAAGGAAGGAAGGAAGACAAAGAAAAAAGCGTTTACTGTGGCCTGGCTCTGTGCTGGCTGGCTGTGGGCTTTGTACACGTTTGTTGAGCGTCTCCCATGGGCCACGCACCCGGCGTGTTCTCCACTAGGTTATGTCCTGGTTGGTTTGCTTCTGCTGACTGGGCGGGCGCCCCAGCAAGCCCTGGGAAGGAGCCGCAAACGCTTAGTCCTGTTAGGGTTGCACTGGATACATGGCAGCTCAGGTACAGAGCAGACGGCTGGCTTTCGGTGGCCCACTCAAGTCACTCACGGCTCCAGGTCCCTCCTCCAAGTGCTGGGCCCTGGGCACATGGCTGTCAGCCCGCTTCAGAGATCGGGGGGGGGCTGAGGCCCGGAGTCCTGCTTCACTCCAAGGGACTCCCTGTTCCCTGCCATCTTCCTACATGTGTCAGTCAGATAAGGCAGGCCAAGGCAAGAATGAGAGAGCCTGAAAACAGTGGGTGTGGGCAGGAGGTTCAAGGCAGCCAGGGTCCAGGGGGCTTCCCCGGGGGGAGGCAGTAGGCAAGCCTAGGATGGCGCTGTGAATGTTTGGCACCTGAGGAAGAGGCCTCCCACACCCTCCTGACCCGCCTGACTCAGCACATTCCCTGAGGTGCCTGTGCCTCCCACCAACGCAGCCCAGGGGAGCCAGGTCCTGGGAGAAGGGCAGCTTTGTGAGGCCTGTGGAGCCTCATGACTGTGACTCAGGGCCTCCCAGGGAAAGAGGAGAGGACAGTACTGTCCAACTTCTAGGCCCAGGGAAAGCGGCAAGCTCCAGGCATCCGTGAATACACCGTGAATATCACATATTGCAGCCGCCCTGCCCTCAGGGCCCCTTTCTTAACCACTGGAGCAAAGAAGGAGCTGTGTCCAAGCCAGGGCTCCAGGGAGTCTCCCTCAACCTGGAGATGGAAAAGATACAGGCCCTACCCTGCAGGAACTCACAAGTGAGGACTGAGACATAAACCAGATGTCCACAGGCCAGTGTGATGAATGTCAGGTGAAGGGAAACCGGGGAAGGAAGGGTGACTCCATCCTCACACACAGGGAAAGCTGGGCAGAGCTGGGTTGCAGCCCCTGGATATGGCCTCCAAGTGTGGTCTGCTCGGGAGCTTATCCATCCCTTTCAGCCACACCGCTGCCCTGTGGGCCAGCCACACCGCTGCCCTGTGGGCCAGCCACACCGCTGCCCTGTGGGCCAGCCATCACAGCCTCCCTCCACCTCATGAAGTTCATCCCCTTGAGACTGCTCCCTGAAGCTAGCCATGCCCTCAGCCCATAACTGCTAGAGGGGACACGTGGAAGCAGGTGGTAGCCTCCAGAAGGCAGTCCAAGCCTGGGTACCTGTCCCCTCTCTGCAGCCTCTAGGGAGGCCTCAGTCATCATCTCCCAAACTGGGTGATTCCTGGAGTCGGCAGCCAGCTGGAGCAAGAGTACTCTGCAGGGGAATAGCCTGGCACCTCACGAAAGCTTCCCAGCTCAGCACCCAGGCGGCCACAGGGGTCTGTGGCTGTTGAGGCTGGGGTCTGTATCTTCTCACCCAGGAGCCAAACTGAGTGTAGTTGATGTGACTGTGCACAGCACTCTCTCCTCTATCCCTGCCTGCCTGCCTGCCTGAGCCCATGCCTCAGCCCCAGCTATACAACATCAGCTCCCACCTCCATCATTCCTCTGTGGTCACTGGAGCCTTCCCTGTGTGCCTGTGGACTGGAGCCGTACCCGCCTGCCTCTCTTCTGTTGGTTCTTACCACGCTGGGGCCGAAGAAGGGAGAGCCTAACCGCCCGGTGAAAGCCGTCCTGGAGCCTCAGCCTGGCCCTTCACCAAAGCGTTCTGCTCCACCTCTGCCTGGGGCCCAGGCAGGGTACACACACTCACTGGCTGTGTCATCCCAGCAGCAAACACAGGGTACCTTGTCATCGATCCCTGGGGACTTCTTCTGTCCCTAGGATAAGTCCCCATTAGGTGCCACTAGGTCTGTCTGGAAGAACTTTGTAGGGCTCCGCCACAGCCACAGAGCACGGCTTCACCTTTCGTGTCTGAGTTTAGCCTCTGCTGACCCCACTCCCCAGCACACAGCCCAGTCCGCAGTCCCAGGCGAGAACCCAGCCAGGGGCCAGGCTATCCTTCCGGGTCTCTGACAGCACACAGCTCCAGCTGGGGCCTGGATTCTGTGTTTTACAACATCTGCTTTCTGTGGTGTGTCCGCCCTGTGGGCTGGAGGACGACCTTCACTTGGTGGCACACTGCCCTGGCCGGCGCCCAGGGCCACCCCACAGCCAGCCAGGACTGAACAGCCTTTCTTCCTGTATGATGGCAGGAACTGAAGGGACTTTGTGTTCAGGCAGGGCTCCGAGGGGCTGTGAGCATCCGCCTGCCCCGGGCATTCCTGCGGCCTCCTTGCCCCTGGAGCCAGGTGTGGGCCACCCGGGAATGTTAGAGCTGTCCGCCAGCAGGCAGCCCTGGGCGGCCACACACAGAGGCCAGCCTGCTCCTGGGGCTAGCTCTCTGTGCCCCCCTAACATCTTAACTCTGTATGGACCTGGGGCTTTCCATGAGGGAAAGTTCCACAAGTACTGGAAAACTGGGCGAAGACCTTCACAGGCTTCCTGGTTCCCATAGAAACCTGGAGACAGGCAGGCTGGCCCGCAATCAAGGACCCTTTTCCCTCCCTGCTCAGACCCACATGGCAGCAGAGGCCAATGGGACACATGCTGGGCCTGTTCACTCCTAGACCCATCTCTGCTGTCTACCCTGGTGACAGATTCCTAAGTCAGCAAGCCACAGAGTCATCTTGGGGCACCTAACTGCCCCATTCCCCAAGGGCTACCCACCTGACAGGTGATGCCACTCTGCCTGAGGCCGGCTGAGTTCCTACAGCTTGTCCAAACTCCAGTTCCCCACACAGCTGCTTTTGGTAGAGATGGGGAAGGGGTGGGTGCCCCATGCCCAACATATATCCATCTGGGAAGCCAGCTTAGACACCAGACAACTCCAGGAAGTCCTCCCTGCCAATCCTCTGCCCCATCTCCCACAAGTATCTGTATCCTGTATTCTGTATCCTGCTTCCCTGCCGCATAGTAAGGGGTGTCTGGTGCCACTGGGGACTTGACTGTCCCCAGTGCCCAAGATCGGGCCTGTCCCAATTAGGAGTTCTCTAAGTGGATGGATGGATGGGGAAGAGACAGATTGGTGAATGGGTCTGTGCCCAGCGCCTGTGCATACTCAAGGCAGGACAGGAGTCAGCCGCCAGGATTCACCATCACCTGGGCTGAGCATCTTCATGGCTTCGTCTCACTTTGTCCCATCTGCTCTAGATTGTAGGCCGTGTCATGAACACACTTCACAGGGGCTCAGGGTGGCAGAGAGCCGCCCTGTGCTGGGACAGGTGAGGCCTCTGCGGGGCCTCAGGGACCTCCCACTCTTGCTTAGCTCCTTGTCCTGAGTGTGTCTGCTGGTGTGTTCAGGACATGCCACCGTGATGGCTTCTCTTGCCCACAGGACAGAAGCTGCTAGACTCGCTGGCGGAGACCTGGGATTTCTTCTTCAGTGACGTGCTACCCACGCTGCAGGCCATCTTCTACCCCGTGCAGGTATATGGCTGGGTGCATGGGAGTGAGGGGAGTCCCAGTTGTCCAAGATACACTGTGGGGTCCTGGGATGGCTCCAGGAAGGAGGACTCCAGGCCTGGTGCCCCCTCTGCATTGATCCTGGCTGTCCCTTACAGGCCTGGCATGCTTGTGACTCCTCAAGGTCCGTAAGGCCTGGACTAGGGAAGCCTAGTGGTGGAGCGAGGCTCTGCATGATAGAGAAAGCCCTACTAGGGGAGGCCTCAGGGAATCTTAGATCTTTGTGGCAGGGTTCGTGTGGGAGAGAGAATGGGGAAAGGGCTGGGTGTCACTGGGCCTGTTCCCACATCCCACCCCTGACCCGGGATAGAGAGATAAAACTGCGTGATCGCCGTGGGGCAAGCATGCCTCTTCCCGTGTCCACAGGGCAAGGAGCCGTCAGTGCGCCAGCTTGCCCTGCTGCATTTCCGGAACACCATCACCCTTAGCGTGAAGCTGGAGGACGCGCTGGCCCGCTCCCACGCTCGTGTCCCCCCTGCCATCGCACAGATGCTGCTGGTACTGCAGGTGGGTCGAGGGTTTGGGGACCCAAGACTCTGAGATTGGGAAATGACAGAGACCGACTCTTGGGCAGGGAATGGGCAAGTGAGGCTTTGGGGCCGGGATGTGAACCAGACCAGAATTACTTATTGATGGCAGCAGCTGGCTGTATGTTCCATCAGTTACCAGGGCTGCACACACACACGCACACGCACGCACACGCACACGCACACGCACACACACACAAACTGGTTCCAGATACTTGGTACAGATGGACTCGGTCAACAGGGCTAGGAGAAGAGACAGCGGCCAGCAAGTATGGCTGGAGTAAAGGGGCCTGCCCCAGGACAGAGGACTGCCAACAGCACGTGTCCTCCATCTGGCACATCCCCTTACAGTTGCCAGCTCACCTTACTGAGTTCTCACAGCTTGACATCCTTACAGGACTTTAGAGGTATCACCAACTGCCCCCCATTTTACTAACAGGGAAACATTTTACTGTTCATGGGAGTACGACCTCACTTGGATTCTCATAGGCACCAAAAGCCTTGTTGTAATGAGCCCCCCAGACCTGTGGAATCCTCTTAAAATTAGGGTTTGTGGGGTTGGGCTTAGGGGCAGAAGGAAATGATAAAGATTTCAGAGCAAGGAACAGGCTGTAGTTTCCAGGGTTTCCAGGGTTTCCAGGGACCAGGGTTTTCAGCTGCCCTGGGTTGGAGGCTGTGGTCACCTTGGAATGAAGCCAAGTGCAAGTCTTTGGGTGGGATTTCCGTAGACTGGATCCAGCCTGGCAGGGTGTGAAGGGAATTGGGAGCAATGGAAGATCAGGTCTCTGATCCTGGGATCTGAGATTCCATTGAAGGAGGCAACCAATGCCCAGAGCGGTGCTGCCCCCTGCTGGCTGCTGTGGTTCTACATCCCAGCATAGCCTCTATACCACAGAGGCTTCCGTTGTTCCGCCTGCCACCTCTCCCCAGCCTGAGTGACCTTGCCCTGAGGTTTCTGTGAACTTGTCCCCTGATCTCACCTTGGCCCCCCAGGTGAACCTGGCCCTCACTGTTTCAAGTCTTAAGTTCCCCTGAGGTGTGTTGAGGGTCTGCTGTGTATCCCGGCCTCACCCCCAGAATCACAGCTCCTGCTGGGGGTCCGAGGGGTGGGGTGCCAGTCACACTAACGGCCGTGTGTGAGTCTCACTTGCACCGTAGGCAGGGGAGATGTGACTTCATAGAATTCACAGAAATGTATGGTCGGGTGGCTCACATCTGCAATCCCAGCTCTCGGGAGTCAGAGGCAGGGGGATCTCATGGTCAAGGCAGCCTAGAATACATAATGAGACCTGATCTCAAAAAGAATATGGGCTGGGGACCTGTCTCACCCTATGAGCAGCCTTTCCTGCCTGGACCCCACCCTCCCCACCCCCTAGGCGTGAGCAGTGAATGAGTGTAGGACCTCCGGTGATAAGCTTGGTACTCCTGGGTCAAGCCAGCTGTCTCTCAAAGGACCACCCAGGACCCCCAGGACACCGGTGCCTGTGACTTCAGTGTCTATCATCTATGTGACTATAGGGTGCCCAGCTAGGAAGGAGACTGCAGCAGCATCCTCCTGCCTGGGGTAGATGGGGCAGAGACAAGCTGCTGCGGGACCAGGGTGTGTGACTCCCCACTCTCTTGCAGGGAGTCCATGAGTCTAGGGGTGTGACCGAGGACTACCTGCGCCTGGAGACACTGATCCAGAAGGTGGTGTCACCGTACCTGGGCACCTACGGCCTCTACTCCAGCGAAGGGTCCTGCACCCATTCCTGCATTCTTGGTGGGTGCTGCCTGGGGCTGGGGCTGGAGCGATACGATAGTGTGGGCAAAACCAGGAGACCAGCTACAGCCTGTCTGTCCTGTGCGCCTGCCTGGCCCTGCTGTGTGCACCCCTGGACCCCCAGGGCAGAGGGTGTTGGAGGGTAGCAGGTAACCCCTGGAACAGCAATGGCTCTCCACAGAGACCCACCATGCGGGGAGCCTCCCGCATCCCCTAGATGTCACGTCTGTACTGGCTCAGGGAGGGGTGAGGTAAAAGGAGGCCCTATAGAGTCTGGTGGGTCCCTCGGAGGCCAGCCATGTCATCCCTTGTTCAGTGGTATCTGGGCACCTTCTGCATCCCAGCCCAGAGACCAAGCCACACCCCTTCTTCGTAATTCTGGTCTAGCAGGGAAGACGTTGTCAGTGAGTCCCCATGGTGACCACGGGGTTGCAGGAGGGGATACAGACTAGATCGCAGGAACAGACAAGATGGGGTCACCTGGAAGGCTCCCCATCATCTGGGTTGCCCTGGTATTAGGTGTGCCTCAGCTCAGGCAAGTTCGAGCTGGAGAGCTTTGCCTCTCCCAGGACCTATTTGTCTGTAGACAGCAGGATACCTGGCAGTCAAGAAGGCAACCCCTCCTGATCCAGAGAGGCTCCCTCACAGAGCCTGCTGCACTCAGGAGTGCCACCCCATGGTTACTGTGGGGCATTGCAGGGTCCTGCTTGGGAGCCTTACTCCGACATGGCCTAGGGAAGACTGGTCCCTAAGATCCATAGGCTTCCGTGGGTGAGGAAAGGGAGACGTGGATGTATGCCTGTCATGGGGTCATTCACGGGTAACTGACAGCTTGCAGATTTGAACCTGGGCAGCTGAGGCCTTCACTGCCTGTTCAGGCCAAGGCTGGGAATGTTAGTTAAAGTCCTCTAGCTAGGGCAGGAGGCTTGAACCCAGGGGCTGGTGAGGCTGATCCAGAACTAGCGGCCACTGAGCCTTTTACTGGCTGGCCCATCTGTGGGTTAGACACCTGATGAGGAGCCTCTGCCCAGAGGTGGGACTTCGGACATGCAGGGAACACGTGGGTCAGCAGCCACCGTCCTGGTGTCTATGACTGTGTCTTTTCCTGCAGAGAAACGGCTCCTGCGCCGCTCCCGCTCCGGGGATGTCCTAGCCAAGAACCCGGTGGTGCGATCCAAAAGCTACAACACGCCCCTGCTCAATCCCGTGGCTGAGCATGAAGCTGAGGGTACAGCGGCCGGTGGTACAAGCATCCGCAGGCACTCAGTCTCCGAGATGACATCTTGTCCTGAGCCCCAGGGCTTTGTGGACACACCTGGTCAGGGCCCCTCGGGGACCTTCAGGTCCTCTCCGACACCCCACTCAGGGCCTTGCCCCAGCAGACTATACCCCCCTGCCCATTCTTCCGAGCAGGGCCCAGCCCACGGCTCCCCACCCACCTCCAGCCCTGAGACACTGGTGGACCAGATCCTGGAGTCGGTGGACTCAGACTCCGAGGGAATATTCATTGACTTTGGGCGGGGTAGTCGCTCCAGTGTGTCTGACTTTGATGCAACCGGAAGCCGACCGAGGGTTGTGTGATGACCTGAGGTTAGTTCTTGTTTTTACTGGCCCGTGTGTGTGTGTGTGTGTGTGTGTGTGTGTGTGTGTGTGTGTGTGTGTATGTGTGCGCGCATGTCTGTATATGTGTGCGTGAGAGACTTGTTACTCTTTCCGAATCTCGCCAGCCCCCTTGTCACACTGCCTTGGTCACTTGTTACTCCCAGTCTGTTGGAAAACCTATCCACTTCCCATGCTCACCCCAGGTCTGATTGGGACATCCCGTTGGCACCACCCAGATACTCAGCCACCTCGAGGATGTGGTCACCATGTGCCCTCCTGCCTGCCCCACCCTTGGTGCCCACACCTACCCAGGAAAATGTGAAGCCAGTGGGTTCTGCCTGTGCCAGCCCAGCTTGGCCCCCACAGTGACGGGACTCACGCCACAGCCAGACCTGCCTCCCTCTGCCCTGGGTGGCCACGAAACAGGAAGGCATGAAATAAAGTTACAGCTCCAGGCTCCTGTCTTGCCCCTGGTGTCCTTCTGGGACCCCCACCTCATGGAACTTCTCCCTCCTGCCAGGGGCACATTCCCAAGCTGAGGCCATGGCTACCTGCCCATTGTCCAATCTTCCACTGTTTTCAGGGCAGTGTTGCTATGTTGTCTTGATGGAAGGGTCCAGAAAGTATATAAGGTGGCCTGAAACCTTAATGGATGATGCTTAGGTCCAAGACAGGAACTACTGTGGATCCCTGGTCCAAGCCCCCAAGCATTGACTGGGAGGGACCCACTGCAGCCAGGGAGGGAAGGGGGTCACATGAGAGCTACAGATCTTGCCCTTTGTTTGGTGGGGATTGCTAAAGACCCTTCTAGCATGGTGGGACAGGCAGCCCAGCCCTCCCATCTGCCCTAGGAGTGGTTCTCTACCTCTGGAGAGGTTTACCCAGAGTCTGAGGGTGGTGTTAGGACCTCCCAGGTCTGCAAATGGGCTGGTTCCACTGCCTGGGAAATGGGCATAAGTGTTCTTGAGTGCTGGCAGGATTGCTGCAGGCTTGCACCAGCCCAGCGGCTTAGCCTGACAAGCCATGCCTGGAGTAGGCCTCTGTCTGTCCCATGGAGATCCTCTTTAGAGAGCCAGGGAGAGTCTGGTCCTTCTTGATCACATGCTGACCCCTGCCCCAGACCCTTCAAAGCACTCAGGTCTTGATTGTCTTCTGGGAATAACAAGCGAATAACAGACCCAGGAGCAGAGTGACCAGATCTGACCAGAAAATAGGATAGGAAGCAGCGACTTCACGCTTGAACTGCAGGCCTTGTGGGTCCAGGGGATCTGCTGGAGATGTTAGGACAGAAGGTCCCCTGCCTCCCAGGGTGGGAGAAACAGCCTGTTCCCACCTGGGGTGGCCTGCTTGAATTACTGTGCTGCCTGTGGTCAGGGCACATGCTGAACTCACAAGGTGTCTTAGTCAGGATCACTATTGCTGTGATGAAGCCAGACTCAAAAGCAGCTTGGGGAGGAAAGAGTTCATTGTTTTGGCTTACGTATCCAGACTCACAGTCCACTGAAGGGAGGTGTGAGGCACGAGCTTGGAAGCAGGAGCTGATGCAGAGGCCATGGGAGATTCCTGCTGGCTCTTCATGGCTTCTTCGGCCTGTTTTCTTTTGTTGTTGTTTTGTTTTGAGACAGGGTCTCTACATAGCCCTGGCTGTCCTGGAACTATGTAGACCAGGCTGGCCTCCAACTCACAGAGATCCACCTGTCTGATTCCTGGGTGCTAGGATTAAAGGCCTGGACCACCACCACCACCAGCTCAGCCTGTTTTCTTATAGAACCCAGGACCACCACCCAGGGGTAGCCCCTCCCACAACGGATTGTGCCCTCCCCCATCAATCACCAAATAAGAAAATACCTTACAGGCTTGCCTGCGGCTGGATCTTATGGAAACATTTTCCCAATTGAGGTTCCCTCCTCAGATGACTAGCCTGTGTCAAGTTGACGTAAAACTAGCCAGCACACAGGGCTTTGGAAAAGTGACCTCCGGGGACCCAGGGGAACAAGAGCCGTCCCAGTCTTAAGACAGGCAGGGCATCGGGCTGGAACCTGAATCGAATCCCTGGCTAGAAGCTGGCCGGGTTGCTGCGGGCTCTCAGGGAAGTGAGGTAGGCTTGGGACCTGGCTCAGCTGTGCCACCCTCCCTCCCTCAGCACCAGCAAAGTTTCCTCTCCAACCCTCACTTCTCTGGAACCCCTTTGAGAGGTGGAAGTGGAATTATGGGCAGAGGCTTCGACTGTGTGTGGGGGGGGAATTCTACTGTAAGCAAAGCGAACAATCATAGCCAGTTAGATTAGGATTCTCTAGAGGAACAGAACTGATGGACTATACATAAGAAGTAGGCTCGCCGGGTGGTGGTGGCGCACGCCTTTAATCCCAGCACTCGGGAGGCAGAGGCAGGCGGATCTCTGTGAGTTCGAGGCCAGCCTGGTCTACAGCGCGAGATCCAGGAAAGGCGCAAAGCTACACAGAGAAACCCTGTCTCGAAAAAACCAAAAAAAAAAAAAAAAGAAGTAGGCGCTAATGCCAGGGAAGGAATGGACTCTTCAGCAAGAGTGAGAGCAAACAGGCAAAGAGATCGAGCTTCCTTCCGCCACACCCTTTATATAGGCAACTACCGGACAGTGGACCCAGATTAAAGGTGGGTCTTCCCACCTCAAAGGTCCAGATTAAAAGTGGGGCTTCCCACTTCAAATGATTTAATTAAGAAAGAAACTCCCTCACAGGTGTGCCCAACCGCTTGGTTTTAATTGACTCCAGATGTAGTCAAGCTGACAACCGAGAATAGCCATCGCACCAGGATGCGCCCACATACGAACATATTGCTAGCGTGTCCCTCCCACTCCCTGGGAGAGCCCTGAGCCAGGGGGCCCAAGTTCCTAGCTGAAACATCATGGGTTCGTGGTGTGTAGTCCCCCACTCCAGACAGCTCAGTCGCTCTTCCACTGAGCCCCCAGGTCTGTTCCAGTGCCAGCCCTGTGTCGTGCTAATTAGTTACTACTAAATCAGCATGGGGCCCCAGGGGAAGCCCCAGTGGGGGACTCTCGGTGTCCTAGGCTGGTTCCGTTGGTTCCCTGGGTCCACCTGCCTCCCTCTGCAGACCTGCACGTGTGTTTCTGCCACCCATGGGTTGCATGGAAGGCAGATGTTTGTCACAAATGACAAGCCCTACTAACTGATAAGAAGTTCAGCCCACAGGGAGAACATGAAAAAGGCCCATGCACTTCTGACTGTCATAGGTTGGGACACCAGGCCCTGCCTGTTGGCCATCAGCTCTGAGCCTCAGTTCACTCTCTTGAGGGGAGGGATGGGGATATAGGGAGCACACAGAAAACAGCTCTTGGGAATTTTTTTTTTTTATGTTGAGTGGGGTGTGATGGCATTTTCCTTTAGTCCCAGTACTTGGGAGGCCAAGGCAGATGGATCTCTGTGAGTTCAAGGCCAGCCTGGTCTACATAGCCACTTCCAAGCCAGCTAGAGTTCCGTGATGAAACAGTGTCTCAAAACAACAATAAAATGACATTGAAAACATTTTTCAACTGGTGTGACTCCTGGTAACTGACCCTTGGTTTTGTGTTAACTCCCAAAGGCTTCTGGGACAGTAAACAGCACCACACCCTTCTATGGGGAGGATGTTGTCTTGGGCTTTAAAAACTTGGCATGTTGGAATGTGTGTCCATCTTTTTTTTTAACTTTTTATTGATTCTTTGTGGATTTTACATTGTGCATCCCAATCCCACTCATCTTCCCGTCCCTCCACCCTTACAACCCCCCCTCCCCAAAGAAAACAAATTAAATAATAAAAAGTAAAAAAAAAAAAAAAAAAAAAAAAAGAATCTCGCCGTGGAAGCTGTGGCATGTCATGGTATGTCGTACAGTCTACCCTTTTGCCCAAACAGTTTTGCTTGCAAATGTCCATTGCAATGAGTCCTACCTTGGTCTGGTTTGAGGCCTCTGGCTTCTGCGACACTATCAATACTGGATCCTCGGAGAGGGACTCCGGTATCCTGTTGTTGCCCTGTGTCATGGAGATCCTGCAGCTTTGGCTCTGCAGGACCAGCCCCTTCACACGCTCCGGGCCGTTCTTAGATGGGGCGGATGAGATGTCAGCGAGCCCTGGGAACACACTCAGGGTAGGTTTCACCTTCAGCAAGCCAAGCCCTCGGCTCAGTTCCCATCACTAGAGTTCGATAATACAAAGATACCACTGCTTAAGGCTGAAGATGTGGGTCAATGGGTAGATTGCCTGCTTATTAATATGCACGAGGCCCTGGGTTTGATCTCATGGTGACTCACACCCAAAGTCATCCTTAGCTACACAGTGAGGCCAGCTGAGGCCAGCCTGGGTCACATGGACCCTGTATTTTTGTTATGTTTTGTTGTTTTGAGACAGGGTCTCAAGCTATGTAGCCTTGGCTGGTCTGGAGCTCACTGTAAACCAGGCTGGCTTCCAACTCATAGAGATCCCCTGCCTCTGCCTCTTAAGTGCTGGGATTAAAGGTGTATGCCACCATCCCCCACTGAACCTCTGTCTTAAAAGAAAAACCATCACTTTTCCATCAAGCTATCAGACACCTGGGCTTTATCTCCTGCTGTTTGGAGGCAAAGGCAAGCCAGGTCATGAGCCTCAGCGAGGCTGATGGGAAATTGAGGGGCTTTGTGGTCTCACATGGGGGCCTAGTTAGTGTTGGTGTAAGAATCATGCTCCTGTCTGGCCTCTCCCTCACACCCACAGGACCTAGGACCCAGTAAGACAGAGGGCCTGGTTACCCCACCCTGTCCCAAGTCCACTCGCCATACTTCTGTGGCTCCTGCGCTCAACCCGCAGCAGCCTGGCCCAGACTGCACAGACAGAGGGATTAGGACACAGTACTCCTTTGTCCCCAATTCTGCTGTGCTCCCCTGTGCCCTCAGGATAAAAGCCACTCTGGTGGCTTGGTGGTGAAGGTCATTGTATTCCTACAGAGAGGTGTGCTGACCTTCCCATCAGCTCCCTCGCGAACGTGCTCACAAGGTACAGGACTGAACCTCCTCGGTGCCCTTTTCAACAGTCTGTCTACCTGGCTGAAGCCTCAGTTCTTGGAGCTCCCAGGTTCCCCTGCACCTGTGCCACACAGCACAGGAAGCGGGGTTGGGAGTGGGGAGGGGGGGGGACTGCCTCCCCCCCCCCCCCGGCTCCCGCCCCCCTCGTTGCTCTTAAAACCTTTGAAGGCCGGGCGGTGGTGGCGCACGCCTTTAATCCCAGCACTCGGGAGGCAGAGCCAGGCGGATCTCTGTGAGTTCGAGGCCAGCCTGGGCTACCAAGTGAGTTCCAGGACAGGCGCAAAGCTACACAGAGAAACCCTGTCTCGAAAAACCAAAAAAAAAAACCTTTGAAACTTCCACCAGGGAACTGGCAGCCGCACCTGCTTCCCGAAGCTCCAGGCCTCTACCCACCCACTCTGCTAGAAGCTTTGCTGTCCTGTCTCCACAGGGACACTGGGACTTTGCCTGAAGTCCCAGCACTCTTCACACATCCGGCCGTCCCTCACACACATCCCCACTCACATGTTCATATACACACACGTACAAAGACATAATCTTACGCCCACACGTACATGCTTGTATACTTACCCACTCACAGGACATGTTCGCACTTGCCTGTACACACAACCCAGGAAGGGGGGGCGGCCCTGGATGGGTAGGTATGCTGTAGAGAGGGTCTGCGACTCCTCAGCTCACCCCCATTCTCTCAGAGTAACCCCCATCATTTCTGGGCACCACTGTTTGACCACAGATTCAGGAAAGCACTGCTCTAAGCTCTGCCTGTGTTGACCAGGCCCTAGACCTCAGGCTTGGAGGCCACAAAAGGGACAGAGGCTGGGGTGACCAATCAACTGGTATTCTTTTTGAGACGGGGTGCTGTGGGAGGTCTTTCTGTATGCTGTGAATATGTGTTGCTCTGATTGGTTGATAAATAAAGCTGTTTGGCCAATGGTGAGGCAGAATAAGGTTAGGCAGGACATTCCAACTGGAGAGAGAGGAAGAGGAAGAGGAAGAGGAGACGCTGGGAGCCCCGTCAGGGGGAGCAAGACATGAAAGTACCGGTAAGCCACAGAGCCACGTGGTAACTTACAGATAAATGGAAATGGGTTAAGTTATAAGAGCTAGCTAGTGAGAAGATTTGAGCCATTGGGCCATACAGTTTGTAAATAATATTAAGCCTCTGAATGATTATTTTATAAGTGGCTTCAAGGACCTGGAGAGACACCGGAAAACTTCTGACTACAACAGGATTTCTCAGTGTAGCCCTGGCTGTCCAGGCATTCACTCTATAGACCAGGCTGACCTTGAACTCACAGAGATCCACCTGCCTCTGCCTCACGAGTGCTGGGATTAAAAGTGTGCGCCACCACTGCCAGGCAACATTCTTATATTTCCTACAGACAAGCTGGGAGCACCAAGGGGGCTGGAATGGAGTGTGGCAGGGCATGGTTCTTGGCTATGGCCAAGTGGTGAAGAAAGAAGGGATAGAGAGGGAAAGAGGGAGGGGTGGAGGGAGAAGAATGGGAGGGGGGTCTGGTCCTGAGCCCCACCCTCACAGTGGCATGGTCTGCCAGTTGTGGGTTATTGTGGGCCTTCCCTCTCAGTGACCTTGCCTACACATTTCTGAAGGATAATGTTTGGGGGTGGGAGGGAAGGAGGGAGGGAGGGAGAGGGGGGGGGCTCCACAAGATAGAGGTGCACACAGCAACAATAGCCCCTCCCAGAGCTCTCTATGTAGCCCAGGTTAGACTATCACACACAATGATGCCCAGCTAATACTGTGAATATATTGAACACCGATGAGCTGTACCCTGGATTCACAGTGTTTCCCAGACTGAATGCATAATCCTGCCTCAGCCTCCAAAGAGCTGTGACTATGTGCATATAGGCTACCATCCCGTTCTGAACTGCACGTTTTAAAATGATAACAATGTTAACATCCCCCCTCCCCCGCCACACACAGGATCTCTCGTAGCTCAGGCTGCCTTTGAGCTTCTGTAACTGGGGTTACAGGCATGTGCCACCACACTTGGCTTGTAATAAGTTTTAATGATATACATTCTATCAGATTGTGTTTATTTATTTATAGGCAGGGTCTCTTGTATATTCCTAGCTGGTCTCAAATTCACTATGTAGACCAGGTACTGGCCTCCAGCTCACAAAGATCCACCTGCTTCCCACATATTGAGGCTAAAGGCTTGGACCACTATGCCTGACTTAACATGTTATGGTGCTTTGAATGAGAATGGTCCCCATAGGCTCATATATTTGAATGCTTGGTCCTCAGTTGGTGGAATGGTTTGGGAAGAATTTGGAGGTGTGGTATTGTTGGAGGAGGTGTGTCACTGGAGACTTTAAGGTTTCAAAAGCCCATACCAGGCCCAGTCTCGCTTTCTTCCTACTGCCTGCAGAGTGGGATATAACCTCTCAGCTACTGCTCTATAACCATGCCTGCCTGCCTTCCTCCAAGCTCTCCACCATATTTATGTACTAACCCTCTAAAGCTGTAAGCCATCCTCCAATTAAATGCTTCCTCCTGTAAGTTGCCTTGGTCATGGTGTCTCTTCACCAATAGAATAGTAACTAAAATATACAGCCTTTAAATAAATGTGGCATATGTGTATGCTGGAATATTACTCAGTCTGGAAAAAATTCAAGGGGCTGGAGAAATGGCTCAGTAGTTAAGAGCATCTGTTGCTCTGATAGAGGACCCAGATTCAGTTCTCAGCACCCACGTGGTGTCTTATAATCATCTACAACTCCAGTTCCAGTGGATGTGAGGCTCTTTTCTGACCTCCACAGGCACCAGGCATACACACTCACACATGTAAAATAATAAATCCAAGAAAATAAAGAGAGGGAGCTCATACAAAACTAAAACTTGGGTTGGCCTTGAAGACATGTAAAGGAGGGAGATAGACTCAACAGTTCTTAGTCTCCCATGGAATATGGAATGTGACCCTTGCAAGCCTAGGTGCTAAAGACCAAGAGAAGAGGCCCCCATTCCAGCAGGAGACCTTGGTCTCTGAGCTCCAAGAGTGTCCACTGGTCAATTGGTGACGTCTTGAGGGCCTAGAGAGGAGTAGGGTCCTGGGTAGAGGAGCCTACACAGGGAATTGGACACATCCCCTGACAATGAGCCTCTACACAGCATCTCCCGGTGTCCTTTATGTTCACGTCCTGAGTACATCCATGTCTTGTGGGACTCCTTGTGTTGAGCAGGACCAACCCTAACCAGAGAGCTCTCAGGGCTTAGATGGGGGAGCCTTCTGGAGCTGCAGCATCGTTATTGGGTGGAAGCCCACGTGGGCTGTCTCTCCCTCGCTACTGGGACTAGCGGCATTCCAGGTGGGCTGCAGACGTGTGGCATGCATGAGGTGTGCACGAAGCTGGGAGAAGTTGCTGAGCCTGGGGGTCAGGGATGGGAGATGGGGTGCTGTCATTTTGGCAGTAGCACTCAGTGCAACCTGAGTACAAATGCCTCTTTCCAGGAGTCCCGAGGTTTATGGGGTCTCCAGATGGAGAGAAGGCTGATGGGAGAATACTACACTGTGTTCATGTATCCCCCATACCTCTCCTGGAGACAGCCAGTACCACTAGCATTGAGTCTGAGATGGCTGCTGTGAGATATCAGGCAGGCCAAACAGCCTCAGTTTCTCCATTTGAAGCAAGGGTCTTTGCAGACTCTGGTGACTTTGCTGGCCTGTGCCTGTGACTCACATACTGGGTTATGAAGCCACAAGACTGAGCGCCGCACAAAGGCTGTGTTCAGCAGCAGATGGGTCCTCAGTGGGCTTTGACCTGAAGGTGATAAGGGCTCAATTCTAAACCACTGGCTTTGCCCCCAGGACCCTCCCCTCCTTGATGGATATGTTTGTGGAGAGGGCAAACCAGCCCTAACCAGCTGTAAAAAGGTTATTAAAATGCAAAGGATCACCACATTATCTGCAGAAACAATCTCTCATCTCGGGACTCTCTGGGACTCGCCTCAGCTTGTGTTTGGTGCAGATGAGAGCAACATGGGGATGCTGATCAGGGAAGGGTCTTATGTGTGAGTCACTTCAGCAGCCCCTAGCTGAGGCAATGCTGATTGCCTGGTGGGAGGAGCTTTCCGAGTTGTCAGGAGTGGGGAGCCACACGCAGGCTCAGCTTCCAGGAACAGTGTCCAAAAGCACGCCACGGAGCGGAGTCGGCCTAAGGGCAAAGCAGTGACCAGTGTAGCAACCCACAGGAGGCTCCACCCCATAGGGAGACTCCACCCACAGGAGGTTCCACCCCATAGGGAGACTCCACCCACAGGAGGCTCCACCCCATAGGGAGACTCCACCACAGGAGGTTCCACCCCATAGGGAGACTCCACCCACAGGAGGCTCCACCCACAGGAGGCTCCACCCACAGGGAGACTCCACCCACAGGAGGATCCACCCACAGGAGGATCCACCCACAGGAGGCTCCACCCCACAGGGAGACTCCACCCATAGGTGACCACCCCATAGGCGGCTCCACCCGACAGGGAGATTCCACCCCACAGGAGGCTCCACTCCTCAGGAGGCTCCACCCCACAGGGAGACTCCACCCACAGGTGACCACCCCACAGGCGGCTCCACCCCATAGGGAGACTCCACCCACAGGATGCTCCACCCACAGGAGGCTCCACCCCACAGGAGATTCCACCCCACAGGGAGACTCCACCCACAGGTGACCACCTCACAGGAGACTCCACCCACAGGAGGCTTCAATCCACAAGAGCCTCCACCCCACATGGAGACTCCACCCCATAGGCGACTCCACCCCTCAGGAGACTCTCACCCAGTAGGGAGACTACTCCACAGGAGACTCCAGTTGCACTGATTCGAAATCAACAGCCATTGCAGCCATACCCAAGAGGTCCCAGGTCCTTAGCCTGAAACCGTTCTGCACACCACCTCACTCCACCCCATCCCCATTGCAGGGGTCTCTGCAAACACCATAGCCGGCAAAGTAATAATCCGTGAGAGGCAAGAAGGCAGTTGGGTTCCACGTGACTCAGTAGCTGGTGTTGGTTCAAGCACTGACTACTGCCTGACCTTGAGTAGTTTGTTTCAGGTATATTTAAACACAGCACAATTTGATGAGGAGTTTCCTGGTGATGATGAACTCAGTCCCGTGTGCACAATAAAGCTTAAGACATGACTACGTCAAAACTCTTTGTAAAACACAAATGACATCTTAGGTAGAGATAGGTTCTGCAGATTCACTGAGAAAACGGGCTCAAGACAAGGATCTGGGGGAGGAAAGCCTGGCCACACAGACGTCACCAAGGTCACCAGGCTATTAACCACGTCTGCTCCCAGCCTTCTGGTCAGAAGACAGGTTGTACATCTCTCCCCTTGAAGAGACAAGCCTGTGTGTTTTAACATTTCTGGTTCCCCTAGTGCTTATGTGTGAGCACAGGGCCTACGTGCCTGCTACACATACACACACACACACACACACACACACACACACACACACACACACACGCTGGACACAGTGGCCCTGGTAGCACAATGTGTTCCCAGTCAGCCCCCTCTCTGAGAGTGTACCTCACCGTAGTGGAGCCTGTCACTGTCCATACCCTGGTGGCAAAGGATCCTGGGTTAACTAACTGTTAGGTCACGGTCTGTCAATGAGGCTGTCTAGCTAGTTTTATGTCAACTTGACCTAAGCTAGTGTCACCTGAGAAGAGGGAACCTCAATGGGGAAATACCCCTTTAGATCAAACTATAGGCAAGCCTGTGGGACATTTTCTTAATTGATGATTGGTGTGGGAGGCCCAGGCAACTGTGGGCGGTGCCATCTCTGAACAGGTGCCATATGAAAGCGAACGGTAAGCCAGGTGGTGGTGGCACAAGCCTTTAATCCCAACACTCGGGAGGCAGAGACAGGCAGATCTCTGAGTTTGAGGCCAGCCTGGGCTACAGATCAAGTTCTAGGACAGCCAGGCAACCAGGGCTACACAGAGAAACCTTGTCTTGAACACTCCCCACCACCATCAAAAACAAAGAAGAAAAAGGAGAAGGAGAAGGAGGAGAAAAGAAGAAAAAGGAGAAGGAGAAGGAGGAGAAGGAGGAAGAGGAAGAGGAGGAGGACGAGGAGGAGGAGGAGGAGAGGAGGAGAAGAGAAGAAGAAGGAGAAGGAGAAGAAGAAGAAGAAGAAGAAGAAGAAGAAGAAGAAGAAGAAGAAGAAGAAGAAGAAGAAGAAGAAGAAGAAGAAGGAAGAAGAAGAAAATTGAGCAAGCCATGAGGAACAAGCCAGTAAGCAGTTTTCTCCACGGTTTCTGCTTTAGTGTCTGCCTCCAGTTCCTGCCTTGAATTCCTGCTCTAACTGTCCTGATGGACTGTGATCAGGATATGTGAGTTGAAATAAACCCTCCCTAAGTTGCCGTTGGTCATGGTCTTTATCACAGCAACAGAAACTTAACCAAGACAGAGGCCTAGGAGGTGAGACCTCTTTGATAACACGGGCATTTGAAGAGCTGGGATACCAGCCTAGGACACCAGTGGCCACGCTCCAGTCAAACGAGAATGAACTGAAGTTCCCGAGAAGACGCTGCACCTGTAAGGCCGATCCACTGGTTGTGGAGAGGTTGGAATGTTGCAGATCCAGAGCCAAGTTATCTCATGCTATGTTGATAGCCATTCTTCACCCTCCTCTGTGTCCTTATGACTATCCTGTGAGACCCTGGGGGATGTGCTAACAACAGATCCTTATCTCCCCTCAACCCAAAAGCTTAAGAATGTCATCAGACAGCATCTGAGGTCTGCGCAGAGATCATCACCCGGCTTTGTGGAACTCGCCTACCTGATGTTCCCACCATTGTGTTTATAAAGTGTGTTGATTCATGACTTTCTTCTGTTGCTCTAAGAACTTCATGCAACCATGCCATGTTGACGTCGCTCATATTTGACTCTAGAATAAACACATAATCCCTTTGAGGTAATCACTGTTTTTTAGGGTTGCAGTATCCAAAGCAGAGGCCCCTAGGCTGGGGATGTAAAGGGCTTCCACAATGGGCCATAGGGTCCCAGAGCACACCATGGAGAATGCACCAGAGTGCTTCCTTGTCTGCACCTGCCTCTTCTGGGAAACCAGAGCATGGCCCTGTCTCTGCCCTTGGCTACCAGCAGAAAGCAGGCCTAGAACCCGTGGGTTCCAGTGCCTCGGCCAGCAGAGGAGGTGGCTGGAGGTCGGCCAGATTCCTTTCTGCCTGTCTGTCCCCATGCGTCAGCAGCACGGAAATGCAGGTTTCCTGGCTATAAGAAGATTGCAGCTCCCCGCAGCTGGCTGGGTGAGCCACCAGGGAGAACACAAACAGGAAATCTAGGATCGAGGCTGGTGGCCCGGTTTTTTTCCCCCCTCCTGTCTCCTGCACCCCACCCCAGCATGCTCATTAACTTAGAATTTGCTGCTTGGGAGAGAAGGGGCCTCCGACTTCATAAACATGTGTAAGAACAAATTTAATAAAGGCAGCAGTAACACCATTCGGTGGTAACTCTTCACTTCCCATTATCATCCTTCCTTTTTTTTTTTTTTTATTGCAGAGCCTTTGGAATGCAAAGTTATTGTTATAGAAACAGAAGGGAAAATCCAACAGCCTGATTAATGCAGAAGAAAGAGAGGGAGGGAGCCTGGTGGGCAGTTCCTTTCGGGCCTCTGCCCTTTCTCATCAATGGTAGTTCACACATATCTGTGCCATGCAGTCACTGTTGATGGTTGCTTTACTGTGTTTTAATGTGTGTGTGTGTGTGTGTGTGTGTGTGTGTGTGTGTGAAGTAGAGAACTAACCCCCAAAGGTTGTCCTCTGACTTCTACACACACGCCCTGACACGCGTGTGCCACCATAGCGTACCCCAAATAAATTAATAAATATAATAAGAAGTAGAAAGAATGAAGCCTGGGTTCTTTGCTTCCTGCCCCCCTCGAGTCCTCTGTGGGGAGGAAGATGTTAGACAATCATATCCAAGCTGTGCTGTGTTGGTTTACAGGCCCACATGCCAGGATGGTTGAATTGTCTACACAGAAGTGACTGTGAGGGTACGGAGGGAATGTGGAGGAGATAGACCCACCAACCATACTACTGTGCAGAGACAATCCTACTGTGTGCTGGGGCAGGGAGCAAGTGGCCTCTACTTAGCACAGGTCACTGTTGCCTCTTCCTTCTAACATATATTTGGTGATTTCATGGCTATCTTCAGCAAAACCAGTGACCAGTCAGTAAAGACGTGTGTATGTGTGTGTGTGTGTGTGTGTGTGTGTGTGTGTGTGTGTGTGTGTGTGTGTGTGTGTGTGAGTGATAGCTATTCTATTCTTGGTGGTCATCTTGACTACATTTGAAATGAACTAAAACCCAAATGGCTGGGCACACCCGCGAGGGATTGTTTTTTTGTTTTTGTTTTTTTGTTTTTTTCTTTAGTAAATCATTTGAAGTGAGAGGACCCACTTTCAATCCAGATCTTTTGAGGTGGGAAGACCCACCTTTAATCCGGGCCACACCTTCTGCTGGCAGCCTATAGAGAAGAGAGGGCATGGAAGAAGGAAGCTCGCTCTCTTTGCCTGCTTGCTCTCGCTGGCAAGTCCATTCCTTCGCTGGCATGAGAGCCTGATTCTTTGAGATCCCAGCATACTGAAGGCCAGCTGAGACATCCAGCCTCATGGACTGAACAACTATTGGATCCTTAGAACTTTTGTTGGTAGGGAGTCATTGTTGGACTGGCTGGACCACAGCCTGCAAGCTATTCTAATAAACCCTTCTCATATACATACATTCTATCAGTTCTGTTCCTCTAGAGAACCCTGACTAATACAGTGTATTTTACACTCAGTCGATTATCATCCTCCCCTGGGATGATTTTTTCCCTGCTGCTAGCTTTGTCAAAGAGACAACTTGGATAAAAAGCCAGAGCAGTGGCAGCATAGCTCTCCCAGCATGTGGGAGACACCAGGTTCGATCCCTCATATTGACAGGAAAATAAAGAGGCTGCTTTTTCCATCAGGGTGCTTTGACTCCTGTGGAATAAAATAACTCAAGCTCAAGCAACAATAGATGGTTTGGGTGCATGCAGCTGAGGTAAGGAGGCCTCGGAGGCAGGTTTGATCCAGGAAATGTTCGATGTTGCCACAGACTCAGGTCCCTGCCAAGTCTACCTCATCCTAAGCCTAGATCCCACCATGGTGACCAAATGGCGAGTGATGTGGGTTCAGAACACACTGCCCCCAAACGTGGCACCTGGGAAAGTTGATTCAGGAAGGAGCAGTGATGGTGTGAAGGGTTCAGATTCAACCTAGGTGCCACCTCTGGGCATGATGTAAGGGTGATTCCAGAGACCTAGAAGGACCCATCTCGAATGTGGGTGTCACAGTCTATTGGGCTGGGGTCCCAAAGCGAAGGAAGGAACAGGCGAGATGGCTCTGCCATTAAGAGAGCTTCCTGCTTTTGCAGAGGACCTGAGTTCGATTCCCAGCACCAAAGTTGGGTGGCCCACATTGGCTGTAACTCCCGTTCCCAGGGATCTATCACCTTCTTCTGGCCTCTGAGGGTACCTCTACACACACACACACACACATACACACACACACACACACACACACACACACACACACTTACTAAACATACAAAGAAAAGAAAAAAGAGAAAATGACCCACGCACCCGCATATCTCTCAGAACCTCTGCCCTGCTGTTCCCTCAAGCGGGGGGGGGGGGGACCAAAATGAACCCTACTTTCCTTAAGCTCTTTCTGTCATAGGCATTTTGTCACAGCAACAAGACAGGGAACTAATACAGGGCTTTCATCCTTCCCTGTCCTTTCTCCCCTGACCAGGCCACAAGACCCCATGAGGGGCGCCTCATGACACCCAGAGGAAGAGAACACTCTCATCTCCTGAGGCGTGGGGACACAACGGAGGGGTTAACTTCCCCCGGTTTATCTCCGTTAAGCCATGACCTCTTGCCCGCCGATCATATCCCTCCCTGACTAATACCCTTCCTCAAACCCAAGTGTGAAAACACATAATGCGCCTGTTTCTCTGGGTCTTCCTTTCTTTACGAAGCTTCCCATGTCCCGTAAAACTCACGTGAAATGGGACTGGAGAGGTGGCTCACTGGTTAAGGACATTGGCTCCACATGCAGAGGGACCTAGACTCAGTCCCCTGCATCCACATGGCCTCTCACAACTCCAGTTCCAGGGGATCGGATGCCCTCTTCTGACCTCCCTGGGCACTGCATGCATGTGGTGTGCAGACGTACACGCAAGCAAAACACCCACACACATGAATTTTTAAAAATCTTACACGAAATAATTTGGCATGAAACCGGCTTGTTAAGCTGTCTTCTGTGATAGGGGCTTCATCAATGGGCTCAGCAAAGGAGGGCGGAGATTTTTTTTTATAATTTTATTTATTATGTATAGTATTCTGTTTGCATTTATCCCTGCAGGCCAGAAGGAGGCGCCAGACCTCCTTGTGAGCCATCATATAGGTGCTGGGAATTGAACTCAGGACCTCTGGAAGAACAGCCAGTGTTCTTAACCTCTGAGCCATCTCTCCAGCCCGGAGATATTTTTGACTTTCGCTAGTGCTCTCAGTGAGCCAAGCCTCCCCTACTAGGGTGAGGGGGTAGATACAGCGAACTGTATTTTTTCTCTTCCCCACCGTCCAGCCAATTCCAACGGGTCCACTGGAGGAGCAGCACAGGTGCCCTGCGCTGCTGGCCTGCGGCCCAGTTACTTCTGGAAGCAGGAGGTGGTGGCTTGCACCGACTGTCCCCTGAAGTCACTACACCCTCTAGAGGTGGGTGGTGTCAATCCCGCACTGTTTTAACTGGTTCCTCAGGACCATGTCCCCTCCGTGCAGGGCAGCTGGCCTGTGGAGCTGCCTCATATACTGGACAGGAGAAACTTCAAGTGGAGCTTGGTATGAGGGTCCTCAGAAAGGGCCCCCCAGACCCTGTGTGGGAACAGATGGATGCAAGGACAGGCGCCAGGAGATCACTAACTTGACTCACTGGGAAGTGGTGCTACTATGAAATGCTTTGAAGGAGCTGCCAGGGCTTGAGAGTGTCCCACACATAGGATGTGAGGACTCAACAGTTTGGACCCCACCATTGGAAGAATGAGATGGGGAGGGGTTGGGGAGCGGGTGAGTGTGCCGCTCCAGAGGTTGGGTATCCAGCGGGCAGCTAGGAGCCTGAGTTTGGGATTGGGGTAGGAGCTAGGGGTCATCGGGGTTGTAGGCTGGTGGGCAGCAAGTGGATGAAGGAGATGAGGTGTAGGTGGAAAGAGGTGCCGGCCCAGCATGACATCAGGAAGTGGAGGAAGCGGCAGCCTGGAGGCAGAAGGACACGCTCTGGTAAAGCCACTTTCGTGCCTCCCTCCACCTCTGGTCTGCTCTCCCTAGGACATCAAGACCTTCTTGTGCCTGGAGGCAAGTCATAGGGGTGTGGGAGTGCTTCTGAGTCTCCAGCCCTGGCTTCGTTTCTCGGGCAGGGACAGAGACGCACCGAGGGCAGAGGGAGCTGCCTGAGTCAGGCCTGGGAGGGCGGGTCGGGTGATCCAGGATGCGGGCTCAGTTTCCTAACTCAGCACCGATCTCCGGTTTCCCGTCTCATCCCGAATGAGGGTAAACCTGCGGGCTGGCAGCGGGTGTGGAGGCGACCCAGGGACAGTGTCCCTCAGCTCCCTCCCGCCTGGAGCCACAGTCACCTGCCCTGATCCCGCCCACCCTGAGGACTCGGGGCTGTGCGCTTTCTGACGTGGGGCGGGGCCTGGAGGGGAGGGGCCTGGAGGGGAGGGGCCTGGCCAGGTGAGCGGCTGGAGTTGCTGAGGCCAGGTGAGCTGCTCTGTGGTCGGGTGAGTCCCCACCCTGGGAGAACTGCTTGGGGGTGGGGGGGAGTCGCGGTTCCTGTGCTCCTGATCCCGGCCCCTTCCCACCCCACCTTCCCCTGGCTGTCCCTCCACTCCCCACCCTGTCCCTGCTCTCTGTGCTCCCCCTACCTTCCTCGCTTCCTTCTGACCCGGGTTCGGTCCCCTTTGGACCACCGGGGTCAGCACCCGGCACTGGCCGCTGGGCTCCCGCACCAAACCTGAGCTCATCATGGTGGCATCATTCCCGCTTCACAGGTGGGAACACTGAGGCCGGGGCGGGTGCTGAGGATGCACGTGGGGCCCGAGGCTTGGGGTCTGTCTGGGTCATCTTGTCACACTGGGTCCAACTCCCAGGATTTATAGGCCTCGGAAGTCCCCACTTAGGCAGGGCAGCCTGCGCGGGCTTCTTTCACTTTCCCAAATCTGGCAAAGGCTTCCCGAGAATGTTGCTGGGCGCCGAGGCTCTGCTGGGTAAACTGCGGAGGCCACCAGGGGGGAGGGGTGGCATTCCTTCGTCCTGTTGACATGGGGTGGGGACGTCTGGGACTGTTTACTGGTCCCAGGCTGCAGACACTGGATGGGTGCGCGCTGTCAGCGAGAGTCGGGGCGAACTTGAGTCCAGGTGAAAACTCAGTTCGACTCGACAGTTTGGTAAGTAGGCAACCTTCCCTGGCCTCTGTCGTTTCAGAGTATGCTTGGGAGTTCCTTATGGAATGCCCCGCCAAGCCCTCCCCCGAGTCAGCGCCGGGATGGGGGAGGGGGCAAGGGACTGGAAGTCTGAGCTCAGCTACTCCCAGAGGGTCAGTCAGGTCAGCCTCCCGCGGGTTCCCAGCTCTCCGGAGCCCAGAATCAGCTCTCCCGTGATCAAAGCCAGGGGGTGTGGAGACTTTCCTGGAGGAGGCTGCAGTTGAGCTGGAAGATGGGTGGAAGATAAGCAGATGGGGTATGGCCCTTAGGTTGCTGGGAGATCCAGGAGAGGGGAGATGAGCGTGCCCAGGCTGTGTGCTTGGATCAGCTCACAGAAAAGTGCAACTTGGGAGAGCTGGATAAGATTGGGGCTCTCCTGGCTAATCACCCTGTGAGTCCTGGTGTCTCTAAGTGCAGATTTGGGGTACCATGTCAATAATGGACAGAGGAGGTGGGGCTAGAGGTGTAGTTAAGTTAATAGAACCCCTGCCTAGTGTACACAAAGCCCCGTGCTTTGTTTCCCTGTGACACACAAACCAGAAGTGTGGTGGCCCAAGGCTGTAATCCCAGCATTTACCACAGACATGACAGAAAGTCATCCTTGGCTACACAGTGAGTTTGAAGCCAGCCTGGGTGGGTGAGACCCTGTCTCTAATAATAAACTAAAATATAATAGGTTAGCCAAGGACTGTCACCTGGAGGTGCCTGACCACACTAGAAACCCATCCCAATCCCTAAATCACCTTCATTTCACTGGTGGGGAAAATTGAGGCACTGGTCACATGATTCAGATAAAACTTCAGGAGGATTTGGGAGAGCTTGATTATTTTATTTTGTTTGGAGACCGGTCCCACTATTTGGCCCAGGCTGGCTTTAAACTCTAGGTAGTCCTCCTGCCTCAACCTTCCAAATGCTGACATTACAAAAATGAACCACTACACCTAGCCAGGTGAGTGGATTTTGAGCTGACTACGTTGCTGTGGAGAGCGGCCTCCACATCTGCAAAGTCCCCTAGCAGAGGTCAAGTCATCCTTGCATGCCAATTGCCTCATTCCTCACTCAAACCAGCCTCCTGAGATGGCAGTGGCACTGCCCACTTCTACAGATGGGGAAACTGAGGCAGGGGGATCATAGGCCCTAGGACTGGTGAATGGAAGCCAGGCTTGGAATCTGCCTTGGTGGGAGCAGGCTGATAAAATTTGGAGACTTTGGAAGCCCTCCAGCAACTGCCTGCTCTTCCAGATGTGTGCAGTGAGAGGCAGATGTGAACCTCCATACTTTGGCCCTCAGTGGCCTGAGGAAGTTCCTGTAGGGACCTCGGCCAGGATCTATGGCTTCCACTTAAAAGGAAATTTCAGCCGGGCAGTGGTGGCGCACACCTTTAATCCCAGCACTCGGGAGGCAGAGGAAGGTGGATCTCTGTGAGTTCAAGGCCAGCCTGGTCTCCAAATCGAGTTCCAGGAAAGGCACAAAACTACAGAGAAACCCTGTCTTGAAAAAAAAACAACAACAACAACAACAAAAAAGGGAATTTCAGGACTAGACAGTGTGAAACAGAGTTGAAGTTTAGTTAAAAGTGGAAAGGGAGGTGCTCAAGAAAACAAAAACACACAAGGGAGGGAGGCTTCGCAGTGAAGAGTTGCCGTTTATTAAAAGAGTTTTTATGGGCTGGAGAGATGGTCCAGCACCCATGTAGTGGCTCACAACCACCTGTAACTCCAGCTCTAATGGATCCGACACCCTCTTTTTACTTAAACAAAAACAATGGTTTTATTTTAAATTATGTATGTCTGTGTGGGGAGGGAGTGGGGATGTGCACACGAGGCCAGGTTCCTGTGCAGACCATGGAGGGTGTCAGATCCCCTGGGCTAGCAGTTGTGAGCTACCTGATGTGGGGTGCTGGGAACTGAACTTGAGTCCTCTGCAAGAGCAGTCCATGCTCTTAACTGCTGAGCCATCTCTCCAGCCCCTAAAAAAACTTTTGTTTTGGTTTGAGACAAGGTTTCTCTATGTATCTGTGACTGTCCTGGAACTTGCTATGTAGACCAGGCTGACCTCGAACTCACAGAGATCCTGCTGTCTTTGCCTGCTGAGGGTTAGGATTATAAAGGTGTACGTCACGCTGCCACCACAACTGTCCGCCAAAAGATATTTTTACATAAATGTTAAGCACTGGGGTTAAAAGAAAGAGAAGCACTCAAGGAAAGATTAAGATATATCCAAATGTGGGCAGGGCCTTCTTAAGGGAGCAACAATAAGTGTCTTAGCATCAGCCATATAGACCATTTTACTGGCTTTCAAATTACCTCTCAAAAGGTTGCTAAGAATCTCCCTTCTCCCCCCACCCCACCCCCGTCTCTTTGCTAGGTAAAATTATGGGTAGCTCTGGAGGTGGGTTATATTCTGATAAAGTTAAATCAAGAACCTCTAAGGTTACCCAAGGGTTTGGGGATATGTTTTACTGTAAATGGAGTTTTCAGTGAAAGTCCTAGAAAATTGCAGGTTTAGAGCTGGGAATGGAGAAAGACCTTAAGGAGGTGTTGCATGTGCTAGAATTCTGCTTCTCGTCTAGGGAGAAGCTTCTACCAGACTCGTGGGCGAGGGCTCTTTTCCTTTTTTATGCTTTCATTATTTTCCTTGTCGTTCTGTCCTGTGTCACAGACAGTAGCACAGGGATAGAAATAAGGAGTTTTCCACTATTTATCTTCCCCCAGTATGTGTTTACATTTGATGCTTGCTGAAGATGTCCCACAAGATATCTGGAGGCTTCTTGGGTGGCTCCTGTGGGTGGGGACAGACTTGGATCTGGGGTACTGTATGGCACTTCTGGTAGCCCATCTGTCCAGGTTTCTGGGTTCCTTGAAGCAGGGTGGGGTGAACGGCTCTCCCTAAGCTACTGCTTTGGGTTCCCATCTTCTCTCTCACAGGCATCCTAAGGCAGTTGAAGCTTGGAGGATAATGTGTGTGTGTTCAGTGGAGGCTGTGCAGCGGTTAACAGCTGGAAATGGGCCTCCACACCCTGACCACAGGCTGTGTGACCTTGAGTCAATTGCCAGCCACTCTGAGCTTTGTTTCCCTCACCTGGGAAGTTCCATACTCCAGAGTTATGGAGGGGTCAAGCTGAGTTGATTTAGGCAGAGTGCCTCCAACAGGTCACACAGCTTTGGGAGAGATCATGCTTGTTAGCGTTCATTCTGCCTGTGGCCTCTGGGAGCAAGCCTAGGTGTTGAGTGAATTTGTGTGTTGCTGTCCTTCCCTGCTGAAGTCCAGCCAGCTCCAACTTGGGAGCAAGAAATGACCTTTCAGTCGGAGGGGGCAGGAGCCAGGGACTCCCAGAGGGAACTGGTTAGGCAGGTCTGGATTCTGGAGACTTCCAGGAGCTACCCTTGCATTTTTTTTTTCCACTGGCCTTAAAATTCAACTCTACAGTGTCAATGCTGAAGGGACAGGATGCCTGGGCTGGGGTTTGCTGGGGTTTGTGATCTGCAGTAGATTGGAACCCTGAGTTCCCAGGACAGGCTCTGAGTCAGTGTCTCGGTCTCCCTGAGGTCCCTGCAGCTATATGCGTGTGTACGTGTGTACGTGTGTGTGTGTGTGTGTGTGTGTGTGTGTGTGTGTGTGTGTGTACGTGTGTGTGTGTGTGTGTGTGTGTGTATCTGTTGGTCAGTACTCTCAGAGGCCAGAGTAGGGCATCAGATCCCTAGTGTTGGAGTTCCAGGAAGTTGAGAGCCACCTGATGTGGGTGCTGGAAATGGAGCTCAGGTCCTCTGGAAGAACGGGAACTCCCAACTACCGAGCCATCTCTCCAGCCCACTATTTATCCATTTCACCCAAAATTATTATTATTATTATTATTTTCATTATGCATACATGTGTGTGTCTGTGTGTCTGTGTATGGGTGTGTGCCCATGAGTGCAGGTTCCCAAGGAGGCCAGAGGGGACTTAGAACCCCTGGAATTGGAGTCACAGATGGCTGTGACCCACTCTGGGGATTGAACCTCAGTCCTCTGGAAGAGCAATAAGTGTTCCTAACTTACTGCTGGACCATCTCTCCAGCTCTTATTTATCTATTAAAGATTTATTTATTTTTATGTTATGTGTATGAGTGTTTTGCCTACATATATGTCTGTGCACCATGCGTGTGCAGTGTCCCCAGAGGCCAGAAGAGGTCTTAACTCCCATGAGGAAGCATGGGAAGGCTGAGGCAGGACTGTTGAATCCAGACTGAACTAGGAGTCGGACTTGGGTCAGTGACGAGAGTTGATGCTGGCTATGGCTCACTTGCCTTGTGTGGGCTGTGTGTTCTAGGTCACAAGGACAGTATGTGCAAGGGCTCTGAGGCGGCCACAGTGTGGTGTGTAAAGAGCTCCTGAGGCTCATGGGGCTGAAGCAAGAGGCACGGGGTGGAAGTGGTCCATCTTGTTTTCTAGAGGCAGCCTTTGGGTCGGGGGATGGGGGCTTCAGGAAGCCCCTGATGTGAAGAGAGTTGAAACAGGAAGCCTTGGGCAGGCATTGGACGGCCAAGTGTTCTATTTAGTTTCTATTTTTAACTCAACATACCTAGAATTACCTGGAAAGAGGGAACCTCAGTTGAGGAATCTCCCAGATCAGATTGGCCTGTGCAGCCATGTCTGTGAAGGACTGTCATGATTGATGATTGATGTGAGAAGGTCCAGCCCACAATGGGCAGCACATCCATAGGTAGGTGGGCCTGGGCTATATAAGCAAACTAACTGAGCTTGAGCCCATGAGCAAGCCAGGAAGCAGCATTCCTCTTTGGTTCCTGCTTCACAGTTCCTGCCTTGATTTCCCTCGATGATGAAATGTGACCTGGAAGTGTAAGATGAAATAAGCCCTTTCCTCCTCAAAGTTGCTTTGGGTCAGAGTAGGTTTTTTTTTTTTTTTTTTTTTTTTTTTTTAGATTTTATTATTTATTTATGTATATGAGTACTTTATCTACATATACAACTTTATGCCAGAAGAGGGCATCAGATCCCACTAGAGATGGTTGTGAGCCACCATGTGGTTGCTGGGAGTTGAACTCGGGACCTCTGGAAGTGCAGTCAGTGCTCTTAACCACTGACCCATCTCTCCAGCCCCAGGTCAGAGTGTTTTATCATAGCAACAGAAAAACTAAGACAAGGATGTTTGGGACTGAGACTAGGCATTGAGGCGGGATCTCAGGCTTCAGCATCCTTTCAGGAAGAGTAGAAAGCCAGCCCTCCCCCCCCCCCCCCCCCACCATCTAGCACTGAGCGTGGGCTGTGGAAGCTGTGACAGAGGTACCAGCTGTGCCCGAATGGGGATAGCAGGGGTTCCAGACTGTGAGAGTGGGGTTAGACAAGGAGGGACCTTGAACTCCAGTCTCCAGACAGCCAGCCACAAGGACTTCACCACTGTTACCCACCTCCCCACCCCCCGCCCCCAATCCCTGGTGTCTCACCTGGATCTTGTGCCCAGATTCTGGTGTCTCCCTATTTCTCCCTCTGGACAAGTAAGTAGTCTGTGTGTGCCTCTTGCCAGCACCGGGGACCTCGTGGCCTTGTTGGTAAGGTGTGGGCATTGGGGGAGGGGGCTGTGGCCACAAGCTTGGCTGAGACAAAAAGATGGATCCTGCTGTGGTGTCTGAGGCAGATATGACCAGTGCATGCCTTTCTTTCTGAGCCTTAGAGGGTTAGGAATGGTGGTATGGGACCCCTCTCCTGAGTTCTGAGAGAGCCTGGAGGTGTGCCCATCCACTGAGCTCTTTATCCGTGTGCCCCACCCTCCACGGGCTGTGCTGTTTAAGGTAAATCCAGAGTTAATTTGCCCGAAGTAAGTAGGTGTTCATTTGTAGCAACAGCATTAAGATAATTGCTATGAGGGTCTGTTTGTGTAATATGCAAACACATTTTGACAGCAGCACACCACTTTGCTGTGAATCATAAATAGACCCCTTGGGTGGTTTGGAATCTGTTTTGCATAGCATGCCTGCTGCTGGAGCGCCTGTTCTGGTCTTGGGCGCCAACGAAGACTGAAGCTCTCCCAGCCTCACAGATGCTGATGGCTCCCCCAGGAATAAGTCCCCACATCGGGGAGACTCCTGGAGTGCACTGAGCTGCAAAGGGAGCAAGTGGAGGCAGTGGACACAGGCAGGTGTGTGTGTGTGTGTGTGTGTGTGTGTGTGTGTGTGTGTGTGTGGACACAGGCAGAGCCAGGCAGGCTGGGGGGCAGGGCTGAGGCCCAGAAGCACTGAGCAGGACAGATCTGTTTGCAGTGGGACTTGTCACTCTGGCATTTAGGAGGGGCTTTGACTATGCTGGCCCTGCATGGGGCATGAGGGGGCTCTTGGGCTCCTGTGAAACTTCACTCCACCTAGGAAGACCCAGAAAGCCAGAGTTAGGAATCTCTGCTCACCCCTAGCAGGACTGCTGTGATGTGGGTACCGGTGCCAAGAGGGCTGACACTTCTGTGGGACATGGAGAATTCCCCTCCAGAGTGAGGAGGGTGGATAGAGGCCAGACCGTGCCTGCAGCCAGAACTGGGACAGAAGTTTTAAAATGTACATTGGTGGGAGTGGGCTCAGTGAGTAGGTGTGATTGCAGCGCAAGCATGAGGCTCTGAGTTCAGATCTCTAGCCCCCTTGTAAAAACCCGGGTGTGAAGCTGGGTGGTGGTGGCTCACGCCTTTGATCCCAGCACTCGGGAGGCAGAGCCAGGCAGATCTCTGTGAGTTCGAGGCCAGCCTGGTCTACAGAGCGAGTTCCAGGACAGGCTCCAAAACTACACAGAGAAACCCTGTCTTGAAAACAACAAAAACAAACAAACAAACAAACAAACAAAAGCTGGGTGTGGCCGTGTGCCTGTAACCCTAGCCCTGGGGAGGCAGGCAGAGACAGGAGGATCTCTGGGGCTTGCTGTCTGCCAACCTAGCTTTGGGTTCACTGAGAGACCACGTCTCTAGGGAATAAAGCAGAGACTGACAGGATACCTGATGTCTTCCTCTGACCTCTGTATTTGCATGTATGTGCCACTGAACACACACACACACACACACACACACACACACACACACACACACACACACACACACACACACCACATGCCAGATGTATATATGGAGTATGGAGACTGGGAGTAGTGTGACTCAGTGGAAGAGCAATTGCCTAGCTTGTGCTAGGACCTGGATATGGATATATATATATATATATATACACACACACACACACACACACACACACACACACACACACACACACACACACATACACACATATATATACATATATATATATGTATGCATAAAATGAGCATCATTTGCTATATGTTTTGAGCTCTTTCAGCTACAGCTGAGTTTATGTTAATGAGGTGACTCAAAATAGTCCCAGCTTAACTTCAGAATGGAGCCTACGCCTGAGGAACCAGCCTATACTGGAGGGCTGGGCCAGTCTTAGGGTCTTTACTGATTAGATGGCACCTGTCTACATTGAAGAGGGTTAATGTGCTTTACACAAAGCCACCTGACTTAGATGTCAACATCACCCACAAATATCTTCAGAGAAGAGACTAGTGTTTGAACAAACACCTGGGCACTAGTGGCCCAACCAGTTGATAAATGAAAGGGTCCCTGTTAAGGACCTGTGTGTATAGCTTCACCTTGAAACAGAGTCATTCCTTAGGACCTCTGCCAGTTAGCATCTCCAGTGGCTCCTGGGCCTGATAGCCATGTGGTACCTGATGGGGACAGGATTCAGGGCTCCTCAGAACCTCCTAGACCTCTCAGAGGTAGTATGGTCCAGCTTCCTTCTTGGGTCTGTTCAGACTCCCTCCTCTGGGAGGCGGGTTCCCGCTGTCCACAACAGTCAGGTGAGGCTGAGAGCAGTGTGGGATGCTGGAAGAGCCTTGCTTTAATTCCCACTCAGTGGCTGCAACGGGAAGGGGGCACAGGCTCCTTCCTGCCAATGGTGCAGCAGGGCTGACTATGCAGACTTCAGAACAAAGAGTCCAGGCTGTGCTAAGGAATAAAGAGTTTGAGCTCATCCAGGGTCCAGTCGATGAGAGAGAGGAGGGATTCTATGATCAAGGGACATTGAGATCATGATGGGGAAATGTACAGAGACAACCAGGCCAAACTAATGGGAACTGTAAACCAACAGCTGTGGAGCCCCCATGGGACTGGACTAGGCCCTCTGGATACGTGAGACAGTTGTTTAGTTTGAACTGTTTGGGAGGGGCCCCCAGGCAGTAGGATCAGGATCCATCCCTGGTGCTTGAGTGGGCTTTTTGGAGCCCAGTGCCTATGGAAGGACACCTTGCTTAGCCTTGGTGCAGGGGGAGGGGCCTTGGACCTGCCTCAACCGAATGCACTAGGTTCTGCTGACTCCCCATGGGAGGGAGGTATTGCCTTGGAGGAGGTGGGATGGAGGGTGGGTTGAGGGGGAAGGCTGGGGGGCAGGAGGAGGGAGGAGAGGGGGATCTGTGGTTGGTATGTAAAATGAATAGAAAATTTCTTAATTAAAAAAAGAGTTTGAGCTTGTAAAGGGAAAAGGACCCACATGTTGGTTGGCTAAAGCAGAGGGCAGAGGAAAATGGAGCCATCACTGCTGCGGAGGCCATGGCTGTGGGCTCTGCGTAGCTACTTAGCCCTGGGGATGGTGTAAGGACTGGCCTCTCGGCCATTACTGGTTCCTGGCCAGCTGCCCCAGGCTATGTGTGTCCTGAGCTGTGGGCTCCAAGGGCCAAGTTCCTTTGCTGGCTTTTGTAGTAGTTTTTTTTTTTTTTTTTTTTTTTTTTTTTTCTGCAAGGTGTGGGCTCAGGGTCCCAGCCTGAGCATCATTCCACACCAGTGAGATCCCCAGTGAGCTGCTCTCCAGTGTGGATAATTTTGGATTTGAGGACCACTGGAGAGAAGGTGGGCTGATGAGGCCTGGCCTTGATGTCCTGCACCCTGCCAGGAAGCAAACCTGATCCTGAGTACGCATCTGGGGCCTGGGCCAGTGGCTCCCCAGCTCAGAGCCTCAGCATCTAGAGTTAGGTGACGTGGAAAAGTACCGGGGCAGGCTTGGGGAGACTGAGGGTGGGGAGGCCACAGGCCAAGTCTCTGTGTGAAGTGTGGGAGGGCTGAGGTGTCTCCGCTGTCCACACTAGTGTAGGAAAGGATGTCACAGGGTTAGGATGGGGAGGTAGGTGGTCCAGAATTACAGGTACTCCAGTCAAGGTTCGTCTGTCTCCGTGTCTGTTGCAAGTGTGTAGAAAGGATGGAACACACGAGACCCCTCCCTGCTTGTCCCCTCTGGGCATCATACCCTTGGCTCTCTCCTGGGACCTTCGCCCTCTCTCTTCCTCCCCAATTCAGGATGCCCTTCTTTCGGGATCTCCTGCCAGCATTGCCCTGGCAGCCCCAGGGACTTGGCAATAAATTAGCCACCACCCTGCCTGTCTGAACACCCAGATGGAGCAAAGCTCCAGGCCAGAGCCACACAGCAGCCTGGTGGCAGAGTCCTGACCAGGGGCACAGATGGCTGAGGGCTTCAGGGAGGATAGAATAGCATGGGGAGGGGGAAGGGTGTGTAGCAACTGGACAAGGACTCTAGAAATGTCACTATTGACACGAGAGAAGCTTCAGCAACCCCTCCTGATGATGACCTAGCCTCCTCCTGTTAGAGGTGACTAGTTTAACAACACCCCTGCATGGAGCTTCAGCAGGGAGAACTCACATCACTGCACATGCTGGAGAGCTTGCAGAAGCACAAAGCCAAGAAAGAGTCTGGGCTTTCTGTCCTGGGCACTGACCTGTGGGTGACCTTGGGCTAGCCTGCACTGAAGCAGCCCAGAGCTCTGAGAGGTAGAGATTGGTTCTCCTCAGGGCACTGTGGTTGAGAGAGGCGCTTCCCCTCAGCCACTGCTTCCAGCTCTTGGTAATATTTCTTAAACATTTCTGTAGCCTGAAGATTGGGAGGAGGCGTGTTTTTGTCTTGAGACAGAGCCTTGCTGGACAACCCAGGCTGGCCTCACACTCACTAGTCAGTATCATGAGTTCTAACACGTTTCATACCTTAGCCTAGAGAGGTCTAACTTCCCTGATTATCAGCACACTGAGCTGCTGTGGTGTCTGTAGTGATGTCTCCTGGTTACATTTTTTAGTTTCCCATCTGTATTTGAAGACATACACTCGTCAACTCGACTGTGTTTTAGTCAAGGAATTAAAATTTGTTTTTCTCCCTCCCTGCCCCCACAACCCCATGTGTCCATTTATCTGTGGAGGTCAGATGTCAATGTCCAGAGTCCACCTCAGTCACACTCTCCACCTTATTTTTGAGACAGGGTCTCTCACTGAACCTGGATCTTACTGATTCCCC
Source organism: Peromyscus californicus insignis (assembly GCF_007827085.1). Lineage (NCBI taxonomy): Eukaryota > Metazoa > Chordata > Mammalia > Rodentia > Cricetidae > Peromyscus > Peromyscus californicus. Next base: position 49,441,531 of record NW_026294503.1, read on the forward strand.
TAGACTGTCTGGCCAGTGATCCCCGGAGTCCCTCCTGTACCATCTCCCCAGTGTTGTGACTGCAGGTATGTGCTGCTGTGTTTTGCTGTTTTACTTGGGTTCTGGAGGATTTGAGCTCAGGTGCTCATGCATGAACATCAAGCCGCATCCTCACCCCTGAAGTTCTTTGGTACAGATAGGAATACTATCTTGTGCTACCCTTCACGCTTGGCTTTTACTAATTATTCTAAATGTCAACCAGAGTTTTAAAATGCTTTACAGGACAGAAGTTTTGTACTACAAGGGTGGCCTGGGACTTGTTAAAACATGTGAAATAACTGTGTGCACACCTTTAATCCCAGCACTTGGGTGGCAGAGGTGGGCAGATCTCAGTAAGGCCAGCCTGGGCTACAAAGCAAGTTCCAGGACAGCCAGGACTGTTACACAGAGAAACCCTGTCTCGAAAAACAAATAAACCAGTAAATAAACAGGAGTGTTTTTCCTGTATGTGTATATGTGTACCACATGCATGCAGTGTCCTTGTAGTTGGAAGACTGCACTGACTCCCCTGGAACTGGAATTACATACAGGTGTCTGCTGGAACTGAACCCGGGTCCTCTGCAAGAGCAGCCATGCTCTTAACCACTGAGGAATCTTTCCAGATCCTATAGAATTGCTTAAATTATTATTTTTAAAAAATTTAATTAACATTTATTTATTTACTTACTTAGTTATTTTTGTGTGTGTGTGGGAACACACGTGGGTATGCCATGACCTACACGTGGAGATCAGAGGACAGCTTGTAAGTTCTGTCCTTCCACTCTGCATTCTGAGGATGGGACTGGGGTTGTCAGGCTTTAATGACAAGCTCCATTATGTAGCTGGAGAGTTTTCTCTCCGGGTCCCACCAATCCCCGGCAGTCCCACAGCCCCCTTATAAAATAAACACGCAGACGCTTGTACTATTTGAACTGTTTGGCCTAATGGCTCAGGCTTCTAGCTATCTAGTTCTTACATCTTAAATTAATCCATTTCTATAAATCTATACCTTGCCACGTGGCTCGTGGCTTACCGGCATCTTCACATGCTGCTTGTCATGGCGCGGCTGGCAGTGACTCCCTCCGCCTTCCTGTTTTCTCTGTTCTCTCTGTTAGTCCCGCCAATACTTCCGGCCTGGCCACTGGCTAATCAGTGTTTTATTTATTGACCAATCAGAGCAATTTGACATCCAGACCATCCCACAGCACCATTACTACCTGAATCATCTTATGGATCTGACTATTTTCATTATAGCTCTTGCTTCATCATTTAGAAGGGCTACTTTTAAACAGAAATTCCAAGAGGCTGTGGTCTCTCCAGGTAGTGTGGACAAACTGAAGACAGTGAACACTCTGAGTCTCCCAGCTCCTCAGACATGTGTCTTATAAACCACGCACACCAGCCTCAGCTCACAGGTCCGTGGGGATGGCAAGGGTCCAGTGGACGTGGCTACTTCTCCCCTCACAGTCTTCTTGGGGGATAACTGGAGCATCTCCCATGGCCTGGCCACCTGCAAGGTCTGCATCATTCTTTCTTGGCGCTCTGCTGTTTAAAGGAGCCCTCTGTCATCTCTCACTGGGCTGCTTCCCCAGGCCTGGCCACTTCTCAGACCTTGTGTGTCCTGGGGTTGCTGCTCAGCTTTCACTTGCCCGGGCTGGGGCTGTATCAGGTCACGGTTATTGACCCCTGTCTGGTGTTTAAAGATTCACCTGGTTCTGAAATCCTCTCCCATCAGTCATTAACTGAAAAATCTAAGCTCTTCGGGGAAACAGTCCTGGCCGTGAGCCCCAGATATAAAGGGGTGGCCTTCCACTCTCGGGTCAGGTTTCCAAAGGCTGCCTTCAACAGAAGTGCGAAGACTTGGGTGGAGTCTTCACGTGAGGTGGAGGCAGAAAGATGAAGAGTCCAAGGCTATCCTAAACTACATAGTCAGTTCAAGGCTAGCCTGGGCTACATGAGACCCTGCCCTAAAAAAAAACCAAAAACAAAAATTAGAGCTGGGGGTATAGTTCAGTTGGTCCAGTCCTTGCCTAGCATGCCCAAGCCCCGGCTTCAATCTCTAACTGCATATAAAGTTGAGCATGGTGCCACTTACCTATAATCCCAGGCAGGAGGATCAGAAGTTCAAGGTCATCCTCAGCTGAATATCAAATTTGAGGCCAGCCCTGTCTCAAAACAAAACACACACACACACACTACAAAAGAAAAGGTGAGTTTAAAATTCTTGGATCTACTGTGATTGGCTGACTTGGGTCATGTGATCATTCCTGATTTTTTTTTTTTCCCCCCTTTTCTTTCTTTTTTTTTTTTTTTTCTTTAGTAGCTTGGGGTTTGGCCAGACACAGGCTCCATGTTCAATCCTTGGTACAACTGCATGGTATGTGTGTTTGTGTGTGTGTGTGTGTGTGTGTGTGTGTGTGTGTGTGTGTGTGTGAGAGAGAGAGAGAGAGAGAGAGAGAGAGAGAGAGACTGGGGTCTGGGGATGCTGGATGCTGGGGGCTGACTGACAGGTGTTCACTTTGGCTGCTGGCCAGAAGCCCCTTTACTGTGGGGTTGTGCGCCTGGACTGTAGGCCTCACACCTGTCTGTGGGCATCTTCCTGTTGAGCACTGTAGAGGAGGGAATGGCAGAGTCAGCCATCCTTGCCCCACACGATCTTGACAAGTTCTGTTTGTGCGTGTTTGAGGCACATTCAGTCCCCTTCTCTGTGGTGGTCAGCCCTCACGGGGCCCCAGCGCTTGGCAGCTGCTGTAAAACTTGGCTTCTGACAACAGCCAGTGGTGACAGGAGACAGCAGCAGCAGGTGGCACTTGCTGGTGTGACGGCTCTCGGGCCTGGTGTCTGTATCCAGCCCTCACAGTGGCCGGTGTGAAGGCTCTCAGGCCTGGTGTCTGTATCCAGCCCTCACAGTGGCCGGTGTGAAGGCTCTCAGGCCTGGTGTCTGTATCCCAGCCCTCACAGTGGCCGGTGTGACGGCTCTCAGGCCTGGTGTCTGTATCCAGCCCTCACAGTGGCTAGTGTGACGGCTCTAAGGCCTGGTGTCTGTATCCAGCCCTCACAGTGGCCGGTGTGACAGCTTTCGGGCCTGGTGTCTGTATCCCAGCCCTCACAGTGGCGGGTGTGACGGCTCTCGGGCCTGGTGTCTGTATCCAGCCCTCACAGTGGCCGGTGTGACGGCTCTCGGGCCTGGTGTCTGTATCCAGCCCTCACAGTGGCTGGTGTGACGGCTCTCGGGCCTGGTGTCTGTATCCCAGCCCTCACAGTGGCGGGTGTGACGGCTCTCGGGCCTGGTGTCTGTATCCCTGGGCCTTTTGACAGCTCCTGGAACTCTCGTAGCAATTAGGGCCCTCAACTTCTTCAGACCTGCACAGCTCTTGTGTCTACCACATTTGTTCTTCTTTTGCTTCTGCCCTAGGCAGTCTCTGGAAAACTCCATCTGTATTCTTTGTTTTTGGGGGGTTTTGTTTTTGCTTTTGTTTTTTTTGTTTTGAGAAAGCATCTCACTGCATAGCCCTGGCCAGCCTGGACTTACTATGAGGATCAGGCTGGCCTTGGACTCACCGGTATCCATCTGTCTCAGCCTCCCGAGTACTGAGATTAAAGGCACGAGCCACCACACACAGACACACAGCTTCACATGCCCTTTATTGCTGCCCCCGTTGCTATGGTTGCTGTTGCCACCACCTTCCAGTCTTCCTGTTACCTGCTCAGCTCACTCTGCCTATAACTCAACCCAGACAAGACCCCAGCATGGAGAGGGGAGGTGGGCACAAAGCCCCACCCTAGCTAAGGAGCCGTTGGCAATTGGTAGTTGCAAGGGGAGGGAGAGTCAGAGTTTTTTTTTTGTTTTTGTTTTTAAGAGTACAGCCCCTGGGGCTGGAGAGATGGCTCAGTGGTTAAAAGCACTGGCTGCTCTCCTAGGGGTCCTGAGTTCAATTCCCAGCAACCACATGATGACTCACAACCATCTATAACGAGATCTGGCGCCCTCTTCTCCTGGGCAGGCGTACATGCTGGCAAAATATTGTATGCATAATAAATAAATAAATAAATAAATATTTTTAAAAAATGTAGCCCCTGGTAAGTGAACCGTGCTCCAGTGGAAGGCCACAAATCCAAGAATACATGGGCAGCATAAATTTGACTTTCATGAGTTTAGAGGAAGAAACAGAAGGCACAAAGTTGGGTGGGTAGGGAAGCAGGTAGATCGGGGGTAGTTGGGGGAAGGAATAAGATCAAAACACATTGTATAAAAGAACTAATAAAAATGAAGGGGAAAAAAATGTCAGAACTGAGCAAGAAATGGACACCAGGGAGAAGCCTTGAACGGGCCCAGGGGGCAACACGGGGAAACGGTCTCCCTCTGAGTCCCAAAGGGATTCATTCACATAGCCGCCTGGCCGGGGCATCTTTAACAACTGTGGCAGGCCTTCACTCCAGTGAGGGGCTCTGCCAATCACAGGCCTTCTGCTGGATTACCAGGGGAAGCACTCTCCCTCGGGTCTGGGTAGAAATGGCTGCAGGCTCATGCAGAGTTCACTGAGGCTGACGGCAGGGTGTTGAAGACGGTATGGCGAGACGGCTTCAGGAGACAGAACTGGCAAAAGTCCGGGGCTGGGTACTGAAGTGGGTGTGGCTAGACAGAGCTTTGGGAGACAGAGCCATGCTTCCACAGCAAGCAGCTGTAGATGCCGTGGGGCTTCCTCCAGGCCCTGCGTAGTGCTCAGAGCAGCCACGCGTGGCTGGCTACTTGGAGGATTATCATCCACTCAAAACAGCAAGACACCAGGGAAGGGTCTAAAAGCTGTTAACTAGGAAGTCAGCTTCCCTCCCTCTCAACATCGCAGCTTAAAACAAAAATCCACCTGGAAAAGGATGGTTTCAGTAAAGGCTAACTATTAATGGTGTACCAATAGTATTTAATAGTGACTTGTCAATGCTTGGCGATAGGTCCCCCTAACCTAGCTTGCTCCCTGACTCCCTTTAATTCCTGTGTCCCCAGCAGAGCTACAGAGAGACCAAGAAGCGACAGCCACACTGGGGGCCACAGGAGGGCCCTCAGTAGTGTCCATGGCTAGCCAGGACCCGACGCTGAGCACGAATCACCCATTCTATGACGTGGCCAGACACGGCATTCTGCAGGTGGCAGGTAGGTGAACCATCTGGCTGATCCCCAGACTGGGCAGTACAGTCTTTTAGGTCTTGCAGGATGGTGGGCTGTCACAGGCTCCCTCTGTCCCCCATGGCTGTTTCTCTGTTTCCGGTGAGCACTTAGTGTAGGACACATTTGGCAGTCTCCCACTGGGGTCATTCTTGTCACAAAGGAGGTCACCTCTTCCCCTCCCAGGGCTTCGTACAGCGTTCAACATTGACTCCTGTCTTTAACCCCGGTTCTTGCTCCTCAGTTTCCTGTGGGCTGAAGGGTAGTTCTGAGCCAGGGACCACCTTCCCTCCAGGACTCCTTCTTAGGAGTCAGTTATATCCTCCAGGTGTAACCAGACGTGGCCTCACCTAGGGGTAGTGCAGCCTTCCCAGGGTCCTACAGCCAAATCTGGAGACTTGCTAAAGGTAACTAAAGAATGGCATGCCACTTAAGTGCATGCTTTTGGTCAGCCAAGGCACCGTAGAAGCTGTGGGGACTTCAGTACATTAGTAAGTGGTCAAACGCAATGAATGTTGTTTGGGAATCTGAGGCTGCGGCCCACGGGGCTGGGCTTGGTAGAGATCACGTGGTGAGGACGAGAATGGGAAATGGAAGGTTCTGGACCTAAATACCAGAGAAAGGAGGCAGGAAGCAGGCTCTTGGAGCTGTGGAGGGGAACAAGAGGCCTGGAAGAGAAAGAGAAGGCTATGCCAAACCTGGTGTTTGGGACGACAGGTGTCATCCTTTCATCTAGATCATTCTACCCAGCATGTCACAGCCTTCCAAGATAGACTCTTCCAAGTTTTCTCATCTCCCGCCAATTTTGAGGGAACCCTTAGCAACGCTAAATAAAAAGCCCCAGATAGACCAACTCCCACATCCCTCCAATTAGACTGTGACCCACTCAGACCCTCTGCCTTGTTTTACTGGACAAGATGATGAACGTGTTGTGCCTGCCACGGGTGACAACTCTGAGAAGCCGTCCTTTGGGCACCTAATGGGGCTTCTCTGGTGTAGAGACAGGGGACAGCTAGTGATGCCGTGTTGTAGACAGGGGGAGAAGCGGGCGGTGGATTAATCTCAGGCCTGTGGAATTTGCGCTGAGGGTAGTGTTCATCTCCTTCTGTTATTATCATTTCGAAGCCTGTGTGATGTGCTCATCTGTGTTGTTGGAAGGAACGCTTCTCGTAGTGACTGATGGCATGAACGCAGACGCGACACTAACAACTTAATAAGGCGGTGTATGGCTTAAGAGTCAGAGGGAGGGCAGGGGAGGGAGAGGAGGAGAGAGAGTGTGTGTTCTGGGTGTTTTCCTGGCTTCTGGGGAGTGTGCAAAACTCTGTTTGGAGCAGCAGAGGACAGTCTTCTGTGGCTGCTGGGGCTGGGCAGAGACGCCCTATCCCCTGCCTGCAGGAGTGGCATCTCCTGGCTTCTCCTGCACTGAGATGCTGCAGCCCTCAGTGAGCATTGACTAACTGATCTTTGGATCAGGCAAATGGGGAAGGAGGAAGGGACCACCAACAAGGAGGGGGTGCTGAGGAGCCTGGACCTCACAGGGGATGGCATGGGAGCTGCAGGAGCGGGAATACAGAGACTTTCTGGTGCAAGGAAGCAGAGGTAGTGGGAGCCACAGACGGCTGCTGCTGTGTAGGACCCAGGCTTTGTGTGGAGAGCCCTGCAGATCTGGTGAGTCAGGTCTGACTCAGCCTTGGGGAATGTCACTCCCCCCTTCCCCCCAGATAGGGTTTCTCTGTGTAGCTTTGGTGCCTATCCTGGATCTCGCTCTGTAGACCAGGCTAGCCTCGAACTCACAGAGATCCGCCTGGCTCTGCCTCCCAAGTGCTGGGATCAAAGGCATGTGCCACCCACCTGGCAGATCACTGTCTTTTCAAGCAGCCATACTGTGACTCAGAACTTCCATCTGAGGGGTTGGTGGCCCTCAGACACAGGGCGCAGTTGCCTTTGGAACCCAGGCAAGAGAACCCAGTTTGGAAAACTCGCTGTTTTCTGGTGTTGTGCCCAGAGCCCCTGCTGGACAAGGGAGGGGATTGTGGGGTGGGTTAGAGCACAGAGCTCTAAACAAGCGGAGGCCTGGCCCAAGTTCTTAAGGACAGGGAGATGAATTGACGCTGTATTTGCAAGCAGATTGTTCTAGAATCTTAAACATCCCAGGCTCTGGAGCTTCCCAGAGGAAGGATGGTGTGGTGTTGTACATAACAAACAGCTTTCCAGCTGCAGAGGCGGGAATCGGGAGCCCACCCAGGCCCATGCAGTCAGCGCACGTAATCAGTTCATGCTGGTTTATTACCTTTCAGGGCATACATACTTCTGTCCATGCATCACATTTGGGGGAGTGAGGAGGGAACTCTGAGAATGGCTGGAAATACTTCTTTACAGCACAAGTGAGTTTAAGATGGGTCTCTTTCTAGAAGGGGAGCTTTGTTGTCTTCCGGGGCCTGTCCTTCAGGCAAGCAGTCAATGATGATTGGACCTGCAGAAAAGGAGATGAGCAGGAGCCCCCAAGGGTGCTGGAGGGGTCTCCTCAGACTTCTTAGGGATGAGTGAGGGCTGTGGACTTCCAGAGCCCTCCGAGGCCGCTGGGACAGGGTCAGGCCAAGGGAGGAGGAAGAAGAGGCCACAAACACAAGTAAAGGTGACACTGAGGAGCCTGGACATCATGGGTGGTGGCGTGGGGGATGCAAGGGAGGAGAAAGGGCAGAGGTTCTCCCCTACAAGGCAGGCAAAGGAGAATGGCAGGAGCCACGGACGGTGGCTGTTCTGTGGGACCCAGGCTTTGTGTGTGAGCCTTGCAGACCGACACTGAGCAGCAGGGAGCCTTTGTCCTGGTGCCCTGCTATAGATGAGAGAGGAAGTGGGACAGAAGAGACATTCTAAATTCTAAATAGAGACATCTGTGCCCCTCATTCTGAGACTGGACATGGAGGCAGCCTGAGGTGCGGTGGCCTCCCCCAGGAGAGGACAGGCTAAGTCATGCCCCAGCTCCGAGACATAGCTCTGGCCTCTTCCTATACACTGGAGGACGGCCACAGATACAATAAATTGTAGTACTTCTATCCAAGGTCTGTGCAAACTATAAATGAATCCATTTCCCTCCACCAAGTTCTGTTTCCTCAGGCTCTCTGGAGTACTAAGGTTATGGACCCAGGTGACAGATAATAGCTCTAGGGTTGCTGAAACAGAGGGTTCCAATCCAAGGAGCTTCAAAGAGCAGACATTCATTCTCATGGCTCTCGGGTTCAGAATCTAAGGTGTGGTTGGGCTGGTTACTCCCAGAGCCTCTGAGAAAATTCACCCCAATCTCCTCAGCATCTGGGGTTCCAGCATTCCTTTGACCTCTTGACCTTTGACTCTCACTGCTCTCCCCACCCCCCTTGACCCATGGCTTTGTACTCTCCTAGGTCAGGGTCTCCGGCCTCTTCGTTCTAAATCCAGGACAGCCCTGTCTTAAACCTTCACCTAATTAAATCTGTGACGACCCTGTTTGCAAACAAGGTCACATTTGGAGGCTCTAGGAAGTCATGAGTTGTTTTGAGGGCAAGGGGACAGTATTCAACCCAAAGCTGCCTCCACAGCTGTTTTCCCTGAAGTCTACCCCCTCAAGGTCCACTCAAGGGCAGCAGTTTCCAGTGCAGTGTGATGGAAATGCTGTGTCCACTCTATCCAAGATGGTGGCTCCTCGCCATGTATCACTACTGAGCTTGCAGTGTGTGTGGCCAATACCCAAGGGTACTAATACTAGATGCCCATGGCAGCCAGGAGCCCTTCACATGTCATGACTCCACAGCACATTGCCTGTCCTCTTTCTGTGTGCATGGGATGGTGTGTTCACAGATGTGGGGCACAATGTGAGGGCCAGGGGTGGGGGCCATCAGCTTGATTAGGAGGTCAGGGGAGTCAGGAGGGGTGACATTCGAGGCTGGGACAGGAGAATGCCTTCTATGAAGTGCAAGTCAGATGTGGTGGCACATGTCTGTAATTCTAGTGCTTGGAGACTCAGGCAGGAGTGTCATCGGTTCTGGCGAGAGGCAGCCCAGCGCTGCCAGTAGACATCTTCTCCTTGGAACCTCCACTATGGTAAAGCTGGGTCTTTCGTTTGTTTTGATTTGTTTTGTTTTGAGACAGAGACTCTCTATGTAGCTCTGGCTCTCCTGGAACTCACTCTGTAGACCAGGCTGGCCTCGAACTCAGAGATCTACTTGCCTCTGCCTTCTGAGTGCTGGGATTAATCGACGCACCACTATATTTGACTAAGTTGCATCCTTGACTGCATTGCAGAAAAGAATTTCAGGATGGAAATAAAAAAAGAATTTAAGAACAGTTTGGACTATGCTGTGGTGGCGCACACCCTTAATCCCAGCACTCAGAAGGCAGAAGCAGGTGGATCTCTGTGAGTTTGAGGCCAGCCTGGTCTACAGAAGGAGTTCCAGGACAGGCAGGTCTGTTGTTACACAGAGAAATCCTGTCTCAAAAACAAACAAACAAACAAAAAAAAAAACAATTCAGAATTAAGCAAGTTAGTTAGCAAGTTTTTGTTTGTTTTGTTTTATGTGTATGGGTGTTTTGTCTGCATGTATGTCTGTGAACCACATGCTTGCCTGGTGTCTGTGGAGGTCAGAAGAGGGTGTCAGATCCTCTGGAACTGGAGTTAGAGATGGTTGTGAGCCACCATTGGGTGCTGGGAATCGAGCCTGGGTCCCCTTGACAAGCTGCCAGTGAGTGCTCTTAACCGCTGAGCCATCTCTCCAGCCCTCAAGGTAGCAAGTTTTTTAATCATGTAGGGAAAGGCTCACAGGAAGTGGACAGCACACACTTGAGTGTGAGTACTGGTTTCCAGGGAGTCACACTGACTTGTCTTTACGAGTTGTTTATATGTGCACCACACGCATGCAGGTGCCCACGGAGGCCAGAGGGCATAGGATCCTGAAACTAGAAATACGGGCAGTTTTGAGCTACCTGATTTGTGTGCAGGGAAGCAAGCCAGGGCCCTCTGCAAGAGCAGTAAGTGCTCCTTCCCGCTGAGCCATCTCCCTGCTTCCACTGGTTGTGTTTATGATTCTGGGCCTTTGGGAGCTGCATTGTTCAAATAATATTGTGTACAACGAGGCTGAAAGATTAGGCAAAGTTGAAGGAGCTGGGGAGATGAGGGCTCAGTTGGGAAACTGCTTGTCACATGAGCTGGAACAGCCGAGTTCATTCCCCCAGAGTTCCTGTAAAAGGCTGGGTACTGGGGAGGGGCAGACAAGGATCCCCGGGGCTCCCTGACCAGCTACTCTTGTGGAATCCATGAGCTCCAGGGTTAGTGACAGACCCTGTCTCAAGAAATAAGTTGGAGAGAGACCGAGGAAGATGCCCGACACCAACCTTCAGCCTCTACCTGTGCACACAGGAATGTATACACACTCCACGACACACACACAGATAGGGGAAGTTTAAAAAAAATGATGTTTTAAGATTTCATTTAGGGCCTGGGAAGATGACTCGGTGGTTAAGAGCACTGTCCACTCCTGCAGAGGTCAAGAGTTTGATTCTCAGCGCACACACATGGCACCTCACAACCATTTGTAACTTCAGTTAGAGGGGATTGGATGTTCTCTTCTGGCCTCTGCAACACCACATGCATATGACATACAGACATATGTGCGGACAAACACCCACACATATAAAATAAACTAATCTAGTTTTTTTTTTAAAATAAGCTGGATGACTTATGTCTTTTTATTCCTTTTGTGAATGCCACTGTGAGGTGGATTTATGGATTGTGTGGCTTAAATTTAGGGATGAGCGGGGAGTGCTAACTCAGCTAAACTCAAGGCCACGGACATTTCTTTCCTAAGGAAGTACAGTTCACTGGTTGCCTTTGATGTCTGTGTTTAAGAAGTCCTTAGAATGCACATCTTTGCACAGTCAGCTCTTTTGGCTGTGTTGAGCCAAGAGTCAGCAAGGACAAACGGGATTCCAGGTTGAGGTCATCTGTCCCTTCCTCTGCCCCCTTTTTTCTTTTTATCCTGACTCAGGAGGCTCTCTCATTTCAGGCTAGCCTGGGTTACATATTCAGGCCTTGTTTCGAGGGGAGGGGTGGGGGACTGCTGAGATGGCTCAAAGTGTCAAGATGCCTATAGTCAAGTTTGATCCTGGGTCCCACATTAGTGGAAGGAAAGAACCATCTGTCACATGTTATCCTCTGATCTCTACACACGTGCTGTACTGCACACACACACACACACACACACACACACACACACACACACACACACACACAGAGTGTGAGACAGTGGTAAAGAAAGAAAGTTATGAAGGAAGGTCCCTGCATCCAGGTCTCCTTGCTTTTGAACCCTGGAGAGCTGGTCTCTTTCCGGTGCTCTGGTCCTCGGCACATGCCTCAGTTGCATTCACCTGTGCCCTGTGCTTACCTGTAATAAAGCGTGAAGGCCAGAGTTAGCACAGCCCATCATTTTCTTCCCATGTCTCTAAGGCAGAGCTGTGAAGTAAAGCCCCGAGGACCCAGTGGGCGGGAGCTGTGACTCCAGGCTGCTGCTCCTCAGTATAATGTGGGGCTGCTAGTCCCGATCCCGTCCTCCACTGTGAACCTGGGGTGCCATGTAGATTGAAGGAAGGTCCGACCATCGCATATGCAGCACCTGGGACCTCAGCAGCTACCTGTCCTCTGGAGAGAGGCTGTGTGATCTAGCTCACTTAGGGCCACCATATGCCTGGCCTGAGCCTAGGCTCGGGGGATGGCCTTCACTTGAGAGTCATCTGAGAAGGCTCCTGTCACCGAGGCTACCATGGCTGCCACCGGCACCATTTGTATGCTGGGACCAGCTTGCTTCTTCCCTAGCCAACTGAGTTATATGCACTATCTCTCTGAAGCTGAAGATCACCCCCTGCCCTGGGTACGAGGAGGCCAGAGCTCCAGACTCAGAGGCTATTGCCAGTTCTCAGAATGCATTTGTCCCCAAGGCCTCTTGTGTTCCAAGAGCTGGTCACAGCACAGGGTGACTTGGCTCCACAATGTAAGAAAGAGCAAGCATGGGGTTCCTTCCTGTACAGGTCCTTCCTGTCCAGGGGCAACTGGCCTCTGGCCCTTCTGGCCTTCTCCAAGACTCAGGGTCCTAGGACAGCACTGAGGGACACTTTGGTGAGAAGGAGGCAGCCGGATCCTGTACTTGAAGTCCAATGAAGTGAAAGTTAAGCTGGTGGGACCTGGTACTGGTGATGTAACTCGGCAGCCTCAGTGTCCCATCTGTTAAATGGCTGGCTGGAAGGTTTTCTCAGAAAATGTGCACATCACATACCTCCCTCAGATGTGACCTGGCTGAGCCCCAGCCCTGAGCATCCTAGCTCACACCTTTGTCTGTTCCTCCAGGGGATGACCGCCAGGGGAGACGCATCTTCACATTCAGCTGCTGCCGGCTGCCACCCTTGCACCAGCTCAACCACCAGCGTCTGCTGGAGTGAGTACTACCCTGTTCTCAGCCCCGGGCATCTGCCTCCCAGGGTGGCCATCTCCATCTCAATTCCCTGTGTGGATCTGGAGACGCACTAAGCTCAGGATCATCCTAACCCACTCCAGAGCCATCTGGGGAGGTTCTCATCACCAGGACTACCAAGGACTCACCAGCACCAGTAGAATGGTGGACATTGGCTTGATTCCTTCTTAGCCAGCTGAACTGTGGGCACTGACTGAGGACTGGGGACAGTCCCCTGTCCTGGGTGCCTGGAGTCTTGTCTTTCATTCCTGATGGATGCAGGCTGTCTAGAGAGCAGGAAGGTGTGTTCCTGGTAACAGCAGATCAGCAAGACATCTGTGGTAGATAGGACCATAGTGCTGGGGCAAGGGCAAGACTGGAAGCCACATGGCCTTGAGTTTGAATCTCAGCCCCTGCTGGAACAGTTTGCTGTGGCTATCATAACAAATGATCATGAATCTAGAGGCATAAAACAGTAGAACTACATTCTATGCAGGACCAGGGTGTGTGTGGCAGGCCTGATTCCTTAGTGCACCCTGCAAGGCAAAGCAGGCAATCCATCTCCTTTAAATCCCAATACCAGACAAACCCTTGCACCTCTTGGCAGGGCTGCATCACGTCCACTCTACCTCCATCCTCACACAGCTTTGTCTCTCTGAGGGTCTTTGCTATGGACCCATGAAGGGACCTGGGCCTGGGTTTGTATTTCTAAGAGTTCTTTCTTTTTTTTTTTGGTTTTTCGAGACAGGGTTTCTCTGTGTAGCTTTGCGCCTCTCCTGGAATTCACTCTGTAGTCCAGGCTGGCCTTGAACTCACAGAGATCCATCTGCCTCTGCCTCTGCCTCCCGAGTGCTGGGATTAAGCCCATCCAGCGGTTGGGCATTTAGCTCAGTGGTAGAGCATTTGCCTAGCAAGTGCAAGTCCCTAGGTTCGGTCCTCAGCTCCGGGGGAAAAAAAAAAAGAAAAGAGAAGAAAACATTGTCAAGGACTTACATTCACTTCTTGCCGGGCGGTGGTGGCGCATGCCTTTAATCCCAGCACTTGGGAGGCTGTGAGTTCGAGGCCAGCCTGGTCTACGAAGAGAGATCCAGGACAGGCACCAAAACAGCACAGAGAAACCCTGTCTTGAAAACAAACAAACAAACAAACAAACAAACAACAGCCCATCCAGCATCTACCTATCCATCTCTTAAGAGCCCAGATTCATCCATAAGTGCTTTTCTTCCAAATGTGGGGCAGTCACAGTTTCTGAGGCTTTCCTGTGGATTTCTTGGGGGCGATGTCACGTCTCCTTGCTGTATGACCTTGGGTCAGTGAGCTAACACCTCTGAACCTCAGGTGGTGCCTAAGGAACAAGGATGTAGAGTCTCCATGTGGTTCTGGAGATAACCTGAGCGTGGTCTGCTCCAGCACCTGCTGACTGACCATGGCTCCTGTTTCACAGACATCAGTAACTCACAGTGCAGAGCAAGTGGCTGTCCTGAAGAAACCCTGTGTCTTGTGCCCTTCAGGTATCTGAAGTACACGCTGGACCAGCATGTGGAGAATGACTATACCATCGTCTACTTTCACTACGGCCTCAGCAGCCAGAACAAACCGTCACTGGGCTGGCTCCAGAATGCCTACAAGGAGTTTGACCGGAAGTGTGTACAAAGCACCTTGGGAGACACAGGGGTGGGCTGTACACAGGGACTGAATGGCGGAGGGGTCGTGGGCTATATGCAGTGGGTAGAGACAGATGCAGGGGTCTCATTTTAGTGATGGAGAGAGTCCATCTGGGAGAAGGCTACAGCATCCCAACACTTCTGGCCTGTTGTAGGAGGCAAAAGTGTATAACACAGCTGGGGGGGGGGGGTGGGCATCTGGGTGAAAGGTGGTGATTTATGTTTGTTTTTTGTTTGAGACGGGATCTCACTGTATAGCCCTGCCTGGCCTGGAACTCTCTATGTAGACCAGGACTCTGTGTCCCAAGTGCTGGGATTAAAGGAATGTGCCATCATGCCTAGCAGGCCGGCCAGTGGTTTTGGCACGGTGATATATTCAGAGGTTGGAGGCCACCTGTGTCCAATGCGAACAGACATTCGCACTCACGCTGAAGGGCGAGAGAGATCACAACTGTCCATGAGCAGGGACAAAGTCCTTGCCGGCTGCCTGTTTCCGGCTCTTCTAACCTGGGTCAGCGGGCACTAGATAGAGGTGGAAGGAAGATATGGCCGTGGTCTCCGGACTGGGGGAGCTGAGCTCTAGTGTCTAATTTCCCCACTCTCAGCCAGATGTGGTGGGGCGTGCTTGTAATCCCAGCACTCTGGAGGTGGAGGCAGGAGGACCAGAGTTCAAGGTCGCTCTGGGCGGTGTGAGTTTGAGGCCAGTCTGGCCTGGGCTGCATTTGACCGTGTTTCAAGAATAAGACCCAAACAAAACAAATCAATAAAGATTTCCCTACTCTCTAGGAAAGGGAGGTGGGGCAGGGATAGGATTGTCTATGTTGGCTCCATAGAGACAAACAAGTGGGTGCTTTAAACCCTCCAACACTGTGATGTGTGGAGGGTAATGAGCCCTCTGTCCCCAGGCGCCTGCAACTGGGACCCCAGCTCCTCTTTGTGCTGGGAGAGCCATCATGCTGCCTCTGCTCTGCCCCGGAGGAGTCCTACCCGCTTCCCTCTTGGGCATCACCCTCAAGCCAGGCCACACCTGCTATGTGTCCACTCCTTACACAACCTGATTCCAGGAGCGTTTGTCCTGTTCAAGGCTTCTAGTGAGAGCAGCCGCCTCTTCAGTGGGTGTGGGGTAGCTCCAGGCTCCCCTACCTTGTGGCCAGAGATTGTTCAGATGTGATTCGTCAGAAGCTCTTTGGCTGATCCACTGAGGCCACGTGGTTGTAGCATCAAGTTTCCAGATGCCACTGATGGCCTTTGTGCCTGGCCTCGCTCACGGTCGGTGCGGAGGGGTGGGTGGTGATGGAGCACTGGCCTGCGTTGACCTGCAGGATATGCCCTCTCCTCTCGCTCACGTCAACAGGGACATGCGACTTGCTGTGTCATTCAGTGGGGTACGTTGTAAGAAATGAGTCATTGGGAGGAAGATGACCTCGAAACGGCAAGAGCAGACTTTGCTGGTCTGAGGTTGGCGTCCTCACGCCTGTGGCTTAGTCTGCAAGGGTACAGGAGAATCACTGTACAGGCTCTGAGAATCAGTTTTTGTAGAGAGTAGGAGAGAGGAAGGCCTGGCTTTTCCAGTCCCAGAAACTGGGGAGTTTTTGTTTTTTGTTTTTTTCTGAGAAACTGTTTTTCGAAACTGTGAGGTAGAAGATCAGATGGAATGCCTGATTTTTCGACCTTCTGACCTTCCCAGCCGCAGGGTGAAAGAAAAGTCGCCTGTTTCTGTGACCTCTGAGCTCCAGGGTGCATAGTGGGGGTTAACTGCATTCTGGAATTCCACAGCAGCAGATTCCTTGAAGCCTGTCGTATGGCCTCGATTTTGGAGGGGTGACTTCCTTTAGTGTGGCCTTTATCATATCATTTATTGCTCACGGGACATAAATTTATCTTCGCCCACCGTTGCCCCGCAGCCTGGCTCAGGGTCCTGTCTCACCCCTTCTCTCTCTCTCCAGGCTTCCTTCCCTCTTGCATCCCAACCCTGTCACTTCTCCCAGGATCCTGCCTCCTTCCTGAGGACTGTGTACTTAAAGGTCCTATCGCCTTTCTGGCCTGGGGCCGTCACGTTACTGGTCAGCCTCATGAGTTGACAGTGTGAGCTCATGGGAGCCCAGCACCCGCTCCTCTGCACACTCACTCCAGCTCCCCGATCTGGCTTCTCCCTGACACAGCCCCTCCTCTTCCAGCCTGGCTCCCTTACCTCCAGATGCCCCTACCCACTCTGTTCTGGTGTCCCATGCCAGGCCACCTCAGCCCTCTGCTTAGATGCTTTCTTTGTCTGAGCTTTGATTCCTGTCCTGAAAGACAGAAGTCACACTCGCTCCCAGCCCCTAACCCGGCCTCCTGGTGTATTGTTGCAGTTTAACAACAAGTTTAGGGCTGTGCTCCATGCCTCCCACCCAGCATCTGTATCTGCAAAAGTAGCCACAGCCGCAGGCTCCACTTCCCACACATCGCGTCACACACATGCAGTGTAAAGTATGCAGTGGGTGGGCTTTGAGCAGAGGGATCAGAGTTTCTGAGTTTAAATGCCTTCTACAGCTTCTACAGTGTGTGTGTGTGTGTGTGTGTGTGTGTGTGTGTGTACGCACATGTGTGCATGTGTGTAGGCCAGAGGCTAACCTCAGCTGTCATTCTTAGGCACCATCCACCCTGTTTGTTGAGATGAGGTCTCTCATTTGCTTTGCGCAGTAGGGCTAGACTGGCTGGCCAGGGATCTTCCTGCCTCGGCCTCCCTAGTACTGTGCTGTGGGATGTTCTGTATGGCAAATGTGTTGCTGATTAGTCAATAAATAAAACACTGATTGGCCATTGGCTAGGCAGGAAGTGTAGGCGGGAAAAGGAGGAGAATAAAGCTGGGAAGTGGAAGGCTGAGTCAGAGAGACACTGCCAGCCGCCATGATGACAAACAGCATGTGAAGATGCCGGTAAGCCACGAGCCATGTGGCAAGGTATAGATTAATGGAAATGGATTAATTTAAGCTGTAAGAACAGTTAGAAGAAGCCTGCCAGGGCCATACAGTTTGTAACCAATATAAGTTTCTGTGTTTACTTGGTCGGGTCTGAGCGGCTGTGGGACTGGCAGGTGAGAGAGATTTGCCCTGACTGTGGGCCAGGCAGGAAAACTCAAGCTACAGTACTGAGATTATAAGCACCTGCCACCACACCCAGTTTTTCTTACATGGATTCCAACTAAGCCATCTTCCCAGTCCCTTCCTCTTCTGGTCTCTGATTTTGTTTTGTTTTGTTTTTGAGACAGAGTCTTACTGTGTAGCCCTGGCTGGCCTGGAACTCTCTACATAGACCAAGCTGGCCTCGAACTCACAGGGCTCCACCTGCCTCTGTCTCCCAAGTGCTGGGATTAAAGGCATGCATCCCCAGTTCTTTCTGGGTTTTAACCTACATCCTTTAGTTGGGCCTGTTGAGAAATGGATTTTCTGCGTCTCAGGCCTGCTGTGCAGGCACTCAGTGTGGAGTGTGCTGGAGTTAGGGGACCTACAGTCACCTCACCTTTCCCTCCTCAGGTATAAGAAGAACCTGAAGGCGCTCTATGTTGTCCACCCCACCAGCTTCATCAAAGCACTGTGGAGCATCTTCAAGCCCATCATCAGGTGAGCATGCGCCTGGTAGACCCTCACACCACCATCTCTGAGGCACACCCCTACAGGATGATGGCTCTGTGCAGGTCTGTCTCTGAGGCATACTTGGGTTTTTTGTGGAGTCACGTGACCACCCAGACTATGCACTGTGACTCTCTGAGGTTGTGGACAGGACTTCTAGCCCATGACGTTGATGTGGAAGCTGCTATTTTAAATACTCTATAACCTGAATGCCCACGTTTTGCATTTGTATCTTGGTCCCCAAAGTCACTGTCCAGTTCACAAAGCCCACCAAGGGGACTCCAGTGTACCCAGCAAGGTAAATGCAGAGGCTGGGATACAGGTGCACGGGATCCCATCTTTTGTCTTCCGGAAATGATCTGGGACAGCCTGTCCCCTGCAGCTGAGTGTGACATGGTGAGGAAGCTCAGCCGTGCTCTGTGCCCAGATGTTTTCTTAGGGTTGATCCTGTAGGTGTGGACACCCCACAACCCGCTTCAGTGACTCAGTTTCCACTCCATCTGAGTGCAGACAGGCTACCCTGTGAGGCCCTGCCTCAATCATCTGCTGGTATATATCATGTGATTTGGCCCGTGGCCATGTTCCAGGTTTCCTCTCTGGAGCAGGTGAAGGCACAGACATTCCTGGAAGCTCAGGAAGAGTGCCCCACGCCCATGGGCTAGCCTTATACTGCCTGTACCTGGGCCAACAGCCCGGAAATTTGGGAACTTCGGTTAGCTCTTTCCAGGACGTCTGGACTCTTTCTCACTGGACAATGATGTCTCTGGGCAGTATTGGGAAGAGCTTCAGGGGATCATAAGGCTTGGCTCTGCCAGGGCCCCATGGGCATCGTTACTTCCTCTTTGTTTAGCCGCAAGCATCAGGCACAAACGGCACCCAGCCACACTGTGGGTGTGTGGGTGGAGGGGGGTGAGTTTCATTCAGGAGGGCTCAGTATTTGCATGGGGCAGGTTGGGACACTCAGGTGATGTAGCATGTCCAGAGAGGGGGTGGCAGTGTCCTTCCTGGTCAGCCAGGAGGATTTAGGAGGGTTTTCAGAAGGAGTATTTTAGCACAGGGAGGGCACACACAGAAGGGGTGGTCACCCTTTGCTGGACATGGCCCTCAAAATCCTTTGCTGCCTCCTCCTCCAACATGTTCCCCTCACCTCCTACTTCCTACAGTGGCTCGGAGGCCTGGTACTAATAATGCGCTTCACGCTCTTAAGCCCATGGCCACACAGGAGGTTCATGTTGTGCCTGGGGTATAGGCGAGAAAACAGGACAGAGACAGGCTCAGCCATTGCATCCATTCTCTATGTTCCTGTTTCCCCTCTGACTTCAGGAAGGCAGCCCAGCCTTCCTACCTGCCTCCTTGAGGGCTAAGCTGTGTCTCTCACCTTGCTGTGGTCTCGAGTCTCTGTCACCACACGCAGCCTTCAGGACACGGTTGGCATCAGTCCTTGGGGCCTGCAGACCCCTTTTTCACTGGACCGTGAATGGCCCCAGAGGTTTCTGCACTTGGGTCCCAGTCTGTCAAGTCAGTCACATTCCACAGCACAGGGGCTATGCCGATGAGATTAAGGCACGGAGTTACAAACAGAAGACAACTCGGGATGTTCTACTGGGCTCCAGGCGGTCTCTGGGGTCCTTAGTGGACACCCTTTCCCAGCAATGTCAGGAAAGAAGCGCAAAGATGCTGCACTGTTGGCTTGGAAGATGGAGGCAGGAGTCCCACATCAAGGGAAAACAGGCACCTTTAGGAGCTGGAAGAATCGAGGGGCTGCCGCCTTGCCCACTCCTGGACTTCCGCACTGACCTGGCCCTGTGGAGGGTACGCTGGTGACATTTTAAGCTGTTTCATTTGTCCTGGGTTCCTGACAGCAGCCTGTGGACCACCCATCTATATCCAAGGGCCCCAGAACCCCACTACTGGATGTTCTTGAATGGCTGCCTGCACCGATGTGTGCACACACAAGCTTACTCCACACATTCTCACTCCCATGTGCATGTGCGCGTGTGCGCGCGTGCGCGCGCGCACACACACACACACACACACACACATTTATTACCGTCATCATCATCGTCATCAACGGGTCCTGGGTAGTGCTGCAGCGCTTCCCCACCTCGGGCTTCATCCCTCAGCTGTCCTGCATCTCAGTCTGCCTTCCCCACAGCTCTCATGTTCTATGGAATGTGGCATGCACCATCCTGCCTGATTTATTCTAGAATGGTTTAAATTGTCCTTTTAGGATTGAATTATCTATCCACCTTATGTAATACACACCAAAACCATCTTATGTACTTCCAAACAGGGGAGGTTGGTGCTTAGAGAGGTTATACAGTTTCCCCAGGCCACACAGTCAGTAAAGGACTCGGGAATGGGACCCAACAGGCTTGAGCTGGATCCTGAGCATCATCTTGCCTCAGTCTTTCCTGGAAGCTGGGGCTGTGACAGAAACCCTGCCCCATGCATGCCCCAGGACATGCCTATGCTGCCCAAGGCCCTTCCACTGGTGTAAAAGGCCAGATGGGTCATGTCTATTTGCCCAGCGGGTGACTCCCTTGCAGGAGACATCAGGCAGCTACAGAGAGAAAGGTGGTCTGTGACTCCCGAGTGGGCAGGAGTGGCATGGGAGGACCCCACAGTGCTGAAGCAGACGTCACTGTCCGGACAGTTCCACAAGACAGTTAGGCCCCTAGTAGGCTCTGTGGGCTCCTCTTGTCCACACACAAAGCATTCACAGCATTTCATACCCCAGAGGGACCTTTAATGTCCTCAGAGCAAAGGCTAGACTGTCCCTGAGCTGTCTGTTACCTGAATGCACAGGTGATGAGGACATCCCACAAGACCGGCCCCAATCCCTTCCTCGGGGCCCAGGGCCTGCGCTCTTCCATAGTCGGGGCTTCCTCATAGCCCCCTTGTAGTCCGTGAAACTACCTTGCTTGTGCCTGAAATCTGACTTCCAGGTCCAATTCACTCGTGTCCACTAGAGGGAGCCAGTGCACAGGCCTTGGCCCCCCTTGGGGTGTGGGAACTGGTTTAGGCTGGAGTTGGCACAGGACCCAGAATTCTACTCTGCTCACATGGGTGTACCATCTATCATGATCCCTGTGGTCTTGTTTTGTTTGGGCAGTCATAAGTTGCATAATCTTAATTCCACGTTATCTCCAATGTGAAGAAGACAGATTGTTCGAACCACAGCAGAGCTGGCCTTGCTGAGCATGTAACTTGCCTTTTTTTTTTTTTTTAATTCATGAAGAAATTTATTTTACAACAGTTCTTTGTACACACACACACACACACACACACACACACACACACACACACACACACACACGAACTGCATATATACGAATTTATTAAAGACAAAAGCAAATTCGCACACTAGTCAGATGAATGTCCTTGTTTTTACATGAAGAACTGAGTCTTAGTTGAATATCTGATAAGGCAGCATGTATAGCATCTTTAGTATTTTCTCAGAGCTGGTCAGTTTGATTTTATAGTCATCAAGGCTGAGAGTGCTGCTTTACATAAATGTACAGTAAAAGTGGCATATACATGCTTACATATATTTCAGAAATTGTTGGAAATCCTGTCCTACTCGCAAGCAAAATTCATCTAATGATTTAAAAAACGAAACTCAATTCAACAACTTAAACAGCAGTTCTTAAAATCAAGCATCCTAAACATAATAATATCCGGAGACGCACTACATGGACAATGACACTTGGAAGTATACGTTGCTCCCGTGTAGAGACGTCCAGGGCTGACCACTTGGGCTTGAACAAACGATGCCAGAGCTCCTCCATGGGAAGAATGATTCCCCCCATCTCAGCAGTCATTTACCCCCTCTGGCTCTTCATCCCATCAGCATGTCAGCCAGTGTTGCCACTGCGCCCAGCTAGAAAGCCTGTGGACCACAGCACAGATCAGGCTGCCGAGACAGCCCCAACGGTACAGTAGTAGCGCTCTTATGTAACGTGCCTTTTTTGGTCACTGCCATTCTGCAAACTGGCTCAAGTTCAGAGTCTGTATCACTGAGACCCAGGCCTTGGCAGGTCAAGGGGCTTGTCCTGAATTCCTGGGAGAGGATAGAATTGATGGCAGAGGTTGTCTCTCCATGGCCTCCTGGACACTCCTGGGGAGTCTCCCAAAGTCCCTGCCCTGTCCCTGGGAGGGGAGGGGGCAGAGGGCAAGGGGAAGAAGGTGCAACACACAGCCACCATTCACCTGGGACCATGGTGTCTCCAGGCAGACAAGCTCAGTCCACTGGTCCTCTGAGCCCCAAACACAGTTATGGTCATCATTAAGGTCAACATACATAAGGCAGGATGTAGACTCACATGGAGAAGGGCCTCTGGGCATGCCTGTGAGGGATTATCTTATTAAATGAGGTGGGAAGCCCTGCACCCCATGGGTGGGACCATTCCCTGGGCAGGGGATCCTGGGTTGTATAAAGAGAGAGGGGGGACTGGGCAGTAGCATGCATGCATGCATGCATTCTCTTCTGGCCCAGACATAACTTGAGCAGCTGCCTCGAGCTCCTGCTGCGTGGACGCCACTGCCATGATGGACTGGACCTTGAACTCTGAGCTAACATGAACCTTCCCTTCGGTTGCTTTTGTCTGAGTATTTTATCACAGCGACAGGAAAAAGACACTAAGACAGGTACTCCACTCCACACAGAGAGGGGCTCTCATGCTGGCTGCTCTGTGTAAAGTCACAGTCAGTTCAAACTGAAGACCCCTGATTATTTTATACAGGTGAGCCTCCAGTGCCCAGCCCATTCCGGGTCTCAGTCCATGCCCTGTCTTATGTGCGGCACCTCAACTCCCTCAGGCCCACTATTTTATTCAGCCTTCACCTCATTGTTTTATTCTCTTGTTTTCCCTTCCTTAGTCACAAGTTTGGGAAAAAAGTCACCTACTGCAGCAGCCTGCATGAGCTCCGGGAACACCTCCAGTGCGACCAGCTGCTCATCCCCCCAGAAGTAGTACGGTGAGTGCCCACCGTCCCCAGAGCCGTGCCTAATATCCACTGACATGCGCAGGAGAACAAGCCACGAGGGCTGCATGCGGGTGGGAGGCTCCTCTTCCCACGGCCGGTGCAAAACTGATTAAAAACACATCGAGGCACAGGTTTGCCGTTCTGCTTCTGAGCCGGATATGAAAGGGGTTCCCTGGTGTGCAGATGAGCCGTGTGTGGAATGAAATGATCCAGGAGTGGCAGGCGCAGGGGCTCTGGAAGACAGCTAGTGGAGTTTCATTCAGTTCCTGCTGAATGTCTCACTGAGCGTCTGTGGCAAGCCAGAGCACAGGGTCTCAACTGTAGAACAGCCCTGGCTTCAGGCCTGGGCCAGGCATGCCAGCTCCAGTGGCTACTCTGAGCCCCTCGCTCCCGAGAGTGCAGCACCCTGCCCAGGATGTCTGAAATTTAGACAGAAGGCATAGGATATGTGCGTTTCCCATTAATGTCCATAGAAGCCTGGTCCTCATATAGCACTTGGAGATGGTTTCCATGGCCAAAAGGCTGTCCCCCGTGAGGTGACACTCTCCTGTTGTGTCTGCAGGTATGACGAGAAGCTGCAAAACCTTCACAAGGGCCAGCTGCCCCCTCCCACCAAGACTCCGCCACCTCGACCACCTCTGCCCACCCAGCAGTTTGGCGTCAGCCTGCAATAGTAAGTGATGGAGGGTGGAGGCTGGTCTGCTACCTTGAGCACTGGGACCCCTCTGTGTCCTGGGACTGCAGTGGCCAAGCTTAACTCTACAGGAGGCATAGTGTCAAGTCCCCACTGAGGCTGAGTGCCCACAGCTGCGTGTGTGTGTGTGTGTGTGTGTGTGTGTGTGTGTGTGTGTGTGTGTGTAGGCAGGAGACAAGAGCTTTCTGGTCACCTTTCAATTCTGGCTCCCTGCCCTTCAGGCCTCTGGCTAGGACCTCTCCTCTCACCTTCCAAGTGAGATGTGCTCATGAGACTTTGACCTTCAGTGGATCTGCCATCTCCCCCTACCTGTTTACCAAGCCAACTTCATTCCCACTCATCTGGGGCCTCTCCTCCAGAAGCCTTCCCTGGTGCCCAATCACACAGGCATCCCCAGCCCAGCCCTAATCCAGGTTCCTACATGCCTCACCCTCTGGGTTGTGAGTTTGTCCCTCTTTGGGTCTCCTGTCCTGGTAAGAGACCTGGCCAATGAAAATCCAAGGTAATTTTTAAAAGATCTACTTATTTATTTATTTATCTATTTATTTATTTATTTTACATTGAGGTTTGCTTGCATGTGTGTCTATAGACAGTTGTGGACTGCCATGCGGGTGCTGGGAATTGAACCCAGGTCCCTTGGAAGAGCAGCCAGTGCTCTTAACCACTGAGCCGTCTCTCCAGCCCCCCAAGGCAATGTGTTTTCCTAGAGCAGCTGAAACAGTCAGATCACCCACAGTGAGCACAGGAAGAGCCGGGCCTGCTGTGCGGCAGGTACCCGAGACCTGTTGTGGGTCCCACTTGAGTCGATCGCTTGGTATTAGAAACGCTCATGAGCTTACGTTCTTCACTTAAAACCGGCCGTCTCTAAGGTCCATGTGGACTTGGGAAGAGTTGAAGGGACGTCTGGTGGGGTTCAGGCTTGTCCTTGTCCTCCCTGAATCACCGGGGCAGGGTTCCTCATGTCCTCGTATATGTCCTCTGGGATAAGACCCATCCGCAAGCTCTCATGGCCTGTGACGCAGAGGGCATGTGTGGAAGGCAAAGCATGCCCAGTGCCCGTCACATCCTAACCCCCAGAACTGTGGCTTCACCTGCCTTCTGAGAAGGACTTTGCGGAGGTGAATAGAGACTTGAGATGGGGACTGGCTGGGCCACCTTGGCGAGCCGAGGGCAGCCCGCAGGGTTCTACAAGGAAGAGGCTGTGAAGCTGGAAAAGCGAAGGGTATGTCCCTGGAGCCTGCAGGTACCAGCCCCACACCTGTTCTAGCCTTGAACCGTAAAGCAGTTCAGAATGTTGTGTCAAGTTAATTAGTCATCACAGCCACCGGGAAGCAACGGGAAGTGGTGGGAGGCTGTCACGTGGTTCTGTCCCTGTCAGCAAGGAAGGCGTGACAAAGCAGTGTTGCCTGAGCGAGGCAGGGGTGTGTCTGGTGATCTGAGTGGCTGGAGCAGGATGAGCCTGCAGGGGAGGACGGGAGCATCTTGGGATATCACAAAGAGGACTGTTACTCCCTATACGTGTGCCCCTGGACCAGCACCGTCCCATGGGGCTTTCTGCTGTGACAGGCACGGTCTGCTGGACCCACTCCAGGTTGAGTGAGCGTGTGGCTACTTCCTGTTTAAACAACTTGAATAGCACCTGTGACTGCTCCTACTGGACCCCACGGTGCCTTCCCACCCAGACACACGTTCTCAGAGAGAAAATTCAGTGTGTGGTGATATGATTGGCCCCCAAACTGGAGCACAAACTTGCCACCAGAGTGCTTTCCTTTTCATGGATCCTGGAAGCATGCTGCTGTGACTCCCTGGTGGTCCACACATAGTAGATTCCCCTGGTGGCCACCCCTAAGTCAGGGCAGGTGCCTGCAGTAACCACAAGCACCTCTAGAGGTCGCTGGTCAAGAGACCCAGACCATCAAGTGACAGTTTCACAATGTTTCTGAGCCCTGCTGATGTCCCTAGTGGCTCTGCCACTCAGAGTTCCTTGGTGCAGAGGCTCCAGCCATGCTGTACAACCGCCTGTTACACCCTGCAGATCCACCCCTGTCTTCTCATCTAAAAAAACAAAAACAAAAATGAGGCCACGAACCCTTGCCACATTTCCAGGGCCCACTGTCTTTCACCATACATTGTGGTGTGCTGTGTGGTGTGCCTGTGATCCCATCACTGTGGAGGCAGAGACATACCCGGAGTTCACTGGGCAGCGGGCCTAACCTAATCAGCGTGCACAGTGAAGCATGGCACCCCAGGTTGTCCTTAGTCGCACCTGGCACTCACAAGCACACCCATACACACACAACCACTTGAAAATGAAAAACAGGTGTAACGTACCGGTTTGTACAAAACTCACCTGAAACTGCTGTCTGCTGTCAGCGGCCTCTCAGCTCTACTGTGTGACTGGCTTCTTGGGGGGGAGACTTGGTCTTTGTTCTGTTGTGTGTGTGTGTGGGGGGGGTGTTTTGCCTGTATGCATGTGTCTGTATACCATGTATATGCCTGGTTCCCACGGAGACCAGAAGAGAGCGTCAGATGCCCTGGGACCAGGGTTACAGATGGTTGTAAGATGCCAGGCAGGTGATGGGAATCAAACCCGGGTCCTGTAGAAGAGCAGACAGTGCTCGTAACTGCCGAGCTGTCTCTCCAGCTCTGGAGAAGGCCATTTTTGTTCACCTCAGGTGGGAGAGATTGACAGACTAAAGAGGGGGCTCTGTCCAAGTCTAGTCTGCAGACCATTGCGTTGCTGGGGTCACTCATGGGGGCATAGGTGACTCAGGAACCTGCATCACTGAGAAGCCCCACACCCAGCATGGGTGATGGCCCAGGAACTCTGCATCCCTGGAGCTCCCTGTGGGATCTGTAGAAAGCTCCAAGAGTGTCCCCTTCCCAGCAGCGGTTCACTGTTTATATAACCTTATACAAGCCGTATGCATGTTGTAAGTTTCTGGTGAATGCCGTGAGCTCTGTGAACCTTCCTCCTTCCTCCCCTCTCCAGGAGGGGGTGTTTCATTCTGAAGCAAACAGCTACACAACCAGGCCACTGAGGACACCTTTATCGGGGACACTCTTGTGACCTGAGCACTTGCAGGATATGTTGACACAGAGTTGTCAGTGGACAGGAAGCTGCTGGGACTGTCACGTTGCTAGTGACTCCCGTTGCTGCTCTTGACAATGGGGACATCAGACAAACGGACAGAGCTGGGGTGCAGCTTGGTGGTGGAGCGCTCGCCTGGTACACATTACCACTGCGATCCACTCCAGCACCACACAGAAAAATCCACTTCATTATCTCTTTAGGGAACAGCAAGCATTGTCAGACGCCTTTGAATACATTCCGGGCACGCCACTTTAAGAGATAATCTGTGTGATTGCTCCTTTAAATTAATATTTTATGTTGTCTCATTGCCAATGACTATAATAAAATGGCAATAAACGTATTAAATAAAGCACCAGATATCTAATTTGTTTGGACTGCGAGCGAGTGGAAGACATTAAAATTCATAACTAAAGCCTACTCGCCAATGTTAATTTGCTGATTTAAGTTCACAACAGAAAGTCATCACTTGGAACGGGCCGCTTAAGCCAATAGAGGAAGGCAAAGTCGGGGAGTCAGAGGTCTCACTTGGGCTGGGCCAGGGCTCAGAGGAGCTTGCCTAGCACGGGCAAAGCCCTGGGTTCAGTCCCCAGCACTGCAGAAATATAAAGCCTTGCTTGCCATTCCCGAAGAGGGAGGATAGAGATGCGAGTCTCCTCTGGGCAGCTGTGAGTCTGGAAAAGAGGACAGGTCTAGAGATGAACCACTGCTCTCCTCACTAACCCGGTCCAAGAACTTTGTGACCAGGGGCCTTGCCACAGAGCATGCAGAATATGCGCCCTTCACTATCCCCTCCTCCAGGAAGCCTTCCCTGACGGCTTCACACAAAGTAGGATGTGTGAGGCTCCTTCCCCTCCACACACACGTACACACCTTACATCCTCCACCTGCTCCTCAGAGTAGAATTTAGTGTCCAGATGCAGGACAACACCCCTACATCCCTCAGGCCCTGGAGAGGTGCTGCCTGAACCCTTACCTTCCAGAACCAGGGAGCCTGAGGCCCAGGAGGCTAAGGATCTGGCTGGCAGTAGCATAGTTCTGGAAAGGGCTAGCATGGGCCCTGGCTTCCTAGGAAGCAGTGTTACACACCTGCTGCCCTTCCCCATCCTCCCTCACCCCCTGGGACATCACCTCCTCTCTGACAGTTGATAAAGAGGAAGCTGTTATGGAACAGACTGGGAAGGGCCCATCCATTCCTGGGTCTCTCTGGAGGCAGGGCCAGTCTCATGGCTACTTGGCGACTGTCCAGGGTCCTACATGTGCAGCTTTAGCAGAGAGAAGGATTTCCGTGAAGCCAAACCATGCAGAGTCAGGGTGTGCGGAGGCCATCGCTGATTTGATGTGGGGCGTAACAGTTGAACTGAGCCAGGTGTTTAAGGCGCATCCTTAATCTCTAAGGACCGCCCACCTGGGAACAGAGCAGATTTGCTGACTGTTGGCATAGTGACAGGATGTTTCCTCATGTGTCACCCTGATAATCCCACAGTCAGCCCAGGTGACAGGCTTCACATCACACTCACTAACAGAAGGGGAAACAGAGGCTCAGCGAGGTCAGGCCTGGGTTTGGCTGGCCGACCCAGGGCCGCCGCGCACTCTCCACCTCTCTGTTCTCTGCTTCTGTCTGGATTTACACTCTAAATGGACTGTTACTGAGCTGATGTCCAGCTCATGTGTCCATAGTGACCTTGACACCATGACAGAATGAACGGAGTGTTGAAGAGGTGAGATTCTGGAGCCTACCTGGGTTCAAATCTCTGCTCTGCACTCAATCGAGCAAGCCATGTAGCCAATCTGTGCCTCAGTTTCCCCAGTCAGCCTAAAAGAAAATTCATAAAACAGAATGGATGCTTTCTGTATTTACACCTGTTCTCTGTATCCTAATCCATCTTCCTCCTTAGGAGACCCCGAGGTCCCTTCCCTTAGTTCTGGGCCTAGCCTCATAAGCAGCAAGTGTGTCTCAGTCAGCTGTCACTGGTAATGCTGTGTAACAAGCGGTCTTTTGTCTCAGCATGTTACAGGAGCAGGCCTTTTTTTTTTTCAGTGTCTCAGTCAGCTCCTGATGACGCCATGTAACAAGTAGCCTCAACTCTCAGCATGTTACAGCAGTGGGAATTCTTTCCTGGGTTCTATGAAGTGTGCGGAGCAACTGGGGTTCAACTCACTTTATGTATCTTGTCATTTTTGACATCGGGCCAGAGGAGTGGCCTCCACCCAGGACATCTGTCCTCCTGGTGGGGGCTGGAGCAAGTGTAGCCTGGTCAGGAGGCCTTACAAAATGTGTGTGTGTATTGTGTCGTACATCCCACAGCAGGTTGTGTGGGCCAGCCCACGGCCAGTGCACAGAGAGGCAACTGTCCTGCAGGTGCAGGTGACACAGAGACACTTGTCCTGAGACACCGTAGCTCCTGCCACTGCGGTCCCCAGTCAGCGCTAGATGCCGAGGACTCAGAATCTGTACCGAGTCCTTCTGAATATCTGTTGTTACTGTGTCTCAAGCCCCATGTTTTTATCACGTACTTTTGTTGTTGTTGTTGTTATTGTTTGAGACAGGGTCTCTCTGTAGTCTTGGCTGTCCTGGAACTCACTATTGTAGTCCAGGATCCATCTGCCTGCCTCCGCCTCCTGAGTGCCAGGATTAAAGGCGTGTGACACCATTCCCAGCAAGTACTTTTTAAAACTGGATGAGCACCTGGTCTGGTCTCCCGGATCCATGCTCACAGTCAGACTTCCTCGCACCTCTGTGTGTCTTCTTGTCTGTACTGCTTTTTTTCTCTTTTGTCCTCTGGCAAGCTCCTATTCATCCCTCAAAACCTCTGCCTTAAAGTAGCCCCCTGAAGAAACCTCCAGCCCCTCCACCCCAGCGTTCCCCAAAGTATATTCTGGGTGGAGTTCCGGCACTTTGTTGTCCTTCCAAATGTTTGGACTCTCGTGGCTGCTTCATGGGGCCTGAGGCTGTGTCTTTCCCTGGACACTTCTTGATGTTCTATCCCCTGGAATGGGGAATCTGAGAGCCTTCCCCTGGCTGTGCCCACCCTCAGGGTCTGGAATAAGCCAGTACTTTCTTCTCCCTCAGCCTCAAAGACAAAAACCAAGGTGAACTCATCCCCCCTGTGCTGAGGTGGACAGTGACGTACCTGAGGGAGAAAGGTAAGGAGCTAGCTCTGGCCGGGACACTCAACAGCGCCTTTCCAACGGGGCTGCATGTCAGATCCTGAACACCCCACAAGCCAGCGGCTGCCGGAGCTGTGACCTGAGCAAGCATGTGATGTGCAGGCACAGTGGCCACCTTGGGTGTGTGTGCATGACTGTGGGTCTGTGGGGAAGCTAGGAAGGAGAGGCAGGAGAGACCAGAAGGACTTCAGCCTCCAGGCTGCTGCCCAGTGTTCTCATGTATCCTAGGGTGCTGTTCCCCACAGAGAGCAGGCTCAGGCCTGACTTTCTCTCCTGGTTGTGAAGCTAGCAGCAGGGGCCTGGCAGGCGGGCAGCCAACTGATGATGTTAGATAGAAGAAGAAAGGCTGAGCATTCTCTTCAGGATCACATAGCGGCTTGGAGGCAGAGGCAACTGGGGCTCAGGCCTGTGCGTTTCTGCACTCCCCTCTCTTAGGGAGGGAGGATCTGGAGGTGGGACATCACGTGACTGGAAAAGCCTGATCTGTCACCGCAGGAGGTTGATACTGCAGACAGGGGAGTCACAGAATCTCCAGAAGGCCAGAGTTCTGGGATCTGAGATGTCCAGTCTTTTCTTCCTGCAGGGCTACACACGGAGGGCCTGTTCCGGAGATCGGCCAGCGCCCAGATAGTCCACCAGGTGCAGCGGCTGTATGACCAAGGTGATGCCCCAGACCCCTCCCTCCTGCCAGATTCTCAACTGCCACCCCTTAGTCCTCGGTAACTCCATACCCCACCTGACCCCAGAAACAGGTCTGGGTGGGCTGCTGCCTGGGAATGCCAACCACCATCCCATTGTAGAGCAAGGGAGTCCTGTGTCCAGACTCCAGCCAGCTAGGTAAGGCGCTGCCCCAGCCCTCAGTGCCTCTGCGCCTTCCCCACTGACACCAGGTGGCCACACGGTTTGAACTAACACTTCAAGGTAGGGAAATCATGTTATAGCGTTCCATAGGCAGCCCCGACTCTGCAAGCAGAAAACTGGACTCTGAGCCGGGCGGTGGTGGCGCACGCCTTTAATCCCAGCACTCGGGAGGCAGAGCCAGGCGGATCTCTGTGAGTTCGAGGCCAGCCTGGGCTACCAAGTGAGTTCCAGGAGAGGCGCAAAGCTACACAGAGAAACCCTGTCTCGAAAAACCAAAAAAAAAAAAAAAAAAAAAAGAAAAAGAAAAAGAAAACTGGACTCTGAGCTGGGGGTACCTCAAAAATAACACTAAGCAAATAATTCTCTTGCTCCCAGGAACACTCGCCCTCTAGTCTTGCTTGAGGCCTCCATGTTCCTGTGATTGCAGATTCACTCATCAAACACTAGGCCCACACAGTCGCGAGCT
Source organism: Peromyscus californicus insignis (assembly GCF_007827085.1). NCBI lineage: Eukaryota > Metazoa > Chordata > Mammalia > Rodentia > Cricetidae > Peromyscus > Peromyscus californicus. Next base: position 49,472,729 of record NW_026294503.1, read on the forward strand.
GGACATTTAGACCTTAGCCTGGCCCTGTGTGTGCAGCCCCAGAGCCAAGGCCCTGACCTTGGAGCTCAAGCTTCCATCCAGAACCAAACCTTACCTCGAGGGAAGCAATTAGCGGCTCCGTGGGCACCCTAGAAGAGGGAGGCGGTAGCAGTAAGAGGAAGCTGGTGGGGAACAGCACCCCCATATCCAAGAGGCATCCCTGGGACATATGGCTGTGACCTACACCTCCCCCTCGAGCTCCCAAGCCATGGGCTGAGTGAACTGCTCGGCTGTGCCGTCCTGTGTTCAGGGAAGCCGGTGAACTTTGATGACTACGGAGACATGCATGTCCCAGCCGTGATCCTGAAGACCTTTCTGCGTGAGCTGCCCCAGCCGCTGCTGACCTTCCAAGCCTACGAGCAGATTCTCGGGATCACCAGTATGTACCCTCGCGAACCCTGGCCTCAGGGCAACCCTGGCTAATGACCCAGGTCAGCCTCTGTCTCAGCTGAGGCAGTTTCCCCCCAACCTTGGCCCATTACTGTCCAGCCCAGAGGAGAACTTGGGGCCACCCCTCTATTCAGTGAGGCTGGAGGCATCAAACAGGCCATATTATCCTTGGGTTTGGGGAGGGTGACCCTAGCTTGCCTGGTGGCCCTACCCAGGTGGCTACATTTCTCCTTCAAGTGAAGTATGCAGGCCCTTCCTGGGAGCCCTGTGGAAGCTTCCTGAAGGCTGTAGTCTCCAGAGACAAGGAGTACACTGCTGGTGACCCAGGAGTCAGGAGTCATCGCCCTGGTCCAGAGCTGTGTCTCGGATCCCTGTTTCTCCAGTCACCAGTCATGTGACCTGGGGCAAGTCATGCAGCCTCTCTGTGCTCCCTTCCCTCATCTGTATTCATGAGGGCTCTTCTGAGGATATAAAGGGCTGGGGATCCAGCTCGGTGAATAGAGCATTCTCCTAGCATGCAGGAAGCCCCGGATCCCATCCCCAGCACCAAATAAAATGGTGCTGTGTAGATGTAACTCCTGCACTTGGAAGACAGAGGCAGGAGGATCAGGACCTCAAGGTCATCCTTGGCTCAAAAATAAGTAAGAATATGCTCAACTGTCGGCTGTCACAGAGTCACTGTTGTGACATTCTGCTGCTGCTCTGTCTGCTTCCTCGGGAAGGGATAAGAAGGACCACCATAGCTGAGTGGTGGTGGCGCACGCCTTTAATCCCAGCACTGGAGGCAGAGCTAGGCGGATCTCTGTGAGTTCGTGGCCAGCCTGGTCTATAGAGTGAGATCCAGGCCAGGCACCAAAACTACACAGAGAAACCCTGTCTCGTAAAACCAGAAGGAAAAAAAAAAAAAAAGAGGGACCACCGTGATAGCCAAGGTGGCCTGCTTCCCTCCCATGTCATCTCTGTGACCATCATTCTCTGAAGAGGAGGCTTGAGACTGGGTCATCCGCAGCCCGGAGCTGGTGGCCACTGGTTTCCCTGGAAAGGTGAATCGCAAGGAAACTTCTTGTCCACCGAGATTACTAAGCAACCACAGCTTGGTTCCCCAAGACAATGACCTTTATTAGAACGCCCTCAAGCTTTTCATAGATGGGGATCCTGGGTCCCAGCAGGAGCCTTCGTACAGTTCCAGGGTCCCCTGGTCACCACACAGGCTTAGCAGAGGGACAGTAGTGTGCCAGAGGCTGGGGGCTCAGGAACAGGGTTGTGAACACGTCTGTGGGTGGAGGGTCTGAGGATGTAGATTGGTTAGCAGAGTGCCGGGGCTCCATCCCTAGCACTACATAAACCAGAAACAGTGGCACACACCTATAATCCCAGCACTTGGGAAGTGGAGGCAGGAGGACCAGGAGTTCAAGGGCATCCTCGGCTACAGAGCAAGTTTGAGGCCAGCCTGGGACGTGTGAGACCTAGTCTCAAAACAAAACTCAAATGGAGGGCAACGGCGGGGACTGAGGGTCTGTCTATGTGTGAATGCAGGGCTTTCCCCGAGAACAACACAGCCTGGTGATCTGTGTACTGAAAACCAGAGGCAGGTGCATTTATCCTGGCGAGGTCAGAGTCAATGCTTTACCTTCCCCAGCCACACAGTCTCCATGGCAGCTGCCGGCTCCATCGTTGTAACCCACAAGCAGCCCTAGGCCGTGTGTCTACACACAACCACGGTTGAGTTCAAGTAAAATATTACTACTGATCGCTGGCATGGTGGTACATGCCTCTAACGCCAACGCTTTGGAGGTAGAACAAATGAAACCTTTATTAACAAAGAAATGTGCTGGGCCAGATGTGGATGGCGGTCTGTGTTTAAATGGCTGGCCCTGGTCTAGCCTTTTTCTGTTTGCAGAGTGACTCACTGCCCTGCTTCCCAGCGGGCAGTAGTTTCTGTAGCCACCACACAGAGGAGGAAGGAGCCTGGCAGGAGTAGTGGGGTGCTGCCCAGGCTAGCAGCCTCATGCCATTGCAGGTGTGGAGAGCAGCCTGCGTGTGACCCACTGCCGCCTGATCCTGCGGAGCCTCCCGGAGCACAACTACACCGTCCTCCGCTACCTCATGGGTTTCCTGCATGAGGTAAGTGGGGCTAGCTGCATCCCAGGATGAGGAAGCCCAGCCCCAAGACTGGCCCTGGGGGCCTCTTGTCATCCCAGACCCGTGCTGTTTGCCCCAGGTCCAAAGTCACACCCATTCCACTCTTGAACCACCAAAGGATGTCACTCAAGGTCCAGCCAGACTCCTCTGAGAAACTTGACAGTCTGATGCAATGTCCAGGGATGGGAGCCAGGAGGGGCAGAGTGGACAGTTTATCATACGATGTCACATTCTTGGCTTTGTGTGTATGGTATATATTCATGTATATGTTCATGCGTGTGTGCATGCATGAATATATGTGAATGGATGTGTGGAGGACAAATATCAATGTTAGAGGTCTTCCTCAGTCACTCTTATCTAGAGCTAAATTGTTCAGTCAGCCATTATTGGCTGGCCAGTGAGCTCCAGGGATCTGCCTGTCTTTATATTCCCGTACCCCAGTGCCTGGAGTAGAGGCATGTGCTGCTACATTTTTTTTGTGGGTGCTGGGAATTGAACTCAGGTCCTGTGGCAAGTACTTTAGCTGCTGAACCACCTCCCCAGCTGCCCTCTACCCTACCCCCACATTCACCACAAGCAGTTCTGTCTCTCTAGCTGTTGCCTGGTTACTTCTCACCAAGCGCATCCTCGCTCAGACCCTCTCAGCGGGGAACGAATTTCTTAGGCTTCCTCCTCAGGCACTGGTGTGGACTGGTCTTCGTTGTGTTGTGCCCTCTGGGCTCAGTTTTCTCATCTGTAAAATGGGGAATACTGAATCCTACTTATCCAGGTGGCCATGTCAGCCAGGAGGACGGGAGCCCCTACAAGGTAGAAAGCACTTGGCTCTCGCCACCATACCCACAAGCCTGAGCTCAATTCACCAATCATATCACAGAAGCCAGAGGGCACCCGGCTTAGATTTGCAGTGCTGGGTGCCCACCCCTCCCCCAAGTCTGCCAAAGTGGAAGGGGAGTTGATGGGGCACTCATGAGATCCTGGAAGTCAGACTGTGGAGGTTCAGAGGGTCTCCACAGCGTCAAGACCAGAACCTTTCACAGACGGAAAAACTGAGAAACTGAGGCCTCCCTTAAGTGGGGGAAGTGGCCATGTAGAATTTTGTCATTGGCTGTGGCCTCCATTCCAGAACTCTTTTGTTTGTTTATTATTTATTTATGTGTGTGTGTGCGCGCACACACACGTGTGCGTGCTGGCACACAAATGTGTACGCATGCTACAGCATGCATGTGTGGAGATGAGAAGACAGCTTGCAGGGAAGAGGTTCTCTCGGAGCACCACGTGGGTCCCAGGGCCTGAACTCAGACTGCCAGGCTCTGCAGAAGTTATTGTTAGCCACTGAGCCATCTCACTGGCTCCATTTTGTTTTTTGAGATTGGGGTCTTTCACTGGCCTGGATCTTGCCAAGTCGGCTAGGCTGGCTGGCCAGTGAGCCCCGGGATCCACCTGTCCCTGCCTCCCCGGTGCTGGGATTACAAGTGTGCACTGGATTATTCTGGGGACCAAACTTTGGCTAGCTAGCGTGGCAAGTGCTTGGTGAGATGAATTGAGCCATCTCCCCAGCCCACTCCCTCCCCCTCCAGAGCTCTTTCCACCACATTAGCCCCTCGGGGGTGAGGATGGAATCATCATGAGCTCTCTCTACCATACCAGTCTCCTCTGGGGTGAGGACAGAATCCAGGCTGCTGATGCCTGGGGATTCATTTCTTGGTTTCTGGTGCGGCCTCTTCCAGGTGTCTCTGGAGAGCATTTCAAACAAGATGACCAGCTCAAACCTGGCATGTGTGTTCGGGCTGAACTTGATCTGGCCGTCTCAGGGGGTGGCTTCCCTGAGCGCCCTGGTGCCTCTGAACCTGTTCACGGAGCTGCTGATTGAGTACTACGACAAAGTGTTCAGCACGCAAGAGGCCCCCGGGGAGCACAGGCAGAACACTGTGGAAATGGAACAGGCTGGCCCTGTCACCAAAGGATTCACGAAGACAGGCACTCCCCAGGCCTCACCATACTTACCGCGCTTCCGCATCCCCTGACTGGCTGGAGACACCTCAAGATGGAGGTGCCCCCTTGCAATCTATGTATCTGTGGCCCCGTTTGTCTTATAAACTTATGGTCTGTAAGAAGACACAGGAATTAAATGAACCCAGAACTTTTTAGTGGGAATCTTGTGCTTCTGATTGTTGGGTCCATCACGGTTCTGGGCTGTGGCTGAAATGAAACACAAGTGTGAGGATGACTGTCTTGAACCATAACCCAATGTGACTTAAGGGAAGTGCAAATTTGTGAGCAAGGGGCCTGGAGCAGGGCCTATGTGACAGGCCATCTGACCTAGTGACTCACACAGCTGTAGGGTGGCCACAATCCATGGTTACCTGACAGTTCAAGGGTCCTTGGGGGACCATAACATGCCCTGGGTGGGCTGGCTAGCATCGGGGAGACTTAGCTGTCTGGCCAATTACTTCTATCCTCCAGCAGGTGGCATGGGGGCACATGTTGCCTTGGACAGAAGAGCTGTTCAAGGTTAGTATGGTCTTCAAGATCATGGAGAGCAATGCTCAAGTCCCTGTGGAGAAGGACTGGTCCCTATGGAGAAAGGTGTCCGCAGCCAAGCCTGTGGGCCACAGTGGAAAGAGGAACATGGTAGGCACTCCGCACAGGAGTGGAACTGACGTTGGGCAGCCAACCTGCCGGAGAGTTCCAGATCTGTGGCCTCAGACAGATTGTCCCCTCAGAGCTGTAGAATGGACCCTGTACATCACCAAATACAGTGCGGCAAGGCTACCAGCAAAAAGTTCCGTAAGTTATTTAGATTGGACAAGCTTGGGTCACGTGCCCGCCCTGGACCAATCAGTTGCCAGAGGATGCACTGAAGGGCTAGACCTGGGGTTAGACATGCCGAGCAATTTCGAAACAACTAGCAAATAAATGTCAGCCTGACTGTTCGGTGGCAGAATCAAATAAACAAACATCCACATTCGGGAGAGTGTTCAGCTGTCCTCATTGCTCTATGCCCAGACAGGAATCATGCAGAAGAGACCAAACATACTGAGGATGACAGTGCCCGGGGGTGGGGCTACAATTCTAGCTCAAGCCACCCCAGAGCTAGACTTTCCAGGAAGGGTGCACATGGTGTAAGCACCTACCACCCAGATGGGAAGGGCAAGCCCAGAGCCTCCCTCAGCCTCACTTCTTCGTGAAAGCCACAGAGCAGAAGCCTGGATAGGTTTGGACACAGCTAGACTGGTTAGTTTCTTGTCAACTTGACACAAGCTACGGTCATCTGGAAATCTCGGAGATAGCGATGGACACAGCACAGCCCCAAATGGCAAAGTTGCTTAAGACACGAGAGTTGTTAGTGACTGGAGAGTGGGGTGGGTAACGCAACCGTGCAGTTCTGGAGGGTGAGCTTGTAGACGCTATCTTGTCACACCACAAAAAGGTTGGACGCTGATAGATAATTGAGATGAAAATAGAGTTGTCTTCCTGGTGTCCATCTCCACTGGTTAGCGCTGTCACGCCTCTGCTGGCAGCCTGACGTGGCCCTCAGCTGAAGTATCCTTCAGCAAACGAATGCCCTGCCTGCAGCTGGGGGCTCCGGCCTGGTCTGCACTGCCTCTGAGCTCAGGGGGGACTCCGAAGCCCCGGCCCGACCCCGGTGTTGAGAGGAGCCCTTGGTGCCTTTGGCTTTAGTGTCTACTGGGTTCTCTTCTCCACACCCCCCCTCCTCTCGCCCCTGGCCAAGCTCCAGTCACACGTGTCAGCGGCCCCACTACCCGCCCACCATGCTCTGTCACGTGTTTTCTGCTCTTTCCACTGCTCGGTCGTTCCCGGTCCCTGAGGCCATGGGATTCTCCTGGGCTTCATGAAATTGTGGTTTGTTTGTTTCTCTCTCTCTCTCTCTCTCTCTCTCTCTCTCTCTCTCTCTCTCTCTCTCTCTCTCTCTGTGTGTGTGTGTGTGTCTGTCTGTCTGTCTGTCTCTCTCTCTTCCTGTTATCCTACAAAGCCTTTCTTTTCCTCTTTGTTACTTTCACTTTGGTTTCTTCATTTCTTTCTTTCCTTTTTGTTTTCCTTCCTCTTTCTTTCCTTCTTCCTCTTTATTTTTTCTTTCTCTCCTCTCTTTATTCCTTTCTCTCTTCCCTATTATTCGTTCTTTCTTTCTCTCTTTTCTTTCTTCCTCTCTGTTTCCCTCCCCTCCCTCCTCCCCCTCCCTCCTTCCTTTCTTCTTTCTAACAACCTTCCTCTCTGACCCCCAAAAGTCAAACAAAATGGGCTTCTCAGCAAGGCTCAGTATGGAACCCGAGGCAGCCAGCCCCCCCACCCCCCGTGTCCCCTGCCACAGCCTCTGGAAAGGCCACCATGCATCTGCACGCGCGCGCACACACACACACACACACACACACACACACACACACACACACACACCACACACCCCTCCATGATGTCTGTGCTCACAGAATGCTGAATAACCCCGAAGGGTCTCAGAGTTCTGCTGCCAGGGAGAAAGAAAGAAAGAAAGAAAAATGATGGCTCCCTTAAGAGCCTGCCATTGTGAGCCCCGAATTAACAATGACATTAAATCAAGCCTCATGCATTATGCAGCGGGGTTTACAGGGAAATGCATGTCTGTGAAATATATGTTTCAAATTTCCTGACTTGGAGAGGTGCCCCAAGATGGTCTCCTGCGGGTCCTTTGATAACAGTTTCTCTTCACAAATGGTAATTGTAGAATCCCAGCCCAGCCCTGCGTGGCCCTGTCACCTTCCTGTGTCTCGGCACAATTTCCCGATCATTCCCACAGCAAAAGAAAGTGATTACAGCCGTCACATGTGGGAGGCACACAAAAAGTCCCAGCTTAAAACAATGCTAACAATGCCCGGACAAGGACTCCAGGGTGTCCGCATCACCAGGACACACAGATGAATTATCCAAACATTCACTTTTGCAGAAATGACAGCAATTTCCAGGGACTCCAGAGGTTCAGCAGGCTGCCCAGAACTTGTGGTTGACATTCACACTGAACCACGGGAACCTGCCTAGACCCACACACGCCGGGGTTCGCCATGGCAGGAAATGTCAGGGAGAGAAAATGGAAGTCAGAACACAGAAGTCACTCATCCATGGCTGAGACGCAGACTGTTGTGGACACAGGGAGAGCAACTCAGTGAGCTGGGGAGATCAGACTGTGTATCTGGGAATGACCCAGGAGGCGGACCAGAGCATTGCTGCAGAGATGCAGCCCGCCTGTCCTTCATCAGCAAGAAAAGGAGGTAAGTTGATGTGTGTCACTGAGGTGACTGAAGAGTGTCCTTCAATTAACACGGACAGAACTGATGTGTGTGTCCAATTGGATCTCAGTTTCTCCTGGTGACCATCTGTACCAGTCAGCACTGCCACACCTCTGTGACATGAAAACTGGCAGGGAATCTCGCCCAAGGCCACCTCTGCAAGTCCACAATCACTCATCACTGAATGATTTCACACACGCTGAATGATATACAAGCAGAAGGAGTTATTAAAAACTGAATGGTGCAAGGCTGGAGAGATGGCTGAGCAGTTCAGAGCACTGGCTGCTCTTCCAGAGGACCTGGGTTCAGTTCTCAGCACCCACATGACGGCTCACAACTGTCTGTAACTCCAGTTGCAGGGGATCTGACCTCCTCACACAGACATACGTGCAAGCAAAACACCATTGCACGTAAAATAAGAATAAATAAATTTAAAAAACTGAATGGTGGATGTTGTGGGATGGCTCGATGGGTAAAGGTGCCTGCCTACAAGGCTGGTGATTGGAGTTCAGTTCCTGGGGCTCATGTGGTGGATGGAAAGAACGGCCTCTCCACTTGTGCACCACAGCATGTGTGCACACACACACACGTGTGCGCACACACACACACACACACACACACACACACACACACACACAAACAGGAAAAAAACTGAATGAAGGATTCAGAGAATGGGGTTTGGTGATAGAGCACTTGTCTAGCACATGTGAGGCTGTGGGTTCTGCCCTTAGTGTTCAGGAAGGAGGAAGTAAGGATGGGGGGCGGGCACAAAGTGTGAAGACATGAGCAAGCTGAACATCTGGACCTATGAAGTGTTTACAGAACATCATACTCAGCAGCTGAGGGGTGTGTATTCTTCCTAAGTGCACAGGACATGGCTACCAATGTGAACCAGAGTCTGGGTCAGAAGACAAGCTTTGGTAAATTAAAGGATTTTAATTAAAATCAAGCAAAGAACACAATGGAATAAAATTGATCTGAAAATCAATGATATCAAGAAGGGGTAAAAATCCAAGTATATGAAAATGTCTTAAAAAAGAAGAAATAGACAAATCAGACTAAAGAAGTCAGAATGTAAGCAAGAAATTAATCTCTAATACACACACACATGAGGTATTCAGTGTGCCCTGTGTATGTAGAGGTCAGAGGACAACCTTGGGTGTCATTTCTTAGGCTCAGTTATTTTTTTGGCTGGCCTGGAACTTGTTATGTAGATCAGGCTGGCCTCAAACTCACAGAGATCCTGAGTATGAGGACTAAAGGCATGTGCCTCCAAGCCTGGATGATTTTTTTTTTTTTATGTGTACTGGAGTTTTGCTACAGGTAAGCCTGTGTCCCATGTGCATGCAGTGCCCATAACAGCCAGCAGAGTATTAGATTCCCTGGAGTTACAGATGGTTGTGAGGCATGGGGTAAGTGCTTGGAACTCAACCTGGGTCCTCTTGCCAGGGCAGCCAGTGCTTTTACCTGTGAGCCATCTCTCCAGTCCCACGGGTTTTTTTTGGTTTGTTTGTTATTTTAAATATTTTGTTGGGAATTATGTGTGTCACACACGAGGTGTCCAAAGAGGCCTGAAAGGGTGTTGTATGACCTAGAGATGAAGTGTGAGGTAATTGCTTGTGAGCCACCTGGCATGGGGGCTGGGAACTGAACCTGGGTCCTTTGCAAGAGCAGTGAGCATGCGCTCTTAACTGCTGAGCCGTACCTCCAGCCACCCCTTTTATTAAAGACAGAGTTTCTCACGGGCCAATTAGGCTGGCCTGGTTGTCCAGCAAGCCCCAGAGTACTGTTTGCCTGTTTGCCTCCTTGGTAACAGGGTTACACGCAGGTGCTGCAATGCCCGTTTTTTGTTTGTTTTTTGGATTTTGTTGTTGTTGTTTGTTTTTTTTGGTTTTTTGTTTTTTGCATGGGTTCTGGGGTCCAAGCTCAGGTCCTCAGGCTCACACGGCATGCGCTTTGCTGACTGAGCCCTCTCTCCTGCTCCCGAGAAAATAATTTGAATTCACAGGGAAAATAATCTAAAGACATGCTAATGTCACAACATATCAACATTCATGAAGTATTAAAGCAGGACCTCCAGGGAGAGCTAAAAGCTTGTAGGAAAAAAAAAAAAAAAAAAAAAAAAAGAAATGATCTAAAAGCAGGGGCTAGTGCCGCGCAGTTAGATGCAAGGGAAGGAAATAAAAAGGAACAGAAATTCGGGCTAAGAGGAATTTCCTAGTATGTTTTCTTCCTTCCTTCCTTCCTTCCTTCCTTCCTTCCTTCCTCCCTCCCCCCCTCCCCCCCCCCCCTTTCTTTCTTTTTGACACAAACACACTTACTACATAACCTTGGCTGTCCTGGAACTCACTGTGTAGACCAGACTGGCCTCAGACTCAAGAGATCTGCCTGCCCCTGCCTTCCAGTGTTAGGATTAAAGGTACAAGCTACCACACCTGGCCCTTAATTTGCTTTCTATTGCTCTGCTAAACCCCATGACTAAAAGCAGCTTGTGGAAGAAAGGGGTTTATTTGGCTTACACGTCCCAGTCACAGTGCTCACTGAGGGACGTCAAAAGGCACGAACCTGGAGGCAGGAACTGAAGCAGAGACCAGAGAACAACACGGCTTACAGGCTGGCACCTCACAGCTCCCTCAGCTTGCTCTCTTAAAGAACCCAGGACCACCTGCCGAGGGGCGGCACCTCCCACAGGCAGCTGAGCCCTCCCACATCAATCATGAATCAAGAAAATGCCCCACAGACTTGCCTACAAGCCATCTGATGGAGGCTTTTTCTCAACTGAGGTTGCCTTTTTCACATGACTCTGGCTGGTGTCAAGTTGACCACCAACAAAAATAACAAGAAGTAGCTTGCACCAGGTGCAAGCAGAGTGTGGTGGCACACACTTGTAATTTCAGCCCTCGGGAGGCTGAGTCAGGAGGATTGTTGAGTTCTGGGTCAGCATGGGCTATATAATGAGATCTTGTCTCAAACAAACAAGGAAAAAGGAAAAAGAAATCGGGGCTAGGGTGCAGCTCAGTGCCAGAGTCCTTGCCTTGGGTTCCGTCATCAGTAAGTACCCCAAACAAACAAAACCAATAAATAAATAACAGGCAATAGAGAATAGACACAAACCCAAATGTCGGTTCTTCACATAAATACACGCGTTCACGAACCCCTTGATAGATCCCACATCAAGATGAGAGGAAACACAAATTAAGAAGGAAAACGTGCTGATCGCTTTAGAGTGTGCAGAGGGCGAAACGATCATCAAAATGTCAAGAACAATTTCATGCCCAAATCAGCCTAAGCGATAATTCCTTGAATAACTCCACGTATTGAAACCGACAACAGAATAGGATATCCCAACAGCCCCGTGTATTAGACATACTCAACTGTTAAAATGGAAATGTGACACCTTCTCACCAATGAAACTCTAGCTCCAGATGGCTTTGCTAGTGCATTCGAACGAAAAGGCTTTCGGGAAACAAGGGGGCACATTTCTGACTCATATAGTATAAAGGTGTCTGAGGCATCAAGAAGACAAGCAGAAATTTAACATCCCACAGAAATATCGGTACAGAACACTTAATATCAGCAAGTCAAATGGATGGGATGCTGTGCCATGAGCAAGTAGGGTTTATTCCAAGAATTTAAACTTGGCTTAGTGTTTGACAATTAATATAAACAATTACATTTACTGAATCAGGGGGCACTCACATGGTTATAAAATCACGTTGAAAAAAAAAATTAAGAACAAACAGGATTGTAAAACAAACAACCTACCTTCGGGCTGGCGAGAGGGCTCAGAAGTTAAAAGCAACTGAGGCCCTTGCAGAGGACCAGAGTTTGGTTCCCAGCACCCACAATGGGCAGCTCATAACTCCATATAACTCTATCCATAGAATCTGACACCCTTTTCTGGCCTCTACAGGCATCTTGAACTCATGCGCGCGTATACACACACACACACACACACACACACACACACACACACACACACACACACACACACAAAAATAAAACTCAAAGCAAACCGAGACGGACACTTCCTATCATACTATTGATTATGAACTTGATGTGATCTAGAATCCCCATGAGAGAAGCTGCTGAGCATGCCTGTGAGGGGTTTCTTAATTAGATTAATTGAGGTGGAAAGATCTGCCCTGAATGGGTGGCACCATCCAGTGGCTGGGACTCAGATACAATGACATCCAAGGGAAAAGCATTTGTTTCTTGCCTGTCTGCCTTGGCCTCTTGCTGGTGAGAGCTGGCATCATCCTCCACTGCTATCTGAAGCCTGCTTCTTCAGCCTTCCAACCCAGACTGAACTAGGAATCCTCCAGGCCTTTGGCCCCGAATTGAGACTGCTGAGGCACCCAGCCTCAAGGACTGAGGTATTGGGTTCTGTAACGGGGAATAGGGGGTCCAGTCCCTCGATAGTCCCCTCCCAGGGTCCGGGAAGAATCTACAACCAGCTGATAATTAATCTTTGATTTTATGAAATGAATCTATGTACACGAAACTCCTTAGTCCATACACTTTATTATTCTGTATCAATTCTGTCTCTAGACAGCTTCAGTTCTGTTCTCATGCCTAGCTCCTTTCTTGCCTGATTTCTCTCTACATTTATCTGCTGTCCCCTCTAAGTTCTATCTTAATTCTCTCACCTTAAATTCTGTCCCATGTAGGTTCTCATCCATCTAGTTCTTTCCCCTATCAGCTCCTCTCCCGTCTCCTCTCTCATCTGGCTCTTCCTTATCTTGTTCTTCCCCATCTGGCTCTTCCTCATCTTCCATCTCGTTCCTCTAGTCCTCTCTTCTAGCCCTTCAATCTAGTTCTTCCCCATCTCAGCTCGTTCCTCTCCAGTTTTTACCTATCTAGTTCTTCCATTCTCGTTTCTCTTTTCTGTCTTCTTATTCTCTCAGTTCTCTCCAAGTCTCTCAGGAATCCAGTTATAAACCCAGGCAATAGCAATCCTCTGGCCGAGCAAGGTCACCAGGTTTGAATTCTTTTCATTTTTTAAAGATTTTATTATTTATTTATGTATATGAGTGCTTTATCTGCATTTACAACTTTATGCCAGAAGAGGGCATCAGATTCCACCAGAGAGGGTTGTGAGCCACCATGTGGTGGCTGGGAGTTGAACTCAGGACCTCTGGAAGAGCAGACAGTGCTCTTAACCACTGAGCCATCTGTCTAGTCCCCGCAGGTTTGAATTCTTACAGGGTCATAAAGGTAGGTAAGAATTTTCCTCAGCAGTGACCACCAGGCTTTCTTTTACAACCCAAAAGGGGAGTGGTAAAGGAGGTCAATAGAGAGCTAATGATTGGTTAGTATATCAAGAAGGCAATTTATGTGCTCAATCTACATTCCTAGAAGTGGTTAGGTAAGAAATTAGGAATCTATTAGTAAGGCTGTAAGGAAGGAGGGTCTCACCCTAAACTGCATAAGAAATAAAGCTATCCTCCTGACCTAGGAGACAGGTGTTGTTTTGTTTGGTGTTGGATGCTTAAGTCTGTTCTTAGAGAGTACAGAGGTATCTCTGATAAGGTACTTTGCTCCATCTGGGGATGGACCTGACCGGATGCTGCCAATGACGATAATTATAGGGAGGCTTCAACTGGTGGGGTTCTGGCTGTGCACAGCTGTCAGCATAGAAGGTTTTCTAAATATTCCTTTAGTAGAGGGGAAATGGTGCCCAATAAATGATGGAAAAGCTACAACAGCACACAAGAAACTCATAGCAGAAAACAGCTGATAATCAAAAGCCAAATATCACCAAGGCACCTTGAGCCTCAGCTTGACCTCTGGAAGGACCTTGGCTTCTTCCAGGTATTAGCTTTGTCATAATCAGCTGAAATCCTACTTTGTATATTTTTGCGGCTTGTAGCAGTTCTCAACCTGTCCCGTGTGAGACAGCCAATGTGTGACTACCCAGCCTGTATCTTGCAAGCCAATGCAATAAACCCCCTTTAAATATGCATCCGTTCTGTGCATTCCATTCCTCTAGAGAACCCTCGACTACCACGACACTTACAGTGAAGTTATTGAAATGTTGCCACTTTAAATGAGGAACAAAACAAAAGACGCTGAGTCTCACCTCTTCCTTTCCATATTGGACGAGACATCCCACTGCTGTAGGAGGCAAGAGCGGTGAGAGCTACAGAGGTGAGGAGGGAGGTCGCAGGCAGGCGTGGTGGCACACACCTTTAATCCCAGCACTAGGGAGCAGCAGTGGGTGGACCCCATCGTGAGTTCCAGGTCTGCCAGAGCTACATATGAGAGTCTTGTCCCCCAAACCAAAACAAATAGAAAGAAAGAAAAGAGGAGGGCGGTAGAAGCAGCTTGCAGATGCTGTTTGTGTGTGTGCTGAAGTGGGAAGATGTTAGACAGATGCCTGTTACAACGGGCAGGAGGATTTGGTGGGTCTCGCGTGCAAGCTGTATCAGGTAGGGGCTGATCAGGAGGAAAGCGATGCCACACAGAACTCTGAAAAGGAAAAGTTGAGAACAGGCTACTGTCAAGGTAGAATTCAATCTCTAATTGATGGTCTCCAAGGCCACAGCAATATGGAAGGAGAATCCCCACCACCCAATCAGGGTTCTGATCCCACGGGAGAAGGCATGGCTGCAGACTCTAAAGGTAATGCTGGTGAGGGATGGTCCCCAGTCTCTGTCAGTTACAGACAGCCAAGGCTGGGGAGGAGGAGAAGGTGAGCCGGCAGGATTTGAGTTATATATGACATTTATTTACTTTTGAGACAGGGTGTCATTATACAGCGCTGGTCAGCCTGGAACACACTATGTAGACCAGGCTGGCCTCAAACTGACAGTCCCACCTGCTTGTGCCTCCCGAATACTGGGACTAAAGTGCCCAGCAATAAATATTTTAAAAAAACACACACGATGGCTGCGGATATAGCTCAGTTGGTAGAGTGCTTACCTAGCATGTATGACACCACGGGTTTGATCACAGCACCACATAAACCAAGTGTGGTACAAACACCTGCAGCGCCAGTACTCGGGAGGTAGAGGCAGGAGGATCAGAACAGGTTATCTTTAACTACATAGTGAGTTAGAGGCCAGCCTGGGCTACAGGAGACCCCGTCTCATGAAAAAAGGGGGGGCAGAAACCATAGGAGCAAGTTTGGGTGACTCCGGAACTGCTCCATCTGTCTCTGTTACCACAAAACACCCGAGGCTCTACAGTCAATTCGGTGTGATGGTATCGTCCATATTGAAGGTGGGACCTTCCTCTTTAGTTAATTCAGCCCGGCCACTTAGCTCCCAGGCCCCTTCCTTTTGTTACCATTTGTACAGACTGTGCTGGGGAATCTTGATTGTCAACGTGATCTGGCTGAGAAGTGCCTTGGGGCTTAGTGAAGAAGCTCAGCCCTGGGTGTGTCTGTGAAGGCGTCTGCAGAGCCACTTAACTGTGGAAGTGAGTGGTGCCATGCTTACATGTTTGGGGTGCTGGAGAGATAGCTCAGAGGTTAAGGATGCTTACTGCTTTTGCAGAGGACCTGGGTTCAGTTCCCAGCACCTACAAGATGGCTCACAACTGCCTGGGACTCCATTTCCAGGGGATCTGATACCTTTTCTGACCTCCAAGGGCTCCTACACACATGTGGTGCACATACATACACTCAAGCATATACACACACACACACACAAAATGAAACAACTAAATTTCAAATAAGTAAATTAATGAGTGCATGAATAAATATTAACCAAACAATTTAAAAAGGGGGAGGGACTAGAGGAATAGTTAGTGTAAGTCTCTTTCTCTCTGGCCCGCGCTCTCCCTGTCTCTTCTTCCTGGCCACTACGGTGTGAACTGCTTTGCCCAGCCAGGCCTCCCACCACCCACCATGATGGACTGAAACCTTAGAATCTATGAGCCAGGTTTCACTCAAGCATTTTGCCTAACACACCGATAACCTCTCCTCTTCCCAACAGAGAAAGTGTAAAATGGGTTGTGAAGTCTAAAGAATCAACAGGCAGAGGCAGAGGTGGGTAGGACATGCGGAAGCAGCCGGGAAAGCTGCTGGGAGAGGAGGGCAATGGTCAAGGTTAAGTCTCAAGGCAACCTGGGGAGGCAGTGAGCAAGAGCGTGCCGAGCAGAGGTCCTGTGTGTGCAAGGGGCCTGCAGGGGGAGCATGCTTTGTGAACTGAGCTAGAGCAGGAGGTGGAGATGGTGGAGGCAGCAGAAAGAGACCCAAAGAGAGCAGGGACGAGAGCCCTGTGGCCCTGGATGCTACAAGGAAGGCTGGTGAATGACCAAGGACTTGAACTTCAGCCAAGCACACAGGGCACAGACCTGTTAGCAGTCGCCCCACCCACATCAGTTACTAGCTGGAAAGCAACTGCAACAGAGCAGGAAGGAGCGGGTGGATGGTGGCAGCTGTGGTCTGTCTAACTCTCGGTGACAGGACAGGGGGCTGAGGGCCAAGGGACAGAGACCTTGGAGCAGAAGGGAGATAGGTCCCGTTCCACTTGTCTCAATGACACAGGTGACTGATTTACCAGAGATGGGTGTGGAGGTCATGGGGTCGAGGGGGACTCTTGGGGTACCACTGGGGAAGGAGCCTATGCCGAATCTGAGATGTCCTCTAGTGATGCAATCCAGGGTGGCTACCAGTGTAGACAGGAATTGAGGGAACAGCTGTCCAAGGAGCTCTGGAGAGAGCAGAGGCTGGTGTAGACGGGAGGTCTCCAGCATATGGGGGTTAGGAAGGAGGGAACAGCCTGGAGTAGACATGGGACAGTCATTGAGGAGTGTCAACAGTAAGTCACGTGGGCTGCATGAGCAGGGACCCGCCAGAGCTGTGCAGAAGTCACTACTGACTATGTAGATTGTCCTAGGGGGGCAATGGGGTGGGGGATGGGGGTGGGTTACAGAACAGAAGAGATCTGGGGACTGGGAAGGAGGGTGTGAAGACTGTTCAGGAGGCAGAAGGGTGGGGAGTGTGTAGGCAGAGCAGGCAAAGCTGAACTCCGGACCCCCTCAAACGGTATGCTCCCCCCAGAGCAATCACACTAGGCCATGGCTACAGTATATATACTTGTTGGGCTGTCCAGCCTTTCAGCGCACACATGTGCGTATGTATGGGGCGGGGCGGGGGGGGGGGGCCGGCAGCGCACGCGTGCATGCATGCATGTTTCTATCCCTAGCTCTACAGGCAGCATTCAACAGGCCCTCCTTCTGCCACAGCTGCAGACACACAGGTGAACCCTGATCTCCAGGCTGAGTCAAGCTCCTTTGGAGGGTCTGGAGGTCATGCTGGTTGGTCTGCCTTTCCACAAGCCTGCTTTCAAAGGAAACACTAAGGTGGCGGTGGGCTCCTGTGTCCAGGAGGCAAAAATGAGTGGGTGAAGAGGTCAAGGTGAGAAGCCAGAGTGAGCGAGGTAGTTTCGGGGCTTTTCATAATAGATGAATCTACTACCTCCTGGAGCTGGGGTGGACACCAAAAGCTCTCCATTTCCTTTAGGGGTGGGTGGGGACACACATGACCCTGACTTTTACCCTTTTTTTTTTTTTTTTTTTTGGTTTTTCGAGACAGGGTTTCTCTGTGTAACTTTGGAGCCTGTCCTGGAACTCACTTTGGAGACCAGGCTGGCCTCGAACTCACGGAGACCCACCTGCCTCTGCCTCCCGAGTGCTGGGATTAAAGGTGTGCGCCACCACTGCCCGCTGACTTTTAGCCATTTCGAAACCCACTCAGTTGCCCCAGGGTTACTCACACTGAAAGTAAGGACACAGGACCACCAGGCTTTGAAATTGGGTTTAATGCATCATACAGAAGGAAAAACTACACTGGTATATTTAAAGACAAACACTTTCTCTAGCCACTATCCACTGGACGGTCCTCCTTGGTCCCCCCAAAAAAAACTAAGTCTCAAGACACGTCAGCAGCTCCCCATCCCGGGTCCAACCTTCCACATCCTCCCACGTTTCTTACAAAATCGAACTCAATCCATCCAAGAAGAAAAAAAAACCAAACCAACGAAAGAAGAACCTGAAGACGGTTACGTCGCCAGCCGTGCGGTAACGCATAATCGGCACCTCGTAACCAATATATAAAGACGCGCGCCTCCCGCGGCTCGCGCCGTTCATCGATAAAAGAATATAAAAATCTTGTTCAACCCAGTGTAATGTGTATTAAAATAGATTTGTATCCTTACAGCACAGTTTCTCCCGGAGTCGTGAAAAAAATGACAAGAGGGACAGGGGCTGGTGGTGGGGTCCCAGCCGACCTTCCCACTCTGCACTTGTGTCTGCGGGCCCAGGTGTGCGGCTGTGGCCTTGGCGCATGCACGAGTGCTCGCTGCAATTCGGCACCATGTGATATGCTCGGGGGAGCCCTGCGGCTCCTGATCGCGTAAGGGTTGTGCTGTGTCCCTCAGGACAGGGTGGGGTTTATGGAGTGGGCTGCATGGCTCCCAGAGTGTGCAGGAAACCCCCAGGGTACCTAGGGACCTGCACTCCCTGCAAATGAGGAGGCAGCATTGAGGAGGGGGGCGCTGGCGTCTCCAAAGGCCAGGCTCCCAAGTGCACCACCCTCTCTGCCTCCCCTCTGGATCTCTAGATCCCTTCCGGGTGCTCCATCTGGCCCCTGTCAGGGGAGGTTATCCATTCCTGTATTGGAGCAGAGACTTCCAGATGCAGGGGAAGGCAGGCAGGGGCGCGGTTCACATTACGGATCGTACAACAACAACAACAACAAAAAAACGCTATACAAAAAGTGTGAAGCTCTTTTTGGCATAGTGTCTTTAACTGGCAAGAAGTGGGCAGGACGCTCATCGGGTCCTGCACAGGAGAGTGCTCGAAAGGCTTCCATCATGAGCTGAAAGCTGCCAGGGGTCTCCCACGGTGGGTGACTGCTCTGTCTAGCCCAGAACTCCATGAGGAAAATTTCAGAGATTGGCAATAGGAAGAGGTGGGCCGCAGCAAGAGCATGAGCTTGGGAACAATGAGGCAGAGGCCAGGCTGGGCAGCCCATGCAGCAGTGACCCCAGGAGAAGTTGGTCTGTCACTTGTCTAGTGTTCAATGACAGAATTTCAACGTAGTAATACTGATAGATTAGGGGCCGGCCAGCAGGGCATGGGGAGCCCAAGGGCCACTGGAGAACTACCTAGGTTAGCTACCCTCTCTTGTACCAGAGGCTCACCTGCCCACCCCACTAAGCAGCTGTCTGTGGTCGCTTGCCTCCCGCTCCCCACAGCCTGAGCCGGGTCTAGTCTGCCTCCCTCTCCCCAGCCTGAAGTCTTCCTCTCCTGAGGGGAACACCACAAGAGAGCTGGCCATGAAAGCCGAAAGCCAGGGAGACCTGACAGTCCAAGGGGAGGGCTGCCTGTGCCTTGGTCTGAGACACCCTCTCACCTGGCCCTCAGGTGGTCCCCTGCAACCGGTAAAGGGATCCACCTCATGCCGGTTCTGGCTCTGGGATGCTCAGCTCACTCCTCCTCTCTCTCTCCGTCACTCTGTCTAGTTTATTTTTGTCTAAAATTCATAGAGTTTATGAATTAAGGCCGACAGATTCCCCCCAGGTCTTGAGAGCAAGGTCCCAGTAACTTTCCGTGAGTGTTATTCGGATCCCCGGGGTCAGTTGTGGCTCTGGGGGTGCTGGAGGGCAGTGCGGACGGTGGTAGTGGAAGGCTTGGTCCAGGGCCCGGCCAGAAGTGGGGTGGGGCTGGTGGTTGCCATAGAGACCTGGAGCATCTGCTCACCCTGGATCAGTCTCAGCAGGGCCCGGATGCGGTCCAGCGACGACTGTGTGCCCCTTTGGCGGGACAGGAGGCTTGTCTTCAGCTCCAGGCATTTCTGTCAAGAGCAGAAGTTGTGGAGATGGTCTCAGAATTGAGTTCTGCAGCACCCTGGGCCAGCCACCTTGAGGGGCTCACCTTTTTTCACAAAGCCTTCCACCACCCCCAGCAGGACCTGAAACAGGCCAAGGGCCTCACACAAAATGGGATTAAATAAACGGCCGGAGTGGCATGCTGGCTGCCGGGGATGCGGGTCCCCGAAGCTGACAGGTTCCATCCTGTGGTGGCAGTCAGTGAGGCTCACAGACTTGCCAGCATGCCCTCTTCTGCTGCCCACTCTCTAGCTTCTCTATGTGGCACACAGAGACGACACTGCAGTGGGACGGAGGCCTAGAGTCACATGACCAGGGCTCCAGATCAAACGGTGCCAGTACAGTATTGACCTCCTGGGGGCACCCCTCCAACTGTATGGATAATCAGGGATTTCTACAGGGCTCCGGATAACTATTCTTGGTTGTCAACTTGACCACATAGGGATTTATCTAAAACTCAAATGAATGGGTATATTTGTGAGGGATTTTTCTTCTTAATTAAATCATTTACAGTGGGAAGACCCACCTCTAATCCAGATCTTTGAGGTGGGAAGACCCACCTTTAATTTGGGCCATGCCTTCTGCTGGCCTAGAAGTTTTGGTTCCAGAGTGGGGGATCACTTGCGCCAGGAGCCACAACAAACTTTCTATTGAACTGGAAGCTCAGACTCCCCCCAACCTCCAGCCACTTTGGGCTTCTGAAGCCCTTAAGCCAACAGGTTAAGAAAGGCATAACAGTGTTAGGAGGGGTGATTGATCCCGATTACCATGGGGAAACTGGGTTGCTATTCCACAATAGAGGTAAGAAAGATTATGTCTGGAGTGTAAGAGATCCTTTAGGACATCTCTTGGTGCTACCACATCCTGTGATTGTTAATGGGAAACTGCAACAATCTAATCCAGGCATGATGACAAAGGACACAGACCCTGAAGGAATGAAGGTGGGGGTCACTCCTCCAGGAAAAGAGCCAAGACCTGCTGAAATGCTTGCTGATCTCGGAGGAAATGTGGAATGGGTAGTAGAGGAAGGTGGTTATAAATAACCACCTTCTAAGGTCACATGACCAGTTGGAGAAATGAGGATTATAATTGATATGAATGTTTCTGTCATATTTTGTTAAGAATGTGTACAGATATTTGTGTTTTCTTTCTTTGATTTCTTTACCATGTAATATCATGAATATGATAAGAGTATGAAAATTTCTTTATCATGTAACATCAATTAAGAGAATATCAGTGGTTATCATATGTAAGTTGAGATACTAAAAGACTGTCCCTCAAGGGACAGT
This sequence comes from Peromyscus californicus insignis, assembly GCF_007827085.1. Classification (NCBI taxonomy): domain Eukaryota; kingdom Metazoa; phylum Chordata; class Mammalia; order Rodentia; family Cricetidae; genus Peromyscus; species Peromyscus californicus. Next base: position 49,493,705 of record NW_026294503.1, read on the forward strand.
GACACTTATTCTAAATTTATAATGCATTTGTGGTTGTACAAGGGATAGTTATGTCACGTTAGGCATAATTATGACCTGGCTGAATATACAATGCATTTGTAATTGTGCATGGGGTAGTAATATCATGTTATACATAATTATGTTATAGTTATTGTTTTCATTTGGAAATTAAGCATGACATAAGGAGACATGATTGTGTGTCAAGCTGATGCAAGGGTGGACTTGTGATGGTTATTCTTGGTTGTCAACTTGACTACATCTGGAATTAACTATAACCCAAACAGCTGGGTGTATGTATATCTGTGAGGGACTTTTTTTTCTTTTTCTTTTCTTTTCAAGACAGGGTTTCTCTGTGTAGTTTTGGTGCCTGTCCTGGAACTCACTCTGTATACCAGGCTGGCCTCGAACTCACAGAGATCCGCCCACCTCTGCCTCCCGAGTGCTGGGATTAAAGGCATGTGCCACCATTGCCCAGCGGAATTTTTTTCTTAATTAAATCATTTGAAGCGGGAAGACCCACTTCAAGTTCTGATATATATATATATATATATTGGTTTTGAGACAGGGTTTCTCTCAAATCCTGATCTCTGAGGTGGGAAGACCCACCTTTAATCTGGGCCACACCTTTTGCTGGCAGCCTTTATAAAGGACGGGGAAGAAGGGAGCTCGCTCTCTTTGCCTGCTTGCTCTCACTGACAAGTCCATTCCCTCCCTCACTGGCATTAGAGACTACTTTGGGATTCTGGCATCTACCACAGACCAGCTGAGACATCCAGCCTCACAGACTGAACAGTTACTGGGTTCTTGGACCTTCCAGGGGTGGACAGCCATTGTTGGGCTGGCTAGACCACAGTCTGTAAGCCATTCTATTAAATCCCCTTTATGTATTCACAGATTCATTCTCTCAGTTCCTCTAGAATCCTGACGAGCAAGGCTAAGGAAGGCACCACATTTCGAGAGTGTAGTGGGTAGAGCTTCTCCAAGCCTGAGATCCCCAAACTTTGACAGACGAGGATAGGAGACAGTGAGTTCGAAGCCTACCTGGGCAACTTGATTAGACCCTGCCCCCAATTACCAAGGAAAACACCATGCAATGCAGGGGGAACTGGGGCGATGGCCCAGTGGGTAGTTCGTAAGGGTGTTTGCTCTGCAATGTGAGCCCCTGAGCAGGAATCCCCAGCACTGACATGAAAGCCGGGCATGCCTATATGTGGCTATAACCTCAATGCCGGGATCAGAGACAGGTGGATCCTGGGAACTCAGAAGCACAACAGCCAAGCCAAAATGGCAGGTGTCAAGTTTAGTGATAAAGCCTCTAGGTAGGGAAGAGGTGGAAGGCAACAGAGGAAAACATCTGGCAGCCTTCTCTGGCCTCAACATGTGTGCACACAAGTATGTGTACCTGCACATGCATTCACACCTCTAGCCCCCCTCTCTCCCTCCCGCCCTCCATGCCTGGGATATAAAATGTTTGTGTAACATGCACGAGACTCTAGGCTCAATCTCCAGCACCATAAAAATGAAACAAAATAAAATAAGACAGAAAAGCTGAGCTCCTCCAGGGCCCAGAACTGCTATTAGGACTACCTACTGCTGTCAGCACCATCCACCATCAGCCTCACCACCACTATCACCACCATAATAATCACCATTATCACCACAACCATCATCACCGTTACTACCCACCAACACCATCATCACCATCATCACCATCACCACCACCCCAACACCACCGTCACCATCACTACCACAATCACCATTCCTACCTACCATCACTACACTATCACCACCACCCCACCACCACCATCCTCATCACTACCACGATTACCACTACCACCATTACTACTCACCATCACCATCATCACCATCAGCGCCATCACCACCCACCACCTCTACCATCATCATCATCATCATCATCATCATCATCATCATCATCATCTTCTTCATCGCTTTGTCTATCATCAATCTACAGAGGGCTATGCTCTCTTTATAGAGGAGTAAGTGGAGGTTCAGAAAGGCCGGGCCTTGCCAAGGTCACCTGGCTGAGAGGAGGCAGGTTCAGAATGTCGACAACAGCCTGGTAAGTATTCACGGTCCACATCAGAGCTGAACCTATGGGCCCGCTGAGCAGCGCTGGTCGGCCTGCGATCGCCCTGGGTCCGGTGAGTGGGGGACGAGGCACCCACCCCACCGGTGCTCACCTTCACAGCTGAGGCCAGCTGCCGGTCTCGCTCCTCCAGCTGCTGGTGCTCAGTCTGCAGCTCGCTGCCACGCTGCAGCAGCTTCTGCTTCTCTTCTTCTTTCACTGGAGGAGAGAGGTAAAGCCCACAGAGAGGCGGATGAGCAGCTGGACCGGAAACGTTCCGCTCGGGACCAGCCCCAGCCACTCCTTTCTCAGAGTTCCGGCCCAGAAGAACTTGGACCTACCCAGCACCCCCAAGGTTCCATATGAACTCAGGGGTCCTTTCCTAGTCCTAGGGACACCTTACCTGTCTTTTTTTTTGGGGGGGGGTGTCTTGAGATAAGGTTTCTCTATGGAACAGCCCTGGCTGTCCTAGAACTCTCTCTGTAGACCAGGCTGGCCTCGAACTCACTGAGATCCACCTGCTTCTGCCTCCCAAGTGCTGGGATTAAAGGCGTGCGTGCGTCACCACCGCCCAGCCCACCTTACCTGTCTTGTGGGTGACGTAGGAGTGTACGATGGCCAGCATCCCGGTCCAGGGCACACCCTCGTCTTTCTTTAAGGCCTGTGGGGCAGATAGGATGATGAGAAAGAATACAGGTCGTAGAACTTTCTGAGATCAGATACTGGCTATGTACCCATCAGGGAGGCATGCTCTCTGAGCCACAGATTCCCAGGGGATAGTAGCCATATCAGCCTGGTTCACTGGGGCAACTCAATGACAAGTTTCTTTCTAGGTTTCTCTCCCTTGTAGAAGCCAGGGATGGGGGTTGGGGATTCAGCTCAGTGGGAGAGCACTTGCCTAGCAAGCATAAGGCTCTGGGTTCGGTCCCCAGCTCCAGGAAAAAAAAAAAAAAAAGCCAGGGATGGGTGCTCAAGACTCCCCGTCACTCTCTTGTGCACCTGCTATACCCATGCTGGGGATCACCCAGAACACTGTCTCAAATGTGCAGGAACAGGGTGTGAGCCCATCTGCCTATACCTTCCGCTGGCACTTGGGGCAGATCCACATGCCCTTGGGTGCCGTCTTGAGGGGCGGGTCCAGGCAGCTGAGGTGGTAGGCCCCTGAACAGGTGCCACAGGGCTGTAGGCTGGCTCCTCGCTTGCAGGCAGCACAGAACTCATCATGAGTGATTTCGCTCTGCAAGAGAAGACAGGGTAGGACGTGTCTCAGCCAGGCCCAGGCAGCTTGCGGGACTGGGGGCAGGGAGACTCCCCCTCGGGGTGATAGTGCCGTGACACGCTGATAGAAGACTCTGGTGGGTCGGTGTCCCATGGCTGGGGTTCTAGGGCACTCATGCACACCCTGACTGGGGCACTGAGCACTGGAGAGTCACACATCAGGCCTAGCAGTGATGACTCATCCTCATGGATACACCGCCTCCGGGAGGGGGCTGTCACCTGACACACATTACACCTTTAGTCCCCTCAACTGCATACACATCTAGTGAGGACCCCCAACACTTAGGTGAGTCACACGTCTGTTTCCACACCCATGGTGGGGATAAGAACAGCTGTCCCTTGGGTGCTGGACAGAACGGGACAGAGCACACGAAATGCCCCCCACTCATGCCAGATGCCCCACAGTGAGGTATGGGATAGAGCCCTTCTGTCCCTTCCAGGGGCCTCGGTACAAGCTCTAGGGACTGTGCCCCCAGCCCACCAGCAGGCTGCACCAAGGAGAGCACCACTGATGACCTGTAACACCCGTCCAGGCACCCACAGGTGTAGTGGGTAGCCATTCCAGCTTTGATCTGGAAGTTCCAACCCCCATTGAGGCTTCAGTAACTGTCACGCCTACGAGGCGGGGCCAAGGGAGGACCCTGAAGACCCAAGATCCAGATGCGCCACCCTCTCTTGGTTCCTGGACCCTGGACGGTGGAGGTAGACCGAACAGAGTTCTCCAGAGAACACCGCCGGACTGGGCCACGCCTTTCCTAGACCCTGCAACCTACCTATCCCTTCATTTGTAAGTTACGCCACTAAATAAACCTCCCTTTTAACTACGTGGAGTGGCCTTAATAATCTCACCAATCCACAGGGGCCCTTGTCCCTGCAAGACTGTCAATAGACCTTCCGACTCTAGCATGGAAGTGGTGGGAAGGGATGGCCCTTATCACCAGGGACTTGACACCAGAGGTGTCCCCAAAGGAGGCCTCTAAGTCTCCCATCTATGTCCCTCATCCCGTGCAAAGACCCAGGAAGGGTGTAGCAGTCACCTAGGGGGTCACATAGGGAGTGGAAGCGGAGCCAGGACCCACAATCTGTGCCTCCTGCCTCGAAGCCAAGGCCCCTCCAGACCTATGGACTTATAGAAAAGGGGAAGTCTTCCACCACCTCATGTGTCCCCTTGTCCCTGTGGTCTGGACACTGGTAGTTTCAATGAACTGCCAGGCCCAAGGGCACCTGTGTTTACTACTGCAGGGTGACCTTGGAAAGCACTGTGGCCACCCAGAGCAGGCTGTAAGCAGTGCCCTTCGCATGTGAGCATGTGGGATGAGGTTCATTCGGAACTAGATTAGAAACTGGGGAAGGGCTGTGGAGATAGTTCAGAGCACAAAGGCACCTGATACGGAGGCTGGGATCCATCCCTATGACTCACATGATGAAAGGAGAGAACTGAGCCCCACAGGTTGTCCTCTGATCTCTACACTTGCACAACGGTACACACACACACACACACACACACACACACACACACACACACACACACCCCATAAATAAAATAAATGAAAAGGAATAGGTCAGTGAGAGGCCATACACAGGATCCAGGTCCTGACCAGCTAATGCCTCAGAGAACAGGGATGTGAGCTTTGCGGGTGGGTGGTGTTATAGGATCACAATGGGCACATGGGGTGACACCCTGGGAATTATCCCATGGGGTGGGCAACAGAGAACTAAAGATGGCCAGCTCTGCCCAGGGTCACACAGAGAAGTCGGGAGGAGCCAAGGTAAAGGTAGGCGGTACAGTGTGAACATCCATCCTCAGGACCAGGCGTAGGGGGACTTCTCTGCAGTAAGGTAGGGCTCAGCCTGGCATGAGGGCATGAGGAAAGCAGGCTTGGTGTTGCGCAAGCTCTGGGTACCAAGGGAAGTTGAAAGCAACGACAGATGTCCCCCACCTCTTCATGTGAAGACGGGGGTCACGTACCTTCCAGCAGGGGTCCTCATTGGCTAGCACAGGGAGGAAGGGTGGAGAAGATGTTAGTGGGGGTGGGAAGAGGTCACGGCTGGGGTTCCCCCAGGCTTGGTGTAGCAGTGTCCTTGCCCTAGAGCATGATGGGAGTATCACGAGGCCCAGTGACACCTGAGTTCTCAGAACCACCGTGTGATGAGGGAAGACTCTCTCTGCCTTGGTCCTGGTCAGGACCTACCTGGAGACAGGCTCATTAGATCTGAGCTCATGAGGACCATGGCTGGCACAGTGAGGTGCCTCAGAGACGAAGACAGAATTCAGGGGACCCCTCAGAGTCACCTGCTTCCAGCTCCTTCTGGCTCTGGACCTTTTTGCATTTTTAGGCCGTGATCTCAAACCACACACAGGAAGAAACACAAACAGGATGCTCCTTCCAGGTTCCTAGTCAAACCATCTGTGATGATGCCGTCCCTGGCAGGAACTGTCCACTGACTCAGAGTAGACGTTTGAGGCCCGTTGTGTAGGTCAACAGTCCAGGGGCTAAGGAGCTGCCCACAACCCCAAGACGCAGGCAGCCATTATTTCCTTTTCCTTCTGAGACAAAGCCTTTCCGTAGGTCAGGCTGGCCTGAAACTGACAGCAACCCTCCTGCCTCAGCTTCCTGGGTACTATGACGACAGGGACAAGTGGTTCCTGGCCACGGAGGACAGTTGGCACAGGAGAAAGGGCCCTGCTGAAAGCTGGATGTATGTCCCTGCCTGTTAGAACTGGACCCAGCACTCAGCACTCCTGGATTAGCCGAGGCTGGCCAACTGCCCAGAGCCAGCCCAGGAGGGAGGGCAGGGTTAGAATGAGCCGCAGCCCGGTTGGGAGATGAGTGCCTGCTCTCTCCAGAGCTGTTCAAGAGTAGGCAGTATGGCTGAACAGGAGGCGTGGGTCTCATGCTCCGGCTGCAGATGGAGGCGCAGGGAAGTCAAGGCATCTTCTACACAGGCCTCTGTGGCCTGCCTGCTCAGCCCTTTGGTGAATGGCCCTACCACAGTGAACCTTCAGCCTGGTTCTCTGAGCTGGACACCCAGCCTGGGTGTAACTCTGGTGGGCAGCATGTTCCCACCGCAGTGTCTGGATCTAATGGGATGGAGCTGATCCCAGTGGCCCCCCACCTTCCCCAGGGGCCCTGAGAGCAGAGGTCATATGAAGCCCTGGAGAACAGTGGGGAAGCCAGAATTAGGAAGGGGTGTGAGTCTGTGGAAGCTCTGGCTCTGGCTGGCACTTACCTCGTGCTGTGAGGAACAGGGGGTTGTGGAGATAACTGGAAGCTAGCCGCTTCCTCTGTAGGGACAGAAAGAAGAACCAAAGAATCACTCGTGTGCACAACACCCTGCTCAGGACCCTCTGGGATAGTCCGAATCTCGGGCTCTGGAGACTGGGCACACACCCTATGTAGAAGACATGAGGAATAAAAACAGATACCAAGGACCCAGGGGCAGAGGGAGAGTCTACAAAGGTTGGTTCTGCTGAGGCCTAGGAATCCCCATCCCAAGTTGTCTTGGGCCGGAAAGTCTCCAAGCATGATAGGTTAGGGACAAAGTCAACACTGACCTTTCTCTGGTTCTACAGTCAGGAGGTGTATGGGCTGACCCCCTCAAATTTCACCTCCTTGCATGTGGCCCAAACCTGGCAGTTGCAGAGACCCAAGAGAGCGGCAGAAGCCTTAGTTTTAGCGACCCCATAGGCCACACACCCCCAGACCTTGGGGTTCCAAGTGGATCTGGCTATAGCAAAAAGATAGTTCTAGAATCAGTTTTGAAGTCTTCTCTCTCTATGGAGCCACGCTGCACTCAGGGGCAAGGAAGGGGCCTGCGAAGGGCTGCTCTTGGCTTGCATGCTTGTCTAAGGCTCAAGGATCACAGGGTTTTGAGCTGACTGAGTGACTAAGGAGGCCCTGCAGCTCTGGCTGCAGACATAGGGCTCACTGAGTAGGTTCTGTCCAGAGCACAGAGGGCAGTTTCTTAATAACCACAGGGCTGAGGTCCTGGGGGCTGAATATGTGTTCTTGGTTGGGGGCTAAAGACAGCTTGAAGTTCTTCCTTCCTTCATTGATTTTCAAATCAGAATTCCATGCAGCCCAGGCTAGCCTTGCACTCTCTATATAACCAAGGATGATCTTGATCCTGCCACCCACTAAGAGCTGGGATTACAGGTACATGGCACACCATGCCTGGTTTAAGCAGTGCTGGGGGGACAGGGGGACTGAACTCAGAACTTAATGGATCCCAGGCAGCCAATCCACCAACTGAGCTACACCCTTAGCCGCTGACGTTTGTGGGAAAGGTCCCCGTGTCTGGGGTCGGGGCTTGCTCACTGGACCCAGAAGAGAAGAGGATGTGTTCAAGAGTGAGCAGCTTCTAAGACCGAAGCAGGGAGGGCAAGGCAGGGCCAGGGACAGATGGTGGACAGAGCCTGGGGGGGCCACTGTTCTCCCCTGGACAGGGCACCGCAGAATTGGAGCTGAACATGCTCTCTGCAAGGGCTCCCCAGCTAAATCCAAGTTCCTGAGACATGGGTTTCAGACCCATATCCGAGAGAAGGGAAACGGGGCCTGGAGAACGAGCCCAGCCGTTAGGGGCACTTGCTGTTCTTCCAGAGGACCCGAGACTGGGTCCCCGCTTGCTGCCCACCCAGCTGCCCCCAGGGGTTGAGAGAGCACAGGCCTGAGATGTTACAGTCCATCAGAGCCGAGAGCCTCCCAGGTGAAGGGCAAGCCATAGTGGGCTCGATGATCAGTGGGTGGCCTGGGTCCCGGTCCCTCGGGCTTTGTACATGAGTCTTTCACAACAGTCTCATAAGGGACCCAATGCAACAGACAGCTTTTTTTTTTTTTTTTTTTTTTAAATGACAGGGTCTTACTGTGTACCCCAGGCTGTCCTGGAACTCAAAATCCTCCTGTTTCAGCTTCCTGACTTCCGTGTTACAGGTGTGTACCTTCAGTGAGAGTACACTCTGTGTTTCAAATGAACGCTTCCGGCTAGGAAGGATGGGCAAGGAGTCAGTGAGAAAGCTGGCGGAGATCCCAAGGACTCCTCTGGGCCCATCCATCAAATTTTCATCACCGAAGGGGGAGGGGCTCACGAGGCTCTACACTGTTTCTCCCAGCCCCCAGTGGTGGTGCCCCAGAGTCCCACCTCGGTCTCCAAGAAGCCGCTGTAGGCGGGGTTCGCTGTGCTCCTCCTCTTCCGCTCCTGACGCTTGCTCTGGATTTCTGGAAAGGCAGACACAGTGGTCACAGGTTCCTCGCCCAGCAGGGCAGGGCAGGTCAGAGCCTCCAGGAAACTGCTTATAGCATGGCTCTGGTGGCCTTAGGATGAGTGTCAGGTAGGGGGATGAGGGGACAGGGACACGCTCCTCAGCATAAGGCCCTGCGGTGGTTTGAATAAGAATGGCCCCCATAGGCTCCTCTATTTGAATGCTTAGTCACTAGGGAGTGGAACTGTTTTGAAAGGATTAGAAGGATTAGGAGGTGTGGCCTCGGAGTAGGTGTGGCCTTGTTGGAGGAAGGGTGTCACTGGAGGTGGGTTTGAGGTTTCAAAAGCCCAAGCCAGGCCCAGGTTAGGTTCTCTCTCTGCTTGTGGATCAGGATGTACCTCTCAGCTACCTCTCCAGCATCATGTCTGCCTGCCTGCTGCCATGCTCCCTGCCGTGATGATAATGGACTGAACCTCTGAAACTGTGAGCAAACCCCAGTTAAATGCTTTCTTTTCTAAGAGTTGTCTTGGTCACGGTGTCTCCTCACAGCAGTGGGACCGTGACTAAGACAGGCCCCTCTCTGTCCCTTGGGACCCCTGGAGGGCAGCAGCAGAGTGAGTCTCTGGCTCTGCTCAGTCAGGCACAGCTTGGTGCTGCCCATCACTGGCCTGCACATACTGGCCCATCTGCTTTCCCTCATGTCTCTCTTGCAGGTTGCAACTCTCTCTACCTCCCCAGGTAGCTCCCCAGGGCGTCCATTCCTCATCTCGGTCAGCTTCCTCCTGACCCTCATCACTCTGTGTCACTCTGTGTGCTCCCCATGAGGCACCACAGGCCTCTGTGGAAGAGACCGGGATCCAAATAAATATTGTGGGATCCCAGATCTTAGAGAGAGGTTTTCAAAGCGAGGACCAATTGCGTATTAGGGCAAGTGCTCTTCCCTCACTCCCCACAACTCAACAAGCTTGAGGTTTTGGTTTCCCTTATGTTGGAGATGAGGAAATAGGTCCAGAGTGGACCAAACACCAAAGAAGGAAAGAAACATCAGCTCTCATGGGTTAGTGAATGGCAGGATTGGACCATGACCTCTGTTACATCACTGTGCGGTCTCTAGGGTAGGGACAGGTCCCTCCACAAGAACATGACAGTGCCATATGAGGCATGTGCAGTTGTGGGATACCCAAAACCAAATATTTCTTTGGCTTATCTTGTGACTGTGCCCCCATTACCTGGGGCTGGGTTCCTAAGAGCCTCACATCTGGATAGGGCACAACCATGAGCTGGGGCACAGTGAAGGCTGTTGCATCTACTTAGGGCTCCACCAAGCCCCACCTACCAAACTCCAACCAATGTCCCCATCGTTACCTTCCAGGTGTTCTGTTGTGACCAGGCCTAGAGCTACCATGAAGGCGATTTTCTGAGAAGAAAAGGGAGAGAGAGAGAGGCATTAACACAGCCAAGTAATCCGAGTCAGCCAGGAACTAGTCCGTGAGCCTCAGGGCTCTACCCTGGGGGTGCCTGGTCATGCGGCCACTGCTCCACATGCTAACATTGTCCCCAGGAAATGTGGGGAACTCAGACGCCCAGAAATGGTCCAACATCAGTGTAGGGGGCTCCTGGGCATAGCTATAACATATCCTTCAAATACACTTTAAAAACCAATAGCCTGGGGCTGCCAAGATGGCAGGTGCATGTGAGTAATGAGGAGGGTGATCTCAGCCTTCAGGAGGCTCTGGCCTTAAGCAGAAGAGCAGACAGACAGACGGGTGCCACTTCCCAAACCATTCTGACCTTGGAGTGGCCCGTGTGCACATTCAGCACACGGACGCCTGAGTAAACAAGAATGAACTAGGGTCTAGAGAGATGGCTCAGCGGTTAAGAGCACTGGCTGTTCTTCCAGAGGTTCTGAGTTCAATTCCCAGCAACCACATGGTGGCTCATAACCATCTGTAATTCGATCTTGTGACTTCTTCTGGCCTGTAGGCAGAACACTGTATACATAATAAATAAATAAATCTTTTTTTTTTTTTTTTTTTAAGGAATGAACTAAAGGAGGAGTGTGTCAGCAACATGGAAGATGGAGTCTCACAAGGTGCACACTATATTGGCCCTAGTGAAGTCAGAACCCTCTGGGCTGAGTCCTTATATAAACAGCACAGCGTCTACACAAATCCTACGCATACCCTCTTGGATACTTTAAACCACTTCTGTATGTCTTGTACTGCCCCATGTGACAGACACCACATATAAATCATTGTTTTACTGTGTCGTCTGGGGAATCAGGACAGGAGAAATGCCTGTGTGCACTCAGTCTGTATGTAACAGTCATGGCAGAGGAGACATGGGAAGTGAGAGAGACACTGAGGATCTGTGAAACAGCATTCCAGCAGGACGCGCCCACACTTCAATGACAGGATTCTGTGCTGGGCTTGGCATGCAGCAAATCCAAGCACTCACTGCCTTTCGAACTTCCCAGAATCTTTCCCCCCTCCGTCTCTCTTTTAATATTTTTGACTCTGTGAACCCAAGGATACAGACTGGGCTGGGAGCTCCCTAGAAGCCACAGGGGAAAGGGGCCAGTAGCATAGGTCCAACCCAGCTCTACTGGACTTTTGGAATGTCTTAGAAATGTACGGAATTTGATGAGGGAGATGAAGCAGGCTTATAGTCTCTTGGAAGTTAAATAAACAATCGGGGCTTCTCACTTACCCCTGTCACCTTTTTGTGCATAAAGTTTGGGACCTGTGAGTGAGGAAGTCAGAGGGGACTCCTGGCAGAGTGGCCGGCCTCTGCAGTACTGTTCTGAGAAGCGTGGCTGTAGCCCACCCTGCCCTGACTCAGCTGCTCACAGTGGAGGTGGCATCTCTGGCTCCCAGCTGCAGGGCTGGGTAGCCTGGGCATGCCCTAGCTCTGCTGGAGACTACTTCCAACCCGCGCACACGCAGCAGGCTCGCTGGGCACACAGGCTGCTTGCATCGAGAACACACCCCACCATCTTGTGCCCACACCCCTCGCAACTACCACCAAAACACCCCTCTCAAAGTGTCCAGGCAGGGCTGCCTGGGCTACAGAGAGAGAGAGAGAGAGAGTTCAAGTCCAGCCTTGGCAATTTAGTGAGACTCAGTTTCAATAGAGGAAGCTAAAGGAGGCTGGGCTGTATGACAGCTCAGGGTTTGGAGTGTCGCTCTGTCCCGAGGACCATACAAAAACCAGAACCCATGTCCTGCAATGGCCTGGGGTCGCGCTTGGGCCAGTGAGGTGCCTGGGGGCTGCTGCTCAGTGTTCTGATTGGCACACAGCCTCTTGCAGTTAGGCCTATGCTGCCCAACTCTCAAACTTTAACAAGGGCTTCTACACCAGGGCGTGTTTTGACTGTTCTGTTTAAGCCATTACGAGTATTTACACTAATTATGCAGTTAGATATAATTATACTAATTGTAAAAACGCGCAATAATTGACTAAGATGCACTTCGAGAGAACAAGGAAATGTCATCTGGAGAAACTTCCTGAATGTGGAGAATGCTGTAAAGCTCAAGGCAGGAGAGTACCACAGGCAGCCAGCCAGCCAGGGCCTTACCCTACAGCTATGTGGAGCTCATACACTGTCACAGGCTAGACCCAATGGGACCTTAGGGCTGGGGTTATCAAGATGTGGCTCATACAGCAGCTTCATGTTCCAGGAAACCCAGAGGTGGCACTTATTTATTTATTTGCTTGTTTGCTTGCTTGCTTATTTATGTATGTATGTATGTATGTATGTGGGTGGGTGCGTGCATGCATGTGTGTGCGCGCGTGCTGGGTCTCTTGTAGCCCAGGCTAGGCTCCAACCCAGCGATGGCATTTATTTATTTATTTGTTTGTTTGTTTATTTTTTTTTTTTCGAGACAGGGTTTCTCTGTGTAGCTTTGGAGCCTGTCCTGGAACTCGCTCTGTAGACCAGGCTGGCCTCAAACTCACAGAGATCCGCCTGCCTCTGCATTCTGAGTGCTGGGATTAAAGGCGTCCGTCACCGCCCGGCTCACTGGAAGTTTCTTTACCCCTGTCTGGCAGCCTTTGTAGCTACATTTGTTTCAGAAGTGCCCTGAGTTAGTGCCCTTAGAAGGGGGCTTCCCAGGACAAAGACCACATCTGCCCATCCTGAGTGCCCTGCTCACAGCAAGAGCAGGGTGGAGAGCAGACCCAAGCGTGACCACTGAGGCAGGACGGGCACAGAAAGCAAGTGATACCTTTGAGACCACAAGCCTTTGCCATCACTAGGAGCTCGGGAGCCTGGGGACCCAGGGAAGACTTTGCTGGTGTGGGATCGGCTGGGGCAGGGCACCTGCTGGTAGGGACCGTGCTGACTGGACTCTTGTAGGATGAACGAGGGTTCACTGTTGAAATTAGAGTCTGAGTGAGAAGAGCCATATGGAGAAGACCTCAGTGGAGCAGGGATGTTCTCCGTGAACTGGTGCTGTCCCAGCATGGGACAAATACCCGATGAAGCCAGGTCCTTGGAGACAAGCCTTGGTCACCTGCTGGCCCACTCTGTGACTGCAACTCAACTGTTAAAATGGCTCCATTTATCCCTCTTCCTCTAGGGAGTGGGGGGAGGTGTCACGTGCAACTTCTAGAAAATTCTTAGGGCATCTGAGCTCTACAGTGCTACTGATCTTACTCTATACTCCACAAGCTTCTAGGATTGAATACAAACAGGAAGGAGAGGCAGGGGCCACATGCTGTCCAAGGTGGGGAAACCTCCCTTTCTGGGCTTAGTCCTGAGAGGAACAAGGCTCACAGTCAGAGATCCCTGGAAGGTGGATAATGTCCCTGATCCAGTGGTTCAACTCGGAGTCCTCCAGCAACCCAGTCCTTACCATTCCTGTCTGCAGATGAAGAGCTACACAGGACATAACACTCAGCCAGGCAGCAAGGCGCTAGAATCCGTGCTGACCACGGCCCTACCCTGCCCGCACAGCCTGGAGAACAGAGGGTCCAGACTCAGCTCACTGGGTGAGCCCTGCTCTGGCAGTTTCCACTGTGCTGGGCTACATCCAATCAAGATCTTCCTAAGGAAGCCATCCCAACCCTGCAAAGAGCCTTGTCTTAAAGCCAAGAAGAGGTTGAGCCCTCCAGCAGGCCACACTACCTCGGGATTCTCCTGGCTGGGGGGCTGATCTTCCTTGGTGGCCTGAGTTCCCTGAGGTGGCTCCTCCGTGGGTGGCCGGGGCTCTGCTGAACTCTCGGGCTGCGTCTGCACTTGAGGCTGAATGATAATGACCTGGAAGACACAGGAAGGATGAGAGGGGCAGGGGTCCAGGTAGGGAGGGGCAGGGAGCAGCTAGGAATCAGGTAGGGCCTGAAAGGTGTATCACAGAGGAACTAGGTGGCTGCCCTGTGTCCAGAGCCTTGCTTCCAAATATCTCCCCACCACCCATTTCTATGAGAGCATTTTTGTGTGAGATGGGCAGGTTTACAAAGCAAGCAGGCCTGGTTGCAAACCTTACCACTCCCTGGCCTCAGAGAGATTACTCTATGCCTCTCTGAGCCTCAGCCAACACACTGGCAATGCCAGCCTCCAGGGGGGGCGCTAAGTCTTTACTCTCAGCTCAAATGCAGGCATACCGAGCTGGGGAGCGTTCAGTGGCCTCCCTTTCCTGAGACATCAAGTTGGGAGGCAGAGGGACTAGGATGATTTGGGGTTGCCTGGGGAAATGGAAAGACATCAGCTACAGGCAAGAGAGTGGGCAGAGGGAACCAAAGGAAAGATTCTTAAAGGGAAAACAGGGGCTACCATGTTTCCCCAAAGGCCTCAAACAAGGCAATCTTCAGAGAGCTCTAGAGGACACGGGGAGATTTTAGTTTAAGCATTAAAACTAAATTCCTCACAAGAAATCAAGGAGTTCCCCCCCACACATCCAGGTAACTGGGGCATAAAACAGCTTTTGACCACTTGACTCTACCAGCAGAGATGGAGCATCAGTACTCGACTCTCTTGCAGCTACCCATTCAGCCACATGTTACTAGTTCACTATTCCTATATTAATGAATAGCAATTCTCTCAGCCAGATTTGTTTTATCCCATACCCGTTCACCTGTCTCCTTATTTATACAGATTCACTCAGCTGATCACTTATTCACAGCACCACTCACTCATGCCAACATCCATTCATACACCTCTCTTCATTCCTACAGAGCTGCACCCTTGGCCATGTGCCCCTGCTCCATTCACACACTCATCTGCTCACACCTCCTGTCCATTCACACTAATTCGTCCTGTTGGTTGTTGGTTCACACTCCCTCCACACACTCACCTGCGCCTTTCCCCTTCATTCTTTGGCCATGTTGACTATCCCACCACCCAGCTACTCCCCTGCCTAAGCGTCAGCCCCCACAGGAGCCTCCACATGCCACATATCCTCTCGGGGCTTCTGGCGGACACTCACCTTTTTGTCAGCGCTGATGAGGAGGGGCTGCACTTTGATGCTGTCGCTGGCCACGGGCACGGTGGTGCTGGGGGTGATGGTGGCAGCATTGCTGGGGGAGGTGGAGATGATGGCATAGGCCACCCCGGCACTGCTCAGGGGTGAGGTGATGGCGGTGGGCTCGGTGAGGGCCTGGGCCTGGCTGCTGGGTGTTGGCACATGGTTGACGGTGTTGTTGGCAGTGGGGAGGGCTGGGCTGGGGTTCTTGATGCTGACCACAGTGGCCTTTTGGAATGTTGGGGGCTGCTTGGGTGGCCGGTCCCTGCCCGGGGTGACAGGGAGGCTGTCTGGAATCAGAGTCTTTGGCCTAACCTGGGAGGAAGGGACCAGTGTGTAGTCAGACAGACAGACAGACACAAGCTTGTAATGAAGGCGTGGCAATGGGCCAAGCCTCAAACAGGCAGGCTGAGTCCTACATTAGAGGGGAAAGGGACCCTCTAGGACTCCGCTCTCAGTCTCCCAGTGGTCATGACCTTGACACCAAGGCTCAGGCTACTCCATCCACCATCTCCCTTGCTTGGCTGTGCACTGAGCTTCTGATCTCCACCCACCCACCCATCCCCAGGCTCAGATGAAGCTGCCCCAGGCTACACTCCCTTCTGGCACAAATGAGAGCAAACTGTGAGGGACAGAGGAGATGGGAGCCAATGAGAGAGCCCAGCTGGAGTGCATCCTCATCACACCAAGTCCATGCACAAAGTCTCCCTGTGTCACAGAGGCTGGGATCATGGCCCTTGGGCAGGACCAGGTGAGCCACAGGGCTCCTGCAGTCTCCTGACAAACGTAGTTGGTAGCCCTTGGGTCGTGGGCACCAATCATTCTAAAGAGCCCACACACATGGAGGTGGCACATGGGCTGCAGGCAGTCACCACACACTGGAGACCATGGCTCCAGTCAGCTTGTGTGGCCAATCCTGGATCTTAGGGGAGGTGGGTGGTCTTGGAGACACCACTTAATGTCTTCACCCATGCACTGGAGGTGGTGGAACCCACTTGGCAGGAGCTGTAGACTCTGATCTCATCTCAAGTGAAGTCACTCTACGCCCCGATAGTCCAGGCGAGTTGAAAAAAAATGAGACTTAAAGAAGGACATGATTTGAATCCCATTGAAGCCATGGGGAGGGTGTCCTGGCCATTCCATGGAGGGAAACTGAGGCAAAACCAAAGAGACATGAGCCAGGACTGCTGAAGCTGTGTGCTGGGTCCTCCCACTCTCCCTTGCTCTGCTCTGGTGACATTGGGGAGAACCTGCTGGATCCTGACTCTTGGGAAAGTCACCAGGACTCAGTGCGCTGTGGTCATCAAGCATCATGGCTATGAGATCCTTCATTGCCCGACACAAGCTGGCCTTCCATTCTGACAGCCTTACTATCTCTTGCTCTAGCGAGACCTGAGCCAATCAAACCAGGCCCTCCCTATGTTGGGGGCCATGCCTTAGCTGGGTAGTGTGTCCAGCCTGTTTGAGGTGAGTCTGCTGTTTTGTCCTTGTCCAGTATCAGGATCAGACCCCAGACGCTGGGCACAGTGCCACACACAATGAGGAAACAAGGGAGGAGTCCTATTCCCGCCACCCCTCAGCTGCACATGGCTAGTGCTGGCTGGGGACGAGCTGTTCTCTGCCTCTGAGGAGGACAGTCGGGGCAGATGATGTCCTAGGGATGCTGGGGAGATGACACTCTGCTGGCTCCTTCCTGGTCACCTTCATTACAACACTGGCCAGATGACATTCCCTAACTCTGACCAAACATGGTAAACAGCCATGGGGCAGGTGACTCAGTTTAGCCAGGCTCAAATACAGGCCGTCCACCCCAAGGAAATATTTGCGAACCTGGGAACCTATGATGTTCCTTCCCCACAGCCACGTGGAGACCCTGGCCAGCAGATCCCCAGGGAACAGTCTCAGCCTGCTGCTTTCCTTTCTCAGGGTCTGCTTCCACCCCTACAAGCTTCCCAGGCCAGCAAGATGAGCCCAGGTGTGCGCTAGGCACCTCTCAGCCAGCCAACCCAGGGCAGGGGCAGAGGATTTGGGGAGGGAAACAGTAAGGGCTGAAGGAAAGACAAGAAACCCAGGAGCTGCAGGCAAGAAGAGGCTGGGCGGCAGCACAGACGTAGTGGGGTGTGAGCACATGGGACCAGGTGCCTGTCAGTTGCCTGCCTGTGTTTCTGTGAGGTGGGAGCAGTGTGGAATGCCGGGAGGTGGAGAGCTAAGGGAGGGATGTCTGGGGAACAAAAGCCCCAGAGGAAACAGCATGGACCTCAGCAGAGCCCCTCGAGCCCCTCCCTTGCTGAAAAACCTTGTGGAGCGGTCCACTGCCAACAGACAAGGACAACACTGTCTTGATGTCTGATATCTGAAGCCAGGACCCCCATCTCTACCTGCTCTCAGCTCCCTCTCAGGGGGAAAACTGGCCTTCCCAGGACCTCTGCCTTGATTTCTCACGCTGCACCTTCTTTCTTTGGTCTACAATACCCACACCCCAGGAGACTTTTGTGGACCTTGGCATGGGACAGGCCATCTCAGAGCTCCCACCAGCCTTTCATACCCCTTGAGAGATCCGTGAGACTTGGACCCCCCTAGGGGCAAGGCCCTTTGGACTTCGGAAATGGTGGGAACTTGGGGTGGGGAGTGTTGCTTTACCTCATGGACAAGGGCTCAGGACAGTTACTCCCTTTTATCCTTGAGCCAGGGGCATCTGTTCAGCCCCATAGCTTCAAGACAGACAGCCACTGCCTTCCTGTCCGCAGCCAGGGGCCCCTAGGCAGTTATGGTACACATAGCAGGCGCTCACCAAAGCTGAGCCATTCGGAGTAAAGGCACTGGCAATAATTCCAGGGTCTAGGTATCTGCTATGTACTGGGTGCAGGTCTAAGTTCTCTCTGTGACCGCCAAGGCCAACAGACATAGCAGAGAGCCATCTAGCCCTCTGAGGGAGAAGCCTTCCATCGAAGAGGGTGAAGGGGCTGGGTGACTTGTCCAGGGCATGGAGTCCATCTGGGGATCTAGGCTGGCACCCAGGCCCTACACCCTGCACCACTCACCAGAAAAGGTGTTACTGAAGAGCTCCTCAGACCCTCTGACAGACTCATCATCCAGTATACACTACGTGTGACCCAGCATGGAAAAGCTTTGAGAACCATTACGCCTGGCAGTAGCTACTCTGGTTGATGCTCACCGAACTTAACTCCTTTACAAAAGTTTCTGGTCATGGCCCACTCCAGGATTTCACAGGTTTTCACTGTTTGAAAAACCAGATTCCTCACTGTGAAAACTCTGAACCAAAGGCTTCCCCTCATGAATGGACAGAGGGGATGGAGGAGAGGGGGCACAGTCTAAAGGAAGGAGCCAGAGGCAGTGCTGAGGGGCTGGGGACAGACGCAGGACGGACAGACGGTTACCTGAGGTAGCACTGCTGCTCCTTGCCCGGCCAACCTCTGCAGGGAGCTGACCTGAGGACCCGTGACAGGCACTGCAGTGGTGGTTCCCAAAGCCTGAAAGACAGAGAGTGTCGTGGTCAAGGCCTGGCAGCCTGGGACCACGGGCTCAGAAACGGCAGACTCTGCTCTTGCTCGCCATAGGAGAGTGGGTTTTGTTTGGTTCGCTTAAGTAGTCTATGACCATTTAAGAACGAGTGGAAACTAGAAAAGGAAAACATTGTCCAGAAAACAGTCAACCTTACTGTACATTGGCTTCCCCTTTTAAAGCGAAGTTCCTATACTGTGAGACAAAATGCACATACGCGTATCTACATGTGCAAGTGTGCCAGATGTATCTCTGACTGGCCTTGCATTTGCCATATGAGGGTGACTTTGAACTTTGGATCTTCCTGCCTCCACCTCCCATGTGCTGGAACTGCCAGGCATAATGGTGTACACCTTTAATCCCAGCACTGGGGAGGCAGAAGCAGGAGGATCTCTGTGAGTTCAAGGCCAGCCTGGTCTACGGAGCTCCAGGCCAGTCAGAGACCCTGTCTCTGTCCTTAAGCCCTGATGCCTGTGGTCCTAAGCCTTCATTTCTTCTTCAGGTTCAGCTCTCTTTCCTGACCTATGACAGAGCCAGCTCCTGTCTGTCACCTTAGTGATTTACACTCAGGGAAGGGAAAGGGATGGGAAGCCAGGAGAGTGAGGAACGGCCGAGGTTCACCAGAGACCCAGAGCTTCCAGAGGGGCACTGATAGTGACAGCTTCGCTCCCACTTGGCTTGATTCTAAGTTACCAAAAGACACAGCCAGTTGTGCATGGGGCGAGGGGGTGGTTGTCCTGCAGGCCGTGGGAGGTCTGCATAACAGAGCCCGCTGGATGCTTCAACCAAGATCCTGGCCAACTCCACCCAGCCCCACAGCTGTGTGAACACTGCCTGGATTGGGGTACCTGGCTGTTCTTCAGAGGGTACTAAATACAAGGTGCCTTTAAGTTCAGTGTCCCGTGAGTCAGGGGATAGGTTCTGTACTGTACTGTAGGGCCCACTGCCTGGAGCACCAGAGACCTGACGGTTCTCAGACCATGCCCAGTCTCCAGGATGCTGGAAAGAGTCAGGAGCAAATGTTCTACTGAGCAAGTTACCAGTATCTTGTTGTTGCTTCTGGGCATGACGGAAGTCCTCTCAGAACATTCCTGTCACCTCTCACAGATGGCCCATCCCCTGCCAACGCCGCACAGACTCCAGGTGCACTCTCCTCGGCATGGGGACTTACACAGGTGTCCATCCTCTCACAGCCTCATAAAGCGCTCATTAACGAGTGGGAAGGCGTTCTGTCTGCGAGGCCTGACCTCTCTGCTTTGCTTCCTGCTGCAATTTATCGATGCAACAGAAGCAGTCATTTCAGAGGCTGGCTCACTTACAGCCGCATTTCTGTCAAGATAAATGAGCTGCTGATGACGACATTTATAGCTCCGAGCATTTTAATAGGGGGAAGAGGGGCCATAAAAGTCAAAGATAACTTTCCTGTATTAGTTCAGTCCCTACAGGCAGTCTCTGGGAGAGGGCGGAGAAGCCAGCACGCGGCCAGGAGGCAGGTTCGGGCAGGCCCTGGCATCTTCAGGGGCAGAAGCTGGCACGGCTTTGGAGAAACTTGTCTTCGGTGAATGTTTCCATGTGTCAAGGAGACTTGACTCATGAGCGTTGGCAGGGATGAAGGAGGCAGCACAGATCTGTTGTAACACCAGTTACATGGGCCACTGAGTGTTTCTTGCTGGTGTCCTCAATGGCCACAGAAGGATGCTTGGACCACAAAGACTAAAGGGAATGGCCCTGCGGGGTGGGCACTGCACAGCCATGGGATTAGGGGACAGTAGGAAGTGTGTGTGAGAGAGGAACATCACCCCAGGTGTGAGTAGGACAGAGGGCAACCTGGGGTCAACCCACTCTGGTGACCTCTTTTGTAAAGGACCATGTGTGAAAGGCTTGGTTCCAGGGTGCTGTTGTCCTGGGGAAGTGCTGTGAACCTGCAGAAGGCGGGGCTCAGCAGGGGGTCCTTAGGTCTCTGGGGACATAACCTGATGGGGTTATGGGGCCTTTTCTCTCCCTCCTCCATTAGCGCTTCCGCTTTCCTCTGTCACGTGCCTGACATGCTCTCAAGAGCCCCAGAGTCATCCTGGACCTGAATGTCCAGAACTGCTGTGGGATGTTCTGTATGTGAAATATGTTGCTCTGACTGGTTAAAAAATAAAACACTGATTGGCCAGTAGCCAGGCAGGAGTTATAGGCGGGACAAGGAGAGAGGAGAATCCTGGGAAGTGGAAAGCTGAGTCAGGAGACGCTGCCAGACGCCACCATGAGTACCAACATGTAAGATACCAGTAAGCCACGAGCCATGTGGCAACTTATAGATTAATAGAAATAGGTTGATTTAAGATATAAGAACAGTTAGCAAGAAGCCTGCCACGGCCATACAGTTTGTAAGCAATATAAATCTCTGTGTAACTTTACTCAGTTGGGTCTGAGCGACTGGCGGGTGAGAGAGATTTGTCCTGACTGTGGGCCAGGCAGGACTGGAGAAAATTCAGCTACACAGAACTATGGGCTAGATAAACCCATTCTCTTACACACTATCTTGGGTCCCTCAGGACAGTGACACAAAGCTGAGGAACACACCCTTCTGGTTGGAAAGCCAAAGCTGCCTTTAGCAGGCGCCTCCTCATCACTAAAGAGTGGGGTCTGCTCATCTGCCCCAGCACAAATAAAACATAGTAAGGCCCCATTGCAACCAATGGGTGGGTTAGAGGGCTTCCGGCTTGAGGCTCTTGAGCACCTCCGAGGCACTTCCTCCTCAATCCAGGCTGGGCATAGAGTGGAAGCCAGTCTGCTAGGCTGGAAGTCAGTGGGAACCCTCTGGGGGAAAGCGCTTCCACCTCACCTCTGTCCCACTGTGGTGGCTGATACAGCCGGCTTGGCTCTCATCGCTGAGGCCATCAGTATTAGATCAGATCCTCTTGCCTCTCTCCACACTCCTGCACCTTCCTACTTCTGATGGCTTCTGTACGGCCCCTTTCCAAGCCCCAAACCAACACAAATTTTAATGGCAATACACAGAACTCTCTAGTTGGTTCTGGTGAGGAAGAGGGTCCCCCTGAGGGTGGAAATTGACTAAATGTGTTGTGTGGGGGAGCCCTCCCCCAGACTCCCAAAGATTTTCCCTTTACTTTCTCCCAGACTCCCAAAGATCTTCTCTTTACTTTCTCCCAGACTCCCAAAGATGTTCTCTTTATTTTTCCCCAGACTCCCAAAGGTCTTCTCTTTACTTTCTCCGCCAAACTCCAACGAGGTAGTGGCTAGCACAGCCTCAGGTGGCACACGGGACATCAGAAGCCACACTGGCAAGGTCACCATGCAAGAAGCTTTCTGATGATTGTAGCCAGGAGGGGTCACCATAGCAACATCCACCACAGCATCCAGACAGGACTGGGAATGCTGGGGCTGGAGATGTCTGCTGCGTGAGTGGCCTTGAGCTGCCTTCCAGGGACATGTGGCATGATTCCTGCTCATGACTTCAGAGCACTGAGTTCCATTGATTCCTTGAGGTCCCAAGAGCAATGACTTCCCTGTTCTAACAGTCACCAGAGAAACACTGTTCTAACAGTCACCAGAGAAACACATCCTACAATTGAATTCCCATCCCTAAGTCACAACCTAGTCAGGAGGCCCAAGGGTCAGAGCCACAGACTACAGCTTAGAGGCCATAGGACCCAAGTTCCTTGAAAGTTTTTATATGCTAAGATCTCAGAGCCCAGGAGAGTCAGTTCTAACACAGAGGCTTGGTTAACTTACAAAAAAGGCTTCTTCCCCCTACAGTTCTAGACCAGTGGTTCTCAACCTTCCATTTGCTGTGACTCTTTAACACAGTTCCTCATGTGGTGGTGACCCCAACCATAAAATTATTTTCACTGCTACTTCCTAACATGCTATAGTTATGAGGTGTAATGTAACTATCTGTGTAATATAATGTAACTGTAATGTAAATATCTGGATGCTGGTCTCTGTCCGGGCCAGATTCCTAAAGACTTCCTGGGGAGGTGGTACAAGGTGTGTTGTGGTGGAGATGGAGACAAGTAGCCCCCTCAGAGTCCGTACTGAGGGTGCGTAGGGAGGGGAGGGGGGGCCAGTGTGATGGTTTGAACAAGAATGTCTCTTATAGGCTCTGCCATTTGAATACTCGGTCCCAGTTGGTGGTACTGTTCGGGGATTAGGTAGTGTGACCTTGGTTGGAAAAGGGATGTCACTGGAGGCAGGTTTTGAGAGATTTTTTTTCTTTTTCTTTTCTTTTTTTGGTTTTTCGAGACAGGGTTTCTCTGTGTAGTCTTGGTGCCTGTCCTGGATCTCGCTCTATAGACCAGGCTGGCCTCGAACTCACAGAGATCCGCCTGGCTCTGCCTCCCGAGTGCTGGGATTAAAGGCGTGTGCCACCACCGCCCAGCGAGAGATTTTTTTTTTTTTTCATGTCGTTAGATCTCTGTTTCCTGCTTGGCGGTCAAGGTGTGAGCCCACAGTTTCCTCCCCCGGCCACCATGCCTTCACTCTGCCATCAAGGGGATCCTTTTCTAAGTTGCCTTGGTCATGGTGTTTTATCACAGCAACAGAAAGGTGCCTAATACAGTCAGTGAGGCAGTATCCATAGCTTGGCTGGCATCTGGAGCAGAGGCTGGGATGTGTGCCCAGGCACCCGGGGTGAGGTCAGGTCATATGACTGGCCCTTCAGAGCTCAGATTCATTACATGTGCGGCGGGCCCATGGAACATTGCCACGCTAGGCACACTGCTCCTTGGGCCATCTGACCCACCTGGGTTGTGTCACGTGGCTTTGACCATTGTGCTCCATGAGGACATGGGTGCCACAGGCAGAGACTGCTGCTTGGCCCTTAGGGCCAGGCCTAGCATATCAATGAGTCACCAGGTCAGACGTTTGCCTGGATCCCAACTCCCCTGCAGGAAGATCTTGGGACTGGATCCCGAACACTTAATATTCCAGCATGGTCCCCGTAACCTCAGTCAATCTGTTGAGGGGGAGGTGCCAGGCCCAGGACACTGGGGTCTGGGCCCCAGGATGTCAGGGACAGAATCTCCAAATCTGTTTTTCTAGCTAGTTCCTGGCTGTTTAGGATGATGCCTGCTTCTGGGGCTGGGGTTCCAGCTTCCCATGCCCCAGGTGAGGCACATTCCTCCTTCTGGCTGGGTCAGGGAAGAGGGGGAGGTGAACAGAGGATGGCTGCTTTCTTACCTCCGCTCCGTGTGGTTACCTCCGCTCCGTGTGGCCCAGCCTCGGCAGACAGAGCCGCAGAGTGCAGCGGTTTAATTGCATCTGAGTTGTGATTTTCCTGCATTCTTAAAGAACTGCTGTGATGTGTGGTTCAGCTAACAAGTGAGCCCCAACATCAGGAGCTGCTAATAAATATTAATATAACATAAGCACTGCTTTGACTGCCATGGGAACCAGCTTGTTATTCACAGATGAAACTCGATGGTTGCCTTTATCACTGTGGGCAGGAAAGAGCTTGTCCCGAACGATGCTGCTGGAGCAAGTTTCTGGGCCTGGCTCCTGCACTCCAACTTACTGTCCCCAGCCCTGTTTCCTAGACACGGAGCCTCCACTAGCTTCAGCGGGATGGGTACCACCCGGACTCTTCACCAATACGGAGGGAAATCAGCTAGCTCTCCTGCCCCCTCCAGCCCACAGTTCACAGTCACACAGGACACAGCGACAGTTAGACCAGTGCTAGGTACACCAGTCTGCATGTGAATTTTCTGCATGTGAATTTCCATCCACTGACAGCACAGTCACCCTAGAGCCTTGTCCCCAAGTTGGAGGAGCAAGCGCCCCCTTCCTGTTACCAGGACCAGAGAGGAGGGCGGGAGGCATCTGCATGCTTGGCAACGGGCCATTCTAACATCTCTGCTGCCCTGGGTCCTGATGCCCCACAGGACAAATGTATGCCATACACCAAGGCCACCATGCAGTCACAAATATGAGAAAAGGAGGGAGGGAGGAAAGGGTGCAGATGTAAGGGGTTCACCCATACTGGCAGGCAGGTCATGAAGCTGACCCCCCAGGTGAAGTCAGCAAACCTGGGCCTGTACTCCCCCGGTGTACACACTGTGCAGCAAACCCTGCATCTAAGAAGGCTGGGGCAGCACCACTGTTCCTAGGTGAGGAGAAAAGACCACCAGGAATGTTCAAAAGCTCCCAGCAGCCAGAGGAATTAGCCAAACTCAGCTGTTCCCCAGAGAATCTTAAGCACACTGCCCGCTGCGCCATGGGACCACATGTAGTTTGGTGACATGCAGCCAGGACGGCCAGGGACGGGTGAGGAAGGCAGGGGATATGGGGCACTCGTACATCTGCTGCCCCTCAGAGCACTGAGCAGAGGAGGACTGAAGCATGACTGTGCTTGCTCACCATGTGCAGATCGCGGGGAGGCCTTTTTCAGTGCCTTCTGACACTGGACAACCGAAAACAAGCATAGGGAGGCAGGGAGCCGGAGGGCTTCCTGGAGGAGGCAGAGTCTGAGCTGGACCTTTAAATACGAGCCAGAATATTCCAAGTGGGCTGTGGTGATATTTTATTTGTATGTTAATAAATAGTTTGTCTGGAGATCAGAGGTCATAGTGAACCATAAACAGAAGTCAGGCGGTGGTGGTGGTGGCACACGCCCTTAATCCGATCACATGACAGGCAGGGTCTCTGTGTGTTCAAGGACACAGCCAAGTGTGGTGACACACGCCTTTAATCCCAGTACCAACCATAGAGACCTGGAGGTCTGTATAGACAGGCAGTGACGAGGAAGTGATGTGGCTGGGCTTAGAGCCAATGAGAAGGCAGGAAGGCAATAAAGGCGCAGGTTAGACAGGAAGATGCTCTCTTGGGAAGCTACAGCGTGGTGGTGAGCTAAGGTTAGTCAGTGGCTCTTTGCTATTGCTCTGATCTCTTCGGCTCTTACCCCTGTATTTGGCTCTGTGTTTCTTATTTAATAAGACTGTTTAGAAATCTGTCTACAGTGGGCAGTAGATGAAGTATATAAGAATCAGAAGGGAGGATGGAGAAGCCACGGACAGGGTCACATGAAAACCTGTGGATGAACAGGAGTTCTGGGTGCCACAAGTCACAAAGGAAGGTGGAGGAGGAGGAGAGGCATACGCAGAGGCTCCATCGGTGGTGGCCGTGAACGTCATGCCATTGAATTTGGTCACTCTGGAAGTGACAGAGCCAGAGCAGAGTCTTGGCTAATGTGGCGGGGCAGGTGTATCACTGCTGGACCAGAGACCCTGTGCACATAAAGGTTCTCATCCCTTCCAACACATTAGATACCAGTTAGGTGCCTCCCTGCCTTGCTGAAAGGGCGAGGCAGGCAGAGGAGGGAGGCCTGTGGGGATGGCACACTATGACCCATGGGCCCATCTGGACCTCTGCATTCTCTCCTGCTGGGGCCAGCTTTCCCATGAGGTCTTTCCCTGCCCGGCAGCCTGCTCTCTCCCAGCACGCTAAGGATAAACCCCAGCACAGGGCGGGTGTGAAGCACTAGCTGCCTCCAGGACTCTCAGGGACTGTTAAGACTGTTAAACTACACCTTCAAAGCCAAGAGTCTTTGAAATCCGGGTCCTTCACGTCTGGGGCAGGAGGTCACTTGCTATAGCTATGAGAAGTGAGGTGTCTGAGGACAGTGACACCTGGCCACTATGGCTCAGATGCCCATGCAGGTGGCCTATGGGGGCTGGTGACCCTGACTGAGACTTGGTCAGTGAGGGCAAGGTGCCCCAGGCCACTCAGACAACTGCAGGGGCCCTTTCAGGGAGCAGCTGCCAATCAGTATGAGAAACATCAATGACTATACTCCGTTGACATCAGAAATACCCTTTCTGCAGCACTGGGGTGGTGGAGAAGCTTAATTAACTTGAAAGGATGTAATTTTATGCTATTTAGTACAAATGCACACTCTAAATGGCACCACAGTCTAAAGATCAGGGGCTGAGATCGTGGGGGCAGGGCACGGCCACAGGATCCTCGCCAACGTAGGGGTGGGAAGCATTCTGGAAAATTCTGCATGTAAATGGAAACCTCTGAAGCCACACAGCTCTGCCTCAGAAGGTGACCAAGACCAGCTGAAAGGGTTTTGTCTCCATCAGCTCCCCTGAGAAATGAAAACCATCTTGGGAAGAGAATTGGGCTTAGGGGGCTTGGGAGGCCAGCGGAACTCTGGTGTCCACCCTTGCCCATCTGCTGTGGGACCTACCTCAGCCTTCCTGATGGAATGCCCAGGCTGAGGGGACATCTTTAAGAGAAGCTGTCCAGTCCTACAAAAGCTTGGGGCTTGGGCAGGAATGACCCAGAGGAAAGGGCGGGGCCTGGAACCTCTATGGAGGGATCCTGGGTCTAGTTTCTCACTCTGTTCCCAAACAAAGAGCAACATGTGATACTGATGAGGAGGATTGAGTGATGGCCCTGGAGCCTGGGGAAAGAAGAGGTGATGTGGAGATGGGGGCGGCTCCTTCCTGTGTTCCTGAAGCCAGTGCTGCACATGTCCCCAGCATCCATGCCTGGTCCTCCAGGCTGTTTGCATCAGCTCCCTGACAGAGGTCCTAGGCATAGCCAAGTGTGTGTCCTTACAACACGTTGCAGAATGAGGATGTGTGCCAGACCCCACATATAATAAACAATCTTAAAGAAGATTCAATGTGCCGGGCGGTGGTGGTGCACGCCTTTAATCCCAGCACTCGGGAGGCAGAGGCAGGCAGATCTCTGTGAATTCGAGGCCAGCCTGGTCTAAGAGAGATCCAGGACAGGCACCAAAACTACACAGAGAAACCCTGTCTTGAAAAACAAAACAAAACAAAACAAAACAAAAAAAAAAAAAAAAAAAAGGAGAAGATCCAATGTCCACCTGCAACCCCTGATGCACCTCTCACTGGCCACGTCACCTCCAAGCCTCCTGAACCTAATTTGCATAATGTCCTAGTAGCATGGGAAGCCCAAAGAGAGCCAGTTACGTGAACCTATGTCTGAAGAGGATCCGGGAGTAATGAGATGCAGGGCCTACCTTTAAGGGAATTGTGGTACCTCCATGGTCATGGGTCCTTGGTTGGGTGGTGACGACGTGGATGGAGACATCCAACAAAGTTTACTGGGTTGCATGCCCAGCCTTGTGCCTCTCAATGTATGTGACCTGTATTACCTCACTTTTGAAACACTGGCCCTATCTTTGGATAGGGGGTGGGGTTCACCTTGTGGCATCCCACATTCCAGTGCTTGAGAGACTCACCCCTCTGCTCTGGCTGAGCTTGAACGTTCCAGAGGGCTGGGATGCTCTAGGCCAGTGGTTCTCAACCTTCCTATTGCTGTGACCCTTTAATACAGTTCTTCATGTCATGGTGATCCCCAACCATAAAATTATTTTCGTTGCTACTTCATAACAGTAATTTTGCTATTGTTATGCCTCGTAATGTAAATATCTGTGTTTTCCGACGATCTTAGGTGACCCCTGTGAAAGGATCATTTGACCTATGGAGGGGTCGTGACCCACTGTTTGAGAACCTCTGCTCTAAGCTAATCCTTGGTTTCCACTGGGAATGTCCCTAGAGGAATCAACTCATTCCACTGTGTTCAGAGCCATGGAGCCTCAGGCAGCATGCTCCAAAGGTGACCTTTCACTGCCCATCACAGGAGGGCTTTCAGGGCACATTAACTGTGAAGCTGAGGTCCCTAGGGGCACCTGCAGGACATACCACAGGCTGGCACAGTGCCGGTTTGTTTGCAGCCTGGGACATGGGGGGATTCCTAATAAAGGTAGCGGGAAGGTGGTACAGGGTGCCCACAAGGCCCACACTCCCTCTTGATGGTCCCAGTGGCCCTGTGTGGCAGGTGACCTATGGCAGAGATGATCCCGCCCTCCATCTGTGGCTACTTCCCTAAGTGCTGGCCCTTCCCTGACCATGGGCCACCTGCCCCTTTGGTATGGAGTGCTGGGCAGCCAGTTGTGCCTTCTAGGCAGCAGTGAGGCTAGAGAACTGTGAGCACAGGTGTTCCAGTTGGCACCCAATAAGCCTGGCGCAGGGATGAGATCTGCTCCATACTCTGGAAGGACAAGTTACAGTCACAATCAGTTAAGCTATCTGGGAGTGCTTCTGAGAGACCTTCACAGACAACAGAGAGGCTCGAAGCCCAGCAGGATGGTACATGCCTACCATCCCAGCTATTTGGGAGGTTGAGGTTTTGAGTGTGAAGGAATTCAAGTGGAATTCAAGGCCAGCCCAGCTTATAAATGAGATCCTGATTTAAAAAAAAAAAAAAAATGGGTAGAGAGGGTTGAAAAGGAAGGAGGGAAAAGAGAAGAAGAGAAGGTGGGGTTGGAGAAGAGAAGGAGGCTGGGGTTGCTTGTATCATCAGGAGATAAACATAAACCACAAAGGAACCTCCCAGGCAGAGGGATAGTCCAGAGGTTCTGGGTGTTGGGGTCAGGAAGAGCCCTCTGCCAGAAGACTGACGTTTTGAGAGTAGCTAAATCACAGGACACTCAAGGTCACATCACCAGGGCACTCTGGGTACAGGCACAGCAGGACAGGAGGCCCTCAGAGTCAGGGCTAGATGGCCCAAGGCCCCTGTGCCTAACCTTCAGTCTCCTCAGCATCGCGTCTACAAAGCCACCAGGGTCCCCACACCTCCCGGCTCCCCTCACTTCCACTCAGACCATAGGATGTCAGAGCATTTCAGCTCAGTGGCTCAGGAGGTCACCCTGGGAGTCGGGGCAGTCCCTGACTTCAGTGAGGTCTGCAGGAGCACGGAAGGGGTGTGTGGCTGGCGGCAGCACCTGCTCAGCTCAAGAGGTAATGTGTTGAGACTCACACTGGCACTACATACACACACTCCTTCCTGGGGAGGGAAACATTATCATGGAGATGGCCCAGTCACCTGTCCCAACATGCCACCCGAGGCCCGTCAATAGTCATAGGCATGTGGCTCGGAGGACCTACAGCTATGACAGCTTGCACCAGTCATTCGGACTCCCCATGCCACACCATGTCCTCAGGGTCTCTGCCTGCAGTGTCTGATACACACCTAGTACCAGAAGGTCCCCAAAACCTGAGCTGTCACCCGGGGGGGCTGTAGGACACCCTGGCTCAGGCAGCCTTTGATGAGACCATTTAACCTCCAGAGCCTCTGTTTCCCCATTTATAAAATGGGGGTGGTGGTGCTGGTTTTATAAGGGGAGTTTATGAGATGGGATGGGACTGGGGTCAGGTGAGGACAAGGTGGGCCTGCTCAGCTCTATCCTTTCGGGACAGGAAGCCCAGGCCTCATGCAAGCTCAACGCTGGACTGAGCAGTCAGGTATGTGTGGTGACGCTGCACCTCCAGCTGGCATGGCTGCCCTCAGGGGACACAGCACCCGTTGTCTCTATGTAGCCTGGTGAGGAGGTTGGCATGTCTAATTAGAAATGTGTTCAATGAACTTCAGGTCCTGAGTTATCTGGACTGAAAAGGGAAAGAGAGACCTTGTCCCAGTCCCGGCAGCAGGAGACACTTCCGGGAGAGTCCAGGACAGGACTATCTTCTCTAGCGAAGTGGGACTTTCTCTGAGAGCGAGGCTGCAGACCCCCTCATGCTGCCCCTACAGGGCCTGGAGGGGACAGCACTGGGAAGCTGCAGCAGCTAGTCCCGTTTAGATGGCATTTCTCTGCGGAGGCCCGGCTAGGGACGCTCTATCAAGGCTCTGATTGTCTCCTGACCTCCTGTCCTCGAGTCCTCCCAATGTGACACCCCACCTGGATGTCCTCACCTCCCAGCACCTGGCACCTGCTAGCACTTGGCCTATGCACCAGGTATAAGACACACGCCGTTTCAAAGGCAGCGAGGGGAAAAGCAAAAATCTCATTACTATTTTAAAGCATTAATTATAGGTTGGAGATGATAGTATTTGGGACATGCTGGTTACACAGAGTATGTTATTACAGTCAGTCGTCCTGGTTCTTTTTGCCTCTCTTGGGCTGATGAGGCAGCACACAAGGGGTTTTCTGAGGTGATGGGAATATTCCCCATCTCATCTCCACGGGGGTGTGAGTTACCTGCGCATCTGCAACTGTCAAAACTCATCAGACAGTACAATTAAGATCTGTGAATTTCAATGTATGTAAATTATATATCAAAGAAGAAATCACACATTTAAAAGGCAAGCGCTAGTTACAGTTTCCTTTTAGAAAGGCAGAGCCCCGGGGGGAAGCTGGAGGAAGAAGCACCTATGGGGTGAGCCCTACCCTATGGGGCCAACCCCAATACTGTCTCCTTTTGAAGGCTCTAACATATTGGAATGGACCAGACAGCCCTGACCATGTCTATCAGGGCCTGGGAGAAGACCCAGGATAACACACAGAGCAGGAATAGGATGAGGATTTCTTGGTAGCATAGGGTAAGTGTTGGGGTCCACAGAGGTGATGCAGGTGTGCACACCCCAGCTTCACTGACCACCAGTGCAGCCTGAAGAAGGATGGGGTTTTCTGATTTGCACCAGAAACCGTAGAGAAGGGGGGCCCAGTCCAGGACAGGAAAGACAAGGGACTTCAGAAACCCACTCTGGCACCAGCCTGGCATACCAAGCAGCTGTAGAGAGGACACTGAGCAGCATAGTACCAAGCACAGCACAGATCTGTTCTGTCCCCTGCCAGGAACACCACAAAAGTCCCAGTAAGAAACCTAAGATAACTCAGGCAGGGTGGGTTAGGGATATTCCTGAGGAAAGATATGTGATGGGCCAGGGGCCAGTAGGTGCTCTGGAAGCTATACTCTCTACAAGAAGAGCCCCTTAATCTAAAATGGAGTAGGAAGAAAGAAAGTAAGGAATCAGGGACAGACACCCCAGGTCCCTACAACCAAGAGCTGCATGATCAAACAGAATCTGTATCAGTCACCATGCTTGCAGGACTCGGGTAAGATGAAGGGCCTTCATGCACTTCGCCAAGGCCAGCATCCTCTCCCTTCCCCTCTAGGAGCAGTATACACTTCGGACATAGGTGACAGAACATCTGTGGAGACTGCTGATATCAGGAAGGGATTTAGCAGGAACCCCACGGGCTCCAAAGAGATGGCGAAGTCAAGTGATGAAGATAAAGTTACCAAGATACAGATAAGGTCCTGTCTTCCAAAGTGCTCCCAACCCAGAGTCAGGAGTCTGGGGACCCAGGTGAGCCCTTGACATTCTGAGCCTCCGTCTCTCCACCTGCAAAGTCAGCAGTAGGTAGATGCAGAAGTGATCCTTAAATCATCAGCAATCTCTGCCAGCGATGGGCACCGCCATCATTGGGTAAAGACCCCATGTAGGCCTCCTATTGGCCAGAGGCCTCAGGCTGTAATTGGCCCATCAGGACTGGCGTGACCCTTTAGCCACCCGAATCGTTTTGATCTTCCAGACACGAACCGCGCGTGGTCCCTCCCACTACCACCTCTCACATCTCTCATCTTCTTCCCGCCCGCTGTGAGCCGCATCATCACACCTCATCAGTAGTGTGCCCTTTCAGCAATAAGCCGGGATACAGAATGTGTGCTCAAGAATGAGGCCTGGTACAACCAAGGGGTGTTCCAATCTCAGATTTGGAAGCCTTGAGTTATTGGTGACAACTTGAAGGAGAGGCCACAACCCTGGGGCCTCAGAAAGACCGACCACTGGGGTTAGAATATCTTGAGCCCTGTGTATGCTCTGGACCACTGGACATGGTGGCCCAGGTACTCTGCGAAAGGGCAGAAGGTGGTCCCTGCCAACATCTTTGGCCCCGATACCTGGAGCACACAGCCGAGGAGAGAAGGGCCACAGGACCCCAACCACACTGGCCCACCTTATGCTGTACTCCACACAGAACTGTTGCTCACCCTGTAACCCTCTAAAGAGGCCCAGGACATGCTCAGGGCACCACGTGGAGCTGCGTACCTGCAGTGTGATACCACCTGGCCTCTGAGCTGACACGAAGTGCCAGCAGACAGTTGGAGAGGCACACAGGAAGCAGGGCTGGCTGGGTCATACTACAAACCACAGCCAGTTGTAGGGGAAGATGCGGGAGGCGCACAGGCTGGCCGGGGGTCAGGGGAGTGGTGCACACACTTGTGGGGGGGAGGGGCATACAAGGCTACACTAAGCAGGACTTTGCTCCAGACCTCTATGGCCGGATGATGTTTTGACTGCCTGGCCTCTTCTGTGTCTGAGGGATCCCATCTTGGGGTCCCTGCTTCTTGCTTGTGTCCTAGGGCACTGAGACCCCCCTCTCTATTGACTCAGACCCTTTACACTAAGAGTGGGCATCAGCTACTCACTCTAGTCCCCGTCCTATAGATGGGGAAGCCGAGGTCAAGCCAAGGCAGGAGCCTTGGAGGAAAGCCACACTGTTATCTAGGACAACACCAACAGTGCTTTTTCTTCTCCAGCACACAGCAGGCACTGACCTGGACTGGCAAGCTGTTCTTCAGGGACAGGTTCCCGAGAGGGAGAACCAAGAGATTAGAAAATAAAGATAGGAGAGCTGGGGTCAGGAGGTCTTGCACAAGCTGTGTCTTAGGCCAAGCGAGTATACTAAGAAGTCCAGCATCTTCCATATAGTTTGCAAGGGGAAAATTCGTCAGAGTCAGCAGAACGCTATCCACTGGGCCAAAGTCAGCAGGAAGCTAATCGAGCAATGTCGTACAAAGGGAGCACAGCATCTCAAGGGTGTCACAGACAGAGCACACAGCAGCCTTGGGACTGATAACCACAGCCCTTGAGGGGACAAGAGCTGGGCTCCTAGGATCTGAAGTTGCAGCTTTCCCAAGACCCTGGTTCCAGGCCATTCCTGGCCTTGCCAAGCACGTTCCTGGGTCTAGACTAAGAACGACATTCCCTCACCATACATCAGGGCCCCAGGAAAAGCCTTCAATCAGCCTGACTCCTAACAGTTCTCCCTCTTTGATTTTTTAAGGCCAGATGAATTACTCACATCTGAGTGTCCACGAGATTCTGAAATCTGAACTAACATTCTCATAATGTCATGCTTCAAATAAATTATTTTTAATTTTATTCCATTTTTATTTAGAGTCCTTATAGCTTAATGGAGTAACAGAGACATGCCAGCATGACACTGAAAAGTCAACCGAGGTTGTATAGTTTGTACTACTGCATCTCCTAAGTGCGATATCACAGCCTTAAAGCATTTAACTATGCCTCTAGTCTTCGTTTTTGTTGTTTTTTTAAAAATCTATACGTTCTTGTGTTGCCAAAGCTACAAAGGTATTAAAAGCAAGATAATTGCCACCGGGCAGTGGTGGCACAGAGCAGAGAGAACATGGAGCAGATAGATAGATGGTCTGGGTATATCCAAGTGAGCAAGGTTTCAATGGGCTGGACTTGAGGAAGCAGCCAGGTTCTGGGGGGGAAGCCGAGTGTTCTGGTTTGCTTTCTGTTGCTGTGATAAACACCATGACCCAAAGCAACTTGAGAGGAGAGGGGCTTGTTTTAGCTTACAGAGTATATACAGGTCACCATCAAGGGAGGCCAAGGAGAAACCTGGAAGTGTGACCTGAAGCAGAGACCATGAAGGAATGCAGCTCTAGCCCCTCACTTTCAAGTATCCCTTACACCGCCAGGGACCGCCTACCCAGGGACAGCATCCCTGACAGTGGGCTGAGCCTTCCTACATCAATCAGCAATCAAGAGAATTCCCCAGACATGGCCACAGGCCAACAGAGGCCATGTCTCAGATGAGGTTCCCTCTTCCCAGGTGTCTCCAGTTTGTGTCAAGTTAACAACTAAGATCAGGGTCCCTGAGGGTGTCCCTGACCTTATGCTGACAAGTGTCTTTCCCTTGCTACTCAACTCTTAACAGGACAACAGTCAGGAATCATCAGTGAGCCACCTCAGCCCTACCAGAGTCCTAGAAAGAGACTGTAAATTAAATCTAATAAGTCAATGAAATCATCAATATTTAATTTACTCATTGTGGGTGGCAATTTACTTAGCTTAATGGCAGAAATATTGGGGTTTACCAGTCAGCCAAGGGTCTGAGAGGTGGCTGCCTGCCCTCAGGAGTTGGCTATGTCAGGCTTGTGAAAGGTGGCCATCTTGCAGGACCACCCCACACTGCCCCATGCAGACTCAGGCAGGATGCCAGCTTGAGCCTGACTGAAGTCACAGGTGGTCCCTGAGGACCAGCTACCACTCAGGAGCACCCATGACAGGAGTTTCACTTTTGAAGCCTCCCCCACCCCTTTATTAGAAAAAACTGAGGAGAGAAGGTAATATCCGGTGGGGAGTTCCTCTTCTGGACCTCTGACCTCTGTCATCAGGGTACATGAACTAGGGTGGAGTTCTCTGATTATTCCCAGATACTCATGGAGGACTTGGGAGCGCTCACAAGTAAATCATTTGCCCACACTTAGGGAAGAGAGAGGAGGTGGCTGCTGTGGCAGCGATCCATGACCATCTTTGTCTCAGCCTGCTTTCTGGTCTTGGGAGCTGTAGCTGGTGACCACCGCCCACATGACAGTCCCAGAGCCAGATCCCCACCCTCCTCAAGAACTATATGTATAGCCTCCTGTACATTCTTCTACCCTTGCACCTCTGGACACCTTCCCAACCCCTAATGCCATGGTGTCTCCCGCTAACTCTACTTCAGTCCTGACCTCTGTAGAAGGACCAGTTTCCAAGCTCACAGCAACCCAGAAGTTCGGGATCAACTCCTTGGGAACATCCTTGTTTGTATTCACTTCCTGCAACCCTTAGGAAGCTCTGGGGTCAGTTCCACATTCACTGTTGAGGGAGAAGCGCATTTGTGCGGAAGGGCTGGTGCATCATGTCTGCTCCCGGATCCAAAGAGCACTTTCAAAAGGACTCTAGACTTGAGTTTAAATAATGCATGCACTGCCTCAGGAGTCAGCCTCCTGTCCTCACCAACTGCTTTCCCGTGCCTGAGTTTTCACCAGTTGGTTTTCTGCTCTTCATGCTCCCTCTCTCTAACTTCTCCGGTCCAGTGACCTCTCGTGTGAACATGCAGGGACCCTTCCAAGACCCAGACAGAGGCCTCATCACATGCATGGGCTTCCCCGAAGGCGGTGGAATCCCTTTCCTGCACTCAGATTCCCATTTTTTTTTCTCCCTTATTTTAGGCAAGCATCTGGCCTGGGGCTCACTGAGAAAGGCCAAGTGAAGCAAACGCTCTGGAGGAGTTTTACAAGATCATAAGCAGAACTAGGTTGCAAGCTGCACCCTCCACACTCTGGTGCAGTGCTGAGGGCGTCCGCTTTGGGAGCTGCTGGGGGGTGGGGAGCGCAGACTCCACCATCTTTCCTAAATGACCATGCATTCGCTCTCCCCAGATGCTGAGGGTCGTAGGAAATCCCGCATTCTGAAACATCAACGGTCACAGATTTTGCTGTGACCTTTGCTAGAGACAGTCATTCTTCTTCATGCTGCACTCTGCAGTTTCATCTGGGCTCTGGACAGACACTTCCCATTTCCCCGACTTCCACTGCCAATCAATCCCCTTAGCTGACAGTAGAGACCTCAGACACTCCTGTTGCTGCTGGTTCCTTAATTCTCCATCACACATCTTCCTCGACCCGGCTTCTGACTCTGATTTCCTGGGTGCTGCTCTCTGCCTGATTCCTTGGAGGATCAGATTTTGGAATTGTTCCTCTGCTTCCTGCAGCCCTTGCCTCCTGGACCTTCTGTGGTACAGCCCTGACTGTCAGGGAGGGAAGTGCAACTTCCACACCGTGGTGGCTTAAATGAGAATAGCCCTCACGCCACGCCCTCCCCCACCACCACCACCACGGCTTGTATGTTTGAATTTTTTTTTTTTTTTTTTTTGGTTTTTCGAGACAGGGTTTCTCTGTGTAGCTTTGCGCCTTTCCTGGAACTCACTTGGTAGCCCAGGCTGGCCTCGAACTCACAGCGATCCGCCTGGCTCTGCCTCCCGAGTGCTGGGATTAAAGGCGTGCGCCACCACCGCCCGGCATCGTATGTTTGAATTTTAAGTCTCTAGTTGATGGAACTGTTTGGGAAGGATTAGGAGGTGTGGCCTTGTTGGAGGAGGTGTGTCACTGGGGGTGGGCTTTGAGGTTTCAAAAGCTTGAGCCATTCCCAGTTACCTCTCTTTTTGCCTCATGCTTGGGGATCACAAGACGTAAGCTCTCAGTTACTGCTCCGGTGCCATGCATGCCTGCCTGCTCACTATACAGGGAGCTTGTACTGGTTCCTCTGTCCTCTCAGAGAGAGCAGGCCATCCCCTGCTCAGAGGAATACCAAATAGCATGCATTGCACCTCAACCAGTGTGTGGCCTTGACTTTCCTGGGCCAGCCACTCGATCCCCGGTGGCATGGACCCCCATGGGTCACCCACACTGTCCACACTACACACCTCATCAGGCAGAGACAGCACTGTTTGGACTCTCAGTCTCTCGGGTGCTCCCCTGCTGAAGGATGGCTAGTCTTGGGAGAACCCTTGCAGAAAACACTAATGAGAGATAAAAGCTGGGCTTTGAAATTCAAATTCCTCTGCTCTCCCTCCCTTCTTACAGACACCATGATCCAACATGTCTTCCCCAGTTCCACAGCTTTGATGTTCTAATGAAGATATTGAAGGGGATTAAGAACTCATCAGCTTGACTTTGGGAAAAAACGGACAATGAGTTCCATTCTAAACATTTCCTTCAGGTGAAGAGAAAGCCTTGAAGAGCCACATGCCCCCCCCAAAAAAAACAAAACCTACCCTCTCCTAAGTACAACAGGAAGCTATGCACCAGGCACCAAAAACCCCAGTCAACAAATACCTCCTTCACACTCCATCCCAACAAAGCAATCCTACCCTGGTCCTTCCCCAAGTCTCTCTCTCTCTCTCTCTCTCTCTGACCTACCAATTGAGCACTATCACAGGCCTGGTACCTGGTAGACCAAGGAGGAGGATGTGAAGAAGAAGAAAGAGGAAGGAGGGAGGAGGGAGGAGGGAGGAGGGAGGAGGAAGGCAGGACACACCCACGTCACCAGGCTGGTTGTCCCCAGCTAGCTCAACACCAGATGACTGCCACAGGCTTCCACTCTGGTGAGGACTCTCAGCGTGTTGCCAGGGTTGGTGCCAACCTGACTGGCTCCCATCATCATAGTGATCGCCGTCTTCAGGAGGAGGAGTCTGGGAACCCGACTTGAATACGGCAGCCCCTGGAGGCTGCATTCATTCGGGGACCAGGGCCTGCTGGTCGCCATCCTGTCTGCACCAAGGGCCTCCAAACAGGCAAAGAGGAGTCTGTAAGTCACTACCCCCAAAAGAAGAGAACGCTGAGAAAACTGAAGCCAGTGGCTTCTCCTAGATCCAGAGAACAGGGAGCACAACGCAAATCTCCAGACTGGAGAGGCCACTGGTCAAAATCTCAGCTCGCTGCAGACAGAGGCCACTCAAGCCAAGGACTGAACATGTATGGTCCTATCAAGGAAGTGCTAGAAGCTGTGTATACTAGTTTGAGATAAAGCCTCCCGGGGCAAAGCCTGAGTTCACCTCCAGAAACACCACTAGAGCAGTGATTCTCAACCTGTGAGTCACAACCCCTTTGGATGTAGAAGGACCCTTTCATAGGGGCCACCTAAGACCATCAGACAACACAGATATTTACATTATGATTCATAACAGTAGCAAAATTATGTAATTTTATGGCTGAGGGTCACCACAGCATAAAGAACTGTATTAAAGGGTCACAGTGTTTGGAAGATTGAGAACCACTGGCCTAGAGTCTCAAAGTGAAGACCAGAGATAACAAGACAGCTCGGTGGCTAAAAGCATTGACTGCCAAGCCCTAGGGCTTACGTTTGACCCCCAGAGCTCACACAGGAGAGGAGAACCCACACACGGAGAGAGAACCAGTTCCCTCAAGTTGTCCTCTGACCTCCACATGTGCATACCCCCAGATACATAAAAAAATGTTAAAAAAAAATTAAGTGACGATCAGAAAAAAAATCCTCTCATGCTTAGTAGAAGGAGGGGGAGCAGCCATTCTGAAATATGTTAACACACGTGGAGCACCTATGGCACACACCAACACATATGGAGCCCCTACTGTGTTTGATAAAACACCACAGGAGGTACAGCGGGAGCACAAGAGAGGGAAATGTGTAGCTCCTGCCCCCAGAAGCTGGGTAACGAGCCAAGGAAGACCTAGCCTGCCACAGTGAAGTCTGGGTTGAGGTGCTATCAAACCAGTTCTTAAGCCATCCCCACGACTGACCCAGGTAGAGTGAGCAGAGCCAACGCGGGGTGCATATGTTTTAACACGGATACATCCACACCAGGAGCTTAGGGGGAGACCGTTTCTCGGCTGACTCGGGCTGACCCCTCCCCCCATTGCCTCAGAAGCACCAAGAGCTTGTGAGCCGGGGAGTCGGAGAGCAGTACAAGCCTGCTGCCCTTTGCCCAGAGTGCTCTCTGAGACACTGTCATAATGGACAGAGGCAAGGGCAAATGGTCTGTACAGCCAGATTTTAGCTTCACGCAAGCTACTGATGTGCCCGTGTGCTGGTACCACACGGTGCAAGGTCCTACACTCAAACACGATGTCCCATCTCAGTGTTAAGACAAGCTCAGGTGCGAAAGCCCGGTAGCAGTGCTAGGGGATGGGGCCCCACGCTGTACTGCGTGCAAATCAAGCGAGAATCAGAGAGAGGAGACAGGCGTGCAGACATCCATCTCCCGCCCAGGCTAGGTTTGCTGTTCAAATCAGGGCTGCCGAGTGTGAACGTGATTTAGATTTAATAAGCCCTGGGTGGCGGGTGGCGGTGTAGACATATCAGCAAACAGCAGAGCATTCCCCGTTATTGAAAGTTTCGATCATATAACACTGCTCAGCACCCAATCATTGAACAAGTAAATCAAAATGAAACATGAATTAACAAATGAATGTTGTCGGATTTAAAGCCTAGAGAATCCCGCCGCCTCTCCCTCTCCCAGCGTGAAGCCACAGCCTGCCCAACTCTCCGGAAAGCTGATTCTCCACCCACTTCTACTCTGTTCACACCTCCTCCCGCTGGCTCCCCACATCCTCAGCCTGGGGCCTTTAAGAGTGCAGAGAATCTTCCAGAAGCCCACCTTGTGTACCAAGCCCATCTTTTCTAGGGACGGAGGTCACAGTCCGACACTAGGACACTTCAGCTCTCTCCAGCAGCCCAGCCCCTTTGAGGGAGTCCAACCCAAAGGACACGGGCACCTGCCTGGCCTTGGCGGCCACCTCTGGAGCAGGCCCTGGCTCACCGCATTGCCTGCTCTGCTCCTGTGTATCCACGGCCAGCCTGGAAAGTGTGCGAGCCTGGTCGTCACTCACTAGAGGTCAACACTCAGGACTGACCAGGTGCTGCCCTGTCCTGTTGCGCTCATCCCACGCTCCGCCATCCTTCACTCCTTCCCTCTGACAGCAGAAGGAGTTTATGACTATCCCACCAGCTCTAAGCACAAGCTGGGCTCTGAGGCAGAGCCTCCTAAGAGGAAGCGGAGCAGCTGTCCTTGGTCCCAGAGCTGTCCGTGGTTACTAAGCCAACTCAGACCAAGGCAGTTCTGGAGCTGTCCGTGGTGCTTAGAGATCAGGCCACCAACTTGGGGCGCTTCCACCCAAGGCTGCCAGGCTCCGTTCCGAGCTTACCCAGGAGAGGGCGCGCATCCATTTTCCTTCGCTTCCAAATTTTTAGCTTGATTAAAGACAAAACTTAAAAGTATCTTGTTTATGACATTCCAAGGAGAAAAGACAAATTACAGCTTATACTGCGGTTGACAGAGCTGACTTCACACCCTGGTCTCCCACCTTGTCTCTGAAACTTGCACAGAAAGCCGGAGGTGCCAGAGTCTAGAGGCGACACACCTGACTCTCACCCTGGACACCGATGCCCACACCTGCATGCTCTATAAATGTATACACACTCTACTTTACACTGCAGATCAAAATGATAAAATGCCTAACATCTGAAAAGTCACAATAGCCCAATTAAGGGAAGCTGGGAGTCTCCGAGCGAGAGGCCGATGATGCGGCCTTGGTCTGCAAGGCCTGGGAGCTCTCTGGAGTCACGGGTGTGAGTTCACAGAAAAGCTGAAGAAGCTGGAGTCTGATGTCGCAGGCGACAGCAGCCACAACAGACAACTCACTCAGGAAGAGTGGAACATGCCCACACCGGCCCACGCTGACCCACGCTGGTCCACGCTAGCCCACACTGACTGGCTGTATCAGTTCCCCAGTTTTATTCCATCCAGGCCCGTCTATTGCATGGCACTGCCCACGTGGAAAGTTCTTCCTAACTTGCTGCCCCACACGTCAACCCACTCTGGACACAGCCACAGCATCACTATCTTAGTTAGGGTTTCTATTGCTGAGAAGAGACACCATGACCATGACAACTCTTATAAAGGAAAACATTCCATCGGGGCTGGCTTACAGTGTCTTAGGTTTCGTCCGTTATCATCATGGTGAGACGCACAGCAGCAGGCAGGCAGCCATGGTGCTGGAGAAGGAGCTGAGAGTTCTACATCTTGATCTGCTGGCGACAGGAAGTGAACTGCCCCACTGGGCCTGGCTTGAGCACATATGAGACCTCAAAGCCCACCTCCACAGTGACACACTTTCTCCAACAAGACCCCACCTCCGA
Organism: Peromyscus californicus insignis; assembly: GCF_007827085.1. Taxonomy (NCBI): domain Eukaryota; kingdom Metazoa; phylum Chordata; class Mammalia; order Rodentia; family Cricetidae; genus Peromyscus; species Peromyscus californicus. Next base: position 49,534,833 of record NW_026294503.1, read on the forward strand.
AGAGTGCCACTCCCTATGGCCAAGCATTCAAACACACGAGTCTATGGGGGCCATACCTGTTCACACCACCACAGCCACAGACACACCCAGAGGTGTGCTTTACTCCCCCCTCTTAGGTGACCCTCAGTCCACTAAAGTTGACAATCCAGATTACCATCATAGCGTCTAAATATGACCCTTTAAATTCAGGTGAAAGGTGCATTTCATGTGCCTTTTACAAACACATCATTAAGTGGCATTTAGCGCGCGCGCACACACACACACACACACACACACACACACACACACAATGTTGTACAAGCATTTCCTCTCCCCAGCCCCTGAAAGGGGGACTTGATGCCTCCTCCCTGAAGGACATTTGCACATCTGTCTCTGGTGGGAACTAGGAATCCTGGTAGGGGGGAAATATGGGGTCCTCTTCACCCTTGTTTGGGGTCATGGGCACACCTCGCTGAAGTAAATTAATGTGTGTGAAGAAGTGATGGTGAAGCTCTTAGGTGGACTCAGATATATATATTCGGCACCACCACACATCTAACAAGTGTAACAAATGCAACAACCTCAGGCCAGGCCTGTGCTGAGAGGCACAGCACAGACCTCACCTTTGGAGACAGCCTTCAGTGCACACGAGCAATAAGGTTTAGGGGGGACTGTGCTGCACACGATCAAGATCGGTAAAGACTTGAGAGCAAAGCTGGGGAAAGGCAGTGAGTACACTGTTTGTGGCACAAGCCTGAAGACCTGCGTTCAAATCCTCAGCACGCACAGAAAGCTGGACACGGCAGCCTGTGTCTGTACTCCTCCTTCGCCTATGGCAAGATAGGAGGCGGAGAGGGAATCCCCCCCCCCCCCCCCAGTTCACAGGCCAGTCTAGTGTACAAAGTAACAAACAATAAGATCCCATCTCAAACAAGGTGGAAGACAAGAACCAATGCTTATAGCTGTCCTCTGACCTCCACACCTGGACCGTGGCACTCTCATGCAAGATCACACATGTATGCTCGCGCGTGCACACACACACGAAGATTAAAGAGAGAGAAGAGGGTACAAAGGAAGTCCCTGTCACTGATGGTGCTAATTCAGGGTGGCTTGGAAGCTGGGGGTTCCACTGGCCCCTCTGCCTCCTTAAGCACCGTGGAGTCACTTTACACACAACTATAAAGTCCCGCACCTGAGTCTCTCCAATGTGACTAATTAGCTTTTACTCAGTCTTGACCATAATTGGTCCAGGGTCGGACACCCCAGGGAACCGAGACACTTCACAAGGGGACCGTGCCCTCTCAGGTTAACCCAGGACCAGGAACCAACATCTGCCACCCCGCGCTGAGCTCCGAGTCATCAGCATGGCTAATTAGCACTAATTGTAATATCGTTTCTGTCTTGTGGCTAATACATTTAGACTTGCTAATCAAATCAAGCCATTCCACCTTGCCTCCTGCCTTCGAATAAACATTTCTGCAGAACGAGAAATAAATAACTCCCAAGCTTTGTTGGCTTCTCTGGAGCTCCTGTCTGCAGACATGGGTGGGGGTGGGGGTGGGGACTGAGGGTAGGGTGGCCGGCTGTTTGTCTCTCTGGGACCAAAGGCAAAAAAAAAGAAATCTGAGAAAGACCAGGCTTGGTTGTCCAACCAGGCTGAGAAAGAGAAGGGAAGTAAGTAAGAGAGACCTGGAACCTGGAAGAGAGAGGAAGGAGGGAGGGAAGGAGAGAGGAGGGAGAGAGGGAAGAAGGAGGGCGGTGAGGAGCTGGCCTGGCCTGTCCCTTTAACAAGCACTTTTCCTGTGTCACCTCCAGCGTCTTGGGAGGCACTTCTTCAGCAGCCACTAGTGAGGCTGGTAGCTCCTTGAAAATCCCCCTTCTCTCCCCAAGGTGGTCTACACAGATACAATGCCTCCGCTTTAGCTTTGAACCTGCTGAGGGCAGGCCCTAGGCCTCCAGATCTGGATTTGCCCAGCACCTCACCCAGCGCCTGGCATTCAGCAAGTGTACATACAGAACCGCTGGATCTGTGAACACACAGCCTATGGATTGGGCAAATGCCACAGGGGAGGGGACCAAGAGTCAGAGACGCCAGGTGAGGGCACGGCGCTTCTGATGGCACAGAGTGGCACTGGCTCAGAACGAGTCTCTGCTAGGCCTGGCCCACACCTGTGCTCTTTCTGGAGGGAGGGAGGGAGGGAGGACCACCGTCATCCCCATGGCCACACACAGCACTCCTCTGCAGGACCCAGGACGCGCAGCTCAAGGACAGGGGGGAGTGATTCTGAGAATTCTGGACCAGAGATGGACAAAAGGGTGGCCATGAATGAGATTTAGTGTAAATGCACCCGTTACCATGGCAATCCTGCTGTGGAAATGACTCGCCTCACACACTACCCCACTGCCCAGGACAGGCTGTGCTGCCCTGGGGACTTCAGGACTCCCACGTGGCACCCGGCTGATCTGTATCTTGGCAAATGCCAACCCCCTAATCACCATTCTAGAGGGAGCAGGAGCGTGGTCTTCACCCGGCTCTCACCTGGTTCTGTCAGGTGTGACCTAGACCATAACACTCGTCACTCTGCGCCTGTGGTTCTGCCCAGAGACCACCCCCGCCCCAGCAGTGTCTGGCCATCGTCCACCTCATGGCGAAAGGGAGTAAATGAGTCTGACAATAGGACAGTGGAAAGGAGTCTAGAGCAAGCTCTGAGCACCAGCAGTAGGTGCTGGTCACCATCACCTTCCTCCACAAGCCCTCAACACCTGCTAAACCCATTTCACAGATGAGGAAGCCGAGGCTGGGAAGTTCAGTTACATTAAGAGTGTGTAGGGCTGCCTGGACCTCACCAAGCCCATGTCTTCCTAACTCCTCCACAAACCAGACCACCTGGCTTGTCCTGCAAGGCTCCCCCACCCAGCATCGGCCACGGGGTCCATATACAAACCTAGACCGGGAAAGGCACCTCACATCAGACGAGGCTATTGATTGTCATTAATTTCAGACTTGGTTTCTGGGAATCATTGCTAACAAGACTTCTAGAAGGCACTGGAAATTGGGTTTTTCATGTAGAGCACTGTTTGCTTTTTAAGTGGCTCATTAGAGGCAAGTTACAAAGTAGCAGGGTTGGTGAGGATGGCGGCACCTGGGACTGAGAGGAGAATCGAAGAATGAAACAACAACCACACTGTGAGGGACTGGAGCCAGCAGCTGCACGAGGCAACACTCCAGGGGAAACCGTAAGTCTGTGTTTGGATGGAGATGTGTGTACAGGCAAATGGGGTGAGAACGGGTCTTAGGAACCCACAATGGAAAAGGGACTGGCCTTCCCACGGCCCAGCTGTGCGTTGTAAGGCTAGCCCGCACTGAGAACTCTCGGGAAATCCGGCCCCGTCTCTAGGCCCTGGGCTCAGGGCACTCACTGGTGCAGGCAGGGGACTGCAGTGGGAACAGTCACACACTGTAAAGGCTCCTGAGTGGAAACTGAGCAAAGACAGGGAGGAGGGGCCCCCTCTTCAGAGCCAGCGGGGAAGTCTGGAAGAGCTCGCACAGGGGTCCATCCCAAACAACAGACCAACAGACCACAGGGTAGGAAGAGAGGCTTGATAGATAATCTTCATCTTCTTCTTCTTCTTCTTCTTCTTCTTCTTCTTCTTCTTCTTCTTCTTCTTCTTCTTCTTCTTCTTTTCTCTCTCTCTCTCTCTCTCTCTCTCTCTCTCTCTCTCTCTCTCTCTCTTTCTATCTCTGTGTCTGTCTGTACTACTGAGGACTGAACCTAGCGAGCCTCACTCATGCTAGACAAGTCTCTATTATCACTAAGTTATATCCTCAGACCTTCTGTGTGTAAATCTTTAAACTGTTTTTTTTTTGGGAAAAAAAAAAAAAGAATCGCTGTAAGATCTAGCCTAAACATACCCAACACTGACAAACAGAAACATTCAAACAACAACCACTTGAAACCAAACTGGAACCATGTTTCCCTCCTACTATGGAGCTACGGAATAAAATCAAGTACAGTTAGGGGCCAGGAAATTATTTGCTGCCACACTGGACAACTTCAGTTTAATTCCCACATGGTGGAAAGAGAGAGCCAGTTCCCACAAATTGTCCTATGACCTCCATATGCCAGTTGTGGCACATCCATACACACAATCAAAAATTTTTTAAAGAATGTAATCAAGTATAGTCCACACTACTATGTGTCTAGCTTTGGCACACAGCACCTGGGGCTTTGCCAGAGTCTAGGGATAGGAAATGCAGTGGGTAAAGGAGCACACCGAATTGCACCAACAGAATAAAGTTGATCAAAATTCAAGTTTTCAGAAGTCTGTCATTCAAATGTCCCGGGCTGTTTTAACAAATAAATTACAAAGAAAAGGTAACGGGCGTGGGAGTGGGTCAGACAAAGTAACAGCACTCGATGCACAAGTATGAGGCCCCGAGTTCAGATCCCCAGCACCCACATAACACACATACACACACCTGTTACCCCAGCGCTGCGGTCTGGAGGATTGGGAGAGCTCACTGGGCAGAAAGCCCAGCTGAAAAACGAGCCCCACGTTCAGAGTGAGTCACTGACGTCCTTTGACCTCCGAGATCACACTAATGGATGCACACCTATTCCACACAAGTGCATACTTGCATATACATCACACACACGTACATATATTACACACATCACGTACATGTACGCACAAAATGGAAAAGAAAGGACAGAACAGACGAGGGACCTTGGGTTAAGAGAGATCTAAAACCATCAGGTTGTTTAATAGGATCAGACTGAATGATTGTGTCTAGAGATACACTTTGGGGTGAGAAAACACCTAGAAAATTTCAAGAAAAGCAGTTAATATAAAAAGACAGGACAATTTCTTCAGCAGTGGCTGGGGGGTCATTTTGTGGGAGACTCTGAGTGTTGCTGACAGAGTTCCAGTTCTTGGCATAGGTGGTGTTTGTGAGATGATTCATTAAGCCACATGCTGGGTTTGTATGGTATTCTGTACCTAGGCATCAGCTTACAATAAAAAGATTATTTTTAACTTGTAAAAAAAAATCTAGTGTAGTCCTGAGTTATGATAAAACACTACCAACTGCATTGGCCTTAGAGCTTGTGAAACTGTGACGGTTTCTAGTCTACAGACAGGGAAACTGAGGTTCAAGAGAGTTCCGTGCCTTGCGTAAGTGGGGGAGGAATTCCCAGTTCTAGAACTGATCCTGTGATGGCTATTCTTGGTAGTCAAATTGACTACATCTGGAATTAACTAAAAACCAAACAGCTGGGCACACCTGTGGGAAGACCCACTTTTAGTCCGGATCTTTCTTTGCCTGCTTGCTCTCGCTGACAAGTCCATTCCCTCACTGGCAATCAGAGCCTACTTCATCAGGATTACGGCATGTGCTGAAGACCAGAAGAGGCATCCAGCCTCATGGCCCGATCAACTACTGGATTCTTGGAACTTCCCTTGGTAGACAGCCATTGTTGAACTAGCTGGACCACAGCCTATAAGCCATTCTAATAAATCCCCCTTTCTATATATAGAGATTCATTCTATCAGTTCTGTTCCTCTAGAGAACCCTGACTAACACAGGGCTCTTATCTGTGAATCTCCTCAATCCCTCCTGACACTAGTAAAGCATGACTGCCATCAATATTATGCTAATCATCTCTCCATAATCATTATCATCATCATCAGTATTACCATCATCACTATCGTTACCACCATCATCTCCTATCACTCATCACCACCACACCATCCTCTCCATCAGTCATCATCATCACCATTGTTATCATCACCATCTCCACCATCAGCATCATCACCATAGCCATCACCATCATTAGCATCACCACTATCCCCATCAATCATCAACATCATCTCTATCAGCCATCACCATTATCACCATAATCACCATCTCCATCAATCATCATCACTATCACCATCATCATATCATTATCATCTCTATCAACCATCATCATCACCTCCCATCAATCATCTCCATTATCATCACCTCCCACCAATCATCACCATCATCACCTCCCATCAATCATCTCCATCACTACCACCCTCATCAGTCACCACTTGATCAGAATCTATCACTTCAACATCACTATCATCTCTTCCATCCCAATAACCATTACTACCAACCTCCCAAGAGAAAAGAACCAACAAAGGTTCAAGAAGCAGGACCATCTCCTTTCCACTTTTTCAGGTGTCCAGGCCAAGGGTGTACCCTAACCAGAGCCAGAGTTCTCAAACCTCAGAGGTGCCAAATCTCATGGGTAGCATGTGACACACAGAGCCCTGCACCTAATGGTGAAGGTGGGGAGACCCTCTTTGGATGGGGAGACACCAGGCACTTGTAGGTAGACAGATACAGGGAGTCAGGGGCCTGTTGTGATGAAGATGCTGGTGGTGATGCTGAGGGACCTGGGTGAAGCCTTCATCCTGGTCATGGAGAGCATATCTCAGTTAAAAATCTATGGCCGCTTGTTCTTAGGAGTGATGGCGGAAGTTCCCAGAACACCTCATATTTGCTTATGAGTACCTACATTTTGCTCCATGATTTATCAACTTCATCTGCAGAGTGGAAGAACTGTTCATCCCACTGTTTCTTCACTGAGTACTTTAATTTTTCAGACAAATCACATTAAAATACACCCGATTGCTGGTACTTTTACTTAGAACCTTAACATTACCCATAGCCACCAACAGAGCTACAGGCGTAGGCAGAAGGACAGACAGACCTTCCGCACCCTAGACACTGATCTGGGATGTGTTGTGGTTGTTATATGACAAAGGCGCCATGTTTGTTATAAGACTTAGAAAGTCTGTGGCAGTGCTCCGTGTTTCATGTTCCCTTGTTCCTGGCTCTACGGGGCTTCTGAGGGATTTCCCTCTAGAAGCACAGCACACTTCTTCCCCATTCGGCGGCAACCCTGGTGAAGTTAGGAATTGTAAAGCTGTGGCTTCGGCTTTACAAAGACACACAACAGCACTGTATCCTCAAGGGCATAAGGAACCGCAATGGCGGTTTCCAAAGTCCTTCCGCTGCCACTCAAGACAGATGTGCACCCCTTTCCGTCACTGACAGGACACTGAAGCTCCAAGTGTGATCCGGCGTCAAGCGGCAGAGCTAACTAGCAACCTCCAGCACCCAGTGTTTTCAAGTCACTCCTATAGAAGACCTCAGTGCTGCCTCTCTGCTAATGCTGAGGCTCACATTTCCTCCCAGAAGTGCTTGGGACAGCGGCTGTCACTGCCTCTACCCGTGCAACCACTGTTAGCAGCACCGCTACTGTGAGCACAACCACTCACACTGTAACCATTGTCACACTGCTACCATCCTCACCAGAAAAGCACCATCATAGTCACGACCATTATCATTTTTTTTTTGAGGCCCCGGGCTCCATCCTCAGCCACCTGCCTCCCCCCACCCAGACAACATGGAGGTGCCATGATTGCACGTATAGGGTATTTTATTTCTTTTTTTTTGTTTGTTTGTTTTTTTTTTTCGAGACAGGGTTTCTCTGTGTAGCTTTGCGCCTTTCCTGGAACTCACTTGGTAGTCCAGGCTGGCCTCGAACTCACAGAGATCCGCCTGGCTCTGCCTCCCGAATGCTGGGATTAAAGGCGTGCACCACCACCGCCCGGCTCATTTTTTAATTATGTGTTTCTGGAGGTACATGCATGTGAGTGCACTGTCCACATCGACCAGAAGAGGGCATTGGATCTCCTGGAACTGGAGTCACGGACAGTCATGAGCTGCCATGTGGGTGCTGGAAATTAAACCCAGGTCCTCTGGAAGAGCAGCCGGTGATCTTAACCGCTGAGCCATCTCTCCAATCCTGTCACCACCATTCTTAATATCACCATCATAATCACCATCATAGTCACCATCACCACCAAAGTATCACTATCATGGTCACCATCACCATCATGGTCACCATCATCATCACAGTCACCAGCATCAGCATGGTCACCAGCATCAACATCACCATCATGGTCACCATCACCATCATGGTCACCATCACCATCATGGTCACCAGCAACAATGTCACCATCATGGTCACCATGGTGACAATGCAGAGGACAGATGGCTGGGGAGAGAAGCCACTTAAGCTGTTGGACTTTTCCACGAGAGAGCTGCGGAGAGGTGAAGAAGGGCAGCTGCCGAAGCAGGAAAAATAAATATTTAGGGGGTAAAGTTGGCAAGATGAAAATATGGGGCCGATGTGAGAAGAGGGGTCAGTGGGAACCCAAGGTGATGGATGTCTGTGCAGCCAACCGCAGAGGGTAACAGCCAGATGGGAGCAGAGGCCACATCGCTCCAGAAGCCATGTAAGCCAGGCTCTAACACTGATCATGTGTCCTTCTACCTCCAGTCCCACAAGACACTTGATGATCCACCTCAGATTGAGTACACAGAGGCCTAGCTCGAGGTCCCCAAACTAACAAGGTTCAGGGATGGACTCTAAGAGCTGGTGTCATGGAGAACTGTCAAGGCTCTGGGTCCGAGCAAGGAATCTCCAGGTCCTCTGATCCCCAAGCACACGGGAGCACCGCCTCTATCATCACCCCGTCTTTTCCCAGTTACAGAAGAAAAGAAACGCCTGCAGATGTATCCACAGTGTCCACAGAGCCTCCGAGTGGTTCCTGGTGGTGTGCGGGGATGTCAGCCCTAAGCTCTGCTTCTCAAGTTTTACAAACACTGGCCGAGCCCTCCAGGAGCTCCTGCCCCGTCATTCCCACCACTTGGCTCCTTCTGTGACAGGGAACTCATACCTCCAATGCAAAGCTGCTCCCGTCCTGGATGAGTCTGACCTGAGAGGACCCACCTTTTCTTGAGGTTGGTAGATCCTATTCTTCTCCCTTCCCCCTTGCCCCTTTTATGAGCTACGGACTGATTGCTGGTGGAGAGAGGGGAGAGGAGGGGGTGGGGAGACTCACCAGCCCTCAACCTTGGCATTTCACTCAGGAAATGAAATGTTCCAATGGGCTAACACACGGGACGGTGCCCGCCACCTCAAGACACTGCTGCACACATGTTAATGTTTTAATGAGTGAGAAGGTTCAGGGGAACCAATCACCCACATCTGTGATGACCATGCAAGTGGGAGAGGATGGAGCAAATCACATAATAGAAGACCTAGACCACACCACAGCTGGTCTACTCTTGGAACACCCACATTCATTTTTTTTTTTTAAATCCTGGGGTGATCAGACACCAGACGGCCTGGGAATTGAACCCAGGTCCTCTAGATCATCAGTCACTGCTCTTCACCACTGAGCCACCTCTCTCCTTGGAACACCCACATTCTTGATGTCAGTGTGGCATCCAGTGGGATGTCACTGGACTGTCATCAGACCTTAGTGCACAATATGTCCATATCTACATGACCCCAAGGCAAAGACTTGCTAGGGGCTGAGGGAGCCAGTCAGGAGACTCCCACTCCCTGTCAGACGATGATATCCAAGCCATTGATCACAACACTGAGTCCGACGGGCAGTGGCCAGCACTCAGGCTTCTCCCAGGACCCCTGCCCGGCTGAGTCCGTCTGGGAGGAGAAACAAAGCAGATCCTGGCACCCCACTGCTGGAAGACAGTCTACCTTTGCGCCCCCAAAGACAGAAAGGAGGTAACAGCATACCACATTCTCGGCAGCAGCCATCATAGGAGAAGGAAGGACCTCGATGCCACAAAGGGTGTCTGTACACAGGAAACTATTGCTCTGTCTTTACAAAGAAGGAAATCGCCGAACGGTGGTGGCGCACGCCTTTGATCCCAGCACTCGGGAGGCAGAGGCAGGTGGATCTCTGTGAGTTCGAGGCCAGCCTGGTCTACAGAGTGAGTTCCAGGGCAGCCAGAGCTACACAGAGAAACCCTGCATCAAAAAATAAACAAACAAACGAATAAATAAATAATAAATGAATGAATGAATGAATAAATAATTAAATAAATAAGGACATGCCCATTCCTGTTTGTACACGGACAGATCTGGACAGCACTTCGCTGAATGAAATCAGCCAATGTGTGGTTCTCTATGTGAAGGTTCCCAGAGGAGTCGAACTAATGTAGAAGGTAGAATGAGAGGCAGCTGTAGGGTGCTGGGAGGAGCGGGTGGAAAGTTGTTTCCTGTGGGGACAGCGTTTCAGCTCTAGCAGATTTTGCAGCTCTGGAGATGAGTCACACAGCAGAGTGAATGGGCTTGGGTCGCTGGACCCACAACAGGAGGGTGGTTTTGTATGGCTTACATTGTATCACAATGAACAGCTTCAAGTCTTGGCTTCCTTCTCTGCAAAGCCGGGTAATAACCCTTGCCAGAGTCAGGCAGAAACTTCTGGAATCTGCTGGTCCCTCCACCCTCGACATGGGGTGGGCCTTGGGCAGGCTCCCTCCACTTGGAACCTCCATGTGTATAACGGAGGGAACGGTATCACAGACCTAACCGGAAGGAGCGGAGCACCGGCGACTCAAAGCTGTTGCCAAAACCACAAGAGACCTGAGCCAGTGTGCCTGCCTGACCCCACTGCGCTGTCACTTTCAAATTCTGACATCTGCTCTCTGGCAGGGCCTGGTGAATTCCGACAGCGGGCGATGGCTGCACAGGAGACACACAAGCCCCAAGTGGAGTGCAGAACACCTTCTACTGCTGATGCCTGACAATGACAGCAGCGGGGGTGGGGGTGGGGGGTGGGGGGTGGAGGGGGCGGTCAAAGCCAAACCACTGTCTCCTCTGCAGCCTCTGGCCCGCCATGAGTCTCTCACAGGGTTGTACAGTGCTTGAGACATAAGACCCCACGGATGATATGTCCTCCGTACCCAGCACCCAGTGGTCACTCAAAGCATACTGGTGAATGACTAACGGACGGTCCAAAACAATGTCCATCATGAGTACCAACTCAAGGTACTCAAACTATAGCCCCAGAGGGACAAATGGTTCCTGAAGCCAGGACACCTCCGATCAACAGACCACAGGACAAGGGCCATGTCAGTGGAGGAACTCTGCCCTGGGTGGCCCCAGATCAAACAATAAGCAGGAAATCTGTCGATGTCACCCACAGGCCAGGCCTAGGGAGTGAGGTGGGGCACAAAACGAAGCATCTTGGGTTGGCGAGCAGGAGGGAAGCTCAGTCTGAGACTGGATCTGGGAGGGGACACCCATGGAGGAACTGGGGAAAGACACCGTGAGGGTACCCATTGAGTGCTTCTTTCCCAGGCAAGGTTTGGGCAGTGTCTCGGATGTGGAATCTGAAGGTCCAAGAGGGAGCCACAAAGACCCACCCCCAGCTCAGCCCCACTCATGGTCCCTGGTCATTTGTTAGCACAGCGGAGGTATCGAACACAACTCCACGGTCTCTGCAGCCCTCTTCAGCATAGTGCCTAGGAGCTCCTTGAACGTGGAGGAAAATGTGCAAAGACCATGGGGTCTCATGAAAGGAGAACACCCTGACTCGGTGTCTCCACCTGGCAACCTCCACATGCTGCCCTACAGGACGCCTCCACCACAAACACAGTGATGAGCAGGGGTTAAGTGGCAAAAAAGACCAGAAAGGAATACGGCATGGGCCCAGCCTCAGTGGTTTTGAGCTTTCAGGCAACAGAACTGGAGTCAAAACAAACGTCCTCACCCAGGACAGGGCTGTCTGAGCCCAGGCAGGGATGACGTCAGAAAACCACTTGGAATGGTGTTAGGCACCTGTCTTAGTTAGGGTTTCTATTGCTGTGAAGAGACATCCTGAACACAGCAAGTCTTATAAAGGAAAACATTTAACTGGGGCTGGCTTACAGTTTCTGAGGTCACTGGGCATGGCTTGAGCATATAGGAGACCTCAAAGCCTGTCCCCACAGTGACATACTTTCTCCAACAAGGCCACACCTCCTACGAGTGCCACTCCCTATGGCCAAGCATTCAAACACATGAGTCTGTGGGGGCCATACCTGTTCACACCACAGCTATCTGGGCTTCCAGTCCCAGGCTCAGGGACAGGAAAGAAAGACAGTCCCTCACAACCCTCCAGCCAGACCTGTCCCCAGTTCCTGTGTCACCACTGTTGAGACTGACAATAGCTTCATCCCAGGAGCCTGGACACTTGCAGGGACAGGCCTACTGAGAGGCATGTCTACACAGCATGAACTGAACCCTCAGCATGACCATGATGGGTAAGTGGGCCCAGCCAGCTCTGTCCACACCCAGCTCAGCGCTCTTGGCCCTTCCCTGTTCCTGTCAGCTGGGACCTCTGTTGCTCCAATGTGGCAGATACTGCTCACAGGAAAGCGGAGGCGACTGACAATGTGGCAGAGAAGTGGAGGATCAAGATGGCTCTCTGGGGCCTCTCAGCCCTGCCAGACCCCTCTGTCCCATCACAGTTCTCCATGCCTGTACCACTCTGTGTTCATCTGCTAAGGAGGAGGCGGTAGGGCTCACCCTGACATTACAGATTCAGAAATGGACTGAAAAAAAAAAAATCTCAGCCTCTTAGTCAAGCAGGAGGACCAACAACCAGGCTGACCATTCCTTACCGACCCTCGCACAAACAGCAATCCGGCTCACATGCTGGCTTCCCCAGGCGCCAGCTCCTGAGTCAAATATTCAAACCCACCACCAAATAATAGCTTTGGAAAATCAGGCCATCACACCGGCCACAGGCGAGGAAGCTCAGCAGCCTGTTCACCTCAGCTCTCCCTGTGGAGAACATGTAGTGACGGGAAGCCAGGGTGTGGTCAGCACAAGCCTGGCACCCCCGTCTCCTGACAGAGGAGGGCACGCCTCACCTATAACCCGCAGATGTACCGGTTGAAGTGATACCCACGGTTCATGTCTACCTGGAACCTTGGACTGTGACTTTACCCAGAAACAGGGCCTTTAGCTCTGTTGAGGCTATTCTGGGACACAGTGGCTCCCAAATGCAAAAGACTGGTGTCCCCATAAGAAGAGGAAGGTAATGGCACACTGAACAAATCTGACTGTGGATAGGGAGAGAAGCGACAGGCTGGGGCCATAGCTCCATGTGTACATATTAGCCTGCCTGCCATGCACAGGGCCCCTGATGACTCAATCCCCAACCGAGTTTGAGGCCAGCCTGGGCTACATGAGACCCTGTCTCAACAACAACAACACAAACCAAAAGAAGGAGAGAAATGACAGAGACCACCAAAGAGAGAACAGAGCCTGTGGAGATGTAGGCGGAACCTAGCACAAAGCATCCACAAGACAAGGTAAACCAGGAACCAAAGGTCGGGAGGACCCTTCCCTGAGGCCGTTGAGAAAACTTGGTTCTGTAGATAGACTTATTTCAGACTTCCAGGTCCAGAGCCATCAGCTAGCTCACTGTTTCTTTAAGCTCCCAATTGTACTAATATGACACAGTGGCCCCAGGAAACACTCGGCTGAGGGACAGTTGCAGCTCCGAGGACAGTGACGGGATGAGGTCTCTGAGATCTGGGCAGCTGCAGTCTGGCACCCTAACCAGCCCTTCTTCCTATCCTGGAGGCCTCTCTATGGGCTCCATCTAGCAGGAACCTCTCTGCCACAACTCCCCACTTACAGACTACTGCTGCTGTTGAAACAGGAGTCGCACACATCCCCACTTCCACGGCCATCTCCAAATTAGTGCGATCGCAAGAACGGAGCGCAGATAAAAATACTCCAGCCCAGGGAACGCTCAGCGAGCATAAGAAGATCTATCTACAAGGCAGTGTATGCCACTTGTGGGACCCCAGCGGGGCATGGACTGAACACCTTGCAGACACAGGCCACCACACCTCTGCGTGGCAACCCCAGGCCAGAGAGTCCTGGCCCCCAGGAGCAAATGTAACTTTTTTTTCTTTTAATGGAGTAAAAAAAAACCTAAAAGAGGCAAACATAGCCTTGGGGAAGCATGGGAGGGGTACACACACACATTCTTCTCTTGAGTCACCAGGGCTGGGGCACGAGGAGGGGGGGGATAAATTACTACGCAAGTCCAGCCGCACTGGGATGTAATAAAATGTGTTGCTAAGATACAAGTACCAAGGAAGTTCATTAAAGGCCGCTTTTACCCTGGCGGCCAGCCTCTTCCTCCTTCCAAGGCGGCTTATTTGGTGCCGTCCCTTGTGTTTATAATTAGATCCACAGTACGTGAGGCCACGCTGCCCATTCACGTCCACTCAGCAGAACGCATTAATAAAATAACTTAAGATATGCTGACCTGGGCCTCGGTGTTGGGGTAGAGCTGTAAGTCTGCTTCACTTAAAGAGCCCCACTCACTGATCTAAACGGCAAACACCCTTGAGAAACCTCAATGGCTCTCTGATTATGCAATCTCTCTGGTTCTGCTGCGTTCAACTGCGGTTGCCTCATGGAATCTCCTACCGGGACAGCAGAACAGTTACACCTGGGAAGAAGCCCCAGAAGCCACCATGAGATGCTGCCCGGGGACAAGAAATGAGGGAGGGAAGCCACTTCTAGGCTGTGGCCCAGCCCAACGGAGCTACCAAAGGGTTGACCCAGAGGAAGAAGCCAGACCTTGTCTGAGAGAGAAAGTGGCTGCCTGCCCCAGTGAGGCTCTGGGATGAGGAGGCACTATGACACTCATCACTCAGGTGTGTCCCTTCCGGCCGGGAGCATTTGTTTGGAAACCTGCTTCCTCTCATGCTGAGGTCTATCCTCCCCATCTGAAGTCTGGGGACCCGGGCTGCCACTGGGCCACCAGAGAACCCTGGAGGCCTCAGCATCTCTGAACCTAGAATCTCCATGTTAGAGAGAAGCAGCTGAGTTACAGCCTTTTCTCCTTTAGAATGGCAGCACAAGTCCCCCCATGAGCTCTTCCAACCTTCGTGTGATTCTCAGATGGTGGTCAACCCTGACCCCAACAGAACTGAGCCCAGCACTGAGGGCCAGGAGCTGATTTATAAGGGGGTGCGGGGACTAGTACAGCAAAGAGACACCCAACCCTACCTCAGCTCTCCCTTCCACACTCACTTGTCTTCTGGCCACACTAGCCCCTCATGGAAACACCAGGCGCGTCCTCTACCCAGAGAGAGTGAGGAGAGTTGCCTACCCACCCGACTGCAGCAGGCCTTGGCTCCAATGTCACCTTCTTGAGGAGAACCTCTGGCCACCCTACTTAAAGGGCCCACCCACATCATGGACCCCACATTCCTCACTTGGCCAGACTGCCTGCCACCCGCTAATCGCAGTATTTCACTTATCGTGTTTGACTGTCACCTGCTTGGGACTGGCAGTACCTTGTCCTGTCACCATGCTGACCCAGGACTGTCCTACAACAAGCTAAATGTCACAGCGTGTTCAGGAGCCACGGCTACTGCAACCTTCCCCCATGAGCGTGTGGACACCACCCACACTCACAAAGGTTAGGGGCACCCCCAGAGAATATGCAAAAAGGGCTTAAGACTTGGAGACCTTTGTCACTTCCGATGTCCTTCCAGTCCCCTGTGCTCAATGCTCTAGGCCACTTAAAGGTGAGGTTCCAGCCTCACCTTTAAGACACCAGCTACGGGTGGCCCTCCACACACCTTTCCAAGCCACATCTGCCATCACTCCTGTGGCTACAACCACCTCACACCACCATCACACCAGTGGCTAGCATGTTGCTCTTCTTTCTTCGCCAGAACTGACTCCTTGGGACGGGGGTAGAGGTGGGGTGGGGTGCAGTGGAGGGCTGGTGTGGTGTCTGCAAGTATGACAGAGGGAACCCTCACCTAGCAGCCTGCCTGGGCACACGTGTCACCCCCAAACGGCATCACTAAACCCAGGTGTGCAGTATGCCACTGATTGCAGGGACGCTGCCTGTCACTTGGTGAGCTATAGCTTCCTGTTCTAGACCAGGGCCTCTGATATCTATTTTAATGACATTCTGAAGTTCGTTTACATGTGCATATTTGTCTGTCTGCCTGAATGATGTGAGACCACCCCGTCCTTTCCTCCCTCCTCCTCCCCTATTCCGGCCCTGCCCTTTCCCTTTCCTGGGGGCAGAAGAGGCCTCCTGCAGCTTATCTCAGTGACAGTTTGCAAAGCCACCTCAGCGCCCTACACCCCCCAACCCGCCCTACACCCCCTCACCCCACCCCACCCCCGCCACCCCCTAAGACTCTGCTACACCTGTTAAGAGATCCGAGAGCAGGCATTATGTCCCCCCAGTGGAATAGGTCTCACTTATTTTCTGCTTCTAGTACCTCTATTCAGGGGGCTTACCCCCTCACATGCCTACTCTATCCCCCAACTGCAGACTCCAAAAGGAGCAAGGGGTGTGCATGGGCCGGGCAGCAAGCAGGGACGTGGGCTAAGGCAACCAACCTTCATCTACAGTTCTGCAATGAATCCAAGCTTCACACACAACTCTAGAACGGAACACAGGGGCCCTGCCCATGCTGCTCCCCTCTTACTTGGGTAGCATCTAAGAATCACTTTAGAGCCATGAGAGCATCGCCTGGGGCCCTTTCCTAGTGGTCTGTGCTCGGCACACAAGCACATCCTATGCAGGACCCAGTATCTCAAAGCCCCTGGGATAGGCAGCTTCCGACAGAAATACAGAACTCTCTTCCTTTGGATCACAAACGTGTGGGTGAAGACTGAACCTTCCAGCTAGTTCCGGTTCCCAGACACTATCTCCAAGACCATTCTCGCCCGTGACCTCAGTTTCTCCTTTGTAAAAGGATCTCCCTTTGGTATTCACATCTGATACGTTCAGCCATAACCCACTGGCCAATTCTAGGAGATGCTGGGAGACATCCTCATCTACCAAATCTTCAAGTTTAGCACCCATCTCCAGCTGTGAACACACAGGAGAGTAGAGACTTAGAACATCTCTAAGTTGCTAGCCAGCTGGTGCATGGTGGCACACGTCTTTAATCCCAGCGCTCAGGAGAGAAAGGCAGGCGAATCTCTGAGTTCCAGGCCAAGCTGTGAGTTCTAGGTCAGTCAGGCCTACATAGTAAGATTCTGTTTCAAAAGAAAAAAAAAGGGGGGGGGGGAAGCAACTCTGAGGCTCCTGTCCCCGAGAAAACCACATCTGCGCCTGCGTTCTCTGGGCGGGCTGGCTTTCTGTCCTTCGCACTATGTTAATAAAGCAATGAGAACCCCTGCTCTGCCCAACTGCCCTGCTGCAGCCTGGGAATCCGGCCCAGCATGCAGGCCACCGGCCCCACTGTGAGACCACTGCCAGCTACTTCTTCAGACTGAGGGTCTGCCCCCCAAAGTGCAGCCCAGCTGAGAGCCAGGGCCGCCTGTTATTGGCCATCAGAAGGAACCAGAAGGAAGCTGCATTAGCAGTTTCTCCCACATCAGAGACCCTACCCCACAATGAAAACACTCTTAAGGAAGTACACGTGTCCCCTTAGAGAATACAGGCTATTTCAAAGTTAGAAGACCTAGTCCACCTTAAAGCAGAACAGTACCGTCAGCTGTCATCAAAAAGAAAAACCTAAGCCCTGCAGAGAGGGCCTCGAGCCAGGGCTGCACAAATACAAAGTCTGGGGTTGGTGGCAGGCAGATGTAGGGGCTCATCAATTGGTCCAAGGTCTGCCTACTCTAGTCCAGCTGCCTGGGCCTCTTGACCCGACCTGCACCATGTTCCCAACCTTAGACTAGGTAGAACAGGGAGAGAATCTGCTCTGACCCCTTGAAAGTTCTAGGACTTTCTACATCCATGGGAAAGTCCTATCGTGACCACCAGAACAGTCTCTGACTGGTGGGAGATTTTGCCCAACGCATCATCTCCGTTTGCTCTGACCTGAATTTCTCTCCAGGCTCAACACACACACACACACACACACACACACACACACACACACACACACACACACACACTCATATAAGCATCATCTACCACCCCATGTAGTCAGCACAAGGAGTTAAGAACAGGCAGCCAGGAGCCAACACCCAGAACGTCTCTACTTATTAGCTGTGTGACCTCCACAAGCCACTCAATCCCACTCCTGGATAAAACTAAAAATACCAGCAGCCCTTCCTCAGAGGGCCAGGTACGGGCTGAGTGAGGAGGAATGGGAGACAGAAGGGGCCTCGGCACTGGTGTCCAATAGGCAAGGTGCGGATCCTGGCGACGCTGTTAAAACAAAGACACGGAAGCCATCTCACTTAATGGCCAGTGCCTCTTTAAAATCATTTCCTGAACCACTTCCTGTACTCTAAGGTCTGACTGGCAGTGAGCGGCTGGTTTTCCACTTTCTTGTTGAGGAGCACAAGCCTCCAAAGTGAGAAACACTGTCCAGTACAGAAGAGGATTCCAAGGCTGGAGCTGATTTTATAGTTCGGGTCTGCTCAGTTCGAAAACTTGTGACATTGACCTTTGTTACCGGCCTACGGAAGACACGTGAGAACCTTCTGAGAGGTCTTTCTGTAGGAGAGAGCCAGATGGGCCTCTGGAGCCCTCCCCACAGATGACCAGAGACCCTGCTCCACATTGAAAGCCTCCGCTGCCAAGGAAGGGACCTCAGGACCAGTGACACACTTCCAAGGAGAGGACTAGCTCCCACGCACGGTGAAGTAAAAAGACTGAACCCACGATTCTGTTTCCCGGAGAGACAAAGGCATCAGACAGAGAACCTGCTCCGTCACAGGGTGAACCTCGTAGCCAGGAGTGCTAATGAGGCATCGAGGGATTACCAAAGTTATTATCAGCGTCATCTCACTGAAAAAAATCCAGGCCTAATTGAAATCAACCGCACAGTTCTGACAGCAGGTGGTTGAGAGGCGAAAATATCAAAGCCAACTCTCTGGACGAATTGAAAAGGATGCCACCATCAGCAGTCACCATCATCAGCTGCTCCCAGGGGGGGTGAGTGGTGACACCTCCCACAGAAAAGGCCACAGCACACTTTCTGAGCAGTCTGTAGAAGACCTGCTGGTGATTTGGGTTTCGTTCAAGAGGCAGAAACCCCGGTCCAACCACAAATCTCAGAGCCACAATGTCACTCACTTGAAGTTTTCCTTGACTTTGCGGCTTTCGTGAAACTTTTCCAAACCACTGTTTCACTTCTTCCGGATGGCCTGGTGGGAGAAGGGTCTCATCCTTGCCCTCATTACAGAAGGCAAACACATGCAAAGAGGCAAAACAGCTTACCCACAGTACAGGCCCTGGGACCTGAGGATCTGAGGAGTGAGGCAAGGTTCTGAGCATCATGTCCTACCCAATGATGCTGAACAAGCCCAGGAGGACAAGGATGCCACAGGCAAACAGAATGGGCAGCTCCATTCTCCATGACAGCGTGTTATCTGACCTTAGAAAGTTTCCCTTCTCTTATCTGTTCAGCAGAAGTGGTTGGCTAGCCCCGCCTGACCCAAGATCTAAGAACACCCTGAGTGAGAATCAGGTAGGGAGGTATTCACTGAGAGCTCGTGTGACGGCCTCTTTAGGCACAGGCAGTACTGAAAGGCCATGTCATACTTGTAGTGTCTCCAGCTTCTCTGCCAGGGCCGATTCAGCCATCCCTCAGCCCGAGAGCGCTCACCACTTCCTCAGCTGCAGACAACTAAGTGCTGTGAATCTCACTGGGCCTCCAGGAACAGATAGACACACCTACCTTCCCGGCTGGATGAGAATGTTCATCAGCACAGACCACATGGAAGTCCTCCACAACCCCAGTACTGGGCAGGAGCCCTTCACACACCTGTGGGACTGATTAACCGGAGTGTTTCCAACAGAGGCTCGGGAGACTCTTGCCAACCATGAGAACCAAGTTCAGGAACAGGGAGACTAGTGTGTTCACGTGTCAGAGAAAGGCATTTATCTACATCGTGTGTGTGTGTGTGTGTGTGTGTGTGTGTGTGTGTGTGTGTGTGTGTGTGTGTGTCTGTCTGTCTGTCTGTCTGCATGTGTGTGTCTGTGCCCATAGACCCATACAGAACACCACAGCTGAGCATTCCCCAGGACTCACACTGATAGGGCCCCTAAGGTAGGATGGCAACTTAGAGTTAGAAGATGACTTTTTAAAGTGTTTAGATCTATCCTTCTATTTTCCCAACAAGCACCAGCTGCTTTCACAGCAAAAACTTCTTTTAGAGTTCTTAATGAGTGTGGCATTGTGCCTCTGTGGTCCCAGCACCTGGGGATACAGTGGGGGACGGGGGGTACTGAGTGTTTGAGGCCAGCCAGGGCTACATAGTTAGATCTTTTAGAAACATAAAAGTAAGTGGAAATTCTCCTTTATCCCTGAAATGCTACTTCAGAGCACGAGAATGGCAATTGTTTCCCTGATCTCAAAGACTCATGGGGCTAGAGAGCTGGCTTAGCAATCAGGAATGCTTGCTTCTCTTCCTGAGGACCTGGGTTCAACCCAAGTTCCCTGTAACTCCAGCTGCAGGGGATCCAATGTCCTCTTCTGGCCTCAATAGGCACCTACACACATCTTTCCCTCCCCCTCCCCCCCACACGGGTGGGGGGGGGACACAGATGGAAAGGACACAGAGAAAGAGGCTCAAGAGTTGGCTGAGCAGCTAAGAGCACTTGCTGCTCTTCCAAAGGGCCTGGGCTCAGATTTCAGCAGCCTTCTTGGGCAGCTCACAACCACCTGTAACTCGCCCCCCACACACACACACACACACTCCCAGGTTTAACTGCCAGGAAGCCTACCAGCATCCCTACCTCCTACTTTCAAGTTTTACTCAGGCCTTGCCACATCTGAGTTCTGAAGACACAGGCACCCTCCCTCCTCCAGGTCACTTGTCTTCCGACTCAACGCATGACCTTACAGCACCTTCCAGAAAGTTCCTTGAAACTCAGCCATCCACACCCACTCCGTCAGGTCTCCAGGGAGTGAGTTTCACTCTTTTCCAAGACCACTCATTTCTAAGACGTACTTTTAAAATCTACTATTCACTGTGTGTTCACCCCTGGAACCACATCAGATCATCACGGCTAATCCCCACATCCTCCCTACCCTGAGAGCAAACATAGGGGAGTGCTCCTTCCCCGTGGAGCTTACAGCTCAACAAAAACAATGCAGGATGAACACAGTGGACGTTCAGTCCTCTCCAAAGGCTTGGGGTACAGGGAAGTTGCTAAGGAGCATCCAAAATGTCCTGTGCCAAGTTGGGAGAGCTGGAGGAAGTAGACAACCCCAGCAGAGGATGAACAGCAGGGGGCACCCTAGGGTTCCCTTCAGGAGCCAAAGCAACCCATGGAAGGTTGTGAGGCCCAGATCACAGCCCGAGTTATGTAAGTCACCACGATGAAGAACACAGTCAGAGGGGCTGGAGAGATTTCTGCTAAAAGGTAGGACACACCCGCATACCCCTCAACAGGTGAACGGTTAAGCAAAGGCACTGTATCCACTCACAGGTTATTCAAATGTCAGGGGAATGAGGAAGCAATACCACATCCAATACAGACGCAAGAGAAAGCAGCCAAGCATAAGAACACACAGAGCCGGCATAGTTACAACTGCATTCATAAGAAGGTCCAAAGCAAGCAACTCTCAGACAGAAAGCAGGTGCAGGGCCAGGAGGAAACCAGTGCCTAGCCTCCGGGTGATGAAAATGCTCTCAAATGGTTGTTAGCCATGGCCTGAGACGTAGGAAAAGCATCAAACTCCCTGTGGGTGACCAGGATGCGGGAATTGTGTCTTCATAACATAGAAGCAGAAAGGGCTTCTGAAGTCTTCCAGGAGAGGACAGCACTGAGCAGTTCCAGGGTGGTAGAGAGCAGGAGAAAGCAGTCCCGATGGAGGGCTCAGGTGGAAGCATGCGTCCAAACACTTGCAGGGCCTGCTGTCCAGTCCCAAGCACTTCCCTCAGTATAAAACACGAAGCCTTTCTCAGTGGTGCCTTCTCTTTAACGTGTAACCATCCTGGTTCAAAACAGACTGGCCTTCTTGCTTGGGAAGAAGACTGCTGTTTACCTTTCTAGAGCAAAAAGCTCAGAAGATAGCCTTGCAGCCTGGTCTTGGGGTGGGTGCTCTCAGAATAAACCAGCACACAGATTCCGGTGTCTCGCTCTCTGGTGTGTGACCTAGAGAGTGAATGGTACTGAAGACCTGATTCAGGGCCCGTGAGCACCTGATACATAATCCCTTTCGAGAAGACAGATTTTTATTGCCAAGCTTGAGGACAGCCCCTTGGAATCCAAGTCCATAAAATCGATAGATCAGGTGATGCCCCTGACTCCAAGTTCACCTCCAGGATCTCTCTGGCCAGGCCACGCCAGCTCCAACTGCAATTCAGACAGAGCCCCTCCTAACTCGGCTCCCCGCTGGATTGCAGGAAGTCAGGTCAGGTGAGGCCACCGTGAGCAGAGAACTCCAAAGGAGGGGGAAAGAGGCTCCGATATTTATGACATGCCCGTTATTTAGACAAAGTGCTTCTTGTGCTTGACAATGAAGATTAAAATGTTACTGTATCTCAGGGCGTGCTGCAAACTCTCAGAGTAAAACCACCGTGGAGGCTGATAGAGGCTCCACACAGCACGTCTTAAGTCCGGTCTCCCCCAGTTCCAAGACCCACATGGCAGACTGCCTGTTCTTTGTGGGGTCACCATGCCCCTTCACTTCTTCTGGGGGGGTGCATAGTAGATACTTGTACTTAGCCCAAGACCCCCAGTGATAGAAAACTGTACAAAGAATTTCTCTCCCTTCCTCTGACCAAGCTACTTCTAGGAGTTCTTTCAATATGACTCTATTTCTCGAAGAAAATGGAAAGTAAAACAACACATCCCAGTGCCGAGGGCACTAATGGGGAATTGCGGGCGGGGGGGGGGGGGCACTGTTGGACATTGTCCTACTGCTACCGTGTGTCTAATGGAGGAAGGTAATCCGCCAATCTCTTCCTCTTACCATGTAGTTGATCACCTGCCTGTGAACTTTTAATTGAAACTTAACCTTTTTATTTCATATTCCAAGGGGCGGCAACAGGAAAACATCTCCGGAGGTGGAAAGGCTAACATTTTCCCCCTCAAGTAACTCTACAGAGAGATTGTGCTTTTAATACTTCCTTGAATTAAAATACACATTATACTACACCTGACTTACACAAAATTTTCATCCTCACTCCTGCACCGCAGCCTGGGCAAGTTCTGTGGTGTCCAAGCCAACTGTTCACAACTCTGACTAGGTTTTGGAGTCCCCTCTGACCTTGTAAATCCAGCTGCCCCCAGCCAAACTGTCAATCACCACCAAAGTCCCCGAGAGAGGACAGTAGAGAACGTTAAAACCAGCAGCTCATCGTATAGGTGAACTCTGAGAGCCCGCTGGATGCAGCGTGGGAGAGACAGGCAACTCTATTAGCATGCTGAACCAGGCTGGAGTGGGGGGGGGGGGGCTCCTCTCCCTCTTTTATGAGCCCTTGTTATATAAAGGCCACAAAGAGAAACAGAAAAGCAGACTTGCGGTCACAAACACAAGTTCCGATGGCCAGGCCAAACCCTGGCTGCCTACCAGATGTTATTTTTAGGCACCTAAACGAGAAACATTTTTAAAAGGCCAGAGAACAAAAGTTTTCTGGCTTCCTTTCTTTCTTTTAAAGCACTCACACAAAAAAGATGGAGGCACTGTTCCTTTGCAGGCAATACTCCGGAACTCAAATTTAAAGGCAAAGACATCCTAGGGGTAGAAGGGTTCCTTCCCCAGCGGCAACCTCTACCTTCAAACAGGATTTTCAAAGGTTTCTTTTGTAGCCTTATCTAAATTCCAGCATGTAGGATAATAAATAGCTACTCATTTACTGTCATAAAAATTTAAACAGCGCCTGAAATAGTTGCCACAATACAGAAGAAACGATCGCGGGGAATCTCGGAGAGACCCACTCCAGACAGTCAAACTACTGCCTCGAAGCGCCCACATAAAGAGACATTGTTGCGAAGAGAGGCTCCCAGCACCGGCTTTCCCTTTTAAAATCTTCTACTCCGAGTCCAAGACTCCACAACTTCACGTTTTACCCAGGCGATCACTCTGTTCTGGGTTTGTTGTTAAGATTTTTTTTTTTTAAGTATGTGGTTTGATTCTACACAGTGATTAAACATCTTTGTGCTCTGCGAGGAAGGGTCTTCCAACCCCTCCCCCTCCAAAAATGGCATCGAAGCAATCAAAATGGTAATGCCGGGCCTGGGTCCCCTCCCCCCGCGAACTCCCCGACTTCGCCGGGGCCGCGCACAGGCCCCCCTCCGGCGGGAATGGAAGCTTCCACTCGCGGACGGGGGCGCGCAGCCGAGGGGTGCTGGGGCCCGGCTCCGACAGAAAAGGGGCAAATGCCTGACTCCCCAGCCTACTGGTCCAGCCGGGCGCCCCCTCCCACCACTTTGTAACTTTAAAGACTCGGCTTGGAGCACAGGCCTGCGAGCCGATGCGTCTTCCCAGGGGACTGCGAAAGCCCAGCCGCTGGGGAGGGGGGGACCCCATGGACTGGGGGAGGGGAACCGGCCGGGCGAGAGTCCCCAGGCTGCCCTAGTCCGGGTCGGGCAGCGGCATTCCGAAGGAAGCGAGAGCAATGCCAGGGCGCGGGCGGCGCGAGGGGGGAGGGAGGGGCGCGCCCCCGCCTGCCGCCTCGGAGACCCGGGTGCACCATTGGCTGTACCGCTCAAAGTTCTCGGCCGGCGGCGCGCAGGGGGCGGGGGCGCGCGCGGAGGGGGAGGGGCGCGGGGGCGCGCGGCCGGCCGGGCTCCGGCGGCGGCATCTGTTCGTGGTGCTGAAACCTGGAGCGCTGAGCTCAGCGCAACTAACTCACAATGGACAACTTTTCCTCGCCGAGGGGGCGGCGGGCTCACACCCCCATGGCTGGAGCTCCTGGCGGGTCTCCATATCCCCTTTCAGGCATAGAAACCCAAGTTGGGGCAGAACCGGGGGGTCCTGGGGGCGCCTTTCTTTTGTTCCCCGGGAGCTGGCCTCAGGTTCCGAGAATAAAAAGTGAGGCTGGCGGGATGGCAGGGCAGGGAGGGGGCCGGCTAGGAGAAAGATCACCGAACCAGGTCGGCCGTGCTACGCGGAAATGGCTTCCAAGGAGTTTGGGGTGCAGGCCCAAATTGCAGCCCCCTTGCGCCAACCTCCCTCCGCAGCAGGGATCGGGGGATGCCGAGGCCGGGGAATGTCCACGTTCCCAAAACATGTCCACCGCTCAAGATGGACGCCGGGCAGCCGGCGCCTCGGAGGTACGGCGCGGATCTTTGGGCGGCCGCCGGAGCCTCACGCTCCCCTCTGCCGCCACTAACCAGCTCTTTCTATCAAGAAAGGGAGGACAGCAACTTTGAGGAATGCAGCCAGACCCCCACGGGAGTCGGCGCGTGCGGCGCCCGCATGGGCACTTTTTAGGGTGCTGCCAAAGTGCCCGGCGACCCTCCCAGGGCCCCGGTCCTCGGTGGAGGTCAGGCCCCCTCCTTACTTGTTTGTCGCTGAGCGCTGCGATCCGTGGCTGCCTTTCGTGGAGCTGCTTCTTGAGGTCGCCGTTCTACGGAGACACAGAGGAGCGAGCTCAGTCTGGCTGCCCGGGGGTGGGGGGTGGTAGATGAGCCACGATCCCCGCATCCCCACCACCCAATGCCAGGCGGGCCAGGCCAGCCGCAGCGCGCCCCAAGTTTCCGGGGCCGCGTCCAGCACACGAACGACCGTGCAATGTCGTGCGGAGCCGCTTACCTGTGGCTGCCGCCTCATTGGGGCAGCTCCCGGGGCGGGGCGGGGGCCGAGGCCACCCGGCGGCGCGCCCCGAGCCGTGCAAGTTTGCAGGCCGGGGTGCGGGTGCGAGTGAGTGTGAGAGTGTGTGCCGGGGGAGGGGGGACGAACAAAGAGCCAAGTAAACACGGCGAGTCCGTGTCGAGCAAAGCTCATAAATATTCAAGTCGCGTCCTAATCTCCCCAACACACACACACACACACACACACACACACACACACACACACACACACGCGCACGCCGCAATACCGCTCGGGCACCGGCCGCCACGGCACCGCTCGCCTGAGTCACAATCGCCAAAACTACTTTTGCTAACAGTGCGGGTCGGTGCCGGGTTGGGCCCGGCGCAAGAGACAGGGAGCGGGCCTGTTCATGCGCCCTGTTCCCAGGACAGCTCTAGGAGAGTCCCCTTTCCCGGTACCCGAGCTCTGCAAACCGGGAGGCGACAGAGAAGACGCCGGGCTGGGGTCCCACGCGTCCTGGACCTGCAAACAGTGCAGGATCGCCCAGAAGCGAGGGGGACTGGGAGAGCTAAGGGACATGGCCCCGGGACATGCTCCAGAAGGGACCTGCTCCCAGCCACCCCTGTGACCAAGAGTTAGATACAGAACTCTGGTCCCTCCAGCCTCTATTCCCCAGGCACTACTCCTCTCCGGTCCAGGTTCCCCGGACCACCTACCTGGTGGCGCGCGAGTTCCACCGCGAGCGCCTCGGACCGGCTTTGCAGCTCCATCGCCGCAACTTGGGTAGCACTTTGAGCTCACTTTGGCCCGAGCTCGCGGGAAGTTGTGCTGCTCAGCGGGGACCAGACCGGGAGAGCTCGGATCCGACGTCCCGGCACTAGGGGACACTAGTCCCCTCCTGCAGCGCCGACAGGAAAGGGGACTGACGAGGGGAAAGAAAGGCGAGCTGGCGCCCAACTCTTCCGGCTGCCGCTAAGTTGCGCCGGGTGCCCGGGCTGCCTGCGCCGCCCGGCGCATGGCCCCCCGGCGCCGGGAGCCCCGCGCAGCCCCCCAGCGCGCGCCCTGCCGCCACCCGCTCCAGCTGACCGCTGGCAGGGACTATATTTCCTCCGGCGCGCGCGCCTGGATCTCGCTGGGGCCGCGGCAAAGTTGTGCCTCGGCACGATGCTAATTCGGCAGTGCCCGGATGGAGCGGGCCGGGGCGGCAGGGGGCGGTGCCGGGAACCCGCCGCCCGGCCGGCCCCGCCCCGCCCGCGCGTGCGCACTGCTGGCGGCCCGGCGACGGAGCTCCGGGAACAAAAGTGGCGGCTGAAGGCCGGGCGGTGGTGGCGCACGCCTTTAATCCCAGCACTTGGGAGGCAGAGCCAGGTGGATCTCTGTGAGTTCGAGGCCAGCCTGGGCTACCAAGTGAGTTCCAGGAAAAGGCGCAAAGCTACACAGAGAAACCCTGTCTCAAAAAAACCAAAAAAAAAAAAAAAAAAAAAAAAAAAAAAAAAAAAAAAAAAGTGGCGGCTGAGCGGAGCGCAAAGTCGCGGCTCGCAAAGCGGGGCGCCCGCGCGATCTCCTCGGTGCGCAGCCAAGAGCACGGAGAACCGGGAATGCTCTCGCGGTCCCACTCCGAGGGCGACACTTCCCGCCTCAAACTGAGATGTCACCCTCCTGCTTCTCGCACCTCCTTCCTCCTCCGCTTCCCCTCCTCGCCTCGCTCTCCGGTTTCATTGAAATCACCCCGGTCCTCTCCCGCCTGCGCGCCCAGCGCTGCAACTCGGGATACTAAATCAGTCCTGTCGCCGGAGTCCCAGAGCCTGATGGCCGCCGTGGTGTTTAAACACTATGAAAACTGATCTCTTGACTATTCCTTTAATGATTTTTTTTTTTACACTCACAATTAAACTCTCAACAGATGTCACTAGACTTTTATTTTTCCCAGACAGTTGTTAAAAATCGTAAACACTCTGGGTCAGTGTGACATAAAACAGTCATAACTACAGCTGCGGAGATGGCGTTTCAGAACTCCCAGTCCCAGAGCCGGGGTCAACGTCTCGGGAGTCGAGATTACGGCGGCGGCGGAGTTTCCTGTCCTCATCAATTATTGTCGGGAGCTTTGTGCCCTGATGGGCGCTTGCACACTAGTGTGTTGCAAAGAGGCAGGGAGAAAGGGGGCCTCCGTGTCAGAGTAAATGTGAATTGATAGCCACGCATAACTGACTCTTTCCATAGGTCACGAGGAAGGAAGGAAAGAAGGGAGGGAGGGAGGCAGAGAGAAAAAAAAAAGCTCACAAGCTCACCCATTTCCTGTACCCTCAAGCAGAAATCAGTCTCTCTCTCTTTTCTCTCTCTCTCTCTCTCTCTCTCTCTCTCTCTCTCTCTCTCTCTCTCTCTCCTTCCCTTCCTCCCTCCCTCCCCTCCCCCCCCACGCACACGCAGACCAGAACACCAATGTTGTTAAGGCTATATGCATTATCCGTCACAGATGGCTAAGATGAGATAGACTAGTTCCTCCCACTTCTGGGTTAGACCCAGTTCAAGACAATGTTTCCCACTCTATTTTTTTTTTTCTTTTGCAGTTGTTGGTACTGGGGATCTAGCCCACATACTCACTCAAGCACACTAGGCAAGTCTCTGTCACTAAGCCACACTCCCAGCTCTGCTCATGACTTTTGCTGGGCAGGACAGCAGCCTGGTCAAAAACTGGTGTTTAAAGGGCCAGGGAGGGCCAGGGAGAGCATATGCTGGCCAAGAGGCTCCCTGCTGTGATGTCTGTACATGTCATCGGCTTTCAATGAAAGCCCAGGGTTATCTTATTGGCCATGTGGTCCTTACATCAACAGCAGACATTCTGGTTGTCTACCTAGCACAGACTCTAGCAGATGCCTGCTGAAGAAGTGCAGCTTGGCCGGGTGGCGGTGGTGGCGCACACCTTTAATCCCAGCACTCGGAAGGCAGAGGCAGGCAGATCTCTGTGAGTTCGAGGCCAGCCTGGCCTACAGAGGGAGATCCAGGAACGGCGCAAAGCTACACAGAGAAACCCTGTCTTGAAAAACCAAAAAAAAAAGAAGGAGGAGGAGGAGGAGGAGGAGGAGGAGGAGGAGGAGGAGGAGGAGGAGGAGAAGAAGAAGAAGAAGAAGAAGAAGAAGAAGAAGAAGAAGAAGAAGAAGAAGAAGAAGAAGAAGAGCAGCTTGGATGATGGTGGTCCAGGATGGTTTGTGGTTTTGCCCACTGTCCATTGGCTCAGGTTTCAATAATGACCAACATGTCACCACTTCCTATGTCAGCAGCACAGGCCATGGCGTGGGAGCTCTCTGGCAGTGCAGGAAAGGCAAAGTGAACAACCAAGGACCAAACACAAGGCCTGGCCTATGCTGAACAAGTACCTTACCACTGAGTTGTATCCCCAGCCACCTGCTTTTGGAGACTCAGAACTTGTGATCCTCCTGCCTCAGCCTCCTGAGCAGCTGGGAGCAGATGTTCTCAGAAGCAAACATGGAGGGTGTCCTGAGCCCCTGCAGGCTTCTACACCCTAGGCCTCTCTCCCTTTGCCTGAAACATGTTCCCCTCTAGAACACTCTATCATTCTACCTTTCCCAAATCCTTTTCTCCAAGATTCACTTTAAATGACCTTTCTGGGACCCCCTCCCCTTATTTCCACAAGAAGACTCCTTATCACCCCCTCTGGAGGTCTACCAAGCAGTGCTTACTCGTGGGGGGTAGTGGGGGGTGAGGCCCGAGTCTACTCTGAACAGTGTCAGACAAGTTTCTCTATACCTCCCAACCCCACTTCTATGCAAGATGGAGATGTATCACACCAGACACAGGTACTCCAGACCCCCTCAGCTCCTTGCCCACTCCTCATCACCTTGACTTGCTCAGTAGAGATTGCTGTCCATTGCTAGCTCTATTTGTCTCCAGCCTGGCCTTGGCAGCAAGCCTGCCAGAGAGGAACCATATTAGCTACTTTTCTGCCACTGTGTTAAAACACCATTACAAAGGCAACTCACAGAACCATGAACGTATCCGGGCTTCCT
This sequence comes from Peromyscus californicus insignis, assembly GCF_007827085.1. Classification (NCBI taxonomy): domain Eukaryota; kingdom Metazoa; phylum Chordata; class Mammalia; order Rodentia; family Cricetidae; genus Peromyscus; species Peromyscus californicus. Next base: position 49,564,407 of record NW_026294503.1, read on the forward strand.
TTTCCAGAGGGATAAGAGTCCATCATGGCAGAGGAGAGGCAGCAGAAGCAGAAACTGAGAGCTTACATCTCGAACCACAAGCAGGAAGCAGAGAGAATGACCTGGGAATGTCCAGTCGACACTACCTGCCCCCAGTGACATTCTTCCTCCAGGAGGGCCTCATTTCCTAAACCTACCCAAATAAGCACCACCAACTTGGGATCACATGTTCAAACATCTGAACCTGTATGGGACATTCTCACTCAAACCACCACAGGACTGTGGAGGGTCCAGAACCAAGGTCCACTCTATGGCTGTGGAAGGAACAGTTGTTTGTAGATGAGGTGCTACACCCTGGCATGCAGCTCTGGCCTCAGTGGTCAGAGGGTTGGCTTGGCTAGCACAGCTTCTGCATACAGCCTTTCAGGCTTCTAGCATCTCCACCAAACATGCCCTGAGCTGAGCGCAGAACCCTTAACAGCGGTTCCAGCCTCTGCTCCCCTCCCTGGCACAAGCCCTTAAGTCCCTCCATCACACACACTCCTAGTCTTCCTGTGTATAGCAGGGGATGCATCTGGCACGGAACTTGCTATGGAGCAGAGGGTCACCTCAAACTCCTTCTGAATGATGGTATTAGACCGGTGACTCTCAACCTTCCTAATGCTGTGACCCTTTAATACAGCTCCTTATGGTGTGACCCCCCCACCATAAAATTATTTTTGTTACTACTTCTTAACTGTAATTTTGCTACTGTTATGAATTGTAATGCAAATGTGTTTTGCCATGGTCTTGGGTGACCCCTGCAAAAGGGTCATTACACATACATACACACGCGCGCGCACGCACACACACACACACACACACACACCCCTGCCAAAGGGGTCGAGACCCACAGGTTGAGAATCACCTTGCCTGGTTCATGTGATACTGGGGATTGAACCCAGGGCTTCGTGCTAGACAAGCGCTCCATCACCTGGCTGTCTCCTAGCCCTGCAGTGTCTTCTCATGCACCCACTCTACCGTCTAAGACTCACAGTTCCGGATGGGCAGATTCGACGTGCAATTTCATATGTTTAAATAAAAGCCAACTTTTATGCACTGCTGGCTATGAGCCAGATTCATCTGCCTATGAACATGCTTAATCCTTATTATCTTGCCCATTGATAGATGGGCAAACTGAGACCTCACAGTCGTAGCTGTACACGGCAGAGCTCCATCCTTTGAAAGGCACCTGAGCAAAGTGGGGTTGATATGTTGTCCTGCCGCTGTAGAAGTGACCCCAGAGATGGCGCTTGTCCTGTGTACCACGTTGTTTAAGCCTCGTTTCCTGTGGCAGGATGAGGATGAGGGAAACTGAGACCCAGAGATTGTAATGAGGGCCTTGCCCGGCAGTAGCAGATTGGAGGCAGAATGAATATTCAAGCTGTGGCTGCTGCCTCCACCACACCATGCTGCCACAGGAATGAACGTAAGAGGTGGCTCCAAGCAACCCACCGGAGTCTGCTACCAACACTTCCTGCTCCGTAAAGGTGACGGCATGAGGGAACACAGGCAGAGAGATGAAGACCAGAACCAGGGAGCTGGTGGCCAAGTATGGGACTAAGATTTGGAGAGGGCATTTAAGAAAGTACTGGCAAGGACTTGGTAGAGTATGGTACATGATGGAAGGCTTGGCACAGGCCTGGAGATGATAATGCCATGCCCCATTTACAGATTGAAAAACTAAGGCCACCCAGCCATACGTCGGGCTATATCTACCTGAATCCAGATTCGATACCCAAGAACACATTCTCTGAATTCAAGTGGTCCATGAGGAAAGAAAAGTAACCCCCCCAGGGCATGTTGGGTGCTTTCCCAGACCCAGCACAGGGGAAGTGGCAACAGGTCAGAGGCGAGGGGAGCCTGGCTGGGGTACGAATTTGGGGGCTTTCTGATGGGAAATGCAGCTTCTACTGCATCACACAAGTATCCTTCTCTCAAAGACTGCCAGCCTCTCAGCTTCTTTGGATCAGGAAAAGACCTATGGGGGGAGAGGCCTCCATCCCTCTGAATAAGTGACCACCCTCAGAGACAGCAGCTGGGATTAGAGACCTGGCCGCTGCTGGAGGTTACTTGTTCATTTCAGGAGTCTGGGTTTCCTCCTGGGTCCCCCCAAAAAGTGTAGGCTGGTGAGATGGAGGGAGAAAATTGTCAAGTAACACGAGGTCAGGGACAGCCTTCACTCCCCAGGGTCCCTCAGTAAAAGCCACGAAACAGAAAAGCCCCACCCCGTGCCACCTGAGGATGCTCTGTCCCTGGGGTTCTATTATTAGCAGGACTGTCTTAATTAGGACTTTCACACCTACGTCACCAGAGATTCCAGATCAGCTGCTCAACTCGCTTTTGCGAATGAGTCAACGCGTGGCGTGTAGACGTGGGCCGCCCTTTAAAAGGAAAGGGACGTTTGTGGGAACATGCTGAGTCCTCACCCTCTCTCATCTTTGCACCTTGAAGCCGGCAGAGCAGGAACAGTGGAGCTAGTTTGGGTTTTCCTTCCCACATTTGCCGATGTTTTTTTTCCACTTAAAAAAAAATGTGTGTGTGTTCACATGTGTACACAGCATGTTCATGGATATCAGAAGACAACTTTTGGGAGTCTGTCCTCTACTTCCACTTAGTGGGTCCCAGGGATAGAACTCAGGTCTTCAGGCTTGACCTTTACCACCCACCAAGCCATTTTGATAGCCCCGTGGTGACATTTTGACTTCTGGCCAATAGTAAACTTAACCCTGGGCCCCTTTTGCAAAGAAACAGTGAGGATCTTTTTCTCTGGTCCAGTCCTGAGCTGCTGGCAGTCCATCCTTCACGGAGTCATCCACAGTGGGCCTGGAGAAGTCCCTGGGAAATCCAGGAGGCGAACTGGCTTTTGCTCCAGCATCCCCTGGGTCTTCCTGCATCTTCTGGAGTACCCCCCAGTTTGATGAGGACAGACAGTTGTCAACCTCCACCTCATAGGACACTGTCCAGGGATAAAGAGGGACCGAGAAACATCAGCTGGCCTCCGCCTCCATCATTTAATGGGCATCACACCCGCCTAGAGGGAGGAGAGAGAACACTGCGCCATCTGCGTCTACAGAAACTGAGGCTTGGAGTGACTGTTTGTCACTTGGCTGTTGAGTGTCAGCAGGGACTCAGCCTCGGTCACATTGGCTTGAACTGGGACACTGCTTTTCAACTGATGATGTGAAGAAACCAGAAACGCTGAACACACTGAAGATGCGGGGCGCAGCAAGCTTGGTGACTGGTTTTAGGTCAACTTGACACAAGCTAGAGTCATCAGAGGGGAAGGAGCCTCAGTTGAGGAAATGCCTCCCTGAGATCCAGCTGTACGGCATTTTCTCAATTAGTGATCCATGGTGGAGAGCCCAGCCCATGGTGGGTGGTGCCATCCCTGTTGGTCCTGGGTTCTTTGAGAAAGCCATGATGAGCAAGCCAGTAAGCAGCACCCGTCCATGGCCTCTGCATCAGCTCCTGTCTCCAAGATCCTGACCTGTTTGAGTTCCTGTCCTGACTTCCCTCAGTGATGAACAGCAATGTGGAAGTGTAAGCCAGATAAACCTTTTCCTCCACAGCTTTTGTTTTTAATCATGGTGTTTCATCAAAGCAAGAGAAACCCTAACTAAGGGCTGGAGAGGTGGCTCAAGAGTACTGGCTGCTCTTCCAGAGGACCTAGGTTCAATTCCCAGCAACCACATGGCAGCTCACAACTGTCTGCAACTCCCGTTCTAGGGCATCTGACATCCTCACACCAATGCACATAAAATAAAGTTAAATAAATGATAAAAAGAAAAAGAAACCCTAACTAAGACAGTGGGGTGGCATAAGTGTGCAAATAGGCTGTGACACAGTGTGCTTAGACATGGGGGAGCATGGTGGCTTAGCCTGCATTTAAGCCAGATGTTAGAACTGAGCTACAGTGGAGTAGAAGAGTTTAGGAAGGAAGTGATGCCAGCTAGGAGGTAACCCCAAACTAAGAGGTGACTCCAGCTTAGAGGTGACCCCAGAAAATGCCCAGAGAGTGTGGGAAGCATGTGGAGAAGACAGAAAGGTACTTCAGTGCTTTGTAGACTGTAAAGGGCCAGGTCCCCACGCAGGGCAGACAGGGAGGGGAGTGGAGTTTGTGAGCAGCCTTCCTTTGTGCTATTCTGCCTCCTTTCCTGTACTGAGGTGACAAATCCGCTCAAAAGTGACATTCTGTCAAGCATGCTGGTGTGTAGCTGTAGATCCAGCTTCAGAGACAGAAGCAGGAGGATTCCTGCAAGTTCAAGGCCAGCCTGGGCTACATCTCGAGATCCTGTCTCAGAACAAAAAGCAGAAACAAAAGTCACACACCCTCAGTGAGCTTCAGAGCATTATCACTTGATTCGGAAATAGAGTCATTCAGATGAACAAGGTAAGACCAACTCTTCCCAGGTCAGGGTGGGCCCTGGTCCCATAGGACACAGAGACACAGCCCTGCCTGCACCCCCACTTTGGGCTTGTGGGCTCCTGAACTGTGAGATACTGTGTTGCTCTTACTGAAAGCACCCCATTTGTAGCAGGAGACTGTTACCTCAGCCTGAGGAAGCTGATGGCTCCTTTACTTTTCCTCAGTCAGGTCTCTCCTTTGTCTCCTTCTCTGTGCCATGGGATCAAAGCCCTCAATCTCTCTACTTGAGGGACAATTTAAGATGGTTTTGCCACTGTCTAGGCCACAAGTCCAGGCCTATGCCACACTTAGCCTTCCCTTACTCCCCAGCAGGATGGGCTGAACCCTCCCTCTGGTCACAACGGCAGGAGGTGCCACCTTCAAACTTGTTCTCAAATCCTGTGCGTATCTATAGGCACAGCAAGTTGGTTCGAATGTTCATTCACAGGCTTAGACCCTTTTCCTCACAGTTCATTGAAAACTTTCAAAGACTTTTGAGACAGGGTTTCTCTGTGTAATAGCCCTGGCTGTCCTGGAACTCACTCTGTAGACCAGGCTGGCCTTGAACTCACAGAGATTTGCCTGCCTCTGCCTCCTGAGTGCTGGGATTAAAGGCGTGCGCCACCACAAGCCAGGCTAAAGAGCATTTATCAGGCACTTACTGGGCACCCACCACACATCAGTCAACACTGAAGATACTTATCCCCACCATCACTTCATCACCATTGTCATCATAACCAACAGCACCAGCACCATCACCATCATCATCATTACCATCATCACCATCATCATCATTACTATCATCATCATCACCACCACCACCATCATCATCATCATCACCATTATCATCATCATTTCTGTCTAACATTTGCTGAATGAGAATAGATTAGCTGTCATGCATCATGTGTGAGTTCCTCAAGCTCCATTGGCTACCGGTCCATGAGGACAAAGGGGCAGAAGAGTGACAGAGAGCTTTGTACAGCCTGTGAACATGGTGGAAATAGCCTTCCAGGGGACAGCTTCAGTGAGGCAGCTCAACTTTATTCCAGTGTATAGGGGATGTATAGGCTTGGGGTTGGTAGATGGGGCATCACCTAATTTGCATTAAGTGGCATGCTCCTGTCACACATCTGGACTAGTAGCAGCATGGCCCTATCAAAATAGCTAGAGCATGTCACCTAACTACCATATGGGCAGCCAGGGAAGAGCCTTTGCAGGGAATTGTGTCAAGAGTCACACTAGAGGTAAGTCGGGCATCCAGGCCTAGAGACATTCTCCAAATAAGATCAGGTAGAGAACAGGAAGCTCTCTACCAGTGGGAAGGAGTCCTCCATGTTGCCAAGCGCAGAGAGAGCTGCCAGACCATGGTAGACTGCAACCTCTGACCAGCAGGGCCTCCCAATAACCACGCACCACATTGTCTTGTTTTTGTCTTTCATAAAACCCACTACAGTAGGTACTTTCATTAGGGTTTCTACTGCTTTCATAAAACACCATGACCAAAAGTAACTTAGGGGCAGGAGCGGGGTTTATTTGGCTTACACTTCCACATCATTGTTAATCATCAAAGGGAGTCAGGACAGAAACTCAAATGGGGCAGGAACCTGGAGGCAGGAGCTGATGCAGAGGCCATGGAGGGGTGCTGCTTACTGGCTTTCTCTCCATAGGTTGTTCAACCTGCTTTCATGGAGAACCCAGGATACCAACCACGATGGGCCCTCCCACATCAATCACTAATTTAGAAAACGTTCAACAGGCTTGCCTACTGTTCAGTCTTACGGAAGCATTGTTCAAATTGAGGTTCCCTCCTCTCAGAAGGCTACAGCTTGTGTTAAGTTGACATAAAACTAGTCAGCACAATAGGCATTATTAACCCCTCATTTACATGAGAACAATAGATGCTGGCTGATCTATTTAGGAGACCTCAGCCAATAAAGAGTGGCTCCCCTTCCTGAGTGCAAACCCAGTGTCCTATTCCCCATGACAAAACTGAGCTGGGTTGGCACTGGCCAAAGGCTGCCTGCTGAGGCCTGGGGCTATGCGCTGGGCTGAGCGGCTGGAACTGGGCTTGCTTTATCTCCCTCTAGAGAGGACATATGTAAAAGTCTTCCAGCCACTGTGTGTTAGTCATGATGAGAATAGCAGTTAAGGAGTTATGAGTTATTAATATAAGTTATAATAATAAAATGAAGATCATTGTAATTATAAGGGGTGCCATCAACGAATGCTAATTGCAATAATTAGTTCTGATTTATTAGGGGATGAGGGAACGGCTCGGAGTGGTACATCTGGAAGGGGTGTGCCTGCTGAGTGTTCTAGTTCTCTTTCTGTTGCTGAGATTAACACTCTGACCAAAAGCAGCTTGGGGAGGAAAGGGCTTATTTGGCCTATGCTTCCAGGTCATAGTCCATCCCTGGGAGAAGTTGGGGCAGGAAGTCACTCAGAAGCCATAGAGGAGCACTGCTTAGTGGTTCACTCACTGACTCATGCTCGGCTAGTACTCTTAGACCATCCAGGCCCATCTGCCTGGGGATGGTGCTGCCTAAGGTGGACTGGGCCCTCCCACGTCAATCATCCGTCAAGACAGTCTTTCACAGACAGCGCCACAGGCCAATCTGATTTAGACAGCTCTTGAACTGAGGTTCCCTCTTCCCAGGTGACTCTAAGTTGTGGCAAGTTGACAATCAAAAACTAACCAAGACTAACTAAATGTTTGGGAGGAGTCCTCAGAACAAGCAAAGCCTGGTCACACCCTGATCACAAATTTGGACCCTGGAAGGATGGCAAAGCACACTGCTTTTGTTTTAAGTCCTTGCTCTGGAGATGGCTGCTTATAGCACATGCTTCGGACTAACATACACCTCAAGGAAGAACTCGGTTTCCCATGGATTCCAACACTCTACTGGAACTCAGGCATTGAAGTAAAACTGTATTTCCTTGACTCCCGCCACATGTCAGGTGTTGACACACATGGTGTCTCTGTTGACACTGCCAACTAAGCCGAGCAGGTATGAGCCTGACAGACACAAAGATCAGTTTGCTCAAGGTCAAGATCTAGAGTGTGTCCAGGCAGGACAGGAAGCATTTGCCCTCATCCCCTACACCGTATGTCACTGAGACCCAGAAAGCAAGGAGCGCATCGGGGAGGGGACAGTCTTAGGATCCTTGATTTTCCCATGCAGGCAACGGCTGCTAAAACCACACAAGAGAGCCAGGCTCAAGGGTACGGAGAGGTTGAGGCCCTGGGTCGCATCCCCAATGCTGAAAATAAATAAATAGATGAAAATAAACGGCTACACTCATTCCTGTCAGCAAAGAGGACCAAATGTTTGAATTTGTCTTCAGACTATAAGACATAGGGGTGAAGTACAAGGTAGCATATTCTAGAAAGATAATCATATTGACAAGTTGGATGTTTTCTCTTTTTTCTCACTCCTCTTACTCAAGACAGCGGGGCAAATATCTCTCTGTTTTGGTGGCAGGGGGTGAGGGCAACTCTTATTTCTTAAAAGAAATGAGAACAAGATGCCTGGTCCTGCCTCAGTGGGGCTCTGAAGACAGTGGTCCACAGGCAGGGCACAAATCCAGTTGCTTCTTCATCCCTGAGGAGCTTGTTTGGCTGAGATGTGGTTATTTTTTATTTTTTTGGTTTTTTTTGTTGTTGTTTATGTGTGTGGGAGTGTGTATGTATGTGTTTGTGTGTGTTCATGTTGGGTGTATATATATGTGTGTGTGTGTTTGTGTGTGTTCATGTTGGGGTGTGTTTGTATGTGTGTGTGTTCATGTTGGGTGTATATATGTGTGTGTGTGTTCATGTTGGGGTATGTATGTATGTGTTTGTGTGTGTTCATGTTGGGTGTATTATATATATGTTTGTATGTGTTCATGTTGGGGTGTATATGGATGTGTTTGTGTGTTCATGTTGGACTGTGTATATGGATGTGTTTATGTGTTCATGTTGGACTGTGTATGTATGTGTTTGTGTGTGTTCATGTTGGGTGTATATGGATGTGTTTATGTGTTCATGTTGGACTGTGTATGTATGTGTCTGTATGTGTTCATGTTGGGAGTTTTGCAGGAGCATGTGCATGCACATGTGTAGGTTAGGGATCAATGTTGGTGTCATCCTCAATCATTCTCCCCTTTATATTTTGACAGGGTCCCTCACTGAACTCTGAGCTCAACCATTGGTTAGACGGCTGGCCAGTGAGCAGTGGGCATCCTCCACCCATGCTGGCTCTCCAGCACTGAGGCTATAGAAACACATTACAGCATCCTCTGAATGTGTGTGTGTGTGTGCATATCCTGGGACCCAAACTCTGGTCCCCACTGAACCATCTCTCTAACCCTGTTTGTGTGTGTGCATGTGCACACACATGTATATTATAGTTGGCATTTTCTTTGGGCCACCAATCAGCTCCCAAATAAAAACATGGAGATTTATTATTAATTATGAATGCTCGATCTTAGCTTAGGTTTGTCCCACTAGCTCTTTTAACTTAATTTAACCTGTTTATACTCATCTATACTTTGCATCAGGGCTTTTTACCTTTCTTTCATTCTGTATGTCCTACTTTTCTGCTTCCTCCATGTCTGTCTGGCCCTGGCGTCTCCCTGTCATCTCTTTTTCTTTCTTCCTGGAGCCTAAATTTCTCCTCCTCCTTACTCTCCCAGCCTGGAAGTCCCACCTATACTTACTTCCTCCCTCACTTTTGGCCATTTAGCTTTTTATTAGACCAATCAGGTTCCTTAGGCAGGCAAGGAAAAACAGCAACACATCTTTACATAGCTAAACAAATGCAACGCATCTTTGCATAGTTAAACAAACATTCTGAAACAGTATGTGATGTTTATGTGAGTACACACACACCAGGGTGCATGTGTAGAGATCAAAGGACAGCTTTGTGTAGTCAGTTCTTGCCTTCCACTTTCACAGAGGTTCCAGGAAGCAGTGGGCTTGAGTGGCAGCAACTGAGCAAGGAACAAGGTGGAACTGCAGAAGGGAGGCTATAAGGGCGAGCCCTGCCAGCAACCATCTGAGCGTGTCATGGGTGCCCACTTCTCTGATGCACAGGAAAGTGACTGTCACCAGCCTCTCCCCAGGAACAGCCAGGCCAGCAATGGCTCTTAAGGCTGATAGAGTCTCTGTGAAGTCAGCTGAGAGGTTGATGCCTGCTGGCTGGAAAGGGAGACTCTGCTCATGCCTCAATCGGCATTGTGATGGCATGTTATCTGGTAGTCTTGTGAGGGGGGCTGGGACACACAGCCCTGCTTAGAAATGACTAGAAGCACAGCGTCCTCACCCCTGCCTTCAGCTCCCACAGCCCCTATAGAAGGAAGTGTCTGAGCACCAGGCTGTGCCATCCCCAGCATCTCCTGATACAGTCTGTGCAGAGTTTTACACAGAGAGTGGGCGTGTGCCCGGTAGAGCAGGTTGGGTGCAGTGCTAGGGGCAAAAAGCAGCCTTGAGAGCCACAACCTGTCTCTGTACCTGGGTCTGATGAGCCACTATGGGCAGATGGTCAGGGGAGAGCCCCACACCTTCATCAAAGTCACCTTAGAGGGTGTGTGCATGGGGGTGAGGATAGAGACCTTCCCAGCCGGTCTCCAGACTGACACGATGGGGCACAAGCATCCAAGCAACCTCACCATCCAGTACATTGTAATGAGAAACTCTCCACCCTCCAGGGAGAGATGGTGCCCACGTTCAAATTCTAGCAGCGCTTGGTTACAAGTGGCTTGATCTCACTGGGCCGCAGTCACTCATGTACTAACTATGATGGTTTGAATAGGTATGAGCCCCACAGAATCAGGTGTCTGAATGCTTGGCCCATAGGGAGTGGCACTATTAGGAGGTGTGGCCTTGTTGGAGTAGGTGTGGTCTTGTTGGAGGAAGTGTGTCACTGTGGAGGGGGACTTTGGGGTCTCGTAGGTGCTTAAGTCCCGTCCAGTGTTACAGTTGCTTCTGTTGCCCGTGGATCAAGATGTAGAACTCTCAGCTCCTTCTCCAGCACCATGTCTGCCTGTACGCCACCTCAATGATAATGGACCAAGCCTCAGAAACTGTAAGCCAGTCCCAATTAAATGTTTTCCTTTATAAGAGTTGTCGTGGTCATGCTGTCTCTTCATAGCAATCCTAAGACACTAAGTACTGGTGCTCTCCACATAGGGTTTTTTTTGTTTTGTTTTGTTTTGGTTTGGTTTTGAGAGTAAAATAATATGGGAACCCTAGAACAAGTGCTGGTGCCTGTTAAACACCCAGTGCAGCTCCATAGCTCTATTACAAGGACTAGCAATGTCACGATAAAGGAGGAGAATCGATGGGCATGTCAGAGGCTCTTGGGGGTGGGGGGCAGGCAGATATGTGGACACTGTAGATGGAATATGCACTCAAGTTTGTAGTGCCTGCATTTTCTAGAACCATCTTCATCTTGCTTAGGAGCTGCCATTTCTAGGCAGCGACAGCAGCAAACTATTGAAACTGCCAGTTAGGCCAGTGTGGGCTCCCCCAGTTGGAAGCCGTGCAGCTTGGTGAACTTGTCTTGTGTAACTGCTCTTCAGTTCCAAACTAAAGTTTGCTCTGAAGCTGTTTCCTGAGTGCGAGACCCCACTGTTCTTCCGTGAAGTCCCTGTACCCCAGGCAAGGGGTGGGATGGCCTTGCTGTCCCCAAGCATTCGGTCTCCTTCCAGGGACAACCCACTAAGCTTTGTCCCCACGTACCAGACTGTCATCTCCACTGAAGACCTTCATCCCGCTGCTTTCTTGGTGACATTTCTTGGCTCTGAGGTCTCTCTGACTCCAGGGTCCCGAACACCTGCACAGCCCCCAAGGCCCCCTGATTCATGCCTGAAGTAGGGCGAGGGCCTGGTCCCTTCATCTGGATCTCCACTGTTCCAGAAACACCTCCCTATTCTCACTATGGAGAACATCTCCCAAGTCTTTCTTGTCTTGTCTCTGTATGGTCACACCTCCCCACATATCCCACGGAGGAGCTGGTCTCTAAACAGACAGCAGGTATGCCTGCCCATTTCTGTACCCCGAATCTCAGATCCAACCCTTTGGAAACCAGTCAGCAGGACCCCAGACTCCTTGCTAGGCACTTCAGTGTAGGGAGTGGTAGATGAGCCCCAGAGCTTGGTTGCTGAGTGGGGAGGCTGGATCCAGGACACCAGCATCTAGCTGACAGTCTATCCCCATGTCACTCTGCCTAGAGGCTCTGGCAAAAAATGAGAAATGTTTCTTTATCATAAGACAGACCCCAGAACACCCCCTATCATGTCTCACCCTGAATTTCCTCTTGTCCAGTCACAGTTGATCCTTCCATTCTCTTGCTACCCTCTCAATGCAGGGAACCCCATGTGCTGGATCCCTGACTGAGGCCCAGTGATGCTCCATACTAAACAGAAATTAAACTGGTCTGTTGTCGTTTTTTAAGACAGGGTCTCACCATGTGACTGGCTGTCTTGGAACTCACTACATAGACCAGGCCAACCCCAAACTCACAGAGATCCACCTGCCTCTGCCTCCTGAGTACTGAGATCAAAGGTGTGTACCATCACACTTAGCTTGAAACTGGTATTTAAATAACTCGGCGGTGAGTTTGATGAGAGCCGAATGCAGAGGTGTGCTGTGGGATGGTCTGTATGTCAAATGTGTTGTTGATTGGTCAATGAATAAATCACTGATTGGTCAGTGGCCAGGCAGGAAGTATAGGCGGGACTAAGAGAGAGGAGAATTGAGAGAACAGAAAGCTGGGTGAGAGAGACACTGCCAGCCGCCATCAGGACAAGGAAGATGTAAAGTACTGGTAAGCCACAAGCCACGTGGCAAGGTATAGATTAATAAAAATGGATTAATTTAAGCTGTAAGAACAGTTAGCAAGAAGCCTGCCACGGCCACACAGTTTGTAACCAATATAAGTCTCTGTGTTTATTTGGTTGGGTCTGAATGGCTGTGGGACTGGCGGGTGTCAGAGATTTGTCCTGACTGTGGGCCAGGCAGGAAAACTCTAGCTACAGAGGTGCAAAGCACAAGTATAGTGGTTTGAATAAGAATGCCCCCTGTAGGCTCATATGTTTGAATGCTTAGTCATCAGGGAGTGACACTACTTAGAAGGACTAGGAGGTGTGGCCTTGTTGGAGGAAGTGTGTCACTGGGGGTGGGCTTTGAGGTTTCAGAAGCCCAAGCCAGACCCAGTGGCTCTCTCTTCCTGCTGCCTGCAGGTCCTGATGTAGAATTCTCAACTTCTCCAGCACCATGTCTGCCTGCAAGCCACCATGCTCCCTGCCATGACAATGGACTAAACCTCTGAAACGTTAAGCAAGCCCCCAACTACATGCTTTCTTTTCTAAGAGTTACCCTGGCTATGGTCTTTCTTCGCAGCAACAGGACAGTGACTAAGACAACAGGTTAACTCTCTGGGCTTCTAGAAAGAAGTGGACACATGCAGGCGACACACTCTGCCGGCTGAGAAAGGAGCAGAGGGAGAGGATGCTCCTGCAGAGACACAGGGAGAGCAAGCTGAGGCAACTCCCTTGGCTGCTTTGCTGCAGGAACATTAGGGCCTTGGTGTGTGGTGTGTGCCCTGTAGGGAAGTTCAGCCCTCCCCCTGGAGGCTCAGGGAGGGAGTATGAGACAGCAAGAAAAGGCTCACTGTTCTGCGTGAAGGAGAGAGGAAAGGGCTGTAGGCAATTGTCAGGTGGTAGAAGATGATTTTTACGCACATGGAATGTGCCCAGACACCAGTGATGGCCCTGGACAAGGGCCCTGGGCTCCAGGGTGCTGCTGGAGTGCAGCCTCTTCTACAGTGGGGAACCTTCCTGGTTAATGGGGTCTCAAGGTGAGGACAGGGGCAAAGCAGGTCCCTCGTTGCGGAGCTGGTCCCTAGGTTCATATGGAACTCTTTAAACAGCCCCCACACCCCACTTTGGAAGAGAAAGTTACCCTGAGAGATGGCCATGCATCCAGGTACCAATATCGAGCCAGCAGAAGCTGGGCCTCCTGATGTCCTGAAGAAGTCACCTGGAGGGCTGTCCCCAGGGAAACTCAGACAAGAAAAGGCAAACACTGAGGAAGACACGGGTCTGTTGGATTCTTCACATGCCATCCCGGAAGCTGAGGGAAACATGGTATTTATAGGACTGAGCGATAAACTGGTTTTTATACCAGAGGAGAAAACACACAGATCAGAATGAGCACCTCCTAAGCAGGCCTGCTTATGGCGCTCCAAAAATAACACCAGGAAGCAAAGAGACCCAAATCTCCTCAGAGGAAAACTGGCTCGCCCGCACAAAGCAGCCAGGGCGGTGGTCCTCTTGCTTCACACAGATGAGATCTGTGCATTGGTAAAGTTATTTTAAGGAAGCCATACTTCTTGGCTGTGGTGGTGCACACCGTTAGTCCCAGAAGGCAGAGGCAGGTGAATCTCTGTGAGTTCGAATCACAGCGAGTTTCAGGTCAGCCAGGACTACACATAGAAAGACCCTATCTTAATGAGCAAACGAAGAAGTCATGCTTTTTCAAATCTAAGGTGCTTTTCTCTTGTTTCTTGACTGTTTGGGTTTTGTTGCTGAACCCAGAACCTTGTGCTTGCTAGACAGACTCTACCACTGAACTGTATCCCTTGCCTCTTTATTACTCATTTGGTGGCTGTGTCTTTGCCAAGCCACCCAGACTCATCATGAATTCACTCTGTAGCCCAGGCTGGTCTTGAACCCGTGATCCTCCTGCCTCAACCTCCTGAGTAGCTGGGATTTCAGACTTGTGCCACCAGACCTGACTTTGAGGGGGGGCGGTATTCTATTGGAATAGTTGATGAAGGGAACTTAGGGGTAAGGGAGGGGACAGTGGTGGGGAGGGAAGGGATAAAGATGGCGGACACAGTGCTGCATGTGAACGGACAGGTGGCGTATGGAGAGCTGAAGGGGCCTCCATACAGTCTGGGTGTTGAGATGTGCAGCAGATATGTGGAATCTTCAGTGGCCTACCCTCTGGCCTCCAGGTGAACCTCTGCTCTCTTCATCCTCTGCCCTCTGCCCTCCGCCCTCTGCCCTCTGCCCTCTGCCCTCCGCCCTCTGCCCTCTGCCCTGTGGGAGAAGCAGCTCCATTCTTGCTTCAGAATGGAGCAGCAGCTGGGCTCTGAACTCCACCAGGGCTTTCTTTCCCATGAGAGCAACCCAGAAACACGGCCCAGCAGGTGGGACGGAAGGGCACAGACCTGAGCCCGGGACCCAAATCTAAGCTCTAAGGCGTCCAGACAGCCCAAGCCTGTTCTGTGCCTGGGTGGGCTGCACTGTCCTTGTGATGCAGAAGACAGAGATGGTGACAACAGCGGCCTTGTAGCAGAGCTGCAGGAAGGGGTCAGTGAACTGCTGGCTTCTTCTCTGCCTGAAGTGGTGCCCATCCCCAAAGAACAACCAGGCCACCTTTGCTACCACCGTTACCCCCTGTTCATCCACCTTTAGGGTGGATTTCAACACACACAAGGAAAAAAGAACAGCAGGGCCAAGCGGTCTTCCTCCCCAGCCCAGTTCCCGCACATGATAATGTTCTCCTTAAACTTTTACCGTGCCCCAGAAAAATCTGAGTATCGGGGTTCCCCTTGCATTTTTTGCTATTGTTGTTTTGTTTGAGTTTTTTTTTAATAGAGCCTTATTATATAGCCCAGGCTGGCTTTGAACATGGGATCCTTTTGTCTTAGCCTTCTGAGCACTGTTTACAGATGTGTACCAACAGGCCCAGCTGTTGGGTCTGCCTTGTGTGACTGTGTACACATGTGAGTGCAGATACGTGCCCAGGCTTATTCAATGAGCTGTTGAAATTCAGCTCTTTGCCATCCCGGATCCAGAGTCTGGGTTCCTTGCTGGGTGTCCACCCCTGGGGCTCTCACCACCCATAGGCACCTGAGATCCTCGATGTTGGTTTAGAGGACATCCTGTATAACAGGGTCAAACCACGGGACCCGCATCTATCAAATTTACCAAATGACAGAGGCCACGAGTGCCACCATGTTCCTGCGGTGAGAAGCGTGTCATCAAGGGGCGGGGCATACCCAGGGTGTGGCCCAGAACTGCCCATCATCATCTCATGTGTCCTTCTACCGTACCAGGTTCTCCCGTGTCCTCTCCTGAATCTCTGTCCCCAGTGTCTGACAGGGAAAAACACTGTGACTACCGCAAAGACAGGCTCTGTGTGTTCTCTCAGGACGGTCCCCAGGGAGACAGCAGGTTTCTGCTGGATCAGGCAACTACATGAGAGACACAGTGTGGGGGTCTCGCAGAAGCTCACTGGATGAGGCGATCCTGTCACAGTAGGAGGTACGCGGCTCCGTTTCTGTCAACTCGACGCCAGCCACAGTCACCAGGGCGAAGGAGCCTCAATTAAGGAATTGCCTCCATCAGACTGGCCTGTGGGCATGTCTGTGGGGACATTTTTTTGACTGATGATTGATGAGGCGGGCCCAGCCTACCACGGGCAGTGCCACTGGGCAGGTGGTCCAGGATGGTTTAAGAAAGCAGGCTGAGCAAGCCGTGGGGAGCAAGCCATGCAGCATGGCTCCGTGGTCTCTGCATCATTTCCTGCCCCCAGGTTTCTCCCTTGGGCCCCTCCCTTGGCTTTCCTTAATGATGGGCTGTAACCTGTAAGCCAAATCAACCCTTTCCTCCCCGAGTTGCTTTTGATCATGGTGTTTATCACAGCCGCAGAAACCAAACTAGAAGATTGAGGCGTCCTGGTCTTTGGAGCCTCGCTGCACTGAGGGCTCCAGGAGATGGCAGGGCAGGAGTGGAGGTACCAGGGCAACAGGACTAGGGTGAGCCCAAGGAAGGGCACAGACGCTGCTGTCAGGTGGTCAACCTGCAGCTGCGCTGGCACTTCCCGTGGCTGCCTCCAGACCCACATCTCTGTGCCTTCAGAGAGGCCGCAGGGTGCCAAAGCGGGCCACACCCTGGGTCACAGCCCCACTGTCCCTGTTCGACATTCCTGTGGGGGCGAAGCCCATCGTGACCCACAGCCTTCACCTCTTCTCCTGAAAGAGTAACAGCCGCAAGGCCCTTTCCTAGTCTGGAAAACCTCAAAAGCACTGTTCCCACCCAGCCCAGCCCATTCAGAGCAGGTGCAGCACTGTGTGTAGCAGTGACCCAAAGGAGCCCTGTTCTTCTAGTTAGAGACAGCTGAGGGGCTCGTGTGTGTGTGTGTGTGTGTGTGTGTGTGTGTGTGTGTGGTGTGGTATGGTATGGTGTGGTGTGTATGGTGTGTGTGGTATATGCATAGTGTGTGTAGTGTGGTGTGTGTGTGGTATGTGTGTAGTGTGTGTATGTGTGTGTGGTGTGGTATGGTGTGGTACGTATGGTGTGTGTGTGTGGTATGTGCATAGTGTGTGTAGTGTGGTGTGTGTGTGATATGTGTGTAGTGTAGTGTGGTGTGTGTGTGTGTGGTATGTGGTGTGTGTGTTGTATGTGGTGTGTGTGGTGTGTGTGTGTGGTGTGTGTGGTATGTGGTATGTGTGGGGTATGTGGTGTGTGTGTGTGTATGTGGTGTGTGTGTGTGTATGTGTGTGTGGTATGGTGTGGTGTGTATGGTTTGTGTGTGTGTGGTATGCGCATAGTGTGTGTAGTGTGGTGTGTGTGGTATATGTATAATGTGTGTGGTGTGGTGTGTGTGTGGTATGTGTGTAGTGTGTGTGTATGTGTGTGTGTGGTATGTGTGGTATGGTATGGAGTGGTATGTGGTATGTGTGTAGTGTGTGGGGTGATGTGTGTGTGGTATGTATATAGTATGTGTGGTGTGGTGTGTGTGATATGCACTGTGTATGTGTGTGTAGTATGTGGTGTGTGTGTGTGGTATGTGGTGTGTGTGGGGTGTGTGTGTGTGTGGTATGTGTGGCATGTGTGTGGGGAGTGTGTATGTGTGTGTGGTATGAGGTATGTATGTGGTGTGTGCATGGTGTATGTGTATGTGTGTGGTGGGGGCTCTGTGACACTCCAGTTCAGGAATTCCAGGACTCTGTTTCTGGCCTGGGGCCCAGGTATAACAGCAGGTTCCTCGGCCCACCTTCCCACCCCACTCGTAAAAACATTTTTAAATACCATGCTTTGTGCTCTAAAGACACTGACGTATTTAAGCAGAAGCCATGAATCACAGTAGAGTTCTATAAATAGCATCCTGCTGTTAACAGACCAGTCCTACACCCAGTCTCACTGCCAGATCCTGGCTCTGGCACCTGTTGCTTTCTGTACTGGTCCCTCAGCTACCTGGCATACCTGGACTCCTGTCCCCAAGGACTTGGATGGGCAGTGTCCACAAAGGCACCACAAGTGTCATGGCTGATACCAGGATGCACACTGTGAGTCCCAGGTTCAGTGAGAGACCCTGCCTTAAATAAATAAATAAATAAATAAATAAATAAATAAAGTGGAGAACACTAAAGGAAGATGCCCGAAGACGACCTCCGGCCTGCACATGCATGAACACACAAACCTCCAGGTGTCCCTGCTCTAATACAGGATAGCCATTCTGCCTGGGTTCCCGCCTGGCTTATGTCCTCGTAGGCTGGATTTGTCCACCCCAGGAGTTCCATGTCAACAGATCATGGAACCGTCTGGCCTCCAGGCAACGTGATTCCTGGGACATCCGTCTTCATCATGACTATATTTAGACATTTTCTAGGTTGCTTCAGGACATGGCTGCTTGGGCCTAAGGGTCTAGAAGACTGAGGCTCTGTGACTTATGGGTATCAGTGGGTAAGCACCTGCACACTGTTCTCATTGCTAACAGGAGACATCTGTCTGGAGGGATCCCAGACCTTCAAAACCCAAGTGCTCCCACTGAACTCCACCCTCCAGTGGACCATGCGTACAAGAATAGTGTGCTTGCTACTGTAGGGATACTTTCCCTTGAGAGTCATTTCTGTTCACCCCAGTAGAGGGGACAATGACCCAGAAAAGAAACAACAATTCCGTCCAAGCTCAGCATGGTGAAGAAAGGACTTTATCGGGACAACTTACGCAAGCGTAAGTGAGGAGATATTTACAGGAGCCTGGGTGACGTGTGCAGCCGCCGCCCCGCAAGGATTCATCTCAGTGTGGGACTCATAAAGCTACATCCCTGGAGCTCCCTGCCCAGCATGCAGGCAGCTACCCCACTGGAGACAGTCCTTGCTACAGTTCTTTACTGTTTCAGGGAGGGGCCTGGCAAGCTTCGTGAGCCTCCTCAGTCATGTACATTTCTTGTGAGTTTCAGGAGCCTTCCTCTCCCCTCAGGAGGAACTGTTCCAACCAAGAGGGAGAGCGGAAGGATAATCTTCTCCCAGCAGATGGATGCCAAAATCAGATGAGTTGACCTACTTGCTGACATGTCATCGGGGTGACATCAGGGTCTGTCATCTAGCCTAGGGGAAATGGTTAGGCTTCTGCCATGGAAACCCACACTAGGACCCACTTGTTGGCAGGTGTTATACAGCAATTTCTTCCTAGATAACACTGTCTTGGAGGGAAGCGCCTTAAGACACAGGATGTTCTAAGGGGAGGTGAAACACTCCATCCTGCAAGGAGGCTCCTTAAGCTCCAGAAATAACTCCAAAACTTCAGGAATTCCCTGAAACTGATCGGATTCACTAGGTCCCTCCTTCCACAGGCTTACATAAGCAGTAAGAACTGTGAGAGGACCCAGACAGCTGAGCTGCCCAGAAGAGGCTCAGATGGATTATGGACACTCCCCAACCTGTTGAGCCTCCTGGTGGTTGTGCAGTAGGCTCCAGGCTTCCGTCTTTGGTGAGCTGTCGCCCATGCTCACTAAAGTGTGGTGGGCTTTGGCACCGTTGAGTCATTTCTGTTCCTGTAACCCCTAAAAAGCTCACTGATTCACCAAGTTGAACTTTGGTGTTGAGTAGACACTTGTGCGTGTCTCCCAGGAATAGTGTCACACAAGAGTGGGCAAGCAAGCCCCGCCCCAAGCCACATCACTTCCAAGGGAAGCCTTGTCTCCCTCCACAAACAGCTCCTGCTTCATATTGCTCCACAGGCGGCATCGCCTGGGCCAATGTTTCACTTTCTTGGAAAGTTTGGTAGGTGGGCGGTGACATTTTTCACCTGCTATTTTCATGCATCATTCTTAGTCACTGTGGGCAGCTGGAAGCCAGCATCCAGGGCTGGCTCCTCCCCACTCTCCTGCCTTCAGGAGAAAGGGACCAGTCCCAGTGCAGAGCCCCCTCCCACCCCCCCCCACCCCCCGCAAAGACTGAGCCATGACATCTTCCAAATGAAAGGAAGATAAACATGGGCTTTGTGATGGAGCTGAATCCAGAGTAACACCTGGCCTTTTTGAAGACCTGATATAGACTCTATCTCTTTGAATCATCTAGAACATTCTTAAGACTAACAAGTATGGGTTCTTGTTCAAAATATATGCTCAGAGACCATGTCCTGAGGTCTGTGTCCATTAACTAATAAGGGACCCTCAAGCCCTAATCCATTCATTTGGACATGATTTCATGACCCCGAACTTCTCACAGATGGTAGATCAAAAGCAAATAAATTCCCAGGCTGGAGAGATGGCTCAGTGGTTAAGAGTGTTTCCTGCTTTTCCAGGGGACCTGGGTTCATTTCCCAGCACTGACATTGGGTAATTCACAACCACCTGTAATTATAACTCTGAGGGATCTGATGGCCATTTCTGGACTCTGAGGGCAACTGCATTGATATATGCATGCCCACACATAGATGTACATATATCGATGCAGAAATAGAAGTAATAAAACTAAATATTTAAAGCAACAAATCCCTAACGTGTCCATTGGCACACCTGCTGTAGAAGCTACTAAAGAATTTCATGGAGGGGTGCTGATGAACCCAGAGGTCCCAGGCCTCCAGAATCTTCAGCCTGGCTAGCTGGCCATCAAATCAGAATTTCCATGGTGGTTTCCTACTTCACTTGGCACTGAGCAAACCGAACATTTCCACAAAAGACTATTTCCATTTCAGGAGCCATCTTAGTTACTTTCTTATTGCTGTGATAAAAAGCACTACCATCAAGGTAACTTATAAAGGGAAGCATATAAGCTTATGACTCAGGGTTGGAGTCCTTGATGGTGGAGCAAATGCACGGTGGAGGCAGGAACAGCTGAGAGCTCACATCTTGATTTATTAGCACAAAGCAGAGAGAGCACACTGGGAATGGCATGGGCTTTTGATACCTCAAAGCCCACCCCCATTGACACACCTCCTCCACAAGGCCACACCTCCTAGTCCTTCCCAAACAGTTCCAACTTGCAACTGGGGACCAAGTGTTCAAATACGTGAGTATATAGGGATCATTCTCATTTAAACCACCACATGCCACTTCCTGAATACCATTGGCTATCAGCCACATCATAAAGCAAAATGCATTTAGTCCAACTTGGTCCCCACAGTCTTTCACATTCCCAACACTGTTTATAAGTTCAATGTTCAAATTTTCTTTTGTGACTCAAAGCAGTCTCTCTTTTTTTTTTCCACTAACAAGAGTTTTATTAAGATAAGAGAGAGAGACAGATGTGCTCAGGCCTGAGGGAAAGACACGTGAATAAAGAGATCTCAAAGCAGTCTCTTAATTGTCAGTAACCCCCTGTAAAAGTCAGAGAGCAATTACACACTTCCAAATATCCAATGGCACAGAATACACATTACCATTCTAAAAGGGAGGAACCGGGGTATAGTGAGGAAATACTGGAACAAAGCAAGACTGAAAGCCTGCAGTAGCTCCACATCAAAGGCCTTAGATGGCTCCACCCTTCCGACCCTGCTGACTGCAGCACACCACTCTCTCTTCTGCTAGTTCCACGCCCTGCATGCAACTCTCCTGGGCAGGTACCTCACAGCTTTGGCACATCTTGGGGTCTCCATTGCAATCCAGGCTTTGCTTCCACAACTTCACACAATGGCCTCTCAGGGTCTCCAGGCTGGGACTCCCCTGCCACACACCTGGTCTCAGGGGCTCTCCTTAACCTGGGAGGGAGATTCGATGACACCTTTGCTTATGTATAAGGATACATAAAGTCAGAATTCTAAAGTCAGAATCATGTCGACAGTCCTGCCCAGTTGGGCTGCCCATTGGAATGGAGTCTGCCCTCCTTAATCACATTCTTTCATTTGCTGTTTTTTTGTTTTGTTTTTTGAGATAGGGTTTCTCCGTATAGCTTTGGAGCCTGTCCTGGAACTCGCTTTGTAGACCAGGCTGGCCTCAAACCCACAGAGATCTGCCTGAATCTGCCTCCAGAATGCTGGAACTAAAGGCATGCTGGTTTTTAAGGGCAGGACATTCCTTAGACCTTTCCTGCCATGGGCCAGAGCTCAGCCGGGTGGGGTCCTGCCTTGACGGTGTCCCCCCTTTATCTTAACGCAGGTCAGGCCTCTCTTTGATCTCCTTGCCTCTTCCAGGATAAGCCTGGGCTCCAACATGACATTTCCTGGTTCTCTTTTTCTCTTCCAACTGTACATTTTGTGTTTCTTCTTGTCCCACGTGCTCTTTTTCATTATACACTTGCACAGGAGTGGTTACTTATAACCGTGAGACAGAGTCAGCATTAGGCTGTCTGGAAATCTCCTCTGCCAAAGGAGTTAGTCCATTACTTTTCAATTTAGCCTCAGGCAGATTATTAGGACAAAGGCAAAAAGCAGCCACATTCTTTGCCAAAATACCACAATGGTTTCTAGCTTAGTCAGTAATATTTTTTTTTCCTTCTGAAACCTCTTGAGCTGGGGCTCCACAGTCCATGTTGCTCTCAGTGCTATTGTCTTCCAAGTTCCTACCAGGATTAAGCCCATTAAACCTCACTTACAGTGTTCAACTGCCTTTCTAGTCCAAAGTCCCAAAGTATTCCACATTCCTGAAAAAAATAAAGTGGTCAGGTCTATCACAACAACACCCCACTCCTGATACCAACTTCTACCTTAGTTACTTTTCTGTTGCTGTGACAAAACATTAGGACCAAGGTAACTTTATTTTTATTTTTTGGTTTTTCAAGACAGGGTTTCTCCGTGTAGTTTTTGGTACCTGGCCTGGATCTCACCCTGTAGACCAGGCTGGCCTCAGAATCACAGAGATCCGCCTGGCTCTGCCTCCCGAGTGCTGGGATTAAAGATGTGCGCCACCACTGCCTGGCCAAGGCAACTTTATAAAAGAAAGAATTTTAATTGGTGTATGGCTTCCATGATGGTGGAGCAAAGGCACGGTAGCAGGAACAGCAGAGAGCTCACTCACGTTTTCATGTATAAGCAGAGGGGAGAGAGAGAGAGAGAGAGAGAGAGAGAGAGAGAGAGAGAGAGAGAGAGAGAGAGAGAGCAGGAGCTCATTGGGAATAGCATCTCAAAGCCCACCTCTGGTGACATACTACCTCTACAAGGCCACGCCTCCTAATCCTTCCCAAACAGTTGTACCAACGGGGGATCAAGTACTTAAACACAGGAGCCTATGGGAGCCGTTCTCATTCCCACCACCACAGGGGGCTACAAACACCCCATCTCATTTCTCCCTGCTTCCTTCTTTGTCTAGAGGGGCAGTTCGCTCCCATCAAGAGAGCCCTGGACTCAGGTAACAAGTGGGATGTGAGGGGATATGATTGGGTGTGTCACTGAACTGCTCTGGGTTCGTCATCTGCGAAACAAAACCCCACTCTGTTCATCAACATATACTCAGCAAGTACCACGTGCAGGGAGCTATTGTAGACCCCCCCGTGTTAGAGAGTTTGGCCAGGAAGATGGATGATGCTCAAGTGAGAAACTCAAGGGGAAGATTTCAGATGAGATCAAGTGCTCCGAAGACTAGAGTAGGTCACCAGGGCAGTGTGGCTCAGTGGAGAGGGAACTGTCGCAGCCCTGCGGTCAGGGAAGCTTCAGAACCTGCAGCCATAGCACCGCCAAGAGGAGGGGGGGTGGGGCATAGAGACACTGTGGACAGTCAGGTGGGCTGTAGGGTCCCAAGTAGACAGGAGAATGGACTGCAGAACACCATAGAACAAGAAGATGAACCAAAGGGCCACTGGAAAAGGATAGATTGTGGGGACACCCTGGGGACAGGAAGATGGACCACAGAGATGCTGGAGAGGAAGATAAAATGCAGGACAACATGTGGACCAGAGAATGACCACAGGGACACTGGATATGTCTGTCAGTGGTTCTCAACCTGTGGGTCACAACCCTTTGTCGGCCACCTGCCAGATATCCTGTATGGCAGATATTTACATTCAGATTCATAACAGTAGCAAAATTATAGTTAATAAGTAGCAATGAAATAATTGTATGGCTTGGGGGTCACCACAGCAGGAGGAACTGTATTAAAAGGTCACAGCATTAGGAAGGTTGAGAACACTGAGATAGACTGAAGATACTATGAGAACAGAAAGATGGACACTGGGGAGGAGGATGGACTAGGAGGACACCATGGGGACAGGAAGATGGCACACAGAGACACTGTAGGAGGAAGGAGTGGTCATGACTAACGAGGCCTGACCAACTCGCAGGTGGAAATAGGTTTGGGGGCAGGCGACTCAGTGTGATGTCCCCCACTCTTCTGAGCGGCAACGGGAAGCAACCTGGTGTACCGATCAGGGTACAGATGCTGATTTGGTAACACACCCCTAGAGGTCCTATGGCAGTGGGAAGCCTCTGGCCCGGCTCTGCCAGGCACCAGCTCTGCAGCGTGCTCAGCCGTGCAGCGTGGCCACATTTGACAGCACATGCCAAGCCCGGCAGAGTCCCCAGGAAGAACAAGGACAGGGTGCCTACAAACAGAACTTGTCCGCAGTTGGCTTTGGTCTGTGCCTTGTGTCGTCTGAACCCGTTCACCTCTGCTGCGTCTGGGGTGGGTCTCACTCTGAACCGAGGTTATGTCAATGCTGCTTTAGCCTCAGAGCCGTACAAAATGAGAGTTTGGGGGCCAGCAACATGGCTCGGTAGATAAGCCACTTGTTTCCAAGTCCGAGGACCAGAGTTTAATTAATGGGACCCATATGGAGAGAGGAGAAGTGAAGGGGCCTGTTTAAAGTTCCATGGCAGGGGAGTAGGAATGAGACGGCCCGGTTGACCCAGCCCAGAGTGGGGGTATGAAGGACAAGAAAAAATGAACATAGCTATGTGTGCCCTGGAGACACCCAGGGAGCCCAGCCAAAATGGAAAAAAAAAAAAAAACCAAAAAAAACAAACCACCCAGCAGAGCCTCTGAGTCCCAAGGAACTGGGATGTTGCTATGAGCCACTGAGGTGTGGGGATGCCCTTTGGTGACAGTTGACGCAGCCTGAACTTGGCTAGCTGGAGCCTCACTGTGGTCCTCTTTCCAAAGACAGCCAGTGCCATCCTGGACCAGGGCACAACAGGCAGAGGGTCTGATGGTGGAGTCATACCTGGGCCCTGTGACTATGAATGTGCTTTGTCCTGGGGATCGTGGATAAATCAGGAAGATGCTTTCAGAACAGGGATCACGGGAAGAGGGCTGTGGATGGGAGACCATCGTGGAGGCTGCTGACCAAGTCTCAGCAAGGGTGATGTCCTTTCACAGAGGCAAGCCCCATGAGAAAGGAGGAAGGAGATGGGGCTGCCACGAGGCTGAGAACGAGGCTGGCCAGAGAGCAGGTGATAGAACAGAAAGGTCGGGACTCAGCAAGGGAACATTCAAGGCTGGAATCTTCATCCTCTGCAGTAGGAACATCCTGGACACCAAGGGTGGGGGCAGCACCTCCAGGCTCTGCCTGTAGCTCCCCTGCCCAACTGTGAGGACCAAAAATGTCTCTAGTGTTGCCTGATGTTCCTGGGGACAGAATGACTGTCCTCTCCATTTCCCCAGTCCCTGAGGAGAAGGCAGAAGTGCTGATGGGACTTGTTACTTGTCTCATGGCTGTGACAAACACTGACAAAAGCAACGTAAGAGAGAAGAGGTGTCTTGTGTCTCACAGTTCAAGTCTGTCACGATGGGGAAGATATGGCGGCTGCTGGTCATGCTGCTTTCGTAGTCAGGAAGCAGAGAGATGAACGCCAATGCCATCAGTTTGCTTCCTCCCTTGGATTCAGTCTGGCACCTCCACCCCTGGGTGGGTGCTGCCTGTCGCTAGGATGAGTCGTCCCACTTATTAACCCAATCCAGACACTCCATCATAGGCGAGCCTAGAGGTGGGTCTCCTAAGTCCTGTCAAGTTGACAGTCAAAATTAACGATCATTGGATGAGTGTGGTGGTGTACAACTTTAACCCCAGCACTTGGGAGGTCGAGACAGGTGGATCGATGAGAGTCTGAGGCCAGCCTGATCTACATAGTGAGTTCTGGGCCAGCCAGGGCTACATAGCAAGCCCTTGTGTCAATAGACACACACACACACACACACACACACACACACACACACACACACACACACACAGAGAGAGAGAGACAGACAGACAGACAGAGACAGAGACAGAGAGAGAGAGAGACAGAGAGAGAGAGAGAGAGAGAGAGAGAGAGAGAGAGAGAGAGAGATTAACCATCAGTGTTCTTTTGCCATAAAAGACTTGCAAATGCGAGAGTTGTAGGAGATAGGATGGAAAAAGGGAGGCTAGAGATGTAGCTTGATGCTTGAGTTCATGTGCAGTATGTGCAAGGCTCTGCATCCAACCTCAGTACCACACAAACAAACAAACAAACTAGAATGAAAGTGAGGCACAGGGACCAGCCAAGCTCAGTTCAGAAGGCAGCATTCCCCATTTGCCAGACCTCATTGTTTGAGCAAGACTACACTCAGGATGATAGGTCTTACAGACGTGCATGGGAACTTTCCCAAGACTGAGCAACCACTTTTGAGGAGTCCCTCCCTGGTGATGTTCGTTTGGACAGTTGATGATAAAGAAGGACCCCTGCAAAGGTAAGAGAGAGACCAGCCTGAGGCTTCCATCTCCAGCAGTTAGAAGCAGTCAACTTCAAAGTACTCGGATTCTCTCAGTGCCGAGAGAGAATGAGACATGGCTGAGAGGCTTTGGAGTCACAACAAAGCCAGAGGCGTGTGGGAGGATCAGTTCTTGGTAAATACGGTCACGTGTTCCTTAACAGAGTGGACCCTTTCTGAGAAACTCAGAGTCAGGCAACTGGTGTCACAGACGGTACTTACACAAACTAAGGCGGTCCTGTGTCACCGGTGACGTAGTCTACGAGCCCCCCATCACGTGTGGTCAAATGTTACACTGGGCATGGCTGTGAATGATCGAACAGGACAAGAATTCTGGGATGTTCTCCCATCTGGGTGAGTCACCCGTCCCCACAAGCCTCCTTACACTCAGGCCACAGGGACGGAGAAGCCGCAGTCTGAGCCAGGGCCACACTGAGGACCCGTGAGTGGCTCAGCCACAAGGGTGCAAGGTGAATGTTCCAAAGGTCTTTCCCTCCTGCATTATCTGTTCCTCCCTGGCAACTGTCCAGACGTCTTTGTTATCTGTGACTGCATTATTGTCTAACAACATGTATAAAAAACATATTTAAGATCTCCCTGGCCTGGGGTATGGCTCAGAGGCGTAGCATGTGTGAAACTTTATGAAGCTGTGGGCTTGATTCCCTCGGAGTTGAAATGTGAGTCTTTTTTTTTTTTTTTTTTTTTTTTGGTTTTTCGAGACCGGGTTTCTCTGTGTAGTTTTGTGCCTTTCCTGGAACTCACTTGGTAGTCCAGGCTGGCCTCGAACTCACAGAGATCCGCCTGGCTCTGCCTCCCGAGTGCTGGGATTAAAGGCATGCGCCACCACCGCCCGGCCGGAAATGTGAGTCTTATTAATAATTTCTTCATGTGTGCATGTGGATACAAAGGCTGAGGATCAACCTTGGATGTTGTCCTCAAACCATTCACCTTGGGGATTTTTTTTGGTTTTTCTTTTTTCTTTTTTTTTTTTAAGACAGGGCCTCTCACTGAACCTGCAGCTCACCAAATAAGCGAGATTGACCGGCCAGTGAGCCAAGATCTGCCTGTCTCTACTTCCCCAGCACCAGGATTAAAAGTTCACACCACCATCCTGGTGTGATGGTTGGTTTTGTCAACTTGACACAACATAGAATTGCCTGGGGAGAGAGTCTCTCTGAAGGACTATTTAGATCAGGTTGGCCTGTGGTCATGTCTGTGGGTGGGGGGGGGTTGTCTTGATTATGTTAATTAATATGAGATGACCCAAAGCATTGTGTGTGGGCTGTACAATGATGGACTGTAACCTGGAACTGTGAGCCAAGTAAACCCATTCTCTTTAGGAACATAAATGAAGCAAAGACACCTGGGATCAATCCCACCCCCCTCCCCCATGTAGCATGCACCACTTACTGAGTTATCTCTGCAGACCCCATTGATTCCTGTCTGGGAGGCATGTTGGACAGATAATATTTTGTACGTAAAAAACTAAATAAGCCTAACCTTAAAATTATTTTTCTGTGTTAATGCTGTTACCACACAATTTAAAGCTGCCTGCATAGCCATCTTGCCCTTCACCAATTTCTTCTTTGACATTTACACATGGAGTCTGAGTGGGATACCCTCATTCTCTTTATACTACTGGTTTCTGTTTTAATTGTATTGGAGTCAAAGAATATATTCAATATAATATCACATTTAATAGAGCTTTGTTTTAGAAATAAATGAGAAACCCATTGAGACTCATTTTGTGGACCAGTATATTGTCTACTTAAAAAAAAATCCTCCTATACTTGCTTTTTTTAAGGAATTGTTTTATTTTATGAGTGCCTGTATGTATGTCTGTGCACCCTGTGCATGCAGTACCTGTGGAGGCCAGGTGAGGGCGACAGTCCCTCTGGAACTGTAGTTACAGATGGTTGTGAACCACTATGTGGGTGCTGAGAATTGAACCTGGGCTTTCTAGAAGAATAGTCTGCGCTCTTAATCACTGAGCCACCATCTCTCCAGCCCCCTGTATTTTCTTTCTTTAGTTGTTGTTTGCTTGCTACACAGGGTTTCTCTGTACAGCCCTGACTGTCCTGGAACTCGATGTGTAGACCAGGGTGGCTTTGAACTCAAAGATCTGCTTGCCTCTGCCTCCTGAGTGCTGGGATTAAAGGCATGTGGGAAAAAGGCTACTGTAGAGAAATCTTCCAGGGCTCTGAATGTCATAAGAGCTTCCTGGGACTGAGGGTTCTGGGTTGCACGTGTGTGTGCAATACACATGCATCTGCATATGTGCATTTAGATGCCAGAGGACAACGTCAGATGTCCATTCCTCATGATGGCATTCACCTTGGCCTTTGAAACTAGGCTGCTCCCTAGCCTGGAGCTCATTGATGTAGCTAGACTCCCTGACCAGCAAGCCCCAAGACTCCTCCTGTCTCTGCCTCCTCGGTGCTGAGCCACCGCACCTGACTTTTCCACATGGGTTGTGAAGACTGAACTCAACCCCTCATGCCCGTAAGCCAAGCCCTTTACCAATTGGACTCTCTTCCCAGCCCTCCCTGGGTCCTTTCTAATGAGTACACCAGCCGTAACGAATAGGACCTGACGTGGCCTCCTGAGAGCTCCCATCTCTAGATACAGTCACACTGGAGGTCAGAGCTTCAATGTGCGTTTTTAAAAAGGTTTATTATTGTATGTGTCTGTACATACATCTTTGTGTGTACACGCATGTGGATGCAGGTACCCAAGATGGTCAGAAAAGGGCATCCAATTCAGATCCCCTGGAGGTGGAGTTTCAGGAGTTGGTGAGTCATTTGGTGTGGGTGCTGGGAACTGACCTTGGTTCCATCCTCTGCAAGAGCAGCCAGTGCTCTTAACTGCTGAGCCATCTCTCTAGCCCCTTCAACATGCATTTTGGAGGGACACAATTCCATCAAAAACATGTAAAAAAAAGGTAATATTTTGTGTAATATATATGTTGCTATAACTTTTTAAAAAAATGAAAGAAAGCAGCTGGACTTGCTGGCTCATACCTAGAATCCCTTCACTTGGGAGACTGGGGCAGGAAGATTGCCTTGAGTTCAAGGCCTATTTGAGTTATATATTGAGTTCCAGCCCAGCCAGGACTATGGAGCAAAATTCTGTCTCAGACACAGACAGTGGGGCTAGAGTGACCGCTTGGTGGCTAAGAGTGCTTGCTGCTCTCCCAATGGACCAAGGTTTGAGTCCCAGAACTTACACTGGCTCACAACCATCTCTAGCTTCGGTTCCAGGGGATCAGACACCTTCTTCTTGTCTCCACAGGCACCAGGCAGACATGCGGTGTATACATATTAGGCAGGCAAAACACCCAGGCACATAAAATAAAAATAAACACAAACAAAGCCCACAGAAAGCACATTGTCTGCTTTCTTAAGTCCTCATCTAAGAAGTTTCCTTGAAAAATGGGCTTGCCTGGGAAGGCGCGATCAACCCACCGTGGTGAACGCAGCGTGTTTGCCCGCTGCTGGACGACAGCCAACGTTATCTCCTCCCCCCGTAACTGGATTAGCTCCATTAAAAGTGTTTTGAAAAATTAATCATAGAAATCTATTTGTACCCAGGGCACTGCAGTCTCATGGGTACGGAATTCTCATATGTTAATATAATCAGTGCCTATTAGATTCTATGACACTAAGAGGAACAAATAGCCTTAGATTTTCCCCTTAGATCTTCACAGACTTTCTTCCAAGTACTTTACCGTCCTGCGAGGCCTACCTGCATGCCCCCGTGGAAAGACAGACTTCTAATTTTTCTATTTGTCGTCTAGAGTGGTGGGCATGCTTCTCCCAGACATTCGGCTAAGGCAGCCCCACTGTGCCAGGTAAAGACTCAGCTTCCAGCTGAGGAAACTCATGCAGAGCTAAAACAACTCCCTCCACTGGGCTCTCACCGGGCCGTGCTGGGTGGACACAGAGAGAATGAGAACCTGTCCCTGCCTCTCAGAAACCCCAAGTCTGGTGATGGAGAGAGCTCAGGGGTAAACACTGCAACTTGGAAGGACGCCTTGTTTGCCCATCATGGAGACAGTAAGAAGGGAGATGCACCCAGCTATAAGGAAGGCAGGTGTCCACAAGAGAACATAAAACACACACACATACTTACACATGAACACACACACTCACATGCACACTCATGTGTACACACACACGCGCGCACACACACGCACGCGCGCACACACGCACACACACGCACACACGAACACACACATGCACTCACATGCACACTCATGTGTATACACACACACAAATAAATGTTTTTCTAAAAAATGTAAAGTATAAGAAAAAATGTAAAAGTTAATTCCACAACTATTGAAGGTAAGGCCAGGTGGATGACTCGCAGTCACTGGTGACAGGATTCTCTACTTTAAACACTGCCCCTGTGATGGTTAATCTTGATTCTCAACTTGACTGGATTGAAAGACATCTAGATTAGTAAAGCGGAGCTCTGGCTGTGTCGGGGGGCAGGAGGCGCATTTCTGATGACTAGTCCCTGGTTTCATCCATCAATGGGTTCAAAATCTGAATGAATGGTGGGGAGGTGACGGAACTGTGGAAAGTGGAGGAAGTGGGTCTCTGGAGAGTGTGAGGGGTGCCTGTGAAGGGTATACCTCAACTCTAGCCTCGTCCTGCTGCTCCTCCACACATTCCCACCTTCACAGATTCTGCCTTACCTCACAGACAGAGTAACAGGGCTAAGGGACCAGTCACTGAAAGCTTAGAAGCAGGGGCCACAATAAACCCTTTCTCCCTTTTTGTTTTTGTTTTTGTTTTGTTTGTTTGTTTGTTTGTTTTTCGAGACAGGGTTTCTCTGTGTAGCTTTGTGCCGTTCCTAGATCTCGCTCTGTAGACCAGGCTGGCCTCGAACTCACAAAGATCCGCCTGCCTCTGCCTCCCGAGTGCTGGGATTAAAGGCGTGTGCCACCGCCGCCCGGCCCCTTTCTCCCTTTAAATTGCTGTTCTCAGGCATTTGTCACAACAACAAGAAGTCTGACTGACAGTTATATGTACCACTATCCCTAACACAGGGGATTGGTTCACATCTAGACACCTGTGTGTGAGTGAGGAAAGGATGCCCCGCCCCCTGCAAATACTGGAACACACGTTACTACAGTGTTATTCCTACCAGCCCCAGACTGAAAATAACTCAAGAATCCATCAACAGGCAAGTAAGTAAGGAAAGGATGGTGTCTGTCCACTGGACTAAGAGATGAATGGATGGAATGATTGACACACGAGGTCACCATGCTGAGGGAAATAAGCCACACTTAGAGGCCAGCTAGTGTGAGTTAGTTCACCTGCAGCTCTAGAAAACACCAGCACGTGGGGGCTGGCAGAAAGCAGGCAGAAGACGAGGGGCTGAGAGGAGGGGAAAGGAGGGGCTTCAGAAGCCCGGAAGTTGAGGTGTTCTGTTGCAGTATGGCGTAGGTTCTCAAGCTGAGGCACCTGTCAAACCTCACCAGGTCGGATAACGTGAGTGGGTGCCACATGCTATACATGTCACCCATCAGTAAAGGAATCCTAAAACCACGTGAGCCAGAGGCAGCGGCACACACTTCTAATTCCAGCACGGAGTTAAGGCAGAGAGGCCTGGAGCTTGAGGAGAGCCTCTGCGAGATGCTGTCTCAGGCAAACAGATAGAAATGTAAAATGGAAGGGGAAAAGGAAGGAAAAGAATAGGATTTTTTTCAGGTGGTGTGTGTGTGAGCGTGTGTGTGTGTGTGTGTGTGTGTGTGTGTGTGTGTGTGTGCTCAAATGTGTACGTGTGCACATGTTCCTGTACATAGAGGCCGGAGTTACATGCTGGGTGTCTTGCCGGATCGCTCTCCATCCTGTGTACTGAGTTAGGGCCTCTCGTGTGGAGCAAGGGCTTGCTGGTACGGCTAGTCTACCCAGGCATCCTGTCTCCACCTCCCGAGTGCTGGGATTCCAGGTGGCCCGGCCCACCCCACCTGCCCAGCATTTGTGTGAGTTCTGGGAACCTGAACTCTCGTTTCCTTGCTTGCCTGGCAGGGACTCTACCCACCCAGCCATCTGCTCAGTCCAAAGCAATGGTTTTAAAACAACAACAACAACAGCAACAACTTAATTGAGGTGCAAATAATATATTTTAAAACTGCATATTTAGTATCTCTAATTGGATGTTTTTACGAAGAAAGAATTCCCTGAGGATGGGCCTGACAGATGGCAGGCGAAGGGTCTTTTCCAAAGTGGGGGATAGGAGAGTCTGTAGGAGACTCAGTGTTCTATATGAGGGGGGCTTGCTCTGTTAGAAAGGGGGGCTGCCCCTGGGAAGATCTGTATCTTGCACCCCTGTAGTATGATCAGTTAGGGACTGAATGTGTCACCCCTAAAATTTTTGTTGAGACTATAATCCCCAGTGTAACCACACTTGGAGGTAGGGTCCTTCCAGGGACATTTGCGATTAAATGAGATCGTAAGGATAGAACACTTGCAAAATAGGATTAGTGTCCTCAAAAGAAATCTGGAGTACTTGTGAGGACAGAAGGTTGCAGTCTCCTCCCAG
This sequence comes from Peromyscus californicus insignis, assembly GCF_007827085.1. NCBI lineage: Eukaryota > Metazoa > Chordata > Mammalia > Rodentia > Cricetidae > Peromyscus > Peromyscus californicus. The sequence goes on from NW_026294503.1 coordinate 49,597,265, forward strand.
GAGCCGACCCTGTGACCCTGTGACCTTTGATTTTTACAAGGAGGGAAATGGAGGTGGAGAGGACCCAAATGGCTTGTTGACGGACCTGGGATTTAAACGCGGGGTTTTGTGGCAACCTCCCCAACGTTGACACACCCAGAACCATTTCTGTTCTTACCCAGACTGCAGAGGTTTGCCTAATAAAGGCATTTGAAATCCAAAACCATTGCCAAGTTGGAAGGTCACATGACCCAAGACAGGGACACTGAAAAGGCACCCCACCCCAACTGGCCTGAGCATCCTTCCCTAGCCCAGAAGAGAAGAGAGCTTCCTTTAGGAGGCCAAATCCAAACTGCTCTCCAGCGCCATCTAGTGACCTGGAGGCATGCAGTTCAGTGCTTTGGGCTTGGCAATGGTCTGGAGGTGGCAGGGAGAAAGTCCTCCAGTAAGAGTCTCCACAGACAGAGACAGGCTGTAGGACTGTCCCCATGGAGATGGGGCTTGGGGACAGTAGGAATTTACATGAATATTGAGTGTCTCACTGAGAAAGGAAAAAGTAAGCCTGTGTGCATCGCAGCAGTAGTCCAACAGCCAAAAGGTAGAATCTAGCTTAGACAAACCCCGGCTAGATAATGGTTGAACATCTGTGGCGGTCCATACAAGGGGATTCTGACACATCCTGTATGGACCTTGAGTTCAGTCACACTGTTATTTATTAAGCGGCGCAATGTTTACCATGTGAGAGAATCCATGAGGCACAACAAAACCCACTATAAAAGTTTATTAAGGGGAGGGAATAGAAGAGGTGTGCATAGGCCTATGGAATGACCTGCAAGAAGAGCGAGAAGGAATAGGAGGAACCTGCTTTTATAGGACCCACCCCCCACCCCCCACCCCCCACCCCCCACCCCCACCCCCACACATGCGCATATGGGCTTATGTGGCCACAGCACTCAATGAGCATAGGTTGCATGATCACACTGCGTGCAGATTACGTAGGATGTAAGGCCCTGGGTTGACTAAGCATCTTGCCTAGCTACTGGACAGCGCACACGCAGTCATGTAGCCGAGAGAGTGGCTAGGAATTCTAACACACACAAGGACAAACATCGTGTAATTTCACTTGTATAAAATACGCAGATCTGGGGATATGGCTTGGTTGTAGAACATTTGCCTAGTATGGTGAGGCCCCAGATTCCATCCCTAGCACTGAAAAAAAAAAAGTTTTTTGTTGTTGTTATTGTTGTTTAAACTGATAATCACATAAAGTAGCACTGAAGTTCGCCAGGGGGAAAGAAACAGGAAGTGATGATTCCAGCAAGAGGGAGAAGAGGTGGGGCCAGGGGCAAGGGCTATTATTTAAATAAGGAGAGGGACTTTCTGGAAGAGTGACATCTGACATGGGACCCTGGGCATCAGGTACCCTAGTGAGCTCCCACAGAGGCTGCTGAGAACCCCCAAGCTGAGCCCGCATCTAGAACACAGCCTTCCCACTGCACTCCACCCAGAGACAATGTAGCCTGAGGGCAGCCCTCACCAGAGCCCACACCACACATTTTCCACTCGCTGTCTTGGTAACCATAGGATAAACAAAGCCCTCTTCGTTGTAAGTGAGCCTGCCTCCCAGAGGCCAAGAACAGTCACAAAGCCCTGAGTCTCCTCTGGATGGAAACACAGAGCCCAGCCCGCCTACTCAGAAGGTTATATATAAACCCCGACAAACTGACCCAGACAGCACTAAACAGAGTGTCTGAACTGCGGTCTTGAAGTTCATTTTCCACTTTAAAAAAAAAAAAAAAAAGGATTCTCGGGGAAATAGCTGATGAAGAAAAAAAAAAAATCCTGTGCAAGAGAAGTGTGAAATGTTTTGTCATTGGAGACAGCCAGAATCTGCTGAATGGCTGCTAAGATCATACCAAAAGGACTCGGGAGATAACACAATTTCCTCCCTGACTAGGAGTGTCTGATTTGAACTTTAACAAAAGGGAATTGTAGCAGTGGATTGAGACTACGGAATATGCTTAAGCCCATGAGCTCACAGTGATAATTAAAGTGTGTGAGCACCTCTGGGACACGTGAACGGGGACTCATTTGTTACCTTGAGAAAACGCAACTGAGGGAAAGAATGGAGCATTTCCTACACAGACTCTCCTGCCAGGGACCTAAACAGGATGAAGGGAGGAATCTCTGTTAAATATTTTAATTTTTATGTTTAATTATGTTATGGGCACACTCGAGTGAAGGTGCTAGAAGAGGGTACTGGATCCCCTGGAGCCGGAGTTACAGGTGGTTGTAAACTATGCAGTGTGTACGCTGGGAACTGAATTCTGTCCCTCTGCAAGAGTGGTACGTGCTCTTAGCCGCTGAGCCATGTCCCCAGTTCCAAGGGCTCCATCTCTTGATAGAAGGAGGGTACTCACCAAAAGAATGACCAAATATGGCCATATTGTAACACCCAATGGCTCACAGATCTTGGCCAGTACCCGCCACTATCACGAAAAGAGACTTAGACATTATGACCCCTCCAGTGGAAACATAGCATGACCCCTCCAACAATAGTAAGCGTGGTGGCTAACTCTTGTAACCCCAGCACTGGAGCAACTGAGGCAAGGAAATCCTGTGTCCCAGGAACACCTGGGCTACACAGAAAGATTTTATCTCATAAGCCAGTGAGACGGCTCAGCTGGTTAAGGCACTTGCTACCAACCCTGGTGACCTGAGTTCAAACCCCAGGACCCACCGGGTGGAAGGAGAGAACCAACTTCCACAAGTTGTCCTCTGCCCTCCACACATGTCCTGTGTGACACACCTTCCCTGACATACACACAGATTAATAAAATAAAATGTAATACATTTTTAAAGGATTCCATCTTTCAACAAAAATGCAAACTGGTTTCGTGCCAAGAGTCCTCTCTGAGGTGCCGGAGGGAACTTGGAGCCTTGGTGAGGACTCCCAGGGAATAGGATATACAAAAGAGCTCTTGAGAGATATATCTACAAGTCCCAGATAGGCTAGCGGCCCCAGCCCCCCTGAAAAAGAGAAAAAAACAAAACAAAACAAAAAGGAAGCTTGTAGATTAAAATGTCATTTCTTTTTTTTTTTTTTGTTTTTTTTTTTGTTTTTAGAGACAGGGTTTCTCTGTGTAGCTTTGCGCCTTTCCTGGAACTCGCTTGGGAGACCAGGCTGGCCTTGAACTCACAGCGATCCGCCTGGCTCTGCCTCCCGAGTGCTGGGATTAAAGGCGTGCGCCACCACCGCCCGGCTTAAAATGTCATTTCTATCTAGGCAAGCGTTAACTGTATGTCCATGCTTGTCCTGGTGATAAGATGATTAAAAAGTTCAATTCTACTTTCCACTCTTTTTCTGAAATAAATGGGCCTCACTGGTTACTTCAATGCAACTGTGACCCCAACACCTGAGAGAACACGGGAAGGAAGAGAAGACCTCTCTTGTCGCACATATTCAAAGGGTTTGGTCCCTGGTCCCTTGGTCCCATGCACTTGGGCAGAGCATGCTGGTGGGAGGAACATGTGGAGAAGGCTGTTTACCTCATGGCAGACAGGAAGTAGAACAGAGAAGCAACAGGAAGGGGCCAGAGCCAGATACAGTACCCACACACATAGCCCCATGATCCACCTTCTCTAACCAGTCCCACTACCTTCCAATAGTCTATTCAAAAATGTTTAGAATTTCTATTTCTTTTTTTTTTTTTTTTTTTTTTTTTTTTTTGGTTTTTCGAGACAGGGTTTCTCTGTGTAGCTTTGCGCCTTTCCTGGAACTCACTTGGTAGTCCAGGCTGGCCTTGAACTCACAGAGATCCGCCTGGCTCTGCCTCCCGAGTGCTGGGATTAAAGGCGTGCGCCACCACCGCCCGGCTATTTCTTTTTTTATTGAGGTAGAATCTGAGTCTCAGTGACCACACTCAAGCAGGGTAACCTGACACCCTAAGAGGTTGGCCTCGAACTCACATGCAACAATCCTGCCCCCAGCCTCTTGAGTCATTAGGATTACAGGAATGCATCACCCCACCTAGCCTTATTTTTATTTTTCATTGTGTGTCTATGTGGATGCCTGTGTGTGAGTATGTGCATGTGAGTGTGGATGCACGCTTATAGAGGCCAGAAGATGGCATTGGAGTCCCCTGGAGCTGGAGTTCCAAGCAGCTATAAGCCACCTGCCATGGGAACTGAACTCGGGTCCTCTGCAAGATCAGTATGCACTATTAACTGCTGAGCAATAGCTCCAGTCTATTCAACATTTGATTCTATCAGTACGTTAAGCCATGCAGTAGGCCAGAGCCCCCGTGATCCAACTGTCTCTTGAACCCCCACCCCAACACACCAGGGTGTGTCTAATGTCCCAGACATCTCTCAAGCCAATCAAGTTGACAATCAAGATTAGCCAAGAAGTATGTTCAGGGTTCATACTGGCCTTGGAGAGTTCAGACACAGGTGGTTCATGGGCTCATCTAGACTCCCTAGTCTGTGGTAGGCAATTGCCCTGTGTGCTGAGGTCAAGAGATCTGTTACTCGCTTAGGAATCTCCTGCCTGTCCCTGTACTAGGAGGGATGTCAGAGCAGTGCGAGCCTCTCACCAAGGTTCAAGAACCCACTGTGTGCCAGGCTCTGTGTGTACATGAACTGTCTCCTGTGGCCCAACTAAAGGCGGAGGTCAAGGCCTCACCTCTCCCTCCCTAAGGCCTGTGGCATGCGGAATTAGTGACCTGGGTCCTGCCCCCGGTCAGACACTTCAGAGCACTCTGAATCCTGTTGGATGTCCTATGTTCTGTATCAGTGAATGTTCCATCACTGTGATCCAACACCATGACCAAGGCCACTTACGGAAGGGTTCCTTTGGCTTCCGAGTCCAGAGGGGGGTTCCAGTCCATCATGGCGGCAAAACATGGCGGCAACAGCAAACATGGCAGCTGGAGCAGAAGCCGAGGGCTCGCGTGGTCAACTGCAAGCAGGAAGCAGAGAGAGAGACAGAGACAGAGACACAGAGAGACAGAGAATTGTAAAGCATGTAGCTTTTGAAACCGCAAAGCCCACCCTCAGTGACAACCTTCCTCCAACTAGACCACACCTATTAAACTTAGCCAAACAGCACCACCAACTGGGCTAGCCTGGACCCTGGTCCAAGCCAGTCTACCTGAACCAAGTTTCTGATGTCCTTCAAGAAATCTGGCAAATAGCCCCAGCCAGGTGACCCAAGACCAGGCTCTGCCTTAGTCCTGCTGGCCCCTCAGCTCCCACTCTAGGCTGGGGAGGGGGTGGCAGCGGGGGGTGGGGGTGGGGGTGGGGAGACCAGCCCTTGCATTTCCCAGTCCAAAGCTCCCAGTCTGACCTTCAACACATCCATCTAGACATCCTCCTGCCTTGGAAACATTCCTCCTGACCAGGCAGCTCTATATTTCTGGCATATATTTCCATCAGAGTCTTGGATGGGGCCGAAATGTTCCCATAAAGCAGATGAGAACCAAGGAAGCAACTGTTACTGAAATAAAACCATTTTGCAACCTGCTTGGTGGGGTCAGTGCCAGGTGTCCAGTGTGAATCGAGTACTTACTCTAAATGTGCGGGGCATAAGGGATGACTCTTAGCTTCGAGACATGGGAAAGTTACCAGTAGAACTGGGAGCTGAGATTCCCAGTGGGGATACAAGTTCAAAGGCAGTTGCTATGATCCCTGAAGAGTCAGTCCCCTGGTCTGCTGGGTAAGTGACTGGACTCCCAAGGCCTGTGATCTGGGCCTACACCTTTGTTCTGCTTCTGACTAGGCTCATGGACAGGGTGGATCATTAAACATCTCCTGCCTCTGTTTGCTCATTTGCAGAATGGAGCTGACATTAGCTGGCTTCCCTTGGCACGCTGTTGAACTACACTGGTCGACATGAAGGATTTAGAAGGGGTTTCGTGGCAGGTGGTTCAAGACCCACAGCCTGTGCCCAGCACACATTGGCTGTCATCACTATCAACAACAAAGTTGTCACTGACAACAGTTGCAGCTGTCACCGGTAAGGAAGGACAGAGAGAAGTATCGTTCACCAAGCAGCACTGTCGAGGTAACCTCTGGCTGTGTGCTGGATGGCATTCACAGTGCAGTGCACACTGACCTGGCCTGCTGTTCCTCAGGGCATTACAAAGAATTTGCTGAGAGTGGGGTCTGGACGCCAGCCACACAGAAAGCTGTCGGCGGAGATGTGGAAGAGGACTCGGTGATATTTACAAGCCCATTAAGTGCAGAAGTGGTTAAGGGCTGGAGTTCCAGTAAACTGCCTGCCAATTTTCATCCTGCTGGGTTTTGTGCAAGGCTGAGCCCTCTCCTTCTCACTTCCACTCCCTCCCTTCCCAAGCCCTGAACAGACTGTTGAGGTCTTAATGATTCTGAAGAGCTATTATGAGCTACTGGGTGAAGATGATGATTTTCTTTACAAAGTGGTGTGTGTGATTTTCACTACCAATGGTGATATCGGCAAGAATCATTTCAGTCACCGTGTGTGTTAAGCCATGTTCTCTAAGCATGGATTTACATGATTGTAGATGGACCACTCTGCTCCGTGAATTAAATCCTGAGTGCTTTTCAAACTAGGCTGAATACATAGCAGAGCCATCAATTTCTGTCTGGGAGATGTGGGATTTAGACACCATCTTCCCTCATTCTGTGACAACTCAGAAAAAGAGACACAAAAGGGTGGCCAGACCAGGAGGCGTGCACTCTGCCTTTCCTACTGGATCATACGCACAGATACGGCCAATAAAGCCGGGCATTAGCGGAGCCAGTCTTGGCCCTCAGTGTTATTCGTGCAGCCAAAGGGTTATGGTCTTCTAGAACAGTGGTTGGGGTTACAGTGGGCAGACTGTTTGACAGTATTTTAGGGTCCACCTGGCTCCTTGCCCTGTCATCTCCCTATGCCCTGTGTGGGAGTCCCCAGGGCCATTAGCACAGAGCTGCCTCCAGCTCCAGAGGCTTGCTTGGTCTGTCTTGATTCAGGCACTTTAGTGGGGCCCCTCACCAGTTTCCCAATCATGATCACTGGGACATTGGCCCAGGCAGTTATAAAGCTATGTAGACGGTGTGAGCCAAGCCAGGTATGAAGGATGAAAGACGCCATCGGCTGATGTGGCTGGTGAGAGGTAGGGTGCACCTTGATAAAGACCATCAGCAGAGACTCTCCTAATTTTTTTTTTCATTTCTCGGGTTTTCTGCAATGAGCATGCAAAGACAAAAAACAAACAAAACATGAAACAAAACACACACGTACATGAATAAACAAACAAACAAAAAACCCACCAGATCTTAAGGAGCAAATTCTGAGGCTGCACCAACCTCCTTTTCCAGTAAGAAGACTCAGGTCCGGGCACGTTGTAAGCTACTCATATCGAGATGAAGACATATGATGAGCATGGTGATGCACACCTTTAATCCCAGCACTCGGGAGGCAGAGGCAGACAGATCTCTGAGTTGAGGCCAGCCTGTTCTGCAGAGCAAGTTCCAGGACAGCTGGGGCTACACAGGGACATAACAGAGTCCAGGGTTTTTATCTTTTCTAAAAAAAATATTTATTTAGTGATAATTTCTAGTAGTTGGTTCTCTCCTTCCACCATGTGGGTCCCAAGAATCAAACTCAGGTCATTGGTCTTGGCTGCAAGCACCAAACCCCAGGCATTTTATTAAAAAGTGCAGGGGTGGGAGTATCAGGGGGAGGGAAAGAGTCCAGTCAGTACAATGCTTGCCTTACAAATGTGAGCTTTATCCTAGGAATTTGTTGAAGGAAGAGGAGGAGGAGGAGGAGGAGGAGGAGGAGGAAGAGGAGGAGGAGGAGGAAGAGGAGGAGGAGGAGGAGGAGGAGGAGGAAGAGGAGGAGGAGAAGGAGAAGAAGAGGAGGAAGAGGAGGAGGAGGAGAAGGAGAAGAAGAGGAGGAAGAGGAGGAGGAGGAGGAGGAGGAGGAGGAGGAGGAGGAGGAGGAGGAGCAGCAGCCAGGCTGAACAGCCCTGCTCTCTAGGTCCTAGCCTCCAGGGGCACATCTCATGCAGCAGCCTCTCCCCACCCCCCAAACCATCCCCTGCCATGTGAGCTACCACAGGAACTGCCCATACCTGCAGGAGGAGGTGAGTGTCTGGGCTCCCGATTGGAGAGCCCTGTTCACTAGGCCCTAACCCCCAGGGACACATCTTGCACCTCTCCTTCTCCCACCAAAGCCCCAGAGACCCGGCAGCACCCTTCCCACACCCCCAAACATTCCCTGACACATCAGCGATCACCTAAGGCACGGACCCCACCTGCACTGATTGGAGGAAGAGATGGGTAGGACCACAGTGTTAGAATACATTCAACAACATAAAGAGCAATATGACACCACCAGAACCTAGTGGTTCTACAACAGCAAGATCTGAACACCTCAATGTGGAAGAAGCAGAAGAAAACAACCTTTAAAAAAGAAAAGAGTCAGGTGTAGTGGTTTTTTTATCCCGGTGTTGGGAGGTGGAGTCAGGCACATCCCTGGGACTCTGTGGCCAGCCAACCTCACCTACTTGGTGAATTCCATGTCAGCAAGACACTGTCCACTGTCAGCAAAAGACCACATGAGGATGTTCTCTGACCTCCACATGGACTCGCACACACGCATGTGAACCCTCACACATACTTGCACCCCATGCACAAACATGCACACACAAAAATATATGGGAGAAAGGGCACAGTTGAGGATCAGAGAGTCCTTGGGTTCCTGTCCCATGAGTGGGGGCTAAAGCCACTTGCTGACCCTGAATCTCATAAATCCTTGCCTGCAAGCAACGGCTGGCCCAGCCTCCGAAATCCACACCTTCCGTTTCCTCCCTGCCCAGGCCTCTTCTCTTTCCATTGGTCACTGCCACTTGTCCCGTCTCCCACTCTGTGCGATTCTGTTTGGATGTCCCTATGTCTCCCAGGTCTAGGTGGGTTCAGGGACAGCTAAGCTAAAGCAGGCGCAAAAGGCCTGAAAGGGGTGGCGCTAAGGATTATGGGATACGGGGGCTGCTATTTTTGTGGCTACCTAGGGAGAGCTTGTCAGAGGATGAAGCCAGCAGGTGAGAACTGAGCAGAGAGCTGGAGAGGAGGCCATCCTGGGGCTGGCACCAGAGCCTGAGCCCTGAGCTCATCCTGGCTGACCCTTGGCAAGCCTTTCAGACCTCCCTTTCCGCCTGAAACATGGGGAGCCATAAGCAGAGGCTTTTGGCTTGCAATCCCAGGCTCCACATGGAACTGAATGTTTGAGTCAATACTTTAAAATCTGGATTTCATCTAAAACAGTTCCCGTGGGAACAATACAGACACTCTGGTTATAGGCAGCCTGTGCCCTTCACAGTTGAGTCAGGGACTGTAAGGAAACAGTCCGCCTTACTTCCCATTTCTCTCCCCACTGAGGCTAGATGGGTTAACACCTGTGACTGTCGGCTGGCATTCAGCTTGACGTCTCAGGCCATCTTCTGTAACACTGCGTAGTTTATGGAGAAGAGGTGTGCAGCCCTGGGCTAAAATGAAGACGTGGGAGCAGCTTCTGCTTTAGAGGCCATGCTCTGCATACAAGAATTACATCCTTGCCTTCATAGGGGATATGCTCTCCTTACCAACCTCCTCTTCACTGAGTTATACCTCCCAACACCATTGCATTGGGGCTCGAGCTGCCAGTACACGAATTTGGGGGCACATCCATACCATTACAACACACACACACACACACACACACACCCCATAGGAACACACACCATAACACTCCCCCATTCATATGCACACACACACATTCACATTCAGACACATATATGTGCCTACACAATACACACACAAACATATACACATGTACATGCATATATATACACACAAGACACATTTACACATACAAATATACACACACATACACCCACCCTTCTGGTTTTATCTGAAGGCCTCTTATGAATCTGAGCTATGGGTTTTAACAACAACCAAAAAAAACCCAAAGAGATAGGGTTTCTCTGCACAGCCCTGGCTGTGCTGGAACTCTCTCTGTAGACCAGGCTGGCCTCAAACTCAGAGATCCACCTGCCTCTGCCTCCCGAGTGCTAGGATTAAAGGTGTGCGCCGCCGCCGCCGCCGCCGCCGCCGCCGCCGCCGCCGCCGCCGCCACCACCTGGCATGGATTTTAATAAATTTTTAAATATTTTTCCCCCATAAAGATCTCTAAAATTCGATGACTGCATCATTCAACGGCTAAGTTTTCCCACCACCCTGATTTACAGTTCTTCATGTCCTACTATAGAGTTGGCTGCCCTGGGGAGGGCACCACCGTGCCGAGAATCTCTAAAGGTGCAAACCGAGGAGGCTGCTACCAGCCGGTCTCCCTGCAGCCCCTTTATCAGTCTCTCGTGGAGACTGTCACTTAGGATTCCTTCACTGTGAACGGTGTTAAAATGTACCCACCGGCAGTCCACAGATCCCAGAACAGTGGGGGCTGGCCAACCACGAACCCAAGATAGTGCGGCCAAGCTTTGAAGGCATGGTCTGCTTCCACCCCAGTACCCTCAGGCAGGTGCTGGGATGGTGTGTCATGGAAGGAAGAGAACAATGAAGCCTTGGCCCCCTCCCCTTCAAAGGCCATCAGGCACTCCCCTGACAAACCCCTTCCTCGAGGCTTTTACCCCCTACCAGCCCCAGGGAACTGAATTGGCAACACACCTTGCTTTCCTCAGAAGTGATTCGAGCGAACTTACTCTCTGGGGGAAGGTGATGAGGAGGGAAAAGACAGACTGAAGTATCCCAGGCTCGTCCCTGGAGATGTAATTAGTCTATCTTGGCAAGCGCTCATTTGTAACTCTGTCATAATTTTCCTCAGCAGGTTAAGCTGCCGAGAGAGAAGTAACAGCTATTAATTAGTATGCAGATTCATCAAGCGATAAGGAACAGGAAGAAATTGGTCTGGGAGTGAAAGATAGAGATTATTCCAAGTTGCCTCCCACCCCAGGGTGATGGGTCTGGTGACTGGACTTGAGGGGAAGTCAGTCTGCTGTCCTCTCAGGCCCGGTGACAGTAAGACACTCTGGTCACAGGATAGTGAAGGGTCAGCCTCCTGAGTTACAGAGTTGTCAGTTTGGCCACAAGATGTGAGAGCTGTTATTCAGGGGGACACCCTGTCCTGTCCAGGTCCAACCTCAGACTGCTTCCTTCTGTCATTGTTAAATGCATACAGATATTTAACTTGTCATTTAAACTTCTCTTTAAAAATTTATTATATTTGTTGAGAGAGGGAGACAGAGAGACAGAAAGAGAGAGAAGCACAGGCAGACAGAAACACAGAGAGAGAGATATCAGGCTTGGTTCAAGCACCTTTATCCACCAAGCCATTTCTCCAGACCTAAACAACATTCTTGGTCAGAATATAAACTTTAGGGTAAAAGCCACAGCCACCCCAACCAAGTCCAAAACTGATTTTTTTTTTTGAGATGGGGTTTCTCTGTGTAGCCCTGGCTGTCCTAGAACCCCCTCTGTAGACCAGGCTGGCTTCCAACTCAGAGATCCACCTGCCTCTGCCTCTCAGGTGCTGGGATTAAAGGCGTGCGCCACCACTGCCGGGCTCTGAACTCCTAGTTCAATACTTACTTAAGCATCTTTCGTGCTTTGAGAGATATACACTTCGTGTCCAGTGAGTGGGAAACTGTGTGTGGTGAGTTTGAGATCAGAAGGAGACGGTGGGATAAAGAGGAACCAGAGGATGGAGAGTCCCCCTTGGGACAACCTCAGGACACCGGGCTCTGGAACCCCTCAGTGCCTCTCCAAGTGTAATGAACCTGATGGAACTGTCTTGGATGTCTGGTTCTACACTGATCTACTTGGACTCTCCTGAAACTTACTGTTTTGCCTCCCGATGTCAGCAAGTCCTTCACGATCAGTTTGAGCCATGGGGTCACACGGGGTCAGCTTGAGGAGAGATGCCAGTCTTCTTCATCAGGGATTCAGTATGCACTGAGCCTCTACTGTGAACAAGATGTGGAGTCAGCGCCTGTGTGTGTGCAGGGGTGGGGTGGGGGTGGGGCTGAAGGGTGGAGAGTAGGCTAGACAGTCAGAAGGAGAGAGGCCAGACCTTGCTGACTGAAGCTTGGGATAGGATGGCAAGAGCTTTAGCTAACAAGTAATTACAGTACAATGAGGAGCTATGGGAGGGAGGACAGAGGCAGGGGGATTCCGGATGCTCGCCGGCTAGTCAGTCTAGCCAAAAAGGCAAGCTTCTGGTCACCGGGGGATGCTTTGTTTTAAAATAAGGTGAAGAGTGGCAGAATAAGACACTTAATGTTGACGTCTGACCACATGTGCACACATGTATATAACACGCATACAAACACATACATGCAAGCTTGCACACACATATGAGAGAAAAAACTGCGTGGCTGCACATAGAAAGGCAGTGCGAAAATTCATAAAAGTCAGAAACTAGAGGATTGGAGGGACGGCTCAGTGGTTAGGAGCACTGACTGCTCTTCCAGAGGACTCGGGTTCAATTCCCAGCACCCACATGGCAGCTCACAACTGTCTGTAACTCCAGTTCCAGGGGACCCGACACCCATGGCAAAACACCAATGCACATAAAATAAAAATAAATAATTTTTTAAAAAAGCCAGAAACTATACTGCAGGTTTCCAAGGCCCCAGGAAAAGAGGAACTGTGAGCTGTTGTCTAATGGGTAATGATTTCTGCTAGAAAGTTCTGGAAATGGATAGTGGTGCGGGGTAGCCTGACACCATGAATGTATTTAATGCCCCTGAGTTGTCACTTAGCCTCGAGCACTTAAACATGCGTCAGGACAGGGCTGCCAGCTCATTCCACAAGACCAGTGTCACTCTGAAACCAAAACCAGACAAAGGCAACGCAAGAAAACTACCACTCCACATCTCTTCTGAATGCCTCAGCAAAATGCTAGCAGACGGTCCAGAAGCCCATAGGGAGGCATTCACACCGTGACCAAGTGGATTTGTCCTGGAATCCACAAGGATTCTTATCCCGGGGACGGAGATTTGGCTTAGCATCCAAAAATCAATTATGATACACCACAGTAATAGGATAAAGGACAAACCCCACAAGATCGTCACAGCAAGAAAAGGCACTTGGCAACTCTAAAAGCCTTTCACAAAAACACTTCGCAAACCGGAAATGAAAGGGAATGTCCTCAACTGGAGAGAGGTGATCCGTGAAAAGCTGGTTACACCATACTTGAGAACAGGAGCTGAACCCCTCCCTCTCAGGTCAGGAACAAGACAAGAGTGTCTACCCATACCACTTACATGCAGCATGTCACTGGAGGATTCAGCCATGGTGATGAAACAGTGATAAGAGAGAGACACAGGGCACCTGGATGACACAGAGGACCCGAGACCGAGTACGGAAAATGGTAAGAGACTGGCAGCTACGGGAAGCAGTGAGCAGATTCAGGAGAGTTCTGGGCTTCGAGGTCAGGGTCAAGATCAATGGCATTTCTCCAGTGAAGCTGTGAGACTGGGATAAAGGGGAGGATTCTGGTGACGACAGCTTCAGTAAGGATGCGAGGTTTAGGATGGCAGTCCACAGAAGTAAGGAACTGTACACTGAAAACTACAAATGTTTTTCATAAAAATTAAAGACCAGAAGCCATGTTTGGTGATGGATTCCTTTATTCCTAGCATTTGGGAGACGGGTGGTGGTGGGGCGGAATCTCTGACTTCAAGGTCAACCTTATCTACACAGCAAATTCCAGACCAGCTAGAGCTACATAATAAGAAAGAAAGAGAGAAAGTAGAGGGGAGAGAGAGACAGAAAGAAAGAGGGGGGGGAGGGAGGGAGGGAGGGAGGGAGGGAGGGAGGGAGGAAGGAAGGAAGGAAGGAAGGAAGGAAGGAAGGAAGGAAGAAAGAGAAGAATGAAAAACAAAAAAACCCAAACAGATGAACAATTTTCCATGTTGGAAAATTTATTGATTGGATGACAATAATTCCTAGTCACTTTTTCTGGTCTTTTTGTTGAAATTAACAAGTTGATCCTAAAACTTGGAAGAAAACACAAAAAAGAACAGACTTGGAAGACCTAACTTCCTGATTCCAAATTTTACTACAGACTATAGTAACCAAGACAGTGTGGGACTCATCTAAGAATAAACATCAACAGAACAGAACTGATGGCCAAGAACTAAAGCTTCACGTTCATGGCCGGTGATTTTGCTGAGTATACAAAGGTTATGCAGTGGGATGAGTCTTCCTAACAGTTGATATTGGGACTAGATATTCAAAGACAACAAAAATGGATGGGACCGAGGAGATGGCTCGGCCCTATAAAGTGTTGCCTAAAAAGCAGGAGGGCCTGAGTGTGGATCCCCAACATCCACCCAGAAAGCCAGGAGTGGAGGTACACCCAGTGCTGAGAAGGTACAATGGTGGAGCCATGGGGCTCAGGGCTCGCCTATTTAATTAGTGAGTGAGCTCCAGGTTCAGTGAAAGACTCTACCTCAAAAACCAAGGTAGAGAAAGATTGTGGAAAATACTTGATGTCAACTTCTGTCCTCTACACACATACACATACGTGCACACAACCATACAAACACGCTCGCATATACACACCCCCCTCCACAGAATGACAATTATTGTTTGATTGATTGGCTGGTGATTTTTTTTTTTTTTTGAGACAAGGTCTCTCTACATAGCCCTGACTGTCCTGAAACTCACTCTGTAGACCAAGCGGGCCTCGAACTTACAGAGACCCACCTGCCTCTGCCTCCCAAGCAATGGGATTAAAGGAGTGTGTGACCACACCCGGCCTCAGAATGACAAATTTTTAAAAATCAGAAAGAGGTAGATGCAGGGTCATGACAATGGGAAACTGCATAATGTGCAGAATTGCTGGAGTGCAAGGGCCAGAGTCAGAGAGCGAAATAACAAGAGGGAAGGGTGCTGAAGAAGGGGGCATGGTACAGCAAGCTGATGTCCCCAGATCCAGAGAGGGTCTAGGGCAGACAGCAAAGGAAGGGTGGAACGAGAGGAGCCACCAAGCCCTAACATCATCCGTGTGGATTCTGAAGTCACCAGGATCAACAGTGAGTCTGCTGGGGAAAGAGAGCCCCAGGCCAGGGACAAAAGCTGTCAGTGACAGGGACAAGAGAAGGTGACAGCAGCAAGAACAGAGGGTTGCGGGGAGTGGGGCAGATGATTAGTGAATGGCTGCTGCATTATGACCCACGGTTTAGGGGTCTAGAGATCAACGGAATGGTTCTCCTTCATGTCCCCATTGGAGATCTCTCACCCATAATGGCTTTGCTTGTGTGCCTGACACGTTGGTCAGGATTGTTGGGATTGATCGAGTGTGCGCTCACGCTCACATTCCTCTCTTCTGTCCTTCTCCCTCTCCCCCTTTTCTTTCTCTCCCCTTTATGACTAAATAATAGTCTCTATCCACATGGTCTCTCTGTCAGGGTAGCTAGACCTCTTGCAGGGTAGATCAGGGCTCCCCCGAAGCACAGAAACATACCTTTTTTTTTTTTTTTTTTGAAACAGCGTTTCTCCGTGTAGTTTTGATGCCTGTCCTAGATCTCGCTCTGTAGACCAGGCTGGCCTCAAACTCACAGAGATCTGCCTGGCTCTGCCTCCCGAGTGCTGGGATTAAAGGCATGTGCCACCACCGCCCAGCTGAAACATACCTTTTAAGACCCAGAATCAGCCTGGCATCCCTTGGCTCCACTGTATTGGTTAAGCTGAGTCGGCATCATCAGTGTGGGTGAGGCCTTGAAAAATAGTGAGTGCCAGGAGGAGGTTCCCCTAGAACCCTCACTGAGATGAGGTCCCAAGTAAGATGTGATGCCTGTGCCCCATCGGTTACCTTACCACACTCCCTCCCCTTCCAGTCTCTTTTTTTTTTTTTTTTTTTTTTTTTTTTGGTTTTTCGGGTTTCTCTGTGTAGCTTTGAGCCTTTCCTGGATCTCGCTCTGTAGACCAGGCTGGCCTCGAACTCACAAAGATCCGCCTGGCTCTGCCTCCCAAGTGCTGGGGTTAAAGGCATGTGCGACACCACCGCCCGGCTTTCCAGTCTCTTCTCGCGACTTCCATCAGCAGCCTAAATGAAAACATGCACAGCCAAGTGCATCTCCCCCACAAAGCAGTCAACTGTGCATTCAGGTGCATGTGTGTAACCCCAGCTACTCTGGAGGATGAGGCAAGAGGAACATGAGTGTGTACAACAGCAAGAGTCTACCTTCTTCCTCCCCCTCTTATTGAAAATAACTTTTCTCCCATATTTCCTGGTATGGTTTCCCCTCCCTCTACTCCCCCCAGCTCCTCTCAGCTCCCTCCCATGTTGATCCACTCACTATCTGTCTCTCATTAGAAAACAAACAGGTTTCAGCCGGTGGTGGTGGTGGTGGTGGTGGTGGTGGCAGCGCACGCCTTTAATCCCAGCACTTGGGAGGCAGAGGCAGGTGGATCTGTGTGAATTTAAGGCAGCCTGATCTACAGAGCTAGTTCCAGGACAGTCAGGGCTACCCAAAGAAACCCTGTCTCAAAAAAACAAACAAAAAGCAAAAGAAAGAGAGGAGGTGGAGGGAGGGAGGGAGGGAGGGAGGGAGGGAGGGAGAAAAACAGATTTCTAAGGGATAATAAAATATAAGATCCAGTCGGGTGGTGGTGGTGGTGGTGGTGGTGGTGGCACACGACTTTAATCCCAGCACTCGGGAGGCAGAGCCAGGCAGATCTCTGTGAGTTCCAGGCCAGCCTGGTCTACAAAAGCAAGATCTAGGACAGGCACCAAAACTACACAGAGAAACCCTGTCTCGAAAAAACCAAATACACACACACACACACACACACACACACACACACACACACACACACACACGATTCAGATCTCCCTCCATCTTCTTCCTGACTCTCAGAACATCATTCCTGCTCCTGGTCTCTGTGTCCAGCATGCTCTATGTGTCTCCACAACTCTAATGTGGTTTCTCTTCAGCTGGTCCATCTCCTCATCCTTCTTGGCAATCTTCCTGTCCATCTCAGACTTGACTTGGTTCGGCTCCAGCTGGATTCACAGGGTCTTTCTCTCTTCATGCTCCAGAGAGGCCATCAGGAAACAGGGATCAGTCAGCACTGAGTGGAAGAGAACTCAAGTGGTTGGCATCTGCTACGAGTCTGGGAGGCAGGCTCTTATTGCTGTCACCCTGTCACCATTTAAAGTTAATGTAGTTGTCCTAAGAACCTCTGAGGTTTGTTTATCTGGTCACAGATTATATAGGTCAGCTCTGTAATAAAGGTACTGTGTACCATCTAAAGATCCATGACAGTACTAACAGAATTATTTGATTAATTTTATATGTAGCATACATAATGTTTCATAAACTACAATCTTTATGTGTAAAATACTAATCATATCAAACATAGAAACTATCAGTTTTAAAATATTTTTTTCTGATTATATAGTGCATACTCATTATATAATATGGGGACAAAATGTATTAAAAACAGTTTCCCATTGTCCCTCACAGAGAGACAACTATTTTAATGTGGTACATTTTTTATACAATTGTTTTAGGCAGGCTCTCTTGCTTTGTGGTTCAGGCTGGCCTTGGGCTCATTCATGAACCTTCTGATTTCCCTTTTCTATCTATTTTTATCTAATTGAAGTTGTATATGCAAATATATGTCATGCTTTTGTTCTTGTTTTGTTTTGTTTTCCAAAACAGAGTTTCTCCGTGTAGTATTGGTGCCTGTCCTGGATCTCGCTCTGTAGCCCAGGCTGGCCTCAAACTCAGAGATCTGCCTGGCTCTGCCTCCTGGATGCTAGAATTAAAGGTGTGCACCACCACCGCCCTGCCCTATGTCATACTTTTTAAAAGCAAATATTTGTGTCTATCATAAACGTTTCCCCACATTAAAAAAAACCCACAGAAATAAAAACTATCACATCAGAGTTAGACAAGACAAAGAGAAGGAAAAGGGCCCAAGAGAAGGCACAAGAATCAGAGACCCGTCGTTTGCACACTTAGGAATCCCATAAAAACACTAAACTGGAAGCCATAATACATACACAAACTCTGGTGCAGGCCTGTGTGAGCCCTGTGCATGCTGCCTCCGTCTCTGTGAGTTCATATGAACTTTGATCATGTTGATTTAGAATTCCTTGTTTTATTGGTATCCTTCATGCTCTCTGGCTCTTCTGTTCCTTCTGCCCCCTCTTCTGTGGGGTTCTCTGGGCCCTGAGGGGAGGGATTTGATGGAGACATCCCAATTCGGGCTGAGTGTTCCAAGGTCTCTCATTCCCTGCATAATCATATAGCCCCAGCAACGGAGATTGGAGACAGAAAGATTCCAAGAGCTTGCTGAACACCGGGGCTCTGTATTTGTTCCCATGTGCTACAGGAGGAGGCTTTTCTTTTGATGGCTGAGCAAGGCACTGATGGAGGAATATAACAGAATGTCATTAGGTATCATTTTATCAATGTGTGTGCGTGTGTATGTATTATGTATATATGTTAGAACAGTAGTATTTGATTTTACCCTATATTCCTGGACACCCAAACAGCGTCAAGTGTGGGTTCCATTTCGTGGAGTGGGCCTTAAGTCAAATCAGATATTGGTTGGTGACTCCCACAAGCTTGGTGCCACCATTGCCCTAGCATATCTTGCAGGCAGGACACCATTGTAAATCAAAGTATCTGTGGCTGGGTTGGTGTTTATATTTCTTTCCTGGTAGCATGAAGGGTACCTTCTTGTACCACAGACAGTAGAATGTAGGAGGTAAAGGCTCCATACAGGCACCAGCTCAGATTCTCCATGTTCAATGAGTTGTGTAGTTGTTGAACAAGAACTTACCTTAAAAAGTTATTGTACGCAGCGCCCGGAGATCCCGCGTCTGTGTCTTGCTTCAACAGTGTTTGGACGGAGCAGACCCGGGGCCTCCCTTTGTTAGCGTCCAGCCGCCTCCCAGTGTCTCTAGTCGCAGTCTCTGGGACCATCTCCTCGACGCCTTGGCTCCCAGGACCAGCCAGCACTGTCTCTCCGCGGTTAGCTCCACTGCGTATCAGCCATGAGCTCCTACCTAGGTCCGTCAGAATTTTTCCACCGAAGTGGAGGCTGCAGTGAACCGCCTGGCCAACTTGCACCTGCGGGCCTCCTACACCTGCCTTTCTTTGGGCTACTATTTTGACCCGGATGACGTGACTCTGGAGGGTGTCGGCCACTTCTTCCGCGAATTGGCCGAGGAGAAGCGCGAGGGCGCCGAGCGGCCGCTCAAGATGCAGAACGAACACGGAGGCCGCGCACTATTCCAGGCTGTGCAGAAGCCGTCTCAAGATGAGTGGGGTAAATCCCAGGAGGCCATGGAAGCTGCTTTGGTCCTGGAGAAGAGCCTGAACCAGGCCCTCTTGGATCTTCATGCCCTGGCTTCTGCTCGCACAGATCCTCACCTCTGTGACTTCCTGGAAAACCACTTCCTGGATGACTGGGTGAAGCTCATCAAGAAGATGGGCAACCACCTGACCAACCTCCGCAGGGTGGCTGTGCCGCAGCCAGCACAGACCGGTGTGCCAGCACAGACCGGTGTGCCCTCGCCATCTCTGGGCGAGTACCTCTTCGAGAGGCTCACTCTCAAGACTGACTAGGAGGCCTCACCTTCCAAGGGGCTCCCTCCTCTGCTCTGCAACCAGCCAGCCTCAGGACCTTCACCCAAACCTCTAGGCAGCTTTGTTAACTGCTCTGGAGCCCCTCCCAAGTCTCAGGACCAAGTGAAAATAAAGCATTTTGAAATAGCAAAAAAAAAAAAAAAAGTTATTGTATTATAAGTATGTCTCTACCCTACCTCGAAAATACATTGTCATAAACGTTATGCTTGTGGGTAGCTGGAAGATGGCACAGTGGGTAAAGTATCCTTGTTCTGTAAGCATGAGGACCTGATTTTGAAATCCCAACACCCATGTAAAAGTCCAGATGTGACTGCAAAAACATATAGTCCCAGCAATGGAG
The DNA here is from genome assembly GCF_007827085.1 of Peromyscus californicus insignis. Classification (NCBI taxonomy): domain Eukaryota; kingdom Metazoa; phylum Chordata; class Mammalia; order Rodentia; family Cricetidae; genus Peromyscus; species Peromyscus californicus. Next base: position 49,617,218 of record NW_026294503.1, read on the forward strand.
AGTAGAGACAGGAAGATTCCAAGAGCTTGCTGGACAATCGACCTTGTCAAAAAATGGCAAGCTTCTGGTTCAGTCAGGAACCCTGTCTCAAAACAATAAGGTGGAGATATAGAGAAAGACACACAGCATCTTGCTCTGGCCTTCTAGGCACATGCACAGCTTACACATGTGCATGCATCTCACACACACACACACACACACACACACACACACACACACACACACACCAACATGAATTCAATCCCCAGGACCCCAATAGTGGGAGGAAAGAGTGGATCCTGCTGGTTGTCCTCTGACCTCCACATACTTTTCATGGCACATCCATGTATATACATACATACGAATAAATGTTTAAAAAAGTTTTAAAAACCTCTTGCTTGGCACAAGAAGTGCCCGGTCAGGTAGCTTTTAAAAATATTTTTTAAAACTTTTAATTATTAGTATGTGTACATGTCTCGGCGAATACCCTGTGTGTTCAGCCACCTTCAGAAGCCAGAAAAGGGTGTTTCATACCATCAGTTACATGTTTGTGGTGAGCTGTTTCGTGTAGGTGCTAGAAACCAAACATGGAGTCCTCTGGAACAGCGGCAAGCATGCCTAATTGATGAGCCATCCCCCCAGCTCCCAGGTCAGGCACCATTAACCTTGGGTATTTGTATTGGCTCTGTCACTGGGCCACAAGAGAAGACAGCAGTACAGGTTGTTCCTTGGTCCCGTAGGGAACTAAACTCCTTGGCGTTGGCCCTTTAGTTGGTCTTCTATATTATTAGCCTTCATGCTGTGGAATATTATTTTAACTATGCAAAGATGTGTTACATTTGTTTATATGGCATTTGTTTAATGATGTAAGGATGTGCGTTTAATTATGTAAAGATATGATTCATTTGTTTCACCTTACCTGCCTAAGGCACCTGATTGGTCTAATAAAGAGCTGAACGGCCAATCGCTAGGCAGGAGACAGGATAGGTGGGGCTGGCGGGCAGAGAGAATACATAGGAGGAGAAATCTAGGCTTGGGGAAGAACAAGGGAGATGCCTGGGGCAAGAAGTCAGGCAGCCGCCAGCCAGCAGACATGAGAAGCAGCGAAAGTAAGATACAGAGAAGGAAAGAAAAGTAAAAAGCCCCGAGGCAAAAGGCAGATAAAGAGAAACAGGTTAATTAGTTAAAAGAGCTAGCCAGAGGGGCTAGCGAGATGGCTCAGCAGTTAAGAGCACTAAGTATTGTAGCATGAATCTTAAAGAGTCTTATTAATGAAAAACAAACCTGGAGCCAGGTATTGGGGTGAATGCTAGAAGATCAGAGAAGCAGAACAAGCCACAGCCACCTCACCTCGCCAGTTCCTCAGCTGATCCTGTTTCCTCAGACTGGAAGCCTCTGAGTCCTCATCCAAATGGATGTCAGCTGAACTGCTTCTCGAAAGCCTGAACACTTAACCAGGCCTAGCTCCTGGTTTTCACGCCTTATACACCTTTTTGCCTCCTGCCATTACTTCCTGGGATTAAAGGCTCTTGTTACCGTGCCTGGCTGTTTTCAGTGTGGCCTTGAACTCACAGAGATCCAGACAAATCTCTGCCTCTGGAATGCTAGGATTAAAGGCGTGTGCTACCACTGCCTAACCTCTAAACTAACTATGTTTAGTATTATAGCTGTTCTGTTCTCTGACCTGCAGATAAGTTTATTGAGGTGCACAATATATCAGCTACAGAGTATTCTTCCAGAGGCCCCAGGGTTCAATTCCCAGCACCCATGTGGCAGCTCACAACTGTCTGTAATTCAAGTTCCTGGGGATCCAATACCCTCACACAGACATACATGCAGGCAAAACACCAATGCACATAAAATAAAAATAAATAAATTATTAAGAAAAGAGCAGCCGGGCGGTGGTGGCGCACGCCTTTAATCCCAGCACTCGGGAGGCAGAGCCAGGCGGATCTCTGTGAAAGGCGCAAAGCTACACAGAGAAACCCTGTCTCGAAAAACCAAAAAAAAAAAAAAAAAAGAAAAGAGCTATCCAGAAACAATCCTAAGCTAGACCAAGCATTCATAATAATAAGTCTCCCTGTCATGATTTGGGGGCTGGTTGGTGGCCTAAAAGAAAAATCTTGATACATCTTCATTTCCAGAGTCCACCAGCCATGGATAGAAAATATGTTTTGGATTCAGAGAATTGACTGTACTTCACCTATAAAGGATCTTTGAACGCTAGACCACAGCCCAGGTAGGTGTCATTTTAGGACAAGTGCATGAAATTCTGTCTCTGCCCTTCTTCATTAAACCCAATTCCTTGAAAAATCTGACTTCTAGGATGCTCATTTGGGCACTTCCGTACTGCTTTGGATACACAAACAAGCACTCACCAGATGGATCACAGAGGTTCTGTGCTCCAGGATGTTTATTTCCTCAAACTCCCTCTCCTGTATCCAGTCTCCTTGGAAGAGTGAATAAGCATTTAGCATCACCTGGGACTGGCTTTCAGTTGGGACTCAGTGGAACTCACCTCTAACAGGAGATATTTTCTGATAAACCACAGCCCACTGGGGATTACTTCAGGAACATTCTACGTTCTGATGGAACTCCTCTACCTTTGGACCACAGAACGATAAACTTCCTTGCTCAGAACCCCACCATTACAGGGCTTTAACAGGTTAAAATCTCAGGTCATATACATAGTAAGTTTTTAAAAAAGACTTGTTTTTATTTATATGTATGTTTGTATATATCCAAGCACACACCACACACATGCAATGCCTGAGGAGGCCAGAAAAGGACATTGGATCCCCCCTGGAACTGGGGTTACAACCGGTTTTGAGCCCTCCTGTGGATGCTGAGAACTGAAGCCAGGTCCTCAGGAAGAGCAGCCAGTGCTCTTAACCTCTAAGCCCATCTCTCAGTCCCACGTTATTAGGTTTTCAACATACACTAATGAGAACAGTCATGAAATGCTTGTGTATAAATGGGTTTAACAAAACCATGAATTCTCACCAACAGCTGACCTCCCATGACCACAGACTTCCTGCCCTCATAACAATTGACACAATTTAGTTTTGGTATAAATTCTGAACATACCCATCTCCTGGAAGAACCCTAGAAACGTCGATGAACTGAAAGATCCTATTCTGATGTGTATGACATTCAGGGCAGAAGCACTTCAGTTCTCTGTGGAGATGTTTCCTCATGGAAGAAATCCACAATAATGATATATTTATGGCTTGCAGGGAAAATCAAGGGATTTCTATAAATGTGAGATTCAAAATTTTGGTGTCATTCCGTGTTAGGCATTTTTCTATTGCTGGGGTAAAACATGACGGCCAAGGCAACTTACAGAAGGAAGAGTTTATTTGGACTTGCAGTTCCAGAGCGATTAGAGTCCATCAGCATCATGGTAGGGAAGGGTGACAGCTGGAAGGTGGGGCATACCGGAGTGGCAAGCCAAGAGCTCACATCTTAAACTGCAAGCAGGAAGCAGAAACAACTGGGAATGGCCTGTCGCTTTAAAAACCCCAAAGCCAGTGACACGCTTCTTCTAGGTCTGTCCAAACAGTTCCACTAACAGGAGACTTACGTGTTCAAATGCCCAAGTCTCTGAGGGAAATCTCATCAAACTACTACACTGCAAAATCCAATCAAGACGTCCAGCAGCGCCGTCCTGGTAACTGTTGAACAAGTGGCTCTCTCAAGGAAGTCATAGTTTACCCTGTTTGCCAGTGACTGTGGCGTAAGCACTCCCAGGATTACCAGTTCAAACCACGAGCTTGATGTCATTAAGTGAGGAGCAGAAGAGAGAGGGGCACAGCCAGTTTTCTCATGAGAGCACACTCTAGTCTTGGGGCATGTGCGACTAGGCTGTGACTTGTCATCATACAAGCTTACATCAAATTCACCTAGGACCTTTTGTCCTAGGTGAAGGACTGCTGAGCAGACTAAAGGAATGGCGACCACAGAAAACGGAAGAGGAAAGAGGACAGAGCTGAACTGGCAGTGCTTGTCTGGGCAACTGTCCAGGAAGAGGGTGCCCCTACCTGGGGACACAAGCTGCCCCTCTCAGAGACACAGCCCATGCACCGTGGCGGCTGCATGAGAAACAGAACTCTACCGGTACAGTTGAAGTCCCTGCTCACCAGTCAGTCCTCTTTCTGATTAGAGCTTGCTTTCTCTTGGAGAGTCATTGATGTCCAGGGGAGAGAAGCCTGGCTCTATGAACCAACAGTTCACCAAACAGTCTGTTTCTTGTTCACTGTTAACGAGTAACGCATTCACAAACATATTCTCACTCACTCTTTCATCACGCTGGGATTGCTTTTGTGGCAGTACACCCCAGGGTCCTCCAGTCTCTTGAGACTGTGTCGGCTCTGGACAGCTCCTTCCTCTGCCTCCAGGCCTGGTGCAGATCAGCTCCAACCTGAACGGGGAACACAGGCAACACCTTGGCTGCCTGCTCAGCCTGAAGTGCCTCCAAACAGGTGTTTTTTTCTGTCCCATCAACTTTTGTGACTGTTCTAAGGAGGTGGGTCTGATACAAGGTGCCTCTGAAAATACCCTCCCCCGCACCTAAGGTTTTTTTATACGTCTACTTCAAATGATACCCCTGTATGGTTTTCTCAACACAGAAAGAACTGCTTCTGCCACGCCAGCCACACAACCTTCATTCTTCCCCTGCAAAAGGGAGGAAAAGAAAAATGCAATGGTGTGCAGAGGCTTCTTCAAACCAGGAGATGCTTTCTATTAATAGGCATGAAGAGCAGGAGAGGTCAAGGAAGCCCAGCAATGGGACCTACCTTCAAAGGTAAAGTCCAGATGTGGGGTGACTTCTGCCCTCCTAACATTTAACTGCTTAAAATTGGACTCTGCTCTCTGTCATTGCTGCCACCTGCCATAGGCCATGGCGCTTGCTGGGAGCCAGAGGGCATATTAATTAGCTTGAATGCTATGCATGTGGGTGACTTCAACATGCAGACACCAGAGGGGGCAGAAGGACTGACAGCTGGGGATTGAAAGCACAGCCAAGAAGCGGCTTTAGAGAAGACCATCAGTGGATCTGCAGAAGAGAATAGCCTTGCCAATACCCACACCACCGGCCCTGCTGATGTGGAAACTGCTCTGTGTATGAAGGTCTGCACGGTCCTGGACTGGAACAAAAAGATAGGATGGCATCATAATTCCGGGGATCCTTAAGAGACAGTGTATAAGAACCTGTTTTTAAATAGCCTGGCACACTTGGCAATCGAGCACCTTTTTTTTTTTTTTAGACAGGGTTTCTCTGTGTAACTTTGGAGCCTGTCCTGTAACTCACTCTGTAGACCAGGCTGGCCTCGAACTCACAGAGATCTGCCTGCCTTTGCCTCCTGAATGCTGGGATTAAAGGCACGCACCACCACCACCACCCGGCGCATCCCTCTTTCTTAAAATCTTGGGTCCTACAAAGGCAATGTGCAGCAGCAAATGATCCCCCAAATGAAAAGGCTATGGAATCACACTCCTCCATCTTGCTTGTGGTAGTATTTTGCTCTTTGGCTTTGAAGTTTTTCTTTCTTTTTGAGAAAACATTTTATGTATCCCAGACTGGCCACGGACTCACTATGTAGCTCAAAGATGACCTTGGATTTCTCCTCCTCCTGCTCCTACTTCCCAAATGGTGGTATTATCACAGGCATGTACCACCTGTCCGCTTTACGTGATGCTGGGGTGTCGAATCAGGACTTTGTGTCTAGCAGCAAGTTCTTTACCAACTGAGCTACAGCCCCAGCCCGGCTTTGAAATTCCTCAGCTGTCGTTCATACTTTAATGAGGACGGTGTGAAAGCACCTGGAGACACTGACCTCCTCTCTCCTTCCCTCCATGACCCTGTGGCCCATTGTTTGTGGGACCCCTGGGTTCCTTCATCTTTGCTGTGTTCTGCACCCCACACATAAGAAAACCTTTCCTCGTTCAAATGAGTGCCCTCGCTGCAGAAGGAAGGTGCTAGGTGAATGAACGTTGCCCGCCTTTTCCAAGAGAAAGATGCAGGGGAATGCCAGCGGGTCCTGGGTCACCTTCCACACCGACAGCATCCGTTCTTATGTACAGACCAAGGCAAGGAAACCGTTCCTGAGAGTAAGCAGACATAAGCGTACGGTTGCCACTGCCACCCTCGCTCACATCCTACTCCAATTGCTTGCGCTTTTATAATTTTTTTTTTTTGTTTTGTTTTTTGTTTTTTCGAGACAGGGTTTCTCTGAGTAGCTTTGTGCCTTTCCTGGAACTCACTTGGTAGCCCAGGCTGGCCTCGAACTCACAGAGATCCGCCTGCCTCTGCCTCCCGAGTGCTGGGATTAAAGGCGTGCGCCACCACCGCCCGGCGCGCTTTTATAATTTTTAAAATGAACCCCCCACCCTCTGTGTGTGTGTACATGTGCCGCAGTGAACCTAGGGAGGTCAAAGGACAAGCTGCTGGAGTCAGTTCTATCCTCCTACCGTATGAGATTGAACTCAAGCCATCAGCCTTGGCAGCAAATGCCTTCCTCCCTGGGCCATCTTACTGTCCCATCCCTACACACCCATGTCTTGAGACACGGCCGCTCATTGAAACTGGGGCTTGCTTGGCTAGACAGAGCTGATCCGCAAGCTGCAGGGACTCCCCTGTCTTTCACTAGCACTGGGGTTACAGACATGCCCAGCTTCTAGGTGAGGGCTGGGAATTAGAACTCAGGTCCTCATGCTTGCAGGGCAAGCCCTCTCCTGACTGAGCCATCTCCATGGCCTGCTTAGCTATGTCAAGAACTCTTTTCCTGGATTTGCTCTTTAACCATGTCATGCGGGTATGAAGTGCATCCCGATCGTTCACTCTTTCCCATCATAATCCTGCCCATAGGCATGTCTTTTATGATCTAGTTAATCGGGACACTATGAACTTACAGCCAGGTGGGCACCTCAGTGAGTACACAGCTAAAGCCAATAACTACCCCACCCCCAGAATCTATCAGCAGCCAATAGTTCATCAGGGAGACCCATGAGTCCCACCCCAGTCCATAATTGACTGTTGATAGGCTCAGTCCTGTGCAAGCCCACGTTAGGCAGCCACAGCTCCTGTGAAGTGATGCTCAGCAGACAGCGTTTCACTGCCCTCTCCTTATTCTCCAGCTCTTACGTTCTTTCTGTCCCCTCTTCCACAACGACCCTTGAGTCTTTCTTTTTATTTATTTTTTATTTATTTATTTATTTTGGTTTTTTGAGACAGGGTTTCTCTGTGTAGTTTTGGTGCCTGTCCTGGATCTCGCTCTGTAGACCAGGCTGGCCTCGAACTCACAGAGATCTACCTGGCTCTGCCTCCCGAGTGCTGGGATTAAAGGCGTGCGCCTCCGCCGCCGCTGCCGCCACCACCTGGCGGCCCTTGAGTCTTAGAGGGGGTGGTATGAAAGCTACCTAGCAGTGTAAGATGCTTTTATCTAAATAAAACTAATGTCATTTCTGAATACCCAGACAGAGCGTTCTGAACTAGTAATAAAGCATATTAAGAAAACTTACGGGAGACCACACCATACCCCAACCTGCTCTTTCTCCCCGCTCCCCGCATCCAGTAAGCTGACCTATGGTGATGCCTACAACCTGCCCTGCTAGGGCTCTCTGCATGGAGTTTTGTTATTGCCTCAGCCTTAAATGCCATTCTGGCCCCCATGTTTCCACCAAACAAACTCACGAATGCCTCAAAGTCCATCCTACGTATTCACTCACTGATTTATTCATCGCTTAGGCAGGCTTGGCAATGATTTAGACAGAGAATATGGCATGGGGGGAGCCCGACAGCAGAGGTGATGGGAAAGCGCTGCTATGGTGTTAGCCAGGGGTGACGGAGACGACAGAACCAACATGGGTGCTCGCAGCCGTGTGTGGTCTAGTAGGTAGGGATCCAGAAAGCGAGGGGTGGAAATGAGGGCGGCACTGTTAACACTAGTGACTTTTTGCTTCCTTTTCCCGCTGGCCTAGGGGTCTTTGTTCCAAAGGGGAGACACTTGGATGCTTCTACTAGTGCACACAAGGATTCCACCAAAGCAGCAGCTAAGAGTGCTCAGCCATTGTAGGCCCCACACGCCTCTGAATGAAAGGAGAAGAAGGGAATTCATGTGTTTCTGGGTGCCAGCCAGATGCTCTTTACCAAAGGGAAACTGGAGGTGAGGAGCAGTGTCTGGATACAGGCAACACTCAGCGCGCTCCCCGGGATCGCCATGTCTTGTGACTAGCTTTAGTGGTGAACCAAAAACAATCCACCTGAGGCAGAACAATGAGGCCCAGACCCTTTAGGAGCTGAAGGTCCAGGTCACCGCATCAGGCAAAGACCCATATCCAAGCTGGGACAGGCAGCGGGAGAAGGCAGGTGTGACAAGTAGTGTTGGCTGTATATCATTCTAGAACCAAAGACAGTAGCTGTCAGGAGCATTGCTTTCCTTTAGAGAGATCATTTCAAGGGACTGACTCATGAGGTTGGAAACTGGAAGTCAAGTCTACAGGGTGGGAGAGCAGGCTGGAAACGGGGAGGAGCTGACATTGTAGACGGGGTGTGGAGGTGGTCAGCTGACAGAATTCCTTCTTTGGAGGTCAGGTGTCTGTTGCTGCTGTTGTTTGGGGGGTGAGGGGCCTTCAACTAATTGGATGAAACCTAGTGTCAGCTTTTCTGAGTCTATTGGTTTTAGATGTTAGATATCACTTAAGAAACACCATCACAGCAATATCTATCTAGACTAATATTTAAGCAAAAACGCCTAGGTATCATAGCCGAGTTAATGCATGACATTAATTGGCATGTGGCTGGATTGTGGACATGTATACCTTGGAGGGAGAGTGAATGGATGCATTGACTGGTTTATGTGTAGGGATCTGAGAGAACAGTTTTGTCCCCAAGCATCAGGAAGTATGGAGATGTCTTTACTCAAGATGGGAAGCCTGTAGCAGCAGTCACAGGTGGAGATGAGGATAAAGGCTTTTAATTTTGAGCCTCTTAAAATTCCAACCATAAGACCCCATATAGGAATCTGGCTACCAATCTGGGGCTGGGCGGTTGGGTGGGGGGCAAGCTCAAGCTGTAGAAGAAGGTCTATCTTTTCTGTGTGTCTTTCTTTGGTAAGAATCTCACTCAATTCCTAAGTTAGGGTAAATCCTTCCTGCCCTACTTTGGGATGTACCAAAATAGCCATGAGACGCTGAGGTAGATTAACATGGAGGGAGACAAGCTCTGTGCACATGCTGGGTGATGAAGGGCACTGCATCAGGAAAGCTGAGCGGTTTAGAACGATAAGATAAAAATGGCGCTGAGTCAGGCTGTCTGGAACACTGGTGGGACCCACACGTGGGCTACTTTGGCCAGCTGTTTTCCATCTGGCTTAGGAACAGGAACAAGCCTATGATGCCACCATGAACAGCACAGCCTCCATGGTTCTTTTTCAGGGTTCTCACTCCAGCCCCACTGTCTTTTTTTTCTTTTTTCTTTCTCTTTTTTTCTGAGACAGGGTTTTTCTGTGTAACAGTTTTGGCTGTCCTCGAACTCGCTCTGTAGGCCAGGCTGGCCTTGAACTCACAGAGATCCACCTGCCTCTGCCTCCCAAGTGCTGGGATTAAAGGTGAGTGGCACCACCGCCCGGCCCCACTGTCTCGTTTAAAGTGGGATGAATAATTCTAGTCCTCTGCACCTCTGTTCCCTGTGGAAACAGAATCACGCTGCCCCCTGCTTCCTGATCTGTGAGAACTGAATGCTACGGTTTAGCCCGGAGTCCACCCTGCATATGCCCTCTCTAGCCATGGCTGGCTCTGTCGTTCCCCTCCAACTTCATGAGAGTCTCAAGACTCATTCTCAAGTCCTGTAGCAGTTGTCTGACATGAGGAAGAACTAGCATGAGCCAAGTTGAAATGAGCAGAGGAGTCGCACAGTGGCATTAAGGAAAGAAACGTGGTGCCTTTTTTGTTCCTGGGGCACCCGAGCTTCTCCCACCCTCTATCCTAGGGGAATGCCTCTGCCTCAGCATGGGCCCCAGTTTTCAATCCTTCCTACCTAAAGCACAGACCTTCGGTGTCTCATTTTTATGTCCAACCTCTCCTTTCAGGAGTGTCCAATCTTCTGACATTGTGACACACTGTCATCTACAAAGTTCACACGCCAAACTCATGTATTCTGGGACAAAAGACATGGCTCAGAAGTCAGTAGTACTTCCATGGGCTGGGGAAGGGTAGTTCCCTCCATTTAAGGAGCTTGTATAAATAGGAGACTTGTATAAATAGGAGATTTGTATAAATAGGAGACTCGGTCTAGGCAAGCAGGGGAAGACTCCTTGGTCAGGTTTGCCCGCTCATTAGGCCCTGAGTGTGTGCCCCAGAGCTAGGCACTACATAAAGCGAAGGGAGTAGCAGCTGACCCTTGGACAGGTGTGCATCTTAGGGCTCTCTAGACAGGAGGTTCTCAACCTGTGGGTCATGACCCCTCTGTATTGACCAACCCTTTTCATAGAGGTCAGTTGAGACTATTGGAAAACACAGATATTTACATTATGATTCATAACAGTAGCAAAATTACAGTTACTAAGTAGCAAAAAATAATTTTATGTTTGGCGTCACCACAACATGAGGAACTGTATTAAAGGGTCACAGCATTAGGAAGGTTGAGAACCACTGCTCTAGACAAAGAGAGCTGAGACTTGTTGGGATGCCTTACACCATGTGGTCTGAGTAGTCCAACAACAGCTGTCTCACAGTGCCAAAGCCAAGAACCTGGTAGCTGCTCAGTCTGAAAGTATAGGTACTTTGCTCAGCAGTCCTGCTTTGGTGCTGAAGGTCTTGGAGAGCTGCTGGCCATCCATCCACACTGGAAGCCTAAAGAAGCTGGTCCTAAAACCAATGAAAGAATCAGCAGCAGCAGCAGCAGAGTAGATGAGCTCGGCAGCAAAAGTGAAAACCAAGCAGGCAAAAAGAGCAAAGCTTTCATTCTTCCACATCCCTCCCATATTAAGGGAGGGTCTTCCCACATCAATTAAGACAGTCAAGACAACCCCCAACAGATGTGCTAACAGATGCACATGATGCAGATGAGCCTTCATTGAGGTTTTCTCTCCAGGGATCCTAGGTCGTGTCAAGTTCACAAACACATCACTTTAACCATAGCTTTCACCTCTAGTCTCTGAAGTCTCGTGCTTACTTCATAATGTAGTCCAGCTTTTTGTTTTGTTTTGTTTTGTTTTGTTTTGTTTTGTTTTTGTTTTTTCGAGACAGGGTTTCTCTGTGTAGCTTTGCGCCTTTCCTGGAACTCGCTTTGGAGACCAGGCTGGCCTCGAACTCACAGAGATCCGCCTGGCTCTGCCTCCCGAGTGCTGGGATTAAAGGCGTGCGCCACCACCGCCCGGCTGTAGTCCAGCTTTTTTAAAGTCCCCAAAGTCAAACTAGAATGACACTCAATGATTGAAAGCATTGGTTGCTCTTTCAGAAGACCCAGGTTCAGTTCCCCAGCACCCACATGGCAGCTCACAACCATCTGTAACTCCAGTTCCACGGGATCTTGTAGAATATTAGTTTAAGATGTGTTAAATTCATTTATGCTGTGGAACATTTGTTTAATGATGCAAAGATGTGTGTTCCATTCTTTTTTTTTTTTTTTGGTTTTTCGAGACAGGGTTTCTCTGTGTAGCTTTGCGCCTCTCCTGGAACTCACTTGGTAGCCCAGGCTGGCCTCGAACTCACAGAGATCCGCCTGGCTCTGCCTCCTGAGTGCTGGGATTAAAGGCGTGCGCCACCACCGCCCGGCGTGTTCCATTCTTTTATGTTGCATTTGTTTAGCTCTGTGAAGCTGTGTTATTGTGCCTGTCTAAAACACCTGATGGTCTAATAAAGAGCTGAATGGCCAATAGAACAGATAGGCGGGCCTGGCAGACAGAATAAATAGGAGAAACCGGGGAGGAGGAGCAAGAGAGATCAAAGTGTGAGAATAGAAGGGGCCAGCCACCCAGACACCCAGCCAGCCACAGAGTAAGAGTGAAAGTAAGATTACAGAAGTAAGAAAAGGAAAAAGCCCAGAGGCAAAAGATAGATGGGATAAGTTAAGAAAAACTGGCTAGAAACAAGCCAAGCTAAGGCTGAGCATTCATACGAAATAATAAGTTCTGTGTGTATTTATTTGGGAGCTGAGAGGCAGGACCCCCAAAAGAGCAAAGAGCCAAACGAGTAAAGAAAAAACAGTAACTACAGGATCTGACAGCTTCTACTGGCTTCCAAGGGTACCAGGCACATATGTGGTAGAGATATACAGACATACATGCAGGCAAAACAACCACATCCATACATCAAAAATAAAGTGTTTTTAAAATAATAATATTGGAGTAGAGAGATGGATCAGTAGTTAAGATCACTGACTGATCTTCCAGAGGACCCTGGTTTAACTCCTAACACCCACATCGTGACTCACAATAGTCTATTGACTTGAGTTCAGGGGCTCTGACACACTTGTCTGGCTTCTCAGAGCACTGCATACACAGACATGTGCTCAGACACACACATAAAATAAGTATTTCTTAAAGTCCCCAAAGTCTTTCCAAACCCCCAAACTTTAAAAGTCCAAAGTCTCTTTAAAAGTGAGATCCTATCAAATCAAAACCAAGTGATATACTCAGGGGCCATAGCAGATACACAATCACAAGGAAGAAAAAAATCAAAATCCAGCTGAGAAAACACAAAATATTGTAGTTCCAATGACCAGCATCTACAGCCTGGAATGTAAGCTTCTGGTCTCCCAAGGGCTGAGATAGCAAAGTCTTTAGAAGAATGATTAGTCACTTAATGTCCCATAACTTAAATATGATAATATAGATTTATGAGACATAACCACTGATATTATCTCAATAGATGTTACATTTCATGATTTTTAAAAAACGGAAGAAAGAAAACATATCTGCTTAACAGATGCACCAACATGTTCCTGACAAAATGTTCATGTCCGTTACAAACCTCTTTTCCGTAGTTACCGAGGTGATTTGGCTTTGGCTGATATCTATAACGACCTTTCTCTATTACCCATTCTGTATTTCCTCCACCCTCAGCGAGCACATTGGTAGGTCTTGGTTCTTTACTCGGGGTTAGGGAGACCCATATCTTCATTCCTGCAGGATCTGGACCATTTATCATCCTGCTTGGGTTGGGTTGTTGTAGTTCCTCATTGACTTTAATCTCGGGACATGGAACACAGAGATGTCCTGAAGGATCTGCTGCACTCCAGGTAGAGTCTACCTTCCCTCCACCATGAAGCAGCTGGGAGCATGGAAGGAAAGCTGTCGAAGAGATTAGAGGATGCCAGGTCCCCTTTCTTCCATGTAGTGTACACAGCATCTACAACCACAGAACACTGCAAATGTACTTAAGCGGCTGCCACAGACCCAGTGAGCATGCAAGATGTCTAAGGATGCCAGTGTCTCCAGTGCTCTTTTTTTTTTTTTCCGGAGCTGAGGACTGAACCCAGGGCCTTGCGCTTGCTAGGCAAGCGCTCTACCACTGAGCTAAATCCCCAACCCCGTCCAATTATTTTTTGTCGGGGTGACTTCATGTAAAGATACTAAACAGTCATTAAACCATGTTTACAAGAAATAGAAAGTTTTGATTAATAGATCACTGGGGCTATCAAGGGCAAGGAAGTATGGTTTAAAAAAAATGGGATCAGGCCAAGCCAATACTTGGACTAGGAAATGTGTATTGTGCTCTAATCTTAGTGTGCCAAGTGTGCTCTTAGACCCAGAATGTGTTTTTCAGATGAGGCTGGTGGCAAAAACTGACTAGATTTGGGCGTGGAAATTTTATCTATTAGAGAGTAAAAGAAACGTACTTGTGATGGTCAACACGACAAACCTCTGGGCATATCTGTAAGGAAATTTCTAGATTAGGTTAAGGTGAGAAGACCCGCTCTAATGAGGGCAGCCTGTATTAGTTACTTTTCTGTCACTGTGATAAAACACACTGGACAAAAGCAACTTCTAGAAGCTGGAGAAATGGCTTAGCATTTCAGAGTTCTTACTGCTCTTGCAGAAGACCAGAGGTCCATTCCCAGCACCCACATGGTAGCTCACAACTGCCTGTAATTCCAGTCCCAGAGGACCCAACACTCTTCAGCTAAAGTCCACATGTTGTGCATGTGCATACAACTCAGGCACACACATACACATAATTTTATTTTATTTTTTTTAAAAGGAAGAGCTTATGTGGGTTTATTGCCCCAGAGGAATGGAGTCCATCATGACAGGGAGGCCTGACAGTAGGCAGGCATGGTAGCAGGCTCTGCTGAGAAAGCACACTCAACCATAAGCAGAGAGGGTGAACTAGAAGCAGGATGAGGCTATAAACTACCAAAGCCTACCCCAAGTGTCAGACTTCATCCAGCAAGGCCACACATCTTAAACCTCCCCAAATACCAGCAAGTGGGGATCTAGTGCTCAGATACCTATGGGGGACATTTCATACTCAAACCAGCACATCACCTTTCCACTGGCTGGGATCCCAGAAGAAATAAAAAGGAGAAGCAAGCAGAGCTCCAGCATTCACCTCTTCTATTTCCTCACTGCAGATGCAAGGTGACTGGGCTGCCTGACACTCCTGCCAGGATGATCTGTATCCACTCGAACTGTAAGCCAAAATAACCCCTTCCCCTCTGTGGTGGTTTGAAAGAAAATGGCCCCCATAGGGAGTGGCACTAGTAGGAGGTGTGGCCTTGTTGGAGAAGGTGTGACCTTGTTGGAGGAAGTGTGTCACTGTGGGGGCGGGATTTGAGGTCTCTTCTGCTCAAGCTTCATTCAGTGTGACACTCAGTCTACTTCCTGTTGCCAGCATATCAACATATAGCAGCTCCTTCTCCAGTACCATGTCTGCCTGCACATTGCTATGCCCCCTTCCATGATGATAATGGACTAAACCTCTGAACTGCAAGCCAGCCCCAATTAAATGTTTTCCTTTATAAGAGTTGTCGTGGTCATGGTGTCTCTTCACGGCAGATTAACTAAGACACCCTCAAGTGATGCTTTTGTCAAGTATTTGATGACAGCAACAAGAGAAAAACCTGAGGCTGAAGTATCAAGAAAGGCTGAGACTAAGAGAAGAGTTCACCGAACAGGTGTTACCAAGAGGAAGATCCTAGCACTATTTCATTCTGAGAGAAAATGAAAAGACAGAAAGAGATATTGGAGTAAGAGGCTCTCAAGGAACATTTTCTCATGTACAGAAGTTGTAAACACATGTTAAACCTAATCACATAATCTCCAAGCACAAACCAAAATTAACCAGATTATAAGGAGGAATTTGCAAATCCACAAAGTGAAAGAATATAGTTTTTATCCAAGGACATAATAAGTATTTACAAAAAAAGATTACACACTAAAACTCAACAAAGCCAAAACCTAACATATATTTCTTGAACTCAGCTTAATAAAAATGGAAATCAGGCCGGGCGGTGGTGGCGCACGCCTTTAATCCCAGCACTCGGGAGGCAGAGCCAGGCGGATCTCTGTGAGTTCGAGGCCAGCCTGGGCTACCAAGTGAGTTCCAGGAGAGGCGCAAAGCTACACAGAGAAACCCTGTCTCGAAAAACCAAAAAAAAAAAAAAAAAAAATGGAAATCAATAGCAAAAAATAAGGCTAAAATTATTGATCATATGATTTAAAATTAAGAAACAATAGAACTCATGAGTCAAATAAGTGAAAAACTGTGAGTTTGGACAATATTTTGTGATGCTGAGGATTGAACGGAGGAATACTATTCTTGGATATCTTTCTAAGCCACCATCTGCTTATAAAGACCTTTTCTGCTTCATAGTTCCTTTTGTAATTTCATGGCATGTGCCCCCCAAACACACACACACAAATTAAAATCTGGGATCTACATGAGAGAAAATGTGGTGTTTGTCTTAGTCTGTGTTACTTTACTTAATACAATAATGTCCAGTTCTATCCACTTCCTGCAAATGCCATAATCTTATTTTTCTAATGGCCTGAATAAAATTACACTGTAAATATGTACCAATTTCTTTATCCATTCATCTATTGATAGGGATGTTGGCTGATTCCATTTCTTAGTTATTGTGAACAGTGCATCAGTAAAATGATCGTATGGATATCTCTGTGGTAGGACTTAGTCCTTTGAGTATATACCACTTTGGGAGTGGGGCCATTTTTAGGTTTTTTTATTTGTTTTCTTCAAGACAGGGTCTCTCTCCATAGCCTTGGCTGTGAACTTGCTATATAGACCAGGATGGTTTGAAATCACAGAGATCCACCTATCTCTGCCTTCCAAGGGCTGGGATTAAAGATGTGTGCCATCACTCCCAGCCATTTTTGGTTCTTTTTTAAAGAAGCCTCCATGCTAATTTCCACAGTGACTACCCCAATTTACACCCCCACCTTCAGGTGAATAAGTTTTCTTCTGTCCCCACATTCTTGTGTTGTAGAATATTATTTTATGGTATGTTATTTTTGTTTGTTGCATTTGTTTAACTCTGTGAAGCCTTGTTACTTTGCCTGTCTAAAGCACCTGATGTGAATAAAGCAATGAATGGCCAGTAGCAAGGCAGGAGAAAGGATAGGTGGGGCTGGCAGGCAGAGAGTATATATAGGAGAAATCTGGGAGGAAAGGAAGAAGTTGAAAGAGGAGGACTCCAGGGGCCAGCCACACAGTTACACAGTAAGCCACAGAAGTAAGCGTGAGATTTACAGAAGTAAGAGAATGGAAAAAGCCCAGAGGCAAAAGACAGCTGGGTTAAATTAAGGAAAGCAGACAAAAAACAAGCCAAGCTAGGTCTGGGCATTCATAATTAAGAATAAGCCTCCATGTGTGATTTATTTGGGAGCTGGTTGGTGGGGCCCCCCTGAAAAAGCAAAAACAAACAACATTCTTGCGTTTGTTGCCATTTGTCTTCTTGATGTTATTCTGACCTGCGTGAGACGGACAAAGTAGCTGTAATGGACATTTTATTGATAGCTAAGGATGTTGACCACCATTAAAAATACTATTGACCATTTGTATTTCTTCTTTTCAGAATTGTGTGACCAGTTCATTGGCCTTTGTTGATCGGAAGAGTAGGGTTTTGGTGTTTAACTTTGGCAGTTCTTATATAATCTAGTTATTTGACCCCCATCTCAAAAACAAACCTTTTTGAGATATATCATTTGTGGTAGTTGGGACATAGTTTGTCCCTCCAGAGTTTCATGTGTTAAAAGATGCTCCTCAGTGTGGTGTTTCATTAAACATTTTAATTATTTCTGTGTATATGGGTGTTCTGGTGTCTGGGTACTTACACATTTACTCGAGGAAGCCAGAGGCACTGGCTCCCCTGGAATTGAAATGACAGGGTGCTGGGAACAGAATTCAGATCCCTGCAAGAGCAGTATGCTCTCTTTTTTTTTTTTTTTTTTTTTTTTTTTTTTTTTTTTTTTTTTTTTTGGTTTTTCGAGACAGGGTTTCTCTGTGTAGCTTTGCGCCTTTCCTGGAACTCACTTGGTAGTCCAGGCTGGCCTCGAACTCACAGAGATCCGCCTGGCTCTGCCTCCCGAGTGCTGGGATTAAAGGCGTGCGCCACCACCGCCCGGCTGCAGTATGCTCTCTTAACCACTGTGCTGTCTCTCCAACCCCAGTTGAAGATCAAGAGGTGGGGTCCAGTTTATTTTATATTGATGTATGAATGTTTTGAATCCCTGAACCCTGAAAAAGAGGTTTGAGGGTTTATCTGTTTGTTTGTAGACAAGGTTTCTCTGTGGAACAGCCCTATCTGTCCTGGAACTTGCTCTGCAGACCAGGCTGGCCTCAAACTCAGAGATCCTCCTGCCTCTGCCCCCTGAGTGCTGGGATTAAAGGCATGTGCCACCATACCCAGTTCAAGAGGTTTTTTTTTTTTGTTTTTGTTTTTGGTTTTTCGAGACAGGCTATGGATTTGTTCCAGATTAAGACACATCAGGTTTGACCAGCCAAGACCACCTGAAAGGTCTCCGATGACACCATGGTCCAGATGATCCAACATCCAGAATGGTCTCAAGGCAACTGGCTCAGACGATACAGCCTCACGGACTACTCCATAACCCTAAAATATTCTTTGTGTCCCCATAAGATACAGCGCCCCCCTCCAGCAGGAAGTAGTAAGAGAAGCTACGCCCAAATTCCCAAATATACCAAACTGACTTTGGAGATGTGTAAAGGTTAAAACCTTCCTTTTTAAGAAAAGAAAAGGGGAGGTGCTGTGGGATGGTCTGTATGTCAAATGTGTTGCTGATTGGTCAATGAATAAATCATTGATTGGCCCGTGGCCAGGCAGGAAGTATAGGCGGGACAAGGAGGAGAATAGAGCTGGGAAGTGGAAGGCTGAGTCAGGGAGACACTGCCAGCCGCCATCAGGACAAGGAAGATGTAAAGTACCGGTAAGCCACAAGCCACGTGGCAAGGTATAGATTAATAGAAATGGATTAATTTAAGCTGTAAGAACAGTTAGCAAGAAGCCTGCCACGGCCATACAGTTTGAAACCAATATAAGTCTCTGTGTTTACTTGGTCGGGTCTGAGAGGCTGTGGGACTGGCGGGTGAGAGAGATTTGTCCTGACTGTGGGCCAGGCAGGAAAACTCTAGCAACAGGTTTCTCTGTGTAGCTTTGCGCCTTTCCTGGATCTCGCTCTATAGACCAGGCTGGCCTCGAACTCACAGAGATCCGCCTGGCTCTGCCTCCCAAGTGCTGGGATTAAAGGCGTGCGCCACCACCGCCCGGCAAGAGGTTTGTTTTTGAGGCAAGGTCTCACTATGTAACCTAGACTGGCCTGGTACTCAGGGTCATCCTGCTTCAGCCTCCTGAGACTGGGAGTACATACATGTTGACATGTACAAGAGAATTTAGGTCTTTAGTGGAATGCTCTGCAGTGTTTTTGTTTTGTTCAATAAAACTTAAGATCATTGGAGACTGCCTTCTTTCTCATGACACCTGTGAATTAGTTTCCACATAGTTGTCTTAAAAACAAAATCCCAGACCCACTCTGGCTTCCTGTCTGGCCATGTGATTTCTCCCTTACACACACCCCCACCATTGTGATGCCATTCATCATGCCTTTACCAGCATCAAGCAGATGGCTACACTATGATTTTGAATCTCCCTGTTAGTAATGTAAGCATCTTCCCTTTAAACTTACACAGTGTCTGGTATTTTGTATTAGTGAGTAGAAATTAGTACAATTAACAATCTCAAATTGTAATTTCTGATAGTAATCCATAATTCACATTAATCCACCCAAGTCATAAGGATGGTTTAGAAGAGTTGTAAAAAATGTGGATATATATATATATATACACACACAAACATTTCCCTAGCTAGTTGTTTCATTTCATATTTGTCCTCAGAAAAAGTAATACAGAAAAATAAATGTTTGGATTTGGTACCTGAATGTCTTTTGTTTTTGCATTTTTTCGAGACAGGGTCTTTCTCTCTAGCCTTGACTGTCCTGTAACTCATTATGTAGGTTGGCCTCAAATTCAGAGAGATCCACCTGGCTACCTCTGCCTTCCAAGTGCTCGAATCATAGGTGTGTGCCATCATGCCCATTTTTTTGTTTTTCGAGACAGGGTTTCTCTGTGTAGTTTTGGTGACTGTCCTAGATCTTGCTCTGTAGACCAGGCTGGCTTTGAACTGACAGAGATCCGCCTGGCTCTGCCTCCCGAGTGCTAGGATTGGTGGTGGTGACCACCATCGCCCAGCCCTTTTTTTTCTTTTCTAAACTCTTTTCAAAGTACATGTCATTTCTTCTGTGAAGATGGGTTCCGTAGATAGACTACATGTGTTATCTTAAGGACCTGGGGGAGGATCTGGTGTGGTCTCAGTCATATAGCTAGCACAAAGGTCACTAGGCTACTAAACACCTCCCATTTGTAAGGGTCTGCAAGGACCAGGTGTAGCCTGGCTGCACAAATAGCGCAGAGGCCACCTAGGCTATTAACCACCTCCACTCCCAGCTTTCTAGGTGGAAAACAGGTTATATATCTCTTCCTTTCAAGAGACAACTCTGTATGTTTAATATTCCAGGTTTCCCTAATGCTTATGGGTGAGTGCAATGACCTCTGTGCCCACACTTGCAGATACACAATCTTACGAGTTATCTCTCTTTTTCTACGTTTAGATTTATTATTTTGGGGTATAAACATTTTGAATTCCCAGTGTTGTGGGGTCTCCACCAGAGACGACTGCTCAGACATGGGTTTAATCCAATAGAAAGTCTTTATTAGCTGACCATTGACTGCACCAGGTGTTCAGAATACCACTGTAGTCCTGGGCCTTCCTCAGGGTGAGCTTTTAAGCACAAAAACCATATTCTAAGTTGATGCACTTCAGTTAAGCAAGAATTGAACCCAGCTCCTCTGAACGAACAAGTGCTTTCAAACACCGAGCCATCCCTCCAGCCTGCTCAAGGCTCTTATATGAAGTGGGACAGTATTCCCGTAGGTATTATACTTACAGGTTTATTTGAGAAAGGGATCTCACTTGACAGTTCAACATGGCCCTGAACTTGCAATCCTGTCCCAGTTTCCTGATTGTCAACAGCTGGATTTCAATGTTTATTAAAACTACTACTTAAGACTGCCTATAACCTGGAAGAATGCAGGCAGGATTCACAGTGACATCTAACTCCAGTGAATTTCAGCTAAGCTTTTGTTCATCAATACCAAGTAGTGGAATTACAGGTCTGGGCTACTTAGGGTTTTTGTTTTGTAGTACTGGGGCTTGAAACTGGGGCCTCACAGGTGCCAGGCAAGTGCTTTACCTCTGAGCTACACCCCCCACCCCTGGCCCTTTTTGGTTAATTGTGTTGTTGTGTTTTTGAGACAGGGTCTTATTGTGTAGCTCTGGCTATCCTGGAACTATGTAGGTCAGGCTAGTCTGGAACTCACAGAGCTCTGCCTACCTCTTAGTCTTCCAGTGCTGGGATTTAAAGCGGGCACCATCATCCCAGCTCTGAGAGGTTTTTTGTTTCTCAGCCTGGCCCGGGATAATCCTCTTGCCTCAACCTTCCACTAACTGTGACTTTAGGTGGAAGTCTACATGACCTGACTGGTTTCAGATGAATTATCTCTGGAGTATTTGTATTAGCAAATACGATATCAATGACATAGTTGAAATGTGTGGAGAATGACAAAAAAAATTCTGCACATGTTCAACACAATTTCTCAGAATATACTTAATTTGCAGTCAGTTGAGTCCAGAAGCCAAGTTATTAAGTGCAATCATTTTTTTTTTCCCTTTCTAGTGGCTTTGGGGATTGAATCTACGGTTTCCCATATGCTGGGCAAGTGTTCTACCACTGTGCCAGCTAGTCTCCTTATGCAGTTCTTGTCAAGGGACTGAAGGATGAAATACCCTGAAACTAAGAGACTTGATTTCTCCTTGGACCCCTTTTTCTCCTCTCCTAAAAGTTAGGAACTATTGCTCTAGAAATGCTTATTTTTCTGAAAATAGTTTCTAGATGGTTAATGATGGCTCTAATGACCATAGTGTCTTCCGGCCGACAGTCTCTTTAAACCTTAATCAGAAGAAGTCGACCACCCGGAATCCCTTTGAACAACCGAACCTGTCACTCCACGGCTCGAGAGTGCAGCCGTCAGCTAAAAGCACAAAAACAGGGGTCCTGATGCAGGACGCAGGTGCTCGTCCCGCAGCTGAAGAATCCCCCCGGGGCCTCCTTCATCTCCCGTGGGCCCATACTGGTCTTGAAGCTTTGCGGAAATTTACTTTCACCTCCACAGCTCCCATCGAGGAAATCGGAGGCTGTCCATCCCGTGACAGCAATTGGCGTCTGTCCCTCTCCAGCCCCGCGCCCCAACCGGCTTTCAAGCCGCAGGCAGAGACCCCCCGCAGGGCCGTCCCCGAGAGAAGCACGCTGCCCGACGCCTCACGTTTGCCCGCATTCACGGCCCGCCTCCTCAGCCGCCCGCCACACCATCAGAGGCCTCCCCCAAAGCCGCGGGCTGGACCGCACAACCATGCCGGCCCGCGCCTCAGCAGCGATTGGCGGGCGAAGCGCCTCCAACCCGGATGGCGGCCGGCCGACACGTGACCAGCGTGCTGCACGCGCGTTGCCAGAGGCGCCGGCTCCGCCGCCCGGCTCCCGCCGTCCCTGCGCGCGTGCGCGGAACTCACGCTCCGCCCAGCGGCCGTTTCCAAGGGGGGGGCGTGGGCGTGAGCCACGTGACACCCGGCGGCCCTTAGGAAGAGGCGCCGGCCGCTGGGCCTCCGACGCGCTTGCGCAGTCGCTGGACGCGGGCGTTTTTTTCCTCCTCCTCTTTTTTTTTTTTTTTTTTTCTTCCTTTTTCGAATTGGTTCTGACGGGTATTTCGAGTTACAAAATGGCGGCTCCGAGCGCTCTCTTCAACGTTCAGTAGCGGCTTCAGGCGGGGCGGATGTCTCGTCCCCTCAGTGTCCGACTCCAAGCTCCCGAGGCCTGCTGACCACGAAGTCCTTGGAGGTGCTCAGCGCACCGGAAGCTCCCAGCGGCCGCGACCGCCGCCTCGGCCCTGTCCGCCGCGGCGCCCGGGACCCAGCGCGATCTGCGGCGGCCGCCCAGGAGGTGAGCTCGGGCCGGGCGGGCCGGGAAGGCGGGGCGGCGGCGGCGGCGGCGGCCTTGGGCTGTTTGTGAAGCCGGCCCGGGCCTGCCCTGCGACCCGCGGCGTCCCTCCTGGCCGGAGGAGGGCTCGGCGGGGCTCGGGCCTCGGCCCGGACGGAGGTAGGCGGCGGCGGGGCTGCCCTGGCCCACCCCTGGCCTTCATTCCTCACCCATCGTCCCGCTGGCCGGTCGCGGTTGCATTCACAGCGCGTTCCCAGGCCCTTGGTCACCCGGGTTCGCCAAGAGCCGGTCTTGAGGTTTGGGCTTTCCGGGGCGTTTCAGTGACCTCGATCTGCTCCTCGTTCTCGAGCATAGCCAAAGCGGCTTTTTTTTTTTTTTTTTTTTTTTTTGCCATGTGAACTTCATCTCTGAGAGCAGAACTATACTGAAGTCGGTTGCGCACACCGTAGAAAGCGATCGTTCACGAATAATGCATTTCTCCTAATAACTACAGCGCTTTATACCTAGAAAGCAGTTCATAACTTGGTGCCATTTCCCACAAACGCAGACATTGGCAAACTCTTCCGGGCTGCCGGTGTAACCCATTTGTTACGGGGATTCAATTTCCCCGGTAACACATTGGTAGAGGACTTGCCTAGCACGCACAGGACCTCGAGTTCTATTCCCCAGCACTCCAAAAGAAAAAAGAAAAGCCTTGATAATAACAATAATAGCTGGCAAATAAGTCTCTAGTGCCAGGCCTTGTTCCAGGTACTTCGCAGAGATGTCTTTTCAGAAGAGGAAAATTAACTGTTTGGAATATGGAAGAAGTAGGTATTTGGTACCTTTGTTTTTAAAGGCGAGGTTTTGCTATATGTATCTCCTGTGCTGTCCTTGAACTTGGGTGGCTTAGACTGGCTTCAAACTCTTATCCTGCCTCAGCCTCCCCATTGCCATCACCCCGGTTGGTGAAATGTGTTTTAAAAGTTGAGCTTATCGTTCGAGTTACTTTGTTTTCCCACGCTACTACTTTTGAGTTTGGGAGTAAAAGTAGTATTTTATTTTTAACCAAACTTGTTTAGTTAATATTTACAAAGCACTTCCTCTCCTCTGTTCCAGGCACCAAGCTAAGCTATGCTTTTTGTCTTATACAACACTCTTTCTATCCCATAGATAAGGAAGCATTCACCAAACTCAGTTGCCCGGGGTCTCTCAGCTTGTCCCAGATGCTAGCACTAGTATCTTGTAGTATTTTCTCACATATGCAATGCCTCACATCACTGATTCAGCAACAGTTTCCTATGAGTCAAGCAGGTTTGGGACATTTGGAGTCATCGGTAAACCGAACAAATTCTTGCTTTCTGTTTTATCTGACTGAATAAATAGGAAATGGCATTATCTCCATTAATTTATTTATTATGGCAGTTACTCTTTAGTTTCAAGTATGAGTTAGATGTTATAAAGTTTTACTTAGTACCTGTATTTGGGTTTTCCGCCATCCCTTTTGTCCACATCATGAAACAGTGACTGTAGCCCGTCCACTGCTTGCCTCTTCTGCCCTCTGGTGTTGATGTTAGGTAATTATTAGAACAATTTCCTGAGGGATCCAGAAACCTTACCTGTGAAGAGTTCTATGAAGAATGCTGTTTCCGATGAGGTCAGCTTTGCAGTGTTTAGGGGGAGGAGTTAAAAAGAGAGAGTTCCCAGTTACTGGTGTTATTAGAGTTCATGCTGTGTATTTTAGAATCTTCAATTTTAAAGTCATTCTGTAATCAGAAAAAAAGTGCCTGTAAGCCCCTCCCTGCACATCAGATTCTGGAGGGCTTTGGGGTTCTCTGATTTGAAACTTATTCCGTAGTGCTAATCTGCATAGAGCATTAGATGATGGGTAAGATGGGGTCTAGTGTCTGTTCTAGGATGCCTGCTGTGGTGGGTTGCTGTGCTGAGGGCAAATGAACGGAGAAAGCATCAGGAAGGAGTCTGACAGAGAACTGCCAGCCCAGGCAGGTGCTCCTGCTGCTGCTGCTGAGGCTCCAAAGATTCCGAACAATGCTGAGATCAAAGCCCTCAGTCAGATCTGATGAGGGTTCATTTTTTCCCTTTTGTTTGTTTGTTTTGTGTGTGTGTGTGTGTGTGTGTGTGTGTGTGTGTGTGTGTGTCCAGTGCCTGTGAAGGTCAGAAGAGGGCACCGGATCCCCTAGAGCTGGAGATACAGGCATGTGAGCTGCTGGACATGGGTGCTGGGAAAAGAACTCAGGTCCTCTGTAAGAGTAGTGCACCCTCTTAACTGCTGAACTGTCTCTTCAGCCCCTGTTGTTACTATTTCTAAAAAAGAAAGGCTTTTTTTTTTTTTTTTTTGAGACAGGGTTTCTCTGTGTAGCCCTGGCTGTCCTGGAACTTGTTTCGTAGACCAGTCTGCCCTTGAATTCACAGAGATCCACCTACCTCTACTTCTAACCCTGGGGGGTTAAAGGTGTGTGCCACCACCCCTGGCTATTACTATTATTATTACCATGACCATCAACATTATTATCATTATTAAAGATTTATTACTTGGGTTGGTGTGTGTGCTTGCTGTGGAAGCCAGAAGAATTAGCTATCCCTGGAATTGGAGTTACAGGTACTTGTGAGCTTGTGGTGGGTCCTGGGACTCAAACACTTGTCCTCTGCACTACCAGTGCACTCCCTTACCTGCCAAGCCATCTCTCCAGCCCTGAGGGTGTACTTTTGAAGCAATTTATATTCTGAGATGTTAACACATCCATAGTAGTAAGGTTTTGAATTTGTAAGTAATGTCTCAGCTTTTCACAATATGTAATTCAGGGCAATTAAATGTTAATTGGGAGACATTTCTGTCAATTGTAGCCTTAAGAAAACTACTCGTTGCAGAAGTATTTCCAGTGCATTATTTAAATCCTTACCGAAGAATAAACATAGCATCTTTAAATTTTAAATATTAAAAATGTTTTGTTTAGGGCAAGAATATTTGCATTGACCTAAGGACTTTACTGTATGTACAATAGACTACATAAATATTGTAGATTTTGAAAGAGCAATAGATGTTTCATTTAATCTTTCTGAATGGAGTTGGCTTCCTGTTGAGAGTGCCAGTGTTCCTCGGGTCTCTGTGCCTGCCTCTTGAAACAGTAAATGAGTATGTTCCACTGGAGTCCCCCAGCCCGTTGTAAAGCTCTCACTGATACAGTTTTCACCGGCATCAGGAGAATGCTTACCAGATCCTATGCTGGACTAGATTTTTTAAATTACTTGTAATAAAAAAAATTTAATTAAAAAAGTAGAATTAACTTCGCTGAACTCCATATTTTCCTTAATTTCCTAGTGTATTTCCTTCCCTTTAAGCAAATCCATCTAAGTAAATCTCATTTGCTTAAAACCTGTTAACTGCTTTTTCTTATATTTCTCTATTTTGTGATTTTATTACAAAATAAATGAAGACTGCAACAAAAATATTTGTAACAGCTATCTTGGTGCAGAAAAGCAAACATCTTATTTCTGTTTTCTGTAATCTAGGTTCACAAAAATGGCCAAAAGAATTGCGGAGAAGGAATTAACAGATAGGAACTGGGATCAAGAAGACGAAGCTGAAGAGGTACAGGGCAGTTCCCTTGGTGGTTTCTTGCTGTCTGCGGTTAAGCTCATGTTGCGTTCCTCGTGAAGAATATGATGGTAGAATTTTAAAACCTTTAAGAATACACAGAGCAGGAGAGATGATGCCTCCTCGTGAGCTGTGTGCATTTACTGTAGAAACTTGTTCTTCATATGTGATTGTGCTTTTCTACTAGTGTATGCTCCTGATGAGTGTATAGACGTACCTTCCTGCAGAATTCACACACTTGCAGCGTCCTCTACTGTGGTTTGAGTGTATTTTAGACATCACTAGACGGCAAGTTAAGGAAGCCTCAGTCTGCTCTCTCCCCTGTCCCCTTCATTCCGGTGCTTCTCATGCCTGCTGTTTGCTGTTCGAATGCTAGACCTGCATCCCAGCAGTTGTACTGATTGGAATAGAATTTACATCAGCAAGATTAAAGTTGTCTCCTGTGAGGAAACCTTTGCGTATCTAGGTCTCTTGAGCAAGTTGGTACTCCTAGGCGAGTTTACTAAGAAATTCTGTAGCAAAGCTAACTCCAGGTCTATAGCACACAGCTAGGTGGTAAGGGAAGAAGGAATCAGGGAAGAAAAAGTGGTTTGCAGTTTTATTCCTAGGCTGTTGTCTTCCTTTTTGGTACTGATCTGTATGCTGATGTTTAGGGAAACCAAACCACTGGTATGTTAATGTTTTTACAGGGCCTTTGACTGCCTTGGTCTTTAATTGAATCTTTGGTTGTGGATTTTCTCCCCTGCCTTGGTCTTAAGCACAGTCCTGGGAACAAGATCTAGACTGCCATAGAATTGCTTGATACTAAAGTGTGAAAGACAAGGGTGAAAGAACCTGGGCAGGCTCTACTGAAAGGAGTATGGAAATCAGTTACAGGAACTGGACAAATGTAGCCAAATGGTCCTTGATCTGGTAGGAGAGTAGTTTTGATTTTGAGATAGTCTCACTTTCTAATTCAGGCCGGCCTTGAACTGTCTGTGTGTCAGTGCTGCTGCCTCAGCCTCCTGTTTATAGGGGCTATCGGTTGGAGCTGGCACGCCTGACTCAGTGGGAATTTTGTACAGGAAGTATCAGTTCTGGCCCTAACGAGATAGGTAAGAGAATAGATGCAGAAACATCAAAGCCCTTTAGCACATTCTTCACACCGTGGAAGAGCACTGGTTGACTAGGGATGTTTGTGACTAGGTAGCTGGCCTTTTTAGACAGTGGCCAAGGTGTGCAGGACCAGGAGTCTTCTCCAAAACAGCGGAAGACTGTAGCTCAGTGGTAGAGCCCATGCTTAGCACGTGCAAGGTCCTATTCTACAAAAGAAGAATGTGGATGCTATCTGTATCAACTCGTTTGTTTGTTTGTTTGTTTCTCTGTATAACAGCTCTGACTGGCCTCATAAACTCACAGAGATCCACCTGCCTCTGCCTCCCCAGTGCTGGAATTAAAGGCATGTGCCACCGCTGCCCGGCTTTTTTTGAAAACTAGTAGTAAGCTTCTGGTTTCAGAATGGGCTTTACTATCTACTACCAATCATGAACTTGGGATGGTAGCTCTTGTGTCTTGTTGACATAGGCAACTTACTGTGACTTTATTAGTGCTTTTTCTAGACAATATGGCTAAGATATTTGAGGAAGCCAGTCATGAATATTAGTGCACCAAAGATTTGGTGGTGTTCATCTTTTCAGAAATCACATATTCCTGTCTCTGGGTCGGGACTGGAAGCCTGGATTTGTAGATTCTGGAAAACTCATGGCACCTGATTAGAATTGGAATCTACAGAAATCTGTAGATACTCAATGTGAGCTTTTTCTTTTCTTTCTTTTTTATTGTTTTTTGTTTGTTTGTTTGTTTTGGTTTTTTTGGAGACAGGATTTCTCTGTGTAGTTTTGGGGCCTATCCTGGATCTCACTCTGTAGACCAGGCTGACCTCGAATTCAGAGATCCGCCTGGCTCTGACTCCTGAGCGCTGGGATTAAAGGCGTGCGCCACCACCACCCAGTGTGAGCTATTTCATAATGTGTTAACAGTAAACTCTTTTTTTTTTTTTTTTTTTTTTTTGGTTTTTTGAGACAGGGTTTCTCTGTGTAGCTTTGCACCTTTCCTGGAACTCACTTGGTAGTCCAGGCTGGCCTCGAACTCACAGAGATCCGCCTGGCTCTGCCTCCCGAGTGCTGGGATTAAAGGCGTGCGCCACCACCGCCCGGCTACAGTAAACTCTTTTAAGATCATCAGATACCAGATAAGTGTGTCTGTTCTGGCATTTATGTTCAGCTTTTAATCTTCTTTTGGCCTTACTTTTCTGTTGTCTAATTTGTCCATTCTTGCAGGTGGGAACATTCTCGGTGGCCAGTGAGGAAGTCTTGAAGAATAGAGCCATAAAGAAGGCAAAGCGTAGGAACGTTGGATTTGAAGTGAGTGCTTCCTGCAGCTTTGGTGTCTTACTAACAGGTTTCCCAGTTACAGAGCATTGGCTGTACAAATGCTCTCCCTGTGCACATTTTTTATATGTGTATGCATGGGGAGTGGTGCTTGTGTGCCTGCTGTGGCACACAGAGAGGTCAGGACAACTGTGGGAGTCAGTTCTCTCCAGCATCTGGTCCCTGGAAATCAAGTTCAGGTTGTCAGGTTTGGTGACAAGACAGGTACCTTTACCTGCCGAACCATTTCACCAGCACACACATTTTGTTTGTGTGTGTGTGTGTGTGTGTGTGTGTGTGTGTGTGTGTGTGTGTATGCGCCGTGGGTGCAGGTGCCCAAAGAGGTCGGAAGAAAGTTTTAGATCCTCTGGTGTTATAGGTGTTTGTAAGCTCTCTGGACATGGGACTAGGATCTGAACTCAGGTCATCTGGAAGAGCAGCAGCGAGTGCTCTAAACTGTTGAGCCATCTCTAGCCCCTACAAATGCCTTTTTAAAGTGCTTCTTGGTGTAGATCTTAGAAGCTAGGAAATGTAATAATGAGTCATCCTGGTAGCTGAGACAATAAGATGGATAATGACAAAGTTGTGACAACATGAAGAGGAAAAATTAGTACCATGCAAAAGTGGTGTGAGGTGGAAGGAAGGGGGTGGGGGAGGAAAGGAGAAGCCTCTCACCGTGCAGGAGCATTTCATGTGCTGATAGGTTCCATAATATGGTGGCATATGCTGCAAGCTGCAGGAAAATGTAATGGAATTCAGCTACTATCACAAAAGCTACTGCTTGGAAAGGTCAAGGACTTTTCCGAAGGTCAAGCCATGGCTTAAGAAGTCTTGGTGATATTTTGGCTTTCATATATATATTAGCTGATTCCTGCAGTGATTTTCTTGTATGCTGTGTATGCTTCCAAGAACTCATAACAGTTATTTTGTCTGAAATACCTATCAAGCATCCAAGGCCAAATGATCTCCTGAATTAAGGTAAATTACGCTCAGACCCTCCTTTCTTACACAGCCTTAGTGGTATTTATACTAACATTATAGACTCCTAACATTTACCTAACCACCCCTAGGAAGTAGTTTGAGCACACAAATTCCCCTATTCTGATATATTAACCGATTTTAGCTCTCAGTTGACCTCTTCCTTTACCTCTCCCCTTTTGGGTTGTAAAAGAAAGCCTGACGGTCACTGCCTGAGGAAAACTCTTGTTTGCCTTTATGACCCTGTAAGACTTCACACCTGGTGACCTTGCTTTGGCTAGAGCACTGCTGTTGCATGGGTATGTAACTGTAAACCTCAGGGACTGAGGAGGATTTTGACTGGAGAACTAGAAGAATGAGATGGAAGATGAGGAAGAGCCAGATGGGGAAGAACGAGATGAGAAAGACCAAGATGGGGCAGAACTAAGATGAGAGAATTAAGATAGAACATAGAGGGGACAGCAGATAAATGTAGAGAGAAATCAGGCAAGAAAGGATCAAGGTACAGGAACAACTGAAGTTATGTAGATAGGATTTTATCCCAGAGGAATAAAGTAGACGGACAAAAGAGCTCCATGTACTTAGATTCATTTCCTGGAAATAATGCGCGCCATTCGTAGCTTCTCTTCTGGGCCCCTGGGAAGAAGATTATTAAGGACCAGGCTGGTCCGTAATAATATTCGAGAGGTATGTATGTTTCATGCTTTATTCCTGTGCTCAGAAAGGTCTTCTAACTCTTGACCAGAGTCACGTGTCCAGTGTTTAGAGATCACTTCGGCAATCTTCCCCCTTGTAATCCTCACTCCTCAGATAGGTTCTAGACCTGTGAGTGTGACTTTGGTGGCTTAGAATCCATGGTCACAAAGAAGAAGCTATTTTGAAATCAACCTTTGTGGCCACTTCAGAATCAGTCACATGTGTGTGCATGTGGAGGCCAGGAGTCAACATCAAGTGTCCTCTTATTACCACCTTTTATTATTATCATCATCATCATCATTATTACATGTCAGCGGGGGTGGGGGGGGCGGGGGGCGGGTGTATGTGCAGGGCATATGTAGCCGTTGAGTGTCTTCCTCCATGACTCTCCACTTTACATATTGAGGCATAGTCTCTCATTTGAACCCAGACATTGCTGATTTGCCTAGTCTAGCCAGCTAGTTTGCTGTGTGAATTCCCTGAGTCTACCTCCCACTCACTGGGATTATAGGCAGGGCTGCCACACCCAGTCAGCATTTAATGGGTGCTGGGAACTAAACTCCAGTCCCCTGTATTTGTATGGCACATGCTTTACCTGGTGAGCCATCTCCCAACCTCTATTTTACTGGGATGAGACAGAGTCATAGCATCTACCTGAATGAAGAAATGGGCTTTTCCCAAATACCAGATGCAAACAGATCTAGACAATAGAAATAATATGGATGTGTCAAGTCCGGCATAGTAGTGCATGTCTTTAATTCCAACACTGGGAGGCAGAGACAAGCAGATCGGAGTTCAAGGCCCAGCCTGGTCCACAGGTCTGCCTCTGCCTCCCAAGTACTGGGATTAAAGGTGTGTATTACCACTGCCTGGCAAACTGTTTAATTGTGCAAAACATCTATCTTTCGGGGGATGGTGCTTTTGCTATTTTCTTTTTTAAGAGTGAGCGTGTGTGTGTGTGTGTGTGTGTACCTGCACACAGAGGCCAGAAGAAGGCATCAAAGCCCTGGGAACTGGAGTTTTAGTAAGGCAGTTGTGAACCACCTGATGGGGGTGATGAGAATCATGCTTGGGTTGGGTCCTCTGGAAGAGCAGTAAGTGCTCTTAACCACTTAGTCATCTCCCCAGCCCCTTTTAAGATTTGATTGATCAGAAATCCAGTTTAGGGCCGGGGCAGGGGCATTGCTCAGTTGGCAGAGTACATGACTAGCATTTGTGAAGCTCTGGGAATAGTGGCACATGCCTATAAACTCAGGGCTCAGGAGATGGAGGCAGAAGGCTCAGAAGTTCAAGGTCATGGACCACATAGCAAGTGGAAGGCCAGCCTGTGATACATGGTACTCTGCCAAATAGACAAAGGCATCAGAATTAAAGATGTATTTAAGATTTCTCATTCTTTCTGATTTTATTGCTGTAAATGTACCGGTGGTCAGTAAACATTTGAAAATCTGTAGGTGTGATTAAAAGTGCTTTTGAAAAAAAGTCTAACATTAAGGCTAACTAACTGTGCTGTCTTAGTTGGAGTCTCTGTTGCTGCACCATGAGCCAAAGCAACTCACGAGAGGGCGACTTAGAGTTGTAGTCCATCCGAAGGGGAGGAACTAGCAGAGGCCATAGAGCAGCGCTTCTCAGCCTGGGAGTTGCGACCCCTTTGGGGAGTTCCACTCACAGGGGTTGCCCAAGACCATTGGAAAACAGATTTTTATGTTACCATTTATAAAAATAGCAAAATGACAGTTATGAAGTAGTTACAAAAATAATTTTATGGCTGGGGTCACAGCATTAGGAAGGGTGAGAACCACTGCCGGAAAGGAATGCTGCTTATTGTTTTGCTCCTCCTGGCTCTCAGCGTGCTTTCTAACATAACTAAGGAACATCCTGCTCAAGGGTGGTGCTGCTCACAGTGAGTTGGGCCCTCCCACATGGATCATTAATCAAGAAAATCAGGAGGCATTTTCTCAATTGAGGTTCTTCTTTCCAGATGACTCAAGCTTGTGTCAAATTGACAAAAACCAACCAAAACATAGGTTGTCTGAGAAATAAAGGTTTAACTGTGTGTGTGTGTGTGTGTGTGTGTGTGTGTGTGTGTGTGTGTGTGTGTGTGTCTAGACTTTCATAAGGAATGTAAGTTTCACAGCATCTCAGCTGAGTGAACAGGCTGGCCAAGGGAAAAGTTTACTAAAGACAGGAATTAGGAAACAGTAAGGAAAAGAAAGATTGCTTAACTAATAGAAAGGCTGGATTCTGCAGTGTGGTCTCCTCAGATTTCTGGAGGCTGAGAACAGCTTGGAAACCCCAAAGTTCTTGAGAAATTAGGTAAACAGTGAAATATTTTTAATTAATCTAATTTTGTGTTTCTAAAGCTTCTTTAGGCAAATAAATGTTCTTTGAAAAGGTGCATGAGATTTAATTGTATTGGGAATATTTTCAGTTATTCTGGAGCTCGCTGGCAGGTACATACATTTTTAATGTTGCCTGAAAGATAAACAGCCACGACTACCGGAGTTAGAGAGCTTTATTAGGAGGGAATGGGGGGCGGGGTGAGAGAGGGAAGCCAGGCTGGGGTCAGGGAGCAGAGCTGAGCAGGGAGCAGAGAGAGAGGGTGGGGTCTGCATCTGGCTTTTAAGGTGACCACACCACGCATAAGTAGTCGCCAGCACCCCCTGATGATGTAAGACACAAGACTCCGAGCTGCGCATGTGCCGGTGGAGTGAGGGCAGGATCCTAACATTGACTGTATACAGTGCCTTTAAATACAGATTTCAACCATCTCTCCTGACTGTTTCAGGAAGGCAGCTGTGACACTGCTGTCCTTAGAGGCACCATCTTTCCCACTCTCCTGTCTGGGCTGTGCTAGTAGCTTCTCTTAGGTGCAGTGCCCCCACGTCTGAGCTCTGTGCTGTTTCCGAGATGCTGTTGTCACTTAGTTGAGGACGGGAGCTCTGCTTGCCTAATGTGTGCTTTCTTTCTATTGCAGTCTGATAGTGGAGGAGCCTTTAAAGGTTTTAAAGGTTTGGTTGTGCCTTCTGGAGGAGGAGGATTTTCTGGATTTGGTGGTGGCTCTGGAGGGAAGCCTCTAGAAGGACTGACAAATGGAAACAGCACAGCCAGTGCCACACCCTTCTCCAGCACAAAGGCGGCAGTGGAGCCCAAGGCAACCTTTGGTGAGTTGCTCCCTCTCCAGCCCCCTCTGAAATAGTTGCTGAAAGAGAACTCTGCTACCAGGTTGTTTTTTGTTTGTTTTATTTTTTTCTCTTTGACAGGGTCTTTATATGTAGCCCAGGCTGACCTTGAACTCTGTCCTCCTCTTCCAACCTTCTGAATACTGGGATACTGTAGGTGTGTGCTGCCAGACCCAGCTGGTGAGTATGTTTCTAGCACTGCATCCTTGGACATAGCAGTGGAAGGATGGGACTCGGGGAGATGCATGGAGCAAGTGGGCCAGCCCACAGCGATGCTCTTCTCAGCTCAGCCAGCTATTTGCTATGTGACTTCACTATCAGGTTCCTAACCTCTGAGTCCCCGAATTGACTAGCAAGAAGTCCTAGTACATACACACCAAGGGCTTTCTGTGCACCTCCCACTGCAAATGCCAGTGGAAACTGGGGTGACACTGTCTTTGGTCACCATTTCCCAACATAGGTTTGAACAGGAAATATTGACTACCCAGTCCTGTTTTGGATGAGTTAGTCAGCAACTTCTGGGATTCACATAAAGAACAGGATCTTGGGCTGAATCCTAAAAATGATCCTGACAGGCTCTGAAAGTGTATGCTGTGTGGTGTTTGTTGGTTTGAGATGGGTCGTGTAGCTTAGCTGCAGGAGCTCAGGCTAGCCTTTAGCCGTGTAGTGAGGATGACTTTGAACTCTGCATCCTCCTGCAGGCACTCAGCACCACTGACCTGTGTAGTCCTTACTAAGCAGAACAGCCTTAGTGCCTTAGTAACCACTTGCTGGATATCCAGTTCCTCAGTGTTGGTTTCCACACACAAGCTTGGTGAACAGTGACGGGGAAAGCAGAGAGCATGATGGTAGCCGCACAAAAACCTTATTGTAGCTGAGCCTAGTGGCACACGCCTGTTGTCCCAGCTCAAGCTGAAGCAGAATGGGGAGTTCCAGCTTGCCTGGGACTACATAGCAAGACTCCATTGAAAGACTCCAGTAAAAACACACCAACACCTAGAGGGTTTCATCAGACTGCTTCTAAAGTGTTTGGACTTTAACTTCTTACAGGTGCTTTTGCTGTGAATGGCCCTACTACCCTGGTGGATAAAAAGATTTCAAGTCCTAAATGTACTAACAGCAATCAGCTGGCCTCCTCTGGCTCTGCTTCCAGTACAGCCTGCACTGGGAATGTCTATCACAAGCAGTTGGCTGGCTTGAACTGCTCTGTCCGGGACTGGATAGTGAAGCATGTGAATACGAACCCACTGTGTGACCTGACGCCCATTTTTAAAGACTATGAGAGGTACTTGGCCACGATTGAGAAGCAGCTTGAGAATGGAGGCAGCGGCAGTTCTGAGAGCCAGACTGACAGGGCAGCGATCGGAATGCAGTCTCCCTCCCTTTTTAGTTCCGCAAAACTACAGCAAGAGTCACCATTTTCGTTTCATGGTAACAAGGCAGAGGACACATCAGAAAAGGTGGAGTTTACAGCAGAAAAGAAATCGGACACAGCACAAGGAGCAACGAGTGCCTCGTTTCATTTTGGCAAGAAAATTGAGAGCTCAGTTTTGGGCTCGTTAAGTTCTGGCTCCCTGACTGGGTTTTCATTCTCCCCTGGAAACTCTAGTTTATTTGGTAAAGATGCTGCCCAAAGTAAAGCTGCCTCTTCACCGTTTTCTGCTAAAGCACCAGAGAGTCAAGCAGGAGGCAGCAGCAGTGAATGCAGAGGTAAATACTAAGCCACTGATTGACATCTGTGTAGGTCTAATGAGAAGGTCCCAGGTGCTGCATTTCCTGTGTGTGTCACAGTTGCTTAGTCCTCATCCTTAACATAGAGCAAGGCCTGTTTTATAGGGTGCTAAAAGCTCACGAGGGCTGAATGGAGTGGAGGTGTGGTTCTTTGGAGAAGAGAGATGACATGGTATGCACCAGCAGTACAGCCTCCGTCTTCATGAGGTGGGTCTCCAGGTGCCTAGTGAAGGTGTGTTAAAGATGGCGGCAGTGAGCCGGGCAGTGGTGGTGCACGCCTTTAATCCCAGCACTCAGGAGGCAGAGGCAAGTGGATCTCTGTGAGTTCAAGGCCAGCCTGGGCTATAGAGTGAGTTCCAGAACAGGCTCCAAAGCTACACAGAGAAACCCTGTCTCGAAAAACAAAAACAACAACAACAAAAAAAGATGGCTGCAGTGGAGGCTGAAGTTTTAACATGCTAACTAAAAAGCACTGAGCGCGTGGTGGTGTGTTTAGAAGAAGTAAATTAAAAACTTTTAAAAATTGAATATTACTGAAAAAGCGCAACATGAATGTCTGTTGAATTTGATTGTATTTAGGAATTTGGTTGTAAATGAGATGCTCCAGCATTAATGTTAGGACCAGACCTGCTGCAAAGGAGGGTCCCTCCTCCCCAAAGGAAGGCCCTGCTGTTGTGAATCACATCAGTGTCCTTGGACCTTTTGTACCCAGTGTGTCAGGTCTTGGCAGTGGGCAGGCACAGTTGCAGGGTTTCTTCGGAGGTATTGTTACCCACAGTGCTCATAACATAACACTTCAGGACTACTTCCATTCAGTTAACTTTCTAAAATGATTGGTGTGCTTAGTATGTGCACTGTGCAGTGTGGTGGCCACTAGCCATGCCTGGGTAGTTCCATACTTGCATTGTGGCTAGTGATGCTGAGGGCTTAGATTTCTAATTTCCAGGGGCAGGGATTTTGTTTTCGTTTTTGTTTTAAGATTTATTTATTTATTATGTATACAGTGTTCAGTCTTCATGTATCCCTGCAGGCCAGAAGAGGTTTTAATATCTCATTACAGATGGTTGTGAGCCACCATGTGGGTGCTGGGAATTGAACTAAGGACCTCTGGAAGAGCAGTCAGTGCTCTAACCACTGAGCCATCTCTCCAGCCCTTATTTTGTTTTATTTTTCTCTATGTAGCTCTGGCTGTCCTAGAGCTCGCTATGTAAACCAGGCTGCCCTTGAACTCACAGAGATCTCCAGCTTCTGTCTTCCAAGTGCTGGGATTAAAGTTCTGAGCCACCACCATAGCCAACAAGTTTCTAATTTTTGATAGAGTTACATGTTTTAAATAGTTAAATGTTCCTGTGTGTAAATGATTGTGTGGGGCAGGGGGAACAGCTTTGAAATACCTGAGGCCACAAAAGTAAAAGGAGGGAAACAATTGGATGAAGCCTAAAATCCCCTGGACATCCAGGAAGGCAGTCAGCAGTGAAGATGCCTGCGGAATAGAGGAGACATCTGGAAGCTGAACAGCTGGTGGCCCTGATGTCCAGAATTTAAAAATGCGTGACTGTTAAGAGCTCTCCTTGTTCTTCCATAGAACCCAAGTTTGGTTTCCAGCTCCAGAGCTCTTCTGACCTCTACAGGCTCCTGCACACACATGTGCACATGCACTCACGTACATGTAAATAATAAATACAAAGGTATAAGGAACTCAGGACAAGGAAACAAATAGTAAAGAATATTGTGAGGACTACATGATAGGGTAGGCAAAATGAAGACTTTCGATGGCCACAGAGAACAAGGCCAGTGTTTCCCTCAGGTGTGGATGTGACCTTCCTTCCAGAAGGCTGTATTGTCTGGGTGACAGTTCTGCTATTATTGCCTGAGCCTTGAGTAAAGTCAAATCTAGGACTTTGGGCCCAGCCTGTTGGCTTCCTCTGCTGTTAGAGTAGGCCCTAACACTGAGTCCTCAAGGATGCATATTAATGTGCTGTTCACCAGGGGTACAGTACCTTTGTCTGTTTGCCACTGCACCACTGTGCTGTCCGTCCTACCTGGGCCAGCCACCACTGCTCCTTGTCTGAACTCTTCCTCAGGGTAGATGGCCCATAACCCCCCCCACACACTTTTTTTTTTTTTTTTTTTTTTTTGGTTTTTCGAGACAGGGTTTCTCTGTGTAGCTTTGCGCCTTTCCTGGTACTCACTTGGTAGCCCAGGCTGGCCTCGAACTCACAGAGATCCGCCTGGCTCTGCCTCCCGAGTGCTGGGATTAAAGGCGTGCGCCACCACCGCCCGGCCCCCCACACACTTTTTAAGAGATTTATTTATTATGCATAGTGTTCTGCTGGCATGTATGCCTACATGCCAAAAGAGGGCACCAGATCTCATTACTTGTGGTTGTGAGCCACCATGTAGTTGCTGGGAATTGAACTCAGGACCTCTGGAATCTGGAAGAGCAGCCAGTTCTCTTAACCTCTGAGCCATCTCTGCAGCCCCCGGGGGCCCCTTTTATTTCTCCTCTCCTCTAATAAGAGGAGAGTGTCTCCCCAACGTGGGCAGCTGTACCATCCCTTGCCCTGCACCCTGCACCATCTGACACTGCTGCTGTCTTGGGGTTACCACGTTACCATCAGAAAAACTTGGAATTTGTTGAAACAGCAAGTGTCTGGCCTTCCTGGAGCACCTTCCCAAGTCCTAGAGCCTCAGCTAAGTAGTCATTTTGAAGCTTGCCGGGAGATAGATCCGAGTGGACCTTAGTTGAGTCTTTTGATCCAAGTCCTTAGTGTTGCTTTAGTCGGGCAGGTTGGACACAGCTGCCTTTCTCTTTGAGAAGACCCTTCGGTTGTGTGTCAACAGTGTCTCTCCTGAAAGAATGTGCCCTTCCTGCCCCTCCCAGTGAGCCAGGTCCCTGTAGTACAAGACCATTGAGCCCTGTGACAATCATCAAAGCTTTGGAGCAATTTCTCTGACAAGCTTGACCTGTAAAACAGTCATTTTTGCCCTTTGGCCATTGCTGATGGTGGTTATCCCTGGGTACAGTGTGGCTCTGGACCGAGAACGTTGGCAGGGGTGGTGTCGGGCGCCCTCTGTAGTGTTCACAGTTGTATTTACCAGCTCCCATGAGTACTCCAGGTCCATCTGCAGGATGGTGGGTGCAAGCATCTGCTGACTCTGAGTGGTTTCTGTGCCAGGTGGCGATGAAGAAGAGGATGAGCCGCCCAAGGTGGTGGTGACCGAAGTGAAGGAAGAGGATGCTTTCTACTCCAAAAAGTGAGTGGGCTGCGGGGGTGGGGGCGGCCTGCAGGCCTGGCTCCAGCTGGACCTCAGCTGGACCAGGGAAGAAGGCTCGGTCTGTTTGATGAGTATGGTTTTTGTTTGTTTGTTTGGTTTTTGGTTTTTGGTTTTGGTTTATTTGAGACAAGAGTTTCTCTGTATAGCCCTGGCTGTCCTGAAACTTACTTTGTAGGCCCCGCTGGCCTCTGCCTCTCCAGTGCTGGCATTAAAGGCATGTGCTACTGCCACCAGGCTTGGCCTGTTTATTTTGAAAACAAATCAGTTCTAAAGATGTGCTGGGCACATCTCCACATGTCCTGGGCTAGCTCCTCAGTGAATTAATTGGGCTTCTGTTCTCCCTGTGAAGTGCTTCAGAAAGGCTTCCATGACCTCCTTCCTTATCTCTCCTCTCTCTCTCTGTTTTCTTCCTTCTCCCACAGAAAATCACCTAGTCACTGATCTTGGTTCTGCTTCTGCTGTAAGCATGGAGGTGTCTGTGGTCCCTAGGATGGGGTGGGCCTGGCTGTGGCTGGGCAGCCACAGCCAAAAAGTTAGGCACAGTTGTTCCTTCCTGTTATGGGTATATGAGCCTGTCTGTCCTCTGCTGATGGGAGCTACCTCTTTGTGAACAAGACTGGAAGGAAAATTTTAATTCTGTTGTTAGGATTAAATGAGGTTATTTTGTACTGAAATATTTACTGAGAAACTTTTGTCCTATTTGGGAAGCTTCCAGTAGTGTTTTTATAACACAGATATTAGAGTGCTGTCCTATGTTGCAGGTGCTATGGGCCATAGAATTTTGTTTTATTTCAAGAGCTTTTTAGGCAGTAATTTTGATTTTTTGAGACAGGGTTTCTCTGTGTAGTTTTGGTGCCTGTCCATGGATCTCGCTCTGTACACCAGGCTGGCCTCAAACTCAGAGATCTGCCTGGCTCTGCCTCCTGGGTGCTGGGATGAAAGGCGTGCTCCGCTATCGCCCAGTTTAATTTTGTTGTTGTTGTTTGTTTTGAGTAGGGATCTAATTGTGCAACCCTGGCTGACCTTGAACTCACAGACCCACCTGCCTCCACCTCCAGAGTGCTGGCTCTATTTTCTTACCTAAGGGTCTGC
The DNA here is from genome assembly GCF_007827085.1 of Peromyscus californicus insignis. Classification (NCBI taxonomy): domain Eukaryota; kingdom Metazoa; phylum Chordata; class Mammalia; order Rodentia; family Cricetidae; genus Peromyscus; species Peromyscus californicus. The sequence continues at coordinate 49,656,741 of NW_026294503.1, forward strand.
GTTTAACACATAGGCTTGGAAAACAGTGCGCTGCTTTAGCCGTAGTCCCACCCTATTCCAGATTTATCTCACTGTCTTAGGGAATCAAAAGGGAAGGCCTGAAGAGAATTTGAAAACATACGGGAAAGCAGGGTCGGAGAGATGCAGGACAGACAGTTGTGTCTGTGCCTGCCACTCAGGACCAAGGCACAGGAGAGGGCAGTGAGCAGTGGGTCAGCTGGGATGCTGAGTGACTTGAGGAAAGATGGTTTGTAGGGGACTGTGATTGTTACTAGCCAAGTTCACCTAGCATGCCCAAGATCCTGGATTCCATGCCCAGCACTACAAAGCAAGGTGGTGGTGGCGGCGGCGGCGGCGAATTCTAGAATATCTAACTAGATTATTTTACTCTGATTTTCTTAACCCAGATACCAGCAGTCTGGTAAAGAGGCTTTATTTTTCTCTTACCCACTGCAGTTGACTTACAGGAGGGTAAACAGTGGTGTCAGCAAACTGACTTGTTGAATCTGATCATGGCTGGTATTTTTCCACAGGTGTAAACTATTTTACAAGAAAGACAATGAATTTAAAGAGAAGGGTGTGGGGACCCTGCATTTAAAACCCACAGCCAGTCAGAAGACTCAGCTCTTGGTACGGGCAGACACCAACCTAGGTGAGTGCAGAGCCATCCCGGGGAGTTTGGTAAAGAGCTTTGTCTTGACCCTGCGGTTCTTTGGATTTTGAAGCTCAATAATAGGGGTTGGTTTTGTCTAATGAAAGTCATCTTGATGTCAAATTGATCTTCTGGTTCCCAATATGGATGTGGTTTTGAGTGTCAGGAGCATCGTGTACACAGTATAGGTGTGGTGTTAAAAGCTGTAGTGGGAAAGTACCGCAGAGGCTATCATTGCCGTACACTGGAGTGTGGCAGGAACGGCATGCAGGTGGGACCGTTTGGTGAGCACAAAGGAGAAGTACACAGGTTTCAGTTTAAGGGGGTTGCAGGGGGGGTTGGTACATGAAGGGCCAAGGTTATTAGGTCTCATTCCTCAGCTGATCTCTACCCTAATTTTGGAACAGGATCTCACTAAACCTGAACCTTATTTATTGATCAGCTTGACTGGCTGACTAGTGTGTTTCAAGGATCCACCTGTTTGTGCCACCCCCTCATGCCTACCCTTCTCTAAGCTGGGATGACAGGAATGTGCTGCTGTCCTCAGCTTTTTAAAAACATGGATTCTAAGATTTGAACCCGGGTCCTTGTGTTGCACGCTTGCGATGGAGCCATCTCCAGCCTAGGGAATCTGTCTATCCAGAACAAGAAGACCACGGTGCTGTCTCCTTTCCACACTTGAGCTAACGCTCGCAACAGTCCGTTAAGAGACTAGCTCTGACAGCAGTGGGCCTGTGGGGTGTGGTCAGTAGTGTGAGACTGCCCGGCATCACCGAGAGACTCCTGGGGTTCGCTTTCCTGTGATTTGACTGACTAGGCCCGTGTCACCATAGTGTCACTCCTGCCCAGTGAGCAGTGCTGGTGAGAAGCACTGTGTCTGCTGACCCCGCATCCTTAAATCCCATGAAATGGTGAAGATCTGGGTAAGCCAGTGACACTTGGAACAAGGCTCCTGTCTCGGAGATTTCAGAATGTAGACAGTTTGCTTGGTGCCTGTCCCACAGCTTGGCACAGTCCAGCATACAGGAAATGAAAGACTATGGCTGTAACTTTTAACACATGGAGAAGTTGCCTCAGTGTAGAATCTCTGGCCTCTTAAAGAATCCTACAGTTTTGATACATGTTTATATGTTGTTTTCATAAATATTTTCCTTTGTTTACTCAAAGGCAACATACTGCTGAATGTTCTGATTCCACCCAATATGCCGTGCACCCGAACAGGGAAAAACAATGTCCTCATCGTCTGTGTCCCCAACCCTCCACTCGACGAGAAGCAGCCCACAGTCCCGGTCACCATGCTGATTCGGGTGAAGACGAGCGAGGATGCAGATGAATTACACAAGATTTTACTGCAGAAAAAGGATGCCTGAGCACTGAGGCCGACCAAGGAATGTTGCCACATTGCTGCTTCCCCTCTGCCCCTAAAACTTAGTCACATTCTTTCCTCTTCTTACTGTGACATTCTGAGAACTTCTAGGTAACGGGAAACTTCTGTGAGGAAGATTAAGGCCAATAAAACCCTGGGTGTGTCAACTCTGTTCCCTTCCTGAGAACTAAGCAAAATACATTCAAGGGAAAAATTGGGAAGATTTTTAATGTGGATTCATTGAGTAAAAACTAACCTAAGTGATTCTTAATGGACTGCAATCAGGGTACCAGTTAGCTCTCCAAAGGCTCCTGCAGGCAGCCTTGGGCTCCGCTCTCCTGCCTGCCCCAGGAGACCCCATGGCAGTGTCCCTCAGTGCTCCGGAAGACACCCATCGCTCCCCTCCTGTGGGCCTCTCTGACCCGTGACTAACACTCCTGCCAAACACCACGCCGCCACACTGTGACTGCGCTAAACTGTGGGTACTGGGTGTCGCTGTCATCGGCCTGTTGGCAGGTACTGGCCTTTGACCTGGGGCTGCTTGACTGATCCAGAAACGGCCTTTTCATGAAAAGGACATGAGTGGCTTGTCGGGGAGCTGGCGGCGTAGACTAGGTTTTGTTTTTATCCAGGAGGTGCTCTTACTTTACCCCCTCAGTTAATGTGGAAGGGGCTGTCAGGAATAATGGATTTTAAAAGCACAAATTTGGTAGCTTTTTTTATATCATTTCTATACCACAAACAAGCCTTTATTTTAAAAGAAAAAAGAGAAACCATACTGAAAAGGGATGTGTGCTCATGGCCGTTTCTGCCTGCTGAACCCCATGGGTACAGCCTGAGTAGAGTCCTCTCAGGAACCGTGCACTCAAAAGAAGCAGGAGTGTGGGAGTGGGAAACCACCGGTTTGGCCTGTAGCTTCAGACAGCAGCATGTTACTGGCATCTGAAAAACTCGTTTTTATTTTTATTTTTTTAAGGCTGAGGTATTGTGTCCATTTGGAAGAGAGCCGTGGTTCTGCACGGGCCATTCATGTCACTTCAGAGCGGTGAGGTTACTAATACTAGCATTCTCTGAAGACGAGACATCAATTAAACGCAGGACTTGATGCCTAGCTGCTCATGGTTCACACACCTGTAATCCAGTGCTGGAGAAACTGAGGCAGGAAGATGGTGAGTTCACAGCAGCCTGAGCTACATAGTAACCCCCCCCACCCCCACTCCCCCATCTCCCACCCCCCCCCCCCCACACACACACAAAAAGGACTAAAGTTCCACTCTGATTCCTCATGAAACCATTCAACACTAGGACCAGATCTTGTCTGAAGGCTTAGGGTCAGTGCCCAGGGTGCACACTTGTGTGCTCAGATCGTCAATACACAGCTGTTCTGACCTGGGCAGAGTCACAAAACCTGATGGCACAGTTGCCTTCTCAAAACGGCAGTGCCAGGGGTGGGAATGAAACCTAGTTAACTTTTGTTTATGTAGCCATGGCTAGCCTTGAACTCGGAGATCCACCTGCCTCTGCCTCCTGAGCCCTGAGCTGGTTAGCTTCTGTTGAGGTGGGGTGGTAGGGTTTATCACTCAGGGTTACAGTGCTCTGCACAGATGGCATGCTTGTGCTTCGTGGGGTGTGGACCTGGGGAGGTGCTGTGCATTGATTTGCTTGCCATTTGGCATTGAGAATTGGTTTCTAACAAGCAAGTTGCTGCTTCTGTTATCGCTGGCCCTGCCCTGTTGACATTGGGTTTGCCCAGCTTTCCAAAGATGTAATGAGGGGAACGTATTCAGAACAGTGCCATGTACCACGTGCCCGTGGGGCTGACTGCTCTCAGACTCTCAGGCACTTTCAGGAACTTGTCTATTCGTGGGGGTGGGGCTCTGTGAGCATCTGCCCATGCCTTGAATATTTACCAAAAGAACAAAAGCAAAAAAGGTCGCAACTGGGTTGCCTCCTAAGCTCCCTAGTCCATTTTAACTGTAAATTAGTGGGTGTGGCTCTCCCTTTGCTAACATTCCTAGCCCCAAGTTTGCTGCTAAGACTATCACTTTTGGAAGCGAGAATTACAGGGGAGAGGTGGTGTGCCCGGAACTCAGTGTGTCTTGTCCTTGTGGTATAGGAGAGGCTCAACACTCTGTACTTGACCTGAGTGTGAGTCACTATACTGTCTGTGTCCCAGGGAGGCTGGCCCCTGGACGGCTGTCTCTTCTCCCTCCACTGTGTTAGTAGCTGGTTTCAACTTATGGCTTTAACTTCATTTATGTTTCAACATGTTAAAATTTGCCTCTTGTATGTTTGATAGGAACTGCGGCTTTTATCTCCAGTTGGAAAATCTAAAGTCTTTCATATATTTGCCTGAGGAAGTATGTGTTCTCTGTGGTCAGGGTGCATCTAGGCAGACACTGAGCCTGGGCCACACTGTATCTCCCGCTTTCTTTCGCACATTCCCAGTAAACAAAGTCTGAGCCCTGTGCTGGCTTCCTCGGAGAGCCACACCGTATGGGCTGTGGCTGTGTTAGTGACAGGCCCAACTGCTGATGGGCCGATTTCTCTTTTACAGTTTCAGTTCTAAATCCTAATTTGTACATGCTGCGTGCCAAAAAAAAAAATACCTGCTGCGGAGTCTAGGGAAAATGCCACCTTGTCAGGGTTTTCCCTGACAGACTCCTCTACCTTTTGAAGGTTAAGGAGTCTGTTCTTACCAGTTTGTTGTTATGTTGTTACTATTTCTGAAGATGAGAAACAGCCCCCCTGAGGCTGCAGGCTACGGGCTCAGACCAAGTCTCATTCTGGAAGGGGGATTTTAAGGAAATGACCTGTTCTGTTACCCATAGGTGAAGTTGGGAGCTCTTCAGGGCATCTTCTAGCCCCACGCTCTGCACAAGGCCACCGCATACTCTCCAGAAGCAATCATAAGACTGAGGACAGATTTGTAAAGGGGATGTAAGACTTCTTAACAATCACATGGAATAATCTGCTTTTTACCTTAAACAGGAAATTGTTTTCTAAAGCTAAAATACTTGAATTGTCAGACAGTATAATCTCAGTGTGTGTGAGCTTTTGAATGAGCCTGTGAGGAAATGTACCAATCCATGAAATGTGAATAAATGGAAAGTTAACCCCGGGTGTGTGACACTGGTTTGTTTCTGATACCCTGGCAGATCAGTGGAGAAGGGGCACGTGACAGTAGTGTGCAGAATCATTTCTGAAGTGGGGGCTGACCTGCATGGAATTACAGTGGGGTGCAGAGCCCCAGACTAGGGCTGGAGGAGGCTAGCTTTCTCCTCCAAAAGTAACACTGAATTCTAGTCCATTCAGTGATGTGTTGGAGCTGTGTTCAGATTCTCAAGTTTCCTAAGGAACACAGCATTATCTAAGTTATAAGGCATTTCCTAGTTGAAAAAGAAGGTAATGGAATGCTGTCCCCAGGGTTCTGAACTGAGACAAGTGACAGGTGCTTCCTGAAGAGTAAGACTGTCCCTGAGCCACTGGGGAAACTGGCTGATTTGGTGTGGGCTCCCACAGACTTTCCAGGACTGACAGCTTTTGGGGCCCCCTAAGCCCACTGAACCAGAAGCTCAGGTTAAGGCCCAGTCTTTAGTGGTTTTCATACAATCACACAACTAGTACCAGCCGTTGTATGTGACCAGATGACCTGGCACACAGCTGCACTTGACCACTACCAGCCGGCAAGCTCCCTCCCTGTAATCCAGGTACAGCCATGAAATAAACACCTGTTAGCACATCCTAGGAGTAAATGGCAGTGACCACCAGCATTCCCAGGAACTATGCTGACCTCTATACATGACCTTGTCTAACTTCATTGTTGGTGAACCTGAAGGGATGTATTGGGGGTGTCATGGCTTGCTAAGGGGCCCGATCTATGTGGCCCTTTCCAGTGTGCCCACTGAATCACTCAATTTCAGTGGTTTCTGGAATTGGCTTAAGTCTTTTGAGTAAAATTGTTCATTAAAAATATAATCAAGCCGGGCGGTGGTGGCGCACGCCTTTAATCCCAGCACTCGGGAGGCAGAGCCAGGCGGATCTCTGTGAGTTCGAGGCCAGCCTGGGCTACCAAGTGAGTTCCAGGAAAGGCGCAAAGCTACACAGAGAAACCCTGTCTCGAAAAACCAAAAAAAAAAAAAATATATAATCAAAGCTCACCAGAAACAATGGTTATTTCAAACTGAGCAACCTGATTGCTTTATTAAAGTCAGATTCCAAAATGAAAGAGCCATCCACATAGAGGAGAGAAAAGTCTTGCTAGCCTGTTGGCTTACATGAGGCTATAGGAGGCCAGTGAGTGACATTGTTAAGAACAGAACAGGACCCTTTCTTTTATTACCCATCCCCCCGAAGCAAGCTTTCCCTTCCTTAAGTTTCCCAGCTTTCTGTCACTTTAACAAGCACAAAGTCCGATGTCTCCAGGTGACATGGGTATATACAATGAGCTACAAGGAGTACGTTATTTTACATTGCTCTTTTCTCCATATGTTCTGGAAGGTTTTCCTTTTCAGAGAGCATTTTCTTCCACACTAGGGCTGACAGCTGCTCCTCAAAGGTATGGGTCCGGATAAAAGACCTGAGACAGAACTCTCTTCCCACAGCATCTGGGAAGCTGGAAGGCCCGCACTGCAGCCAGCATCTAGGGCAGAGACTTCAGGCTACCCAGGGATAGCAAGGAGGCGTGACTTACCTGCTAAGCCCATGCCTCCTTCCTACCACCTTACAGTTGGAGGTTCCAGTTCACAGGGCTCTCCTGGTTTGGTGTTTCTAGGGTAGGGGCTGATCCTTCCTTACTGTGTTCTCTCAGACCCGTGTCCACTCCTCCACTGCAGTTCCTAACTCCAATGTATATAGTATATTAGGCCCAGTCCCTTGTGACATAAGTCATTTGGCATGCTCCCTATGCGTGAAAGGTGGCTGTAATACTTTCAAGCTGTGATGATTGCAGGTACCTGCTCAGCAGCCCACTGTCACAGGTGCTGGGTGACAGGGACAGTAAGGCACCTGCCAGGATTTTTCCTAAACTCACTAGGTTCCAACTTCTATTCCAGCCATCTTCCCACTACCATAAGGGTTTTTATAGGATTCTTAGAAAAGCTTGGGAAGTTTCAGTCCAAACCCTGCCAGGGTGTATTTTCATGGGAACACAGAACCAAGCCCAAAAGGCATCATGTGATAGCTTTGGAAACACCTACACCTCTGGCCAGCATGGTCACTGTCCCCTCACAGGGTCTTCACAGACCAGCAGCCAGCAGGACAGCCAGTGCATGGGGTGGCCTGTCAACCCCAGCGGGAACCATTCAGAACAGTGTCTGTGGCAAAGCTTCCCTGACTTGCTGTAGTGTCTGTATTAACCTGAAACGTGTATTAAAAGAAACAGGTATGGGCCAGGGTCACTTCTAAGAAAACTCATTTTCAGTGTCTCTAAAAGGCAAAGCAATGTCTCAAAGAACCCTGAAATCATAAAGCAAAGTCAACAGCTTTCACAAAGCCTGCCTTGAGAGGCTTTCTGTTGGGTGAGCACGGGTGTCCATGGGCAAGCCACTTGCAATCCGTACACTAACTCATTCAATGTACTCATGTCTTCATTGAAATGTTTTTTTGTAGAAATCACAAGTTTTGAAGTAACAAAAACAAAAAACAATTTTTGTAGGTATTTTTTGTATTTGTAGTAATTACTCATATAATTTTGAAAGAGGGAAGATTGCTATTTGCATCTAAGTTTCCTGACCTACAAAGTAAGGGGCTGAAGTCAAAAGAAGGTAGAAAGGACTGCACCGAGGGGCACAGTCCAGCTGGTAAGAGTGCGTGCCCAGTGGCACAAAGCCCTGGGTTCCACCCCCACCACAGCGTAAAACCAGGCACAGTGGTGTAAGCCTGTAATCCCAGCACATGGAGGTGGAGGCAGAAGGTTCATTAGTTAGCTCAAGGTCATTCTCTGCTAGACAGCAAGTTTGAAGCCAGCCTGGGCTACATAGACCCTGTCTCAAAAACAGACCAAACACACACACACAATTGCTAGCTCATGGTCTGAAATCACCTTGGAAACAGAAACCTGTAAACACAAACTGTCAGCAGGCCATGGCTCCCTCCCCTTGTGAGGATCTACCTGCTGTAGAACTCAGATCCCCACCCCAGCCATGAGCTGTCAAGTCACTTAGCTTGGCGTGGTGTTGCCAGCAGTGGCCAGTGGAGGCCTGCAGGTTCCTGTCAGTATCTCATCAGTGATGGCCTTTCAGGTACTGCCACTCCTCACCTAGAGGGACAGGGGGCACTCACTCTGGCTACTCCCCCAAAAGGGCCATTGCTGATGCCCCCAAAGGCTACTTCTGTTCAAGCTCAAGATCTTTACCCTTAGTCTTCAGGCCCACCAGGGACACTCCATGCCAGGGACAGCGACTCCTGTGTACGTTCATGTCTCATAGAGCCCTTAGTCCTTTGGGTGTTATATTTAATGTCTCATAGAGCCCTTAGTCCTTTGGGTGTTATATTTCTTAGGGAGGCTACATCCAGGGGACAGTCCTGCGTAATGATGCAGAGGTGAGAGAGAGCCTGAACAGAGAAGTCGTGTGCTATCAAGATACTTGGATTGTGAAGCTAACCTGAAAATGAACCGGACCTAAATCATCAAACTCAATACATCCAGAGTTTTGGCCAAAAACTTCTGACTACTTATGACACTGTCAAAAAAAAATTTTTTATAATTATTAGACTAGACAAACTACATAGGGGCTGGGATGTCTTTTAATGAAAACGGTTTTTGTTTGTTTGTTTGAGACAGGGTCTCATTATGTAGCCCTGGCTGTCCTGAATTCACTATGTAGAGCAGGCTGGCCTCGAACTCATGGAGAGCCACCTGCCTCTGCTTCCCAAGTGCTGGGATTAAAGGTGTGCTCCACCACACCTGGCTTATTTTATTTTTTGCCTGTGTTTTAGATCATAATCTTTTGGAGTAGAAATGAGCCTGGGCTGCCTTTGTAGGCCGGGATTCCAGCAAGATCCCAGGAGGTAAGGTGGACACGGCCTTAAGAAACAGAGACGCCCCCTCCAAAGAGCACAAAGCAAACAGTGCTTGCTTCTTAGTGTCCTAAAGACTGACACCAAGGTTTCCTCAAAACACAGCTGCACTCGAATTCCAGCTGCCATGTGTCACTGTGTTGTGTGAGGACAGGCATGTTCCCAGGAAAAGGAAAGATGGTCTCAGAAGCCAGTCTGTCAACCCTAGGATTCTGTCACTTGTCACTCTCAGACTTTGAAACAGGGTCTTGCTATGTAGCCTAGGCTAGCTGGGAACTGTCCTGCCTCAGCCTCAGTACTGAGATTTGCAGACATGTCTGGCCCTCTGATATCAGCTATTTGAAAAAGTAAACGTCAGAATTCTATCCCAGTTCTCAAGAGCCTCAACATGTTTGGAACTCAAAAGTACCCTTTGGAGAAAGGGGAAGGTTGACCGAATATCTGGCTGTGTGCTCAGGGACAGCATGCGGTTCCAACCATAGACTGGGGCTCAGAATAAGCTTGCCTCCTTCCACTGTTCCTCGTGGTTCAGTTTGAAGTTCACTCAGCCTCTCTGGGGTGCTTTCCTTCTCTATAAATGGAATGATGGTACCTAAGCATTGGAAATGGGCCTGTGGATATCAGTTACTTCCATGTGCCACACAGAGCCAAGTAGCATGACACAGACTGTACCTTCCTACAACCTGGGAAGCACTTGTATTCACAGTTATCCCAGCTTAGAGAAGCCAGTCTTGCCCAAGCCCAGCTGAGAGAACATGGCTAAGCTCTGGGAGAGGGAAACTCCCTGAAAAGAGAAGCCATGGAATTGCTACAGTCTAGGACAGCCTCAGTCTTCTGCAGAACACACACCTGGCTGCATTTCCCCCAAGATACCAAGTCCAGAGTGTTCAGACCCCAGAATGGCTAGGGTCCTGAAGTGGCAGGCTGCTATGACCTCCCTAGAAACAAATGTGGGACAGCAGTCACCCCCCTGCAGGAGAAATGGAAACCCTAGACTGCACGGCCACACCCATAGGCCTGAGGTACTCTGGCATTCTGGGGCAGGATGTGAGTCTGCTTCAGTGGTTAGACTACAGCATGGACCCAGGCTCCAGCAGATCAGTGTCTAAACTTACCCACTACTTGTCCCTTTGGAAGGAGTTATTTCAGAGCAGGCAGGAGAGGCGAGCTTCCTGGCCACCTAACACCCACTCCTAAGACCCAGCCTGAGCTATGCAGAATAACAGGTGGTCTCAAGCCCTGACCCAGCCATGCACTTGAACCCTGGAGACTTCAGTGAGGTAGGTGGTATCAGCCCCATTTTACAGGTGGGCAAACTGAGGCAGAAAGAAATGCAATAGCTCGCTTTTAATAACAACATACAAAATCTAGAGAAAGCCCCAAAGTAGTCCCCACTCCCAAAGACCAAGGATTGGAGCCGTGCTCCTGTTCCTGCTCTACAGCCCAGAGGGGCCGAGCTCTACATACACTGCTGATTTCTCCAGAATCTGGGACACTAAACCCAGCGGCAAAAGGAGGCCTAGCTTCCAGTTTATTCGAGTTGGGTAGAGGAGGCCTCAGCTAGAGCACACTGCCAGGGTGAGCCTTGGGCTGGTGACCCATGGCCACTTGCACTCACCGAGGACAACATGGGCTCATGAGCAGCCCAGTCTGCTCCTCTCTGCCTAGGAAGCCAGGCTGAGGACAAGACCAGCATGCTGACCAAAAGCATGGAGGCAGAGGGGACAGCACCAGCCTTGCTCTGAGCTCTGGCCCCAGGGTGATTCTGCCTAAAAACCTTCCTGGGAGGCTTCCAACCCCGGTCCCCATCAGACATCCCTCAGCAGAAGTTCCCTCCCGCATTCCTTCAGAACCAAATTCTGCGTCCCTCCAGCCGAGATTGACGCAGGACATCTCGGGGTCGGAGGTGTGTGTGTTGGCGGTGTTCTTTGGATGGAAGCAAAGGCCATTCTGGGGGATCGGGGCCTGTCTGCCCAGCTGGAGGTTGAGACCCATTCTGAGCTAGGCATAGGGCGAGGTATTCCCAGCCGACAAGCAGCTCGTGTCCTGTGACTCCCAGCTGGAACCCACGGCGACAGATAATGACTACAAGGAGGACAAGTTGGGACCGACTGGCGAGCTGAAGTCCGTCGGGACTGCATTACAAAATCTTCAACTGGCTTTGTGTAGGATGTGTGGACAGTGGCCTGGCACAGAGCCCCGGCAGGGGGATGGAGTCGAGGTCGGGAGGTCTAAGAACATTCTGGAAGCTGGCAGCCCCCTCACGCTCTCTGACCTCTTAGTGTCTCTGGCCCTCTTTGGGAGCAGAAGGCTCTCCAGAGACGGGCTGAGGGGGCCGAGCGCGGGACAGGGTGGGAGCAGAGCCAGCGAGGGAGGAGGCACTTCAGTTTGGGCTGGTGTTCATGGAGTCGGCCCTGGCCCCAGGAGTCGAGTGGCCCTGCCTGGCTGCAGCTCCGGCGCTGGCTTGTCACAGAAGACCCCGTGGCGGTGACAGGTAGGCACTTGGCAGCATTCCCAGGGCCAGGCAGGGCCAGGGCTCTGTGCAGGCTCCACACACACTAGGTCATCAAGATGGGTTTCTGCCGTACTTCCAGGATGTCTAGGGTGACAGGAGGGAGCAGGTGGGGTGAGGACACTCTTGGGAGGGAGCCACAGCTGCCATGTACACCCACCATTTCTGATCAGGCCTCACAGGCTACAGACGCCATCATCACCCTGCCCTCCCACACCAGCAATGGATAAGTGTAGATGCAGAGGCCAAGAGGAATAAGACCCCCACAGAGACTCTGCGGCTAACACCCACCTGCCACCACTCAGAGAAGGGCCAGTGAGGACATCAGGGACACAGGTGGAGGGAAGCCGCTGGCTATGGAAACTACAGCCCACTGAAGGGCTGTACTGAAGGGCTCTGCCTTCATGTACCTGTTAAGATCCGATGCAGTGGCAAGGTGACGTAGGTCAAGTGTGCATAGAGAAGGAAGTTTCCATCAGCTCGGTTCAGCTTCAGCCAGGACCCAACCAGGGACCGTCCCGTGCCGGACAGGGATCGAGACCGCAGGTTGGTGGCATTATGCAGGTCGGCTGCAGGGGAGAAGAGCAGGTCAGTGTCCCAGTATGGGTCAGGGAGCATGGGAGAGGGGCAACAAGACACCTGCTCCTCTAGACTGATGCCACTCACAAGTGCTCCCCACCAGTGTCCACACCCCCAAAGCCCTGCTTCTAGGCCCTCGCACTGTCCTGTCTGCCAGGGCCCCCCCTCTCCCTGGGCCTGGTCCAGAAAGTACTCAGGGTTCACCCCAGTGAAGCTTCTCTCCTCCAACCACTCAACACAGTATGAAACTGGCATGGTACCAGCTTGTGAGGGATGGTTAGGGATGCTGGCATTCCCACAGAAACTCCCAACCCAGGGGGGTCTGTTCCCTGAACCCCACTTCCCACAAGAAGGACCACTGGGGAGGGGGTTGTGTACACAGAGCAGATGAGTGGGTAGGACCAAGGGCTCCAGGGACCTCTGGGCAGACACCAGAAGGTCATTGGTGGGGCCACAGGGAAGGATCTGTGAGTCAGGGTGACTCTCGGGAGACCAGGAGACAGAGGTAACAGAGAAACCCTGAGGTTCTCCCAGGACAAAAGGTTCTAGAATGAGGAAAGCTGGCCTGGGAAGCAGAAGAGGAAGAGCAAGACAGCCCGTGATGTGCACCGAGGTCCGCAGAAAGCTCCAGAGCCTCTGGATATGAGGTGGGCGGACAGTGTGAAAACAGGGCTCATGGAGGCAGAGCGCATGAATGCATGGATGAGCGAACGCAAGAATGAGTGGCCACATGCACAAATGACCGCAAAGATGAGTGATCGCAAGCCAGAGCAGGGGCCGTCAGTCTGCAGGACGAAGGTGAGGCCCATCACCTCCACTGTCGTCCTCTCGGAAGAACTCCTCACTGTCGTTGGCTGAGTGGGACTTCTTCATCTCTGCAATGCGGTTCCGTGGCACCTTCCTCTTGAGGGATGGGGAGAAGAAGGCGGGCCGGTTGTTTCGCTCCGGGGTGGGCGGGGTGCTAAAGGAGGTCACCTGGGAACAAGGAGTCCAAGTCACAAGTGTAGCAGGAGGCCCCAAAGCCACTCAGATCAAAGCCAGCCCAAGCAGGGGCTGTAGTTATAGCTGCTGACCCTGGCCTGAGGGCCACCTGTCCTGGAGGAGGGGCACTGGGCACTGGGGGCTTGCCACACACACAGCAGCCAGTCCTGCCTACGGAGGGAGCAGGCTGCCAGCGGAACTGACAGAAGGGCCTCCCTTACACATTTCCACACAAAGGAGGGGCTGTCAAATGCCAGGTGACAGGCTGCGGGGCGTGGTGGGAACACTACCATGTCATTCCGACCATGTCCCAACACAGCAGTTCATGATGCCCGTCACATACCAGCAGACAAGGCACACAAACGGCCACCTTGACCTGCCTAAAGCCACTGGGACGACCCCCCAGGTCACCCCTGGGGTCCTTCCCTCTTACACTTAGCCCCTCTCACAAGTGCTCAGGCTCAGCAACTCTCTGCCCGTCTCTCCTCTCCTCCCTTCCAGCACATTCGGTCCCAGCCACCAACATTCTCCACACTCACTTGGGGGTGAGGTGGGCACAGACAGGCACAAGACATAGATCCCCTGCCCTCAAGGAGCTCACAGTCTGCTGGGGGTGACAGACTCAAGTGACAACCACAGACTGCATGCCGGTTGCTGAGACAGAGAAAGGGAAGCACAGGACATGGAAGGGACAGACAGCCTGTGAAATCAAAGTAGGCTTCCTGGAGGAGGTGCCGCTTGAGCTGGGTCTTGAAGGACGAGTAGGAGTTCGCCAGGTGAAGAAGGGGGGGAAGGGCGTTCCAGGCATAGGGAACTTGGCCCATCCCCTCCCTCCTCCCCACGCAAACAAGATTCGGGAGCAGCAAGATGAGCTGAGACCGAGACTTCGGGGCCCCATCGGCCTCCTCGTCATAGCTCCGACATCCACCAAAGTCCCGGCGGCTGCTGGGCTCCAGACGGTCCTCCCTCAAGTCAGGGAAGGTTTTAAAAGATAAAAAAACAAATACCAGAAACCACAATACACACAGTCTGCATTTCTTGTACACTGGTTACGAGTGACCCCTTAGGACAAGAAGACAAGCAACAGTGTGTACATGGGCAGTGGCCCTGAGCCCTGTATGACCTCATGACTCCTCCCCAGGGCGCCACATCTCCCTGCTATGAAGGGCACGGCTAAGGGCCAGCTCATTCCCTCATGGCCACTCCCACTTGGCAGGTGGGACAACTGAGGCTTAGGTGGTCTCCTGAGTCATCTGTGGGCACTCAGCGAACAGTGCCCAGCGTTGCCCAGCTGGGGGGTCACCTCTGCACATCTGTGCACACACACCTTTCAGTGTCCAAGTGCAACACAGAACTGGGCAGAAGCAGGCTGTCACCCGGGAGCTCAGAATCCAAGACACCTCCATTCCAAAACACAAGAGGGCCCCTGCCTGAGGTGTTCAACCCTTTACAAAACTCACGGCATTTCTTGGTTTTGTTTGGCTTATAAAACACACTAAGTATAGAAGATTCCAAAAGAGAAAGAGGCGCCCAGGAACTAACCCCAGCAGCAGCTGGTCAGGCATTGTCCACTCGAGAGTCACCTCTCAGCTGCGGACAGTAACCACCGTGGCTGCCACTTGGGACACTTCACAGGGCCAAGCCCCATGCAAGGCATGAGCCGTGAGCGGTGCCCCTGGAGACCCCACACCTCGGGAAGTAGGTTCACACCTCACTACAGAAGCTTAGGGAAGAAGGGACTCGGCCAAGGTCACATGAGCAGCGGATCCTAGAACTCGGCCCACCGGGGCTCTTGGACAAGGGCTGACTGATGCACCCACTGCTCTGAGTGACATCTGAACACTGACCCCATGGGCAGAGCCTTCCTCGAGCCTGAGCCTGGGGTCTCTACATGGCCACTGACATCAGCTCCCCGCTAAGGACTGAGAGAGAGAACTCAACGGAAGCAAGGCTTGAAGCCCTATGCTGAGCCCTCAGAGCTGCGGCAGGGGCAGCCTAGACAGAATCCTGCCTGCCGGGGGATCCTGCTAACAGACAGACTACCTAAACA
Organism: Peromyscus californicus insignis; assembly: GCF_007827085.1. NCBI lineage: Eukaryota > Metazoa > Chordata > Mammalia > Rodentia > Cricetidae > Peromyscus > Peromyscus californicus. The sequence goes on from NW_026294503.1 coordinate 49,671,901, forward strand.
AATGGCCAGGCCCAGAGCCAGCCTTGTGTTTGCTGGGTGTCCTCGTGGAACAACCCAGGGTTCAGTCCTTCCTCCTCCTATTGGCTCACTGCGGAACGGCTATGTGGCCGCAGCTGCCCAGCAGGTCCACAGGGACAGGGACCAGGCCCAGCTCCTAGTGGATTTCCTCTGTTCTTGGCCCTGGGAACTGCCTCAGGGCAGAGCAGCTCAGGGAAGCAGCAGAATCAGCCTGAGCCTGGGTATGAACCTGCAGGGTGACCTCAAGCAAGGCACCTCCCCTCTCAGAGCCTCGGATTCCTCATCAGCCGTGGAGGTCAGCTGGTGACATCTCCCTCACCTGGGGGCTGTGGAGTGAGGAAGTAAATGGAGGGACAGGAAGTCCCTCCCCCTGCTGTGTAGCCCTTACCCGCTCATGCATGGGCGATGCTGGGTTTGAGTCTTCTTCGGTCCCACAGGGGGACGTGTCCCCAGTAGACACACGGCTGACTGCCATCTCAGCGTGGCCCTTGCCCTGAGGCCCCTTCATGCGCACAAACTCCATGTTGTTGTACTTGTAGAAGCCAAATGACATCTTCTGGGCCATGCGAGCCGCCACACTCACCTGTGGTAGGTGGGACAGGACCCCGTCAGCACCGAGTGGAGAGCGGTTCCACAGGCCCTCTCTCTCCAGACACAGCGGCCAGTATTCCCATCTCTGAGTCATCCTGAGGGAGGCTGAGCCACGGGGAAGCCGGTCTAGTATGGCGTGTGTTCCAGATCCCTGGCCAAGGCTGTTCTCACTGCCCTGAACACCCACACTATTGGCCAGGGCCTTAACCCTCAGGCCAGACAGCATCAGCTACAGGAGAGTGGCCTGTTCATCCGGACTTCTTCCACTGCTGTATTAGTCAGGGTTAATTTTGGAAGTGTCCCCAGTACTGGGCTAAGTACTCCTTACCAGCAGTAAGGGAGAGGCGGTATGGCACTGGCTGGTGCCCTCATGTGGGGTGGTCTCAGCAATGCAGGCTGGGGGGCGGGGGGGCCGTGAGGAGCCAAGGGCCTGGACGCATACCCCTAGGCAGCCCTGCACTCACGCGGTTGTCGTACACCTTCTTGAGCGCCTCGTAGCGGATGGAGCCCTGAAAGATGACGCCCTGGAACGTGTTGGTTTTGTCACTGGCCACCAGCTCGACGCAGACCATCTCTCCTTCCCCTACGGTCATGTCACTGAAAACCTGAGGGTGAGGGGGGAGAGATGGAGGTGACAAACCTCGGCGCCGCCTCGGTGCCACCACCCACACCAGGCCCCGACTGGGCTGAGGCAGAAGGAGCAAGATTTGAGGTCAGCCTGGGGTACAGACAATGTGTCTCAAGACAGAGAAGTGGGGGAAGGAAAAGAGGAGGGGGAGAATCGGGGAGGAGAAGGGGGTCCCATTTCACAGACGAGGACCTGCCCACAGGCACCCGTGTCCACCATCCCCCTCCTCCAATCCTCAGGGTAGGAACAGCCTCCCTAAGGGGCAGGGCTGTGCAACAGCAGGGTGGCTGGGACTGGAGGAAGACACCCCACGCCGAGCTGAGCCACCAGCAAGACCCTCATCTGACTTCCTAATACTGAGTTCAAGTTACAAGGACTATGGGGACCCTTGGGGACCTCCTTCGTCACAGCCTGGTCCAGCCCACCTTACCCTGAGCTTGGCTGCCCAAGCTAATGTGATTGTGACTGCCTTCCTGGGATAACACCACCTGGACACGGGCAGTGACCACACCCTGCCACATTCCCGAGCTGCTGTTCCTAATATCTGACACCCAGATGTGAGCTTCGAGGTGAGAGACTCAGGGGCAAACACATGTGCAGCGTGAGCCCATGGAGGCCACATCATCTTCCTGAGCCTCGGGTATTTTCTGACACCATCAGAGCCCACAGGGGCCCTGAAAGCCATGCCCACCTTCATGGAACTTCCAAGAACCATGGCTGTCTCTGGCACACACACACACACACACACACACACACACACACACACACACACACACACTCCATCAGCCTTGGCAGACAAGCAGACCAGGAAGTGGAATGGCAGCCTCCCTCCTCCACTCCTCCTGACTTCAGTGAGTTAATGTGTCCGGAGCACATTTGGCCAATCTTGAACCAAAGGCTTGGCCACAGAACCGAAGGCATGTCCTCTGACGCCCTGGGCAGGGTGGAGGCAGCCATTCACAGAGCGGCAGATGATGGTGCCTTCTGGTCAGGCAGCACTTACTTACTGTCAGCATCTAGGATGCACACTCCCACCCAGAAGTCCTCAGGTCATCGACCCTGACACCTGAGTAGGTCACAAGGTCATGACACTCACTTTATAGATGAATGAACCAAGGCCCGGAGCAGGGAGGATGGACTTGTCTAAGTCCATCACTGTGAGGAGGGGAACCCCAATGGCTGTCACCCAGACCATTCCCTGCTCCTGCTGCCCATGTCTCCCGGGAGGCTTTGCAGATCCTCAGCCTGACACCCCGCCCCACCCCACCCCCAGGAGAAGAGGATGGGGAACGTGTCCAGTGGTGAGCACTCACCTCCTCAAAGCTGTCGATCATGAAGAAGATGTTGGGGTAGCTCATCTTGGACTCTTCTCCTTTGCTGTCCATGGGGTGTTTGCTGGGGGATGCAAACACTTGCTAAAAAGAAAGCAAAGCAGAGGGCTGAGAAGCCAGCCTGGACGCGACAGCCACCTCAGGTACGGCCAGGGATGTTCTCTTCGGGAGTCATGGGGAGGGCTGGGCGCATGCATATGACTGAGACCCCTGGAGTCAACCCCTCACCTCAGGGGAGGGAATGTGAGGAGGGGGAGACATCTTCCTGGACAGCTACTGGGAGGGAGGGAGGGAGGGAGGGAGGGGGGAGGGAGGGAGGGAGGGAGGGAAGGGCTCACCTGAGATTTCTTCCTGTGAATGTGGATGTCGCCTCCATCGGCACGTGTGCACACAGCACAGGTCACCATATAGTCCAGCTAGAAGAGAGCACAGTGTGTGTGTGTGTGGGGGGGGGAATCACCATCCCCCAGACCTATGAGCAGCCATCACCACCCAGCCCATACCTTCTGCAGGATGAGGTTCAGGCAGACACTCTCTTCCCAGTCGATGTCAGGGTCTCCCAGGCCTGGAAGCTTCTTGGAGTCCCTCCGGTACACTTCCACTTCCACCTCAGGCTCAGCCTCAGCCTGTGGTGCAGGACAGAGGGAGACTCTAGGGTCCACTGGGGCCTGCCGCTCCCTGACTGCTGTACCAGGCAGGTGGTAACATACAAAGATCCCACCCCCAGTGCCCACCTCTTCTTCCTTTGCAGCCCCAGTTTTCTAATCTGTACAACAGAAAAAGCATTTCCCTCTCCAAGTTGTGATAATTAAGACATCGTATTTCCCAAGTTCCCAGTGACAGTAACATCTACTGGGCTCGCAGTGGGAAGCAGAGGCTGGTCTCCATGTCGTACAAACTATTAACCTTTTATCTGCAAGAAAGGAGCCATTAATCCCACTGTAAGTGATGAGGATCAAACAGGCTAGAGATCACAGGCCACACGCTCATCAGAGAGAGAAGAGCCCCAGCTACTCCTACTCCAGGCGTAAGTAATCAAAAGCAGATTTGAAAGCAAGCTGTCCCGGTAGGGGTCCTGAGCTCAGGGTCCGAACTAGGCCCAGGAGGGCTCCTACAGGGTCAGTGCCAAGAGACAACAGTCACCTCCTGCTGGACAGCTCTGGGGCGCCCTGCAGGGACACAGGCCTGTGTGCCCAGTGGGGTAGAGCTGGGATCCCCACAGAGATGCCTCAGTGCAATAAGATATGCCATAGGGTGGGACTCCTACCTCCCATGGTCTGTGTGGCCGCGGTAATCACCCAAACTCTGAGTTGGGAGCCTCCACACTGCCTGCCCTGGTCTCACTCCACTGCCCTGCTTGGTTGTGCCATGCTTAGTACTCATCTCGTTTACTCTCCTGCAGGAGAGCCCACACAGGCAGGCACTCACCAACCACTGGCTCAGTGCCCCCGGGCGGCGGGGAAATACCTATGGCACAACTGCACTCCTGTGGTAGGTCAGCAGGACAGTGACACATGGTGTATCACTAAAATGCCCAGACACCCACCCACAGGAGGGCAGGTGGGTGGTATGCACACTCAGCAACAGCACTCGGCAACCAGACTGATACATCACAGCCACCTGTGTCCACAGGCATGCTCCCAAAGAAGGGACTGAGAGGCAGTCAGAGGATACAGTGCAGCTCCACCTTAGCTCGGGATAAATGAACCTCCTAAGTGGCAGAAGTCCAGCTAAGCCCAGGAGGGGAGGGAGCTGCTGGAGCCAAGCCCCCTTGGGCATACTGGTCATGCTGGGTCTCTGGATCTTGAAGGCTGGCGACCCCAGCACTCACACACACAAAAGGCCATTAACCTGGACACCCTTGCATGTACGTCACAATCAAGTAAAGCTACCAGCTGGATGTGGCGGCACCCACCTTTAATCCTAGTACTCAGATCTCTGTGAGTTTGAGACCAGCCTGGTCTATATAGAGTTCCAGGCCAGACAAAGCTACATAGTGAGATCCTGATTCTCACACACACACACACACACACACACACACACACACACACACACACACACACACACACACACAAAAGAAAAGCTACCAAAAGAGAAAACACAAGACTGGACGCTGTGGGACCAGAAAAACACCCTCACTGCTCCTGAGCTCTGGTTTTCCAAGTAGGTTTGGGGTAATCTCTACTCCAGGACCGCTGAGGGTGTCAGTAGGAAGCCACCAGCATAGACAAGGACACAAACAGATGCCAGTGTTCATCAGTGCCAAAGACAAAATGGGCTGAGAACAGGGAGTGTTTCGTCCAGGGGTGGCATAGCAAGACTGCAGAAAATCTAGGGCACACTGGGGGAAGCCGGTCCAGATCCCCAATGTGATCCTGCAGCAGGGTGTGGGGACTCCAGTAACCCAGCCACTCACACTGCAGCTCTGGCTCTGCCCACCCACCCTCCTCAGTTAGGCAAGGAGCCTGGTTGGTTGCCGTGACAACCAGTACCAGCAGGATGGGGAAGGGTGGGAGGTGGTGCAGCGCTTGCCGCAGAACACTCCTAGTGCGCAGGCGCTGGAGTCCACATCTCTGCAGCCCTGGCTTCTGTTTCCTGGTAGGCTGGGGTTCCCGGGTGTACCCCCAGCCTGCCCCTTACAGGCCACACTGCAGGCTGCCAGGCTGGAAAAGATGTCCAGTCTGAGTGGACTTGAGCTTGCCTGACCCTACACCTGGTCCTCCAAACCCTGTACCAGACACCACCCAGTCAGCCCTCCCTGGGACCCAGGCAGAGGTGCAGGAGGCCAGCCACGCACCAAGAGGATGTATGGGGGGAGGGTCCCCACTTCCCAACGCCTATACAGAGCCATCTGAGCAGCAAGGCTACGGTTATTCTCGGTCTCACTCCACTGACATCTGGTGACTCTCCTTTCTCCCTGCACATATCACTCTGAGGCCAGGGTGCTCTGCTGGCACGATGTCACAAATGGTCACACACTAAGTTATAGCACACCCTGGGTCAAATGTGCTTGGAATCCTCGCCTCCCAGGTAGGTACTACCCCCTCCCCGGGTATGTCTTCAGTGGACAGCTGCCCTACAGTCCCGTAGACAGATGTCACCTTTTGTGGCTCCCACTACATGGTGCTGCCCACCCACTGAGGGTCTCCCAAAGACAGTGGGCAGCCTGGGTCATGTCTGTGTTATCAGTGCTGAGGAAAGAGCCATTTCCATGTGGCTCACTGTTACTCAGCACCCCTGTTAGACCCAGGCTGCCTCTGCTGACTTCAACACCCCCTAAATCTTCAATCGTGTCTCAACACAACCCCAGGGACCCTCCAGCTACAGACTTCTCCATCTTGGGCCCAGGGCTGCTTCTCCCAAGGAGTACTCCTGCCTTACTTCTCTTCCACCCAACTGCCATCAACTAATCATCCCAGTTTCCTCTCAACCTGGCCCCTCAACAGTACACACAGGCCTGCCTGCCCTCTCCTCCCCCTGCATCTCAATGACCTCTCCCAGAACCGCCACTAGGGTCCACCTGAAAGACATGAGTCTGTCCTCAGAGAGGACAGGCTGGAGTGGCTGGAGCCAGAGGTGGGGTCCACAGTCTTGCTGCTCCGAGGACCTTCATCCCAAGGTAAACCTTGGGTGGAGACAGCGTCTACTCCCAGAGTGACTGGTGCTGGGTCATCAGCATGCAGAGGCTCCCTAGCACCTGTCCCTTCCTGCCAAGGGCACCTCTGTGGTCACATCACCCCAAACATCCCAGCGTCACATGTATCCAGTGGGAGGCTGGGCCCTTACTATCTGTTCCAAGTCCCAGAGATGTCTGGGTCTGGGCCACAGCCATAGTACTGATCGAGGGGAGAAATCTGGACTTCAATGGCAGTAGGGGGCAGGACTAAGGGGCCCAGGGCTGCCCCCCTACTGAAAAAGTTCCTGCCTCACTGGTGCCACTACCAACAGCTGCCAGAGTCTCACTTTTAGCTCTCCCACAGAGCATCTCCTGCTCCACCCACCTGTCACTCCTGGGCCCTAGTCCAGCCCCAGCATCACCCACATCTCCAGATCCCACCTCCCCTGGCTCTTCTAACTCTCTGGCCAGTGGTTCATGGGCTCCTTGCAGGCCCCCCCACACACACACACCAGCCTGCCAAGAAAGCCACCAAAGGCCTGCTTTGCAGCAAGCACCCAGGGGTGTCCACTCACAGCAAATGCATTCTGTAGAGGTGCAGGCACGTGACAGGAAAGAGCCCCCAACACTCAAGTGGGTGAGCCATAACTAAAACCACAGAGCCTGAGCTGCAGGGAGCTTGGTAGCAGACAAGCTGTTAGTCCCAGACCAGGCCCAAAGCCTGGCCACTGTTTATCCTTAAAGGCAAACAAATTATTCCCACGCCAAACATGTGGGCTGCTTAAACATTCTATAAACCACTAAAAAAATCTGAAAAGACAAGAAAGCATGCAAAGTCTGTCTCACGAACTCCTCCACACTGCCACACTTAGAAGATGAAATGCCCTGGGTGAGTCACTTCTCTCTAAGTCCTGTTTCCTCATCTGTCTATTTGCCCAGCTGCTGGGAGTTCAAAAGACCAACGATAGCCCTGAGTGATCCCTCTAGTTTACAGTAAGGACCAAGTTAGAGAAGGACACAACACCATCACCATCACCACCATCCATCATCACCATCACTACCATCCATCATCACCATCACTACCATCCATCATCACCATCACCACCACCCATCATCACCATCACTACCATCCATCATCACCATCACCACCATCCATCATCACCATCACCACCATCCATCATCACCATCACCACCATCCATCATCACCATCACCACCATCCATCATCACCATCACCACCATCCATCATCACCATCACCACCATCCATCATCACCATCACCACCATCCATCATCACCATCACTACCACCCATCATCACCATCACCACCATCCATCATCACCATCACTACCACCCATCATCACCATCACCACCATCCATCATCACCATCACTACCACCCATCATCACCATCACCACCATCCATCATCACCATCACCACCATCCATCATCACCATCACTACCACCCATCATCACCATCACCACCATCCATCATCACCATCACCACCATCCATCATCACCATCACCACCATCCATCATCACCATCACCACCATCCATCATCACCATCACCACCATCCATCATCACCATCACCACCATCCATCATCACCATCACCACCATCCATCATCACCATCACTACCATCCATCATCACCATCACCACCATCCCACTACCGCCCTGCCCACCCTGAGAAGTGCCCTAGACTTGGGGCTCAAAGCCCTGGACCTCCATTCACTAACTCACTCTAAGAGGATGGCCACATCAGCGGGACCTTGAGCCTCAGTTTCCTCAAAGACACAATCACTGCCTTTTGGAGCCATGGCAAAAACATGGAGAAACCCAGAAGTAAGCCACTGGTAACCGTCTCCTGGGTCCCTCAAATGTGCTGGGTATTCAGTGTGGTTTTCCCTTCAGCCAGCCACACACGAATACTGCAGAGAGGGAAGGAGCCCCTACAGGATGTTCAGGGCACAGGTAGGGGGGGATGGGGAGGTCACCCACCTTCCTCCCATCGACGCTGCTCTCACTGCTCGGGTAGGCTCGCTTCCTTCGCACGTAGAAAAGCATGTCGTCCTGCCTGGGGGCCAGTTTCTCCATAAAGTAGGTGGAAAACATCCATGTCCAGAAGACGATTCGGTCATCCTTGAAGCACCCTACAGGAGGAGGCCAGAGGAGTGAGAAGGGGCCCTCCTGGCCCGGGCTCTGACCTTGGTCAAACCTGGTCCTCCCCACCTGCATTTCTGGTCAGAGAGCTGACCAGGCTGGAATGCTCTGCCCCTTCTCCCTGGGCGCCCCCCACCCCCACCCACGGGTATCAGAGAGGCTGGGGATGCCTCCCCGGAGGCCGAGGACTCCACCCAGCGGCAGGCCTGACAGCCAGGGCTGCAGGGCTGCAGGGCCCCACTGCGGAGCTGACTCCAGCCAGTGAATGATTCAGCGGCTTGTGAGGAAAAGGAAAATCTAGAAGCTGTGAGGACGTCACTGGCAGGCTGGCTAGGCTGCAAGGAGAAAGGCTTTGCTGGGGAAATCTTCACCGCAGACATCCCTAGCCCTCCCCCTCAGGCTGCGGCAATCCCAAGGAGAACCCGACTTAAAGGGACAGCCAGCGCATCTCAGCTGCAGGCAGGCAGGCCCTGGGAGAATGCCAGACTGATTCCCATTATCCCTTCAGCTTTTTTCTATTACAAAGGGTATTTCTGCATGATAAATGTGAAATCATTTCCTGTACAAGATAGAAGAAACCCGCCCTCCCCCCAAGTTTTGGTAAGAAAAATCTGGGTTTCCTCTTCAGCGCTGCCACTTTATTATGTGACAGGGGACAGGTGGCTAAGCTGCTGAGCCACAGGCTCCTTTCGGCTACATGAGGATGAATGGCCAGTGCCTGGCACAGAGCAGGTCAGGAAATTCGGGCTTCCTCTCTCTAGATGGATCAACAAATTGTCACCCTGTGCTACTCAACATGTTAAACCCGAGTTTCTTTCTTTCCCCATTTCCTTTGAACCATGGAGACCCAGCCCTAGTGCCTTACTTCTGGGAAGGTCTACGCTGTATGACACCCTTCACTATCCTCAGAGATAGTCTGTGGCCAGACCAGGGGCTACTGGCAAGTAGAAGATGCCAGCCACATCACAGAACCAGGACTCAAAGGCAGCCCTTCCCCTGCACCCTCTGACAGCAATGTGTGGTCCACCCACTCCTGCAGTGGGAGGGGTCAGCACACCTTGCCAGCCTCAAGTGAAGAGGGGGCAGGCTCACAGGCACAAGGTGGGAACATTCACTGGCATCGGACATTCCTGCCACCCTTTTGCACCAGGCAATGTCCAACGATGCACATACTGCAAGATGAGGCAGAAGCATCTCTGGGCTGACTCAGTCATGTCACAACCAGCAGTTTACAAATGTCAGTCACTGAGGAAAGGACTGCCCTTCCTCGAAAGAGCTCTTCTGCTCTTGAATACAAGTCACCTGTGGGACTAGGGTGCAACTCTGTGATTAAGCCCTAGCTGAGCATGGGCAAGGTCAGAGGTTCCATCCCAGGACCACAAAAGGTCACCTGGCAGTGGCTTCTAGAGCATTCAGGCAATTAACAATATTAACAAAACAATGATAATGACCTTAGCTACAAATTAGTTAGGCAAAGAACTGTGTAGACTGTAAACAGTAAATGCTCACTGTCACTCAATTGTCCCCAGCTCATTTCACAGAAGAGGCTAAAGGATGTGTCCAAGTTTCCAGAGCTGGAGACTGATCTACCTGATGGCCACACGGAGGCCTTGGAAAACCTGTGCTCAACAATTTACTGAAAAGGAGCCAATCCCGGATGCTGGCAGTTCCAGGGCACAAGGAGCAGAAGGTGGGAAAGCCCTGTTCAGTCAGGAAAGGGGCTGGCAGGGGCCAGGAAGGTCCACATGGTCCACATACTCCACCACTGGACAGAGGACTGGGGTTTGGTTCCCAGAAGCCACATGAGACCTCTAACTCCAACTCCAGGGGACCCAACGCCCTCTTCTGGCTTCTGTGGGTACCTGCACTCATGTGCACAACATCCCCCCCACACACACACACACAAACACACACACACAATAATTGAGAATAATAAAACAAATCTTTAAACCTAACCCTCATGATTCTAGGATCCCTGGGCCTCTTTTTCTGTTCCTCTTCCCAGTACGGTCACATTGAATAAATGTTCTTTTTCTATTTTTCATCATTACTCATCCTTTTCTATCATTTCTTTGTGTGCATATATATGGGCACGTATGCATCATGCTGTGGTGTATGTGGAAATTAAAGGATAACTTGTACGAGTCTCTTCTTTTCTTTCACCATGAGGGCTCTCGAGTGGGGGGTGGAGGGGTCAAACTCAGGCCAGCAGACTTCCGCTAAGCCATCTCGCTGCCCTACTTGTCGGTCTAATCGGGAATTCTCCTATCTCAGCTTCTCAAGTGCTGGGATTAGAGATATAAGCCAGCATGCCTAGCCTAAGTGGAATTTTTATTTTATTTTAATTTTTATTTTATTCTATGTGTAAGGATGTTTGACCTGCATGTATGTCTGGGCACCACATGTGTGCCTGGTGTCTAGAGAAGCCAGAGTGAATATCAGATCCCCTGGGACTAAAGCTATGGCCAGTTGTGAGCCACCATGTTGGGTTCTGGGAATTCGGGTCCTCTGCAAGAGCAGCCAGTGCTCTTAACCGCTGAACCCCCTCTCCAGTACCCTGAGTGGTATTTTTAAAGGAGTAAATTTGCCTTCTTCGGATTCTTATAGAGCTGTCATAACCCAGTCCTGCTACGTCCAACCAGAGAATAAAGTGTGCATCCAAAGAGAGGTTAGCACACACATGTTCACAGGGGTTTTTTCTAAGAGCCCCAAAGTGGGAACCAGGAAATCAAGTAGACACAAGAAACCCAGGCGAACTGACCAGTGGCTGACAACTCCCCGTAGTGCTGTGGAGTCATCAGAGTGATCACATTCACAAGTCAGGCTCATAAGACTAAATCCTGTGTGATTGAATTCACAGGGTATTTCAGAAAAAAAAGAGAAAAAATAAAGGCGTAAAAAGCAAAAGCCAGATGTGACGGTGCACACCTGTAACCCAGAACTCCAGAGTTCAAGGTCATCTGCCCTGTAAGAGACCTTACCTCAAAACAGCCACGGAGTGTTTGTCTTAAAAAATAAGTGGTGGGAATTGGGAGAAGGATCAGCAGTTAAAAGCACTGGCTGCTCTTGCAGAGGACCTGGGTTCAGTTCCCAGCCCCCACAGAGTGGCTCACCACCATCTCTGTAACTCCGTTCCAGGGATCCAGCACCCTTTGTGGGGTCTGGTTTCCTTGGGCACCACACACATATGGGTACACTTACTTGGAGGCAGAACACTCATACATGTAAAATAAAAATGTGTAAACCTTAAAAAAGTATAACAAAGCAAAACAAAAAGTAACAAGAATAAACACACTGCGTTCTGTGCTGCTAGCAAGATCAAATGATCCAACAACTTTCAAAAGACGAGGAGGATTCTGCAAATATCACCATTTGCCAAAAATTAGGCAAATCATGGTATATGTACTAAACCAAATGTCTGTTGACTATTTGATTATTAATTAAAGTCCTGGGAACCAAACCAAGGGCCTCGATTGCACTAAGCCACACCCTCGGTCACACTGCCTTGTAAAGGCTGTGAAGGCCACATACAGACTCAGTCCTGAGTAAAAAGGCAAAACTCAGTTGTCCCTCTGACAGCGCCACAAAGCACAGGGGACAGTGGGAACAGCGCTGCCTTTCACAGGTGGCTGGCCAGCCCCCCTTCCTGTCTCTTCTCCACAAACTATCTTTTGCCCTAAATCTATGGCTTGGTGTCACAGGCCTAGAGAGCATGCAGGGGAAGGGAGAGATCCCTCTTCACAGGGAGGGAAAGACAGACACAGAGATGTGTTTCATGTCCAGAAGCTGGGCAGGGCAGATCTGGCATAGAATTTCTAACTCTTGGGGACACAGAGTAATGCAGGCTTTGAAATCCTACAACATGGATCTTGGTCCCAACTGCTTCCCCCCCCCCCCAGACTGCTCCAGTGACTTCACACCTTCCCAGAACCACAGTGAGGTCTGGGGTAGCAGAGCCAGAGCAAAATTCCTTGATAGTCTGTGATACTCCATCACATGGAGCAAGTGAGGAACTTGGAGGTACTGCTCTGCACGCCTCTCTGGCCAGCTGGGATGAAGTCAATGGATCACAGCCCCCCAGCATCCTTTGGTCCTGTGGTACAGTATCTGTGTAGTGAACACACAAGAGGCAACTGAACTCTTTTTGGTCTGCTGTTTCTCCCATAGGTAAGCCCTTCTTCCTTCTCTTCCCCAAGCCTGCCCAGAAGAAATCCCTGGGTGATAAGCCTGGGAACTGCCAGTCTAGCACAGACCTTTCTAGTCTCCTGAACCCTATCTGTTCCTGTCCTCCAGCCCACCCGCTGACAGGGTCTGCAGGTTTACTAACCGTGGGCCCAGTGACCCAGGGAGCCCAAGTCCCACGGCAGCAGACAGCCTGAAGCCCAGCCACTCACTCGGGCAGCACCACGGACAGCTCTCAGCCACTGGGCTCCTCCCTCTCACGCTAGGGTCCTGAGGGGCAGCGACAGTGAGTCAGTTGTCCTTGCTGGGTGGGAAATCAGTGAAAACTGACCCACTGCTCCAGGGGAACTAAAGAGGCAGGCTACAAGTGAGGAACTCTGGCCACACTGTCAGCAAGCAATCGATTGCCTTATGATGACTTCTGTCTAAGGCATTTTATTTAATGTGTAGCTGACTAATATCAGATGCATTCATGCCCAAACATAGACCATAGCCCTGTGAACCTGACCTCTTCGACCTTCAAGGAGATTCTGAGATCTGTCTCTGATGCTGTGGAGACTGGCATTCCGCCAGACAGCTCTGCTGTTTACTGTCTGAGGACTGAAAAAACAAAAGCTGGGTGTCTGTCGCCTTGCTCAGTCTCAGCGGGAGACCTGTTTGTCAGGTGCCGCCGCGGTTTTCACCACTTTGCAGTGTCTACCATTAATCATGACAGCAGTGATGTGGGGACAGCAAGCAACAGACTCTCACAGGAATGACTGGGTAAAAACTGACTCTGGTTGGAGGAGGAAATGGAGGTAATAATAAACTGAGGCTATGAAGGATGGAGCAGGAAACTTGCTTAGGAATTACTAAGTTACACAAGAGTAAAATTTAGCTAAAGGAGCATGCCTCTGCCAGGCAGTTTAGAGAAGACGATCCGGGCTGACCACGCTAATTAAGCCCTGTGCCTCATATGGGGAAGAGCATAATTCTGCCAGGTGGAAGGATGACCCTGGTACCGGCCCAGAAAAAGCAGCCTTGGTCCGTCTCGGAATAAGTATGGCAGTAAGTATTTCTACATTGTAAGTCTTCCCGTTTGTCCCAACAACCAAGCCCTGGAGCTCTGTCTCTGTGGAGCACATGTAACTGCTCAAAGTGTAACTTGGGGCCACGAACTTGGGGCCTGGATTTCATTCAGGGCCGGTTCCCTTTTGTGCATTAGCCAGAACGGGTTGCATGCTATTATTAAAGAGTTTTTCCTTTATTAATCTCTGAGTGCTTGGAGTGATTTCTCACTGGGAAGGCATAAAAATATTATAATGTAATAGCCAGCTCCAAATAGGGTGTGGACCATTCGCCTTTCCTGTCCAGCAATTCCTGATTCTCCTGACCTGACGGGTCCTTGACAGGTGGAGAGGGTGCGCAGTGGGGTGAGCACCAGGCCTGGGCCTCTCTGAACCCTTATGTTCTCTGCTTCTCACCACGCATCACAATGGAGAAGTGCTAGGCTGAGAAGGGTAATGATGGGTGTGCGGCCGGCCACGTTCTGCAGTTTATAAAGCACTGCTGCCTACTACCTTTCAGACCCCCTTGTCCACCTTAGGAGGACAACAGCAGCATAGCGTGAAGGTCAGTCTTTTAAACACACACACACACACACACACACACACACACACACACACACAAAATGGGGAGGGTGAGATAGGGTCTCTCCACACAGCCCTGGCTGTCTTGGAACTCAATATGTAGACCAGGTTGGCCTTGAACTCACAGAGACCCACCTGCCTCTGCCTCCCGAGTGATAGGATTAAAGGCGTGCGTCACCATGCCCATCTCTTTGTATTTTTACTGAGACAGTGTCTTAGGTGGGCCAGGCCGACCCTCACATTGCTATGAATTGAGAATGGGCATGGCCTTGAACTCCCTCTACCTCACAGGTGCGGGCATGACAGGCACAGACCACCACATCAGGTTTATGCAGTGCTGGGAATCAAACTTGGGGCTTCGTGCACACGACATAAACACTACCAACTGAGCCACACTCCCCAGCCCTAAACCTGCCTTTTTTTCCAACACAAGGCCTTAGAAACTGGTGGCAGACTGGAGAGCTGCGACTCACATCCAGCCCCTCAAAAAGAACTTGCTTTTTCCAACATCCCACATAGAGACATGGGCAGAGCCAAGATTCTTCTAGCTGATAAATCATGAACCTAAGGAGTCTCTGAGGTCATGTGGTGAACAGCTGCCCCCGCCCTCATACCCTCTGAGCCCCCAAGAACAGCTCTGCCCTCCCTGCTACTGGGTGAGTGACCACAGCAGCCACTGAGCTCTACAGTGCTCGGAGCTTCAGGTAACATAAGAGAAACGTGGGTAGGATGCTCCATGGGTCAGGGTCTGTGGGCCCCCTTCCCTGCAGAGAGCCCATTTTACAGATTCCAACTACCTTCCACAGAGGTGACTTCTCAAACACTTACCGAAAAGGAAGGGAACATGCTGTCTTATGAGGCTTGTCATGCACCATCCATCCCAGTGTGGAGTTGGAGAAGCCTCTGTGGAACCAGTTATAATCGACTTGGTCCACGCTCCTGCCTGCTGCCTGTTTGGGTAAGTGACCCAACCTCTCAGTTTCCCCATCGGCAAGATTAAGAATGGCTGCTCCTGCCATTGCCATGGAGAAGACCACACAAGATGATTGAGGTATTGCATAGGCACCTAGTTAACCTGCTAGGTCAGGGACTGCTATGTATTAGCGACTTAGCACGCCCCCAGGAGGACAATGCTATCAGCTGGCAGGTAACTCCAGCTTCTCACACATTACTAAAGCCCACGAAACTTGTACATTCTTTTTATGAGGTAGACAGCTGACTCCAAGACAACACAGCCAGGCACACACACTCAGTAAAATCACATAGGGATCAACATGAAAAAAAAATTTTATTTATTTTTTTTTTGGTTTTTCGAGACAGGGTTTCTCTGTGTAGCTTTGTGTCTTTTCCTGGAACTCATTTGGTAGCTCAGGCTGGCCTCGAACTCACAGAGATCCGCCTGGCTCTGCCTCCCAAGTGCTGGGATTAAAGGCGTGCGCCACCACTGCCTGGCCATGCTTGGGTCAGATGTCTTTTTTTTTTCCCCGGAGCTGAGGACTGAACCCAGGGCCTTCGCTCTACCACTGAGCTAAATCCCCAACCTCTGAAAATCATAAATGCAGACCAGGTATGGCAGCTAGTGGCCATAATCCCAGATACATGATGAATTCAGGACCAGCCAATACTGCATAAAGCCCTGACTCAAAACAGCAACAACAAATCTTAACTGCAGTACTACACAGGATCCAGAAATCCACTAAGAACATGTTGGCTAAGCAAGATGTAATTAGCAGTGCAAGAATAATCTAATATTAGGCTTACCAATGTATTCACATCTATTTATAGTTCCAGAGAGAAATAAGACATGATCATAGATGCCAAGTTCAACTCCCATTCTTGATTTTAAAAAGTAGGGTCCTTGTGTCTGGAGAGAAGCCTCCACGGTTCAGAGCACTTGCTGCTCTTGGATGACCCAGGTTCAGTCCCCAGCACCCACATGACAGCTCACAACTGCCAGCTGGATCCAGGAGATCCAGAGTCCTCTTCTGGCCTCCACATCTGCACTCACATGCACATATCCACACCAACACAGACATACACATAATTAAAAATAATAAACCTTTTAAAGTGAGTAAGGTGGAAAACAGTTGAGGAAAATACTGAATATCAGTCTCTGGTCCCCACATGAATATACACCCAAGTACACACATGTACACACAGCCACAGGAACATGTACGACACACATGCACGAACACATGTGCACACAACATACATACACACTCACACACAGCACACACAAAACATGCATGTATGCACACACACATTTTCAAAAAGTCAGTGCAGCTATAAATAATCAGAAGAACCCCATAGGAGTCCAACCAGATCTAACAACAGACTATAAAACTAAATCCCAGACAGGCACGGTGCTATATAGCTGCAATCCCAGCACTTGGGAGGCTGAGGGAAGAGAATCTCTACGAGTTTGAGACCAGCCTGGACAACATGGTAAGTTCCAGGGCTGTAGAGTGAAGCTCTGTCTTAAAATAAAAAACAGGGGAGCTGGAGAGATGGCTCAGGGGTTAAAAACACTAGCTGCTCCTCCAGAGGTCCTGAGTTCAAGTCTCAGCAACCACATGGTGGCTCACAACCATCTGTAATGAGATCTGGTGCCCTCTTCTGGCCTGCAGATGTACATGCAGGCAGAACACTGTACGAAAGGAAGAAAGGAAGGAAGGAAAGAATAAAACCCAGAGTTATTTAGGACAGGAAGAAAGGAAGGAAGGAAAGAATAAAACCTAGGGTCATTTACAACAGGAAGAAAGGAAGGAAGGAAAGAATAAAATCCAGGATCATTTACGACAGGAAGAAAGGAAGGAAGGAAAGAATAAAACCCAGGATCATTTACGACAGGAAGAAAGAAAGGAAGGAAAGAATAAAACCCAGGGTCATTTAAGTGTGTCAGTGAGTGAAGGTGCACCGCTAAGCCTGAGGACCTGAGTTCCATTATGAAAACCCACGTCAGGAGAGAACTGACTCCCACAAGTTGTCCTCTGATCTCCACACATGTGACGTGACACATATGTCACACATATAGACACAAAACATAAATGCAAAACACTTCTTTTCATACTTTTGGTTTTGAGCCTAGCCTTTAATGGCTCAGCCATCTCTCCAGCCTGTAACCTACTTTTTAAAAAACTCAACCCTCACGTCACAGCAGCCCAAGCCATCCCCTGCTCTGCAGTGCTGTAGACTAAGACTGCAGCTGCTGGAGGCCCATCACACACAAGACAATGCCAGCGATGGTGCGGAGGGGGGCTGTGGAGGGGGGAGCTGCAGAGGGGGGCTGCGGAGGGGGGCTGCAGAGAGGGACTGAGGAGGGGAGCTGAGGAGGGGGGCTGTGGAGAGGGTTGTGGAGGGTGGGCTGCAGATAGGAGCTGCAGAGGGAGCTGCAGAGGGCCTCTGCCCTGGGAATCCTTAGAGGGTGTTTGTGTTCTGGGGTTGGGGTTTTCACCCTCCCATAGATGGTCAGCCAATATAGTACCCTTGTCTGAGCTTCTCTGGTATGTCTCCTAGTTAGCCTTAACTGTCAACAGGTTGGCATTCTAGAGTTACCCGAGAAAGGAGTCTCCTTTGAGGGATTTCTCAGCTCAGATAGGCCTGTGGGCATGTCTGTCTTGAATGCTAATCATGGAGGAAGGCCCAGCCCATTGTGAGCAGCACCATTCCCTGGGCACCTGGTTCTTCTTGTATGTCCCTCCATGGTTCCTGCACTGACTTTCCTCAGCAATGGACCACTGAAGGCCCTATAAGCTAAAACACAACCCCTTCCTTCTCTACGTTTCTTCTGGTCAGCGACAAAATGTAAGCAGGATGTGTGTTTTTGTTACTCGGATGTAGAATCCTAACATATTCAAGACTCTCCCCCTTTAAACACA
Organism: Peromyscus californicus insignis; assembly: GCF_007827085.1. Classification (NCBI taxonomy): domain Eukaryota; kingdom Metazoa; phylum Chordata; class Mammalia; order Rodentia; family Cricetidae; genus Peromyscus; species Peromyscus californicus. Next base: position 49,689,929 of record NW_026294503.1, read on the forward strand.
AACCCCACGCCCATCATCCTCTAGCCCCACGTGACCACAGGCAGACTGTCTCCAGTGGAAACTCCCAGTTATCGCTTCCCTGCACAGCTGCCAATCTGCAGACATGTGTTTCTGCCGACAATTTTCCTCCCCTACAGAACTGTCAGACCTCTCTATCCATACTCCCAGCTCCAGGTCCCCATGAGAACTGCAAGCCCGGGGCTGGAGAGATGCTCAGCAGTTGAGAGCACTCGCTGCTCTTGCAGAGGACTCAGGTTTGGTTCCCAGCACCCACATGGGCTCACAGACCATCTGTAACTCCAGTTCCAGGGAATCCAATGCTCTCTTCTGACCTCCACAAGACCAGACATGCATTCATGCAGGCAAAAACAACCAGACATATAAAAAAAAATATTTTTAAAAATCAATTTTAGCTTGTGGTGGTAGTTCACACCTTTAATCCCAACACTCAGAAGGCAGAGGCAGGTGGATCTCTGTGAGTTCAAGGCCAGCCTGGTCAATTTTAAATTGCAAGCCCCAGATCAGTTAGTAAAGTGCTTGCCTTGGTCCTGGAGAGCAGCATCTGGAGGACCCCTGGGGTTCACTGGTAGCCAGTCTAACTGGGGAGCTCCAAGCTAGCAAGGGACCCTGTGTCATAGGAGGTGAGCAGTATTGCTAAGGATGATGACTGAAGTTCACACAAATACACACACACACACACACACACACACACACACACACACACACACACACACCCCTGCAAGCCCCACCCTGCCAGCATTCTCTACCCCATGCATTGTCACTATCAAACAGAATGGATATTTTACCTTTTTATTTATTTACTTATTTACAAAACACAGCTGTTGCCTCAAAAAGAGTAATTTATTCTGAGCCTGGGACATGCTTTAACAAAGTCATCCTGACAGAACATCAGTTCCCCAAAGCCCTTAGTCTTGCCTGTCTTTGGTAACTTTGTTCATTGCTATACAGTGAATTCCTACAACAGTGTCTGGTATATGGAAACAATAAATACTTATAAGTTGAATGAATGAATGAGATGAATAAGATGATTAATGAAATCAAGGTGGTATTGGTGGATATTCAATGTGGGCCTGGGAGATGGCTTAGATACTCAGTGGGGGTCTGGGAGATGGCTTAGATACTCCATGTGGGCCTGGGAGATGGCTTAGATACTCCATGTGGGCCTGGGAGATGGCTTAGATACTCCATGTGGGCCTGGGAGATGGCTTAGATACTCCATGTGGGCCTGGGAGATGGCTTAGATACTCCATGTGGGCCTGGGAGATGGCTTAGATACTCCATGTGGGCCTGGGAGATGGCTTAGATACTCAATGGAGACCTGGGAGATGGCTTAGATACTCAATGTGGGCCTGGGAGATGGCTTAGATACTCAATGTGGGCCTGGGAGATGGCTTAGATACTCAATGGCGGCCCAGGAGATGGCTTAGATACTCAATGTGGGCCTGGGAGATGGCTTAGATACTCAATGGCGGCCCAGGAGATGGCTTAGATACTCAGTGGGGACCTGGCAGATGCTCAGTAGCGAGAGCACCTATACCAGCGTGAGGACCCGAATTCAGCCCATGTAAACTATCCTAGGCAATGTTGGTATGGACTTAAGAGGCAGAGTTAGGTGGATTCCTAGAGCAAGGAGACTAAGGACTGGACTGGATAGAAGTGGGGAAAGCAGAAAGCTAGCTGAGAGTCGGAACTCATCCCGCCCCCAGCGACCTCGCACCCCTGCCACAAGTCTTTCGGCCATGATGAGACATTGTAACTCCTACTAAACCATAAACTCAAACCCTTAAGCTGTTTGTTTTTTCTGGTGTTTTGTCACAGCAACGAGAAAAGCAGCTAATGCAGAAGGCTTAGTTTGTCTTTTTTAAAATTTGCTGGGGGGGGGGGCGCGTGCCACAGCACATGTGTGGAGGTCAGAGGACAACTTCTGAGAGCCAATTCTCTCCCACTGCGTGGGCTCTAGGGAGGGAACTCAGGTTGCCACGCTTGGTAGCAAACATTCTTATGCACTGAGCCATCTTGATGGCCCTTAAAAATTGTGATTTTTAGAAGAGGGAGGTGTTGGGGATCGAACCCAGGGCTTTGTGAGTGCTGAGCCCCTACTCTACCATGAAGCTATGTTCCCCAACTAGATTTTCATTAAGAATTGTCTTATACATTTGGAATTTTACCTCATGTGATCCCAACACTCAGGAGACTGAGGCAGAAGGACTGGGAATTGGAGGCCAGCCTTGACTACACAGTAAGACCCCCTAACTCAAAAACAAACAAAAGGAACCGAAACAGGGATTCTGGAGATGGCTAGGTCAAGTGCTGGCCACAAAAGCTGGCGACTCCCCAGAACCCACGTAAAAAGCCAGATGTGGCAGTGTGCACATGGAGTCCCAGCACAGGGATGTGACACAGGCTGATCTCCGGGGCTTGCTAGCCAGCCAGCTAGTCTGGCCAAATCAGCAAGCCCGAGATTCAGGGAGAGACCCTGTCTCAAAAAAATAAAGTGGGGGGTAACTGAGGAAGACACCCAGTGTCAATCTTAAGTTTCCACACAACACCACACACACAGAGACACAGACACATAGACACAGACAGACAGACAGACAGACAGACAGACACACACACACACACACACACACACACACACACACACACACACCAGAAATAAAAAGGAACCAAGACATTTTTAGCAGCTACAGCTAGCAAATGCCAGAATTTAATACGACTTACAACTTAACTACTAGAAAATTACTTCCATCAAGAGAGGGAGCCAGAACACAGAAAGCGAACATATATAAATACTTATGAGAACAGGTTTTTGTTTGTTTTGCTTTTAAATGCCTATGAAGACTGGAAGGAAGTATCCAAATGTCCAGCGAGCGTGAAGCTGTGGTTTCTTCCTGTTTCCCAGTTTTCTGTCACAGTTTTATAAACACACTAAGGCTTCCTGAACGCCAGGCACCATGCTAAACTTCCCTCCCATCTCACAATTCCATCAGCAGTTTTTTGGTGTGTTTTTGTTTTGTTTTAAACAGGCAGGGGTGCTGCCACAAGGAGAGGCTGCCCAGGAGCACAGTTGGCCCCAACTGGACTGTGAACCCAGCATCCCAAGTGCCCACTGTCCAGGCTGTTGGCAGATGGTGCTCAGAGCCAGGCAAGGAGCAAGGGCTGGACAGCAGAGCATGCACCGTGGCCCAACTGCCAGCAGCTCCCAGTGAAGGGAGTGCAGCCGGGGCTCAGTGGAAACTATAAGCTAAGAAAGCAGAGGGAGTACAGCTGCTGGGAGCAGCATTCAAGGCCACTGCAGGGAAGCCTGGGCCGAGGGAGGACAGGAAAGGCCCAGTAGCCCAGCCTAGTGAGGAGGTGGAGCTGGAGGGGCCGACCTCAGGAGCACAATGGCTGGCGGTCAGTGATTCCCCTCCAAGGATAAGTCTCTGAACAGTCTGGCAAGGGGTGGGGGCACTGGGATGGTGTCTCTCTGCTGTGGCGTGTGCATGCTAGCTCCTGGTCCTGACCCAACGCCGGGCTACACGGACAAGGTCCTCCCGAGAGCACACCTGGTCAGCAGTGGGTTCTGCTGGCTTCTGGATACCTGCCAACAGCAGAGGCCGAGAGGTCAATTTTCTTTGACAAGAGTCCAAGGGTGGCCCTGGGTCCTCTGGGCAGGATGAATAGGCTTCTGTGGCCTCAATAGGCCTTTTATCATCTTGTGCCTGGGTGCTGAGGGCCCTCCTTCCCTGGGACACAAAGCACAAAGAAGCTGTCCGAGGAGGCCAGGCTGCCCTGATGAGGCCCTGGATGAAGAACTGGTCATTCGGGTCCCATGTGAGCAATCCCAAGGGAAGTGGGGGGTGTGGGTGATGCAGATGGTCAAATCAGGCTGAGCTGGTCTGGTCTCTTCTAGGGGAAGTCCGGGCTCCCTCACCACATGAGCTAAGCTCTCCAGACAGCACCCCAGATCTGCCCTGCATTTCTCAAATGCAGTAGCCAGCCTTGACCCAGTTCCCTGACCAAATACCTCCGCAGAGGCCACATGTCCTTCAGCAGCAGTATCTACTCCCTGTGACAGCAGCTCAGTGCTCAGCTCCTGGGGTCCATCTGCACACTCACTCCCACACCAGGCTGCCTCTGACTGGCTGCGCCTTTCTAGACACATTAAGAGCTATCTGTACCCTGGGGCTGGATCCCTTCTGCGTGCCCACTCTGATCTGATCTTCATTCACATGATGGGAAACTGAGGCACAAGGCCTGTGTCACCAGTCAGGCATGCCACTGCTGCTTTGTGGCAGGGTCAGACCACTGCCCACATGCATCTGCCTGCAAGCCACACCTTCAGCCCTTTCCAGCTTCGTCCCAGTGATTTCTCACTTCCTATCAGTGAGGGGCCTTGCACCTTGCGGGACAGAGGTCACTGTAGGCAGCCAGCAAATGATGTCAGGCACATGAACATATGGTGTACACTCAGAGATGCTAAGGCAGATTTACACACACACACACACACACACACACACACACACACACACACACCCAAACCACCATCGGCAAGCACACATCGAAAATCCTCAGAACCCACTTCACAGTCAGGAAACCAGGGGCTGACATCCAGGCTGCCTGGGAAGGTCATGGTAGATGCTGGCACTCTGCGGCCTCCCCCTTGCCAGGGAGTGTGCGAGCTTCCTCTGGGGCGGCCTGTAGGACTCTAGTTCCCACAAAGCCATCCTTTATGCTCCCTCCGCAGCAGCAATGCCACAGAATCACCCACGTGACTGGCACAACACAGCACCTGCCACATCACCACCCACAGCCTGCCTCCAGGCCACTGTGATGTTCCTTGGCACATCTCATCAACTGAGGGGTCTCCAGGTGCAAACCCCCACCTCTGGATTCACCACTATGGTGGCTTTTATTTCCACACGAAAAACTAGCTCCATAACACTTTACAGGGTGCCCTGACCCAAAGGGAGCTGTGAGCCTCCTGAGATACCCCCCAGCCAGCACCTCCATCTCCCTAGGCTGCAGGTTATTTTTCCACTGAGCAGTCACCAGTCCCCTTCTCTGGCTTCCACTCATGCACTGCAGGGCAGGAGGTGAGTCACAGAACCTCAGACGCCCAGGGCCCACCCTCTCTAGCCACTCCCTGACTAGTACAGAGGTCAGCACCCAGGCTGGGAACTTGGGCCTCACTGTTCATTCATTTCTTCACCCTGCTCTCCGTGCCAGGCTCCGGCCAGGATCCAGACACCCTAGCTCCATCCACGTAGCTCCATCTCGTCTACAGTGGACCCGGTACCAGCTTGCTGCGGGTTCTGCAGGCCCAAGTGTGCTAAGCTTTTCCCATGTGCCCAGATAAAGAACCATCACACAAAACAGGACTCTGCACCCCCAGACCTGGGCAGACCCCAAGTGCTAACTGGCCCTGGGTCTTCCCCTCGCTTCACAGTCATCCAGGCCCCTTTGGGAGCAAAACAAACCCAAACACACCTTTCCCACGGCCAGGTGATCCTTCTTGCAGGCGCCTCGTCCCTCACCCGACTTCCTCCTCCTGGGACGGCCCACTCCATCACCATTCTCTTTCAGGTCTCTGCTCTGCTCTCACTTCTGCGACTACCCACCTTCTGAAAGCCAGGGGCGGGGTGCTTCCTCACGTGCCAACCCAGGACAGGACCACCCAGAAAAGAACAGGGCACCAAAGGGCACCCTCTGATGCAGACGTGTCGAAGGGTGAGAATGGACAGGCCACAGCTCCAAATCCAGGAAAGGTAGGTTCCTGCCTACTGCTACTGTGAGAGTCTGAGCAACTGCCTGCCAACCCCCCTAAGTCCCACTGGCTCCATGTGCCAACAGGGGTGACACTCCCCTGCAGAAAGGGAGCAGCACAGGTTGAGAAGAGCTCTGTACCACCCAGAGCGCTACAGAGAACTCTCCCGGGTGCACAGGCTCCCCTGACAGCCCTGGGAAGAGGGTGACCTCAGCTGAGCACAGCTGCAGCACCAGCTGAGGCTGATTCATCCCACCAGGTTCCCTGTCTGGAGAGGACTCCCGGGAGAACTGGGGGGAGGGGACAGGAGTACTCTGGAATCCCAGCCCCACCTCCCTGGCTGGCAGGATCTGGATTTCCCTGAGTCAGCAGCCCAAGCAGGCCAACCATGTCTGAGGCTCCAAATGTGGTGTTCCAGCTCTCACAGGGCCCTAAGGCAGCAGGGACTTAATGCCATGACGAACAGGGTAGAAATGCACCTCTAACTTGTCTTTCTCCCTTCACGCCGGCTGGCCCTGAACCCGAGCACACACATGGTCCTACTGATAGCCTCAAGCAGTGGCCCTGCTGGCCAACAGTACTTTCCACAGGTGGTGAGGTTTTTAACAGTCCTTAAGAGCATAACAGGCGAGCGTGGCAGTGGTGGCACACAATTTTAATCCTAGCACTGAGGAGGCAGAGGCAGGGGGATCTCTGAGTTCGAGGCCAGCCTGGTCTACAAAGTGTTTTAGGACAGCCAGGGCTACACAGAGAAACCCTGTCTCAAAAAAACAAAAAACAAAAAATAAAACAAAACAAAAAAACACTCCAAAGAGAGAAAGAGAGCCTGCGTAACAGGCTTTAAACAGTGTCCCAGAACTCCAGCTGGCAGTTATGACTGGTTCCTCATTCACTTAAGAGGAAACCAAGAGTTGAGAGGAAGGAACTATGCCCTCTCCCCACAGACCATCTCTGAGATGCCCTGAGGCTAGTGTAGTCTGCCCCTCATCCCCTGAGGTAGGCAGCAGTAGCCCATCCCACCCCGAATCAAAGAAATCTCTTTTCCCACTGTGTCTCTGCTCAGGAGGAAGCCCCCATCAAAGGCCGGCTCCCCAAGACCAGACACCCTCTCCATCAAGAGGCCTCTCCCACCAACCCAACACCCGATACAGTCCCGCATCCCGCACTGTGAGTTCCTGTGGGGGTGACTCGGGCACTGTCCACTGGGCTGGCACAGCAAGGAATACAGGAGAGCTGACTGGCACCGGAAGGGGCACCGGTGGGTGTGGGGAGGAGCCTGGTGGCAGGAATCTTGACCTCAGGAACAGAAGGAGGGAATGGAGGCCAGTTCCTACAGTACCAGGGAAAGGCTCCTGAGGGCCTGGAGCTGATGATACCTGAGGCTGTCCAAGAGACGGGCAGGAAAACAACTCCAGGCACAGGAGAGCAGAGTGAAGGAGTCCTGGGAACATCCCGAGTCACCGAGAGGAGCAGAGAGCCCTAAGAATCTTACTTAGGCTTCTGCTCTGTCATTAAAGTTGTGACCAGCAAAAGTGACAGGCGGCTGCTGTGGGCCAGACAGATGGAGGCCGGTGATGGCTCAGCAACACCACAGAAGCTGGCACTGCCGGTGAACGTGGGACAAGGAGGGGCATCTCGGGGCTTGTGGCCTGGGACATACAGAGGGGGCTGTGAGAACTCTCCCCAGGGAAGAGAAACAAACTTCTACCCCTTCCTTATCGGTCCCAAGACAAACCTAAGCGCGATTCCATCCAAGTCCAACTTGGGGAACCAAGGGTTTACTGGGCTTACTTACACAGTGCAGATGACCCCAAAGTAATCTCACCACTGAAAAGTCTCACCCAGCATGGATGACTTCTCCATGGCTGTATAGATGGAATCCCCCTCAGTTCGCTTCCCAAGCTCCATACTCCAGCACTTCCCAAGACCAAGAGGCCACTTTACTGACATCCATTCACATTTTTATCCAGCTGCCTTTCTCTAAGACCATTACGTGCTTTGCTTATTTGAAACTGGGTTTCATTCTGTAGCCCTGGCTGGCCTCACACTTGTGGCAATCCTTCTGCCTCAGTCTCACAGCTCAACTGTTGAGATTATAGGTGTGAGCCACCACACCTCAAACTCTCCACTTCCTCAGACTTAGCATGAAACATAGACAGCTTTAGCCCTTCGTCTCGAGGGAGACTGAGTCACGTGAAACATTCACTCCATAAGGCTGTATGCTCTTCTTGTGTTAATCTGCTTTGGTACTGGAATCTCCAGCAATATTCCCAAGATGAAGAAGACTATTCATTGCCTACATCAGTGGTGAGGCCTGGATGTCTGGGGGGTGTCGAGGCAGGTCCCACAACGGCATGAACAGGACACAGGGCAGTGGAAAGTGCTTGCTGCCCAAACAAAGATCTGAGTTTCATTCCATGTAAAAGCTGGGCATGGTGACATCACCTGTGATCCCGGCATCAGGGAGGCAGAGACAGGAAGATCCCTGGAGCTTGCTGGCCTGCCAATCTAGACAAATAGGTGAGCTCTGAGTTTGGTAAGAGAATCTGTCTCAAAAAATTACGGTGGAGAGTAAGTGAAGAAGACTTTCAGCTGACCTCTGGCCTTCATGGGCCTGCGTCACATACACATGCGTCACATACGCACAATCACACATACACATGTCCACACAAAAGGAGGACTGAAGAGGAAGAGGACCCCCAGAGTGAGCTGGCAGGGGTCTGCTCTAAGCCTGGACTGCATTAAGAGTCCTTCACTAGTTAGATGACTCCAAACCTACGAGCCTAAACAAGCCTCCCATCCCCAATGTCTGCATATCCCGGGGACAGCTGGTGGACACCATCCAGCCGATACATCCCTGCTCCACTCCGCAGCCCAGGGGCCTTGTAAAGTCCTGGAGCTCCTCTCATGTCTATGTTCTGGGGTCCTCATTTGCCCATGTGAAAAGTAAGGAAACTCTACCTGCCACCAATGGGCCTCAGTCTCTTCACCTGCCCAACAGGGCCCCAGGATGGAATGGTTAGGACCAGGCATTTCTGCTCTAGCTGGCTCTCATGGTCATGTCCTGTGTGAGCTAGTCAGGGTCCCCTTAGGGCCTCCTGAACCTGCCCCACCTCCCTTGCTGGTGACAAGGCTAGGCTGGCAGCATCCTGAGATCTTCCTGCTGCATTCCAGATCTCCAGAGCATTCTGCGATCTAGACCAAACTACCTGGAGCATGTCCCGAGGGTCTTCCCTCATAAGCCCCACCGGGATACTCCTAACCCACCCAACCCTATGGGACAGGAGGCCCAAGAGGGGGGCTGTAGATTGACTGTCCCTCAGAACAGTGACGGCCAGGGAGAGGAGTGAGCAAAGGCCACTCATGACAGGAAGGAGGACAACAGTTGTAGCCTAGGAGGCATCACAGGCACTCTTTGGCTTCTGAGCCTCAGTGGTAAATGATCCCATCTCTGAAACGGGGAAGGGACTGGTAGCTGGACAGATCAGTTACCACCAACTGTGAGAGCTGCCCTGATCACACAGGAAACAGGCTAACAGCAGAGACGCCATGGAGTAAATTCATGTCTGGGGGGCGGGGGGACAAGGAGAGTGGACACATTGGGTTGTTGAAAGTTTCCAGGGAGGCTGGAATACAGCTCAATGACGAGACATTTGCCTAACACACACACACACACACACACACACACACACACACACACACACACTGCCTCGGGTTCCATCAGCAGTGCCAGACACGCACAAGGTTCCCAGGAGTGGCCCTGTCCAAAGGTGAGCTGATACAGTGGACAGTGTGGTAACAAGTGGGTAGACTGAGGCAGAGGGGCTGGAGGGAAGCTGAGTTTCCAATGAAGCCAGTGAGTGCCACCGCTGGATTAAGAGCAGTACTTGCCCAGTGCCCCAGCCCAGGCCAAGTGCTTCCCAGCCCATGAGCCTACACCATGTGCTCAGCACAGACAGGCTGGTCTGTGGAGGAAGGGTGTTCCAGGTATGGATCCAGAGGTGGGGACATCTGGAATGTTCAGGAAGATATATCTGGTCAAGACATGGCTGAGGAACCTTCAAAGCCATCGTGAAACAGCCCAGCAGCCTACCCTCGGGATCCAAGCTCCGTGTGTCTACCTCACCAGGGGACCTGGAGGATGCTCTGCAGGAAGCTTCCAGGGTTACAGCCTGTTGGCCAGAACATGCCAGGATTCACCCCTCTGACAGGGTTTGAGTGCAGGGTTGAGAACTCTGCCCTCTAGAAAGCTGAGTGCACCCAAACCCAAGATGATAAAAGTACCATTCAATGCTCTGTTCCCCACCCCCGTCCCCCCACCGTTATTTATTTATTATTATTATTAGTTTTAGTTTTCCCAGACAGAGTTTCTCTGTATGACCTTGGCTGTCCTGGAACTCACTCTGCAGACCAGGCTGGCCTTGAACTCACAAAGATCTGCCTACCTCTGCCTCCCGAGTGCTGGGATTAAAGGAGTGTGCCACCACCACCCACCCAGCTTCTGGGCCCCATTTTTTCGTTGTTAGTTTTTCTATAAAATGTGGAATCCTGCCGGGCGGTGGTGGCGCACGCCTTTAATCCCAGCACTCGGGAGGCAGAGGCAGGCGGATCTCTGTGAGTTCAAGGCCAGCCTGGTCTACAGAGCGAGATTCAGGAAAGGCGCAAAGCTACACAGAGAAACCCTGTCTCGAAAAACCAAAAAAAAAATAAAATAAAATAATAAAAAAATAAAATAAAATAAAATGTGGAATCCAGTCCTATTTCTCAGGGAGTTACGAGGATGGAGTGAGACATGGCTTACAAGGCTAACTACGTAGCAGCCCCAGGGGAGGTGTTAAGAGGCATAACTAGAAGAAGGAAGGGCCAGGTGCTGCTGAGCATTGGTGGGCATGCAGTGTAGGAGGGGGCCAAGTGGACATGCAGGTGTCATGGGGAGCCAGCCTGGGCTGTGGTCAGAGGCCTAGCTCCCAGACCTCCCCGTCCTTAGCTGGGAACAAACGGCTCTGAGCCTCTAGAAGCAGGACAATCCAGAGATCCCAGGCAAAGATCTCTCAGGTGAGGAGACAGATTGAAGACTAACAGACCAACAGGGTGCCTGGCTGGGAGCCTCATCTGGTGCCGCTCCTTCCTCAGCTCCTTGCACACACAATCTCTCAATGCAGGCTCTCCCTCAGCTCCTTGCACACACGCTCTCTCAGTGCGGGCTCTCCCTCAGCTCCTTGCACACATGACCTCTCAGTACACTCTTTCCTCAGCTCCTTGCACTCACGCTCTCTCAGTATACTCTTTCCTCAGCTCCTTGCACACACACTCTCTCAGTGCAGGCTCTCCCTCAGCTCCTTGCACACACACACTCTCAGTGCGGGCCTCTTCCCAGGTTCCTCCCCTACCACAGCTCACTTTCCTTTCTGCTTTTGTGCCAATGTTTAAAAAGTTTCTCTGTGAGTTTGGTGAGCATCTGTCCTCTAGCAATGGCCCTAGCTCGGCCCTTGGAGGACAGACTCTAAGAATGGCCTCCCAGGCTACTTGGTCAATATAGAAACCTATTTGTGAAGCTGAGCTAAGTGACTAACAAGATAAAACCAATTAGATAAATTATGGCCCAGCCACTTTAAATTTAAAATGTTTGGTATTTAAACGTTTTGAGACTGGATCTCATAAGTAGCCCAGGCTAGGCCAAAACTTGCTGTGTAGACTTAACTAGCCTCAAAGCGATCCTCTTGCTTCCAATGTTCTAGGATTGCAATTGCATACCACTGCATCCAGCAAGTTTGCTTTATCTTTAAAAAAAAAACTATTTTATTTATTTATTCATTCATTTATTTGTTAAGGTATCCCTCTGTAGCCCTGGCTGGTCTGGAACTCACAGAGACCAGCCTGCCTCTGCTTTCTGAGTGCTGTGATCAAAGGCATGCACCAACCACCACACCCAGCAAATTACCTCTTTAATTGGCTAGATTGTTTGGCGACTTGGAAGATGCTTTTTAACAAGTGGCCTATGTGGAGCGTCTCTTCAATGGACTCCTGTGTTGTTTTTTGTTTTTTACTCTTTTGGGGGGGGGGGCTGCCACCCAGCTCCCAAATAAATTCACACACGGAGGCTTATTATTACTCATGAATGCCCAGTCTTACCTTGGCTTAGTTTCTAGCCAGCTTTTCTTAACTTTAAATTATCCTGTCTATCTTTTGCCTCTGGGCTTTTCCTTTTCTTTGATTCTTACTCCGTAGCTTGCTGTGTACCTGGGTGGCTGGCCCCTGGAGTCCTCCTGCTCCTCTGGCCCTTACTTTTCTCCCCTTCTCCCAGATTTCTCTGTCTCTCCTCTCTGCCTGCCAGCCCCGCCTATCCTTTCTCCTGCCTCACTATTGGCCGTTCAGTTCTTTATTAGACCAACAGGTGTTTTAAACAGGCACAATAACACGGCTTCACAGAGCTAAACAAATGCAACATAAACAAAGGGAACACACCTTAAAATAATATTTCCCAACACTCTTGGCTAAGTTGAGTCTCAGGAGCCTTCCCAGCTTGGTGAAGGAGCCAAGGAGCCTCTGGGTCAGAAGAAAGCCAGAGGGTAGGAAATGACTCAGCCAAGCCACAGAGCAAGACAGCACAGTATTGTCACCCGGGGCCCAGTGATGTCAAGAAGGCTGGCTACAGATGGCCTTGCAGCTGAGACCATGGTCTCTTTAGAGCTCAAAGCCCAGAGCCCTCAGGTGCAATGAAGGCACAGGGTTTCCACTTGACCAGTGCCTTGGGGTTGCTCCGGTCCTAGGACCAGCAGAAGCCAGAATTACAGGCCTTGAAATAGGCCCCAGAACCGAAAGCAGTATTGCTACCCCTCTGTACAGACACACTTCCTCCCACCACGCTGGCCCACAACCAGCTCACAGCCATCGGGCTGAAGGGCCACTGCCATCCCAGGAGAGCCTTGCCCAGTGACTGCAAACCAGCCTGAACTTCAGAACAAAGGAGCCATCTCTTCAGAGGCTTTGTTTGCCCTCAGCTCACTAGCCCACTCCCATTCTTGGGACCACTTTCCCTGTCTTAACAACTCTATTTCTAGATCCTTAAAAAAAAAAAAAAATCCTATGGGCAGACATCCCAACAGACATCTTTACCCCAGGCACTGGCTCAGCCTGTGTTGCCTCCACCAGAGGTTACACTGAGCCCGTGCGTGCCACGGCTCATCTCCTACTTGCTCCTCTTCTGTGTGATTCCCGTGTCCCCACAGAGCCTGCCTCCTTTGTTACAGTCAGGACACAGAGATGGTGCTTGGCCAGGGTCCCACAGTCCTCCTCCTCTCCAGCCATACCTGCCACAGAATCCCCAGCCACCACTTAAACCCTGCGATGATGTCTGCCTAGAAAAAGGCCAGGTCAGCCGGGGGTGTGCGGGGGTGTGCGGGGGCCCATTCCAATTCAAAAGGTGGTCCCAGGGGCCCGGCACACTTGAGAACAAGGCAGCAGGTCTTCCTTTATCTTTCTTGAACCTTCTCCAGGTTGCCTCTCACTCTGTGACCTCAGGACAGCCAGTCCTCTCTCAAGTGCAGCTTCCTCACCTTGGAAACGGGGTGATGGCAGAGCCTCCCTCCACAGGAGCCAAGCTACAACAAGTGCTACAGGTGCAGGGGCATCGGGCCCGTGGCACAGTGTGCAGAGTTCTGCGTGGTAACACCTGCCCTGACCCAAAAAAGCCACACCTACAAAGCTCCCAGAGGCCAGGCCTGAGAAGTACCAAATTCTCAGACACTCAACCCAAACCGCTGCTCCGGCCTCAACTCTCACAGGCCCCTCCAAATTGCCCAGCATTCCTCCTCCATCCAGCCTCCCCCAGACTCAGGTCTGCCCAGAGGCCAATATCATTCACAAACCCTTCTCCTGGGTTTAGCTCTTGTATCTGTGACCCTTTCCTTGATCCATCTCAGCCAAGCAGCCATATGTGCCAACCTGGCAGACACCAGGGACATACTGGCATCCTGAGGACAGGTCTGGGTGGGTCTCTGTTCTGTGCAGTGCCTGAACTCAGGTACATCCTGCCACTTGTGGTGGAGGGCACAATACCACCCCTCCAAACCTGTGTCCCAGGCAGTGCCATGAGACCTGCCACTTAGGCACACTTCAGGGGATAAACAGAAGGAATGGGCACAGAGCACTCCTTCCAATCTGCAGCACTATGGACCAGGATGGACCCCTATACCATCTATCAGACAATGAAGCCCAACACCCAGGCATGAGGCTTAAAAATTACTCTGTCAAAACAGAGACAAAGGCAAGCAGCAAGATGTGGACCCCGGCCCCCCAGAACTCACACTGGTTGGTGAAGCACACTGCCTATTTAAGACGGGCCCTGTGTCGCCATCCAGGGAACAGGAGAAGTCCCACCCCTACGAGAAGCAGTGGGCCTCTAGATGGCTGCATCACATTCGTGGGCACCAAACCACTGAGGCAGAGCAGAGCTCTCTGGGAGCTACAGAGTCTTAAGTCGTTTCCTATGGAAACATCAGAATCTTGCACGGGCAGCCGTAATCTTGGCTGCTTCCAGCAGAGTTTTTTACTTAACCTAGCAATCACCTATGCAGCTGTCTTCTCTCTCCCCTGCAGTGAAGCCAGGACCAGCCTCAATCCCTGGCACACAGCAAGTGCCCCCAAAATGTTTTGACTGAGGCCATCACAGAAGAGCATTAAAAAAAAAAATCAGAGCCGGGCGGTGGTGGCGCACGCCTTTAATCCCAGCACTCGGGAGGCAGAGGCAGGCGGATCTCTGTGAGTTCGAGGCCAGCCTGGTCTACAGCGCGAGATCCAGGAAAGGCGCAAAGCTACACAGAGAAACCCTGTCTCGAAAAAAAAAAAAAAAAAAAACCAAAAAAAAAAAATCAGATTTGTAGCTCCAAGGTGCCTTTCATCCCGAGAGCCAAGTGATCATCCTTATGCAGGTAGGGCCAGCAACTTCATTCTCATAAACAGACACTGACTCAGAACCACCTCAGGAGGAAAACAAGAGCCTGAGAGGACACAGCGTAGCTCTGAGTAACAAGCTTTACTTAAACACCGAAATTCATTTATAATGGGCTGGGAGTGTCACTCAGTGATAAAGCGTGTGTTTAGCGTGATATATGAGGCTTTTTAGGTTCAATTCCCAACACCAATAAATTTACTAATAGACCCAACAGGTTGTCACAGCTGTAAAGTGAGCACGACAAGATGGAATCCAAAGGACAAAACTGAAACACAAAAGCAAAACAAAACAAGAATGTAACGCTGCCCTGCGGGCTGAGAGGGTAAGGGACTGCGTGCCAGGCGTGGAGTACTCTGACAGGGTCCTGAGTTCCTACATCCTGAGTGTGGGGGCCGACCAGCAGACCCAGGATGGATAATATCCACCATCCACTTGACACTTACAGAAACAAGCCTCTGGGCAAGTCTTTGAGGGATTATCTGGATTGGGTTAATCCATGCGGGGAAACAAACCTTGAATATGGGCAGGCCCACCTCATGGGGTGGGGGGCCTGGACTGAATGAAAAGGAGAACATGAGGTGGGTGCCAGCATCTCTCTCTCTCTCTGTGTCTGTCTGTCTCTCTCCCCCTCTCTCCTTCGGCTTCCTGGTGCAGATACCATGTGACCAGCGGCCTCAAGCACCTGCTGCCATGATGAACTCTATCCTTGAATTTTGAGCCAAAACAAATCAGTCCTTCCCTAAGTTGCTCTTGTTAGGTATTAGTCACAGCGACTCAAAAAGTATCTACTGTGAGGCTCTAACCCAACTGAACCATAAGCCCCTCTCAGGCTTCCCCCTTCCTCTCTGAACATCAGATTTCTCATTGTGAAGAGAACATTCTCTTCTAAGAGACCAAGGCTCAATTCTCCTTGGCCATCCACACAGCAGGGAAATGTCTCATTTGTTCCCAACATGTTTACTAAGCTCATGTTCTGTATGTGTCCCCATGTCAGGCACCAACATGAGGACTGGGCAATGCCCTCATGGTTCTTGATTGCTGGAGGGACAGCCACACAGCTCATTGCAATGCCACAGTCGTGCCAATCGTCTGGGACAGAGGGGACAGGGCTGTGTGACTGGGTATGGAGGACGGGTTCCAGGCAACCACAGGGAGCAGACTCAAAGGGGAACTTGCAGTGCACGAGGCGCAGACAAGTAGGAACGGCTTCCCATGCAGAGAAAACAGCAGCACACACAGACATCCAGAAGCTCAAAGCAGGAGGGTCTAAGGACGCTCTAGAGGATGGAGGGAGCCTGGTATGTGAGGGAGGACTGAAGGCTGGCAGAAGTGACAGTCACTGTATGGGGTAACGGGCACAGCAGACCTGGCTGGGGATGTGGGGAGGCTCTGGGGTCATCCTAGCCAGCGGTCAGTCAGCTATGCTCCTTCCTCACTGGGTGTCCCTGAACAAGACTCCTTACGGGTGGCGGATTATATTCGTGCTTGGCAAAAGTGATACTGTGTCAGGAGGGTTGAGCTGGCAGAGCATGCACAGAGCACTTGGCATGTAGTGAGTTGCCAGGTAAGGCTAGGGTAACGGGTTCGCTGCTCTTAGGGAACGACCCTGCAGGCTGTCCAGTAGAGACTGTGATGACGCTCTCAGGCCAAGAACAACAGAGGTAGGTGTGTGCAGGGGGAGTGTGAAGGGGCTACCTGGAGCTGCTGAGGTCACAGGGCCGAAGGGCTTGCAACAGATGGTCCCCCAGACCCTCCCCAATTCAGATATTCTGTGCCAAGTGACAGCTGGTCACGACAGGTTGGGCACACAGTGCTCAAATACATGTATACAGAGTCCATCAATAAGGGCACTCCAATTCAGCCACAAACCATCCTCTGGACCCCTTTTTGAGGAAACCACTAAAATCTATGTTTTCATTCATTCCCACCTCAGAAGACACCCCCAGGTGGCCGTACCTGCCTGACAAGAGAACTCCACTCAAGGTGGGCTATGCTAGACCCTGCTGCCTGAGAAGGTCAGGTGCTAAACAGGCCTCCTTCAAAAAACAATTGAAATCCACTTCCTGTCCTCACCAAGACTCCAGGGTGTGGCCTACCAAGGGACCTTGAGTGCCAGGCTTTATCCTGTCCTTGCTACTCTGTGGCCTTACCAAGGTACACTTCCACTTTGGAGCACTCATAGAATCTAGAAGGCTGTCACCCCCAGCACACACACACACACACCCCACACACAAAGCCAAGCCCACACTAAGAGGGAGGTTGGGGTGAGGGGACACTGACAACATGGAATGAAGTCATTCCTTGCATGAAGAAGGGAGGGGTCTTTTTACAGAGAAAAATGACAAGCCCGAGACTAGAGTGGAGGGGGCTCCTCTGCATGGGCATGGGCAAATGCATCAGTAATGCATTACCTCGCATCCAAGAAGACCCCACCCACACCATCAGTCCCAGGCCCTTTCAAACAATGAGACACCCCCACCCCACCCAGCAGATGAAAGACTCCTTAGACCAGAATCACCCGGCTAAGCTGCAGCAAGCCCAGATTCCGGCGCCAACTAGGCGGGGTCAAGGGGCAGAGGCCCAACAGGTCCCTGGTAGAGCTAATGGACAAGAGGGCCTTTGGGTGCAGAAAGACAAAAGACTACAGCAAACAGGAGACACAGCCTTCCATGTGGGCTGGGGATGCGATCACGGCACGTTGCCTCGCGCGCTGGACTAAAGGCCTCTCGAAATCTCACGCCCACACTCCCCGCAGCAGCAGTGGGGGCCCCCGGGTCTTCCCGGAGAAGGCAGAAGAGTTGCAGAACCACGAAGAGGAAGGAGGAGCTGGGACAGTCATCCTGACGGTCAGAGGGAGACAGAGACGCAAAGACGCAAGGCTCGGGATTCTGTGGTACCGAAAAGAGACTGAGACCTGGGGTCCCGAGAGACAGAGCGCAGGGCCCCGGGGACGCACGGAGGACAGGGAGCACAGGGGGACGCGCGGAGGTGGACACGCGCGGACACTGGCGCGCGCTCCCGGCACTGTCACTCACCCAGGCCGCAGACCTCGCGGCGCAGGTTGAGGCGACCGCGCTCCTCCGCTATGGCGCGCAGCATGTGCTGCAACGAGCGCTCCTCCGCTTCGGCGCCGTCCGCGGGCTCCCGGGAGGCGGCCGGCTGCGCGGACGGCCCAGCCCGGAGCCCCGCGGGCGCGGACGCCGAGGCACAGGCCCGGCCCGGCGGCCGCGCGGAGGCCATGCCGGGCCCCGGCTCATCGCCCGCGCCGCGCCCGCGGGGGCCCCCGGCACGCCCCGCCGCCCGCGCCCCGCCGCCGCCCGCCGCGAGCACCAGTGAAGCCACAATCCGCTTTTGTGCGCGTCGCCGCCGCCGCCGCCGCCACTGCCGCCGACCCGGGAGCCCAGCCCAGCACTGCCAGCCTCCGCTCCGCCGCCGCCCGCGCGCGCCCGCCACCGCCCAGGCCCCGCCCTCTGCCTGGCCACGCCCCTAAACCCGCCCTTTCCCCGCCTCCTACCCTCAAAACCCCGCCCCAATCTCTGGCTAAGGCGGTGAGTTGTCCCTGGTCCTGCCCCCTCTCCTGGCCCCGCCTACTTCCTTGCGGCCAGCTTCTGCCAACTTCGGGTGCCCACCGCGGCCTCGCTGCAACCTGTCGCGTCAGGTCCTCCCCACATCTTCCTTGGTCTCCTGACCTTCCCTGCTGCCCGTGCTCCCCCACCTTCTCCCAGCCCCACTCCGCCCCCCACCTCCCTCCAGCAGAGTCACGCCTATGAGCCGCCCCCTCTCCGCCGATTTTGCGCTCAGTCACTGCCCTGTGCATTCCCTCCTGTCTCCACCACACCAGCTTTGCTTATTTCTTCCTGAACCTTCCACCTAGGTTCTGCTGAAAATTTGCTTCCCAGGACTCAGCAAGAAGTAACCACCTCCGAAAGGTGGTCTCCTAGGGGGTCACCGGTGCAGGATGGGTAGCCTCAGTTCCCTCGCCTGTACACTGGCGGGAGGAGGACTGGGGAGTTGTTCCCTGTGCTGAGGAGGTATGGAGAGACCAGAGGTGGATGAGGTCAGCTGGCATGTGATTCTGATGAAGGCCAAGGTCCAGCTAGGCATCCATCCCTGAGCTAAGAGAGGAGGATCCAGGGAGGCAGCCTTTCCCAGGACTGGGGTGAGTGGCCTTGTGCACGGCTGCCCTCAGCCAGCTGTGTCTCCATGTCAGTCAGCTCCTGCAGTCATACTAAGCATAAAGCCCTGCCCCGACTCTTCACCCTGTCTGGAGTGTCCTTCTCCCCAGTCTCCTAATGCTTTCTTCTCCCCTTTGGGTCCCAGTGCCCTCAGATACGTTTCCTCAAAACCCCACCTGGCCTGGCTCTCCTTCCGTTTCTCTGCACCGCACCCTTACCATCTCCTGACATCACATTGCACAGATGTAGAAGGCCTCGCGGTCTTACCGAGAACCAAATCACCCAGCACCATTACCTTGGACTTGGCAGGCATCTGAATGGCAAGAAAGCACACACCTGTTGTGTCAGCCACGGTGTTTTCCCACGGCGACACTGTGTTCTGCAAGTCTGTCTTCTGACAGCTGTATTCCCAGGGCCAATCAATTCAGGCTACATGCGGGACAATGGAGGAGAGAGGCCTGCCAGGAAGATTGCCTTGGGAGGCATGGTAGTAAGGTGGGTTGGGACCATGAGGTGTGGAAACCACTCCAGAGCAGGAAATGCACAACTTCGACCCACTGTTCAACCCTCACCTGGAGATTTGTGCCACTGTCCCCTGACACCCTCAGAGCAGGGCCTGAGTCTGACTCCTTCCATGGTCCCAGAGTCAAGCACAGGAGGGACTCTGTAAAAAGGTGTGCATCAAAGGAATGAATGGCCTTTCTCTTCTCTCCCCGGGCCTGTGACCCCCATCTGCTAATGAGGACACAGCACAGAGGTTGAGGTGACCAGGTGTGAGCCTGGAGAGCTGGGGTTTGGCTACTGAGAATGAGGGGAAGGATATGGCCATCAGACAGCGTGTTCGAGGTCTCAGAAGCTGGCAGTGTTATGCTTCCTTACTTCCAGGGAAGCCATGTCACTGCCTACGCATCCCGACTGCCAGGCCAGGCTCTGGCCTGAAATCCTTGCTGCTCCAACACCATCATCACCACCTCCCCTGGGAAGCCTTCTGAGGAGTTTGACCAAAGCACTGCGTCCTTAGCCGCTTCGAAATCCCTCTCCCTCGACCCCACACAGTCGCCTCCAAAGGACCAACATCAAATCAATTCATTCCAGTTTCCCTGGCATCCATTCCAGGACAGGTGCCAGAATGTATTTGTTGAACAATACACGAACATTACTTGGATTTTCTCATCAGTAACACTCATTGTCCACATGGGGACTCCTCTGAGAAGCAGGCATAGGATATCTTGCTGTGATAGCCAGTGAGCCACACTTTCCCGGCTCCAGGGCTCTGTTTCTTGATCTGGGTTCTGATCACTTGGTCCATGTTTTTTTTTTTTTTTTTTTTTGGTTTTTCGAGACAGGGTTTCTCTGTGTAGCTTTGCGCCTTTCCTGGATCTCGCTCTGTAGACCAGGCTGGCCTCGAACTCACAGAGATCCGCCTGCCTCTGCCTCCCAAGTGCTGGGATTAAAGGCGTGCGCCACCACTGCCCGGCCACTTGGTCCATGTTAAGTAAAGCAAGTTGAATATGAGTGTGGTCAGTTCATGTCTTTAAAATAGGAGAGCAAGCAGGCTTGCTGGTGCACACCTGTAATCCCGGCACTCAAGATAGGAGGGCCGTGGGCCAGTGAGATATAGCTCAGTGAGTTCATATGCCTGCCACCAAGCCTGACCTCCCGTGTTCGATGTTAGGGACCCACATGATGGATGGAGAGAACCAGCTCTGACTAGTTTTCCTCTGACCCTCACATGTGTTGAAAGGCCAAGCAGATGCCGTAACAGGCTGCTCAGTCTTCTCTCAGAGATCGGGCCTCAATTTCAGTTTCCTGAGACTTAAGCAAGCAGTTTCTGGGAGGGCTGTGAACAAAAGACATAGTCCTTGCAGTAGCTCCCTTTCTGCGTGTACTCGGACTGCTCAAGGTTCAGCCTGTTGTTTACTGTCTGGGACCCCTCACCAACTTAGAGCTATGTGCATGGATCAAGGACAGAGCCTGGGCCACTGAGTCAAGCCCCATAGTAAGTGCTAGGCCAGCCAGCCTCCATGGCAGCTCAAGGACAGTGCCTGGGACTTGTCCAGGCCTGCCCAAAAATGATAACTGTAACCCCCAACTAACCCTAGCCAATTAAAAGTTACTAACATGATTGCCACTCGCATAAACCAATCCTGACTCTGTTCCTATGTAGTCTGTACACCCCAAGCCCCCTTTGCTTTAAAAACCCTGCCCCATGGCTACTTAGGGTCTCTCCTGCTCTGCTGCTGCATCAGATGGATGGAGAGTCCCGAGTTAACTCGTAACAATACAAAGACTCTTTGCTTTTGCATCAGATTCAGTCTCTTGGTGGTCTTTGGGGGACTCTGGGTACAACAGTGTGTTGTGGTGCACATGCCCACACATGAATATATACAAAAGGATTGACTGGACTGTCAGCCTGGGTCCATAAGACTTAAAAAAAAAACCTGACCGTCAGAAAGATTTGACAATGATAAATGTCTTGTTAGTCCAATGGGGCTCAGCGGGACTCCTAACCGCCTATGGAACCATAAGGCAATAAATGTGTCTTAGTTGTGTTTAATATTAATTTGTTATGGCAGAAACACAATAAAACTTAAGTTATAAATGACCTGCATTCGCCTTTGTCTGGCCGGTCTGTTTTTCTATTCTGCTCTCCACTTAACAGAACACACTGACAGGAACCCAGCTGCCCTCCACTGCACTTCATTCCATGAAGTTCCACACACCCTGGAAGAGTGAAACCAAGTTTAGCACAACCAGAAATCAACCACAAGTCACTCTCTTTAATGGGTCAGTTGCTTGACTTTTCAGGTTACTGCCAGCCTAGTATGCTGAGGGGACATCTGTGGTTCCATTTTTATCTCTACCTGTTTGGGGATATCTTACTCTAAGAGCTAGTCAGGACAAATGCCCATGGACTCCTTCCCTCATTTATTTGAGTGTCCAGGAGCCCTAGAGACCTGTTAGAGAAGATTGGTTCATCTGAGAGCCCCATGCCAGGATGGACCAAATCATCAACCCTGTCAACGGTCTGTCCGCACAATGTGGTGAGTGACTGGATAAGCCCCATTACCTCTGACCTTACTATCTTGTGAGTCTGATTGGGTCTCCCGGGGAAAAAAAGCAATCAGTCCAAGCTCAGGGTAGGCGGATTATAACCAGCCTACCAAGGAGCAAGGTTCTTCTATCCTCACCTGAGAATCTGCTAACGGCAAGAGTTTCCTGGGTGGTGCTAGTGCACACTTCCAGGTCCCTGGCCAGACATTCTTAGGACCCAGGGTTCTCCCACTTGCTCAGAACCTGTTCCTTGGCTTTCAACTCCTGATCCTCCTGCCTCTGTCTTCCAGTACTGAGATATCACAGGTGTACATCACCACCACACAGGGACCCCAGCCTCTGTTGCATCTGGGAAGTTAAATGCAGCCATCCCCAGGTCTAGACTCCAAGGTCCTCTGTTATGGAATATTATTTTAACTAGGTGAAGATGTGGTCCATTTGTTTATGCTGCAGAATATTATTTTAACTGTGTAAAGGTGCGTTACTTTTGGTTATGCTGCATGTGTTTAACAATGTAAGGATGTGTGTTAAATTATGTAAAGAAACATTACATCTATTTCACCTTGCCTGCCTAAGGCACCTGATTGGTCTAAGAGCTGAATGGCCAATAGCTAGGCAGAGAAAGGGTAGGCGGGGCTAGCAGGCAGGAAGAATAAATAGGAGGAGAAATCCAGGCTCAGAAAGAAGAGACCAAAGGAAGGAAGGAGAGAGAAGGAGGAGGAGAGAATGAAGGTGACGTCAGCATAGAGAAGCAGCAGAAGTAAGATGTACAGAAGTAAGAAAGGTTAAAAAGCCCCGAGGCAAATGATAGACAAAGAGAAACAGGTTAATTTCAGTTTAAACAGCTAGCCAGAAACGTGCCTAAGCTAGGCTGGGCATTCAAAACCAATAAGACTCTGTGTCATGATTGGGGAGCTGGTGGGTGGCCCCAAAGAAAAAGCCTGGGACCGGCCCCTCCCTTCAGTCACCCTGCCACAAGTGAAACAGGTGTCTGCAAAGTGTCTCTTGACCCCTTCTCCCCTCTGCCTCTTATCCAAGGTCATGAAACAGAATAGGCTCTTTTTGTGGGTGTGGGTGGTGTTTGTCCGTATGTGTGTGCGTGCTTGTGTGTGTGCACTCGTGTGTGTGTGTGTGTGTGTGTGTGTGTGTGTGTGTGTGTGTGTGTGACTGTGTAGAGGACAGAGGCTGATTTCAGGTATCATATTGCTCTCCATCTTCTTTTTTTTTTTTTTTTTTAAATAGGTGACCCAGGGCTCACCAATTATGCTAAACCAGCTGGCCAGCAAGGCCCAGTGACACCTGCTCGATGCTAGGCTTGAAGGCATGTGCCTTCTTCTGAGTCCAGCTTTAAAAAATATGGATTAGCCGGGTGGTGGTGGTGCACACCTTTAATCCCAGCACTCGGGAGGCAGAGGCAAGTAGATCTCTGTGAGTTTGAGGCCAGCCTGGGCCACAGAGTGAGTTTCGGGACAAGCTCCAAAAACTCTGTCTCAAAAAAAACAGCTTTTTATAAGTGTGCTGGGGATCTGAACTCAGGTCCTCTCCCCAGCCTCCAAAGAATATTGTCTTCAGTGTTATCTAGAATTCTCTCATTAACACTCTGTTTTTCTTTTAATAGCTCCCACTGAAACTGCCCTGGAGGGGACAACCTTACAATTATAATTAGATGCTGATGCCTTGGTGAGGAGGAGAGAGTCACAGATTTTGAAAGCAACACCTTATAAAATTGAGATCAGGGAGATTTGGGATAACATTATTTTTGTACTAAGAATTTGAGCCGGGCGGTGGTGGCGCACGCCTTTAATCCCAGCACTCGGGAGGCAGAGCCAGGCGGATCTCTGTGAGTTCAAGGCCAGCCTGGGCTACCAAGTGAGTTCCAGGAAAAGCGCAAAGCTACACAGAGAAACCCTGTCTCGAAAAACCAAAAAAAAAAAAAAAAAAAAAAAAAAAAAAAAAAAAAAAAAAAAAAAGAATTTGAACCCAGGGCCTCAAACATGCTGGCAAGTGCTCTCCCACTGAGCTGTATATCCTCAGTCATTGCAGATGTTTATATTCTGAAACAGAATCTTGCTAAGTATCCTAAACTGACTTGAGCTTGGAATCCTCTTGCCTACTCTAGGATTTCAGACATGGACAGACAGACATAAATAAAATCTTTAACAAATAATAATAATACTTGTCATCCAGAATCTCTGTATTATTTTGTTTTTGTTTTGTTGAGACAGGGTCTCTCTATGTAGCTCTGATTGTCCTGGAACTCACTAAGGCTGGCCTCAAACTCAGAGATCCATCTGCCGCTACCTCTCGAAAGCTGGGGTTAAAGGTGGGCACCAACCCCTGGCTAGAGAGACTTTTCCAAAGCCCAAATCTGAATCCTTCCCTTTTCTGCAGGTGGGACCAGATGCCCCGGAGCCCCCTGCCTCTCCCTCCTGATATTTTGGCGTCTGTACTTACTGCCATCCTTCCAGCCATAAACTCTTAGTGTTATTTCCTCTGTCTGGAAAGTTCCTTCCCATCAAGTTAATTTTTCCAGGGAAGTGTTGAGAATCTGTGACCTAGTTCTGGGTCTGGTTTTCCCTGATCCCTAAGAGCCTGTTCCTGCCCAGAAACCCTGTGTCCTTCCAAACCACCACATCGCTATTTAGCAGAAGAAGTGAGCTAGGAGTAGAGGAGGGGGGGGGGGAAGCAAAGGAAGGTAGTTCTTGGGTGTGTTGCTGGACCCTTGAGGAGGAACACAGCTGTTTGCCCTCAGGAGCTGGCCCTCTATAAATGCATGTTGAATCAGTGAACAGAGCAGGATTGTAGAGGGCACAGAGGTCCTTGTGCTCACTGATAAGCACCAGGGAAGCCAGGAATGTTAAATATGCATGCTTGTCTCTTCAGTGGAAGCGATGTATACCTGTTTTCCACCCAGAAGGCTGGGAATGGATGTTGTTGATAGCCTGGCGATCTATTCTATCTGTAGGGTCAGGCCGCACCGGAATCCCTGAGACCATTGTGTTTATCCCACACTCTTCCTCCCTAGACCTCTACCTTGAGCATTATTTCTCAGTCAATAGAACCCATCCCTAGGGGAGATGTCAGACAGTCACATGTACTTTGTAGCTTGGTGACTGTGGTGGTTAGAAAGAAAATGGCCTCCAAAGGGATTGGCCCTAATGGAATGTGTGGCTTCCTTAGAGTAGGTCTGGTCTTGTTGGAGGAAGTGTGTCATTGTGGAAGTGGACTTTGAGGTCTCATATATGCTCAAGCCACACCCAGTGAGACAATCTACTTCCTGTTGCTTGCATATCAGCATGTAGCAGCTACCTCTCCAACACCATGTCTGCCTGCACGCTGCCATATCCCGACATGACAATGGACTGAACCTCTGAACTCAAGTCAGCCACCACAATTAAATGTTTTCTTTGTAAGACTTGCCGTGGTCATGGTGTCTCTTCACAGCAATAGAAACCCTAACTGAGACAGTGACTTCTTTTTTTTTTTTTCGAGACAGGGTTTCTCTGTGTAGCTTTGCGCCTCTCCTGGAACTCACTTGGTAGCCCAGGCTGGCCTCGAACTCACAGAGATCCGCCTGGCTCTGCCTCCCGAGTGCTGGGATTAAAGGCGTGCACCACCACCGCCCGGCGAGACAGTGACTTCTTGATGACCTAGACCACACCAAATCCTCCCTTAGGCCCTTAATTAAGCTATAGAACCTATCCTTACGAAAGAGGTCACACATACTTTGCAAAAGATTGGATCTAGTCACGCCTTAAACTTTATTGAAATAAATGTTACCAGGAAACTCCTTCCCAAAATTGTTCTGTCCTTAAATATGCTTACAATAAACAGCTTGGGATCAGACCCTAGAAGCTTGAAACACCACCAGCTAACGATGTTGTATTGAACCAGATTTCCTTCTTGCCTCATGCAAATTGTTACTCTATTGGCTGTGACATTTATAGAGACCCCCCACACTGGAGGAGGCCAGAGCCACTGTCACAGTGAGATTGTGAAAACCCCACTGGCTGCAGAGGTTGCTGCTGGCTGTCAATAACAGCAGGAGTGGTCACCAGAGGGACAGGCCAGCCGTGATATGTTGTTCTAGCAGGGATGAGAGGCATCCTCATGTCCAGGGTCCCTCATGTCCAGGACACCTGGTTCCCTGGCTGCTGTGGACCACAGCTGTACCTGGTAGAAACGGAGGCGGGGGAGGCACTTTCTGTTTAAGAAGCTAAAGTAGGCTTTAGCTAAAGGAACCCCGAGTCTCCTCAAAGTTCCCTCAGGAGCCACCAGGTCACAGCCAGAGGGCCCAGGACTAGGGCTGTGGGACCATGGTCAGGGGCAGAAGAGGAAGGGGCTGTAGATCAAGAATAATGACCAAAAAAGCAGGGGCTTGGGTTCAAGTCTTCCCCAAGCCCATCATGCACAGTGACTGCCAGCCAGGGAAGGCTCTGCCACAGACCTCAGTTTCCCCACGAGTCAAGAAGGAAGTGCACATTATCTGAGTGCTTCTCCCTTCTAGATACTGACAGCTGGGAGGAACAGGGAAGTGTTATCCCCAGTTCTGCTGACATCACCTTCTCCCTCCAAACTGGGAGCACAGCTCAGCCTCTCCGAGCCTCAGTTCCCTCCTTTGCAAAATGGTACAGAATGGCCACTCACGGGGGCACTGTGCAGGCTCCACAGGAGGATGTCTGGCAGCCCTGGCATGCCTGGACTCGGTGTGGTCCCTGTATTTTCTCTAAGACCCAGAACTCAGAGAAATAATGGGTTCATTGTGCCCTCCTCCGCCAGCTGCCTGCCTCCCCTGGTAGGTCCTGGAGGGCTGGACGCTGGCAACACTGAGGGGCGTCGTCACCACCCCATCCCTGCAACTGCAGACCAGGACTTCGCAAAGCTCCCCACTATGATTAGCCTAAGAAAAGGAACAAGGGCATATGGAGAGGCTAGAGAGCCGGGTGCTGAGGCAGGTATGTGGGCAGAGCTCTGGGAGACTGCAGTCAGGGAAGACTTACTGGAGGAGGTGGCCCTCCACAGCTTCCAGTTGTGCTGGTGGCCTCAAGAAGAGCCTGAGATTGCTCTCTGGCCAGCGCTAGACTTTTCCAAGGTCTGGCCAGACTGGATCCATCTGCCAAGCTCACCCCGGGCTTGGGCAGCAGAAATGGGACCTGATTTCACAAGTCAGATTCTGCCCAGGTCAGTGACTCACCCACTGTTGCGAGGAGGAACCAGAGGCTAATTAATTAAACTCAGGGTTTGAACCCAGCCCTCTTCCTCTTCCCCTTAAAGGCAGTCGAACCTGAATAGCCCTGAGTCTGTCCGGAGGAAGGCTGACAGCCTCGTGGGGGATGGAGCCCTGCCTTTCCTGGGATTCCAGCAGGAGGCCAACCATTGTGAACCTCCCTCCTCGGCGCCACACCAAGAACTTGAGCGGGACTGTCCTCCAAACCTGCTGCCGTCTTCAGGAGTTCTGCTACGCCTGATCTCTCTCTCTCTCTCACACACACACACACACACACACACACACACACACACACATACACCCCATCACAACTGGGCTTGTCGATTACCAATGTCCCCTCACAGATGGAGGGGGCAGAGAGGGTCATGGGACCCTCACCTGAGTCCACCGCCCCTGCCCCCAACCATCCATATTCCCTAATTCTTCCCTAACTGCTCAGGACTTCAGGGTCTTGAGGGAGCTGGGGGAGGAGCTAGAGGATATCGGTGGGGAGGGGGCTCCATTCCTGCTGCAGACTGTCACGTGCAGCCTTTTGCAGCCTTTTGCCGGGAGGCGCCCACAATCCTGGCAACGATCCCTCCTCACCTATGCTTTGTGAGTAAGCCCAATAAACTCATTGGCGCCCCATAGTGAACTTTGGTGGAATCGTTGGGACCTTAGGAGGAGGAGGAGAAGGTGTTGGTTACATCTCCCCCTGGGAAGGAATTTTAGCAACAGGGCTGCTTTCATGACTAGAGAGCGTCCCAGGCGAGTGAGTGGTCCAGAACCCTGTCCCTGCCAAGCTTCCCTCTCCGGCCCTGCCTCCATGCTGCCCCCTTCTGTCCGCTTGTGGCAGCAGCCTGCGCCGCAGTTAGAACACCCAGGTTAGATCCACCGGAGCGGAACTTGAGGCAGCTCCTGCGTGGTAGGAGCCTGCAGACACATCTACTCAATCAACAAGGCACCCTGTGGGCGCTGGTCTTCCTCACAGAGAAGAAGGTGGCAGCCTCGGGCAGAGCAGTGCAGGTGTTGAGGCTGAGCGGGCTCAGCCCACCGAGCAGCCCGTGGGGAGGTCTGCGTGGGAGGACAGGTGGAGTCTGTACCACAAAGCCCAGGGCTTTATAAACCAGGCATGGTGGTGCATGCCAATCATCCAAGCACCCAGAAGATGGAGGCAGGAGAGATAATTCAGCTGTTCAGGGTTCTTGCTCTTCAATCATGAAGACCAGAGTTTGGGTCCCACAACCACATGCTACCTCAAAGGAATAGGCAGAGATGTATATGTGGAGGACATCAGACACCCTCTTCTGGCCTTCATGCGAGCATACACATACACAAATGCACTTGCACACACATACATACATTTACACACACACACACACACACACACACACACACACACACACACACACACGCGCGCGCGCGCATACACTAAACAGAAAATGTAGGATCTAGACTATAGGAAGAATTATTTTTGTTGTTGTTGCTTTGTTGTTGTTGGTTTTCGAGACAGGGTTTCTCTGTGTAGCTTTGCGCTTTTCCTGGAACTCGCTTTGGAGACCAGGCTGGCCTCGAAGTCACAGAGATTCGCCTGCTTCTGCCTCCCGAGTGCTGGGATTAAAGGCGTGCGCCACCACCGCCCGGCTTTAGAAAGAATTCTTAGAGGCAGAAAATAGGAAGACAAACCCGCATTGCAGCTCAGCGGTAGAGCACGTGCATGAGACTCTCCGTTCCATCCTCAGCACCATGGAAAAAAAAGAAGTCTTTTAATAGCAGATTAGAATAAACTGGGCCCCGAGTAGATAAATTATAAACCCAGGAGAAGAAATTCAGCATCCTTTAGTAGGGAGTGAGCTGTGTCCGTGACACATCGCTACACCCACTTCCCAGTGTTCAGAAGTCAGACAGCGTGACAAGGGTGGGTGGGTGTGTCATGAGATTTCGGGGACCGTGACAAAATACTTGAGAAAACAGCTTTAGAGGAGTAAAGGTCTGGGCTCCTGGTTTCCGAGGTTACCGCCAGCCACTCGCTGCTCTGTTGCTTTGGGTCTATCGGTGGCGGGCATGGGTGGCAGAGGCTGCTCACCTCACAGCTACCAGGACTCAAAGGGCAAACAGAAGGGGCTGGGGACAAAATGTCCCTAAGGGAACACCCACAAGGACCTGCACCCCTGGACAAGACCCTACATCCTGAGTTCGCATTATCTCACAGCAGCCTGTCAAATATGACCCCATCAATGGAGGGGGAGCGGTCAGAGCCCTTCTGATTGAGGCACCTCCCCATCTGGGAACACTGCTGACTGGGAGCCAAGTCTTTTCTGGAGCTTTTTTTGTTTTGTTTTGTTTTTCGAGACAGGGTTTCTCTGTAGCTTTGGCGACTTTCCTGGAACTCACTCTGTAGCCCGGGCTGGCCTCGAACTCACAGAGATCCGCCTGGCTCTGCCTCCCGAGTGCTGGGATTAAGGGTGTGCGCCACTACTGCCCTCGGTGGGCCTTTTGTTCCTATTATTGTTTTGTTTGTTTTCGAGACAGGGTCTCTCTGTGTAGCCCTGGCTGTCCTGGAACTCACTATGTAGACTAGCCTGGCCTCCCCAGTGCTAGGATTAAAGGTGTGCACCACCAAGCCCAGTTTATGCCTCAGTTTCTTAAAAAGCTAAACGTGTCTGTCCCAGGATCCAGCCATTCTACTCGTAGGTTCACCAAGGCAATTCAAATGTGCACAGCTGTGCCACTAGTAACAGCTAAAGGAGAAAAGTGTCTATCCGTTGACAGGCAAACGGGCCAGCTAATGGCAACTATGTCACCGTACAATGCTATCTACTCGGGCATGAGAAGGGACAAACTGTTAATCTCATGTAACAAAACGGATGAATCGCCAAAGGATTTCGCTGAGTGAAAATTGCACTGAGGGAAAGAAGCTGGGCCCAGGCCAAAGGAGAGATTGCTGTATGGTTCTATTTACATGCAATTGTGGAGAGTGCAACCTAAATCTAACCCACAGCGATAGAAGCAGACCCACGGCTGGCAGGGTGGAGACGAGGTGGGTCAAAGGAGGGGGAGAGGAAGAGGAACCAAAGTCCAGCATTGTGGTTTATGCCTGTAATCCCAGCACTCAGAGTCTGAGGCAGGAGGCTTGCCATGAGTTTGAGGCCAGCCTGAGCTACAGAGTGAGCCCAAAACATAACACAGATAAACTCACACACACACACACACACACACACACACACAAATACGGGACTATATTACAAAGGGGCAGGAGAAAGCTTCTGGAGTGATTGAATAACCATATCTTACTTTGCTGGTGTGTTCATGGATGATATATCCCTGTTAAAACTCAACAAATTTTGTGCTGGTCATGATGGCACAAGCCTTTAATCCCAGCACTCAGAGGCAGGTGAATCTCAGAGTTCAAGGCCAGCCTGGTCTACAGAGTAAGTTCCAGGACAGCCTGGGGCACACAGAGAAACCCTGTCTCAAAAATCCAAATTAAAAAAAAAAAAACTCAGAAAATTGTGTAGTTTGTTTTCTATGTTATACCTCAAAAATGTGTACAATGCGAAAATATAAATTAG
This sequence comes from Peromyscus californicus insignis, assembly GCF_007827085.1. Taxonomy (NCBI): domain Eukaryota; kingdom Metazoa; phylum Chordata; class Mammalia; order Rodentia; family Cricetidae; genus Peromyscus; species Peromyscus californicus. The sequence continues at coordinate 49,720,659 of NW_026294503.1, forward strand.
TTGCCAACCTTGAGGCTGTCTCATTCCATTCAAGCAGCTATAACAAAACACAACTGGGTGGGTTATAAATAATAACAATTTTAGGGGTTGGCACGGTGGTTCAGTAGGTAAAGGCGATTGCTACCAAGCCTCCTGACCTGAGTTCAGTCCCAGGAACTCACATGTTAAAAGGACAGAACCGACTCTGCACACTGTCTTTGGATCTCCACACATGGGAAATGGTATATTTGCATGTCTGTGTGCATGTGGGTGGAAACCAGAAGGGGACTGCAGGTGTTCCGCTGTATGACTCTCACCTTATTCCCTTGAGACAGGGTCTCCCACTGAACCCCGAGCCAGGCTGGCAGCCAGCAAAACCCAGCAATCCTCTTGTCTCTCCAGCGCTGGGGTTACAGATTTGAGTGGCCATTTAAGTGGGTCCCAAAGATTTCAACTCAAGAGTCATGCTTAAACAGAAAGTGTTTCTACCCACTGAACAAGCCCTGGGATGCCACTTGTTAAAAAGACGTATTTGTATTATTTTAAATGATGTGTCTGTTTGGGGTGTATATGAGTGCATGTGTTAGATTTCCCTGGAGCTAGAGACGGTTGTGAGCACCCGGTATGGGTGCTGGAAACCAAACTCAGGTCTTCTGCAAGAGCGGTATATGCTCTTTTTTTTTTTTCCCAGAGCTGAGGACCGAACCCAGGGCCTTGCGCTTAACTAGGCAAGCGCTCTACCACTGAGCTAAATCCCCAACCCCAGCGGTATATGCTTTTAACCACGGAGCCATCCCTCCCAGGACTTCGGTTTTTTCTTAAAATTATACTTTTGATTTTGCCTGGGAAGGCAAGACTGGCTTGCCGCGCTATTCCTAACAGTATAGAGGCCAGTGGCTGAGAAGAGGGTCCACCCAGTTCTTCCAGACCCGGGTTCCTGATGGCATCGGTTTCTCAGCTCCACAGTGGTGGCCGGGTTGTAGAGCCAGCAGATGGGATGGAAGCAGGCAGAGGGATCCGAACTTGGGTTCTCATGCTTGCTGCACAGGACGCGCTCTACCCATGAGTCATTTCTCCAGCCCCAAATTAAAATTACTTTAAGGTTGAGTTCATATAAGGACAACCGTGTCAAAATCATATGTTCAGGGGCTAGGGAGATGGTTTAGCTGGTAATGGCACTTACCAAGCAAACCTAGTGATCTGAGTTCAACCCTGGACCCACAGGAAGGAGGAAGGAGAGAACAGACTCCACCAAGTTGTCTTCTGACCTCTACCTGCGTGCTATGATGTGGACATGCATGTGTACATACACACAATTAAAATTTCTAATTATAATGTTAATCTGGTGTCATGGCACAAGCCTTTAATCCTAGAATTTATGAAGTGGAGGCAAAGTCATTGTAAGGTAATTCTTGACTACAAGGCCAGCCTTGACTACATAAGACCTTGTCTTTAAAACGAGGCCAGTCTGGGCTACCAAGTGAGTTCCAGGAGAGGCGCAAAGCTACACAGAGAAACCCTGTCTCAAAAAACCAAAAAAAAAAAAAAAAAAAAAAAACAAAAAAACAAAAACAAAAATAAAATAAAATAAAAATAAAAAAGCTAGTAAGCACCCGGGCATGGTGATGCACACCTTTAATCCTAGCTCTCTACATGCAGAAGCAATGGATCTCTGAGTCTGAGGCCAGCCTGGTCTACATAGTTAGCTCAAGGATAGTTAGGGCTACACAATAGATACCCCGACTCAAAGCAAAGCAGAAAACTAGAAAACAAATGATATATTTGTGATGGTGTGTGTAAACTGTTAGCACGACAGAATCTGGAATGACCTGGAAGATGAGCCTCTGGGCATGCCTGTGAGATACCGTCTTATGTTAACTGAAGTGGGAAAACCCATTTTAATTGTGGGCTGCAGCATTCTCTGGGCAGCGGATTCTGGGATATATGAAATGGAGATGGCTAGCTGAGCGCTGGCATGCGGGTGTTCATTGCTGTCTTCTGACTGTGCATGTGGAAGCGATGTAGCCCAGCAGCTTCAAGCTCCCACTGCCTTGATTTCCCCACCGTGACGGACTTATACCTTGAACTCTGAGCCCATATAAACCCTTCTTTAAGTTGCATTTGTCCGGGCGTTTTAGCATAGCAGCAAGAAAGAAACTTAGGACAATGATAAACTGCTTCTTTCTATCGCAAAGTTCTTTCTTTTTCTGGTTCTGATAGAACTTGGGCGGACCACCCTGGTGCACACAACCGCCCGCTCCTTGTCCGCAGCGCCCACGAGCGCCGCCAGAGGGCGCTTGACACCCGCGCTGGGTGCGGGGGACGCAGGGACACGCTGGGCAGGGAATTCCCGCCCACACCCTGCATTTCCTAACAAACTTCCTGCACCCTGCACCCTGCTCTTCTCACTCCGCCTTAGCACAAGCAATTCCCTCTGCCAGGAACACTGACTTTCCTTAAGGCATCCTGCCTCCAGGAAGTCTTCCTCCCTGGGCCAGGGCCTTGCTTAGGCAATCTTGGCTGCCCTGTAATTCATTGCAATCTTCCCCGGGGACAGTGGACAATGATTCACAGGCTGGAAATAAGGTTGCATCACTCACCGTTCTGGAATGGTCCTCAGGGGATGCCTGTGAGGGCTGGAGCGTTTTGCAGCACTCTGATGATCTCTCTTGATGGAGCTGTGCCTGTCAATCCTTATTTATTCAGGCTCTCCCCCCAGCCCCACACCCCACCTCACCCTCCCAGGGCTGACTTGTCCTGCAGTTCTGGAAAAGGAGCCCTCCAGACCTGCTCTAAAATGACCTTGGTGTCAAGCCTTGGCCTTGCTTAGACTTTTTCCAGATGGTCCTTCCTCCTGCTGAGGCTCTGCCTGATGGGATGGAAGGTTCCCTTGAGAAACAGGTCCTGCATTTGTGAGCAATGACAAGGCTCAGAGGTGCTTGAAAAGGGACACCGGCGATGGCTGGTCATCTCTGGAACAACCCATCTCTTACAGTTGGGTTTGAACGTGCTAGAACACCCAGCCCTGGGTCAGTGCTGGCCTCCGGCTCACACAAGCACAGTGGGGCTCGAGGCAAGACAGGCGTGAGACTGCATTCCAACCCCAGCATCAGCTCTCTGTAGCTCTGTGACATAGGTAAATGGCGAAAACCTATCTGTGCCAGGGTCCCCCCAGGATCCCCAGGGTTCGGGGATCAGGTGAAGGTTAGATATAGGCCCAAGCTTTTCCCGTGGACCTACAAAGCCATCACCACATGCCCAGGGAGGGGGAGAGGGAGGATAAAGCCGGCTTGGACCTGGGATGGCTGTGAACGCTGAGAACTATGGGTAGGAATGGCCTAGGTTGTCCTTGCCTGTTCCTAGATTGACAACACATGGTGGGGGGGGGGTAGGAGTAGGGTCTGTCCTCTTATCCTAGAGAGGACTCTGCCCAGGGGTCAGAGTTCAATTCCTTTCATGAGGACATAGGAGAGCCAGATGACCCCTGAGTAGAATGGTGACTAAATGGGCTGGGCCTCAGGCTTGGCTCCCTGCAGTCTTGGATCTAGACTGTGGCCCCTCTGCCCTGAGCCGTGGCTGGTTCTCCCAGACTGCCCCATTCCCTGCCCAAATTCTGAAAGGTTTTGTCATCATTTACACACACACACACACACACACACACACACACACACACACACACACACACGAGTGGGTATGTGTACTGAGCACAGGTTCCTATGGAGGCATCAGATTCCCTGGGAGCCGGAGTCACGTGCCATTGGGAACCACCAGACTAGGGTACTGGGAACCAAACTTGGATCCTCTGTGAGAGCAGTACGCTGTCTTAACCTGAGTCATCTTTCCAGTCCCCCAGTTCTGACAATGTGAGTGACCCCAAATTCATGAAATGAAGCCTAACCCCAGTGTGACTGTTATTGGGAATGAGACCCCTGGGAAAATCACTAAGGTTAGAGGAGGTCATGAGGATGGGGTGCTGCGATCAGGGCCCTTATATGGCAGAGATGACTGGGAACCTTCGGTTTTGAGTGTCCCCTCCTGTCCCAAGTGTACCACACATAGATAGGCTGAGAAGGTGTGTGGCATACGCTTATAATCCCAGCTGCTAGGGGGAGCTGAAGAAGCAGAGTGGAAGCTTCGGGGCCAGCCTGGGCTATTGAATGAGACCCTGTCTTGAAATAAAAAGTAAGAGGGCTGGGGATGAAGCTGGGTGGAAGACTGCTTGCCTAGAAAGTGTGTAGCCCTGGGTCCCTGACTCAGCATCAGGATTGTGTGGAGTTTGAGTCTATCCTGGACTACTTAGTGAATCCCAGGCTAGTTTGGGCTACAGACATCCACACCTCAACCAAAGTAAGTTAGGACTAGGTGTGGTAGAACATGCCTTTAATTTCAGTACCCAGGAGGCAGAGTCAGGTGACCTCTGAATTCAGGTCCAGCCTGGTCTATATATTGAGTTCTGGGTCAAGACTACAAGGTGAGACCCTGCACCCCCCCCCCAAAAAAAAGATAAATGCATATAGTGCTTTTATAGGAAAATTAGAAAATTTAGAGATTAAGGGGGAAAAGGGTTCTTATAGCCCAGCCCTACAGAGCTAAGAAGTGCCATTTTCAGGTGTTTTATTTCTGTCTCGGTTTTCTGCTAGCTACTGGAACAAACCTTATACGGTTCATGGTTTAAAATAACACAACTTGATCCTCTCCTTCTGCAGGTCAGAAGCTGGGATCTGCTCAGTAGATGAAAGCTGGGCCTTCGCAGAGCTGGTTCCTTGAGGAGTTTCTGGGGAAGATCCGTGTCTGAGGCATGTCTGTCTCTATAGAGGGAACCCCTAAAGTCCTTGCTATGCACCTCGAGTTCTAGGGGGACATGAGGTTCTAAGGGATGAGGGCGCTTTTGTTCAGCGTTTTGTGATTTTTCTTTTCTCTGGTTGCAACTCGGTTTTCCTCAAAGTCTGTCTATGGTCCTGCTTGGCTTGTGACTTGCTTACCCAGATCTGTGCCTCCAGTGGTCTCTGGGCTGGACCCTGAGCCCGTGTGCTTGTGGGCTAAGCATCATGGCTGTCTCCTCCTGGGGAACTCCACAAGCAAGACCTCACCCTACACCAGCCCAACCTTTCTCCTATCACTAGACATCCTCGACTCGGCTCCCATCACCCAGTATCCCCTGAGAGCCCCCAGCCCCCAGCTTCCCTGCTCTCTCTTTCCTGGGTCCTTTTTTTTTTTTTTTTATGCCGAATGCTATTTATTGAAGGAGGGAAGAGGTCCTAAATACAGGCTTACAGCACAATGGGAGAACCCTGGAGGGCAGAAGTTCACTACCAATGTTTTACAATCTTGTATCTAAGCTGTTAACGCCCAATATGCAGGATACACAAATAAGGAACTTCCCTTAAGCATAGGGAGGACATCAAGGTCAAGGTCAGCAAGTAAGGCAACAGCTACCCAAAATGGGGGCCAGGGCCCTACAGGTTCCCCCTTTTACTAAAAAATGAGCTTCTGACTTAGGTTGCGTGGGATGTCAGCAGGTCACCTTACCCGTCATGGAGACACCTGCCCTCCTAGGTCCTTTTGTGGTCACACTTCTTGGGATGTTCTCTGAAGAGTTTCTGGTCCAGGGTGAGTGAGATGGCTCAGCAGATAAAGGTGTCTGCTGCCAAGCCTGCTGACCTGAGTTCAATCCCTGAGACCCATAGGTGGAGGGCGAGAACTGACTCTCAGAGGTTGCCACCTCACCTTCACACTTGAGCTGTGGTGTGTGCACACCCACATATATACACACAATTAGTAAGTGTAATAAAAAAAAACATTGAAAAATAGAGTTCTGGGTTGCTCCTCTTCTTTGGCTTTGCCTTCTTTCCTGGACCCTCCATTCACTAGACCCCTGTTCTTGGTCCCCCACCCACTCGGGAATGTCATTCAACTATCCTAACTTTTTAAGGTTGTCCCGAGCAGTTTGGTGATGGGACATGAGGCCTGAAGTGAATCCAGATGCTACCAGCGGCTCAGAGCCAACCTGCGTGACTGGTCAGTCTCTCCCCTGGGCGACAAGACACCAGATGCTCTGGTCCTGATGGCCATACACCCCATAAAAAGGCCCAAAGCTGCCGGGCGGTGGTGGTGCACGCCTTTAATCCCAGCACTCGGGAGGCAGAGCCAGGTGGATCTCTGTGAGTTCGAGGCCAGCCTGGGCTACCAAGTGAGTTCCAGGAAAAGGCGCAAAGCTACACAGAGAAACCCTGTCTCGAAAAACCAAAAAAAAAAAAAAAAAAAAAAAAAAAAAAAAAAAAAAAAAGGTCCAAAGCTGAAAATGACCCCGAGCTGAAGCAGGGGCCATTATACTATCGACTCAGGCTGAGTCGCACTGCCCTCAGGGACTGTCCCTGCCATGCCACTGAAGGTTAGGAGCCCAGATGATATCTCATGGACTTATTCCTCCCCTGCTGTGGTTTCACACGTTTTTCTGTGATTATGTGTTATATGACTGACTCCTCCAGTCACAGTTTCCCGAGGGCTGGCTCTCTTCCTGTGACTGCTAGAATAACAGTGTTCCCAGCACATAGAATGGGCACTTCCTACACACTAGTTCAGTGATATTTTTGTTTTGTTTTCTAAAATTATTCTTTGAGGGGCTGGAGGGATGGCTCAGAAGTTAAGAGCACCTGCTACTCCTGCAGAGAACCTCAGTTTAGTTCCCCCCCACACACACACACGGTGGTTTATAATCATTCATAACTCCAGTTCCAGAGGGTCTTCTGGCCTTTTTTGAGCACCAGATACACGTGGCCTGCATACATATGTACATACACGCAGACAAAACACTTACACACATAAATACACACACACACACACACACACACACACACACACACACACACACACACACACATTTGAGACAGGGATCTCTCTAGTAGTTCTGGCTGTCCTGAAACTTGCTTTGTAGACCAGGCTGGCCTTGGACTCACAGAGACCCACCTGCCTCTGCTTCTTGAGTGCTGGCATTAAAGGCCTGTGCCACCACTGCCCGGCTCTATTTGTTTGTTTGTTTTAGATTACTTGTCTGGGTATGTGCATACCAGTGCAGGTGCCCTTGGAGGCATCAGATCTTCTGTAGCTGCAGTGACAGGCAGTTGTGAGGCGCCCAGTGTGGGTGCTGGGAACTGAACTCCATAGAAGGAGAACCATCTATTAACCACGGAGCCATCTCTCCAGTCCAACCCCTTCATTTTAGTTAGGGTCGCTTGCATGAGTGTGGGTGGTACTCTGTTCCTAACGCAGGATCTGCCTGCACCTCCCCAGTGCTGGGATTATAGGCATGTAGCATCATGCCCCACACATTATTTTATAAATCTAGCAGACCACAAAGGAGAAATGATGATCATTTTAAAGTAAGGACAGGGAGGTGTGGGGACTTGCCCAGGGTCATTTATACATTCAGGTCCTCCATGCACTGGGTGTTGCTACATGACCATACATACATGTGCTGTTCAGTAACCAAGCAAGGAGCCTTAAGTCCTACGTAATCTGTGCGCCACCTAATTTGCATGCAGCGCGATCACGCACTCTATGCGCATGCGTGGTGTAGCTGTGTGAGCCCATACGCGCATGTGCAGGGGAATCCATAAAAATCGGGTCACGGACTCCTCCCCCCCCCTTTTTCTTCTTCTCCCTTTTCCTTCTTTCTCTCTCTGCACATGTCTCTCAAACAGGCCTGAACACACCCTCTCCTGTCCCTCCCTTCTCCTAATAAACTCTCATCGTGGGTTTTGTTGTGCCTCATGACTTTTCCTCACAGGGTAAACAGCACCGCATAAAACCAACACTAGGACCCTTGTGAGCCAGTCCGGGAAGACTTTAAGGGCTGTAAAGTCATAGAAGGTTGACTGAGGGCAAGAACATGGCATAGAGAACCAAGTCTACAGCTGGCAGAATGTTCTGACAACAGGAAGTAACTTCTTAGGGCAACATCAAAAGGACCAAGTCAGAGCTGCTGCCCTGCACCTGAGCTGAGGTGGGTGGCAAGAGGGTCTGGGGGAAACCAGGGTAGTGAAGGGGCAAGAACAGTGTTCTAAGCCCACCACCCTACTGCAGTCCTACTGGCTGGCTGGACAGTGTCTTCCCTCTGGCCTCAGTTTCTCCACCAAACCACTGTGGTGATGGTGTATCTAGAGATTCATGGAAACCCCTTGCAGACAGCCACGAAGTGCCCCAGATGGACAGAGTGGGAGAAATAGTCAAAGCACACACAGTTCTGGGGTACCCGATCTGGGACGCCCCACCCATCTCCTTCCAGTGTGCCTAAGAACCTCTAAAACAGCCCTTGGGGATTAGAGCTCACAGGACCAAGCTGCAGCCTGGCACCAGATACAGGTTCTCAAGAGTCTTAGGGAGGTCACTGGGTACCAGATGCAGGTTCTTAAAAGTCTAGGGAGGTCACTGGTACCAGATGAAGGTTCTCAAGAGTTTAGGGAGGTCATTGGGTACCAGATGCAGTTTCTCAAGAGTCTAGGGAGGTCACTGAGTACCAGATGCAGGTTCTCAAGAGTTTAGGGAGGTCACTGGGTACCAGATGCAGGTTCTTAAAAGTCTAGGGAGGTCACTGGTACCAGATGAAGGTTCTCAAGAGTTTAGGGAGGTCATTGGGTACCAGATGCAGTTTCTCAAGAGTATGGAGGTCATCGGGTGCCAGATGCAGGTTCTCAAGTGTCTAGGGAGGTCATCGTGTACCAAATGCAAGTTCTCAAGAGTCTAAGGAGGTCACTATGGCATTTAACCCAGTGAGGTCAGGGTGAGGCTCATCGTCAGTCAGATTATCTTCTGGGGTTACTGCAAGCTGCTCCCCAGAGCCCGCATTCATTCTTTTTTTTTCAAACTATAGCTGTTATTTATGTATATATCACCACAACTTTCAATTCTCTTATTTTTTAATCTCAAAGCAAATTTTACTTAATTATCTTTTTCAACTGAAAATTTTTTTCATACAGTATATTCTGATCATACTTTTCTCCTCCTCCAACTCCTTCTAGACCCTCCCAACCTCCCCATCCACCCAATTCTATACCCTCTCTCTCTTTAAAAAGTAAAAACAAACAAGAAACATACACAAAATACTCCCACAAAAAATCACAAAAATAGAAACTAAAATATACAAGCAAAAGACCAATAAGACAAAAACATGCTCTAACAAAGCAAAAAGATGCAAAATGTCTGCAAAAATACCAGTGAGTTCATTTTATGTTGGGCAACTACTCCTGGGCACGGGGCCTCCCCTGACGTGTGCTTCATATTCTTGGTAACACTCCATTGAAGAAAACTAAATTTTCCCTTGCTAGGCGGTATCAGTTGTACATAACTTCTTGGTTAGGAGTGAGACCCTGTGTCCAGTTCCCCGTCTCAATGTTGGGACCACATCTGCCTTGAACCTGTACCTGCCCTGTGCAGGCTGCCCCAGTCTCTGTGAGCTCATATGTGTGTAAGTTACATTCATTCTTTTGACTCTGACCCACTAGGGTTGGCCCAGGATGTGGGGCCTGCAGGGCCCTGGTGATAAGATTAGCAGGAGATAGTGGGGACAAGAGAATGAATGGTCAGGAAAGTCTTCAGGCTTCCAGACCTCACAGGTAATGACAGAGCTATGCATGTCTGCTGCAGGCTTCATTCCAGTCCCTGACAAACCAGTTTTGCTCTGCTAACCCAGAAACCCTGACCTTTCCACCTTGCAGTCGCTCAGCTTGCTGATCCCCACCCACAAGCTCTTCTGGTTAGTCAGGGAGGCTTTCTCGGGGTCTTGTTGAATCTGACATCCTCAGCTCTCCATGTCCAGCATGGGATGGAGCAGCAGGTAAGGACAGGGGCATGATGCTTAAAAATCAGACTGTCAATCAGCGAATCCACCTTCGATCAGGAGAAGCTGCCTCCGGGGACTGCCCCTGGCTTGAGAATCAGCTCCTGACCCACAGGTGGAACTGTCAGGAAGAGAAAACCACTGACATCTGACCTCCCTCTGAACTCCAGGTCCTCTACTGTACAAAGGGGAACAGTAGGTCTTGGATCCCCCTCCCTACATCTGTGCTCACGCCTGTCCTCTCTTAGTTGGCAGGTTCCAATCCCACCCCCAACTCCTCCAGCCAGACCCAGATCCTCTAGATAGCCCCTTATTTGGACTCCACATCTAATGCATCAGTGGCGACCTGTTAGGGCAACCTTCAAAATACACTTACAGACTCTCCTCCCTTATGCTCCAGGGTCAGCCTGCGCCAGTGTCCTATGGGTTCTTCCTGGGCACCTTGTCTGGCATGACCCGAGATGAATTTGACACCCACAAAGAGCTTCTTTTTTCCCCCCATGCTATTTATATTGATTTGTTGTTGTTGTTGTTGTTGTTGTCTCGAGACAAGGTTTCTCTGTGTAGTTTTGGTGCCTGTCCTGGATCTCACCCTGTAGACCAGGCTGGCCTCGTCACAGATCTGCCTGGCTCTGCCTCCTGAGTGCTGGGATCAAAGGCGTGTGCCACCACTGCCTGGCTTTATGCTGATTTTTTAAAACCACTGGAACTTGAGTTACAAACAGCTGTGAGCCTCCATGGGGATGCTAGGAATTGAACCCAGGTCCTCTGGAAGAGCAGCCAGTGCTCTTAACCTCTGAGCCATCTCTCCAGCACCTTTAAAACCTTCTTCACTCATCTAGTATTGATAAGCTTACATACCTCACAGGACATGGGGTCACGTCACAAGCCCCTATCTTTACCCTTGAGGGGATTTTGCTCTTGGATTTGAAAGACTCACAGATGGCAAGATAGGTCTCTCCAACAGGAGCTGCTTGGGAGAGGCGTGCCCACTCTAGATGCCGACTGTTCAGGCTGACAACTGACAAGGGACTTGGGTCCTCTGTAAGAGCTGGTGGGTTTTTTTTGGGGGGGGGGTTCAAGACAGGGTTTCTCGGTGTATGTAGTATTGGTGCCTGTCCTGGATCTCGCTCTGTAGACCAGGCTGGCCTCGAACTCACAGAGATCTGCCTGACTCTGCCTCCCTAGTGCTGGGATTAAGGTATGCGCCACCCCTGCCCATCCATAAGAGCTGTTTTTTAAGTGCTGAGCAGTCAGAGAGTTTGCGAATGTATTTCTAAGGTTGAGTCCCAAGAGAGAGTTGTCTAAAGTCATGTGGAGATGCTCGAAGCAGGGGCAGGATGTGTGACTCTCAGAAGCCTGGGACTTTGAGTTTCTTCTCTTGGGCTGTAGGAAACAAATCATCATAGTCCATTTTCCACATGAGGTGCAATTAGAACTCAGCAGAGAAGCAGGGCATGCTAGGCCCTGTCTTCCGTAGCTGGCTCCCAGACGTCTAGAAGCTCTGTATTCATTCTAGGGTTCAAAGTCTCTGTGACTGAGCCCCGGGTAAGAAAAAGGGCAATTTTTGAGCCCCGGGATATGCATAAGGTGAGGCTTTGTGTCCTGAACCAATAGGATGGGGACTCTGGGGAGGGGCAAGGCTAGACACTGAGAAGACTGTGCCTCCTTGAAGCACTCAGCCAGCGCGGAGTCCAAGAGGGAAAATAAATGCCGCTGCTGCTCCAAATGGACCCACCAGCCATCTTTTGCCGGTTTGACTTCCCTGTTCTGAGCCTCCAGAACACTTATTACAAAGTGAGGACCCCCGTTTCCCACAGTGTCCCTCTGTTTTCTTAGAGTGACGGAATCCCACAGCCTCCGGGTCACCAGGGTCAGAGCCCAACACTGAAAACCAGCATTGCCCAACATCCCTGGCAGTCAGCCTCCCCAGCTTGTAAACCCACGAGGCAGATCTCTGGCTCTTGGAGAAGCCGCTCAGGGGCAAGAATTTCTACCCCACAAACTGCCAGTGTTGAACTTGAAGGAGGCCTGCACAGGGCTGGGCCCTTCTTCTTCTTCTTCTTCTTCTTCTTCTTCTTCTTCTTCTTCTTCTTCTTCTTCTTCTTCTTCTTCTTCTTCTTCTTCTTCTTCTTCTGTTTTGTTTTTTGAGACAGGGTTTCTCTGTGTAGTTTTGGTGCCTGTCCTGGATCTCGCTCTGTAGACCAGGCTGGCCTCGAACTCACAGAGATCTGCCTGCCTCTGCCTCCCGAGTGCTGGGATTAAAGGCCTGTGCCACCACTGCCCTGCCGGACTGAACTTCTGATCCTCCTGTCTCCATCTCCTGCCAGATTTATATCCTGCTGCTAGGTAGGCCTGCTGTCAGAAGTTCAAGGTCATCCTCCATTACAGACAGAATGTGAGACCTGAGATTACCAGGTCTGGAAAAAAAAAGCCTCAAAAAAAGAAAAAGCCAGAGGTAGGAGGCAGAGGTCATATAGTGAGTTCCAGGCTACATAGTGAGATGGTCTCAAATTAAAAAAAAAAAAAACAAATTAGCTGGGCGGTGGTGGCGCACGCATTTTATCCCAGCACTCGGGAGGCAGAGCCAGGTGGATCTCTGTGAGTTCGAGGCCAGCCTGGGCTACAGAGCGAGTTCCAGGACAGGCTCCAAAAGCTACACAGAGAAACCCTGTCTCAAAACAATAAAAAAAAAAACCCAATAAACCAAGGTATTATTATTTTGCAAAAAGGCTTTAAAATGCTTACAGGGGAATGTGGCTACCGTAGGGGCATGATTCTTTCTGTCTTTTGTGGTGCTCTGGCACTAAGTCACACTTGGCCTGGAGATCTTCATTAGTCCCTGCTCCTTTGAGATCTGCACCGGTCACCCCCAAGTGAGCTTGCTGACATCACATCCTCCTGAATCTCCCAGCCAAGCTACAAAGCCAGCAGGCTTTAAAGCCGAGGCCTGACTATAAACCGAGGAGGAGGTTTTGCTTTATTTATTTTGCTGAGCATGTTTGGGCCTTTGCGGATTATTATTTAAATATTTCCCCCACAAAGCTCTCTCCCTTTTTGGGCAAAGGAGGAGATGAGAAGATGTTCTGTTTGTTTTTCTCAGAGGAAACAGCAGGGCCTGGAGAAGTCAAGGAATTACAGGCCTGCTCTCTCTCACCAGTGAGATCAACCCTGAGGACCCCCTACCCCCATGAAACCCCAGGTGCACAAACAGTCACAAAGCCAGAAATGCCAGCCCCTAAAAACCCTTGCAGGAAACCCCACCCCTGCTCTGGAGCGCCTATCGCTGGGACTTTCTAGGTGCCCAGGATAAGCTGTCTACCCTGCGGGTCAGAGCCCAGCGGTGTCCAACCCCACCCCATTCACAGAGGGAATCTGATCCCCAGAGAGGTGAGAACATGGAACTTCCCCCAGCACCCTCCCCCCTTTTTTATATTGCTGGAAGTAAACCCAGAATCTCACGCACGTTAGGCAAGTGCCCAGCCCTTCCCCCACAGCATTTTTACACTGAACATGTCAAGCCTTTAGGAATGCTGCAAGAACAGCGGTGTGCAAACTCATATCCATTTACAAATGTTGACAAGGCGCCACACTTCCTTTCTCCTCTCTCTCATCCGGTCTGACTCAGGCCACTTCACCTTTGCCCCCCCCCCCCCCCCCCCCGCAGCGTGTGGTGCTTTTTGCATAACCTCATCATCACTATAAAAATGGAACTTCTTTAAAAGAATACAGAGAAACTGTTTTTCCATGCTAGGCTTGGTGGAGCACACCTTTAATCTCAGCAGTTCGGAGGCAAAAGCAGGTGGGTCTCTCTGAGTTCGAGGCCAACCTGGTCCACATCACGAGTTCCAGGCCTGGCAGAGTTACATAGTGAGACCCTGTCTTATACCCCCCCTCCCCATTTTTGTTTGTTTATTGGGGGTAAGAGGTGTATGTAGGTGGCACAGTAGTGCTGTGGGAGGCAATTCTCTCCTTTTACTATTCCCGGATTTGGGGACACAGACTGTGCCCCAACAAGTCAGATTCAAACCCCTGTTACTGATAAGGCATTTAAAGCTGCCAAATTAATATCGAAAGGCAGACAATGAGATCTATTCAGCATGACTGCAGTGGGTAGAGAGAGACATAGATTCAGTGGCTCCAGGTAGAGTTTCAGTGGAGGCCAGTACTATACAGAGCTAAGCGGTCTGGCTCAAGCTATGGTCCCACGCACCATTGACCCATCATTGTCTCCTCTATAAGGTAGGCTGACAAGTTACGAACTTCTGTCCCGGAGAGAAACGTCCCCTCTGGTCAGCCCTGGGTTTGAGCTTTCTCTTCTCAAAGTAAGATTCCTGGGGGGAATTCCAGTTTCTTAGGGTCCACTGTTCCGATCGTCGTACAAAGTAAAGGACACAAACCTCAATTTAGAATATCTGGATCCTGCCAGATGGGTGGTGACACATGCCTACTTTAGTCCCAGCACTATGAGGCTGATTTCTGTGAGTTTGAGGCCAGCCTAGTCTACAGAGGAAGTTCCAGGATAGCCAGGGATACATAGAGAAACCCTGTCTAAAAAAAACTGGGGTTGGGGATTTAGCTCAGTGGTAGAGAGCGCTTGCCTAGCAAGCGCAAGACCCTGGGTTTGGTCCTCAGCTCCGGAAAAACAAAACAAAACAAAACAAAACCAACCAACCAACCAACCAACCAATCAATCAATCAGGAATATCTGCATCCCTGGCGGACATAGATCCCAGGAATTAGACCCTGGGTTGTCAGGCTTGGCATCAAGCACCTGAGCCATCTCACTGGCTCAGAAATGTAACTTCCATGAGCTATTGTTATTTAATATGCATCACAGGCTAACAGTTTCCCCTATCACAGAGGTTATGATAGTGTGCACTATGCATTCCTCTGTGTGTGCCTCTGTGTGCACTAGAGGCAGAACCTGGGCCTTGTGCATGCTAGGCAAAGTGCTCTACCACTAAGCTGCAGTTCCAGTCTTTGGATTTGGAGACTTGGGCAGCTCAGGCTGGCCTCAAACTTGAGATTCTCCTGACTTCTCCGCCTAAGTGCTGGGACTACAGGCATGTGCCACGGTGCCTGGATGGGTTGATTGTTTTTAGATGACTAAGCCAGAAGTTGCCCTGGTGTCTGTAGGCACTACATACCCTTAGTCCCCTCAGTCGGCCCCAGGTCTCAGCTTCTGTTTGACTCTGTCTTTTCTCTTTTAGGACACTGACATTTGCAAAGTGACCAGCTGTTTGGCAGACAGGCCCTCAGTTCTCATCTGTTTGCTTCCTGGCGAGTAGACCCAGGTTAAACTTTGGGGACAGGACACTGCGTAGATGCCTTTGAGTCCCCACTGCTGTAAGTCCAGGAAGCACTTGCTGTCTGTCTGTCCAGTGATGCCTGGCTAGGTCACTCTTCCTTCAGCTAGTCTCTCCAGATCTCTGTACAGAATCAGTATTGACTCACGGACCTGTATGTTATCAAATGGGCTAAATGTTAAATATTACCACCTTTGTTTATTTTGTGAGCAAAGTTCCTCCGATCGGGTGAGGGGGGCCTCTTCAAGCCGGTCTGGACTGGCTCCTTTGACATGTGTTCACCATTCTTTAATGGATTTCAAAAGTCCAGCTCCTCCTGCCTTGCCCATCCCAGCCTGGAGTCAGCCCCTCTCCAAGGGGCCTGGGGACCTTTGCAGGAAGTGGATTTTAGAATGTAAGCATTTTAACTTTGCTCTTTGCAGGGGTGAGGGTTGGAGGGTAGGAGTGGTAAAGCAACTAGGCTCTCTTAAGTGGCCAGAAAAGGTAAAAAACAAAACAAAACAAAAAAACAAAAACAAAACAAAAAAAACCCCAACATTTTACTTACTTATTTGTATGTGTTGTAAGCATGTGCATGCATGTTTGCGTGTACATTTGCATGTACATATGTATGTGCATGTGTGTTTATGTGTTTATGTATACATGTGTGGTGTTTGCATGTGCATGTGTGTTTGTGTGGGCATGTATGTTTGCATGTGCATGTGTGTTTGTGTGTGCATGTGTGTTTGCATGTGCAGGCCAGAGGTTAGCATCAGGTGTCTTCCTCTATATACCATACATTTTTTTTTTTTTTGAGACAGAGTCTCTCATGGAACTTGGGGCTCGTCTTGACAAGACTAGCTGGCCAGAGAATCCCAGGGATCCTCTGTCTCTGCCTCCTCAGCACCAGAGTTCTAGCCGTGCCACTGTACCTGGCTTTTCTCATGGGGGCTGGGGATTTGAACTTAGGTCCTCATGCGTACAAGGCAAGTACTTCACCAATGGGCCCATCTTCCTTGTCCTGTTTTGCTGTAGAGTTCTGTCCACATCCCAAAGCTTCCCCATCCTCTAGCAAGCACAACATCAGAGCTAGGACACCATAGAATTTGCCCTCCCCTCCCCTCCCCTCCCCTCCCCTCTCCTCTAGCAGCAACTTACCGGGAAGGTCCTGAGTTCTACCTCAGGAATCGTGTTCTTAGAGTTCTCTCCAAGAAGGGCCTGAGATAACTGCTTGCAAATTCACCCAGATCCAGTTTCCACACAGATGATCATATTATCCATTCCACACTTTATTCATTTACTGGTTCCCCCACCCATGCTTGCTGAGTCGTATGTCTTGCGTATAAAATTGATTCAAGATGCATTTGGAGATGTGCATAGATTCCCGACACTGGAGGGAACTGGTTAATTTAGGGGAAGAGCCCCCATCTCTCTCATTTCTTTTTTCAAGGCCTGATCATTTATTTGTTCCTTTAAAGACTTACTTCGCTGGACTCAGACTCAGAAATAGAAGCTCTCAGCGAGGACAGCCCACGTCTCCTGGCAATCTGTTCCTGGCGGTTTTTCTTTGATTTCCTTCATTCTCGTGGCTGAGAGTTCAGCACATTCTGCAGCCTCCTCCTTGTTTGCCTTAGTGTGTTGTTTCTTCAGAGCAATACGGTGGTGTTTGTGTTGCAGGCTCTGTGGGGTGACAAGATGCTGAGTCTGGGTGCTTTGGTTCTGGGTCTCTTACCCTCTTTGTTTAAGAGCTTCCTGACAATACACTCGTGGACATCATCATCATCATCATCATCTTTTTTGTTTGTTTGTTTGTTTGTTTGTTTTGTTTTTTTGAGACAGAGTTTCTCTGTGTAGCTTTGGAGCCTTTCCTGGAACTCACTCTGTAGCCCAGGTTGGCCTTGAACTCACAGAGATCCACCGGCCTCTGCCCCCCGAGTGCTGGGATTAAAGACATGCACCACCACTGCCTGGCAGACATCATCTTCTTTAGAGAGATCAGAAGCTGGCAGATTTTGCCAGCTCCCTTGGACCCCAACAGCAGAAGTACTGTAGTATCTGTCAGTCCAAAAATATCCACCTCTCTTACAGGAACATTCTGATAGGCGCCCTTCTACAAGGAATCTGTGAACACACTTGCACTTCCTCTCTCCCATTCTCCTTGGTTCGTAACAAGAATGCCCCTTCCTCAACAGCAGGGGCTCTCTGCCATGGGTCAAGACACCTTGCTTCATAGGAAAACCTTGTTTGTTGTTCCCACCACAGACTGGAAGTCCATAACCCTTCTGCTCTTCACCTAGGGCATACCCAGGGAGTCAGCCCTATTTCTGGGACCATGTGTTTCTCATAGGACCAGTGACATTTGCATTCATCAGTGAGTTTTGACAGCAGTGGCTGGGAAGATGTTCAGCTTCATCTTGAAGGATCCCATCAGCAGAAGAGGCGCCACAGAAAAGAACGGGGTTTCTCCCCACACACACACACCACTTCAGTTCTGCTGGGGAACGACGACCCAGCGTCTTACTTGGCCCATGCAAGCATCTACCATTGAGCTGCACCCAGGCCACCATCACTATTGTCCATTGCTTCTCAGGAAGCAGCGAGGGGTTAAAGACCCTATTCCGTTCATCTGAAGCAGCCCTTGGTCTGGTCCCACCAGTTCCTGCCCCGTCTCAGTCTCTCTTGGGCCTCTGTCTTGCATGGTCTGTGAACAGAAAAGAACCATCATCCAGGACTTCATTTTTTCCATGATTAATTTACCAGTATCCGGCACATAGTATGAGTGTCTCTACTTTACAGTATAGAAATTGAGGGTCCAAAAATGAGAATGTCTCAGACGACACTGCGAAAGCCTCACCTCAGCTTTAGCATGCAGTAGGAGCTTTTCAGAAGGCAAAGAGATGCTTGGGAGCCTTAGTTACTTAATGGTCCCCAGAACAGCACTGGTGGGAGGAGCCCAGGGCTAGGCTGTATGCAAATATCACACTGAGAGGCTTCGGATTGGTCCGCTCGGGAGGGGTGGGGCGTGCCCTTGCTGGTGGCAGGTGCTCAGGGCTGCATCCGGCAAGGTGTGGTGGGCTCTCAGGTTGGAGCGCGTTGCTGAGGCTCATCTCGGGCGATGCTCCTGCTCTGGGCCCTGCTGGCCCTCGGATGCCTGCAGTGTGGCTGGAGTAAGCCGGGGATGAGAACCCCGGGGTGTGTCTAGGGAGGTCGGAGAGGAGCGGAGGCATGGAATGGCACTGGGAACCTCATTTAGGAGGTCTATGATTCCGGCAACAGGGACACAGATGTTAGCAGCTGTAGTAAGAGAAACAGCTCACATTTACGTGTTTCCTTTGATGGGAATCCCAGCGCCCACCCATGGGCTGGCCTCAACCTTCTGAGGGGTGTTGCCAGAGAACACCCTACAAGGGCTGTAGAGAGCAGACCCAGTCCTGTGGCAAGCCCTGGGCTGGGGGAGGTGGAGGGGCAAGTTCCTGGAGTGAGAGGGATGGTCTATACTGGGATTGATTTTTTGATCCCTGTAGCTGAGGCAGGTATGGCGTGAGAGGGAGCCTGCAGGGGTTGAAGTTGAGAGTGGATATGGAAGAGCCCTGAACGTCTGGATTTCACTGTTTTTCCTGAAAGACTGGACTACGTGGGAGGCCAGTGGGGAGCCAGAGGGCGGAAAACGGATACGGTTTTAGAGGGTTCAAGTGAAGAGAGTGGGGTGGAGGGGGAAGGACCCTAGGATAGAGAACTTATAGAGACAGAGGGCAGCTGGGGTGGGGTGGGGATGTGACTGCCTAGGGTGACCAGCGGGGTGGGCACAGGAGCAGTGATTATCTCTGCGAGAAGTTCATGGATTGGCCCACTGGGAAGGCCAAGCCCAGTGCAGGACAATACAGCAAGTGCTCAGATACACCTGTGCCCAGGGATGTGCCCAGAGGTCAGTTCCCACCCTATTGCCTTCACCAGCTGTGGACCTCCAGCCCCAACTGGCCAGTGTGACCTTTGCCACCAACAACCCCACCCTGACCACTGTGGCCTTGGAGAAACCTCTGTGCATGTTCGATAGCTCAGAGCCACTCAGCGGCACTTACGAGGTTTACCTCTATGCCATGGTCGACTCAGGTAAGGAACCTGTTTCCTGATAAAAGGGTCCTTGACAGTCCACAGGGAGGAGGAAGAGGGAACTGGGTGATGGGACGTTGCATGCCTGTGAAGGTCCAGGACCCCCTTACTCATCACTGCCCATGCACACACTGACACTACTGTGAGTGTGACCCCAGACCTGCACTTGTCCTGGCATCCAGGCTGGTAGCGGGGGAGACACACCAATTTTTGAGTACCTGCCTTGCCAATGTCTGCAAGCAACTTGCACGTTATTACCGTAGAGCATGGCATCAAGGCAGGGGTGGGTGGGGTCCCCTCTCTAGGGCTCCTACAGTTATATTCTGATCTTACTGGCATTTGAACCTAGGTCATTTCAGAGTTTTCCCCAGGATTGCTCCCCTTGACCCAGCCCACAGCCCTTCAATGCAAGCTCCTGGGTTTGGGGACCAGGTACCCAGTAACAGCCTTCTGACATTTCCCAGCCTTCCATCCTGTCAGTAGGCCTGATCTGTGGGCATCCTGGGGGTCTTTTTCTGCCACCTCACAGAAGCCCAAAGGCAACAGATGCCAAGTAATAGGTCCAAGGTCACCCTTGTAGTAAAGAAGAAAGGTGGGATCCAATATGGGTCCAGCTACATGCACCTTAGCATTATCTCATCCTTCCTGTGTTATAGGGGAAAGAATCCAGGGCCGCCAATTGCAGGTGGCAGGGGTCTGTTGAGCTGGGGGGTTACAGGGCATTGGAAGACAGAGTGAGTGAGAGATGAACCCACCACCTCACAGTGAAGTGCTCCTGGGCCAGCTGCACTGTTACCACTGAGCTTGTGTGTACAAATCATCCTAGTGCCCAGAACGAACCTGGGTAGACGTGGGCTTGGGGTGTTTGATGGGTGACTGAGTGGTTGTCACTGAGTTGGAGTGGCCAGGGTCCTGACTCCCAGCACTGCCTCTGCAGCCAGCTCCAGGAATGTGTCTGTACAGGACAGCGCTGGGACTCCACTGAGCACCACCTTCCGGCAAACCCAGGGTGGGCGGTCGGGCCCCTACAAAGCTGCGGCCTTTGACCTGACCCCTTGTGGTGACTTGCCCAGCCTGGACGCTGTTGGAGATGTGAACCAGGCCTCAGAGATCCTGAATGCATACCTAGTCAGGGTGGGCAACAATGGGACCTGTCTTTGGGACCCCAACTTCCAGGGCCTCTGCAACGCACCCCTGTCAGCAGCTACTGAGTACAGGTGAGTGTAAATGACCCTGGGAGAACGGAAGACCCAGGGAGGGGACAAATGGGGGAAGCCATACTTCTTAGAGCTTTGGCACAGGGACCAGGTGTCAGGCAGGGGAGGCTTCCTGGTTTGCAGCAGGTACACAGAGGCCCAACAGGACATTGCTAGGCACCCTGCTCTGTAAACACAGTTCAAAACACATCCTCTCTTCCCTTCCTTCTTTCCTTATTTCTCCCTCCTTCCCTGCCTTTCTCCTCCCCAGCCCCTCTTCTGTTTTGAGACAGGCATTCACATAGCCCAGGCTAGGCTTGAACTCCCGAACTGCCTGATTGAAGGGTGTGTGTATTGCTATGGCTTCGCACATTCTGAACGTGTGCCCTTCCACTGAGCTACAGTCCCAGCCCCTAAAGGGGCTTTAATTTTAAGGGTCACTAAGCTACAGGCTGTAGATGAATTGGTCCTCATCGCAGATTATCAGTCTATCCAAGCCGCTGTTTAAACTGGGGCTTAAGTGGGCTACAGAGCTTACCATCTCTCTTGGTCTTCCCTTCTGATTAATAGCCCTCATTTGGGGATTCTTGCACCTAAAACAGCCCTGATCCAAGGGAACCAAGGGAACTGGGCGCTGGTGATGGATGCTACCAGGCTAGCTTTCTAATTCCCTTTGTGACCCCAAGGACCAGAGCTGCTTGGAGGATTATAGATTAATACCCAGAAAGGGTGTTACAGACACATGGAATAAAAGGGGGTACTCTCAAAGGAATGCTAAGCAACAGCCCTAATCCTGAAGGCTTCCCAAAGCAGGTGCAGCCGAGGGGATATGTGGTCAAGTCCAGCATCCTTCTGTTGTCCTGACTCCACCCACAGCTGTCTCCTGGAAGTCTTCCTGTGTGCCCCCCATGGTTCTCCTCCTTCCTGTTTCCTGTGGCTGGGCACCCAGGATAGAGGAAAGTCACTCTTAATCCATCTTCTTCCAGGTTCAAATATGTCCTAGTCAACATGTCCACAGGCTTGGTGCAGGACCAGACACTATGGTCGGATCCCATCCGTACCAACCAGCGTAAGTGCATGCTGGGGTGTGTGGGGGGGGGAGTGGTGGTGGTCATGCAGGTCAGTTCTGGGATACTCCTTAAGGACATATCCAGGAATGCAGGGCCAGGGATTGATCAAGAGGAGGGTTGGCTGTCCCTGGGAAAAGTCCCCCAAGCACTTGGCCATTGTGCTGTTTAATACAATGCTTCTTGAGATATTTTCATCTGAACCATCCCTTCCCTCTTCCATGCTTGAGACTGGCCCAGGTTGGGTGCACTAGAGTCAAGATCACCTGTCTGGATATGGAGACCGGTGGTCCTGTGGATCCTCACGATAGCAAGGATCCATGGCAGTACAGGGATTGGGCACTAAGTGGGGGAACTCAGGAAGAGCCATGTCTTTCCTTACTCAGAGCCCCCTGTACCCCTGAGGCAGGCAGCAAGGGCTAGGAGGCTGCAGAGCAACTGAGGTCCTGTTCACACCAACTCTAGTGCCATTAGGGTGCAGGGTCACACAGACTTAGGTCCAGGGAACATCCATGCTCAGCAGAGCTAGACCAGATGATCGTGACTGTATGGCACTCCAGCACAGAAACCTTCTGCCTCCTACTCCAGCCCCAGCAGGGCTAGGGCCACATGAGGGAGGCTGGTGCTCCAGATGGTTGCTTGAACTCACACACCAGTGAGGAACGTGGTGGAATGTGCGGTACCTTGGTGGGTGGGTGAGTGTGTGAGTGTACATGGCTGTGGGTATGACTGAATTACTCGTGAGTCCGAGTGTGTGGTGTGTGTCTGGGGTTTGTGTGTGATCGTAGGGTATGAGGTGTGTGGCATACATCTATGAGTGTGTAATGAGTGTAGTGTGTGTGTAAGTATAGTGTATTTGCTATATGTTGTATGTGGGTGTATGTGGCATGTCTGTGCTGCCGGGTGACCCCCACCCATGCTCCTTCCCTGCCACACCCCCTGTGACATTCCCATTTATTGTGTTCTTGCTGATATGACCTTGAGATCCTTGGAGCTGAGTCCTGGCTCTAAGCCTGGCCTCTGTCCATCACACAGTGGGCACCTCCACCTCCTTGCCTGGCTAGCTTGGTGGAATCCCTCTAGGAACTCTGGTGGCGGCAGCAGGCCCAGGGTTTCTGGAGCCTGTCCTAAGGGTTGGCCTCTGGGGTGTGCATATGGGACCCCCTAGACCTGGGGTACCAGAGTGGAGTGTGAACTCAGAGTCAGATCTCCAGGGACCTGTCCCAGGGACAGTGCCACAAATCGCTTGCTCGTTGTAGGACCTGTCCATTGTTTCCAAGGGTGACACTAGCCAGAAAGATCGAGAACCACATCCCCTCTGAGCCCTTTGCTCAACTGTGTGTTGTTTAGAATGTGTATGCCATCTATTCCACCAGAAGTCTTGAGTTAGTATATACCTAATTTTAGGCAAGCAGAGGAAGTAAACAGAAACACACAGACTACAGAAGGAGTTGAGGGACAGACAGGCCATAGGGCCAAAGCCTGGGAAGAGCAGTTACTGCCCTGGGTATGTAGGTCGCCCTGGATTCCAGGCACCCAGGGCAGGGGATTCCTGTCCCTGGAAGAAGATCCAGGGTGGGGCATTTCCTGGGGAGTAAGTGGCTGTGGTCCTCTGCAGCTACCCCCTACTCAGCCATCGACACCTGGCCAGGCCGGAGGAGCGGAGGCATGATTGTCATTACTTCCATTCTCGGCTCCCTACCCTTCTTCCTGCTTGTGGGCTTTGCCGGAGCCATCATCATCAGCTTTGTGTGAGTACTGCCAGCTCCTCAGCTTTGTGTGAGTACTGCCTGTGGGGAGGGCCGGAGCCTGGAGACAGAGCAACACGTTCCCCAGGAAAGACTCAACACTGGGTCCTCTGAGACAGGGCAGAGAGTGGAAACCAGGGGCTCCCAGCCATGGCCTTGGTGAAGGCAAGCAGAACCCTGGCATTCCAGGGTCAGGTCATTCACCAGGGGAGGGAAGGACTCAGGTACATCCCAGGCTGTGGGCAGTGGGTCCATTTATATCTCAGTTCTCGGGCTGGGAGTATATAGCTCAGTGTAGCACTTGTCTAGTATGTAGGAGGCTCTGGGTTCAATCCCAACATCCCACAAAAAAAAAGACAAGCTTTAGCTGTGATGGAGTTGTGTGACCTCAGCAAGGCGTCCAGGTCCTCGGTTTTCCCGTCTGGAAAATGAAGGTGACAATAATATGCACAACAGAATGGTAAAGGTCACCTGGAATTAGCCCTGGGAAGCCCTCAGAGAAGTTCCTGGGAGCTGTTATTTAACTCACCCATTTAGGTGGGGAAACTGAGGCCTCGTAGTGGGGAGGATATCTCACGGTCAAAGCCTGGGCCTAGAACCCGGGTCTCTGACAGCAGTAGCCGGGGAGGGTGGAGCCGGACGTGAATCAGCACTCTCCCTCCCCGAGCCTGCAGTGTGCTCACTGGGAGTCTGGAAGCAATGGGAAAGAAAGGGCTTGAAGCAGCAGCAGGCTGGCTTCCTGGAGGAGGGTTCAGCAAGAGCAAGCTCATGGCACAGGATGGATCCCAGCCCCAGCAAACTGAGGGAACTCAGAGGGGTTTGGGACACTGGCAGGGGTCCTAGTGAGGGTGGGGAAGCACATGGGAAAGCTTGTCTCAGTAGGTGACATTAACTGGGCCTCAGAAACTGGCCAGCAATGGGCCCAGAGAGGGACAGTGAAATCTGATTGTCTCCCCCTGGCATTTAAGTTAACAAAGCACCCATGGTAAATGGCAGCAGCCATCAAAAGTTGCTGGGTGGCTATGTCTTTCTCTCCCTTCCTGTTTCATCCCATGTGTCTCTCTCTACCCATGACCCTCCTTCAAGATCAGAGTATCTGCCCCCTCTTCCAGGAAGCCTTCCACCTGGACCTGTCCACTTTGTGTGATCCCTGTTAACTGTGATCTGTCTCTCCTGATGATCAAGACACTTTGAGAACCTGGAACAATGGCCTCCAATGCTCCAGCTCACAGACATGAATGAAACTATCCTCATAATTTCAAGAAGGGTGACATTTCCCTTATTCCCAAGGCCTCACACACCACAAGGGCTACAAACATACTGTTTGTTGAGACTACACCCTCAAAGGCAGGGTACTATCTAAGTTAAGGCCCTGAGCAGCTGCAGGGGTCCAGGTTTGCTCGGCTCCCCTAACCCTGCTTCTCTCTCTCTCTCTCTGTCAGGGACATGGGCAGCTCTGATGGGGAAACAGCACATGACTCACAGATCACCCAGGAGGCTGTCCCCAAGACCCTGGGGGCCTCTGAGCCTTCTTACACATCTGTGAACCGGGGCCCACCCCTAGACAGAGCCGAGGTGTTCACCAGCAAGCTCCAAGACTGAGACAAGCCCCAGCCCCAGGTCCTGGTCTTGTGAGCTGCGGTGATGGTGTTGATGCTCTGACAGGACCAAAGGCGAAGCAAGGCTTGTTGGCCTGGTCTTGTGAGCTGCGGTGATGGTGTTGATGCTCTGACTGGACCAAAGGCGAAGCAAGGCTTGTTGGCCCAACTTGGTCATGAAAATGCTTAATAAAATCTCAAGTGACAGTATCTGGAATGAAAGCACAAGCAGGGGATGGCTATGTGAGTGACATCACATTGAGGGATTGGACACTGGGTCTCAGGAGGTGGGGACACTGTTGTCAAAACTATGGTGCTGAGAACATGTGAGTTACTCAGTGTCAACCCCGAGTCCGCCCCATCTGTTAAATGGGCTGCTGGATCTGGGCTGTTACAAGGCTAGCCTGACCTAGCTTCCTAAACCACTTTCCCTGTGGGCATCATCATGGCCTCTGTTCTGTACCTTCTGGAGAATGATCTTTGCTTTCAGTTTAGAATGAGTTGAGTTTATTAAGTAGATAACAAGCCAATGTAAAAGACTAAATAGAAAGAGAGGGGGGAGGAGGGAGGGAAGGAGGGAGAGAGAGAGGGAGAGAGATAATAGGCAGATGATAGATAGATAGATAGACAGATAGATAATGGATATATAAATGATGACTAGAGATGATGATATATAGGTAGATGGATGGATAGATGATAGATAAATGATAGATAGCTAGAAGATAAATAAATAGATTATAGATGATGAATAGAGAGATGATACCTAGGTAGAGAGAAAGATAGGTAGATTGATGATAGGTAGACCGATGATAGATAGGTAGATAAATGATAGATAGATAGATAGATAGATAGATAGATAGATAGATAGATAGATAGATAGATGATAGATAGGTAGATAGATGATTGATAGATAGGTAGATAGAAAGTAAAACATTATCAAATCAGGAGCTCAAAACACCCAGCAGGAACCGACTAGAAAAGCCCATTTAAGTAGCCAGTTGGGTTCCCATGAGAGCCCTGGGCAGAGTGGAGGACCCCTTCAGGTGAGGCTTCCAAATGGAAGAACAGCCGGGCGGTGGTGGCGCGCGCCTTTAATCTCAGCACTCGGGAGGCAGAGGCAGTCGGATCTCTGTGAGTTCGAGGCCAGCCTGGGCTACCAAGTGAGTTCCAGGAAAGGCGCAAAGCTACACAGAGAAACCCTGTCTTGAAAAACCAAAAAAAAAAAAAAAAAAAAAAAAAAAACAAATGGAAGAACAAATAGCAAGAGAGCAAGATGATGTCGTCATCAAATTGGGCCCTCCCAACATCCAGCAGAAACTGACTGGATGTTAGGAGGGCCCAGTTTGATTAAGATGGGGCAGTCAGCTGGAGCTGGCCCCTCTCTCCTTGACTGAGCTTCCAGCCCCCCCCCCCCCGCCCCCTTTCCCATTGCAGGTATTTTTATACCTTGGGATAAACAGTAGTAACCCCTGTGGGAATGGTTTGTGTCCTAGCTGTTCCATCCTTCCCATCACAGTTAGAGCGGCCGCCCATCCCCAGACAAGGGACCTTGGAGGATTCTCTAGACAACCACACTGGAATCTGAAATGGGATGGGAATGACAGCCAGCTTCGGGAGTTCAAATGGCACATAACAACTGAATAGTGTAATGTACATTACAGGTTCCCAGAGCAGCAGGACGATGAGGAGCCAGCAAATCAGACTGTCACAGAGCAAGCCCAATAGGCTGCAGGACATGCAGGGAGCAGGGAGGCACCAGGTCTGCCTGTGCTCATACGTGCATGAAAAGGAGCTGTTCCTGCCCTGGCTCTGGGTTCAAGACTCATTTCTCTTTTCTGAGCCACATACCGAGATGCTTCCCCTTTGAGGGTGTGCAAAATAAGTCCCAGGCCACCCCTCATCACTGGAAGAGGAGCTCAGGGGCTGTTTACAATAGGAAAGTTCCTTACAGCTGAAGGAAGGTCTTGCGCACACACACATACCCCCCCACCCCCCACCCCCACCCCCGACACACAAGCTAGTGACTAGACTCATCTTCCCAGGGCACTGCAGAACAGTACATGTCTGTGCCCCTCACCTCGCTCATATGTTGAAGTCTTGACTCTCAATGAGTGATATCAGGGTGGGGGGGGGGCTTTGGAATTTTTGGAATGATTGCTGTTGAAGTTGGGGTCCTCACCACTGGGATCAATGTCCTTCTAAAAGAGCCCAGAGTTGGCGTGGTGACACATGCTTGAAATCCCGGTGCTCAGGAAGAAGAGGCAGGAAGCTGAAGAGTTCAAAATTGTCTTGGTCAACATAGTGAGTTTGAGGACAACCTGGGCTACAAGAGAGAACTATTGAGAAAAAAGGACGTGGTGTCAGGGGTGGGGTAGGGGGCATGTAAGCCCCAGTCCTGAGAGCCCCTGTCATGAAAGGATTTAAGGACTGAGTCTCAAAACAACCGGGTCGTACAGTCACCCTGATCTCAGCTTCCAAAACCATAAGAAGTAGATTTCTGTCTTTCATCAGCCACCCTGTGTGTGGCAGCTTATTACAAAAATCCTGCACAGGCTTGTGATGGTCCACTGGTGGGTGTGGACCCAGACTGAGCCACTGGAGGGCAAGAAGGGGTCAGATTCATTTCTATGCCACCCCCTCCCGTTCCTCCCCCCCGCCCCCCAACACACACAGAATGCAAGGGGAAGAGGGAAACTGGCAATGGCAGCCACTGGTTCACTATTCACTGGACACCTGTTCTGTGCAGAAACGATGCAGAGACCGCACTTTGCCAGTGTTCTGCACCCTCAAGGTCAGCAAGAGGGCGTGGCCTAATGGTCGAAAGAGTTGAGATAAACAAGGTCCGTGGGCCAGAGGCCTGGAGGCCTTCCACTGTGGTACAGTGGCTTTTATTCTGAATGTGATAGCCGACCGTGGAATAGTTTCAGGTAGAAGGTAAGCTTGACAAAGCCGGCTTGGCTGCCCTGTGGAGGATGGTGTATCATGGAGCTTTCTGTTGCAATAATGAGATACCTGAGGGGTCAACTAAAAAGACGAAATTTTTAGTTTGGCTGTTCAGTGTCTTAGCCCATGGTCACCTGGCTCCCACGGGATGAGGAAGAATGTCATGACAGAGAGGGCGAGGTGGAGTGAGGATGCTACCTCACGGTGGCAAAAAAGGATCGGGTGAGAGAGAGGGGAGAAAGGGGGAGAGAGACAGATACCAGGGACAGGATGTACCCCAGAGGTCTACTCCTTTCAACGACATCTCCCTTCCAATATTGAGTCCCAGTAGCCCATCCCGTTATCAGTCCAACGGATCAGTCCATCCGTAAGGTCAGAGCCTCATTGCTAGGAATTTGCACCAGTGGAGAACCCCCAGCGGCCAAGCCAGGGTATCCCACGCGTGGGGGAAAACATGCTGGGCAGATGCAGTGGTGGTGACCCGTGGAAAGTCATTCACACCCAGACGCTGCATCCACATGAAGAGTTTATTATAACTGATGAAGAGAAAGACAGGAAGAGGGAGACAAGGAAGAAAGAGAGGGGAGAGAAAGCGGAGGTGTGCACACCTTGTGGGGATGGGGAGAGAGAGTTCAGAAGAGAGGGAGGGGAGGAGTTTTTCCTTAAAATGAGGCTTTTATGTCAGGATGCAGGGCAGCCCCCAAGGGGCGGGATTTCAAGGGGGCAGGTCAGAATATTGGTTTTTTTTTTTTTTGGTTTTTCGAGACAGGGTTTCTCTGTGTAGCTTTGTGCCTTTCCTGGAACTCACTTGGTAGCCCAGGCTGGCCTTGAACTCACAGAGATCTGCCTGGCTCTGCCTCCCGAGTGCTGGGATTAAAGGCATGCGCCACCACCGCCCGGCTTACAGGTCAGAATATTAAAACTCATGAATCAATCGTTTCTCAAAGTGCTGCCTCTGAGGCTCAAGAGTTAACAATAAGTGCTGTGGGATGGTCTTTCTGTACACTGTGAATATGTGTTGCTGCTATTGGTTAAATAAAGAAGCTGTTTTGGCCTATGGCAGCACAGGTTATAGCCAGGTGGGAAATCCAAGAGAGATACAGGGAGAAGAAAGGTGCGGTCAGGCTGGGCGGTGGTGGTGCACGCCTTTAATCCCAGCACTCAGGAGGCAGAGGCAGGCAGATCTCTGTGAGTTTGAGGCCAGCCTGGGCTACAGAGTGAGTTCCAGGACAGGCATCAAAACTACATGGAGAAACCCTGTCTTGAAAAACAAAACAAAACAGAACAAGAAAAGAAAAAAGAAAGATGGAGTCGGGGAGACACTGCTGCAAGTTGCCAGGGGGAGCAAGATGTAATAGAACAGAAGTAAAACCACAAGACACGTGGCAACACATCGTTCTATAGAAATGGGTTAATTTAAGATGTTAGAGCTAGCTAGCGATAAGCCTGAACCAAAGACCAAACAGTTTGTAAATAACATTAAGCCTCTGAGTGATTATTTTATAAAAACAACTGCTGCCCGGGTGGGACCGGATGGGAACGAGAAACTTCAGTCTACACAATAAGCCTTTGGGGACATTTCTAGATTCTAACCATAGTTAGAATGGGGAGCCCCCTCAGTCAAGTGTAGGCTCTGCAGTAACCCAGGCAGGAGGTGTGAACAGCCCAGCAGGGAATGGGGCAGATGGGAACCAGGTGGTGTGCAGCTCTGATGGGGGCTGAAGAACACGCTGATGGACTGGCCGGGAAGTGGCAGGAAAAGGGGTGGAGCTTGTGGGTTCAGGGACAGGGGCACTGGGGATGTGATAATGCCATCTCAAGATGTGCTGGGGGAATTGGGGGAGTTCAGTGTGGGTTAGTTAGGCTGTATCAGCGGAGCCCAGCAGGAGTAATAGGTGTGGGAGTCTGGCACACAGAGAAGGAAGGGGTTCCAGGTACCCATATGGGGCCTTATCTGAGTGAGGTAGAGAGATCATGGCTCCCAGATAACCCTCAACCTTTGCTGCGGAAGGATTTAAGTTATGCCTCAATGCCCTTGGGGATGAGTTCCAGCATACTCATGCATACCAAGGTGCACCGAAGCGTAAATCCCTGTGTACACAACATCTGTATAAGCAGTTTACACATGCCCTTCCGTATCCTGTTTTATTAATTCTTCCGGCAGCGCTGGGAGGGAACCCAGGGACCTCGCACATGCTAGATAAGCATTCTACCTCTGAGCCACACCCCAAGTCCCTTCTGTATACTTTAAATTGTTGGTAGAGTACTTAATGCCTAATACAAGGTTATGTTTATTTGCCTCCAAACAGGGTCTCCCTGTGTCTCCCAGGCTGGACTCAAACTCTTAGGCTCTTAGGCTCCAGCGATCCTCTGCTCTCAGCCTCCTAAGCAGCTGGAGCAGCAGGTGGGAAGCACAGTGCCCAGCTCCTGTCTTGTATAGGACTGTTAAAGTTGTTGTGTTGTGTCATTCAGAGAACAAGGGAAGTCCTGTACAGCCTTAGGCACAGTTCTTGTAGCGCATGCGTGTATGAGCAGGTGCACTTTCCTATGCACGCACAAATGGAGGCTGGGGGTCAGTGTCAGGTGTCTTTATCACTCTGCACCTAATATTAAAAAAATGTCCTTTTACATTTATTTCTTCTGTGGTGGGGGATGAGCAGGTGTATGGAGGTCAAAGAGCAGCTGTCAGGAGTCTCTTCTCTCCTGCCATCACGTGGGCTTCAGGGACGACCTTAGGCTGTCAGAGTTGGCCGGGAGCATCCCCACCCGATGACTCATCTTGCAGCCCTCTCCACCTTAGTATTACCGTTGTTGGGGGTCTTCTCTCTCTCTTTCTTTCTTTCTTTCTTTCTTTCTTTCTTTCTTTCTTTCTTTCTTTCTTTCTTTCTTTCTTTCCTTCCTTCTTTCCTTCCTTCCTTCCTTCCTTCCTTCCTTCCTTCCTTCCTTCTCTCTCTCTCTCTCTCTCTCTCTCTCTCTCTCTCTCTCTCTCTCTTTCTTTCTTTTTACTTTTTATTCAGTGATTTTGAGACAGGGTTTCTCTATGTAGCTCTGGCCATCCTGAAAATCACTCTGTAGACCAGGCTGGCCTCACCCCCAGAGATCTACCTGCCACCTGGTGCTGAGATTAAAGGCATGCTTTTTTTTCCTTTTTCCTTTTTGAGACAGGATCTTACT
This sequence comes from Peromyscus californicus insignis, assembly GCF_007827085.1. Taxonomy (NCBI): domain Eukaryota; kingdom Metazoa; phylum Chordata; class Mammalia; order Rodentia; family Cricetidae; genus Peromyscus; species Peromyscus californicus. The sequence continues at coordinate 49,751,597 of NW_026294503.1, forward strand.
GTGTGACCCTGACTGTTCCTGAAACTCACTCTGTAGACCAGACTGGCCTCAAACTCACAGAGATTCATCTGCCTCCGCCTCCTGAGTGCAGGGGTTAATGGTGTGCACCACCACATCTGGCCTCTACCCTCCTTTTTGAGACAGGGTCCATCACTGGCCCTGGAACTCACTGTTTCTTGACTGGCAGGTCCTGGAAGACCTGGGACCCGCCAGGCTCTGTCCTCCACCCCAGTCTGGAGATACAGGTGTGCACAACCATCCGTCGCTTTTCAAGGTGAGCTGGGGAGGGGAGCTCAGGTCCTCACGCCTGCACAGTAAGTGCTTTACCCACCAAGCCATCTCTCCAGATCCCTCTGAATCTGCTTGATCCACATTTGGTTGGTTCAAGGTCGCAGAATCCAGATACGCAGTGCCAGCGGTATACAGGCAGTCATCAGGCTGGCCCTCGATGCACGGGGGGCTACTTCTGAGCAGGCGTAAGAGTCTTCCACGGTTGCTTTTCTCTACTTTTTTTTTTTTTTTTCCTATTCCAGAAAAGCAAGCCACTGCCGATCCAAGTGTGCAGCCCCTCCTCCATCCGTCAGAAGAGCAACCCTGTCCTCTCAACAGGAAATAAGCCCTTGCATTTTATGGCACTCCAGGGCACTCCCTTCTGGTGACCTGCCTCCATGGCAGACTGCCACACAAGCCCTTGGGCTGGGATTCCCCACCATTTCTTGGCAGAAAACTGCGGCTGTCCCAGGAGAGGGGCAGGCGGAGGTTTGGGACCTACTGCTCCAGAGCCCTGCAGCCCCATCTTCCTGGAAGCTGTGGTGACAGCCTCTTCACAGCAGGTGTCCCACTTGGCACAGGTTAGCCACCTGTGCTCAGGAATGCAGGGGTGCGAGGAGCTGAAGACAGCACTGTCTTTCTCTTGCTGACTCCAACAAACTCTCTTCTGTCCACCCCCTCCCGCCCCATGGAATCATTTACCTTGTCTCGACAATTGAGTCTGCGCAGCAAAATGTACTACAAGCTTTCTGACGCTCAGGGCAAAGACAGAGCTGGCGGACACCGCTCAGGTCAGGGTTGGAGCTACAGTGATGGAGACCCTGATACAATTTGGGCAGACATGAGCATTGAGTGAGGTCGCAGGAGAAAAGATTGGAAAGCCAGCCCTAACCCCAGTGGCCCACCGCTGGCCTTGCTCTTGTTTTCTTCCCTGAACACCAGAACCTCAAAGCCATCAGGGTGACCTTCTCCCCACCACCTCTGAAAACAGAGTAACCCACGTGCACGGGTCTGTCTTGAGGGAGGAGGTCGTTGTGTGTCAACAGTAACATTACAAAGGGCTAAGTCTGATTTGAGGGTGAAGCAAAGCTCTGCAGACTTATAACCAGTTCTCTCCAAGCCCTGACTATTGGATCAGAGTGGGCCCCACTGGTGGGGAGAAGTGGAATTGTGGCATGTGGCTCCCGGACTCTGTGGTCACGGGGGCTTGCTTGCCCTAGCATGCATATGGAGACCAGAGAGTAGCTTGTGGGAATTGTTCCTCTCCTTCCAGCATGTGGCCCTAGTTGTCCTCTGACTTGGTGACAAGTGCTTTTGCCCACTGACTGGTCCTTGGGAGTAACCCCCCCCCACCGCCCTTTGGTTTTTTGAGATAGGGTACTCAAGGAGATCAGAAGAGTTCATGGGATCTCCTGAAACTATAGTTACTGGAGGCTACACGTGGGTTCTAGGAACAAAACCCAGGCCCTCTGCAGGATCAGGAAGTGCTCTCAACCACTGAGCCATCTCTCCAGCCCTAAAATGAAATCCCATTAAGCCGGACAGTGGTGGCTCACGCCTTTAATCCCAGCACTCGGGAGGCAGAGGCAGGCGGATCTCTGTGAGTTCGAGGCCAGCCTGGACTACAGAGTGAGTTCCAGGAAAGGCACAAAGCTGTACAGAGAAACCCTGTCTCAAACACCACCACTACCACCACCACCACCACCACAGAGAGCGAGGAAGTAAGAGGGAGTCAGGGAAAGATATATGTCCCAGTAGCCTACATCCTCCACAGAGGCCCAGCTCCTCCCTTCACTACCTTCCAGTAGAGCAATCAATCATCTTTATGAGCCCAGCAAGGGAGTCGACCCATTGATTCCGTTAGAGTCTTTATAATCTAATCATTTCTGGAAACACTCCCCCGCCCCAGACACACGGAGAGGTGCACTTTAAATCTTCTAGGTATTTCTCAGTCAAGTATATTTCTCAGTCCAGTGAAAGTTGGCAATTAAGATTCATCATCATGGGCTGGAGAGATGGCTAAGTGGTTATGAGCACTGACCGCTCTTCCAGAGGACCCAGGTTGGATTCCCAGCACCCACGTGGTGACTCACAACTGTCTGACACTCTAGCTCCAGGGGGTCCCATGCGCTCTTCTGGCCTCTGCAGGCACCAGGCACGTACACAGTAAACATACATACACGCAGGTAAAATGCTCGTACACATAAAAGTAAATAAATGTATCTAAAAGTTGGAGTTACATCAGTGGAATCACAAAGTGTGTCGCCCTCCATGCAGTACAGTTCCTTGGAGTCCCACGCCAAAGCCTTTTGATCATCAGGAAGTGATCGTAGAATAAATGAGCCTGGTTTGTTTATCCATTCACCAGGGAAGGGCATTTGGGCTATTTCTGGTTTGGGCTGTTTTAATTCCAGCTGCAAGGCATATGTGTAATCAGGTCTCTCTACACATGAGAAGTTTCACTTCTCTGGGTAAATAAATCCAATCCACGAGTACAACTGCTGGCTTGCAGGGTAATGCATGCTTATTTTTTTTTGGTTTTTCGAGACAGGGTTTCTCCGTGTAGCTTTGCGCCTTTTCCTGAAACTCACTTGGTAGCCCAGGCTGGCCTCGAACTCACAGAGATCCGCCTGGCTCTGCCTCCCGAGTGCTGGGATTAAAGGCGTGCTGGGATTAAAGGCTTGCTGGGATTAAAGACGTGCGCCATCACTGCCTGGCTGTTTTAATTTTTTTTAACCTTTATTTTTTTTTTTTTATGTGTGTGGGTGTTTTGCCTGCTTGCATGTGTGTGCACTGTGTGTGTTATAGTGGGTATCCCAATAAAGCTTGTCCGGGGATCAGAGGACAGAGCCAGCCACTACTAGACAGAGGCCAGACAGTGGTGGCACACATACCCTTCCTTAATCCTATCACTTGGGAGGCAGGGATCCGTTTGGATCTCTGTGAGTTCAAGGCCACACTAGAAACAGAGTCACACAGTGGTGGCACACACCTTTAATGCCACTGTTGGAAAGCACACACACACACACACACACACACACACACACACACACACACACACACCTTTAATCCCAGGAAGTGACATGGATGGGCAGAGAAAGGTATATAAGGCGCGAGGAGACTAAAGCAGTTCAGCTGAGACTCATTGGGTGAGGACTCAGAGGCTTTCAGTCTGAAGATTCACGGGAGCAGGAGCGGCCGAGGAGTTGGTGAGGTGAGATTGGCTGTGGGTTGCTCTGTTTCTCTGATCTTTCAGCTTTCACCCCAATATCTGGTTCTGGGTTTTTTTTATTATAAGACCTTTTAAGATTCGTGTTACATGTGTGTGCTTGGAGAAAAGAGTGATGGGTCCCCTGGAAAGGGACGATGGTGAGCGCTGGGAATGCAGCCCAGGTTCTCCAGAAGAGCAGTCAGTGCTCCAGCACTGAGCCATCTTCCCAGCACACGCACCCAAATCCCGCACCCTTGCCTTTGTTTGAGATAAGGTCTCACTGTGTTTCCCTGGTTGGCCTGGGATTTGCTTTGTTCACTCACAGAGATATACCTGGCTCTGCTTCCTGGGTGCTGGAGTTAAAAGGGTGTGCCACCATGGCCAGCCAAACACCTTCTCTTCCCAAGAGATCTATTTCTGGTACTCCTTACTTGATGAGAAGCAAAGGAAGCTAACAGAACTGAGCCACCCCATTTCTCCACATCCTCACCAGCACTTGACTATTTCCCCCTTAGCCTCGTGGTGGGTGTACGGTGGCTGAGGCACTTCCCATTCCCTCCAGAAGTGGGAGCAGATTCCAGTCCATACCTCTGAGGATGGACTGCCTTCATCAGTCTTTCACTTATTTGTTTGTTTGTTTGTTTGTTTTTTGAGACAGGGTTTCTCTGTGTAGTTTTGGTGCCTGTCCTGGGTCTTGCTCTGTAGCCCAGGCTGGCCTCAAACTCACAGAGATCTGCCTGGCTCTGCCTCCCAAGTGCTGGGATTAAAGGTGTGTGCCACCGATGCCTGGCCAGTCTTTTTAATTTTGAACATTCTAATGTGTAGCCGTACCTCTGAGTGGTTTTGATTTGCATTTCCCTCATGAGTAATTATACTGAGCACTTTTCCAGGTGCTCATCTGCCATCCACAAATCTTCTTTGGAGAAGCATGTGTTTAAATATTTGCTCAATTAAGTTTTTTAAATCTTTCATTGCTGGGAGTTGCTCCTGGGCTTTGCATATGTTAGGTAAGCATCAGCCTTCTCTGTTTTGATTTGGTTTTACACATGTACTCTGCCAGATTTTTAAAAATTGGACTTGGTTATGCCTTGTTACTGAACTGCGGTGAGATCTTTATATATTTTAGATCAGGTCCTTGATCAGTGCTGTGGGATGATCCTTCTGTATGCTGTGAATATGTATTACTCTCATTGGTTTATAATAATGCTGTTTAGCCGGGCAGTGGTGGCTCACACCTTTAATCCCAGTACTCGAGAGGCAGAGCCAGGTGGATCTCTGAGTTTGAGGCCAGCCTGGGCTACAGAGAGAGATCCAGGGCAGGCACCAAAACTACACAGAGCAACTCTGTCTCAAAAAACAACAACAACAAAAAAGCTGTTTGGTCTATAGCAAGGCAGGACAAAGTTAGGCGGGATAATCCAATTAAGGACTGGGATGAAGAAGGGCGGAGTTGGGAGAGATGCCAGTGAGCCAACCAAGAAGCAGGATGCCAGAGGACTGGTAAGGCCACGGGCCACATGGCAATACATAGATGAATAGAAATTGGGTTAATTTTAAAAGTAAGAGCTAGTTAATAATAAGCCTGAGCTATTGGCCAAGAATTTTGTAATTAATATAAGCTTTTGTGTGTTTATTTGGGACCAGGCAGTCTGGACAGAAAAATTCTGCCTCCATTTACAGGTCAGATGTACATTTTCAAGTTTCTTGTAGTCTAAGTCTTTCCCTTACATGACTTATTCTTTCTTCAGGGTCTTATTGGCCCCACCACCCATGTTGGTAGTCATTTTCCCTGGCTAACCAGCTCCACAAGGGCAAGAACGGTTTTCCTGTTGTGTCCTAGCACAGTGGGCACGTGAGTATTTAATCAGTGCCCAGCTGTCCCCAACCATTTCATGGCTGCTGGGGGTGCAGGAGACCCAGGAGAGGAGGGCCTCAGAGCAGCCCGTTGCAAACTTTCAGGCCAGCAGAAAGGAGGCCCTAAGAATCTAGGGCCTAGGTGGAGTAGAGGTGAGACATGGGGTGAGGCAGGCACAGCCAACAGGTGTGAAAGTGGGCCAGAGAGGTTCTGCCTGGATGCTACGTTCTCTCCTACCAGCAAAGCCATCTTGCAGCAGCCACACAGTCCTTCCTGCCCAGAGTCAGGGGAAAGCTGGACGACTTCTGTAGGAATCTGACTTGGGTGTATGTGGGAGAGAGGGGGAGGGTTCAAAGCCCTCTATTGCTTCCTTTGTCTTTAGTGTTTACAGCTTGCATTCGTGGTGACACAGACCTGTGCGTGGCTACAGTGCTTGGTATTTAAATAGAAGGTGGTACTAGGGCCCAGGATCTGTGTCTACCTGGCCTGTTCACTGATGTAGGGCCTAAGTGATAGAGGCCGTCCAATGCTACAATAAAGCAACAGCTTCATCTGGGGGTGGGGGTGGGAGTGGGGGCACTGTCATGTGCGGCACCTTGTGTCCTTCCTGTTCACCCTGTCATGTCTCACTGAATTCAACAGCTGCCTCCTTTCTGGCTGCACAAAGAGATCTGCAGCAGACCAGAGAGCAGCCAAACCCAAGCATTTTTACTAGTTACTTTGAGTCCTTGTGTGCGCGTGCGCGTGCGCATGTGCATGAGCGTATTCATTCATATGTATGAGCATGGGCATGTGTATGTTCATGGCATGAGTATGGAGATCAGAGGACAAACTTCTGTGTGGGTCGTGACCTTGCGATGGGGTCCTTTTTATGTTGTTTACAGCTTCCTGTGCCAGGCTAGCTGGCCTGTGAGCTTCTGGAAGTTCTCATGTCTTTGCCTGTTGTCTCACTATACGGTGTGCAATCACGCCTGATTTTTACATGGGTTCTGCAGATTCAGACTCAGGTCCTCACGCTCGCATGGCAAATGCTTTACCCACACGGAGCCATCTTCCCGGTCCTGACTCTGGTGTTTGAATCTGTAAAAACAGACTAACTATCCTTACGGCAAAGAGTTGCTGTGAGAGTGAAGATGGGACGTTAGAAGAGCTTAGCACACAGTGTGCACTTAGTAACCATTACTGTCCTCTCACAGGCTTGCAAGCACATGCCTTTCAAACACGCTGACATTTCCCGGTCCTGGGGTAGTCCCTGCTGCATGCTCCAAAGGCCACCTTTGGTATAACAAAGAAATCAGTCTGTTCTGTTGAACTCAGGCCATGAGACCCATTTTGTGCATACACCTATTCATGTATTTGTCCAACACACCTGAATGATGCATACCAGCAACACATTGGCACATACCACACTGGCCCCTGGTAAGAGCCACATTATCACTCAGAATAAACACAGTGGCCCGGGGTTAAAGCAGCTTTCTGGGATTGCTCTCTGTAAATCAGGGTGATCCTAGTACTGCCTGGCTGGGGGAGTAGGTGCTCAGCTGTCTCTCTTGGATAGGGGGAAGAAGGGGACCATTGTACCAAATGTGTCCCTTCTGTGGGTCTTGTCCTTGTGAAGCTTCTGGGCTGAGACTTTCAGTCTGTGTCCCCCAAGGGGCTGTACTTGGATGGAGAGTTGAGTTTACCTGGGCTCTACTGCCCTGGACCTTGGAGGACATTCAGTCTCTCTCTGCATACTGTGGGTCCAAAAGCTTCTAGTCCACAGTCTCCTTGAACAAGTTCCTCCCTGGGACACAGGAGCTCCTTCAGTGTCACAAGTGTAGGTCTCAGGACCTGGCCTGGGGCAGGAGCTTGTCAACTAAATTGCATCACACTTAAACTGTACAGTCTAGGGGAGGAAAGCCTGGACATTGGGAGTCAGTGCATGGCTGGTATTGCCAATACAACCTCCCTGGGCCTCCGCCTCTTTTGCTGTTAATTGCAGTAAAATGTGGTGCCGTCAACGGGGTTGTTCTGAGGACTAAAGGAATATTCAGACTCAGGTAGGTGCCGGGTACTGCATGGGAAACCACATGGGCTGACTCCACAAATTTCATGCCGAAAGTCGTTAAGACCAGCGTCTGTCACAAATGCAGTTTCCTTATGGGCTACAGGGATGCTAACAGCAAAACTAGGTAGAAAAAAGGAGGCAGAGAGAGAGGAAGTCCTAAAAACTTGCCTGGGTAGGGCGGACCCGGGAAGGTGGAGAGGAGGAAGTGGGTTTTGTTCCGACCCAGCCTCATTTAGAGAAAGGGGAGGTGTAACCAGGACTTTAGGTTCTTCAGGCTGAGTGCTCCCGCGCAGAGCCCACCCACGTGTGCCGCCCCCCACAGTCCAGGGCGGGTACTGAGTTCACCCTGATTGACAGGCGCGGAACCTGGGCACAGACGTGTCCAAGAGGGGCCCCGGGGCACACCGGGAGGGCCAGGTGCCAGGTGCCGGGTCTGGCAGGAGATGGGAGAGATGGTCAATGTGGGAAAGCAAGCTGGGCCAGGTAGCGGCACAGGCGGTGTAGCCTGTGGCTTGAGCTTGAAGGAGCGCGCCCGAGTGCCGGGCTAGACGCGGCTGCCGAGGGGTGGTTCCGATCGAGCTCGACGACCTTCGCGTCTTCGCAGGGCCGTCCAGGCGCGCAGATGGGGAAACTGAGGACGCAAAGCTGCCGTGAGCTCTTCCCTCTCTAAGACCTCGCTCCCCTCCCTACCCCTGCGCGACTGCGCAGTCCGCCCGGTCGCAGCCCCTCTGAGGGCGGGGCGCGCCACGGCCCCGCCCCCTCCGGGGCGGGGCTTCCCGTTGCCGCGGGGCCGTTGATTTCAGGGCGGAACGTTCGCGCGGGGAGTGCGCGCGCGCGGGGGAAGGCATTGAGGGAGCGCTGCGGGTTCGGCTCGGCAGGCTCCGCGTGGTGCGCGCGCAGCGCCATCCGGCGCACCGCCCGGCGGCTCCACCCAGCCCGAGGGGCGCGGCCCGGGTGGGAGGAGGCGAGAGCGCGAGCGCGAGCGACAGTGGCGACTCCGCTGCGCGGCAGGTGAGGCGGCGGGTCGGGGCCGGATAGCAGCACCGCGTGTTTCCCCAGCCCACAGGACCCGCCCTGAGTGCCCGGGACCCCAGGTCCCTCATGTCCTGGGGACCCCTACCTCCGGCATCCCCTGGGATTGCCCGGGTCCGCGGCCACCTGTGGACTGGACCACCTTTCAGTCCTGGGAAGCCCCCCAAACCCTCCAGTTTTCCCCCAGACTCAGTACACAGAGGACCTCTGCGTCTTCAAGGCCTGAGACCCTGTCACCTTGTGCTCCAGAAGCCCAACAGAATCCCCTCTGGTCCCGCTCCTAAACCTCGGGTCTCCCCAGCCGGTGGACTCCAACCTTTCTTGGGTGGAGGCCTTCAGAGCCACCTCTCCCCACCGTCCTTCCTTCCTGGGATCTCCTGCCTCCTGCTTTCTGACTTGAGGTTCACGGAGCCGTGCAGCTTCTACTAGAGTGTTCTTGAGGTTTGTGATTTGTTAATAGGAATAAAAGTAGAAACATGCGACAGGTCAGCGGAGGGCTACGTACTATAACCGAAGAGGAGATGGGATGTGGGGCTCTGCATATGGGTTTGTGCTCACCGTACAGCGGAAGCCAGTGTGGGACCGCGTTTTTACTCGTGAGACTCATATTGTAGAGAGGCATCGCTGGGAGTGAAGGAGTTGGCAGACAAAGGCTCTTTTAGGTTGTGTCCTCAATGTGTGGTAGTTTCTGTTACCACACACAGCCCACCAAAACCAGTCCAAGAGAGCAAGGCTTGATTACGGTGGCCTAGTTGCTAGGAAGATGGTAGCCTAAAGAGCTGTCTTTCTGGATCTTCATTTAGGGGCTGCTTATATAGGAAATGGAAGTCTGTGGCTGTCTTCCCGAGGTGGAGGTTTGGAGCCAAATGTTACACATGTTATCCTTTTCAGTCTTGGAAATCTCTAGAACAGAGATTATCATTTCCTCAGGCTATCGTCATTGATCAACAGTTCTGGTGCCCCGAAGCACTGCTTACAAAAAAGAATGTACTTCATCTGCTGATTGTGAAAGACAAGGGTCAGGCATGGGTAAAGACGGAGTGGGTGCCCTATGTGATCCAGGACGCTTGGTGCTGGAGGCAGAGGGCACAGCCCCAGCTGGTAAGGTTGGGAGGTGGGAGTGGTTAGCCAAGTTGTGTGGTACTTGTGTGCAATGACCTTAAAGGCAGCTGGGGTGGGATTCTTGAGAACAGGTTATGGTGAAGAGAAGGGATGTGAGAAGTAAAAGAGAAGCAGACTCTCAAAGGCTGAGACGTTGTTGAGGGTCATCTCAGGCAGAGTGACAGGCAGATGAGAAGTCAGCGAGGTAGGCCCAGCACACCAGATGTTAGAACCATGAGGTGTGGGTGGCAGAGCTTCGTCCTGGGAGCTGTCCTTGTAGGGATGATAAAGAGAAAGGAGGAGGCCGCAGCCTCATCCCCTTGGGCTGTCTTCAGTGACTGCTTCTGCGGTGACTTAGGGAACCAGCTGTGGAGGGAGAGAAGTTAGGATGAAGGCAGTGAGGGAAGCGTTCTTAGTTGAGACCATGATGCCATAGCAAGAGGGCCTGAGCCAGAACCTGGCGCTGAGCTTCCAGTGCTGAGCAGAGGCCTGGCTGGTTTAGGGGAACAGGAGGCCAGGGAAGGGCTTAGGGAGGAGGAGTAAAGTAGCTTGTATGTTTTTGTTGTTGTTGTTTTTTGTTTGTTTGTTTGTTTGGTTTTTCCAGACAGGGTTTCTCTGTGTAGCTTTGGAGCCTGTCCTGGATCTCGCTCTGTAGACCAGGCTGGCCTTGAACTCACAGAGATCCGCCTGCCTCTGCCTCTCGAGTGCTGGGATTAAAGGTGTGCACCACCACCACCCAGCATATGTTTTTGTTTGTTTGTTTGTTTCGTTTTGTGTGTGTTTATAGCAAGCTGGAGGGTAGGGGACAGCACATACGTCTGTGTGCATGTGGAGGCCAAATGACAATCTTGGGTGTCATTCCTCAGGTGCTGCCTCCTGTGTCTTTTTTTTTTTTTTTTTGAGGCAGGGTCTCTCACTGGCCTAGGATTTATCACTTAGGCTAGACTGGCTGGCTGGGGAGCTCCAAGGACCTGCGTGTCTCACCATTCCACCAATGGGATCACTAGTGTACACCAACACATGAGACACTTTAAAAAAAAGTTGTTGTGAGGATCAAACTCAGGCCTTATGTTTACAGGTCAGATGATTTGCTAATGGAGCCATCTCCCCAGTCCTGACTGACATATTTTTCCAATGGTCACTTTAGCTGTAGTAGAGAGACTTGTTTGTAGGAAGCAAGACAGACCCAGGTGGTGTGGTTCAAAAGCCCTCTAGGGTTTCACTAAGCTTCTGAAAGCCCAGGGCTCAGGGCCTAGGACACTGACATGGGAACTTCTTAGGCGAGATTTTATCTGTTTGCTCGTAGGTCATAGTCACCTTAGTGCCTCACCAAGGTGACTGTGTCTGCTTTCCTCTAGGAGACATGCTTCCAACAGGGGGTGTGGGCTTGATTCTTAGAGGCCAGCTGGGGGGGGGGGGTCTTGAAGGAAAAGGAAAGGTGCTGGAGACACATGTGGATGTGTCAGCACAGTCCTGTGTGACTGGAGGGGCCGAAGCTGCCAGCAGGAGGTGTCAGTGTCCAGACAGGTGAGCACTTTAAGGCATGGCACACTGTAGACAGTGTGGATTAGAGATCAACAGTGAAGGAAGCCTGGACTCGGGAGAGGGAACTGGTTTCCGGTGGGCACCACAGCACCCTGTGGTAGAGTCTTCGGACACCAGCCACGCATGGCTGACAGTCACTGACAGGGCTGGATTCTAGTGGATTAAATCTAGGGGTCCTTCAAAGCACGCTCCGTAGGTTGCTCTGGTGTTGTCCCGTGGAATGGCTCTAACTACCTAGGAGGTGCACACTGCCCTTTTCACGTGTCAGGGCACAGACTCAGAGGGGGCTGCCTAGGCTGAGGCAGCACAGCACCGCTGAAGTTGACAGGGGCTTTCTGTGAACCTTTCCTTTCCCCACAGCCTGGAGCCGTCTGCCTGGAAAAGTGGCCACACCTCTTCTCCTTCAGCCCTCCTTATCAGTTCTGCTAAGGTTACTGCCGGCAGTTAAAGTGTGACAGCCAGTCTGTGCTGGCTGGCTATGTGTGTCTGTCCGTCCATCCTAGCTTCCCTGAAGGCATGCTTCTGGGGGAATGACAGAGGGCCGGCAGGCTAAACAGAGCAGCCAACCTGGGGGTCCAGGTGTTGAAATGAACATGACAGGGAGACTTGGGGATGCAGGGTGCAGGCAGTGCCTGGGATAGTCAAAGGAGTCTGGATGCAAACCAGTAGCGAGTTATTGCTGTCCCCAGTGCCTGGGGAGATGTTGACCAAATTACTAGAGGCTTACTTTTACCTCAGAAAAATGAGGGCAGTTGACATTATAAACCTTAAGATTCCCCCTAGCTCTAAAATTCTGTGATTTTTTTTAAGTTGCTCTACAGAATATCTCATCTGCATCTTGTGGGGCTGGGGGTCATTTGGTCTCTGTTTGGGGTGTTTCACTGACTCACTAAGTTAATACAAATACCTGTGTTATGGGATGTGTCACCTCTGATGGGCAGACTAAAACCGAGTGCTGTGGGCGGCAGGTTCCTGGGAAACCATCCCATGTATTGTCTGTCATCCCAGCACACTGGCGTTAGAATTCGGACAAGACCTCAGTGTGGTAGTTGCCTCTACTATGGACTCAGTGGGAGTCGTGTAGGTGAGTGCTGTAGGCACTTCCCTGAGAGGGTGGAATGAGATCGTGCATGCAGAGTGCTTTGCGGTTTTTTCCCCTAAAAGCAACAATACTTAATATTGGTTTTGTTGTTGTTTTCAATCTTTTTATTTATTTGGACAAGCTCTCATGCCCAGGCCGGCCTTAAACTTCACCTTAAATTTTTTTTTTTTTTTTTTTTTTTTTTTGAGACAGGGTTTCTCTGTGTGACTTTGGAGCCTGTCCTGGAACTTGCTCTGTAGACAAGGCTGGCCTCGAACTCACAGAGATCCACCTGCCTCCTCCGGAGTGCTGGGATCAAAGGCGTATTATGCCACACCCAGCTACAGGTGGATTTTCTGCTGTTATTTATTTTAGCGATTGGCCTAGTGGCGTGTGCTCAGAGTTAGGGTTTGTCTGCTGTAAATTGTTTTGAAGTGTGTGTTTGTGTTGCATGGAGGCCAGGAGAGGCTGCCAGGTGTTCCTCCCTGCCTTATTCCTTATAAGATTGGGTCTCTCACTGAACCATCAAGTGCCAGGGATCTTCCAGGCTCTGCCCCCTACAAAGGTGTAGGTGCCTGTATAGCTATACATAGTTTTCTGGTTTTTCGAGACAGGGTTTCTCTGTGTAGGTTTGGAGCCTGCCCTGGAACTCGCTCTGTAGCCCAGGCTGGCCTCCAACTCACAGAGATCTGCCTGCCTCTGCCTCCCGAGTGCTGGGATTAAAGGTGTGTGTTACCACTGCCTGGCCACACACAAATTTTAAGTGGGTGCTGGGGGTTCAAACTTAGATCCTAGTTCTTGTGCAGCAAGTAATTTTACCCACTGAGCCATCCCCCCCCCCCATCCCTGTTTCTGTTTTAGGGTCTCATTTTGTAGCACAGGCTGGAATTCACTATGTGGACCAGGGTGGCCTTAAACTTTTGGTATCTTTCTTCTGCTTAAGCCTTCTGGTTGCTGGAATTGCAGGCATGAGCAACCATGCTTGCCTGCCTTTGTTGGTGGAGGGGATCCATGAGCAACCATGCTTGGCTGTCTCTCCCCGGGCGAGGGGATGGGAGTGGAGGGGTGTTGAGGCAGTCTCATGCTGTATGCCCAGGCTGGCCTTTTACTCTTAGTGATCCGCCTGCCCGGTATCCTGAATGCTCTGATCACAGATGTGAGTCACCATGCCTAGCTTTGGTCTCTGAGCTGGAGACAACAATTCATCCTCACACCCTGATTACAGGCCGCAGAAGTTACTGTTGTAGGATGGCCCCGAGGGAGTGGTTCAGAGTTAGAAACTTGCTGGTGTGCTTAGGTAGCTTCTGGTAGCCTGTAGGCATCTTGACCAAGTGCCTTTCAGATTCTGTGCTCACCTGAAGTCTTTGCAATGGTCTAACCAGGGACATGGATGGGGGAACCCCACAGGCAGGTGGGAACGGAGCTTTGGGTTTTTCTGCCATGTCTCACTCAGTACTGTTCTGAGTGCTTGTGGTTCCGAGTATAAGTCTATAAGTCGATTCCTCGTGTGGCTCTGCACACTTCACCTTTTTAAAGCTCCTTCCTGCTTTGTTTACAGTTCAGGTCGATGGAGTCCTGTTGATCCATCTCACCTGAGATAGATCTGTCACCCAGACCCCAGCTGGTTCATTTGTGCCACGGAGTAGACTGGACATTTTTATTATTACCAGTGATTTCTGCCCCAGCACCATGTTCCTCCTGTCTAAGACCCACATAAGGTCCATGTGGTGTGAGAAAGAAGACTGACTGGACATCAGGGATTAGAAATCAGGTGAGGGGAATGGGCCAGCATCAGTTGTAGTGTCAGGGTTGGCAGATGGCCACAAGTGCCTGCTGTGCAGATGCTCCAGTCTTGTGGGAATATGAGTGGCGGAGTCCAGCTTCCTGTTTTCCTGTGTGCTTTTTTGAGATAAGATCTTGCTGTGTAGCCCAGGCTGCCCTGGAACTCAGTAGATAAGGCTAACCTTGAACTTGAAGTGGTCCTCCTGCCTCTGCCTCCCCAGAGCTAGGATTAAAGGAATGGCCACCGTGCTCCATGATAGCCTTCTTTGAGGACCTCCGAGCCTTTGAGTGCTGGGACTAAAGGCATGCGCCACCACATCTGGCTAGAAGTCAAGTTTTTTAAAAAGCATAATTTCTGAGATTTCACAGGCTTGGGCTTAATTTAGTTACTTGTTACGGCACTTTTAATGATCAACAACACCCCCCTTACATCCCCCACACCTATGGCCACTCCCATGACGGCTCTGACTTGTTCTTTCTTCTCTCTGCTCTTTGTGGCAGTGTGGAACCCTGGTGGTAGCCAGCCTTTCAGACAAGGGTGGCTTGTAGAGTTTGGGCTGGGCCTGGCTCAGCAAAGTTCCACCACACAGTGTTCTTGGACCTGAGTGGTTGAGGGTAGGGTAGCCTTGCTCCTTAGCTGGGTGATGCTCATTCTCTCAGGGGGCTGGACCAGCTCTACAGGGCAGAGTTGCAGAGGTGCTTGTCACACTCTCCTCACTTTTCTCCCATTTGTTGGTGTGCCAGTGGCCAAAGAAATCATGTGACTAAGACCAGAGCCATTGTGTGGGGTGTGGATATCTGGAGACTTGATGGGAATTGTCAGTGATCCACCATGGTGGGTTGGAGGTGGGGGTTCCTTTTCACAGCTATATGAAGATGGAGTCTGTCATGTTTTGGACTCTGAACATTAAATGTTTTAAAATTTTAATTTCTGTGTCTGTGTGTGCCAGTGTGGAGTATATACATATGAGGCAGGTGCTCGTGGAGGTCAGGCGCTAGGTCCCCTGGAGCTGGAGATTCCTTTGAACACCTGGAGTAGGTGCTGGGACCAAAGGTAGGACCCCTGTCAGAGCAGTTTATGATCGTAACCACTGAGCCATGTCTCCGGCCCTTCTGATGAGCATATATTTAGTGCTGGATGCCAAGGAGCAGTCTAGCTACTACAGAGCTCATTTGTGTAAAATAGCTGTGATTTCTTATTCTAGACCCAAAACATTGTGCTGAGACTTTGCCGAAGGGTTTAGATAAAGAGGACAGTAACTGCTTTTAAGAGTCTGTTTTGGGCCTGATTTTTACATTTAGAAAACACTGGTAGGTTTTTATGAAAAAAAAAAAAAAATGGGTTGCTATGATGAGTTGGCTTTGAGACTGCAAACTGGTGACGACATGGTCACCTAGGAAACCGAAAGCTGCAGCATCTAAGAGGCCTCTGAAGGGTTTTGTTGCTGTTGTCTGGAATGTGATTGGCTTAAAGCAGCGGCTGTTGAGAAGGGAAAGGAACATCAGAGGTAGAAAGGCCTCCAGAAACTTCTAGGCACAGATGAAGCTGGGCAAATCTCCCACTTGGGCCTTGGTTTAAAAACAAAGGGGAGAGTTTGGCAATCTGGATTATGATGAGGTTTGGCTCTGATCTTTTGGCTGCTGAAAAACAGGAAATGAAGTAATGTCTTTAAGCATGTAGTGTTTATAAAGAACTGTAAATGTCTAAATATGGACAGCGGTGCAGCTAACACCGCACGGTTCCTGTGCTGAGCCTGTGTCTTGTGCGTCCCCTGCTGGTTGCTTTGATCCCTAGAGGTCCCCAGCAGGCTAAAAGCCAGAGGCCCCCTCCCTATGGAGGTGGGAATCCCTGCGCACGAGCTGGCTGCAGAGACCTCTCCAGACCACCAACTCAGGCTGAGGCAGAGCCCAGCAGGAACCAGCCACAGTGTGCCTGCCCAGAGCAGAGTTCTCTCCTGTGAGTGTCTCTCGTTTTCTTGGGGAACTGAAATCTCTTGTTTTCGTGTTACTTTGCCGCCAAGGTCCAAGTGCACGGTTTTGGGTGTTAACTGTGGTGCCTACAGATGTGTGGAGGACAAAAGCAGTTGAACAGGAGGAAGATCTAGGGAGTCTTTAAGTTCTTTCCGTGCTAACAGTTGAGGCTGTGCCATTTTTTTTTTTTGTTTTGTTTTTCAAAACAGGGTTTCTCTGTATACCTTTGCACCTTTCCTGGAACTCACTTTGTAGGCCAGGCTGGCCTCGAACTCATAGAGATCCGCCTGCCTCTGCCTCCCGAGTGCTGGGATTAAAGGCGTGCGCCACCACCGCCCGGTGTAAGGCTGTGCCATTTCTAAGGCATGCTGGCTGCCTCTGACTGAAGTCAAGCTGTAAAGTGCTGGGGAGAGCCGGCCAGGATGAAGGACTTTCCCCCAGGCAGGAAGACAGGTTCACTCTGAAGACAGTTATTTTGGTGGTCTTGAGTTAGTCTGCTCATGTTAACTTCAAACAGGAAGTGCAGCAGCATCTCTGTGCTCTGTCCTTCAGGGGTCCCGCCCCCCTCCTGACTCCTGACCCCTGTTCTCAGCTGTGGGACACAGCTCAGCTGCTTGGCCTAGCAGTTTGGTTCACAGAGCACTTTCCCTCTAGAGAGGACTGAGCTTGGTAGTTTGGCCAGTTACAGGAATCTGCTTTACAGTCGGAAACAGAATCAACGAATATGTATTGGCCCCCTGGACTCTTGGGGTGGGGTCCATAGGGCTTCGGTGTGCAGTGGACAGGTTTTGTGAACTAGAATACTTGTAACTTGCCTTAGAAAGTTTCTAGCAGGTTACAAAAACAAAGTAGACTTGACCGTGTATGGTGACTGCAGTGAGGTGGGAGGGCACCCGCACTCCTCCGGCCCTTCTTTCCCCCGGGCAGGTGGCATCCTCTGCCAGCTTCACTTTTTTTTTTTTTTTTTTTTGGTTTTTCGAGACAGGGTTTCTCTGTGTAGCTTTGCGCCTTTCCTGGATCTCACTCTGTAGACCAGGCTGGCCTTGAACTCACAGAGATCCGCCTGGCTCTGCCTCCCGAGTGCTGGGATTAAAGGCGTGCGCCACCACTGCCCGGCCAGCTTCACTTTTTGGCCCATGGACTAGTTTCTTAGCACTGAGGAAAGGTCAGGGACTCTTGGAGACTTTGGAAGCTATGAGTGTTTTCCTCTAAGGTGGGGGGATGGATGCTTCACATGTTTTCATGGGTGACTGCAGGACCCCATTTCTCCAGCCTGAGGGTGCAACTTATAGACTCATTGAGCTTGGTGATTTCTCCTGGGAAATTATTTTTGGCGACCTAATTCTAATTGAAGAGGAAAAAGGTTAGAATGTGGACAAGGGTTTGGAGTCTGTGGGGAGGGTTGGCAGGGCTGGTGTTCTTCCCACTGCTGACCCCTGGGGGTGCTGCTGCAGGGGGTGCTGCTGCAGGGGTGCTGCAGGGGGTGCTGCTGCCGGGGGGTGCTGCCGCCGGGGGTGCTTCCGCAGGGAGTGCTGCTGCAGGGGGTGCTGCTGCAGGGTGTGAGTGCTGCTGCAGGGTGTGAGTGCTGCTGCAGGGGGTGCTGCTGCAGGGTGTGAGTGCTGCTGCAGGGTGTGAGTGCTGCTGCAGGGGGTGCTGCTGCAGGGTGTGAGTGCTGCTGCAGGGGGTGCTGCCGCAGGGGGTGCTGAGGAGTGGTAGGACTTCTTTTTCTCCTTTGTTTTGAGCTGGAGTCCCTACATAGCCTAGGCAGGCCTTTAACTCAGGTCCCTCTGCTTCTGCCCTTCTGCCTGATGGGATCGTAGATGTTGCTCTGCTCATGCCTTTAATTCAGCAGGTCTGCCGCTCAGAGGGCTGCCCTCCATAGACAGGGTCATTACAAGTTCTGCACACAAGCTGCTCACCATGCTACTAGCATCTTGCATTAGTGAAGGGCTATTGAAGATGGCGTATCAGTCAGTATATTGTAATTCCACATGTGTGGCTTGCTTTTAATTTTGAATAGTTCCTAATAACACAGAAAACTAAAGTTAGGATATGTACTAGGCTCTCAAATTACATGAAAAATATCAGTAAAAAGCCTGGAGGTAAATGGGCAAATGGTACCATAATTCTCAGTGATAGTAGGATATAGGCCTTCATACCAAGTTCTCTGCATATTTCCTTGCTCACAGTAAACATTAGTTCTAGAATCAAGGGATAGGGGATTGGGAAAATTGTAGATGGCTTTGTCTTAAGGAGACATTTCCAGGGTGAAAACACAATGGGGAACTAGCTCATAAAAGCTGCTCACTGCCTGCTCTGGGAATGTTTTCCTTTCTGTTGGCCCAAGACACTCGAACCCTTGACCGGTGGAAGCCGAGGAACTGTTTGTACGTGTCTTTTCGTAGATGGCATTTTCCAGGTGTTCTGATTAGATGGGGAGTCAGGACCTGTGGTTTCAACCCCATCCTTACTGTCTTCCAGGACACTCGTAAGAAGTCTTTCATCTGGGGAGTAGAACCTGGGCTGATGATCATTTCTCTTTAGGATTCACAGATGGAGTCAGTGGAAAAGACAACGAACAGAAGTGAACAGAAATCAAGGTAACTAGAGTCAGTTAGGAAATAGGGGTACGCTGGGAGGGGAACCCAGAGCTGCTCACCACGGTCTCCTCCAACGCAAGAAACATGGCAGAAAATGACTTTCTGCTCCAAGAAGCCATCTGAGCCCCATCTCTAAACCAAGCAGTGTGGAGGTGGAGGGTGGGAAGGCCCCAGGACTGTGAGTGGCCCCAGGTTCCACTTCCTGGAAAGTGATGCAGAATAAACTGCTGCCCCCTGGAGAGCGCAGCGCGGGGGTGGCAGAAAACCTGCATTTTGTCAGAAATTGTCTTGCTGTCACCACAGCAAGATCATTTTGTCCTTAGTGTTTGCAAACTTCTTGCAGCTTCAGAGGATGAGAGGGGCTGAACTGTTTGTTCACAGATACTGTCATGTTAATGTGCTTATCATTGTGAGCAGCATGGACTTTGTCTTCTGGTAGCGTATGGAAGGGCCAGTGTTTGACCTGAACATTCTAAATGTTTCTAGACTGGAAGCTTTCGGTACTTCCAAGCGACTGTTGGATTCTTCTTCCCTTGTTTCTCAATAGGAAGTTTTTAAAGAGCCTCATCAGGAAGCAACCCCAGGACCTGCTCCTGGTCATCGGGACTGGCGTGAGTGCAGCAGTGGCCCCAGGCATCCGCGCACTCTGCTCTTGGAGGAGCTGCATCGAGGCAGTCATCGAGGCTGCGGAGCAGCTGGAGGTCCTGCACCCCGGGGACGTTGCCGAGTTCCGGAGGAAGGTGATGAAGGACCGGGACCTGCTGGTTGTGGCCCATGATCTGATCCGGAAAATGTCACCTGTGAGTCTCAAACCCTTCTGGTTTCACTGGGCTGCCTTTGGGTTCTAGGCCAGGTTGAGGGAGTGAATAGATTAAACACTCGGCCTCCATGAGCAGAGGTACTCATTATTTAGTGCTCAGCCTAGCTGGTCACCGTCCTTTTGTTCTTTTTTTTTTTTATATATTCAAGACAGGGTTTCCCTGTGTAGCCCAGGCTGTCCTGGAACTCAGAAATCTGCCTGCCTCTGCCTCTTGAGTGCTGGGATTAAAGGTGTGCGCCATCATGCCCAGCAGATGCTACCCTTTCAAACCCTGACGTTGTCTGCAGGGGCTGGATCAGCCTGTAGCAATGACCCCATAAGCTGGCTGGCTCTGGATGTTGACATGCTGCATTTTTGGTGTGAGGTTTGTGAGAGGCTGTGAATACTGTGTTGGTAGTCATACCTCTCCTGATACAGTGGGCCCTCAGAAGACATTTTAAGGTGGGAAGTCAGTGTCTGTCTGCTGGTAGAAGTGACACAGCAGAGCAGTCACATAGTTGGTGATGCAGGGGACAGTTAATGAGAGGCACAGCCAGCTCGTGGTGTCTGTGCCGGGTGCAGGTGCTAAGCAGAGTGTGAAGCTGGAGTAGGCCGCTTCTCCCTGGTCTGTGTTCGTGGGAGATGTGCAGTCAGCATTTGGAGGAGGCAGAAGGAAACTTGAGCTGTGAGCCCAAGGGAAGATGATATGAACCTGAAATGGTCAACAGGAAGGGCAGGAGAGCTTTTGGGTCAAATGGTGTGGTTTTATTGTGATAGTAACTGATTCCTATATTGAAACCTGGGGATGCAGCCCAGGAGGGTGCAAGAGCTCCATGGTACTGGGGATCTGGGCTCTGCCAGCCTCAGCATGAAGTGCCCTGTCTTTGTACAGTGGCTGCCTGACTCCCCTGCTGTTTTCCAGTGGGCAGTGGGAGATGGGCTGTCAGCCTTCACCCTTCCATGGCGTCCCATGGAGTCACTAGATCAGTCTGTCATTCTGATGCTGCACCTCACCTTCCCAGGCTGGGGACGTTTTCAGTTAGGTGGGGCTGGGCCAAGTGGGGGTGTTCTGTTAATCAGGGGCAGCTGCCACTGTAGGCAGGGGCTGAGCCAAACCTGACCTGCTAGCCATTTTTATAAGGTTGTGTTGGCATGTGGCCACACCCTCTTGCAGGCACATTGTCTATGGCTGCTCTCGTGCCCAGAGGCCAGCTTGAGTAGTTGCAGAGGAGCTGTGGCCACAGGCCTAACAGATTTACTGGCCTTGGTAGACAAAGGGTGCTGACCCCTTCCTTCTACAGGAAGAGGAAGGCTACATCTGTGGATGGCTGGGCAGCATGGAGGGTGTGTGGCTCATGCAGGGAGAGGCTGTCATGTTGCTCATTGGTTAGGAGAGGCGTCTGAAGTGCTGTCTGTCACCTCTCACCCTTGTGCGCTCTTCTGAACCTCCCGAGGAGTCAGGTGGGGTGGCCAGCAGGCCTCTGCTGTGTTGGCAGGTTTTCCAGGAGGGTTCTGGTGCCATGGATAAAGATGAGGCCTAGCAGGTACTGCAGGTGAATGGCGCAGTGGTGAGATCCCCACAGCCTCCTGGGAGAAGGAGGGGCCTGAGGGAACTTGCCTGGTGGCTCTGCCTTGTGGGCCCTTGAGGTGCTGACTGAGGCGAAGCCTAGGTTAGGCAGGCTGCTCTTCCTTGACCCCTGTGTGTGTCCAACTCAACCCCATCCTCTGGGTCCCTTCAGCAAAGCTCTGCTGCCGCCGCTTCTCCCGGCTCACGCCCTTAGCGCCCTACCTTCCCTGCCCTCTTGGAACGTAGGGACTTTCCGTGTACAAAACCTGGTCCGGGCCACCTCTCTGACCTGCTGTCTTCCCCCTCCCTCTCCTAGCCACACATGGGCGCTTTTCTGACCTTGGACCCATTTTCACTCCTACCTCAGTCCCTTTTACTTGCCGCTGTGTGCTTACAGCAGTCCTGAGAACTCCTCCTGCAGGTCTCTGCCTGGACATTGATTCTTCAGAGAGACTCTGGGGGCCCTTGACCTGCCCACGCTCACCCCAGCGGTAGCTGCACCCCTACTCTGCCTGCTGCCTGGCTTTCCCTGTAGTATTTATTGCTGCAGTGTTACAGCCTTGCCCTTGAGCTCTCCCCCTCCTCCTCCTCCCACCCTCCTCCTCCTCCCCTTCCTCCTCCTCCTCCAAGACTGACTTCCTTCTTTCTGTTTGTAAGAATGTGCCTCCTACTCAGGTACCATGGCTTTGTCACAGTGAGCTCTGGTGTTCCTAACTCCTTTTGTTGTTGTTATTTTGAGACAGGGTCTCTATGCAGACCTGGCTGGCCTGTAATTCACTGTGAAGACCAGGCGGGTCTCAAACTCACAGAGATGTGTACCTGCTTCGGCCTTGTGCACCATCAGGCCCACCTTGCATTCCTAACTCTTTTTTTGTTTGTTTGTTTGTTTTTTGAGATGGTTTCTTTCTCTTTGGAGCCCTGCCTGTCCTGGAACTCGCTCTGTAGCCCAGGCTGACCTCAGACTCATAGAGATCCACCTGTCTCTGCTTCCTGAGCTCTGGGGTTAAAGGTGTGCACCACCACTGCCCGGCGTGTGTTCCTAACTCTTGATCTACCTTTCCATAGCGCACAGGAGACACCAAGCCTAACTTCTTCCAGGATTGCCTAATGGAGGTTTTTGACAGCTTGGAACAGCACATCCAGAACCCCGTGGTGCTGCAGTCCATCCTCGGCCTAATGGACAGGGGCACCATGGTGCTGACTACCAACTATGACAACTTGCTGGAGATCTTCGGGCAGCAGCAGAGCAAGCCCATGGAGTCCCTGGACTTGAAGGACAAGACAAAGGTACGGGCTGGGCAGGAGTCGGGGAAGTCACTGCCGCGGACACGTCACTGGTGTCTGCATTGAAACGAGGCACTGGGTTACTCCTAGATGCCACACAGCCGTTTCCTCAAGCAGCCTGGGAGTCGTGCCCTCCCCTCTTGGGGTGCTTGCTATTATCCACTCATACTGTTCTGTCCCGTGCCCTGCGAGCGTTTCTGTCTACATTTAGTCATTAGCGGTCACTGTGGGAATATGGATGATAAAGCAAGTATGAAAAGAAAGGACTGCAATCCTCCCAGGGTGGGTTTTACTGGCACAGTTGGGATTACGATGTATGCAAACATTTCAATGCTGCTTTTTTTTCCCCCCTTAATATTTATTTTGGAGACAGGGTCTTACTGAATAGCTCAGGCAGATTTCACACTTGGGGTCCACGTGCCTCTGCTTTCAAGTACCGAGGTTCAAGGTACACAGCACTGTGCCTTGCTCCCGTTAGCCATTTTTGTTTGTTTTTGAGACAGGCTCATGCTATATAGTTGTAGCTGGGCTGCAGCTCACTATATAGACCATGCTGGCTTTGAACTGACAGTGATCCTCCTGCCTTTGCCTCCCAGGTGTTATTACTACAGGCGTACTCCATGATGCCTGGCTTCATTAGGCGATTTTGTCTTACTTACTGTTCTGTTGCTATGATGAGACACGATGACCAAGGTACCTTGTAGAAGGAGGCATTTATTTATTTGAGGGTTTGCTTACAGTTCCAGAGGGTGAGTCTATGACCATCATGGTAGGGAGCTTGGCAGAAGGTAGGCAGGCCTGGTGCTAGAGCAGTAGCTGAGAGCTTACATCTGAGCTACATGTTGGAGGCAGAGAGAGAGAGACAGACAGACAGACTGGGCCTGGTGTGGGCTTTTGAAACCTCAAGCTCACCCCTGTGACACACTTCCAACAAGGCCACACCTCCTAACCCTTCCCAAACAGTTCTAACTGGGGACCGAGTGTTCAAATAGATGAGCCTATGAAGGTCATTGTCATTCAAACTAGATTATTTTTATTTTAAAAAGAGCAAATGTAATTTAAAGAAAAGTGAGGAAGAACTTCTGAGAGCGTGTTCTAAGGGAGAAGAAGAGCCCAGAAGTTGTTGACAGTGATTTGGCCTGGCATGGTGGTGCCTGTAATCCTAGCACCAGAAGGCAGGTGTGCCCCTCCAGCTCTGTGTGGCACAGCATTCCCTGTCCCTTGCCAGCAGTGGAGTTATTAAAAAAAAAAGCAAGCAAGCATGGGAGTGCT
This sequence comes from Peromyscus californicus insignis, assembly GCF_007827085.1. Classification (NCBI taxonomy): domain Eukaryota; kingdom Metazoa; phylum Chordata; class Mammalia; order Rodentia; family Cricetidae; genus Peromyscus; species Peromyscus californicus. Next base: position 49,775,017 of record NW_026294503.1, read on the forward strand.
CGCCTGGAACCTTAGCACTTTGGAGGCTGTGAATTTGAGTGAATTTGAGCCTGCCCCAAGCTACCTAGTGAGTTTGAGGCAGGTCTGGGTACCTGTCTCAAATACAAAACAAAACAGAAAAGCCAAGCATTTCCCTGTCAGGGTGAAAATCCTAATTGTTTCCCTTTTATTGCTGAGGTTGAACAGTTCCACTTCATGGACCATTTTCATTTTTGGCATGTTTGTGCCTTTTGTGATAGTCTTATATTCTGGGTTATTAGGGATTCACATTGCTACCTGTCCTGTTGGCCACTGAGTGGTACCTATGTTCTCTCTGTGGTAGCCTGTCTAGAGTTGGCTGTGGGCACAGGCTGGCTGCTTGGGGATCCTGTGCTGTGACTTAGCCCTAGGAGGGGGTGCACACAGGCTGTGGCTGAGCATGATAGCACCTTAGGAAATGAATAGTCTGTTATGGGTAAGAGAATTGTCGTCGGGCGAGCCTCTGCCCCCAGTTAGTCTGTATCTGTAGAGCCTGCAGATTCAGGAGCCCCACACTGAGGGATGAGTCACAGACATGGAGTGTGTCCTGTAACCCGCTTGGCTCTGTAATTAGAACTGAAATGAATGTAGGGGCTATTGGATAAGTGACCTTTTTATGAATATGTAGTTTTGCTGGTGTAAAAATAACAGCTGGTATTATAGCCCGGGCGTAGAACACTTCATCTCACATATGTGACGGAGGACCTGGGTTTTACCTGCAGCACCAAAACAGGAAAATGGAAACAAACTCAATTACAACACCTGCAACAGCACAGAGTGATGAGCTGCATATAACTTAAGAAGGTCCCTTCCCCCACACAGTCACTACCAGCTGCTGGAACAGCAGAGTTACAGTCCACACACTGTCTGTAAAGATCCTGCTGAGTTCTGGGCAGGAATAACTGCCAGCCACATTTTGTTTTCAAAGTGTAATTATAAGTGGAAACATTTACCTTTTCAGATATTTTCTTCTTGTATCTTGTTTGAAGTAACACCAGGCTTTTCTTTGTCTTGGTTTGGTTTTTGATAGGTCCTTCAGTGGGCAAGAGGCCACATCAAGTATGGAGTTCTTCATATTCATGGCTTGTACACAGACCCCTGTGGGATGGTACTGGACCCATCGGGCTATAAAGATGTCACTCAAGATCCAGAAGTAATGGTATGCCTGTTTTCACTAAGCCTTGGGTGCCTGTCCTGGGGAATTTACGGTGGCAAGCAGCCATCTGGCTGTAGTCTGAGTGTTTCCCAGGCATTCTGGTCGCCTGTTGACCCTCCCTCCACACGGTTGCTGGGGATAGGACCCTGTTTTCCTGTTCTTAGCTATGTCTCTGTGCCCTGGTACAGGGCCTGCATTTTGAGTAGATGCTCAGGGCACACTTTCTGGAGGAGGAAGTGTGTGCTTCCTTAGAAAGTACAAACCCTGGGGAAAAAAAAAAGGAAGTACAAACCTCTCTCTTGGTACCAGCACTAGCTCAACGATTTCCTTGCCAGGGACTTGGCAGGAGTCTTGCATGATGCTGGTAGCCTGTGGTCTTCCTCTGTTTTCCCTGTTCCTCCGTTCTCTGTGTTTGCTCAGGTGTCTTCTGTCTGCAGTCCTCACCCTCCTTACATAGCAATCTCTTGAGCTTTCCAAACGTAGTTTTAAAATTCAGGCTAAGAATGGAGCTCTGGCTGAGCTCTTGCCCAGCACATGCCCTCGGTTCCATGCCAGCACGCACGGCAGACAAAACCAATTAACACCTCATTTTTTGACTGCCTTTGTTCACTTTTTAAGGGTCTCTCTACAGAGCCTTCGCTGTCCTGAAACTCACTATGTAGGCCAGACTGGCCTTGAACTCAGAGATCTGCCGCCTCTGCCTCCTGAGTGCTGGGACTAAACATATTTGCTACCATTCCCAGCCTTCTTAATTTCTTAAACAGATTTGTGTGTGTGTGTGTGTGTGTGTGTGTGTGTGTGTGTGTGTGTGTGTGTGTACACATAGTGAGTGCAGGTGCCAGTAGAAGCAGAGGCATTGGATCCCTTGGAGCTGGAGTTACAGGTGGTTGAGCTACCTGATGTGAGTGCTAGGAATTGAACGGGGCCCTCCAGAAGAGCTCCCAGTGCTCCTTTTTAACCACTGAGCACCTTTCCAGCCCCCCACCCCAAGCCTGTCTTGATGTCCTCAGCAGATGTCCATGTGAAGTGTGTCATGTGAAAAGCCCTATCCTGACAGTATGTTGCCAAGCTCCTCTGTCCTGGCCACCACCCTCCCCCATTTCTGAGATGGGGTCTCATGTTATCTGTCTGGCTTCAAACTTGCTACGTATCTTTGAACTCTTGTTCTGCCTGCTTCTGCCTCCCAAGTGCTGGAATTACAGGCATGTGCCACCATAGCAGGCTATCTAGAACTCTGACTGAGTCTGTGTGTTCACTCCTAGGATCAGGTACATGGTCCCCAGAGCTCTTCTCTGGACTCAGAGTTGATGCCGCTGAGCCCCTCATCATGAGAAAGTGCTGTCCTGGTGTTAGGCCTTGCTGAGAGGGCTTCATGTTTGAATCAGTGACTCCTGTTCCTCTGAGTGACCCTCAGAATCTGTGCTTGGCTTACTGCCTGTTCTCTTGCCTTCACTCACCAAAGTTCACCTACCCCTACCCTACTGTGGGATCCAGTTCATCTAGCCATTCATTAGTTCCAGGGTGTTGTCTGTATACAGCTTGGAACCAAGAAAAAATGTTTGATTCAGGGTCTTTTGACTCTGTAGCCCCAGCTGGCCTGGTACTTGCTGTGTAGACCAGGCTGGCCTGGAACTCTCACACTGAGCTCCATCTGCCTCTGCCCCACAGTGCTGGGATTAAAGGTATGTGCTACCACATCCAGCAGAACTGGGAACATTTTAATGTTCTTGTTTCGTGTTTTAGTAATTGAGGATTGTACGTAAGTCTAGGAGTTGACTTGGGTGAGTTGATTTGGCAAGCCATAGGTGTCCCGTAGCCTGTCCTCATTGTGAGGTGCGTTTGTGCTGGGCAGGTTGGCCAGCACCCCGGCTCTGTTGGTTCACCTTCTGTCCTAGCTGGGAGGTGGATCTGAGCCTAGCTGAACTCTAGTGGTACAGACCACTGCATGGGGTTGACCTGAGTATGTCAAGAGCTCATAGCCTTTCAGAGCTCCTCAGGGTGGCTCTTGGGAAGCCTGGTGGGTACAGGATAGGATGTAAATGAACATAGAGGTGACTTTGTGTTAACTGTGAGCTCCTGCTGTCCTCACAGAGATGTCTCCTTTGTTTTTGGCTTTCCCCAGGAAGTCCTGCAAAACTTGTACCGAACCAAGTCCTTCCTCTTTGTGGGCTGTGGAGAGACCCTGCGCGACCAGATATTCCAAGCCCTCTTCTTGTACTCAGTGCCAAACAAGGTGGACTTAGAGCACTACATGGTAGTACTCAAGGAGAACGAAGACCACTTCTTTAAGCATCAAGCAGACATGCTTCTGCATGGAATCAAAGTGGTGTCCTATGGGGACTGTTTTGACCTTTTCCCAGGCTATGTGCAAGACCTAGCCACTCAGATCTGCAAACAGCGAAGTCCAGGTATGGAGTTCTGTCATTACTTCCCGAGCACGGTTTGGGGCTTCTTCCTTCAGCTGCTTCCCCTCTCAGCCGATGAGACTTACCAATTACCAATAATTAGTTATTCTTAATGCCTCTAAATTTCAAAGTAGAAAATGGGGTGATTGTATAATAGTGACAATCTGTAAGTAGAACTTGAGACTTCTGCCCACAAATGTGGGACACACTGATTCATATTTCAGGCCAGTTCTGTTGGTTGTAATACTTAAACCTTAATTATGTGAATATCATATACATACCTTCATCCTTCACTACATTGGAAAAGCTGAACCTTGAAAAGCACAGAAAACACAAAGCTTCAGGTAGCTTTGATCCCCCCCATCCCCTCCCCCATCTCATTGGTGCTTTGGCCTTTCTAGGGAGTCACAGTTCTGCCAGTTTAAACCACGACCGTGGGAAATACTGATTCACTTTTACACTAGGGAATTAAGGGCTTTGAGTTCATTGTCATAAAACATGGATGATGGCAAGCATGGAAAGTTCTGTATTGCCTGACCTTTCATGGTAACAGGAACCCAGAGGCTCACCATGTGGTGGAATGAGGCTAGCGGAGACCAGCAATGGACAGCTGCACATAGTACAGCCGCCAGGAGTCTGTGCCACTGGTGGTCTAGTGGCTAAATTAGGAGGAGGTGTACAATTAGGGTAGCTGTCAGTTCTTACTGGGAGTGGGAACAGAGAATTCAAGTTGTAGAGAGGGCCCTGCACAACTACAAATTTTACATTTTTGCCATTATTATTTTGTTTATTTTGAGACAGGGTCTCACTATTTTCCTCTGGCTGTCCTGGAACTCACTATGTAGATCAGGCTGTCCCAGAACTCATAGAGATCTGCCTGCCTCTGCCTCCCGTATGCTGGGATTAAAGGCGTGTGCCATCATGCCCAGCTGCCCTTATTTTTTAGTATTAGTACCTTTTGCTACTTAGATGTTTAGAGTTGATAGCAGCTGGGGGAGGTGAGTTTTGCCCAGTGTGCGCCAGAACTTGGGAGCTGGGATTTGATCCTGCACCAACAGAGACAAAAATGTCTTGGTACCCGTTGTGTGCATGGATCTTCAGAGACCTCCCTCATCCTGCCCATCTCTGTCCTGCCCACCAACTCTTGAGACTCCCCAGCCCTGACTCCCTAGAAGGCAGCACCCAGCCATTGAGCATGGTGTCTAGAGTAAGCAGCTGAATTGCTTCCCACCCCCATTGAAGCTCCTTTTCCAGGACCTGGCAGCTGAACAGACTCAGTGAGCGGCTAGGAGTAAAAGGTCACTGAGGTTTTCATCTGTGCCACCTGTCATGAAGGGCATTTGTATTTGTGTTCTCTCCTGATGATGAGGATGCCTACCGACAGGGAAAGTGGCATTAGCTGTTTGGGTACTGTGTCTCACTGCATGGCCAAGCGTCACATGGCCATGCAGTGAGTTCTTGCAGCCGTCCTGCCAGGTGAAGAAGTGGGTGACACAGGCAGGGCTCCATGGTTGGCATGCGATGCAGTTGGCACAGAAGCCTGTCCCAAGCCTCTGCCTGATGAAGAGTACTCCATGTCTTGGCTTTGCTGACTGTTTCCTCTCTTCCCAGATGCTGAGCGAGTGGACAGCACCACCTTACTGGGTAAAGCAGATCTTTACTTTTGCTCCCGACTTTCGCTTCCATAGTCTACTACTCATCACCATTGGTGACGTCATGAAAGTGCCCCTTCCATTCAATAAGTTCTTATCAAGTAGCAGAGAAAGGATAGATGGCAATGCCTTCAGATGGCCCTGCCACTGTAAAGGCACAGAAGTCCATCCTCTTGAAGCAAAGCTGACATTGTAGCTTTACTCCCTTGAGCCTGTGATTGATAGCCCTAGCTGATTTCTAAGAGACCTTCAAGGCATCTTTCCTGTTGTCTTGGTACAAAAGCATGGCAGCCACACCTTCCTTAATCCTAACTTCAAATGTCTTACTTTTCTGGCCGAACTCTAAGGTTTTCCAATTCTTCTCTGCTTTTTGCTTTTAACTCTCACTGTGAAGCTGGCTAAAAAGCAGCTAGTAATACCCATGCCACAGCCTGAGTACTGTGCAGCCTTGCAGTTTCCTTCACCGGATTATTTAGTCTATCATTTTTAAATTCAACCTCCCACAAAGTCTCAGGGCATGGACAAAATGTAGACTTTTAATTCACTAATTAATAATGTTTTCTAGAATGTGAAATGAATGGCCTCTAGTCCAAACCCCTGGAGTCCTCATTTTCCCCTGAGCCTATGAACAGTCCTTACTGTTTGTATTCGAATGAGCATCCTGGGCCTCTGAACACTGAGCATTTATTTCTAAGCTTTTCCTAACATGTTTCTCTAAACTTGTAAATCACTCCTGCATATTGGTTTAAAGGCTTCTGGTGCACATGCTCAGATAGAGCCATGGCCTCAGCTGTTAGCACCAGTTCCCTAACGGGCTTTCTGTGACAAAATTCTGGAGAAAAGCAACTTAAAATATACTTGGCTCTCAGGCTTGAGTCCTTGGTCACCTGGCTCCATTGTTTCTGGACCTGTGACTAAAGAGAGACGTGGCAGAAGAAAGCTGCTCACCTCAGGGTAGCAGGAGAGGGAAGCAGAGTGAGTGCAAGAGACAAGGTCATGCCCCAGTGACTGAACTTCCAGCCAGGCTTCTACCTCCTGCAATGTTGTTGATTGGGTTGGAGACCTCGGGATCTAGTCACTACCCCAACAGCCTCACTTGGGGGTTCTGTGTTGGGGACCAAGCCTAAACCATGGGGTTTGCGGGATACTTCATATCTACACCATAAAAAGTAGGCAAACTGTATTTCCATTTATGGGCAATTTCAAGGCTATGCAAGGATGACAAGTGAATTTCCAGAACACCCCAACTGTTACCCTCATGCTGCCCTTTTTCCTCCTGGACTATTTAATGTAAATTGTTTTTTTAAATTTATTTTTATAAATTTCTTAATTTTTTTAATACAAACATTTTTTAAGGTAATGCATGTCAGGATTGTGCGAAGAGGAAGTTGGAAGAAAATGGAATTGAAATTACAAAAAAAGTCCGACGGTCAGACACTGGTAGGTATTACTTGTTTTGTGGGACCCATCTTAGATCCGTAGTTTCTGTAGTTAGTGCTTTGCTAACACTCCTGGTTTGCAGGGAGGAGTAGCACACACCATGTCAGAGTCACACAGACCTTTCACACCACTCATCAGAGGCACCGTTGTTTTCCCAAAATTTCTATTGAAGTAATGTAATTGAAGGAAAACAGGCAAGTGATGGAGCATCGGCTCAGTTGAGCGTTCATGAGGAAAAGACACCGTTTTCATACCAAGTCAATAGACAGAACCTTTTGGGAGTATTCCCCCACCAGCCAGAGTGCCCACATTAGTCTCTAAAGAAACCACTTCAGACTCTTGCTTTTTGTTATCTCTACCACAGAGGTGCTTGTCAACTGTCAACTGCTCATCTCAGTAGACTCCATTGATAGGAGGCAAGGTGACCTGGCTGACTACTCATGTCCTGTGGCCTCCTTTACTTCCCTTCTCCAGGTGTTTCTAGTTACTCTAGTTACTAGTACTGGGTTTGAGTTGGGGTTGAGTCTGTTGATTAGGTTCTGAAAGGCTCTCCCTTATCTCCCTTCTCCATCTCGCTCTCCCAGCTCCAGCTCTTAACACTGCCAATGTGAAGCACCTAGACACAGGATAAAAAGGAAGCAAAGCCTCTACTCTGGATTCTAAAAGGTGGAAAAAGAAAAGCACTTCCTTTATTAAAGGCATCTGTAGTCTTTCCTTTCGGCTTGTTTGCAGTGTTAGTGGGCCGAGGCTGTGACTTTAGTTGTAGATGTGTGCTCACTATCAGTTACATGTTTATTTTCTGAGCACTCCTTTCTTCCACTTTGGATTGTCTCGCATTGGCAATTATTTCTTCTTTGAATCTTCTCCTTTCCTCTCATGTTGGGAATCATGCTACTTGGAGTCTCTTGGATTGGTTCCACTGTCTTTTATGTTTCCTTTAATGCTTGTTTTGTATTTGTTTTTTGAGGCAGGGTTTCTCTGTGTCACCTCTGTAGACCAGGCTGGCCTTGAACTCACAGAGATCTGCCTGCCTCTGCCTCCCGAGTGCTGTGTGCCATCACCGTCCGGCCCTTTAGTGCTTCTTAATTTTCATTTTCAATTTCTATTAAAACACTTTGAGAAGTTCTCAAAATTATATTTTAGTCCTTAGGTTAAAATGTTAGTTATTTTTGAGTGCCTGGAGCTGGGGATATAAAGCAGGGGCTTATGCATGCCAGGCATAGTGAGCTACGTCTCCAGCATCTAAATTTTGTTTGTTGATGGAGTTCTCACTGTGTATCCATGGCTGGCCTGGAACTCACCATGTATAAATCAGGCTGACCTCAAACTTAAAATGCCCAACTTAAAATTCTTACTTTAATAGTAAGAATAGGTTTCTGAGATTCTTCTCTTATCTGTTGTATAGTGCTGCGATAAGTCTTTTCAAATCTTTGGAGACCAGAGTCTGCTCTGATTATCTGTTACCACCTCAATCCTGAAGCTTTTTTGGATAGATTTCTGATTATAGGCATTTTCCTACTAGAAGAAAAATCTCAGGCTTTCCCACCATGGAATACATCTCTAATCACTTGTAGCACATATGAAGTTGAGGCAGGGGTATCATGAGATTGAGGTTGGTTTGGACCATATAAGAGCCCTTGTCTCCAGAACAACAGAGAGGAGAGGCAAGAAGAAAAGGGAGGGCAGGGGGGAGAGAGAGAGAGAGAGAGAATAAGTATATATACCCAAACACTACTCTTACATACTTATGTAACTCTTCTCTAATAATTTTCCAGAGTTTTGGAACATTTAGCATACTGATGACCTACAAATATTTAAAGTTAACTCCTCAGTGGGTGTCTAGTCAGTACTGTGACAGAGCTTGAGCATTCCTAATGTGAACCCCTCCCAAACTGAAACTTTTTGGTTCTTAAACATTTTAGATTTGAGAGAGAGATGGCTTAGTGGTTAAGAGTGTTTGCTATTCTTACAGAGGACCCTGATTTAATTCTCAGTATCCATGTGGCTCCAACCACCTGTAACTCTAGCTCCAAGGGATTTGACACCTTCTTTTGACCTCTGCAGGTATTCTCTCTCGCCCTCTCTTTCTCTCTCTCTCTATCTCTCTCTCTCTCTCTCTCTCACACACACACACACACTCTCTCTCTCTCTCTCTCACACACACACACACACACACACACACACACACACACACACGAGAAAAAATATATATATATATTTAAAATTACAGATTTGGAAGCATTTTAGATTTCCAATTAGAGATATTCAATCCCTTAAATTCTGTGCAAAATTCCTAAGTCCCCAAAACTCACAAGTCTGGCCCCAAACATTTTGAATAAGGTATACTAGTATGTTTTGGATAAGAGATATATGTACTATACGTTCCAAGGACATGAGTTGCTGAAGTCATCTGTTTTTTAGTCACACTGAACACAGATCACCTAGTCAAATGAAACAAGGCCATTTTAAATATTATCTGCAGAGTGAATTAGTCACACTGGGATTGGATTGGTGGCAGGACACCAGAGGCTGTGGAGGCTTTCTAGAGGTGTCCCAAGAGGAGTGAGTAGAGATGCTGGGACAATGGTTGGGAACAGCTGCTGGAGACTGCATGCTTCTTTCAGATTTTTGTGTAACTTTAGTGTGTTTGGTAATTATATCTTTAACAGGAAAATTCAGTTTTGGTTGTGTATAGACAAAATTCTTTGGCACCTTTCCTTTGGCTTGTATTTTTAGTTGGCAAGGACATCTATAACTAAAATGGTACAGACTAGTTCCTTAATTGCTGCCTCTGGGCAGGTGTTTCTTTTCTGTTGGTCTCCTTCATGTTCCTGGTTTTCCTCACATCTAGGCGTCCTCCACCGTCTGCTGATGTAAGGTTCCAGTGATTGTCAGTGCAGAGTTGTGGGGTTTTGGTTTTGCTTTGTTTTCCTGCTGTCACCTGTATACATGTAGGTTTGACATGTTCATGATCTCTCTGAATGCTGTTTGTTCAGATGCCAGGGCTACTGTCTATGCCATAGAGCCAGGGATCCTCTTTGACACCCTGAGCAACTGTCTCAGCCTTGCTCTCCCAGGCAGTCATACTTAACGAAATGCCTCTGGTCTCTGTTTTTGTTGTTGTTTGTTTGGTTTTGTTTTGAGATAGGGTTTCTCTGTGTAGCTTTGACCTCTGGTCTCTGATGTGCAGAAAGCCTTAGCCTGTTCTGCATATGGATGAAAAAGGTCAAGGGCAACCTTCTTAGTCCCGCTGTCCACACCTGCAGCCTGAAGCTCCCCAACGAAATGGAGTTTCTACCTGTGTTGCTGCCGCAGGAATCTTAGAAGTTCTTATTAATAAAATCAAACCTGAGGCCAGTTATTGGGGTGAATGCTGGAAGGTCAGAGAAGCGGAACAAGCCACAGCTAACCTCACCTGGCCAACTTCTCAGCTGGTCTTGTTTCCTCAGACTGGAAGCTTCTGTGTCCTCATCCCAATGGCTCTCAGCTGAACTGCTGCTTGAAAGCCTGACGCTTAACCAGCTAAAAGCTTAACCAGCCAAATGCTTCTAGTTTCTGGTCCTCACGCCTTATATACCTTTGTGCTTTCTACCACCACTCCCTGGGATTAAAGGCTCGCTTTCTGGGATTAAAGGCGTGAGTCACCATGCTTGGCTTTATCCTTGAACAGATGGATTTCTGCCTCTGGAATGCTAGAATTAAAGGCATGTGCTACCACTGCCTGTCCTAAGTATCTAGTGGCTTTTCTGTTCTCTGACCCCAGATGAGTTTATTAGGGTACACAGTATTTTGGGGAAGACAATACCACCACATGTTTCAGTATTGTGTGTGCATCCTGAGCCTTCATTTCTTTCTTTTCCTTTTCTTTCTTTCTTTCTTTTTTGGATACAGGGTTTCTCTGTGTAACAGCCCTGGCTGTCCTGGAATTAGCTCTGTAGACCAGGCTGGCCTTGAACTCAGAGATCTGCTGACTCTGCCTCCCAAGTGCTGGGATTAAAGGCATGCGCCACTACCAGCACCAGCACCGAGCCTGAGCCTTCATTCTTATCCATATTTAAAATAGGCTTTTACTGCATGTGTGCTGAAATTGCTGTCTTGATTCTACCAGAAAACTGCATGGGGAGAGATTATCCATAGGTCTTTACATGCCTACATTGTACCTGGTCCTTGGTAGTATATAGCTCTGAAAGGCCATTTCTAGACAGTGGCTACTGTTCCCGTTATGGAAGGTTTTTAAAATTTTCAGCATGTGACTTAGCTGGTGAAACAGAAATCCTAATCGAATTTTTAGTGAACTGAAACACTTTGGTATTTCTTTTGCTTAAACAGATGATGCTGGAGGGTCTTGAAGATTTTAAAACTTGAACCTTGAAAACCAGCCTTCTGTAACCACAGTGCCATGCCCAAGTGATGAGGAATGTACAGAGGACTCCATATGGATCTCTACTGTAGAGAACTGTTACACACCCCAGAAGAGCCATGTGGGTGTGTGGCCTTCGTGGTTGAATGGCAGAGCTCCACTATGTGCTTAGCTGCTCAGGAGGTGACATGGACACACTTCAGGTATACTCTGTAAGGACTAATGGACAGCTACCTCAGGGACCAAATTGGGAGGTGGGAGGTAGGATGTACCTGGCATTGTTCCCTTTTCCCATTTGACATGTTTTCTTATGTCAGGGTGTTATTTTTCCTGATACATGGAGGAGAGTGAAGATTGTCCAAGCAACAGTAGTTGCCAAAGAGAAAATAAGACATAAACATTTATATTTTATACCTTTATGTAGAAACATCTTTTACAGTAGAAAGTTTTTTAAAGATGTGTTGGTTTCATTGTTAAATAGTAAAGAATGAGTGGATAGTAGAGGCATTGAACCCACTAGTGAAAATGGTTGTTTTTAAAGGGATAACTAGATCAGTTGGGTTTTTTTGGAATTGTGACATTTCAGTAATTTCTGTTCCAAAGAAATGGTAGACTGCCTGGTAGGAAGTGTTAAGTCCAGAGTCCGAAGACCTCTTTCAAAGTCTTTAGTGCTGTCTAGATCCACTTTGTGACTTAGAAGTTTGAAAGTCAAAGGGAAGCACAAGACCAAGCTTTACACTTTCAGATCTTAAGTTCTAAGCTTTCCAAGTCTTATTTCTCTAGGATAAGGCCCATCTTTTCTGTTCTCCTCTCTTCCCATGGTTCATATTAAGATTTACACTGAGTGCGGTAGGCAATTCTTTGAAAGGGCTTGCCACATTTGAACTACATTCAAGGTTTACTTCTGGGAAACACCCATGCTCAGAGCACTGCACATGGCGAGTTCCTTTGAGAGGGACTATGGCAAAGGCTCACGTTATGCAGTGGTCCTGAAAGGAAGACTTCTTAGAAAAAGGTCTGCATGGCTCATTTGAGGCTACTCATCTTTGATATGTCAAGCCCTAATATCTTGCCGAGCCCTGCCTATGACATTGCATGGATGGCACTGTAGCTCCCAAGGGAACAGGGATAATTAAGAACAGGAAACATAGGTTGAGACAGGGAATGAGGGAGAAGCCAGAAAAGGCTAAAGACCTACCCCTCCCTTTTTAAGTGTGGAAAATAAATCTTTTATGTCACTGGTTATGAATAAAATTTTAAAGTCAACCCTGTGTGCTCAATTTTTCTTTAATTATGATAAGAGGTAATATACAGTGAGAATGTTTAGTCACTGAACTGTGAAATCAAGCAAATTATTACTTTTGAATATGTCTAATTAAAAAAAAATACATGGATTTTTGAAAATTGGTTTTGGGGGGCTAGAGAAATGGCTTAGCAGTTAAGAGCACATACTGCTCTTGTAGAGGACCAAGTTTGGTTTCCAGCATCCACATCAGGTGGCTCCCAACCACCCAGGGAATCTAATGTCCTCTTGTGGACTCTGTGGGCACCTGCACTCATATGCATAGACCCTCAACAGAAAGAGATTATTATTATATTGAGATAGGATCTTACCTTGTAGGCTAGGCTGGCTTCCAACTCATGGAAGTCCTGCTCATCCTGTTAAATGTGATTACAGGTTCAGCAGTGAGGCTTTTTCTTTTTTAAACACATTTACAAAGTGCAAGTACTATCAGGGATAGACAGGTTAAATATTAAAGTTGATCCAATACATTGTTTATATTTACTTATTACTGTATACAAATTACATATAATTATATACAAAATTATATTCTGCTGGCTATAAAAGCAGAATACAAACTGCAAACCAAATCAGAGCCCATCAGAAGCTTTAGTGTCACACCTTTGAAGGATCTGAGTTTTCTTGCTATAACGAACTAATATAGCTACATTGTCTTTTTGTTATCGTGTGTTTTGAATGTTCTTTTATTCCAATATGATTCATGTATTAGAAGGAAACAGTCTAGGCACAGGGTGTTTGCTTTTCACTTTATTAGTGAGAAACACAAAGTTAGCTGACAAACTCCGGCCCTCTCTGGTAGTTACTTACCAGAGCTTAAGAGTCAAGTATTTCAGCCGGGCGGTGGTGGCGCACGCCTTTAATCCCAGCACTCGGGAGGCAGAGCCAGGCGGATCTCTGTGAGTTCGAGGCCAGCCTGGGCTACCAAGTGAGTTCCAGGAAAAGGCGCAAAGCTACACAGAGAAACCCTGTCTCGAAAAACCAAAAAAAAAAAAAAAAGAGTCAAGTATTTCATATGAACCACCTGAGAACCTCGTTATAGCCTCACTAAAGCTAGAAGCTGGATCTTCGAGAAGTCTGCTGATCCTGTCCTAACTGGGTCCTGCAGATCACACCCAGTTCCTTGGAGCGGAGAGAATACCCTGAAATCTTCACTCTGGAGCTCCCTAAAGCTCAGAGGCTTTTTACCTCCCATGTGCACCATGTGCCTCCTTCCACAGTAGACTGAGCTTTAGACAGCCCTCTTAATACCCACTTTTCCCATAAGTTAAAATTAGGGCTATTTCAGGGCAAATTGACTATTAATTGTAGCATTTATGTATTTCATAACCACTTAATATATAGAAAAGCTATCTTTGCTTTTCTGGGGGGTGTATAGTTCAATGACCTTATTACATTTTATTTTTTGTGTGTTTGTGTCTGTGTGTATATGTGTGGTGGAACTAAATCTTGTGACTTAGTCCACTAAGTAGGCACAGAGCATGTTCTGTGTACAAGAAACAAGTTCTATTCAGAAGTGACCATTGGACTTCAGCAATTGGACTAAATCAGATTTCCATGAAGATCTGCAGACAGTCCTGTTCTCTTTGAAACAGGAACAAACACTGCTGAAAACTGTCCACATTCCTTTCTCCATGCAGTAGCATTTACGTTAAGTCGCTGTTACTAGGCAACACCTTATAGTTCTGTACATCCTTAAGATAAACTAGATTTAGAAAAATTAGGATTGTACTAAAGCAGATGACTCAGTTTCACCATCAAAAGTTTTCTGCTTTTAAAACTTGTGAGATTACTTTACCTGTTTTCAGTACTGACACACATTCCCTCTGAAATAATTTCCCATATATCAAGGCTGGGGAGGTATTCAATGGTAGAACACTTACACAAGGGTCTGGGTTCCATCTCCAGGACCACAAAAATAAAAACCTCTAACCAGCTGTTTCCTTTAAAGATAATGCAAGGCAAGACCAGAGTAAAGATGCTGCAGAATTTAAAATTTTATAACCAATTTATTTCAAAACAGAAGTTCTTAAACAAACAAAAAACAAAAGAAAAGCACACACTTCATTCATTGCTGTCATAGGAAACCTCCATTGGAATGGGGCTGAGCACCCCTTAACTGGAGTGGGCTATAACTGTATAATTAAAACTGTAGCAATTTTTTCCATGACACATGGGACTAAACAGAGACTGACCTAACCTCCACAGGGTCAGGGTACAGGCATTCTCATTTCTAACGAGACTGAGGGGACTGTGGAGACTGGGATGCTCGTGATGCTCTGGGCTTCCGGTGTCTCCTGCTGCCTTCTTGGTCTTCAGTGTCTGGATACTTGGAGAGATCCAGAGTCAACACGTGGCTGAACATGCATTCATCGTGCTGAAATGGAAGGAGGCCAGTTTTAGCTCTCCTGCTTACAGGAGAGCTATTTTTCAAAGTGAGGTAGGTCACTAATCTTGACTTGCATTTAAAAGGGATTAGTTATCCTGTTTTTTTTATTTTGTTTTTTTGTGTGAGTTTTTTTTTTGTTGTTGTTTGTTTGTTTGTTTGTTTTGTTTTTTGGAGACAGGGTTTCTTATGTATCCCTGGCTGTCCTGGAACTTACTACGTAGACCAAGCTGTCCTGAAATTTAAAGAAATCTGCCTGCTTCTGGCTCATAGGTGCTGGGATTAAAGGCATGCACTACCACACCTGGTTCAGTAAATTAATTTTATCTTAAAGGGGAGTTGCCTAAAAACTGAAGGTCTTGAATTGTCCCTCTACTCCCTTGGCTCATGTCTGTATCTATTTAAAGACTCTAGTGTGTGTGTATGTGTGTGTGTGTGTGCCTGCAGCGTACGGGTGAGGAGGTTAAAGGACAACTTTCAGGGCTCAGTTCTCTCCAGAGTCGGGGATGGAGCTTATGTTGTCAAGCTTGGCAGCTGGCGCCTTTACCAGCTAAGCCATCTCAATGGCCTTAGCTCAGTTTTTGACCTAAGTATGTGTTTGAATGGCTTTAAGACAGGTGTTTTTGAAATTGTAAAAGTTCTTGTCCCCTTGGAGTGCTGAGTGAACTTGTTTTTAGATATAGTACATGTTTGCGTAAAATATTCACAAGTTAGAAAGGAGAAGCACAGTATTAACAGTCTGTTCTATGTTACTATGTACTACTGTTTTTCAAAACACAACTATCACACTACCCTGCTGTTTAAAGATATTTTTTTACTGCACATACTTACTCTTTGTGTGTGGAAGGGATGAGTTGGTTTTCTCCCTCTATCACACGGGTCTGGAGGATCAAACTCAGGTCAACAGGCTTGGTAGCAAGTGCCCGAACCTGCTGAGCCATGAACTACAGTTTTAATTTTCTTCGTTCGCTTAAAATGTCTTAAATCTCTGTCGAGTAAGGTTTAAACCTTACTCTTTAAAAATCATTTGGTGGGCTGGAGAGATGGCTCAGAGGTTAAGAGCACTGCCTGCTCTTCCAGAGGACCTGGGTTCAATTCCCAGCAGCTACATGGTGGCTCAAAACCATCTGTAATGAGATCTGGTGCCCTCTTCTGGCATGCAGGTGTACATGCAGGCAGAACACTAAACAATAAGTAAATCTTTAAAAAAACATCATGCCAGGCAGTGGTGGTGCACGCCTTTAATCCCAGCACTCAGGAGGCAGAGGCAGGTGGTTCTCTGTGAGTTCAAGGCCAGCCTGATCTACAAAGCGAGTTCTAGGACAGGCTCCAAAATACACAGAGAAACCATGTCTCAAAAAACCAAAAGTAAAATAATAATTTGGTTTATATTGACCCACTGTAGAAAGCCAATAGTGTCTGCAAGCTCCTGGACACTATGGATGTGGAAGGGAATCCCAAGGTTGGCAGGGTCGAAGGAGTTTATGGGGCCTGTCCTCGCCCTGTGTCTCTTACCTCTGGGTAGATGCCTATCAGTGCATCAGCTCTGGAGTAGAACTCCTCTTTCAGGGAAATGATTATCATCTGAAACTGTTCCTGACTCTGCTCTTTGATGTAACTTGAAACCTGGGAGGAAATAAAAAGCACACATTTCACCAGCAAGGCAAGGCCTCCTTTGGGCTCTGGAAACAATGATTCTCTTTCTTTTTAGTTTTTAAAATTACATTTGAGTTAATAACTCAAAGCTTAAAGATTGGGAAAATGAGCCAGGCGATGGTGGCTTATGCCTTTAATCCCAGCATTTGGGAGGCAGAGGCAAGTGGATCTCTGTGAGTTTGAGGCCAGCCTGGGCTACGGAGTGAGTACCAGGAAAGGCGCAAAGCTACACAGAGAAACCCTGTCTCGAAAAACCAAAAAAAAAAAAAAAAAAGATTGGGAAAGTGTAGTATATGATTTCGTAATCAAGTCTTGGTTAAAGATGAATTCTAACTCCTTCGGGAAGCTCAATTCAAAATATATATATATAAGTTAAATAACTGGGGTGTGGTGGTGCACACCTGTAATTCCAGAGAAGCAAAGGGTCTGAGGGAGGTCCTGGAATCCTCAAGGGCATGCCTGAAACCACCTAACATCCTCCCACTAAGGCCCTGCCCTCTTAAGAGCTTCCTTTATGAAGCTCAATTGAAGAAAATCCCTTCCCAGTGCCATAGCCTTTATGTGGGGGCATTTTTTATACAGACCATCGCATCACATCTCTAGTTCAAGACTTCCATTCCTGCATCATGGTTACTGCCATGGCCTCTAAAACCAGAGCCCCTTCTGTGAATGTGTTTTTTTTTTTTAAAGCCTATCTCATTAATTCACTATAGATAGTACTTCAGAAGCACAGTTATCCTGAATTCAGAGCATTTAGGACCAGTGTACTCTAACCCAGACCAATCTTAGGGACTTGGCAAGTTTTGAACTTTTGAATGTTTTGAATGGTATGTTGTGATATTTTATCTGTGTACCCCAATAAAGCTTATCTGAGGATCAGAGGAAAAAGCCAGCCACTATATTTAAGTCAGGCAATGGTAGTACATGCCTTTAATCCTAGCATTTGGGAGGCAGAGATCCATCCAGATCTCTGAGAGTTCAAGGCCACGCTGGGAACAGAGCCAGGCATGGTGGCACATGCCTTTAATCCCAGCACTAACCATGGAGGTCTGGAGGTCTGTACAGACAGACAGAAAGTGATAGAGCTGGGCAGAAAGAGGAAGTGATATAGCTGGGTGGAGAGAGGAAGTAAGAGGGCAGGGAAAGAAAGGCATATAGTCGTGAGTATACAGGAAGTAGTCTCTGGAGGCTGAGGAGTCAGTAAGGTGAGGTTGGCTGTGGCTTGTCCTATTCCTCTGATCTCTCAGTTTTCATCCCAATATCTGGCTCTGGGCTTTTTTTTTTTTTTTTATTAATAAGACTGTTTAGCAATTCATCTTACAGTTTGTTCATTTTGTCATTTTATTGTCAAGCAAACCATCAAACCGCCTAGTCTTCCTCCATGGTTTCTTGAAGCTTATGCTTGAGTCTTTGTCCTGACTTCCTCAATGATGGACTGTGACGTAAAGTATAATCCAAATAAGCCCTTTCTCCACTAAGTTGTTCTTGGCCGTGGTTTTGTCACAGCAACAGAATAAAACTACAACAAAAATGTTCTATTAGAAATTGAAAGCAGGCTGGAGAGTGGTGGCGCATACCTTTCATCCTAGCACTTAGGAGGCAGAGGCAGGCAGATCTCTGAGTTCAAGGACAAAGCAAGTTCCAGGACAGCAAGGACCATTACACAGAGAAACCCTGTCTCAAAAAAATAGGGGGAAAAAAAAAAGGAAATTGAAAGCAGAAGCCCAAGGTGGAGATGGGGGTGGTGCATACCTTTAATCCCAGTACTCTAGGAGGCAGAGGCAGGAGGATCTCTGAGTTGGAGGCCAGCCTGGTCTTCAGAGCAAGTCCCAGGACAGCCAAGGCTACACAGAGAAACACTATCTTGAAAAACCAAAGGGGGTGGGGAATTGAAAGCAGAAAAAATCTTACTTTGCCAATGTTAGTATTGTCCAGGGCTGCATCTACTTCATCTAATACAAAGAATGGAGCAGGCCGAAAACTAGAAAAAAAATTACATGCACATGAGTAACAACTTACTTGTTTTATGAAGACTCAGAGGCAAGGAGTAATAGTCCTTAGGGTATACAAAACCTTTCAGAAATTCTGAGAGACTTCTAGTGCCACCATACCCAGCTCCCACACATTTCAGTGACAGCTCTGAGCTCTCTTCTCACATGTCTGCATACTGGATTCCATATGAGTATTCAGCCATCATCTCCCCTTCCCTCTACCTGTTCTCTCCTGTGGGCAGTTAGTGGCAGCAATTATTATAGTTACTTAGGCCAAACCCATGGAGTCATGACTGACACCTTCACATTCCATGCCTGTCTGTTAGCACCCTCTATCTCTCATGCTATCCTAAGCCACTACTACCTTTCCCCTTGCTTGTTACTTGGACTTAGGGTCTTTGCATTTGCTATTCTTTATTATATCCAGAACATTCTTGCCTTAGCTATCCATACAACTTGTTTCCTTAATTCTTACCCAGTCTAATCTAATCTAATCTTCTTACTGTTGTAAAGTGCTTCAGGGCCACCCATATCTCCATTCCTTTATTTTTTTCTTCATGGGATTTGTCATTTTCAAATATTCTCTATATTAGGGAAATAGTTTACAAATATACTTCACTATCTCCTGAAAACAATTTTTTTTTTTTTACAACAAATGTGATTTGTAACACCCCACAATGGTTTTATACATGAGCCTAAGATCTCATACATGGGAGGCATGTAGTCTATTGCTGAGCTATAGCCCCAGCAAAAATGAAGTTATTTGTTTTGTTTTTCCTCTCTCTTAACCCTGGCTGTTCTGGAACTCATTTTGTAGACCAGGCTGGCCTCAAACTCACAGAGATCTACCTGCTCCTGCCTCCTGAGTGCTGGGATTAAAGACGTGTACTGCTGGGCAAAATGAAGTATTTTTAAGGAAGACACTTTGTTTTGTTCACAGGAGTCTCCACAGAGCCTGCAACAGTACCTGAAAGTGTGAATATTTAGTAGAGTGAAGGGGTAGGGTGCTACCTAGTGAGAATCTCACTCTGCTGTGATCCTGCGTCTGGAGTCCCTCCCCAGCTGACCAGGGTTTGTCTCTGTACCTCTCCTGTGGGGGCCTGTCCCATTCCTTTCTTGAGACCAGAAGTCAGATTCCTGTGATCTTTCTTAGTGATGGGAAGAGGCAGCACTCACACTGCTGCCACCTGCTGTGAATGCTGAAGGCTGTGGTTTGTCTCAATTTTACCCAACTTTTGTTTCTTGATTTATGTTTCAAGAGAAACGGTACAACCATCATCAGTGGAAATGAGGATATTAAGCCCCCCACTCCCTTTTTTAAGGGAACAAATATTTTGCTTTCATTACACAGCAGAGCTCTGAGTATGGCCTAGGAAAATAATATGTAAATTAGGTCATTGCTTAATGTTCATTTTTGGCAATCTTGATATCCTATGTGGATTATCCAAAAACTTTCCTTTTAAAAATAAAGCCAGTACTAGCTATTGACAACATTTGTCAAAGACTGTACTTGTAGGTTCTCTAACTTGATATAGACCTAAAACAAACTTCAATTTATGACTGAAAAATTAGCTTTGCTAAATATTATTAAAGAAAATAATTATAGCTTTTCTGTAGAAAGATGCACTTGGTAACTTGATGTAGCCTTACCTGTGTACAGCAAACAGAAGAGCCAAAGCAGCCACACACTTTTCTCCCCCTGACAAATTGTCCATAGGCATGAATCGTTTGCCTGGAGCCACACAATTATAGCTAATTCCATCTAAATAAGGTTCTTCAGGGTTCTCTGGGCTAAGAAATGCCTGAAACACATTTATTTAGCCATATTAGAAAAGTAATCAATATATTTCAAGTTGAGTGGCAACATATTTAAATGAAAAAAATTCTTTCTCTTGGTTAGGTTTTCCTCAATTTTGATGTAAATGCCTGTAAATACATTTAATTCTAGATTTAACCACAGACATGAGTTATCTGGGATGAGGGAAAGAGAATGTTCAGTGTATCCAAGGCCCAGGTCTTTCCATCATAATTCCAGTCAAACCTTAGCAACAGATGCTGCAGACTTACAAAAACAGTCTCCATCAACTTATTTGTTGGTCTATCTACCTGGCATTTACTATGGGCCACATACTGTAGATATATGTATGAATCCTGTTTTCAATGAATTAATATGCTTATTTTATTAAATAAGTTATGTTTTGTTGAAATTCTAAAATTCAGAATTAGGATCATCTCAGTCATAACATGAGCTCAAGCAGAGCTGGTACATAAATCCTGACCTACATCTTTTTCCACATTTAATTCTACAAGTATTTGCTGTGGCTATTGATAATACAACTGGAGTGGATAATACGATGGGCCAAAAGATTCATTCAAATGGATAGTATCTGGATTTGACCCCACCTTTAGTCTTCCACTCACTTTTGATATGCTGATCAATACAACTATTTCTTCTACCCTGAACCCACTATTACCACAGAGACCAGTAGTTCCATAAAGTCAATTTAGTAGCAGACAATAGAATTTCAGCATTTAAAAAAACTTACAAAACAAATGATCCAACCCCACTCATGTTTCAGGTGAAAAAATAGGCCCAAAGTGGCTCTGACTAGTCTGTGCTGTCAGGATAGTGGTGGAATCCAGAACACGTCTTGAGATGACCGGTCTTCAAACACTGGCTTTGCACCTACATCATTTAAGGACTATGCCATGGTCATTTATCTCTCACCGGAAAACAACACAAATGTCATCATTTACACTAAGCTCCTGTAGTATTGGGGGTTGAAAAACACACCTGGGCACTGCTGTTCCTGCAGAGCTTCTTGTAGATCTGATCAATTGAGACTGAGATGTGCTCAAAACACTGGCTGAAAGCATCGTATCTCCGTCTTTTCACCTGTTCAAATTCTTGTCTACATACTCTAGCTTCCTTTCTGCTGGCCTCAAAAGCTAAGAAAAAAAAAAAAACATTCTTTATTTTTGAGACCATTGGGTTCTTCTCTTAAAATTTAATATATAAAGTATTTCCAGAACTGATTTTTGAGTTTGGTTGTCTTAAATATATATATCTCCAAGATACCTTAACTGCTACTAAGTTCTGAGAATACATCTTTTAAACTCAGTAAGTCTTTTCCTGGCAGAGCTAATGTCTAAATAATATTAGCAAATCCTGACAGTGTATTTAATATATTTATTTTTCTGGTATGAAAAACTTAATTATATGTTTTAAAATAATTAATAAGCCTACTTTTTTTTTTTTGTTAAGACAGAGTTTCATGTAACCAGGTTGGCCTCAAACTCACTATGTGGCTGAGGGTGACCTTGAACTTCTGATGCTCCTGCCTCCACCTCCAGAGTTCTTGTATTATAGGTGCATGCCCTAAACCCAGTTTATGAGGATTTGGAAATGGAACCCAGAGCTTCATGTACATTAAGTATTTGTCCAACAGAGCTATATTCCCAACCCCCAATAAACCTATTTTTAAAGTAAAGCAGGACATTCTTCATGAAGGAAGACATTTTGTGTTTCAGTATTTAAAAAACACACATTAATATAAGGCAACAGACAAAAATACATGGTAATAAAAGAAAGGTACAATACAAGGAGGTCGTTGGCACACACAGAAATAAAACACCCATGAATATCATCTTGCTAACAACTATAAACTCAATTTTACCATCTGCAGATTCTTGAAACTTGTCTCTGACAGCCTTTAAGTTCTCCTGGGCTCGTAGGTTTGGAGCTGCAGTCTTCAGTAGAGTATTTTCTTGCGATGCTACTTGCTCTAGAAGGAGTGTAAGGTGGTCCTCCACTTCCTTATCTGATTGTAGAGCCTATCATTAGCAAAGAACAGCATGGGTTGGCATGCCTTTCATATTCCAAGGTATAACACTTATCATTCTTTGTATGTGTGAGCCTATCTCCCATAGCATGTGTGTGGAGGTGAGAGGACAGCTTTTGGGACTGATTCTCTTCTTCCATTATGTATGACCCAGGAATTGAACTTAAGTTGTCAGGGTTGGTGGCAAGTGCCTTCATCTGGTAGGCCACTTTGCTGGCCTAAGACTGCTGCTATCATATCTCTCCCCCCCCCCCTCTGTCCCTCTTTCCCTCCCTCCATCATCATCTATCTATTTTGTTTTCTTGAGATAGGGTCTTGTTATGTAGTCCTGGCTGGTCTGGTATTTACCATGTAGCCTGGACAGGTATTATTAAACTTGTAGCGATCCTCCTGCTTCAGACTACCAGATGCTGAGATTACAGGTGTGGCACCACACCTGGCAAGGATGCTACCATCTGACTCTACTTGCACCCTCTGCATCTCCTTGCCCCCTTTGTAAGCCATTCTGGGTTTGGTACTGCAGTCACACAGGCAATGTTTGCAGCTTCCCTACCCAGCTGTGCCTTTCTTGCTCTAACACTGTATAATGCTGCTCTGTGAACATTCTTTACCTCCCAAGATTATGATCATGCCCAAAATGTGAAAATTCACCTATCATCTGTTTCTTTGTTCATTAAAAATAATATTGGTCATCTATTATAGGTTAGTTTGAAAACTAGTCTTTGCCTTAAAAGAGCTCACAGAGGGGCTAGAGAGGTGGTTCAGTGGTTAAGAGCACTGTCTGCTCTTTAAAGGGCCTGAGTTTGATTTTTAGCATCCACATGGCAACTTACAACCATCTATTAACTCCAATTCCAGGGGATCTGACACCTTCTTCTGGCCTTTGAGGGCACCAAGCATGCATGTGGTACAAGCATACATATAGGCAAAACACCCATACACATAAAAAACATTTAAAAAAAAAACCTCAGAGAAGGAAAAAATACAAACTGACATTTACACCAGGATGAAAAAGCCGCCTCACAGGATGAGCACAGGTGCTACAGGGCAGAGAGAAGGAATCCAAATGACCTAGAAGGTGTAATGCTTAACTCCAAAGCCAATGAATAAGAAGGGGGAGGAGAAAGTGTAGCTATGTTATTCCAGGAAAACTTCCTTGACTCCTAAAGGCGGTTAATTAATATGTAATAAGGATAATATTTAACTTACTAAGAGAAAGATTATCTGGAAACTGAAATAAGCTGCTTATTTGGGTGACTTAAAAAATGAATAAATTTTAAGTGATTAAAAATGATAGTTTCCTGCTGAAATACTATGCTTCCAAGTTTCCCCTGCAGACTACAGAAGTCCTTTCCACCCTTATAAGGGGCCGGCATCCCATCTTCTTCTGTAGGCATTTTGACCACCCACATTCACAGGCGACCAAGTTGCCCCACTACTGGGAATAAACATGGCCCTAAGGCTAGACCAAGCCTCTCTTTCTACTTTCTGTCTCTCTACAGCTGCCTTTAAATAATCTTAACACACTGGTGCCAAAAGACCAAGGAAGGCATCTGGAGGTGGAAGCTGTCCCCCACCTCCCCAAGCTGGCAACTCCAAGCCTTTACTCTAGGACCTTCTCTGTCTCAGCCCTTTCTCTCACCTTGCTGTCTCATCCTGACACAGTTTGACTTAGGTGGGAGGCCACGATGCATTCAACCAAAACACACATGCAACACAACAAAATGCCAGGACAAGGTAATTGGTTGCACTTAACCCTGGTTAGGTTTGGGAGTTCACCAGAGCTTTTTTCTGCTTTAAGACCCGCTGGGACTTATCAAAGGTTACTGGACTGGACATTGTTAATACATATAATGGAGTTTTTTATCTGAATCTGTCAAATGTTAATGGACTAGACATTGTTAATGTAATCTTGACGGTGTATATTGTATATACTTATTGGATTTAATTTTTCTTGTATTAGTTATAACTTTTTTTTAATTTTAGACAAAAAAGAGGAAATGTGGTGGTATTGTGTTCCCCAAAATATTGTGCACCCTAATAAATTTATCTGGGGTCAGAGACAGAACAGCCACTAGATAGAGCCCTCTGGATCTCTGTGAGTTCAAGGCCACATTGGAAATAGCCAGGCATGGTGACACATGCCTTTAATCCCAGAAAGCGAGCCTTTAATCCCAGGGAGTGGTAGTAGAAAGCAGAAAGGTATATAAGGCATGAGGACCAGAAACTAGAAGCTTTTTGGCTGGTTAAGCTTTTGGACTATTTAAGCATTCAGGCTTTTGAGAAACAGTTCAGCTGAGAGCCATTGGGATGAGGACACAGAAGCTTCCAGTCTGAGGAAACAGGACCAGCTGAGAAGTTGGCCAGGTGAGGTTAGCTGTGGCTTGTTCTGTCTCTGCTCTTCCAGCGTTCAACCCAATACCTTTGATCTTATTACTAAGAACTTTTAAGATTCCTGCTACAATGGAAATGCATCAGACTTTCCATTGGCTGTGAGAACCACTAGATTAGCCAAAAGCTCTGAGAACCTTCCACTGACCCTGTGGTTTCTTAATACTGAAACTATAACTTTTGGGGACACCCCCTTACTTTCTAGGTACATTAAGTCATTACAAGGCATTGAGGATGCTCTATGCAACTGGATTTGACCCATTTTTTTTTTTTTTTGCCTTTGTCTCTCATCTGCTTCAAGTTTTTCTGTAGAATTGAAACCAGTGATTCTCTTTCACCTTTTAATGCAAATCTGGTCTCAAAATACACGGAGAAATGGCCACTGCTGGCCCATTTGGAACTTTCAACTTTTAGTATCTAAACTGATAATAATGGAATGGCAGCATGGTCTGAGGCTCCCTCCCCCATAAAACTCAGTTTACTTTAATCTTTCTCAAGATTCTGGCTTACAACCATGCTCAGAGTCAGAATGACTCCCACTGTTTCTTCTGGGCCTCTAATCTTTATTCCTGAGACTACACAGAACTCTTGCCTTCTGCTTTTGGCCTAGCCTGTCTCTCCTCTTTAAAGCTAAGAGGTAGACATTTTGGATTATCTGCCCCAGCTGCCTACCCACACAAACTGGTTATGGATATGTTGATCACTGGGTTTAATCTTAGAGAGAATTGAATGTCTTTTTGGGTATCTGAAAATTTTTTTCCTTCCTTTCTACTCTACCGAGAAGGTAGGCTCTGGAGCTGGAATTTGGCCTGTCTGCTCTAGACCCAAGCATGTATGTTTAAAAAAAGTTTCCTCCAAAGTCTGTCCTAGGTCAGGCTGGTCACCTGACTCTGTGACAGGGAGGAGAGCTAACCAGAACAGCCCAAGAAAAGACACTTTGTTCTTAAGGATAACTAAGAAGCCAACTAATTCCCTTAGAGGTTACAAATGGTAAGGTGTTTTTAGTTTTTCAAGACAGGATTTCACTGTGTAGCTTTGGCTATCCTGGAACTCACTCTGTAGACCAGGCTGGCCTCGAACTCATTGCTTGCCTGTACCTCCCGAGTGCTGGGATTAAGAGCATGCACCATCACTGCCCCCAAAAAGGAAAGGTGTTTTAATTCTGAATTCTCCCCACTTTTCCTTCATTTTGTTTACTATCTTCAAAGCTTTTTTGAAATTTTAACTTTCTGTATTTTAGGATTTGTAAGTTCACTGAGTAGGACTTTAAAAGGACGCACAGATAATCTTAATTTGCTAGAACATGGATTCAACTTTTGTTCAGGAAAAAGGTAGCTTGCCACATCTTGGCTGGTGACCTAGCAGCCATGTGACTTGGCCACCAACTTTACTAAGGTTAAAAAGAGGACATGTCATGTGACTTCACTGTGATCTTGGTTAGGGTGACCTCACTATGTCTTTGCTAATTTTGTTAAGCTTTAGCTATTTGATGGAACTGATCATATAAAAAATATGGCATTTTGTAAAAATACATTATAAATGGATCATGAAAATGAGGTTCCCTGTCTCTGTGGACTGTATTTATGATTTAAAGTTTACTTTGATAATAATGACCTTTAATTTACGAATTATGAGTGTTTTAAGACTCAAACTTAAAAACTGTATGATCCTAATCTTATAAAAGGTATGAACTTGTTGTAAACTATTAAGATATAAAAATTAATGGTCAGTTAGATGTAAAAAAGCTTAGGACAAATGTAATCATTTAATTCCAAATGACAAGCTCAGAGAGAATAATTTTTATCTTCTACCATATAGTATTCTGTATATTTATCAAAATTAAGAACAAAACAAGTGTAAAGTAAACAAAGTTTGTTTAATGTAAAATAATATTCAAAATCAGGTATATAAAAAATTCGTCATGAAAGTTTGAATGCTTGAGAAAAATAGGTTAAATTTACAATATACTTGTATGGCATGAAGTTCCTCAGGCTCAAATCGTTCCCTTAGATGAAGCACAATCCCACCACAGTAAGATGCATACTAGCCTCCTTAAAGGACAAGGCCGCATGGGAGTTAAGACCTGCCAAAAGTCTGCTGCTTCTGTTCTGGCTGTGTAGGTCTGACCAGCTCTGGCTATATAGGCCTGGCCAGCTCTGGGCATGTAGGTCTAACCAAAACCAGAACAAACAAATCAGAAACCCTCCTTAAAGATGAATTACTCTTCATGTCACACATGACAGAGATTTTTCATGCCCAGTGGAGGATCTCAGAGAGTCTGCACCCATATTCTAAGTGTCTCAAACAGCAAAGAGGCAAAAATAGCAATTACTCTGTCCTCAATGTCTCCCAAATTAGTATTTGAGGATGCTGTGAACAGGGAAACCTTGTACTTAAGTCTACCACCTGACTGGTATGGGGCTTGTATGCTAGTTCAATTGAATATGTCCTTTACCCCGGCTTTCAATTCTTCCTCTTAACAAAAGCTAATTCCAGGGTCCACACCCTAACCACCATGTACCCTGATTAAAGGAGGCTGCCAGAAACTCCATCATCAAACTCACAGCTTTGAAAAGTTATTCAGACTATCTAAGTGGTATTTTTGACAGTTGGCTTTTCTATCTGAAAAGTCAACAGATGATTCTATTAAGTGTTATCCCTTAACCCATAAGCCCTCAGGTTCATCAGGAGCTGACTTAGATGAAGGAGATTGTCTCCAACCTGGGCTCACCTGTAGTGTTTTGAAAATATAATCTATTCTCTGCCCAGATAGAGCTCCAGGGCCAGTGCCTACACTCTTACCTTGAAGCCTACAAGGAGTACACAGGCTTTGGGATAATGCTTGTGGATATTTCTTAGAAATTCCAATGTGGGTGGGCGGATGTGACCCACTTCAGGGACAGTGCCAGGTGGAGAGTTTGACAGGGGCGGTACACCTGTCAAACGGTAACGCAGGAAGTGTCCTAAGGCGAGCTCAGGGAGGTTATTAAGAAAAAAAAATTTAAAAAAAAATTCCAAAAGCCAAAAGCTTATTTAATTTGATTATCTTGCTTTACAAATTATACCTCTAAATAATCAATAGAATGATATCAAGAAATGTGCTTACTACTGTTAGTATGTGGTAACCTACCGATCTGTCCATCAACAAAAGGAGTAAAGAGTTGGCCTTCTTTGTTAGTTTAGTACATGTTACATGTAAGTTATTTGTTACAGATTTGACATGACTGATTGTTTTCATTTTTCATCTGTTTGTTGACTGTATGGAATGAAATGTTATAAAAATTTTACAAGGCTCTGTTAATAGGGCTAATTTTAGAAAACTATAAAATGAATCATTTATTCTTAACAAGGCAGTCACTATCTTTGGGAATATACCTTTATTAAAAAATTAAAAATAATTTTTTGGGGAATACAATTTAGAATGAAATGTCTTTTTACATAACCTAGCAATATAAAACATTTACTGTATAATCCTGGAATGTAAGTGTAACAATTTGATGTTAACAAAAATATATATTGTCATGTTTTCAAATACTAGATATGGACATTTAAGGTAATAGCCCCAATTTTACTTTATCAAATTGTTTCTAACTAGAAATTTTGTTTTATTTGAGATATTGTTTTTGTTCATTATCACTTAAGACACTCTCTGTTCAGATCCATTCCTTGGATGATGACTTTAACTGACTTCTTTCACACAGCCTCCAGGTCCTCGTTCCTTATGCAGGAGTCTGATATAAACAAATAGCTAATTACAGTCACCTCATCTTTCTGTAGAATCCAGTACATGGTCCAGTCAGTTGTACAATTTCATTTAACTTCATATTATATTGACTCATGTTAATGTTGATGCAAAAATTCCCTCATTAACTGTCTCTTAAAGTTCCCCACAAAGTTGTAGTTATTACCTCCTGACTTATGTTCTGGATCTTTGCCAACAGTTAAGTTTCACCACGGCCCCTTGGTTGGCTGTTGCTCTCCTCATCACCCTTCTGTGAGCCTTGAAGCAGTTACTGAGCGAGCCACACTCCCAAACCCCTAAATGCAGTTTGGGTGACCTCTAAAAGGGGCCTAGTGGGCCATGGGTCATCCAACTCATCTGTCTTTTTGCCACACTGGACATTGTTTTTGGGACTCCGAACTAACAGCAGGACTGAAGCCTTCCTTGAATCAACTAACCTCTGTCTCATCAGCTCAGAGCAGCTTCACATCCTCCTCTTCAGGACCACCTTGACTCCTTGACTTCTTGACTGCTGCAGTACTCCACAATGAAAAAGGACCAGCTCTGACTACTGCTAAGGATGGATTTATGCCTCCCTCAAACAATGCTGCCTCTATGCCAATCAATCAATCCTAACTGGTTTTAAATGAAGCCCAAAGACACAGGTACCAAACAAAATTATTTCTGGTCCCTCCCACTCTGGCTTCTCCCCTTGATCACTTTTTCCTCCTTATTATCCTCATGTGGTGGTATTGTGTTCCCCAAAATATGATGCACCCTAATAAACTTATCTGGGGTCAGAAACAGAACAGCCACTAGATATAAAGGCTAGAAAATGGTGGCACTCACACCTTTAATCCTAGCACTCCAGAGGTAGAAATCCCTCTGGATCTCTGTGAATTCAAGGCCACATTGGAAACAGCCAGGCATGGTGACACACGCCTTTAATCCCAAGAAGTGAGCCTTTAATCCCAGGGAATGATGGAAAAAAACAGAAAGATATATAAGGCGTGGAGACCAGAAACTACAAGCATTTGGCTGGTTAAGCTTTTAGGCTTCTAGCAGCAGTTCAGCTGAGATTCATTCTGGATGAGGACTCAGAGGCTTCCAGTCTGAGCAAACAGGACCAGCTAAGAAACTGGCGAGGTGAGGTAGCTGTGGCTTGTTCTGCTTCTCTGATCATTCAGCATTCACCCCAATAACTGGCCTCAGGTTTGATTTTATTAATAAGACCATTTAAGATTCCTGCTACATCCTCATACCTATGTTTTTTTTATTATTTTTTAAAAATTTTATAATTTAATTTAATTTTACATATCAGCCACGGATTCCCCTGTCCTCCCTTCTCCCGGGTCCCCCTATGCCCTCCCCCCACATACCTACGTTTTTACCCTTTTATAAGTTTTACTTACTGAACTTCACCCTATACACAAACAAAATGTTTCACATTAGCTCTTCTGACAGCTCTCACTCTGCAACAACTCCATTTGTTCCTGATCCATCTGCAAAAAAGACCTTTTGGATGCTGTGGAAAATCTGGCTAAAAGGGACCTTCATCTCTTTCACCCCAGGCCAGATATAATCCTTTATGTTAGTCCTCTATTGTCTCCTGTCCCCTTTCTTTGATGTTCTGTGGCTCCCTGCTACTTCTGCTAGCTTGTTTTGGTGCAACAGTTCCAGCAATGTGACCAACCAGTCACTGTTACCTGAATCAACATTTTCTCTCACTGGCCCACTCTGTCTCTCCTGCATCTGTTCCTTCCTACTCCTCAACCTTCCCAAAAGTATCTTTCAATTCTATTCTGTAACCAAATCATATCCTTACAGCCCTCTAGTTATTTTTCAAGCCTCTTCAGGAATACAGGATGGCAAATGCCTGATCCATCAAAGCCAATTAAGTTAAGACTCACCCCCTGCTACATGACCAGAGGAATCCCTCTAACAAAGACCCTCCTCAGCAGAAAGCAGCTACAACATTCCTGCCTCTGCATTTTTTTAATAGCCACTTACAATTAGGAATGATAGTTTCCTGCTGAAAGACTACACTTCCCAGCTCCCCTTAGGGGCTTAAGGAAGTCGTTTCCATCCCTATTAAGGCTGCTGTCCATCTTCTGTAGGCATTGGGCCATCTACACATATGGGTGACAAAAGTGCTCCCTCACCATGAATAAACATGGTCCCACCTGAGGTCAGACCAAACTTCTCTTTCTGCCTTCTGTCCCTATACATCTGTCTTTAAATAGTCTAACAATGTAGGCAAATGAAAACTAAATAAAACATCCGCTGGGGATATAGCTCAGGTAGTAGAGTGCTTGCCTAGTAGAGGCCTGGGTTCCACCCCTCCCACTTCATACATTGGTATAGTGAGGCATGCCTCTAAACTCAGTACTTGGGAAGTGGAAGCAAAAGTATCAGAAGTTCAAGGTCATCCTCAGCTACATAGTGAATTTGAGGCCAGTCTGGGTTACATACCCTGTCTCAAAAAACCAACAAAAATAAAACTAAATACTCCAGAAAACCATCAACACAAAATAATTTACTGGATAATGAGACAGAAAAGGACTTTTCTAAACTAATGTAAAATGAGAAAGCAGTAAATAAAAAAACTGTAGAGAAGACAAAAGCCATCAAAAATAAATCAAATAATCCAGCAAGTTTCCCAAATACATTAACACATGATGTTTAAAGATGTGGGCTTTGTTACTCAGCATCATCCTCACTTTTCAACATTGCCCATGCTTTGAGAAGGTGAGCCATTCTTACCTGTGGGGCCGTGTTGAGGGACTAGGAATAGCAATGACTGACTTGGAGTAAGGCTAAATTCACTTGAGCTACTGGCTCAGAAATGAACATGTGACTTGTTTAGATCACAGTGTAACAAGGGGATAATGGCTTAGGCTTTCTAGGACCAACTTCAGTTTTAGAACTGAAGTTCTAAAGTAGGCAAGCACTCTACTACCTGAGCTATCTCCCCAGCGGATGTTTTATTTAGTTTTCATTTGCCTACTTTGTTAGAATATTTAAAGACAGATGTATAGGGACAGAAGGCAGAAAGAGGGGTTTGGTCTGACTTCAGGTAGGGCCATGTTTATTCTTGGTGAGGGAGCACAACTTCAGTTTTAGAACTGTACTACTCCAAAGGCAGGTTCACTTCTCTGAAGATGCTGGCAGTGTGGGTAGGTAGCCCAGATGGCAGCAGTCACTATGCCCAATGAGTTCAGGTCAGCCAGCCTATAGTATGACTATCTCATAAAAAAAAAAAAAAAAAAGGCCGGGCGGTGGTGGCGCACGCCTTTAATCCCAGCACTCGGGAGGCAGAGGCAGGCGGATCTCTGTGAGTTCGAGGCCAGCCTGGTCTCCAAAGCGAGTACCAGGAAAGGCGCAAAGCTACACAGAGAAACCCTGTCTCGAAAAACCAAAAAAAAAAAAAAAAAAAAAAAAAAGGTTACCTATTTTCTGCTATTTGTAATAGGCATTTGGCATTCATCCTGCTCCAGGCTCAGAAACAACACCCTTGACATTTCCCAAGGGATGAGATGAAAGGAGCTCCTACTGTTATTCACAGTCTGCCCCTTTCTACTGTAATGGGGTAATGCTAATAAACTGACTTTTGAAGGATAAGAACTGACTGCTGGTGTACCAAATAGGGTTAGAAGCTTGTAATTTTTATCATGTCCTCTCTGGGAATGAAGAGAAACTAGGGATTCAGTTTAATCACCAGTTACCAGTTGAAACAGTCATGCTTAGAGGGAAGCAGGCATCGAGGTTGGTGGACACATGGAGAGGCTGGCAGGGCAGCACATCTACAGGAGGCAGAATGCATGGGAGCTCTGTACCTCCTCCATTCCTGTCCTATGCATCTCTCTCACTTGTCTCTTCCCATGTTGTATCTTTCATAACAAACTGGTAAATGTATAATAAATTATTACCCTGAATTCTGTGTATGAGTGTAGCAAATTACTGCACTTGAGGGCTGAGGAACCCCTGGGTGACTGGCATCTGTAGTGCAGGCAGTCTGTGCCCTTAATTTTTGGAATCTGATGCTACCCCAGACAGGCAGTGGCAGAATGAACTCCAGCTGGTGTTCAGAGAACTAAATAACTGCTATTCCTCTGGTGTTGGAAACACTACACACAGATGTTAGGTGGTGTATGCACATATTTGTGTGTATGCACATGTATGTGTAGAGGCCAGAGGCTGCCTTTGCTGTCTTCTTCAGTTTCTCTCCATTTTATTTTTATGTAATTAATTAATTTTAAAAAATTACAAGTGTTTTTGCCTGCATGTGTGTCTGTACACCACCTGCATGCAGTGCCCACGGAGGCCAGAAGAGGACACTGGATCCGTTGGAACTGGAGTTACAGATGCTTGTTAGCTGCCATGTGGGTAAAGGGAACAAAACCTGGGTCCTCTGGAAGAGCAGCCTACTCTAACCACTGAGACATCTCCATAGCTGTCTACCTTATGTTTTGAGACAGGATCTGTCACTGGATCTGGAGCTCACTACTGACTGGCTAGACTACTAGCCAGTGAGCTTCAAGGACCTACCTGTCTCTGACTCCCCAGTTCTGGGATTACAGACTTAAAACTTCAGCACCTGGCCTTTTCTGTGGGTCCTGGGGAACCAAACTCAGGTTACTATGTTTGCTTGGCAGGCACTTTACTGACTGAACAACCTCTGCAGCTCATATTTTGGTTTTTGGAGACTGGGTTTCATGACACATGAACTGACAGTCATTCTCCTGACTCTACCTCATAAGTGCTGGGAATGCAGGCATTTGCAATCATCACCCCAGTTTTCTTTTTTCTCTTTAATGTCTCTTCCCCCACAAAACAACAAATGCTACCAACCACCCACCCCAAATATCTTAAACTTAACCATGTAAAAATGATTCTATAGTATTTTAATAGCCAATATTACTGTTAATCACAAACAAATCTTTAAATTACCTTCAAATCCTCCCTTAGAGGACTGTAGTCTATTTGGATGGATGCTTCTTTCTCATAGATATCAGCTGTTGCCTGGGTACTTTCTGTTTCAGTTAACTGAAAAACATACACAATTGCCTGAGTAGTAACCTCTACTCCGGCCACTTGCTGAGTCATTCAGATCAAAAGTTAACCCCTTGTATAGCAACCAAACAGCCACAAAGGCCTGGTCTCAGTCATTCTTGACATAATCATGCACCAGTGTCCTGTGCTCACTTTGTTGCAAGTGCACAACCTTACTGATAACGCAGTTGGAAGCCACTGTCAGGGCTGACATACTTCAATGCAGTCCGCCCTGCATGTCTGCTCAATTCTCACCTCAGCTGCCTCCTCGCTGTCTTCCCTTAAGCTGTCTTTCTTTCCTGTCTAAGTCTCTGGGACCCACTCAGTACTAGGTTTTCCTTTTTTTTTTTCTGTTAGAATGTATGACTATCTAATATAAAAAAATTAAAAAGAGGAGAAAATTACTGTATTCAACTATTGTTTGGCTGTTGGTGTAATATTGATGAAAACCAACTTACAAAATGAAAAAAGAAAGCATTATTCATCCCTTAGTAGACTTCTTAGCAATGTAAACTCAATGAAACTACTTTTTGAATTAAGTTTATGCTTTGCATACTGTATGTTAAAACAGCTCAAATGCAAGTTAAAGCTGAATACAAAATGTGTTGCAGAAGCTCTACATCTCATGAGTGTGACTCCATTGCATATGAGAGAAGACATAACATTTGTCTGAGTTTGACTTACTTTGCTTAATGTCATGATCTCAAGTTCTATTTTCCTTCAAACAATATAGCATTCTTTATAGTTGAACAAACTTTCGTGTGTGCATATACATTTTCTTTCATCTGTTGACTAGAATCTAGACTAGCTCCATATGTTGGCTATTGTGAACAGTATTGTAATAAACACAGATATGCAAGTGTATCGGTGGTATGCTGATTCCTTAGGGCACATAGAGGGTAGTAGTGTATCTGTAACATATGGTGGGTTTTTGTTGTTGTTTTACTTAAGGAATCTAAGTGTCAATTCTTGCTGTTAGTTCTTGAGTTGTTGGAATCCTTTTCATTAAGTTCTTGCCTCTACCCATATTTTCAAGTGTTCTGTTTCCACCAGCAGTTTTAGAATTTCAGGTCTCACATTAAAGTCTTTGTCTATTTTGAATTTATTTTCACATATTGATAGGGAAGGAGAGTTCCATTCTTCTACATGTGACATATAATTTTCCCAGTGTCCTTTGCTGAAGTTGTCTTTTCACCAATGTTTGACTTTAGCACTTTTACTGAAAATCACACTGCTTAAGTGTATATACATGTTTCCCTCTGGATCCTCCATTCTGTTCCACTGGTCTGTGGATCTTTTTTTTTTTTTTAATGTTAATAGCATGTTGTTTTATTATGGCTCTGTCATATAATCTGAGATCAGGTATTGTGATACTCCAACACTGCTTTTTCTGCTTAGGGTTTTGCTATTAAGTCTTTCGTACTTCCATATAAATTTTAGTCTTGTATAATATTAGAGGGACCAGCCTTAATATTATACATCCCAGGGGCTCAGGAGAGAGAACTACTAACGGCGAGGACTATTTTCAGGAAATAGAATCTCAGCACACCGAGCTCTATAGTCCACTTGCTTTAATTCCTCTGGTATAACATCCTTTATACCCAGCTTCAGTTCTGTTCTCATGTCTAGCTCCTTTCTTGGCTGATTTCTCTCTATATTTATCTACTGCTTCCTCTAAGTTCTATCTTAATTCTTTTGTCTTAACTCTGCCTCATCTAGGTCCTTTTCATCTTGTTCTTACCCAACTAGTACTTCCCCATCTGACTCTTCCTCATCTTCCATCTCGTTCCTCTGGTGCTCTTCTCTAGCCCTTCAATCTAATTCTTCCCCATCTCAGTTTGTTCCTCTCAAGTTTTTACCCGTCTAGTTCTTCCATTCTCTTTTCTCTTCTCCGTCTCCTCATGCCCTGGAAGTCCTGGTATATAAAGCCAGGCTTCCAGGGTCAAACTGAGGGGTAAGAATCACATAGGGAGCCAATAACCATTAATTATCATTTGCAACCCCAAAGGGAAGTGACCAATGGGGAAATGAATTAACTAAAGGCTAAATTCGGGTAATATCTAAGAAGAGGGAATCTTATGTACTCAACTATAGTTTTAAACGTGATTAGTAGAAAATGTTAAGAATCTATAAGTTGTTAGGTCAATGGGAGAAAATAAAACTGTCTTCTTTTTTCCTGTGGCTCCTATCTGTCCAAGCTATCTGCCGTTTTTCTGCAAGGTGGGGGAAAGTGTGCTCAGTCGCTAGGCAACCCGTGTACAGCTAGATGCCTCTGGTGATAGTTAAAGGGAGATCTGGAACCAGAGGTAAGGTTTGGGAAAGGAGGAAGTAAAGCTTAATTGGCATATCCGCCAGGCCTTCTCAAATGGGTAGCCTGGATGCTTAAGTCTGTTCTTAGAGAGTACAGAGGTATCTCTGATAAGGTACTTTCCTCCATCTGGGGATGGACCTGGCTGGATGCTGCCAATGATGATAATTACAGGGAGGCTTGAACTGAGGTTTGGGCTGAGCATAGCTGTCAGCACAGGTTATCTAAATATTCCTAGAAGTGGTTAGGTAAGGAGCTGGCAGTCTATAAAGTTAGTAAGGCTGTAAGAAAGGAGGGTCTTTATGTCTTCAATTCTTTTTTTCAATTTCTTTAGAATTTTAAAGTTTTAATTGTAGAAGTTTTCCATCTTTTGATTTGGTTTATTCCTAGGTATTTTATTTTATTTTTTGGCTTTTTGAAACAGGGTTTCTCAGTGTAGTTTTGGTGCCTGTCCTGGACCTTGCTCTGTAAGACCAGGCTGGCCTCGAACTCACAGAGATCTGCCTATATTTGCCTCCCGAGTGCTGGGATTAAAGGAAGCGCCACCACCGCCCGACTTGGTATTTTATTTTTTGAAGCTGTTGTGAATATGTTTTTCCTTATTTCTCAGCAAGTTTATTATTGATATGTATAAAAGCTTTACTGAAAAGATTTTTCTACGCCTTTAGTTTTTAATCTCAGCTCCTTCTTCTACCACATTCTGTTTCTTACTGGTATTATTTATTCATTTAATAATAACAGTTCCCAAATGTAGGAAAAGCATCATGCCAAATCATGTTATATCTTACGTTTTTTTTTTCTATTGGAAATAAACTGTAATGAACTGATAAATAAAAACATCACACAACTAGATTAAGGTAGCCACCTTAACACTTGCCCAGTCTCAAACACTATATATTTTAGGGTTTTTTTGTTTTGGTGTGTTGGGGGCAGTGGTTTAGACAGGGTTTCTCTGTATATCCCTAGCTATTTTGGTACTTGCTCCATAGACCAGGGTGGCTTTAAACTCAGAGATCTGCCTGCTCTGCCTCCCAAGTGCTGGGATTAAGGTTTGTACTACCAGGCCCAGCTAGAGTTTTACACTTTCACTATCGCTTACATTTCTACACTTACCTATCACACACACACACACACACACACACACACACACACACACACACACACACACACACACACACACACACACAAAAAAAAAAAAAACCCCACCATGACAAGGTTGAAACTAGGAAAATAATTAGCTCTATATCTTCTTTCTTATGTGTCCTTTTGCCTGCACTCCACCCTTCCTTATCACATTCTACTCTGTCTCCTGAGTGCTGGGATTAAGGCATCTGCTATACCACACCCAGCTCTAAGGTCTTCCTTTCTGAATGTTATACTATAGTAATGCAATACACACACACACACACACACACACACACACACACACACACACACACACACACACACACACATATACATTATAGGACAGGAAGGATCTATATATGAGAAAAAGTGATTTTTTTTCCCCCTGACTTTGGATCACCATCTTTTCAAAACCTGGTAGGTGTTAAACACTTTGCTGAGAGAAAGGCTGAGGACATGAGATGTTGCACTAGAGCTTCAGAATTCTGAGTCCTCATAGAAGTAAGCCTCATAGAAGATAGGCAGCTCCAAGGGCTGGGTCTAGATTCCAGTTATCCTCAGGTGGTGGGCTCAGCTTCTTGCCATCAAAAGCAGGTCTATCAACCTTTTCTTTTAAAACTTTATTAATAGATTTTATGGTGGTTTGAATGAGAATGGCTCCCATAGGTTCATAGAGTTGAATACTTGAGTCACTAGGGAGTGGCACAATTTGAAAGGATTAGGAGGTGTGGCCTTGTTGGAGAGAGGAAGTGTGTCACTGGGGTTGGGCTTTGAGGTTTCAAAAAGCCCATTCCAAGTCCAGAGTCTCTCTCTTCCTGTTGCCTGTGGATCTGGATGTAGAACTCTCAGCTCCTTCTCCAGCACCATGTCTGCCTGCAAGCTGCTATGTTCCTTGCCATGATGACAATGGACTAAACCTCTGAAACTGTAAACAAGCCTCAATGAAATACTTGCCTTCATAAGAGCTGCCATGGTCAGCCAGGCAGTGGTGGCACACACCTTTAATCCCAGCACTTGGGAGGCAGAGACAGGTGAATCTCTGTGAGTTTGAGGCCAGCCTGGTCTACAAAGTGAGTTCCAGGATGGCCAGAGCTATTACACAGAGAAACTATCTCAGGGCAGGGCCTGGGGCCGGGGCAGAGAAGAACTGCCATGGTCATGGTGTCTCTTCATAGCAATAGAATGCTAAGATTTAAACATTTTTTTTTATGTGTAAATGTCTTGACTGCATGTATGTATGTGTACCATGTGTATGCTTGGTACTTGTGGATGTTAGAAGGCAATGGATCCCCTGGAACTGGAGTTACAAAGAAGGCGATGAACCACCTGATGTGGGTGTAGAAAGCTTGGTTCTCTGCAAGAGCAGCAAGTGCCCTCAACTGCTGAGGCTTCTCTCTAGCCCCACACTGTACTTTTCTTTCTTTTTTTTTTTAAAGATTTATTTATTATGTATACAGAAGAGGGCACCAGATCTCATTACAGGTGGTTGTGAGCCACCATGTGGGTGCTGGGAATTGAACTCAGGACCTCTGGAAGAGCAGTCAGTGCTCTTAACCTCTAAGCCATCTCTCCAGCCCATCACACTGTTCTTTTCAATGCCTGAGCTAAGCCTCCTACCACCTGAACTTCCTGGTGCGTTAGCATCTAGTCTTCCATTTCACTATGCCTCCTTGAATGTCTCCCACTGTGGGGGCTGTGGCAGGATGACACCAGACACATTTACTTGTGACAGTTCTTATTTTCAGGCTCCCAAAGTAGCTCAGTCTTAAATAGGTTTCTTCTGAAGATAGCACTGAGCCCATGGGAAGTGACAAAGAAGACTTACTTTCTCTTGTTGACCGACCACGATGAAGGAATCACTATCTCACCACAATCCCCAATAGGATTCTAAGTTTTTGAGATCTTTCATGGGCTTGTCCTAGTGCAAGATTGCTAGTTTCTTTTTACCAGGGCTGCTTCTACTCTGCCTCTTTCATCAAGGAGTCATGGAAGTCAGTTTTCCATCAGATGGTCTTCCAGTATTTCTCTTGCGAAGAATCTGTTATCTGTTTCTTCTTTCTTGGTAAATATACTTTCTACCTTTTGTAATTTTCCCAGAGTACCTGGAAAATCTCTTTCTTTCTGCCTTTTTTCTCTTTGTCTTTTACATTTGGGGTTTTTTATAAAGCCATCTTTAAGCTCAGGGATCTTTAGCTTTGTTTTATCTATTAGTAAGCCCATATAAAGTATTCATTTCTGTTAGTGTTTCTTTTGGTTCTGCTTAAAACCCCCACCCCTGTTTAAATTATCCTTACACACTGACTATCCAGTAGAGCTCTCAGTTTATTATCTCGTTTGTCTTAAATTTTGATCCTGATACTGCCAACAGCCCCATCCATTTCTTAGTTTAAGTCTGATGTTGGCTCTGATACTTTTCCTGACAGCTAGCTATGTGCTGAGCAAAAGGAGCTACTATAAATAGTCCTTCAGAGGTGTAGGAAGAGAAGCACCTATAGCCCAGTGACTAGGTGCCAATCTTTAGCAAGCTTCTGTGCCTGGACTATGAATTTCACAAGCTTCTCGGTGCATTTTTTTCTTCCTTAGGATGATGAGAGATGCCTGAAGTGGAAGACTGCTAACACCAGACTGTTAACACTTAAGCACTGTTAACCTCAGAAGATGAGGTTCTGGTAAAGTAATTTCTCCAGCGGGCAGCAGACACTGTTAAGTGAGAACCTGATGTCACTTCAGAAGGTTACAACATAAAAAAGTGCAAGGTCGCTGAGCAGTGCTAGTTTACACCTTTAATCCCAGCACTCAGGAGGCAGAGGGAGGCGGATTTCTGTGAATTCAAGGCTAGCTTGGTCTACAGAGCAAGTTCCAGGACAGCCAGGTCTACATAGCAACCTTGCCTTGAAACACCAACACACACACACACACACACACACACACACACACACACACACACACACACACACACACACACACACAGATAAAAATGTAAGATCCTGAGATTGGCTTTCTCTAGAGTTCATATATATATATATATATAAAACATATATGTTTGAGATATGATCCCACTATATAGCCCAGAATGGTCTTGAACTCTTGATTGTTATCTCAGCCTTCGAATCCCTCAAGTTAGAGGTCTATACAGTCTTGCACCACTATGACCATTTAGAAACCTTACTTTTCTTTTTAGATAATGATTCCTATTAATTCATCTTAATATTTTAATATCTGCCTTGAAATACCCTGTCACAAATATTTTCCCCTTTCCTTTCCTAGAAAGAGCTAAAGAAACCATAGCACGAGCAGTTAAAGACATCACATATTGTATTTTTGGCTAGATACCTCCACTTCAATGATGTCCTCCAATGACCCCAGCGCAAGACTTATCTCTATGTCCTGAACTTTGCAATCCAGCAGCAAGTTATGCTTCTCTAGTAGCTTCTGTTCCAAAGAACCCTGAACGATTACAACTTCTTTCTGTAATTTTCCCACTTCCCTGTAAATACAGGCATGAATGACTTTACTCATTATGTAATTATACCAAAGAATAACATGTTACATTATAAACATACACAAAAATGTTACTTTTTTTTGTTTTGTTTTTTGAGACAGGGTTTCTCTATGTAGCTTTGCGCCTTTCCTGGAACTCACTCTGTAGCCCTGGCTGGCCTCAAACTCACAGAGATCCACCTGGCTCTGCTCCCGAGTGCTGGGATTAAAGGTGTGTGCCACCACCGCCTGGCTGAAAATGTTACTTTCTTATGAGAGCTCCAAGTGCCAGTTCCTGAATTACACATTATCACTCCTGAGAAAGAGTATCAATGTATGCATTTGATCTAAGAGAACATTTTTCATAGACATTTCTTTAATCAGAGATAGCAAAGACCCTGCCTTCCTTCAGTTATTTTAATTATTTTTCTTGAAACAAGGTTTTGCTATTTAACTCCTGTTGACTCCAAACTTTTTATTATCTTGCTTCCAACTCCCAGTTGCTGGGATTACAGGTGTGTCTCCATATCCAGCCCCCAAAAAACTTTATTTTTAAATCTGTACAATTGTCACCCTGCATTTCCTCTTCAGATAGGCTGTGTATTTTAGAATCTTAAACTAGGAGAATGTCTCTTAGCAGATAGATACCAGATCAGTTATTGCATCCCTGACAGCTTGGTTTCCATCACTCACAGAATGCCTTAAGTGCAAGTGGGGGACTGAAAGTGGGGTATGAGTGTTAACACTAAGTCAACAAGGACCTTTAAATTGCATCAGAAAATGGACAAAAAGAGAAAAAGAAAACAAAAGAGAAGAGATCAGGATACACGGGGAGGTGGAGGAAGATGAGTGGTTTTCAAGAGTGTAAAGAGAAGCAGAAACAACTCTGCTGAAATGAAATACAAGAGGCAAAATCTCAAAGCACTGAAGGTCTCTAGATAGTAAGGAAAATTATGACAGGCCAAGGGTTGAGCAAAGAAAAGTGACAGGACAGCAGATGTCATTTTGACACAAATCAGGTGATTCAAGGTACTGATTGTCCTCATCGTGATGGCACATATACTTATCAGGTACCAGATACTGCTTTAAATGCAGACATAGACAAGAGGGAATCCCTGAATGACAGGAAAATACCAGTATCAAAAGAGATTCAGAGTAAAGGACTACACAAGGGTTCAGTTTTCAGCTGCCAAAAAGAACTTCACTTGTTTTCTCCATGTTTAGAACATCTGGAAGATGTTATCTGGGACCAAGAGCAACAAAGAGTAAACATTCAAACAAGTTTAGATAAGAAATATCAAACTGGAAGTATAAGTTTAGAATATTAGCCATGTCTTTCAAACTGAAGTATTACCTATCAACAGCCAGAAATTTCTTGCGTTCCTCTTCAATTTGAGTATGAATTTTCTCAATGTTGGAACTCTGAGTGGCAAACACTTCCTTAATTTGTTCTTGCTTTACCATGAGTTCATCCACGCCTTTCAGACATTCTTCTTCAGTCTGAACAGAGAAAATTTGTGTGTGTGTGCGTGCATAAAACATTTTGTATTAATACAAA
This sequence comes from Peromyscus californicus insignis, assembly GCF_007827085.1. Classification (NCBI taxonomy): domain Eukaryota; kingdom Metazoa; phylum Chordata; class Mammalia; order Rodentia; family Cricetidae; genus Peromyscus; species Peromyscus californicus. Next base: position 49,816,858 of record NW_026294503.1, read on the forward strand.
AAGGTTCTGCTATTATCTGTAAAAATACCTACTCATCCTAAAAAGAAAGCCCCTTAACCCATGTGCTCAGATTGTGACCCTTTTATCCTATAGATTTTGGAAGCTAGTAATCATTTCCTATTTTTGTCTTTCCTTTTGAATTCTCTTCAACCTGCTGCCACCTGACTTGTGTTCCATTTGTCCAGGGGAAGTGCTCATGAGACTATAAAATGCCAGCCTGTCTTAACAGTTTTCATCACTTCTTCCTTCTCATAGTGCTGGGCTTCTGTACTGCCTCCTCTTCTGTCTTTCTTCCTAAAATTTCTGAATTTTCTAGAATCCCAACTGTTTCTCCATTGCACCATGCTCTCCACCTCCCATAGTCTCAGCCCTTGTCATATGCTTTTAATTTGCTCTACAAACTAGGAATTCCTGCCATACATGGAACATATCAGTAATCTAGCTCTCAGGAGGCTGCGACAGAATTTTGAGTTTGAGACCACCATGGCTATATAGTGAAACTGCTTCTGAAAACAGAGCAAACCATAACTCAACCAGTAATTCTGAAGTCTGTAGTTCCAGTCAAGAATTCTCTTGTCATCTACATGCTTGAGTCCTCTCTGCCACGGCTTTCTCTCTTCCTACTTAACATCAAATAACGCATCAGTTCTGTTCGTTTTACTTTAATGTTTCTGAAATATGTTGCCCCCATCCCAATGAGGCACCCTTGGGTGCTCAAAAAAATTGCTACTCAATGAAAGAAGTCATAACGTCAACAAAGTGGTACTTCAGCCACCCATAATAAATTACCTTCTTTAGGTTATCAATGTCTTCTCTGCCTTTCTGGATAGTCATTTTTAATGTGTCGATCTTATTCAGTTTCTTCTTAAGCTGATTTCGACTATATTCAAGCTGAATATTAAGCCGAGTTTTTTGTTTTTCAAACTCTAATCTAGTATAATAAAATCAATCAATATAAGTGGTAAGAAAAGTACGTTGATTCTTTTAACTTTTTTCCAGATTAAAAAATTATGTGTATCTGTGGGTTTATGTGTACCACATTTGTACAGATGTCCACTGAAGCTAATGGGCATCAGATCCTTGAAACTGGAGTTACAGGTGATTGTGAGCTGCCTGATATGGGTGCTAGGAACCAAACCTGGATCCTCTCCAAAAGCAGCAAGTGCTCTTAACCACTGAGCCATTTTTCTAGTCCCTTTTAATTTTTTTTCTTATAGGAAATTTCAAAAATAAAAGTAGAATGAATGCTATAATGAACCACATGCAACTTACCCAATTTAATAATTATCAATTCATGTTTACTCTTGTTTCACCTACAACACCATTCAAAGCTACTGGACTGTCTGAAGCAAATAGCAGATACTAGGTAATTTCATCAATAATGCTGTATGAAAGTGATTGTTAATTCATAACCACAAACTACTATACCCTAAAAATATAAAAATGTTCTTAAAATAATCACTGTCATTGCCAAATTTTCTAACACTATATTAAAAAGTTTGGTTGTTTGCATTAGGATGTGTATATTGACAGTTTCCTTCTTTCTTTCCTTCTTTTCTTTCTTTCCTTTTCCTTCCTTCCTTTCTTTCTTCTTGTTTTTTGAGACAGGGTTTCTGTGCAGTCCTGGCTGTCCTGAAACTCAGTCTATAGACCAGTCTGGCCTAGAACTCACAGAGATCCACCTGCCTCTGCCTTCCAAGTGCTGGGAATAATGGTGTGCATCACCACTGCCCAGAGATAGTTGATAGTTTCTTAAACCTTTTATAATATAAATTATCTACTCACTTTTTCTTTAAGTTATAATCTATACATTTATTCTTAGTCTTTGTGAATAGCTATTCATACATAAACTTCAAGGTTGGGAAATTAAGAAGTTCCTGACACTTTCTTTTTCTGACAGTTCCATAAACTCCTGTCAATTAGATGTCAGTTGGGTATGTCAGTGCATATCTGTAATCTCAGCACCTTGGAATGGAAGCAGGAGAATCATAAGTTTGAAGCCAGCTTGAGTTACATTTGAATAATTCAGTGTTTGATATGTAGACAGCTTACATACTATAAACTCTTATCTTTAAAAGGTACAAAAAGAAAAGTAAATCAAAATAAGTACTAGGAAAGAAACAATAATAGACATTAATAACATAGAAACAAACACCTCACAGAAAAAAAAAATCAATGGAACAAAGAGGCACTCTTAGAAAGGATATGTAACACTGAGGTACCTTCAGCATGATAACAAGAAAAAAGAGAAATGACAAATCACCAATAAAAGTACATGAGTAAAGATGCTACGGATTTTAAAAAGTATATTTAAATAACTTTATGTCAGTAAGTTTGACAACTCATAAAATACACAAAGTTCATGAAAGACACAAATCACCAAAGCTCACTCAAGAAATATATACTGTAGACTGAATGATGAATAACCCTGTATTTATTAAAGACACTGGCAGTAAAAACCTTTCCATAAACATGTAGGTAGCCAGCAGGGTGGTGGTGGCACACGTCTTTAATCCCAGCACTAGGGAGGTACAGGCAGGCGGATCTCTGTGAGTTCGAGGCCAGCCTGGTCTACAGAGGGAGATCCAGGACAGGCTCCAAAACTACACAGAGAAACCTTATCTCGAAAAAACTGAAAAAAAAAAAAAGTTAAGTAGCCAATTAGGAAGACACTCAATTCTATTCAGTCTCCTCCAGAAGTAAGTAAGAGACCTCACAGCTTAAGTTTAACATTACCTTGATGCCAAACACTACAATGATATAAACAAAACAAAACTACAGGTCATTATACTTAAAAGAGACAAAAAAATTCTCAACAAAATTTTAGTGAATCCAAAATATTTGAAAATGATAGTTCATGATGACTAAATTGGGCACATTTTATGTATGCAAGGTTGTTGAACATTTGAAAATCAATGTAATTTATTACTGAAACTTAACGTATCTTTAGAACTCTAATTATATAAGGATCTAAATGGTTACCAGAGAAAGTATTTAAAAATTCAACATTCACATATGGTAAGAATTTCCATGAAGAATTCCTCAATTTGACAAAAGTATCTTAACATTTATATACATTATACATTACTGTAGAAGTCTGAATGCTTTTCCCTTAAGAATGAATATGTCTGTTCTCTCACCATTTTATTCATTCTGAAGATAGTGCAACAGGCAAGAAAAAGAAAAAAATACTAACTAGTCAGGAAGAAACAAAACATTTTATTTACTGAGAATTATTATTCTCTCTCTCTTTTTTTTCTTTTTGGTTTTTTGAGACAGAGTTTCTCTGTGTAGCCCTAGCTGTCCTGGAACTTGCTCTGTAGATCAGGCTGCCCTCGACCTCACTGAGATCTGCCTGCCTCTGCCTCCCAAGTGCTGGGATTAAAGGTGTGCACTGTCAGGGACCAAACATGGACCATGGAAAAGTACTAGCTAGGCCAGAGAACAAGCCCCTGCCCTAAACCAGATGTCCCCAAAGATAAAGAACAGGTCAGGTAGGTCAGGTAGCATAGTAACAGAACAATGGGCCCTGACCAGTGACCTTACCACCTAGCACAACATCCTGTAGCCTCACGACTTGCACGTCTCCCTTCAACTGCATGTACGGCACGTTGTGCACCCCTTCCCTCTTTCCTGCTCCCTTCCCCTCCCATGCTATATAAGCCATGCTGAGGAGAATAAAATTTGCAGCTTGATCAGAACACTGTCTTGCTGTCTTCTTTCGTTTCTCCCCGTCCCTTTCATTCTGTCCCGCAGGTGGGTTGCCCCCGTTGACACCCCGCTGGCCGTGGCAGTGCACCACCACCTCCTGTTGAGAATATGATTCTCTACATAGAAACTCTAAAGAAATCTGTCAAAGGGCTAATAGAACTAATGTGTTTAGCTAAGTTTTAAGATACAAGGTAAGTTTAAGGAAAACTAATTTTATTTCATTAAGAAGTTTTATAATTTATGATTTGTGTGTGTGTGTGTGTATGTATGATATGTGTGTAGAAGCACATATGCCATAGTGCAAGTGTGGTCAATAGACAACTTTGTGAAGCTATTTTCTCCTTGAACCTTTCCAAGGGTTCTGGGGCTTGAACTCAGGTCACAAGGCTTCATGGCAAGTGCTTTACCCATAGAGTCATCTTGCTGGAACTACTTATATTTCAATATACTACCAACATACAATTTTAACCTGAATTTAAAAACAACTCAATTTGCAAAAGCACAAAGATATGAAATGCTGAGGAACATATGTCATGAAATAGGCACAAAACTGAACTTATATACTGAAAACTAAAGACCATTAATGAGTGAAATTAAAAATGACCTAAAATAGACAATGTGTTTGTCGATCAGTGTTTAGTTGTTAATTCTTCCTAAGTTGACCTCTAAATTTAGTAGGATCCAAATAGAAATCTCACAAGTTCTTTTTAAGAATATGTGGTGGTTTGTAAGAAAATGGCCCCCATAGGGAGTGACACAATAAGGAGGTGTGGCTTTATTGGAGGTGTGGCCTTGTTGGAGGAAATGTGTCACCATGGGGGGGCGGGGGCAGGTATTGAGGTCTCTTTTGCTCAAGCCACACCCAGTGTGACACACAGACAGACACCTGTGGATTAAGAAGTAGAACTCTCAGCCGGGCGGTGGTGGCGCACGCCTTTAATCCCAGCACTCGGGAGGCAGAGCCAGGCGGATCTCTGTGAGTTCGAGGCCAGCCTGGACTACCAAGTGAGTTCCAGGAAAGGCGCAAAGCTACACAGAGAAACCCTGTCTCGAAAAACCAAAAAAAAAAAAAAAAAAAAAAGAAGTAGAACTCTCAGCTTCTTCTCTAGCACCATGTCTACCTGCATGCCTCCGTGTTCTCCGCCATGATGGTAATGGACTAAACCTCTGAAATTGTTTTCCTTTATAAGAGTTGCTGTGGTCAAGGTATCTCTTCACAGCAACAGAAACTCTAAGATAGAATAGCAATTGAAAAATTGATTCTAAAACCTATGGAGAAATGTAAAGGACTTAGAACAAGAAAAAGGGTCATGACTCTTTTCCACCATTGTACTCTTAGCCCCTAGGAAGGGTACCTAGCACATGTACAGTAAATACAAGTTGAATGAATGAAGGAGATATGAAAGTGTTACAGAGATTAATAGAAAGACTGTAGGCCAAATGTTGATAATTTTGATTTGAAAAACATTTTCTCTCTTTTTGGGAGGAAGGTGGGTGGGGAGACAGAGTCTCTCTTATGGAGCCCTGGATGTCCTGGAGCTCACTATGTAGACCAGGCTGGCCTCGAACTCATAGAGATCCACCTGCCTCTGCCTCCTAAGTGCTGGGATTAAAGACATGTGCCACCATACCTGGAAACATTTTTTCTCAAGGACATGTATTACTTTTATATTTCAATGTATTTGAAAAGATGATACATCCATGTGGTACAAAATGCAAAAGATGTAAGATAAACAAAAATTAAAACTTCTGTTTTTCATGTTGGCTTTCCTGAGGCAGCCACTGACCATTTCTAAACACAAATGGTACATGCCCTCCAGGGTACCATTTGTCTACTGATTTTCTTTATTTGTTTGCCATATAATGTAAGTTTTTCCATATATTTGTATTTCATTTATTTGGGTTTTATTTGCTTGTTTGTTTTTTTGAGACACAGTTTCTCTGTGTAGCTTTGGCTGTTCTGGAACTCACTCTTTAAACCAGGCTGGCATTGAACTCACAGAGATCAACCTGCCTCTGTCTCTTTAGTACTGGGATTAAAGGCAGGTGCCACCACTGCCCAGCTTATTTTTAAATGTTTATTTATATGTGCTTGTCTCTGTGTGTAATCCATGTGCATGTGGATGCCTACAGGGGCCAGAAGAGGGTGGTGAATACCCTGGAGCTGAAGTTACAGATAGTTGTAAGCCCTCCAACACCAGTGCTGGAAACTGAACACTGGTCCTCTGCATCAGCAACCAGTACAGTGCCCTTAACTTTGAATGATTTCTCTAGCCCCAAGAGATTAATATTACAAATTCTCTTATGACACATTCTACTATTTTTATATTTGTACTTTTACATTAAGAGGTTTTTTTTTTTTTGTTTGTTTGTTTTTTAATTTTTGAGACAGGGTTTCTCTGTGTGACAGTCCTAGCTGTTCTGGAACTCAATTTGTAGACCAGGCTAGCAGGGTTTCTCTGTGTGACAGTCCTAGCTGTTCTGGAACTCAATTTGTAGACCAGGCTAGCATGGAACTCACAGAGATCTACTTGCCTCTGTCTCCCAAGTGCTGGAATTAAAGGCGAGCACCACCACAGCCTGACAACATGATTTATTACAAAAGTACAACTTTTGCCTGGTCTACAGAGTGAGTTCCAGTACCACTAGGACTGTTACACAGAGAAATCCTTTCTCGGGGTGGGGGGAGGGGAGTACTTTTGTCCACTGACATTACATATCAAATCCCTCCTTGTAGATGTATTTCCGGACTCTACTTACGAGCTAGTTCCTCATGGCTTATACTATGTTTTAAAATTTGGGAATTGGGGGCTGGAGAGATGGCTTAGTGGTTAAGAGCTCTTGCTGCCCTTTTAAAAGAAGGCTGAGTTAGGTTCCCAGCACCCACACTGGGTGGCTTCTAATTGCCTTTAACTCCAGCTCCAGGGGTTCTGACACTCTCTTCTGTCCTCTAGAATGTCTCACACATTTGCATATAGCATAAATACAGACATTCACATATAAACTTGAATCTCTAAAATGAAATAAAGTACAACGTGGGAGTTCTAGTCCCACTACTCACTAGTTTCCTTCATATTTTACTTGTCTACTTCCTATGTGAACTTTAGAATCAGCTTATTTAAATAAAAAAAAACATGTCTATATAGGTGGTGTTTAAACTACAGATTAACTTAGGAAGAAATTAACTTCTTTATAAAGAGAACTGGTATGGCTTTCCTTTTTGTTCTGGTTTCTGTTAGGTTTCTTGGTAAGAAACTGAAGTTTTACTAGCTTCTCCATCCTCTGTAGTACTGAGGATCAAACCCAGGCAGGGCCTTATGTATCAAATGTGATCAACTACTGTACTGTAAGTTTACCATTACTAGCTATTTCTTGTTGAACTGAAATAAAGCCCACCTCAAGCTTAATTCCTTTATATTAGGGAATAGTTATTTTTATGTGTATACCAATACTGCTTACCAATTTTTAAATAAAAATACCTTTTTTGATCGTTTTCTTGCTGCTGTTTAACATGTTTGTCCTCAAATTCACGGATATTTTCCACACCAATTTCTTCACAGAAGTCTTGGAATATTTCATCTTCCACCTTTTAAATTATTTTAAAACAACTGATTTAATAACCATTTTTAAAAATACATAATCAGTGTTATCATATTTCACTTTTAGCTTTTCCTGAATTAGGTCAAAAGCTAATCAGTGCATTCAGCCCAGTGCTTTCTCGTCCTTATCTCCATAAACTATGCTCATATTATTTTCAAAGTTCTTATTCAGAAAACATGAATACATGAAAAAGCTTATGAACTGGCTTTATTAAATGGTATTACTAATGGTCTGATAAAAGCTTTAGAGATTCTATGTTCTTTAGCCCTGCTAAAATATAATGTTCTATGTTAAGAAAAAAACATGTATCCTTTATATGAGTAAGATGAAACATCTTGGACAATAAAAACAACTCAGGATTAGAGCACAGAATCAGTAATAAATTCCAAAAAACTGGCATAATCTCAATCCAACAATAGTATCCAGCCTCAAATACAATAGCATTTTAATAGTAAGTCATGTTAAAAACTTGTAGATTTCAAACACAAATGTGGTAAGACTGATACAGCAGTAAGTAACATTAATGCCAGTAGATAATCAAAATCATGGGAAACTACAGAGGTCCATGATCCTCTGTACTGGTAGATCACACTTTGATATTATGCTCTGTTCTGGGCATGAACAAATAACAATATCCAAAGGATGATTTTTCCGAGCTAATCTTGAATCCACAGTTGTGTGTACATAGCCAAGAAGCCCTAGCTCTGGTCTAGAACTATATTCTATAAGCCATTTAGTAACAAGTGTAATATTTATTACCTTATCTATCTTATCTTGCAATTCTTCAATTTTTTGTTGCTGCTTGTTGATTCCTTCATTCAGCATAGTACACTGAGAATCAATATTCAGCAATTCACTTTGTAGCTGAGATTGCTCCTAATAAGAAAAAAATTCTGCTTAATAATATGACTATTTTATTTTTATACAGTAAGGCTAAAAACATGATAGATGTCTTTTACAATTAATGAAGAATCGTTAGCTACAACAGATTCTGGTACAGCCAGATAACATGATTAAATACTATAGAAATCATCAGGGACTGTAACAAAATCTTAAACATGGGATAAAGTATTTACAATTACTTAACGTTATGTAAATATCCATTTGGGGAGGGGCAGGGTTTTTCTGTGTAGCTTTGGCTGTCCTAGAACTCCCTTTGTATTAAAGGTGTGTGCCACCAAAACCTGGAGTAAATACCATTCTTAAAATTCTATGTTGTAGCTGGGCGGTGGTGGTGCACACCTTCAATCCTAGCACTTGAGAGGCGGAGGCAGGTGGATCTCTGTGAGTTTGAGGCCAGCCTGGGCTACAGAGTGAGTTCCAGGAAAGGCACAAAGCTACACAGAGAAACCCCATCTCGAAAAAACAAAAACCAGAAAATTCTATGTTGTGATACAAATTTCCACCAAACTTTAGACAAGTCTACATTACCCGGTAAAATGCAGCAAGATGCTTCTTTTTCATTGTCTCTAGTTCATTTTGTGAATACTTGAGTCGTGTATTGGTTCCTTGTACTAAAGTCTGTATTTGTTTCAGATCTGTTTCCTTTCGGAGTGTCTTCATTAACCCCTAAACAGAGAAATGTGGGAACATTTTACAGTGGAAAAGCACTTTTACTATTCAGTGCTTTCATAATAAAGACTCACTGATTTTGCACACAATCATTCAACAACTTCTTCCGATAAGAGATATGGTCTGGGGAATGTAGAGATGTCTCAGTGGTTAAGAGCACTGACTGCTTTTGCAAATAACAAAGTTCAATCCCTAGCACTCACATGGTAGCTCACAATCATCTATAACTTCAGTTCCATGTGGTGGTATTGTGTTCTCCAAAATATTGTGTACCCTGATAAACTCATCTGGGGTCAGAGAACAGAAAAGCCACTAAATACTTAGGACAGGCAGTGGTAGCACACGCCTTTAATCCTAGCATTCCAGAGGCAGAAATCCATGTGTTCAAGGATACAGCCAAGCATGGTGACTCACGCCTTTAATCCCAGGGAGTGATAGTAGAAAACAGAAAGGTATATAAGGCGTGAGGACCAGAAACTAGAAGCATTTGGCTGGTTAAGCATTTAGCTGGTTAAGCTTTTAGGTTTTGAGCAGCACAGTTCAGCTGAAAGTCATTCGGGTATGAGGACACAGAGGCTTCCAGTCTGAGGAAACAAGATCAGCTGAGAAGTTGGCCAGGTGAGGTTAGCTGTGGCTTGTTCTGTCTCTCTGATCTTCCAGTGTTCACCCCAATACTTGGCTCAGGTTTGATTTTATTAATAAGAACTTTTGAGATTCATGCTACAGTTCCAGGAGATCCAATGCCCCCTTCTAACCTTTGCAGGCATCAAGCACTCAGGTGGCACAGACATATGTGCAGGCAAAACACTCATACACATAAAAAGGGGTGGGGTGCTGGAGAGACAGCTTGGTAGTTAAGAGCATTGGATATTCTTACAGAGGACCCTGATGTTCAATTCTCAGCACTTACAGGGTAGCTCACAACTGTATAATTGAAGTCCCATGGAGTTGCTGATGACCTTTTCTGGCCTCCATGGGCACTGCATGCATGTGGTACATTCAAGCCAGAACACTCCCCTTTTCTATATATATGTATATCATATATTTTATCACATAAAGTAAAAATAAAAGACTGGGTATGTAAGTACATTTGTCATCTGGAGTAAGGTAGCATACAACTTCCACAAAAACTAACAAACTTCCCAACAGAAAAGACAGGAATGAAAAGTGAAAAACAATGCTAAACAACACACCTGTCTTTATATCTCAAGTATTGGTGTTTTATTTCATGCAAGACATTTACAGTGAAACTGACTGGTCAAAGATTTATTGTTTTTTGTTTTTTTTTTGAGACAGTTTCTCTGTGTAGCTTTGGAACCTGTCCTGGAACTCGCTCTGTAGACCAGGCTAGCCTCAAACTCACAAGAGATGCCTCTGCCTCCCAAGTGCTGAGATTAAAGGCGTGAACCACCACCACCACCACCACCACCACCACCACCACCTGACAGTATTATTGTTTTTATTTATTGTCTGTAAGCAGTGGATGAATGTTCTTTCCCTTACATTTCACTAGAACTATGTATTGAAATTTTCAAGACTTATTTTAGTATATGTGCTGCCGAAGCGAGCACATTCAAGACTTATTTATAAGAATAAAGCAATCTCAATTTGTATACTATCACGAGCATGTCCTATTTCCTGACCATATGGGTGTTGTATTTCAGTCACTAATAACTGTGTGTGTGTGTGTGTGTGTGTGTGTGTGTGTGTGTGTGTGTGTGTGTGTGTGTATAGATTTCATGTGTGTGCAGTGCCTGTGGAGGCTGGAAAAGGGCATCAGATCTCCTGGTGCTGGAGTTACAGGTGGCTATAAGCGGCTCAACGTGGGTGCTGGGAAACAAACTCAGGTCTGCTATAGCAGCAATATCTCTTAACTGTTGAGCCATCCTGTATCAGTCAGGGTTCTCTAGAGTAACAGAACTTATAGAATGATTCCTACATATAGAGAGAAAGGATTTATTAGAGTGATTTATAGGTTGTGGCCCAGCTAATCCAACAATGGTTACCCATGAATGGAAGTTTCAAGAATCCAGTAGTCATTCAGTCCATGAGGCTGGATATCTCAGCTAGTCTTCAGTTTATGCTGGAATCCTGAAGTAGGCCCTAATGCCAGTAAAGGAATGAACTTGCCAGCAAGAGTGAGAGCAAGTTGGCAGAGTGAGTCTTCCCTCTTCCATATCTTTATATAGGCTTCCAGACGATGTGGCCCAAATTAAATATGGGTCTTCCCACCTCAAAGATCCAGATTAGAAGTGGATCTTCCCACTTGAAATTAAGCAAAAATCCCTCACATGTGTACATTCCCTTTTTGAGTTTTAGTTAATTCTAGGTGTAGTTAAGTTGACAACCAAGAATAACCATCACAAGTCCACCCCTTGTGAACTTGACACAATCATATCTCCTTATGTCACGATTAATTTCCAAATGAAAACAACAACCAGGTCATGATTATGCCTAACATAACTATCCCACATACACTTGTGAACATATATTTAACCAGGTAATAACTACACCTAACATGACAACTGCAAACAGATTATAAATTTAGAATAGGTGGCAATGTCCCTTGAAGGACATTCTTCTAGTATCACAAACTTAAATATGATAACCATTGATAGTCTCTTTAATTATATGATAAAGAAATTGAGAAAAGAAATTGTACAAATATCGGTACAAACACATTTCTTTTTTCAAGACAGTGTTTCTCTGTGTAACAACTATGGCTATCCTGGAACTCTCTTTGTAGACCAAGCTGGCCTCGAACTCACAGAGATCCACCTGCCTCTGCCTCTTGAACGCTGGGATTAAAGTCTGCATCACCACCACCTGGTGATTACACACACATTCTTAAAATATATGACAGAAACATTCATGTCAATTATAATCCTTGTTTCTGAAACTAGTTACATAGCCTTAGATAGTATTTGTAACCACCTTCTTCTACTACCCATTTCATATTTCCTCCACCCTCAGCAAGCACTTCAGCAGATCTTGGCTCTTTTCCTGGAGGAGTGACCAACACCTTTATTCCAGATGTGTCTTGTGCCCTTTGTCATCCTGCCTGGATTAGATTGTTGCAGTTTCCCATTGACAATCACAGGATGTGGTAGCACCAAGAGATGCCCTAAAGGATCTCCTACATTCCAGATATAATCTTTCTTACCTCTATTGTGGAGAAACAACCCAATTTCCCCATGGTAATTTGGATCAATCACCCCTCCTAACACTGTTATTCCTTACTTAACCTGTTGGCTTAAGGGCATCAGAAGCCCAAAGTGGCAGGAGGCTGGGGGGAGTCTGAGCTTCCAGTTGAATGAAATATTTGTTGTGGCTCCTGGCAGGAGCACTCCCCCACTCTGGAACCAAAACTTCTAGGCCAGTAGAACTTAAGGTTGTGAGAACAGGAAGCAAAAATTTTCCCAATGGGTCACTAGGAGTAATAGTGAGTGGAACCACTCAATTCCTGGACCCGTGGATTCTGGCTATGGGAGAAACTGTACCATATACTAGACATTGATTCAAAGCATATACTGCCTTCTGTTGAACCTTGATCTAGCTTTCCAGGCTACTGCCACCTAATTGGTGCTGGAACTGTGTCTTCAAAAGGCCATTCCATCTTTCTATCAGGCCAGCTGCTTCAGGATGGTAGGGAACATGTTAAGACCAATGGATTCCATGATCATGCTCACTGTTGCACTTCTCTGGCTGTGAAGTGAGTTCTTTGATCAAAAGCAATACTTACGGAATACCATGATGGTAGATAAGGCACTCTGTAAGTTCACAGATGGTGGTACTGGCAGAAGAATTATGTGCAGGAAAGGCAAATCCATAACCAGAATAAGTATCCATTCCAGTAAGAACAAAGTGTTGTCCTTTCTACAGAGTAAATGGTCCAATATAGTAAACCTACCAGGTTGCTGGCAGGTCACCCTGAGGAATGGTGCCATATCTGGGGTTCAGTGTTGGTCTCTGCTTTTGGCAGATCTGGCATTCATCAGCAGCTGTAGCCAGGTCAGCCTTGGTGAGAGGAAGTCCATGTTGTCAAGCCCATGCATAACTCCCATCTCTGCCACCATGGCCACTTTGTTCATGGTCCACTGGGCAATGACAAGAATGGCTGGGTAAAGAGGCTGACTGTCCACAGAATGGGTCATTCTATTTACTTGATTATTGAACACATCAGCTGAGGTCACCTTTTGATAAGCATTTATATGAGACACAAGTATCTTCACATCCTTCACTGATTTGGAAAGATCTATCTACATACTTCTTTCCTAGATGTCTTTCTTACCAATTTTCTAATCATAGTCTTTCCAAGTCCCTGACCATCCAGACAAGCCATTGGCTATAGTCCATGAATCAGTGAACAATCACAATCTGGACATTTCTCCTCCAAACAAAATGTATGACCATGTCTATTGCTCGAGCCTACTGTGAAGATTTCCCTTTGCTGGTGTCAAGACTATCCCAGGAAGGGATTATAATGCTGCAGCTGTCCACTTCTAGGCAGTGCCTGTGTAATGGGCAGGACCATCAGCAAACAATGCTCTAGTCTTCAACCAATCAGGGCACACCCCATGAGGCTATAGGTGCATGCTTGGTAGCAGACAACATTTTAATGGGAGTAGAAACCATAGGTATTTGGGCAACAACTTCATGCAATTTCCTTGTGCCTTCAGGACCTGCTTGGGTCCAGTCATGTATATACAACTTCCATTTGATAATGGATTGCTCCAATATACATCCTACTTTGAGTTAGTAGATCACATGTAACACCCAGTTCATGACGGGCAGCTCAGATTGCATGGTAACTTGATGGCCCACTGTCAAATGTTCAGTTCCTACTAAGGCTCAATAGCAGGACAAGAGCTGTCTTTCAAAGACAGAACTGCTGTCTGCAGATGATGATAGAGCCTTGCTTGAAATTCATAAGGTCTCTTCTGTGTTTCATCCATAAGGGCCTGCCAAAAGCTCCAAACAGCATCCCTATCTGCCACTGATACCTCAAATACCATTGGATCTGTTGGATCATATGGTCTAAATGGTAGAGTAGCTTGGTTCTATTGAAGAGCTTTCTCCCCTTCCAGGCCCCACACAAAACTAGCAGCTTTCAGCCGGGCGGTGGAGGCGCGCGCCTTTAATCCCAGCACTCGGGAGGCAGAGGCAGGCAGATCTCTGTGAGTTCGAGGCCAGCCTGGGCTACCAAGTGAGTTCCAGGAAAGGCGCAAAGCTACACAGAGAAACCCTGTCTTGAAAAACCAAAAAAAAAAAAAAAAAAAAACCCCCCCCAAAAAACCAAAAAAACTAGCAGCTTTCTAAGTCACTTGGTATATTGGCTGGAGTAACACATCCAAGTGAGAAATGTGTTGTCTTCAGAATCCAAATAGGCCTATTGAATTTGTGGTGGGACAGACCAGGTGCAATAACTTATCCTTTACTTTAGAAGGAGTATCTCTGCATCCTCAAACTACTAGAATCCTAAGAATTTCACTGAGGTAGAAAACCCTTGAATTTTGGTTGGATTTATTTCCATCCTCTGTTGCACACATATGTTACCAATGAGTCCAAAGTGGTTGCTACCTCCTATTTACTTGGTTCAACCAGTGTAATGCCATTAATATAATGAGTGATGTGATAGTCTGTGGAAAAGAGATGGTCAAGAGCTGTGTGAGTTAAGTTTTGACACAGGGATAGGCAGTTAATATATCCTTGAGGTAAAACTGAAAGCAAATTGCTTCTGGTGGTCCTTATGGACAAGTACCAAAAAAAAAAAAAAAAAAAAAAAAAAAAAAAAGATACTTGCTAGATTAACAGCTGTGTCTTAGGGTTTCTCGATTGCTATGAAGAGACACTATGACCACAGCAACTTTTTGGGGGTTTTTGTTGTTGTTGTTTGGTTGGTTGTTTTCTTTTCTTTTTTTTTTTTTAGATTTATTTATTTATTATATATACAGGGTTCTGCCTGCATGTGTCCTTGCAAGCCAGACCAGAAGAGTGCACCAGATCTCATTACAGATGGTTGTGAGCCACCATGTCGTTGCTGGGAATTGAACTTAGGACTTCTGGAAGAGCAGTCAGTGCTCTTAACCACTGAACCATCTCTCCAGCTCGTTTTTTTTTTTTTTTTTTGGTTTTTCAAGACAGGGTTTCTGTATAACAGTTCTGGCTCTCCTGGAACTCACTTTGTAGACCAGGCTGGCCTCAAACTCACTGAGATCCACCTGCCTCTGCCGCCCAAGTACTGGGATTAAAGGCATGCGCCACTACCGCCCAGCCCACAGCAACTCTTATAAAGGAAAACATTTAGTTGGGGTGGCTTATAGTTTCAGTTACCATTATGGTGGGACATAGCAGTATGCAGGCAGACATGGTGCTGGAGAGGGAGCTGAGAATTCTACATCTTAATCCACAGGCAATAGAAAGTGAACTGTGTGCTACACTGGGCATACCTTGAGCATAGGAGACCCCTCATAGTGACATACATCCTCCAACAAAGCCACACCTCCTCATAGTGCCACTTCCTATGGAAGCCATTTTCTTTCAAACCACCACAAGCTGCATACCATGTACCAAGAGATACATTAATCTGCTCAAGTAAGGACACCACATCTAGAATAGCAACTGAAACTAGAGTGAGTTTTGGATAGTCAACTACCATTCTCCACTATTCATCTGTCTTCTGTAGTATCCAGATAGGAGAGTTAAAGGGAGATGTGATGAGAACCACTGCCCTGTATCTTTCAAGTCCTTGATGATGACACTAATTTCTGCAGTTCCTGGGGATGTGATATTGTTTTTGATTCACTATCTTCCTTGGCAGAGGCAACTCTAAAGGCTTCCATTTAGCCTTTCCAACCATAATAACCCTCACTCCACAGGTCAGTGAACCAGTGTGAGATTTCTGTCAACTTCTAAGTATAGCTATTCCAATTATACATCCTGGGAGTGGGGAAATAACCACAGGATGAGTTTAGGACTCATTGAACCTACTGAGTTGAACTTGAACCAAAACTCCATCAATGATCTGATCTCCATAAGCCCCTACTTTAACTGGAGGGCCACAATGTTTCTTGGGATTTCCCAGAATCAGCAACAGTTCAAAACCAGTATCCAACAGACCCCAGAAAGTCTGGTCACTTCCTTTCCCCCAATGTACAGTTAACTTTGTAAAAGGCTGTAGGTCCCTCTGGGGAAGGTCTGGGGGAAGGCTAACAGTAAAACTTTTAGGTATTTTATACAGGTCCTTCCTCAGGGGAACCTGGCCATCCCTTCATTCAAGGGGTTCTGGGTCTGTAAACTGGTTCAAGTCTGAAAATTAGTTCATGGGTCAAGATTCCCTTTTTGTCATAATCCAATGTAGAACTCCTTTCATTTGTTTGGTAATTTTTCACTTAAAATGACTGAACAAAAATGCAATACACTTGTTATCTATTTCATGCCTAGAAACACCATAATTGGTTAGCCAGTACCAAAGGTCCATATGAATCAAGCCACCATGACATTCACTTTGCCTATGCTGACCATTATGGGTCAGGCCATTATGGACATTACTTTGTGCTGCCCATTACAATAACTACAATCACCTTGACTTTGATGATTCAGTACTGCCATCTGGCCCCTGCTACTTCAGGGCTCAATTAAACCCACTGCATTTAATTCATCCAACGGAGCATCAGCCTCTCTAGCCCTAAGGTCTGGCACAAGGTAAAGGGTGGTGGCAAAGTTCTTCAAATGTGCTGGTGCCCCTCTCACCTTTTTACATCTCAGAGGATTAGTGAAAGGCAGGACTTCTGGGATTTCCCATTGTAGAGGATTAGGTTTTACCCAGTGTACCCACTCTAGCATTGCAACTCCCTGAGCCTTAAAATCCCTTCATCAACACTAAGTCGAGAGATATCAGGCATCTCCAACTCCTCTTTAGTAGGCCATCTTTTGAAAAATGCTTCAGCCAACCATTCAAATGGACTCTGGACTATCCATCCAACCCCCCCCTTTTTTTTTTTTATCCATAAAAGATGCATTTAATTTCTTACATTCATAACAATAGGTATGGCAAATAAGGTAATTTATAATTTTAAAAACTTTTCCAAAATCCCCCAACTTGATAAAAGCTTTCTTTTTAATATAAACCAATGTTTAAGTTCCCCAATTTTTTTTTTAAAATTATAAATGTCCAGTTTGATTATATATTTTCAGCCTATATTTATAGAATAGTTTCTAGTTCCTGAACAGGTAAGATGGGGCGTCCATCCCCTTAAAGTGGTACTCGTCACTGGGCTCTTTGCCGGTCTTCTTTTTCGGCCATTTCTTGTTGGCGGATTGTATCCTGTGCTGCTTGCTGCATTTTCTCCAGTTTTTCCAGAGTCAGAGATTTTAAGGGTAAAAGTTTGGGTTTACACAGCACCATTGTGGTTACATCTTCCACAGACAACTGCCCTTGTTTTGGAAGGACTTCATGGAACATCGACTTCACTTCTGCCATCTATAACTGCTGGATACAGTGCTTTTGCTCGGGTTCGTTCCTTCCCAGACCGCTCCGCTGTTGCCCGGGGTAACGGGGACTGAACGAAGGACAAACCCAACCCCCTTTTTTTAACTGTTCAATCTTCCATATTAAACCTAGAATCTCTACTCAATGGGCTCATATCAATAAAACTCTCCCCAATCCAGTTTTATGTTCCTTTGACTGCTACCCCTCAACTTTAAAATCCATTCCCACACATATTCCTCAGATTCCTGTTTGAATGAATTAGCAAACTCATTAAGCTCTTTATTAGTGTAGTACACCTTTTCATGGACTACACTTTCCACCTCCCCTCTAGGAGCCTGCTTTACCTTATGTCTGGTTATAGGTCTAGAGGCAACTATTGGTAGGTTCCAAAGGATATCAGTATTGTCAGTCAGAGACAGAAAAGGCAACATTTCAAGGGGTGAAAGTTTATCTTCTGTGGAGGGTGGAGACTACTTTCTTAGATAAACCCTTGAGACTCTGAGAGTTCAAAGTTCTCAGCTTCAATAGGGTCTTACTACACATCCCCATTCCAAGTTATAGGATCCCATTCTTTACCAACTAATGACCTTAACTGTCAATGCCCTCTGAAGCTGATACTTGAATTTTTGCTGTTATTCAGCCAACCTTATAATGAAGGCTTTGGTTTTATTTTCTGCAACTTGAGCTGTGGCTGCTGGAGAGAAGATTCTCCTCCAGGGCATACTTAGAAACCTTTAGATTGTTAATGTACATCTGGAGCTGGTCAATTTTATCACTAAGTTCATTGCTGTCTTTCACCATATTCTGAGATGCTAGAAGTTGGTTAATTTTATCACGAATCTCATTCTTTTCCTTTGTCAATTTATGCAGAGATGTTAGTAGCGACCAGTATCATCATTTTCCTTATTTTTCCACAAACTGTCAAAAGTTTTATATGAGTCACTAAATCTGTTGCCACTGATAATTGGTGAATCGAGATAATCAAATGCATCTGTCTCCTTAAATTTGTAAAAATAGTTCACACTGTGGGCTGTCAGTACTCTCCAAGCTTCTAAGAGAGGCTTCAGTAACTGGAGAGGCTTCCGTAACTCTAAGTGCTGGCAAATTGGAAAGCCTATTTCAGATACTTAAAATATTCATCCTTATACTTCAGTTACTCTAGAATCACTTTCTGGTACCAAAATCTGTATTAGTCAGGGTTCTCTTGTGTAAGCTTATAGAATGAATACCTACCTACCTACCCACCTATCTATTGGATTTATTAGGATGACGTATAGACTGTGGTCCAGCTAATCTAACAATGGCTGCCTATGAATGAAAGATCCAAGAATCTGGTAGGTCTTCAGTCCATGATGCTGGATGTCTCAGCTGGCCTTTAGTATATGCCAGAATTCCAAAGAAGTAGGCTCAATGCCCATGAAAGAATGGATTTGCTAGCAAGGTGAGAGCAAGCTATAAAAGACTGAAGCTTCCTTCTCCCATACCCTTATATAGGCTTCCAGCAGAAGGTGTGGCCCAGATTAGAGGTGGGTCTTTCCACATCAAAGATATGGATTAGGAGTGGATCTTCCCACTTCAAATAAGCAAAATTCCCTCACAGGTGTGCTCCTCCATTTTGGGGTTTTAATTAATTCCTGATGTAGTCAAGATGACAACCAAAAATAACCATCACACATCTCTTCAGCCCTGAACCAATTAATCTTTTACTTGGATTTTAATTAGGCCTAGTTACTGAATTTTATAAAATGTCTTTTCTAGACACAAGCATATGACTTTTCTAATTCATATGTTGGATTACATTATCAAGTGTGTCCTAATTAGGTTTTCTATTGTTGTGATAAAAACACCGTCACTAAAAATAACTTGAGGAGTAAAGGGTTTATTTCATTTTACACTTCTAGGTTAATAGTCCATCACTGAGGGAAGTCAGGCAGGAACTCAAGGAGGGCAGCAACCTAGAAGCAGGCACTGATGCAGAGGCCATGGAAGAGTGCTGCTTACTGGCTTGCTCCTCATGGCTTGCTAATCCTGCTTTTGTATAGCACCTAATACCACCAGCTCAGGGGTGGCGCTGCTCACAATAAACTGGGCTCTCTTGCATTAATCATCAATTAAGAAAATACATCACAGTCCATTATGGTAGGAACATTTTCTCAGTTGAGGTTTCCTATTCCAAAACAACTCTAGATTATGTCAGTTTGACATAAAATCAGTCAGCAAAGTGTGATATCAAAAAATCCATGTGTTTTTGGAACAAATTTTATCTGATTATATATATTCTCTTACTATATTGATGAAGATTCTATACCTACATTTTATTTAGAAATTATACACTTAGAGCTGAAGAAATGGCTCAGAAGTTAAGAGTACTGGCTGCTATTGCAGAGGACCTGGTTTCCATTCCCAGCACCCACATGATGGCTCACAACCTTCTGTAAATGCAGATCCTGGAGAATTTTTTTTTTTGAGAGGAGTCTCAATATGTAACTTTGGCTGTCCTAGAACTCACTATTGTAGATAAGGCTGGCCTCAAACTCACACAGATCCATCTGCTTCTGCCTCCAGAGTGCTAAGATTAAAAGTGTGTGCCACCATGCCTGGCCAAATTAAAATGCAATGTACAATATGTATGAGAAAGTACTAACTTAGTTGTTACACAAATATCTTAAAATATGTAACAATACCTAATACAAAAATGTGTGCAGGGAGCCAGATACAGTGGCACACGTTTATAATCCAAGCACTTGGGAGGCAGAGGCAGGTGTCTGAGTTTGAGGCCAGTTTGGTTTATACAGTGAGTTCCAGGATAGCCAGAGTCAGCCCTTGTCTCAAATAAATAAATAAATAAATAAATAAATAAATAAATTTAAAAAAACAAAAACAAAAACAAAAAAAGAAAAAGTCACAGGAAACAATTCACAGAACTTAAGAAAAATGACTTGGATTTTGTATAATTATTTTCCTTAATACTTTATAACTTTGATTTACCTTTAGCTCTTGGACTAGTTGGCCTCTTTTATCTTTTAGACTGTGCAACTCTTTCTCATCCCAGCATTGAGCCTTGTATTTTAAGTCACTTGATCCTCCAGAGATCACTCCAGATTTTAAAAATAGCGTTCCATCAAGTGCTACTGCCTGCATCATAAAAACATTTTACCTTAGAGAAATGTATTTTAAGAAAGACCATTTTGAAGCCGAGATTTTATAGATGTGAAAAACACCTTCCAAACTTTACTAATAAAATACTGCTTTATGAAGGAATACAAAACACAAATATAAAACCCATTTTTACTAAGGCTAGGCAACAAATTAAAAGCAATCTCAGAGGTTTAAGACAAGCTGTATATTCATTCCAAGCATACATAATTCTGAAAAGCAAAAACTATATTTAGTATCAAATAATTTGCATTACACAATCCTGTTTTGAAGATTCTGACATATATATTAATAGCTTACTATGAAAATGACCTTTAAGAACCTTAGGATACCCCAAAACAATTGCATTCTCCAAAATGAATATGGAAAGAAATTTAAAGTCAAGGTATAAAATTGCCCCAACTTTAGTGAGTTCTTTAATGGAATAAATTAATCAACTTTCAACATTTAATAAATGTTTCTATACTTAATTAGAATTGTAGTTTAAGAGTTTTCTCTCTGGGTCCCACCAAGCCCTGGCAGTTCAACAGCCCACTTATAAAATAAACACACTGGGGATTGGGGATTTAGCTCAGTGGTAGAGCGCTTGCCTAGCAAGCACAAAGCCCTGGGTTCGGTCCTCAGCTACGGGAAAAAAAAAAAAAAAGAAAAAAAAAATTAAACACACTGACGCTTATATTATTTAAACTGTTTGGCCTAATGGCTCAGGCTTCTTGTTAACTGTTCTTATATCTTAAATTAACCCATTTCTATTAATCTATACTTTGCCACGTGGCTCATGGCTTACCGGTACCTTATATCTCCCTTGTCATGGTGGCAGCTGACAATGTCTCTCTGCCTCAGCCTTCCACTTCCCAGAATTCTCTTCTCTGCTTGTCCCGCCTATACTTCCTGCCTGGCTACTGGCCAATCAGTGTTTTATTTATTAACTAATCAGAGCAACACATTTGACATACAGAACATCCCACAGCACAGAATGAAAAATGTTCCTGGCCCTAGGCCCCACAGCTGCTTTCCCCAGAGATAATCAAAATTTTTGTTTAAATTCTTTGATATTTTTCTGGAAATATTTTGCATGTATAAATGCCTTCAGGTACCATATTACACATTAGTGTACATTTGTTAGGGTGGGTGTAAGGAGAAAAAACCACAGCCTTAGTCAAGCATACTAGGCAAGCACTCTACCCTCAGCCTTATATATTATTCTTTTTTTTTTTGTTTGTTTGTTTTGTTTTTTGTTTTTCGAGACAGGGTTTCTCTGTGTAGCTTTGCGCCTTTCCTGGAACTCGCTTTGGAGACCAGGCTGGCCTCGAACTCACAGAGATCCGCCTGGCTCTGCCTCCCGAGTGCTGGGATTAAAGGCGTGCGCCACCACCGCCTGGCTTATTATTCTTTTATTGATATCCTTTTTCCTTAGTTTTTAAAGATTTATGTGTATGAATGTTTTGCTTGTATGTGTACCATGTGCATGCCTGGTGCCTGTGGAGGCTAAAAGAGAGTATCAGGTCACCTACAAAAGGAGTTGTATGTGGTTGTGAGCCACTATGTGGGTGCTGAGAACTGAACCCAGGTCTTCTGGAAGACAAGTGCTCTAAACTATTGAGTCATCTCTCCAGCCCTGTGAGAAGCTGTGTTTTTTGTTTGCCTTTTTTCTTTTTGAGACAGATCTGAAGTAATCGAAACTGGTCTGAAACACACTGGAGAGCCAAGGATGACCCTGAACTCCTGTCCCTTTTGCTTCCACTCCCAAGTCCTCTGGGCTTACAGATAGGTGCCACCATGCCTAGCAAAACTGCTTTTTTTACATTATGTTGTTTGTAGGTATTGTATGTAGTTTATACATGCTACTATTTTTTTTAAATAAACTAGGTTATTTTGTAATGTCACTTGAAATGTAAAATTCTAAAATATAGGAAGTCTATAAGAAATCAAAAGCACAAATTACAGATGAGGGAATTTCTGTGAAAATGTGTTATCTACCCAAATTGTTTTACCAAATCTAAAACACAGAAGAAAAAAATTATTTTTACATTTCTGGAATATAGTTGAGATACTGACAAATAAACCAGATTAAAATTCTGAAATACTAAGAACAAGATAGAATATAATGAGATAAAGCATGTTGTGAACAAGAAATAAACTGTAAATATGTGTTAAATGAAGGGACAAATGGCCTTATCTGAGTATACAATCTTTAAAAAAATCTATTTTACAGGGGCTGGAGAGATGGCTCAGTAGTTAAGTGTACTGGCTGCTTCTAAAAGACTGAGTTCCAGTCCCAGTGTCCACATGGAAGCTCACATGTAACTCTGTAACACCAGTTCCAAGGAGCTGATGCCCTCTTCTGGCCTCCATGGGTCCTGGGCACACACATGGTGCACAGACAAACATCCATATACATAAAATAAAAGCCTATTTTATAAATATACAATTTTCACACAATAAGATATCTTAATAGGTAGCATTAAACTTGCTTATATTTAACACATAGAAATCAATGATAGTGGTTACTAAAAGATAGTGATGTTACCCGTAATATTTTTTTTTTTTTTTTGGTTTTTCGAGACAGGGTTTCTCTATGTAGCTTTGCGCCTGTCCTGGAACTCACTTGGTAGCCCAGGCTGGCCTCGAACTCACAGAGATCCGCCTGGCTCTGCCTCCCGAGTGCTGGGATTAAAGGCGTGCGCCACCACCGCCCGGCCTACCCGTAATATTTTTAAGAAGCACCAAATGTATGCAGCATTAATCATGTGAGAAAAAAATGGTTAATTTAAGAATGGAAATTCTTTTCAGAAGAACAGCTTGTTTTGTATTGATTTTTTGATACTAGGCATTTTAGGTAACTGTTAATTGATCATGAAGTGGTTATCGCTTGCTGAGGACTATTTGCTAGGCATTCTGGCAGCATTATGTGTGATGTTCTTAATGTAAGCTTCATAATCTTACGAAAGATTATTATCTCCTCAATTTTAAATTAAAAAAATAAGGGTTTAGGAACTTACCTAAAGTCATATAAGTAATTACTATATAACATCAGTCTTACTTTATAGCTTAGGCACTTAAGCACTGATATACTTTATAAAATAATATATAATTACTTGAGCAATACTTTAGTACTGCTCAACAGAATGTAAATTGTTCAGGTGAGAAAATATATTTGTGTGTGTGTGTGTGTGTGTGTGTGTGTGTGTGTGTGTATGTGTATGCATGTAAAGGCCAAAGCAGGATATGGGGTGTCTACTGTTCTATGCCTTACTGTTCTGAGACAATATTTCTTATTAAACTAGAGGCCTGTTATTTAGATTAACTAGATTTTGGAATTCAAATGTTTCTGCCATCTAATGCTAGAATTACAGGCATGTGGAGCCATACCTGGCTTATGTGGGTTCTATGGATTTGAAGTCAGGTCTGCATGCTTATAGAAGCGTTCTTACCCACTAAGCCATCTCCTCTGCCCCTAAAATATTTACTTTTTAGAGAAAAATCAGTCTCTTGAAAGACTAGTATTCTCTAACATTTCAATTGTGCTATTATAAATTCAATTGTGTTAAACTTCAATGTATGCCTGCCAGTGGTGGTGCAGGCCTTTAATCCCAGCACTTGAGAGGCAGAGGCAAGCAGATCTCTGTGAGTTTGAGGTCAGTCTGGTCTACAGAGTGAGTTCCAGGGCAGCTAGAACTACAAACAGAAATCCTGTCTCAAAAAACAAAAACAAAAGCAAACAAACAAACAAAAACCCCACATACAACAAACCAACAAAATTTCAATATATAAAAATATTCCTGTGGGGACTGGAGAGAAGTCTCAGAGGTTAAGAGCACTGGCTGCTCTTCCAGAGGTCCTGAGTTCAATTCCCAGCAACCACATGGTGGGCTCACAACCATCTATGATAAGATCTTGTTGCCTCTTCTGGCATGCATGCCGAATACTATATACATAATAAATTAATTAATTAAAAAACATATTCCCATTAAGTTATGTATGAACAAAGAATGTAAAGAAAGCAACAAAAATCCTCCCTGTTATTCAAATGTAGCACATAGAAAAATGCAGGGAAAAACACAGGGATCAGCAAGGGCATGTATTCCACCAAAGTAAAAAACTCAACTGCCTTAGGATAGGAAATCAAATTTCTAAAATACAATTTTAGAGAATGTTACAGAAGTTAATTTTATAAGACTCAACTGAAGAGCTGAGCATGTAGCTTAGTCAGTAGAGTGCTTGGCTAAATATACAGAGCCCTGGGTTCAATCTCTAGCACATACACAACTGGGCCCGATAGTACATGCCTATAATCCCAGCACTTGGAAGGCAGAGCCAGGAAGATCAAAAGGTCCCGTTATCCAACATCAACTGAAATCACCTTATGTTATCCTAGGTTGGTTTTCCTTATTAAAAAAGAACATACAAAAGCAACAGAGGGGGACAGAAGGAGAGAGGGAGAGAAAATGAGAACATTAGTGAGAAGTGTAATCAAGTTTCTCACCTTCCGTCTTTCAGGTCCACCAAATGCAATATGTCTTGCTTCTTCCACAGTCTCACAGACAAGGCCATTTCCACAAACAAACTGAATCACTTTCTTTAGCTGAGGAAACTGAGTCTTTATAACATCAATCATCATTTTACAGCCCTTAATTTCCCTTAGTCGTTCATTGATTGGCTTGATCTGAAGGGTTAAAAGGAGATGTAGTATATTAGAATAAAACCAAATGCTTATTATATTCTTTTTACAGTATAGCCAAGGGTTAACAATGTGTTCTTTTTTTGGTTTGTTTTGTTTTTTTCAACAGGGTTTCTCTGTGTAGCTATCCACCTTTCCTGGAACTCACTCTGTAGCCCAGGTTGGCCTTGAACTCAGAGAGATCCACCTGCCTCTGCCTCCCGAGTGCTTGGATTAAAGGCGTGTGCTACCACCGCCCAGCTAACAATGTGTTCTTATATGCAATGTACTTGCAGTAAGAACATGAGAAACTTATATCCCACATTATATCATGTACTATTTTTTTAAAAAATAGGAAAATTTCATCAAAAGTCAGAAGAACTTCCAGATTCACCTGCCACTAACTATTATGAACAAAACAATACATAAGAAGTACATTGTGTTCTTTAAATCATAAAACACAGGTGAATGCAGTTGCCACTTAAGATATGTACCCAAAAGCAGCTTAGTACTTAGAGATCTAAATACAAAACAAAAATAACCCTCTAGGCTGAAATGACCAGGAAGACAGCCTTCAGATTACAAATGTAATTCCAGGTTTCTTTCTACAAGTCATAATTTTATCTGCTGTGTATTACTGAAAACTAGCAAATATGATCTCATTTCTGTTAAACAAAACAAAAATCCTATGTATACTAAAAGATGCATATGTACATACATGGGAAGATAGATATATACACACATATATGTGTACACATGTTTCACATGGCCTGAGTGTAGAGAAAAACCCTCTAAAGTAGAATTTAGGAACTGTGTACTAAAAAGAAATACTCCTTTTATAATTAATATATTTCTATATAATTAATATATTTCGTGTGTGTGTGTGTGTGTGTGTGTGTGTGTGTGTGTGTGTGTGTGTGTGTAGGTGTCCTCTGGATGACTCTGGAAGTCAGTGGACAACCTATGGGAATTGGTTCCTTTCCTTCTACCATGTGGGAAGAGGAACTGAACTTTGAACTCAGGTTGTCATGGTTGGTGGCAAACACCTTTACCCACTGAGCCATTTGATGCCCCTGTGTAAGATTTTTGTTGTCATTATTTTTTCCTATATAAGATTTTAATTTAAATTTTTTTGTCTACATATATGTCTGTGCATCACATGCATGAAGTACCCACAGAGGCCAGAAGAGGGCATCAGATGACCTATGATTGGAGTTAACAGATGGTTGTTAGCTGCTGTGTAGGTGTGCTGGGAATCAAATCCAGGTCCTTTGTAAGACAGCCAGTGCTCTTAACTGCTAAACCATCACTTCAGACTCTCCTGTATCAGATTTCTGTAAAGTATGTGTTTGTCTTAAAAAATGAGTAACAAAAATGATTTTTACCAGGCATGGTGGTACATGACGTTAATTCCAACACGTTAATCCCAAACAAGAGTTTGAAGCCAGCCTGGTCTACATAGCGAGTTCCAGGTCAGCCAAGACTACAAAGTGAGACCTTGTCCTCCCCATCCCCACCCCCAAAACAAAAATATTCTAACAGGCAAATGAATTAAAAGTAAAATTCCATCATGGGCATATGCACAAGCAAAAATATGAAAGCATAGCACAAAAGGTGAGTCTGACCTTAAGTAACACAGTTGGCATTTGTTGACCCCATTCCTCTGTGCAGGCACTGTGCCAGGTAAAGATCCCTTGCAATAGTCCAACAAGGGATTTATTCCTTTACTTCATAGATGAAGAAACTGAAGTTCAGAAAACTTAAGAACCAACTGGTAGGGGGCTACTTAGGAGTAGCACCAGGATCCATGCTGGATGGATCTGTGTTCTTAACCACTATGCACTCTGCCTGCAGTTCAGGGTTTAGACCACTGAACTAAAGAGAACATTTTCTTCAGTGGTCAATAAAAAGAATCTCTAAAGAATAGTAATGACAAAGATCCTTCTCTAGTTTAGGAAATCAGATTTAGTTATGTTAATGTATTTCACCACCCACATCTCAAGATTCAAAATTTGGCCTGCTCATCAGGACCAGACACCTGCACTTGAGTTGCCAGTTACCAACATGTATGTCTTAATCCAGTTCTTATACTTTGTTACAAAACAGAACATATTGTTGGTAGTAGGCAGAGCAGTGTACTTCTCCAGTGATGGAACTGAAGGCATTAAGGTAGAATTGTAGCAAAACTCGATTAGGAAGAAGTAATATAAATCAAGAAAGATAGCAGTTGCTTGTTATTATTCACCCACCAGTTCATAAACACCAACCACTTGAATGACTGACTGGCTAACTGACATCCAAGTTACACCATTATCACCCACCCCACCCCTGTCCCATAGCTGCCAGTTTGAAGCAATAAAGACATTAAATTTAAGACATATTAAATGAAAGTCATATTAAATTTGATAACTAATAAATAACCAAACATTAAAATTTCTTACATCAAGGTAATCCAGAGCCAGGAATGTCTCAGGTTCGGCTCTTTCCTCCTTCAGAAATCGAATACAATCTTTTGCTACCTTTTCCGAGGCTACAACAATGGCAACCATATACCGGCCAAAAAGCTTAGTCACAGCCAGCTGGTATTTCTTATGAATAGGATGACACAGATCAAGAAGTCTTCCAAACTTAGTAGGAGAAGAAAACAAATACATTAATGAGAAACATGTAATTGTTTTTAATGTAACAAAGTAGCATAGATAACTAATTGTATAAAATTGATATGTCTAATTTAATAGTTACATTCAAAATTCAACTGAATGCTTAAATATCTTTAATGTGGTCAGCTGTTCAGACCTTTCATTTTCTACAATGGACAACCTCTTGATTGCCTTTCCACAGTATGAGCCAATTGCCTTCTTTGAGCAATAAGTGACTGAATCCATATTCCTGCTCTAGTCACTCTCCTTGGAGGACAGGCTATAGGAGGGCTCAGCTGATGCATTGTAAAAGTACACTGTTTGATTATCTCATTCTCTCTATGGAGTTTTTAATTAGCATCCTGTTTCAAGGCAATTCTATCCTGTGTAGGAAAACACACTTTATTTGGTGGGAGGGATTCAAAATAGGCTCTCAACTTAATGAGAAACACTGGAGGAACCCTTCATTGAGAGAACATTTGAGGTTCCTCCCTGATTTTCTAGTTTTTAAAACCAATTCCCTCTACTTGGGAAAGGAAACAAGCACATACGTTGTGCTTCTTGTCAAATTAAGGCATACCAGGTAAGAATTTTCAGAATTTAGTCAATTAACCAGTTTGGCTTCTATAGAGTTTGGAACAAGCAATCCTATACTTAAAATTGCTGAGCCATCTCTCCAGCCCTTTCTCCTTCTTTTAAAAAGAAATCTGCACTATGATTTGCTAAATATGTGTGCTAAAAATCTGCACTAAATATGATTGCTACACTAGTGGATTTTTTAAAAATAGGGCTGTGTCATTTTGTTATGAATTGAAGAAACAAGATTTGGCAACCTAGACCTATTCATCATCCATGATTCCAAGTAAAGATTGAGTAATAACACCAAAGACTTGAGGATATATATCTCAGTTGGTGGAATACTTGCCTCATATACATGAGGCCCTTGCCTCATGTACATGAGGCCCTACGTTTAGTCCCCAGCAACACACACACACACACACACACACACACACACACACACACACACACACACACACACACACACACACACACACACACACACTGTTCCCTGAAAAAAAAAAAGATGTTCAAGAAAGACAATGTAAAGGAGATAAAGGAGGTGACCATGAAAATGTAACACACCATGAAGTTATGGCAAGTGTTTTGAAACAGAGCAATGATTAAGTGTTAAATACTAAAAGACAGGCCATAAGAACTCATAGGGAACATTGAGGTAGAAGTGAGGCCCCTGATATAACAGAAAACAATGTTGTGAGGCTACCGCCCCATGTGACAGAGGATAGTATTGTATTTTGGCCAAAGAATACTACTAAGTACTACAGGATACAGTCAGAAAATGAAAATATGGCAACGATACCTGCCAAAGATCACAAAGAACTTTGGTTTTGAGGTTTCTTGTTGGGAGGATCAAAAAAGACTACTTCACACCATGTCTGGGGATACTGGTCATAATGTATACTGGCTAGGTACTATGCTCATGTAAATGTTTCTTTTCAATATTTACTTACAAACACAATTTGAAATTACTTACTTCTTGCTCTATTTACTATTATATTTTAAATATAAAACTACCAAATATAAAACACATTTCTAAAATACTTCTGCTTCCTTACAATGATTATATTTTTCGATCCCAAGTAAGAAGACTACTTTTAGAAATGAGAAAGTGTAGCCTTTAAAATGAACTATTCGGGGTTGGGGATTTAGCTCAGTGGTAGAGTTCTTGCCCAGCAAGCGCAAGGCCCTGGGTTTGGTCCTCAGCTCCGGAAAAGGAAAAAAAAAAATAAAAAAAAATTAAAATGAACTATTCATTCTAATTACCACGGAATCTGGGTAAAGTCTTTTAAGATTTTCCAGAACTTCAGCTCTCTTCCGCTGACGTTTTCCCTCGTGGTTATCAATTCCAGCATTCTGCAGTTCACTTGTGATAAGACTCAATTCTTCATTGACTTCAGACATTCTTGATTTTGTACTGTCAACTTCTTTTATGAGGGCTTCTTCTTGCTGTTTTTTATCTTTCAAGCAATCCCTACAACAGTAACAAGAATAACAACCACCTGGCACTGTACAAGAATGGAGTAGTGCTCTATCAATTAAAAAACAAATACAAAAAAACCAACCCAACACTAAACAGGCAAAGAAGATTTTGATTATTCTTTGTTTATTTGAAAATACAAATTTCTGGTTACTACAAGAGTTAAGTATAGGCCAATATAAACCAAAGTAATCATCACATGCTTAATAATATCAATGCAAAGTCAACTAAAATTCCTTAGTGGTAGATTAAATACTATATATTAGCTTTTATGACACAATTCATTATATTTTTAAACTTTTTGAAATTTATTTTTATGTGTATGAGTATGTTAGCCTTTATGTATATCTATGAACATTTATCTAGTGCCCATGAAAGCCAGAAGAGGGCATTGGATCCTCTGGATCTGTCATTACAGATGGTTGTGAGCCGAACTGCCATGTGGGTACTTTGAATCAAACCTGGGTCCTCTAGGAGAGCAGCCAGTGTTCTTAGCTACTGAGCTACCTCTCCAGCCCCCACAATTCATTATTTATTCATGAAATATCAATATCAAAAGATTTAAGTATTGCTATTTTTACATATTTATATTTTCAAAATTTAAACATTTTATTCATTTTTATTTTCAATTTTTAGATAGATTTATTATGTGGCAAGTATAATTTTTAGCATTCTATAAAGAAATGAAAGACATTGAAGTGAGAACATCACACAATGGTAACATTCATTCACTATTTAGATAATACACTGGATCATTTAGATACTGAAAAGATTGTTTTCTACTCACATGCATGTCTTTGTATATTCCTCCAACTTCTCTATTCGTTTTTTATGCTCTTCTATTTGCTCTTTTATTTGTTTTAGATTTCCCTATAATAGGAAATAAAAACTAAAATCAATTCCAACATTCCAAACCAATAAAAATGACGCATCTAGAATTTATTATAAGCTGCTAAAAGCTTGAAATGTATAAAATATGACTATATGAAAATATTAAGGGTTTGTGTGATAGCTTAGCAGATAATGGTGCTTGCTGTTAAGCCAACTAATGAACTGAGTTCAATCATCAGGACATAAGAAAAGGAAAAAGCCAACTCTCTCAAGTTGTCCTCTGACTTCTACATATGCATCACAGTGTGCTCGGGCATTCACGTGCACACATACAAATATATAAATAAATGTAATAAAAAATTGGAGAAAATATAAAAGAAAAATTTAATTTTGAAAAAGCCATCTGATAGAGAGCTTTTACATCTCATAGGTCGGGGATCAATTCTGACTATATTTTGCTAAATATTTGGTCTCCAGTGATTTTATTTATAAATTCAAACTTCAAGCATATTATTTTTTTAAAATGTATTTTGATTTATTTGTTTTATGTGTATTAATGTTTTGCTTGCATGCATGTATGTGTACCACATTCATGCCTGGTGCCCATGGAAGAGGATATCAGATACCCTGGAACTGGAGTTATGGATTATTGTAAGCCAACCATCTTAAGGGCTGGGAACTAAATCCTAAAAGAATGCCAAGTGCTCTTAATCATTAGTCATTTCTCCATCTCAAAATCATTATTTTCAAGTACCTATACAGTTCTTATCTGTCTTGCAAACTAACTCATTCAATAAATATTCATTCACTGGCTACCATGTAGTAAGAACTCGAGATATAATAATGAGTGGGACAGAGTATAGCCATCTTGACTTTATGTGACTATTGAGGATTTGAACTCAGGTTCTTATATTTGTGGAGCTATGGCAACAGAGACAAGAGAATTGGTAGGCCTTACTGGCTGCTAGCCTAGCTTCAGGTTCAGTGAGAAACCTTGTCTGAAGGAAATCAGGAGAGAGAGGGAGGGAGGGAGGGAGGGAGGGAGAGGGAGGGAGGGAGGGAGGGAGGGACAGAGAGAGAAATAAGTGATTACAATAGAGTAGTTAAGTATCACCATGATGCAAGAACTGACAGGGCCTCTAATAGGCACAAGGGAAGGACTTCATGAAAGTCTTGCTCTATTTGTCCTTCACCAATAAATTCAAATAATGCAGAGCACAGTATAAGTCACCTGAGAAAGGCAAGGTCTAAGATGCCTGAAACCACACATAGCACTGCATCCTAGACAAATCATGTTTTCTCCTATGCAAATGTACCAATGACACAGTGACTAAAAATAAAACAGAACAATACAACAATGTAAGTTTACTTGTGAATTGTTTATTTTTTTGAATTTCCTATTTAGTTAGCCAGGGATATAACTGAAACCATGGGAAGGGAAACTGGAGGATAGGGAAAGCAGTCTCTACCAGAATTTTAACCTTTAACCTTTCTTCCATCTAATTGATGATAACCCATGAAACAAATATCTAGTGTGCTGGGTGCCAGTTATAAAAAAAATGAGCAAGACAGGCTGAGAAGATGACTCAGATGGCTCCACAAATATAAGAACCTGAGTTCAAATCCTCAATAGTCACATAAAGTCAAGATGGCTATACACACCTGTAACCTCAGTGCTATGGCAACAGAGACAAGAGAATTGGTAGGCCTTACTGGCTGCTAGCCTAGCTTCAGGTTCAGTGAGAAACCTTGTCTGAAGGAAATCAGGAGAGGGAGGGAGGGAGGGAGAGGGAGGGAGGGAGGGAGGGAGGGACAGAGAGAGACAGACAGAGATGGGGAGGAGGAGAGGGGAGAGAGAGGGAGGGAGGGAGGGAGGGAGGGAGGGAGGGAGGGAGGGAGGGAGGGAGGGAGAGAGCGCAAGATACTTGCTCTGTTCTTCTGGGCTCTGTAGCAATACACACTGGCACCTGTACTCACCTGCACACACACAAGTACATGTCTTCCCCACTTCCCAGTGCCCCCCCGAAAATGAATATGGGCAAGACATAGTTTTCTTTTCTGATGGAATGCACACGTTGAAATTAAGAAGCCCAACATTGAAATTCTACTATTTCACTTAATAATTCCATTCAAAGCTGGATGTGGTGGTACGCACCTTTAATCCCAGTACTCAGAGGGCTGAGGAAGACAGACTTCTATGAGTTAGAAGCCAGCTTGATCTACATGGTGAGTTCCAGGCCAGCTAGGGCTGACTCAAAAAGGAAAACAAATCCATTCAGGGCTAGAGAAATGGCTCAGTGATTAAGAGCATTAACTGCTTTTGCAGATACAAACTCTCATGAAGAAACATGTTTGGTATGTTCCAGGAGACCAATACAGCAGATCAAAGAAAGGAAAACAGGAAGGAGAACTGATCAACAAATCAGGTAGGTCCACATAGGTCACTTAAGGATTTTGATTTAAAATTTTTATGTGTAACTGGGGAGCCTCTGATAGATATAGAGCCAATTTCATGATTTGACTAAGTCACTGCATTATGGCTGCTATGCTGAGACTACTGTGTAGGATCAAGAATAGTAGCAAAGAAAACTGGTAGGCTTCTGAACTGATCTAAACCAAAAATACAGTGATGTGGACAAGAGTGGTAGCAGTAGAAATGGAAAAATGTAATTGGATTCTTGTTATATTTTCAAGTTAAAGCCAACAGTTTCCTAAAAGAGTCAAAGACTGGCTCCATATTTTTGACCTGAGTAACTAATAAAATTAAAACATCATAACTGAAGAGGGGAAAGACTATGAAGCAAATTTTGGTGAAAAGATCCAAAGTTCAGTTTGGGGTCCAACTTTGAGATGTTTGCTCAACACCCAAACTGGAGAACCTGAAGTAGCAGCTGGAGATATACATGGTTTGAGTTTTGAAGGACTGAGAGCTAGATGTTCAAATTTTTAGTGCAGTATTTAAATATGTGTAACTACAGATCACCAAGTCAGTGAATACATGTAAGAGAAAAACCATTACTTAGAAACATCAACAACAAATTGGGCTTACAATAGCACTTAGCATGCTATATACACAAATATCAGGGTGGGTCAGAGAAACTTCATAATGTGTAATGAACTATCTTTGTTGAATGTGCAGTGACAGACAGTAGTTTTATACCCAATCCCTAGTCTTTAGAAAAGGAGTCATGAAACATTAAGAGGGAGTGACTGCTGAGTTTGTCCTTCACTGTGACACACCTATCCTCACTGTACACACAAATGCAAAATGTAAGGCCCAGAGAAATCTAGTAATTTAGTTATTTACTGAGATTAAAGACAGTAAGTAACAAGCAAGATGGGCTGAAAGCCAAGTCCATCTTAGTCTGAGGAAGAATATAATACTATCTCAACAGTTGTTTCCAACATAGACTGACTAGCTCCTCTTGGACTACAGTCATTCCTCAGATCTGTGGGGGAATGATTCCAGAACCCATCGTTAGTCTAATTTGCATATACTCAAATTCTTACATAAATGACAGTATTTATATATAAAATCAACACATATCTTCCTGTATACTTTAAATCCTCTCTGGAAGACTTACAGTAACTGGTACAGTGTAAATGCTATATAAATAGGTGTTGTATTGTATTGCTTAGAGAATGACAAAAAGTACACAAAAAACGTTTGGTAAACATATTTTTACCCTGAGTACTGTTGATCCTTAGTTGATTCCACAGCTTCAGGACCCACAGATACAGAGAGCTGAAAGTATTTAATGTCCTCAATGACTTTGCACTTATCTCTATGATGAGATTTACTTCTCCCATCCTCCTCCTTGCTCTACTGAACTAAAATACATGGTCAACCTTGTTAATTACCATACAGATGCACAGAACAGAAACACGAATGAAGTCACTGCCTACTCTAACTATAAAAGTGCACCAATTATTTTGCTGTGCTAAGGAAGTCAAACGTAGGACATCAGTGTTCTACCACTAAGCTATACGCTCCTAGCCCCTCAGATTTCTAAAATTTGTCTGATATAAATCCATTAGTATATTGAAAAGGTAGTATAAAAGGGAGTACCATCTCACTGCGAATAATTCTAAGCTATGACTATATAATCCATGATACCTGAGTGTCTCCATGCCTCCTCTTTTCAAATGCCAGTCTTTCTCTTTCTGCTTTCTGTTCCCACTGCAGTTTTTCCAGTTGTTGGGTCATTATGGCTACCTTCCGTCTTACTTGCTCCTTAAGCTCTTTGTAACGATCCAGCTATATAAACAGCATTGACATATTACTCACTTAAATGAAGTTATTTGTACAACATCCTGTTCTCATCAAAATCCTTATACAAATTAGATCATAATTAGACATCTTCTCCAGGTAAAATATGTGAACTTAATATGAAAATCTCCTTATTAAAAACTCTTTAGATAGAACAACAAAGTAACCAAGACAAACTCTATAATAAGGTCTCTGACAGAAAATCTTAAGAAAAGAAAATCTTGAGAAAATGGTACTTTCTTCTATCTTCCTAGTCACAGTGATTGTGGTATATGTATGCTGTGACACAAGACTAGCATAACTCAATGAAAGAGATGAATAATGACACTTTCATTGAAAGAATGTTTGAAAACTAAGTTACATGTTTTTAGTTTAGTTATATTATGTTTTACTGACTAATAATTTTAATCCTGTATACTGTATTACATTGACTATTAACTCATCACTGAACAGTTAAAATCATCTTAAGTAATTTTCTCTATCAATTAAGTCTCTTCAAAGTTACATATATCTGATCTTTAAATTTATGTAATATCCAAGAGAGAATTGTTTTATCTTTAAAACAGTAACGATTACCTAACTTTTATTACAGTATAATTCCAGGTAATACTGGACTTTAACTAACTCATAAATGTTATAACACCATCTAACTATATGAAGAAAAAATAGCTTAGTTTCAAGATTAAATTTAAATTCTGCGAATAGATTAAAGAATTTTTAATTCCTACAATGTACATTCTAGGGATAATCTCAACAAATTATCAGAGATGTCACCCTTTAAATTTTTTCTAATTAAAAAGAGAAACTGAAACAATAGAAAAGTGTTTCTAGTATTTTCATTTTCTTCACCTGACTATTTTCCAATTCAATGTCTCGACCTTTATGTAAAATTTCTTCTTCCATCTGCTTTTCAAAACTTCTCCATGCTCTATCTAAATCAACCAGTTCTGCTTCTAAGGCTCGTATGTCATCTTCCTGCTTGGAACATTGTTTTTCATTGTCTGTTATCAATTTCTTAGATAAATCCAATTTCTTGAGATGGTGAGAAGTATTTTCTTTAGCTTTAATATACTGAGGCCTCTTCTTACTTAAAATTGCTTCGAGAGATCTAAAAAGGAATTTTTAAAAATTTATTTTAGCATATAAAAGCAAGTAATTATTTATTTATTTATTTATTTATTTATTTATTTATTTATTTTTGAAGACAGGGCCTCACTATGTAGTCCTGGCTGGACTGGAACTAGCTTATGTATACAAAGCTGGCCTTGAATGCAGAGATCTTCCTGTCTTCTATGTGCTGGGAATAAAGGCATGAGTCACCAACAAGCCTGGCCAAAAGGAAAGTAATTTTGACCAAATATCATTCAAAATTAAATTCTAAAAATTAACTTGCAGAGATTGTTAGGCAGACCCATAGTTGCCAGAGGTTGGGAAAGGGAGAGAGAAAGTATTGAATAGTAGAAACAGAAGGGTATTTTTTTAGTGGTTAAACTATGAATTTATCAAAATCAAAGGAACTTTATAGCACCAAGAGTGAACCTTAATGTAAACAAAATTTTAAAAACTGATGTAGGAGAGGTAGGTATACCAAATGGAATGAAAAATGTGACAAAAGACTAATTGTATCACAAGTGTATCTCACAACTTTATTAGTGGGATGGAAAGAGAAAGAGGTGGCTTAAGCAATTTTTAGAAGATTTAAAATCATGTTTGTATCTGTATATGGGTATGTACACTAAGTGCAGGTGCCTTTGAAGAACAAAGGTGTCAGGTCCCCCAGAGCTGGAATTACAGATGGTTATGAGACACCAAACATGGGTGTTGGGAATTTAATTCTAGTCCTCTCTCCAAGAGCAATACACTCAACTCCTAGGCCATCTCTCTAGACCCCTAGCCTAAGTAATTTTCCATAAACTTTGAAAGAAGATAATTAAGCCAAGTGGTGATGGCGCACACATTTAATCCCAGCACTCAGGAAGCAGAGACTAGTACATCTCTGTGAGTTAGAGGCCAGCCTGGTCTATAGAGTGAGTTTCAGGACAGCCAGGGCAGTTATACAGAGAAATCCTGTCTCAGAAAAACAAATAAAACAAACAAAGAAAAGATAATTATACAGAAGCACTGTATTCTATGTGTAAAATTGTTTCTCAAGGGGAAATGGGCTGACTGTTCTGATATTGCTGTAAATGACTGTTGAAACTGAACACTTAAACCAATAACAGAATTCAGGCCTTTCACTGTCAAAAAGGAGTTTCTAGAGAAACAGAAGGACAAAATAACCCATGTGGTAACAGATTAAAGTTGGGAGACATCAGTATGATTCATGTTTATGTTGATATGAATACAGATGTCTACCTATGGAACTATTTACAGAAGTGTATATATATGGATGTTCTAGTGATACAGTTGGTGAGTGACCAGTACTTATACAGAAATGTGTGTGTGTGTGTGCGCGTGCACGCACGCGCGTGTATACACATACATACACACGTTAGTATGTGTGTGTGTGTGTATATATATATATATATATATATATATATATATATATATATATATCTCCATACTTTCTAATCTGCCAGATGAGACAAGTCTAGGAACAGTATTAATGACCACTCTTAGCATGTAGATGTGGAGTCCTAATACTATCCTCTACTTTTAAAAAAGAGAACTCCTTGGAGAAGTGACTAGTGCTAGGTCTGGAGCAGGTTCACAAAAGCTGGGAAGGTTGTTAGGACTAAGTCAGACAAGACGAGCCTGGAGCATTTTGCATTTCCTGAAAGTAAAGAAGTGCTAAACAGAAAAAAAAAATCACAATGATGGGATGTGAAGCATAAATCTAATTAATCTTATTAATAAAAACCAGGAGTCAGGTATTGGGGTAAAATGTGATAGATCAGAGGAGCAGGAAAGCAGCCACAGTCACTTCCTTCCTCTTCCATTCCTCCACTCCAAAAGGGCTGAAATCCTGTCTCTGCCCTGCCTCATCACTTCCTGTTCCTTTCTGCACAGACTGCAGACCTCTATGGTTAACTAGTGGCTAACTCCACCCTCTGACTCCAAGCAACCTTTATTTGTCAGAACACAAACAACATATAACACAACAGATATACAAACAATTCAAAGAATTTCCACAGAGAGAATAATTGAAGCAATAAAATAAGCAATACAGTATTGGGTTATAATTCCAGATGGAAAATATCTCTAAATAGTAATATAAAAATAACTGAACAAGCTGGGTGGTGGTGGTACACACCTTTAATCCCAGCACTCAAGAGGCAGAGGTAGGCAGATCTGAGTTCAAGGTCAGCCTGGTCTACAAATTGAGTTCCAGGACAGCCAGGGCTATACAGAGAAACCATGTCTTGGAAAACAAACAAAAACTGAACAAATAACTGAGATGAATCTCCTGTGCAGACATACAAATATATCACATGAACCTTGCCTCAAAGTGGAGAAACTCTCACCTCCGTGTCAGCTGTGCTGAAAAGAAAGGACTAACTTTACTGCAGAGAAACCTGACAAACTCACTCTTAGTCAGGTGATCAGGTCAACATGAATAGTGATATGTTGATATTAATCACAGGATATGCCTAGAATATGCTGGATGATATTTTACTTCACCTTCAGAAAACTAGCCTATAAAAAGCTAGAAACAGTATTTCTTTAAAACTGCCATGATGATAAACTATCACAGCCCAAAGGAGCCCAAGAACAAATAACTAAATGTAATGTGGTATTCTAGGACAGAAAAAAAGATGTTAAACAGACATTAAGAAAATATAAATGAAATATGGATGTAATATGTATCAATATTGATTTATATATTCTGACTATACTAATTGTTAGCATTTAGGCATCTGTACTGGCCTGCCCTTAGGGTCCTGACAAGATATATCCTCAGCTACAGCCACTATGAGCACCCCCTATGCACATTTGCTACGTTTCTTTATAAAAGGTGGACCGTGCCCACCTCCTGTCTCTTTCTCTTCCTTTGCTCTCGTCCCCAGGGACTGGTCTCTGTCCCCTTCTCTCCCCTCCCCTCAATCAACCGCCCACGTGGGCCCTGTGTAATGCTGTGACTCCTTCCTGAGATTTTAAAATACAATATTTGGTTCCGTGACTCAGATAGGCTCTCCTGGCAGTCTAGATGTGCTAGAACGTCTGCCTGACAGCCCTACTTTCCCACCTAAGGGATCGCTGGGACTCTCCACCCAACACCGACAATGGGTAAGCAGCAACCCCCTCCACACTTCAGTTCTGGCCATTTCCCATGAGCAAGGCTGTTTCTAGAGCACATTCCTCGCCTTCTGGCTTTTCTCAAAGTCCTAGTACTAGGTAACTGTGTCTCACTCAGGCTCTTAGCCTATCAGCCCCTGCTTTTTTGGATGATGATCCACTGAGCAGCCTGCACCTCACTGAATTTCTGGGATGCTACAGATTCCAGCCTTTGGATCTTCTCTATCTCACTCATGAAAAATGCACCTACCACCATACCTACCACCCGACTTAAGAGCTAAACTTATCTACCTTTACCCTAATACCCCTTAGATATCAATCCAAATGGCCACTTACCAGCACCCCACATCCCGGTATTTCACAGGACCTTTGCAACTTCTAACAGCGATCCAATAGTTGGAAGGGGGTACCTTGTTTTCAAGCTTTTTTCCAAGCCCTTCACTCTGTTCTTTCTTCCGGCTCTACTCAGCTCCTGCTAACTACAAAGCCTGCAGATGTGCCTCCCTGTTAAGCTGCATTTCCCCTGCCCAGCCTCTGCCAAAGCAGTTGCATCATCACCTGTCTCCAGGTCCTTTTCCATGGCATGTGCACCCTTAAAAGTGCCTGCCAGGCCGGGCGGTGGTGGCGCACGCCTTTAATCCCAGCACTCGGGAGGCAGAGCCAGGCGGATCTCTGTGAGTTCGAGGCCAGCCTGGGCTACCCAGTGAGTTCCAGGAAAGGCGCAAAGCTGCACAGAGAAACCCTGTCTCAAAAAACCAAAAAAAAAAAAAAAAAAAAAAAAAGTGCCTGCCAGGCAGAGCTCACTCCCTTTGTCTCTTCTCTTGCCTCTTACTCATCTTTGTGTCTAATTTCCTCTCTTGCCTCTTCTTTTCTCTCTTGCTTCTCTTCCTCTTGTCTGCCTGCTTCTCTCAAGTCCCCACTCTGATGCAGCCTTTCACTCTTTCATTCTTCAGCTCTCCCCCTCCCAATAAACCTCGTGCACTAACTCTGCTGTGTGTGGTGTGTTTGCTTAGTGGCATACCTTGGCAGGGCCCACCAAAGGTACCCACTTCACGCTAGGACCTTATCTGCCTGTTTCACCCACAAGGGATCTGCTCTTTCACTTGCAACAAATCTGCTTTCTCATTCACCGACAGCTTTGCCTTCCATCCAATACCAACAATTGGGTCTCTGGTGGGGCTACCTGCCTCTGATCATTTCCCTAGATCATTCCTCGAGCACAGTCCTCACCTGGCTTTTCTCGAAGTTCTGGTACCAGGCAACTATGTCTCTCTCTCAGGCTCTTAGCCCCTGGCCCCTATTCTTTGGATGATGATCCACTGAACAGGTTGTGCTCACTTAATCTGATCCTCCCTGGATCCCTGGGATACCAGAACATTCAGGTCTTTGGATCTTCTCTCTGCCTCATCTTTGGGAACTGTGTCATACACTTCCTCGCTCCCACTGGGATGCCTTTTGGAGACCCCTGACCATTCTTTGGACCAGGCAGTTTGGGAACTGAGAAAGAATTCTCCACTTTCTTTTTCTTTGCTCCAAGACCTTGTGTCTGTCTGCTCTTCCCTCTCTAAATGTTCTGTTTGCTGAAATGTGCAAATCAGAGATGGAGGAGCCAGCTTCGTCTTGCTCAGCACATATCAGTTCTCCCTTTCTATTTACTTCTGTGTGTATGTGCATGTAACTATTAACAGCAACCAAATGGCTCTCCTCCATTTTGGCTGATGACCTCATCATGATTTGTGAGCTCCAGGGAGTTGACTTGAATCCATCTGAACATCTTGCCAGGTCCATGCAGTGCTGGATGGTTCCACAGAGCCTGGACAGCGAAGTGAAACAGCCAGCTACCCCGGGATGTGGCCAGCACCCTAGTTTTCTCAGGTCTCCCAAAGATGATCAAAGCCCCTCCCCCACTCCTTGCAGTCCAGCAGAAAGCAGTCTTGAGAGCATGGTGCCCTCATCCTCGCCTATCTACTACCCCTTTCTAACTCCTCACCTTTTTTATAATAAACAAAGGGGAGGAATGTTAGCATTTTAGGCATCTGTACTGGACTGCCCTTAGGGTCCTCACAGGATATACCTCAGCAACAGCCACTATGAGTACCCCGATGTGCATTCACTATGTTTCCTTATAAAAAGCGGGCTTTGTACACCTCCAGTCTCTCTCTTTCTCTTCCTTTGCTGGTGTCCCCAAGGGTGGGTCTCTGCCCTTTCTCTGCCCTTCCCCCAATAAACCTCCCATGTGGGCCCTGCTGTTTGGTGTGACACCTTCTTGCTGTTTTTAAAATACTAAACTAATGCAATATGTTAGTAATAAGAGAAACAGCATGGGAATATGGGAGAAAGGTACCATATTTGTAACTGTTCTGCATATCTAGAGGCATTCCAAACTAAAATGTACATTTTATAAAGTCAATTTCCACCAGGGATGGTGGTGCACACTTTTTATCCCAGCACTCAGGAATCAGAAGCAGGCAGATCCCTGTGAGTTTGAGGGCAATGAGGGCTAGCTACACATGAGACTATGTCTCAAAACAAAACAAAACAAAATAAATAAATACAAATTTTAAAAAGTTAATTTGTAGGCTGGGAATATAGCTCAGTGGTAAAGTACTTGCCTACCAAGTGTGAAGGTCTAAGTTCAGTCCCCATTACTGTCTCCCCAAACATATTATCTCCTAAAGTGTTAATTATATTTTCTCAATTATCATGAAACTCAACTACTGGACCAGAGAAATGACTCAGTGGGTAAAGTTACTTGCTGACAAAATTAACCTGAGTTCAATTCCTAGAACCCACATGGTGGAAGGAGAGAACTGACTTCTGTAGGTTGTCCTCTGGCCTCCACATGCATACTGCAGTAAGCATGAGCTGGCATGCACATGTACACACACAGATTAAATAAATGTCAATAAAAAAAAAACTTTTAAAAAAGCCTAAATGCTAACATCTATTTTAAAAACTTACTTCAGTTCTTTTTCTGTTTGCTGTAGTTGTCTAGTTAACATGCCACGATCCTTTTTCTTAGCTTTAATTATGTTTTCATGGTGAGACAGAGTGCCTTTTACAACGTTCAAATTCCTGTCCATATGCTCTAATTTAGTATTCAGAACATTAATTTTTTCCTCATTGTAATACAGTTGGAAAAGCATCAGTTGTATCTTGTTTATTTTCAATTCTTCAAGAAGACTTTGGTAACGTTCTGCCTATAAAACAGTACAAGAGAAGATAAAAGGGTATACATTTAAGCTTCTGTTCATGAACTTGATAGTATCAGCACATCATTGCTAACAAAATTTGTCATAGAATTATCTCTTCCCTGCTTTCTCTCATTTTTTTTGGAGACAGAGACAAGGCCCAGCTAGTCTCAGACCTGCTATGCAGCTGAGGATGACCCTGAACTCCTGATTTTCCTATTCATCTCTCAAGTGCTGGAATTACAGGTGTGTACCACCACATCCATCCAAGAAAGATTATTCCTGAAAAAAGTAGAATTATTTGAAGGTTTCTTAATATATTTCTAAAATAAAACAGCAACCAAGAAATGAGTCTGCATTCATGCACTCAGTGACCAGGTTGTGACAGTGAAGTAGTCCCTGTCAACATGGGTCCTCAGAAAGTCGGATAAGTTCCTTAACATTGCTGGAATCATCCTCTTTACTATAAAGTGAAAGGAACATTATATAAATAGGTCCCTAGCCACTTTACAGTAATTCCAAGTAAAATTCTTGCTCTAAGAAGTAATTTTTACACTGATAAAACTAATAAGACTATCAGAATTTTAATTTACACATGAAAAGAATTCTCTTAACATTCGTGCTAGCAATAAGGAAAACAAGGGAGTGCACCATCACCTCATGAGGCGGGGTCTTAGTCAACAAAGTTTAACTAATAACTTGTAAACAGATGCCTGCCAAGGATATTGTAAAAAAAATAATCAGGAAGCTCGAATATTCTAATTGTCTTTATGAAAATGTATTAAGTTCTGCTACTCTATAAGCTATTTCAGTATGCTCTAAATACTATATTCTGACTTACTGCCCACCCCTTCACACTAACAAAATACAGAGCAGATAAACACGTTCGCAATATGAAGAAACTGAGCAATATTACTAATAAGGAATACATTCACCTTCCATTTATTTCCTCAAAATATTTACTGAGCTATACAGCAGATCCTGCTTTATGTGTTGGGAATATGGTTGAGAATAAAATGAGATAAATCATTCTTATTCTTATAAAGCTTATATTCCAGTTTTTCTAATAGAGGGTAGAGGACTCAGAGACTACTAAAAAAACAAACAAAAATAAACAAGGTAATTTTATACAGAATTATATGCTACAAAGGACACTAAATTAGTAATATGATAGAAAGGAGGAGACAGCAATTTAAATGAAGCTTTGAACAGTAAATACTTAATGAGGAAATGGTTTGGAGAAAGCTTGAGTTATAATGCATCACCTTTATAAAAAAATCAGAAATGTTTGTGAGAATACAACTATGTTCTATTAAGCCAGACATTACAGAATATAAAAACATATAATGTTGTTCTTGTAAATTGTTTTGAAAATGTAGTTATTTTTCATTAAGAATATATTAGCCATGTCAACATAAAATGAGCCAATTAAAAATTATTGAGTTTTAGGCCGGGCAGTGGTGGCGCACGCCTTTAATCCCAGCACTCGGGAGGCAGAGCCAGGCGGATCTCTGTGAGTTCGAGGCCAGCCTGGACTACCAAGTGAGTTCCAGGAAAGGCGCAAAGCTACACAGAGAAACCCTGTCTCAAAAAACCAAAAAAAAAATAAAACCAAAAAAAAAAACTTATTGAGTTTTAATTTAAAACAGAGTGGAAGAAATGGCTCAGCAGTTAAGAACACTGGCTGCTCTCCCAGAGGACTGGGGTTTGAGTATCAGCTCCCACATGGTGGCTCACAACAGTTTGCAACTCCAATTCCAGAGGATTCATTGTCCTCTTCTGGCCTCTACAGGCACCAGACACATGATACACATACACACATTTAGGCAAAACACCCATGCACATAAAAAAAAAATAAAGTTGAAACATAAATAAAACATATAAATATTGGCAATACAATTTGCTATGAAAAACTCTTTGGGGTTCTCAGTAACTTTTACAAGTGTACAAGAGTCAAGATCCGAAAGTGTTGAGTACCTCTGCTGTACTGTCTTATATGGCAGACAGATAGAAATAGTTTATCGTGGGGCAGCAAGATGGCGCAGCAGGTGAGCACACTTGCTGCCAAGCCTGACAGCCTTAATTCCCAGGAACCACATGGACAAGAGAGACCCGACACCTGCAAGGTGTTCTCTGACCACCACACATGGATCTGTGTTGCACATACACACATGAAATAAACATTAAAAACTATTTACCTTTTTTATTTTATTTTTTTTTCTGAATGCCAGATTTTGTTTTATATTATTGATGGAACCTTTTAGTACCCCACAGCCAATAATGTGGGGTTTTTGTTTGCTTCCTTTTAGTTTTTTTTGAGACATACTTTCTCTGTATAGCTCTGACTGTCCTGGAACTAGCTCTGTAGACCAGGCTGGCCTCAAACTAAGAGATTCACCTGCCTCTGCCTCCCAAGTGTTAGGATTAAAAGTGTGCATCACCATGCCTGGCTAATAACTTATAATTTAAACAGAATTTTTTCT
The DNA here is from genome assembly GCF_007827085.1 of Peromyscus californicus insignis. Taxonomy (NCBI): domain Eukaryota; kingdom Metazoa; phylum Chordata; class Mammalia; order Rodentia; family Cricetidae; genus Peromyscus; species Peromyscus californicus. Next base: position 49,861,754 of record NW_026294503.1, read on the forward strand.
ATTTAATATGTAATTATTATTGGTGACATCTTACCTCTTCTTTTTCGATTTTTGCATGCTTCCGCTCTGCTGCTACATTTTTTTTTCTATTAAAATGAAATTGTGCATCTTCTTCAGATTTTTGTAACTTCTTTTTCTTCTCCTCATATTCTCCTATAAACTCTCCTGAAGTACTGATTTCTTCAAAAAATTGAGTCCTCTCTTTGGGCTTCTTCATAGAAATGGACTCTACAGTTCCCTATTAGTAACAGTAAAGCACAACAGCATGTAAAATATGGTAACATGTTTTAAAAACAAACGAAACAAATGAGTGTAACTACTTACCTGAAAAACTAGACAGTTCTGTGCTTTGACTATTATGCCTATCTTTTCCAACTGTGCTACATATGCAGAACGACTCACAGGTTTATCCCCAAAATGAAATTCTGAGCATCCCCCTAAAATAAACAAAATAAAATGTTATAGAATGGTTTTATTGAAGTAGGTATATAACTAATATACCTATACATAAATTCATTTAATTACTCAATAAATATATGTATTATAAACTAAAGATTACTTCACGGTAGTAACATAAAAAGTGTTTTACCTCAAAAAGTTCGTATCTTAGAGATAGAAACAAAATATTCAAATAAAATAAATAACATGTGAGAAAGTAGTATCTATAAGGAAAGACAGAATGTTTCTGCATGTGGGGGAAGTCATTACAATTTTAAATACAGTGAAAAAAGAAATTTTTATTGAAATGGAGAATTCTCAGTTAAAAAGCCAAAGACTAGGTACTGTGACATGGCCCAGAGTTCCAGCACCTTTAGGAGGATCACTTGAGCTTGTTAACAGCACATTGAGAGCCCATCACAACCAATAAATGTCCAAAAGGGAGTGAGAAAAATTGGCCAATGACTACTCCAAGTGCTAAAATGCAGAAATACTTAATTATATATCTAAAATGATATATAATTTAAGTTAATAATACAGTTTTCATACTTTAGAAATGTAGTGAAGTCAGACATGGTAGCACGTGTGTGCAATGTCTACACTTGAGAGCCTAAGTAGGATTGTGAGCTAAAGGTCAGTTGGACTACATATCAAGACCTTGTCAAGAAAGGGAGGGAGGGAGGGAGTATTTATCTTAGTGAACTAGAAAGAAAACAGCAACAAGTAAAAGCAATAAAATATATATCTACTTTTCATGACTTTATAAAGTCCTTGCATGATACACACATGAGCCATAATAGTTTATTAGAGTAATATAGGGAATTCATAAATAAATAATAAGAAATAAACATTTTATTCAAGTTGCTTTTAGGTGTATATAGGCCAAAAATACACTTATTTACTAAGAAAACAAGCACAGAGAAACAGAGAAAGAAGTTTTATGATGTCTCTATTTAGAGATAGGCTCCCTCCATCTTAGACAAATAGCCAAGTATAAAAATGTTACCTGACAGTAAGAGTATTGAAAAAGTGAGTCTGCTTAAGCAAGAGACTTAATAGGGAATAAAACAGGTTCTGTTATTTGCTTCTAAGAAAGAATCTGTTACTCACTATGCTGGTGAATTCTAAGTCTCACACTTCAAAGAAAGAGTAGGCAATCAGACACTAAACTAAAATTCTCTCTCTCTCTCTCTCTCTCTCACACACACACACACACACACACACACACAAACAATTACCTCGGATAATCCTTGTGAAAGTTTTCTCTTCTCCACTGTCCTCTATGTATATAATTTTTACACTTGCAGAAGAAGAAACAGGTTTTCCAATATGTGCTCCATGAATAAGTTCTTGAATATTTTTCACCCTTAAATTAGTTGTTTTTTCTCCCATTACGAAACTAAGTGCATCCATTACATTAGATTTTCCTGAAGAAGAAAAAAAGGTGAAGAAAGATTCTTCATTATTATATTATCATTATTATTATTATTATTATTGTTATTAGTGGTGGTTTTTCAAGACAGGGTTTCTCTGTGTAGCCCTGGCTGTCCTGGAACTCACTTTGTAGACCAGACTGGCCTCAAACTCATAGAGATCCACCTGCCTCTGCCTCCTGAGTGCTAGAATTAAAGGCATGTGCCGCCACCACCCAAAAGATTCATTCTTAATGACTGAAAAACCTTCTGAGAGCCAAAGAAATCAAACCACCAATACAAGTGAAATATAGCCAATATGCAAATCTCAGAATTCTTGTTTGGTCAATGTTCAAAATCTATGTGATTGAGAAACTTCAGGTAGGTGGATTGTTTCTCCCATGTAACTGTGGCAGAGAGGTGTGAATGTAAGGATATAAACACATGAATCAAAAACTAATTAACTAAATAAAATTAAACAAAACAAACATAGACCTCAGCTCTATCCTATTCCTGGATATCTGTGGTTGATATATTGTGCACCCTAATAAACTTATCTGGGGGTCAGAGAACAGAACAGCCACTATATTAAGCATAGGTTTAGGCAGTGTTAGCACACGCCTTTAATCCTAGCATTCTGGAGGCAGAAATCCATCTGGATCTCTGTGAATTCAAAGCCACACTGGAAACAGCCAGGCATGATGTAACACGCGTTTAATCCCAGGAAGTGAAGGCAGGAAGCAGAAAGGTATATGAGGCTTGAAGACCAGGAACTAGAGTCTTTTTAGCTTTTAGCAGCAGTTCAGCTGAGATCCATTTGGGTGAGGACTCAGAGGCTTTCAGTGTGAGGAAACAAGATCAGCTAGCTGAGAAACTGGCGAGGTCAGGTTGGTTGTGGCTTGTTCTGTTTCTCTGATCTTTCAACATTCACCCCAATACCTAGTTCTGGGTTTGTTTCTATTAATAAGACTGTTTAGAAATTCATGTTACAGATATCACACAGGGCAAATTACTTAAAATCTCTATTTCCATAACTCCCATTTTATAAACGGAAATAATCACATAAACATAACAGCACCATATCCCTCTATATTTAAAAAATTTGAAAAGCTAGCTGAGCAGTGGTGGCATAATACTTTAACCCCAGCACTTGGGAGGCAGAAGAGGCAGATCTCTGTGAATTAAGAGGCAAGCCTGATCTATAGAGCAAGTTCCTGGACAGCCTGGGCTGTGTGGAGAAACTTTGTCTTGAAAAACAAACAAACAACAAGAAAAAATTTATAAAGCTAAATGCTAACTGAATCTAGGATCTTCTCAAGGTATAAATGAAGACTGCTAGAATCTTCATGATTTTTATACTTGGAACTGGGCAGGGTTTTTACAATTTCTTGGTAAGAACGGCACATGGTACCTACACTTGGTGAGACATGATTAGAATTAAATATGTGCTTCCTTTCTAGGAGTCTGGAATTTGGTTATGTGCTAGGTAGAGGGCAAGACTATCTCCCAATAAAAACCCTGCACATTGAGTCCATGAGGTTTCTTGGTGGCATTTCAACATGAGAACTTACTGCTTAAGAATTCAGCTTTTCCCACTGCTGAGTTTGCTTTGTACCTCTCCACTGTCATGCATGACAACCCTGAGTAAACTATATGCCACATACTTAAGGATTGCCCAGCAAATCACCAAACCAGAGGGTAGTCCTGGAGATCATCAACCCCACTGGTAGATTCACACTATATGGGGAACCTTTAAGATGAGTTCTACCAAAACTATAAAATTTGTGTTTAAACCAGTTGTGGTGGTACACACCTTTAATCCCAGCACTTGGGAGGTAGAGGCAGGTGGATTTCAGTGAGCTTAAGGCAAGCTTGGCCTATACAACAAGCTCCAGGCCAGCCAAGGCTACATAGTGAGACCCTGTCTCAAAAAACTAAACAAAAATCCTTGTGTTTGAGTCAGGTGGTGGTGGCACATGCCTTTAATCCCAGCACTTGGGAGGCAGAGCCAGGCGGATCTCTGTGAGTTCAAGGCCAGCCTGGTCTACAGATCTATAGCTTCTCCAAAGCTACACAAAGAAACCCTGTCTCAAAACAAAAACAAAAACAAAAACCAACCTTGTTTTTGAAACAAGGAATTCAAATATTTTATCTCCTCACCAAGTAAATCCTTTCCTACACAAGGTTCTACTATATTCCCAGAACTTAAGTGAATTAATTGGCTGACTGCTTCCTGCTTTCCTTCATTCCTTTTGCCCCAATTCTTTTAAAACTAGCCAGTTGCCAAGACTGAGGTCAGAACCCAGCTAACGGGAAAAAGACACTATCTGCCTTAGAAAAAACAAGTGCACTTCCAGTCTCAGTGAGCTTGCTCTTCCCAGCATACCCTCTTCATCAAGACATCTGTTAAGATACTTCAGCTGGAGTAGTGGTCTTTTTCTTTGTGACCCCAAACCTATTTCTAACATTTCACAACTATGAACCCATAAATAGCTGTAATTCCAAGATGCAATGTCAGTTCAGCTATTACACAAGCAATTTGAATTTCCAGTGCCAGAAAGTAATGTAAACAAAGGTGGTTTTAGAGGGTTAAAGTCCTTCTAAAAAGAACAATAATAAGTTTTTTAAATGCTACAACAACAGCCAGGTGGTGGTGGCATATGCCTTAAATCCTAGCTCTCAGGAGGCAGAGGCATGTAGACCTCTGGATTCGAGGCCAGCCTTATCTATAGAGTGAATTCCAGGACAGCCAAGGCTACACAGAGAAAGTCTGTCTTGAAAAAACAAAACAACAAAACAAAAAAAAGCAGCAAAAATCATGGCTTATGAAGATTGATAAACTTCATATTGAAAGCTACTATAAGACACACATGTAGGACAAAACGAACATTCACTGAACTGAATCATGTGGCAGAAATGAAGCCAAATAGATGGATCTTTATTGAAAATCTTCTCAAAAATATTTTTCCCCAATTAAATTTTTCACTCAATGTATGTGTCCAAAAGGTTTGCTTTATTTTTATTTTTTGAACAGGATCTCACTATGTGGCCCTGGCCGCCTTAAACTCCATGTAGACCAGGACAGTCTCAAACTCACAAATTCACCTGCCTCTGCATCCTGAGGGCTGGGATTAAAGGCATGCACCACCACATCCAGGTAAAAAAGTTGTATTTTCTTAAGATAGTCAGATAATAAACAAAAAAGACAATTACAAATGGTAATAAATATGGACAGATAAAACTGGGAGATGAAAGAATAGAGTAATTGCAAGAGAAATGAAAAGTGTTTATCTGTCAACTAGTATTAACCACTATCTGTTATTAAAAAAGAAAGAAAAAAACTGAACAAACCAAGCCAAGAGACTGTGGATACCTGCTATGAATAATTTTAAAAGAACATTAAGAAAGTAGCTATTCTGAAAGAGTTGTATTTTAGGCTATGATCGCTTAATACAAATGAACCAAGATTTGAAAACTCCTTGAAACATAACTGTGTACCTCTCCTTTTTGCCATTCCTTTCCTATTTAAAATTCTTAAAAGCCTCTTTAATCTTTGATCTCTTAGCCCTCAAAATATCCATTCATCCTACAAACATTTTCTGAACATTTACCAGGCATTCTGTTAAGTACCAGGCCTAAAAAGCAGTAAAATATAGGTTTTGCTCTATCAAAATTTAATGGAAGTCACAGTTTTGGACTATCCTCTTAACTAGATATCAGACTATGAGACCAAACCAACAGAATAACTCGTAAGTTCCACACAATCAAACTGAATTTTTTTTTTTTTTTTTTTTGGTTTTTCGAGACAGGGTTTCTCTGTGTAGCTTTGCGCCTTTCCTGGAACTCACTTGGTAGTCCAGGCTGGCCTCGAACTCACAGAGATCCGCCTGGCTCTGCCTCCCGAGTGCTGGGATTAAAGGCGTGCGCCACCACCACCCGGCTTTTTTTTTTTTTTTCCCCAAACTGAATTTTTAAGGCAGGAAGTAAATCCCCACATAGACTGGCTTGTCCTGAAAGCAGGAAGCTCACAACAACCAATTAGAGTCCAATCTACCTCAGCTGGGTATAAGGAAAGTAACCTGTCATACCTCACTGTTGGCCAATCCACTTTTATTGTTCTTATAAAAGCCAACCACTCTATTATTCCTACAATACCCATTCTACTTCATAGAATGAGGTGTGGCGTGATGATACAATCACAAACAAAAGTCAATTAGCTCTTTAAACTTGCTGTTATTTTTCTTTCCATTGCTTTAAAGTGCTTATAGTGGGAGAATGTGATCAATCTGTTGAACCACTTTGGTGCTGGACACTTGCCATCTGTTATTTTTTTTTGCAATAATTTTTGCAAATTTGGTATTTGCATTTTACAAAAGAAGAGGCACAAAGTCAAACATGTTTTAAAGTGAAATATTTGATTCCCAAAATACATTGTTTCCAATAAATGTGGGAAATTTACTATAATAACTTTAAGGAAAAATGTGAAATGCCACAGAAACCCCTAACAGAAGCACCAATAGCTAGAGATCAAGTTGGATCTTTTTTAAAAATTTTATTGCGTAAGTGTTTTGCCTTGAATGTGTGTATGCATACTACATGTGTGCCTGGTGCCTGCAGAAGCCAGAAGAGGTTGTCAAGATTCCTCGGAGCTAGAATTACAGATGGCTGAGAGCAACCACAGGGGTCCTGGAAACTGGATCTAGGTCCTCTGAAGAGTGGCTAGTACTTGCAACCACTGAGCCACTTCTCTAGCCTGAGTTAGCTTTTCAGGAAATAATTCCAGATGAAGTTTCAAGGACTAAGTCAGTTTGGAGAGGGGAGTGTTAAAGGTAAATATATCATTCCAGGAAAAGACAGTAACTTGATCATAGATACAAAGGAATAAAAGAGCATGGTACTATTCCAGTTCTTTTTTTTTTTTTTGGTTTTTCGAGACAAGGTTTCTCTGTGTAGCTTTGCGCCTTTCCTGGAACTCACTTGGTAGTCCAGGCTGGCCTCGAACTCACAGAGATCTGCCTGGCTCTGCCTCCCGAGTGCTGGGATTAAAGGCGTGCGCCACCACCGCCCGGCATTCCAGTTTTTTTTTTAAAAAAAGCAGAATATTACTTTTATAAAGTTTATACTTGGGAGTGTAAGAGAAAAGGCTGGATAAGTTATCTAATTACAACACACTACATTAAAGGAATTGAACTTTATGCTTTAGATTATGGGAAGTCAAGAAAGGATTTAAAAATAAAAGCACTGTACTAAATTAAGATAAATTTAAAGGATATAACATTCTGATACATTATGTAGGTCTGAAGTGGAAAGGGTTCTGGCTGAAGACTTTTTGAAATTAGTTGAGGAAATCTGAATTTGAACATCAGATGAACATGTAATGAAAGGCTAATCTTCTGAAGGAGAAACAGTACATATTAACTCATTTTTTTTAAAGTTTACGTAGGGAAAAATCTGTATAGAGATGCCCCAAAGGAACAGAGCTATCATCTCTGAATTGTAAATAAATGTTTGATTTTCTATTCTTATTTTCAAGTTTTGTATGTTACATGTATACTTTTTTTTTTTGAGACAGGGTTTCTCTGTGTGGTTTTGGTGCCTGTCCTGGGTCTTGCTCTGTAGACCAGGCTGGCCTCGAACTTAAGAGATCCGCCTGGCTCTGCCTCCTGAGTGCTGGGATTAAAGGCATGTGCCACTGCCGCCCAGCCATGTATACTATTTTTAAATGAAAATACTGTTTAAAAAAAAAAAAGATTGTACCACTAGATTATCCAAAATGGAAAAAAATAAGCCGGATGGTGAATCAGGGGGTAACTTCAGGTCGTATGATTAGTAAACATTAACTGCAGGCCTGCCGGTGGAGGCTTAACAATCATTTGCTGAAAAAGATGAATACACCAGATCTGCTGTGTTCAGACTGGAGACCTCTGCTGTGACTGATTTAAACGCAGCACCAGTCAGGAAACCTATTTTAGAAATTACCTTTTAGGCACTACAATTCCCTCTCTTTACATTAACTATGCCCGGGTTACGACGGGTTTTGATTGTCCCAACAAAGGCCAAATCCATTTCATTCTCAGTATTTGCTGCTGTTGGGGTGAGGCGGTGGGGAACGACAGCGGAGGGGGGCTGGGGATGGGCGAGGACAGCCAGCAAGGGTGGTGGCGGGAGCAGTCTGGGGCTCTTGGCCCGACCCAGCCCATTAGGAAGCAGTGAAACCTCGGGCCACAGGGCGGCCCCAGGCTCCTGGGTCCCCTTCAGACCTACAGCGGGTGATGCGGGTGGGGGGGCTGGAGGGGGTGGCGGTCACGCTGGGTCCCTTCAGGCCAACAACGGGCAACAAGAGGCCCCTGGGTCCCCCTCAGGCTGCCACCCGGGTCCCTGGGTTCCCTCGGGCCTACAGCGGTGGGGGGGGGGTGGGGGGTGAGAAGGGGTGAGGGAGGAGGGGGTAGTGGGGTGTCCCCTCAGGTCTACAGCAGGGATGGGGGGGTCACTGGGTCTCCTCAGGCCGGCAGTGGGTTCCCTCGGGCCTACAGCGGTCAAGTGGGTTCCCTGGGGCCTACAGCGGTCAAGGGGCGGAGCAGGGGGGAGGGGGGAGGAAGTGTGGGGGGGGAAATGGGGTGTCCCCTCGGGCCTACAGCAGGTGACAGTGGGGCCTGGGAGTGGCTGGGTCCCCTCAGGCCAACCACGGGCGAGAGCAGGCCCCTGGGGTCCAGGCCGGGGCCCCTGGGTCCTCTCAGGTCCACAGCGGGCGGCAGCGGCCTGTGCGTCCCCTCAGGCCGAACTGCCCTGGAGCGCCGGTTACCAGAGCCGTTGGGGCCGATGATGCAGGTGAACCTCTTGAAGGGACCGATGACCTGGCGGCCTCGCCACGACTTGAAATTCTCCACGAGCAGCAGCTCCAGCCGCCCCATGGCTGCCCTCCGCGCCTCCGCCGCTTCCTCGTCGTGCGCCAGGGAGGCAAAAGCGCGGGAAGGCCCTTGGCCAAGTCTCGCGAGACTGGGGCGCGCGCGCGCGAGAGGCTCCGTTCCTTAGCAACGGAGGTTGGTTGGTGTTTCCCTGGGAATCCGATCCCTGCGCCGCCGCTTGTTGCGGAAAGCGGGCTGCGGGTGGCTGCGGGGACAGACGGGCTCCCGAACTTTTGGGAGCGCTGCTTTTCGGAGCTGCAGCTGGCTTATTTCTGTGGCCTTTTTCTTACCGTGTGTGTTCTGAAGGCTGTTTCATGCCCGATTCCAAAACCATGGAGGTAGCGATGCTCCAGGACCTGCGCCAGGACGCTAACCTAGCCAAGAGGCGGTACATGGAGCTGTGCAGGCAGGGACGGGTCTTCGACGCCAGGAACAGGATCATTGGGGTGAGGCACCAGGGACGCAGAGGAGCCAATGCTTGGAAGGAGCGTTTATATCGAAGCACCAGGTTTGGCTGGGTCGACTTGAAAAGCCTTACCCCTCCAGCAGTGTCCCAGCGGGAGCCAGTGGGGGAATGGAGACAAGATTTACTTTCCCCCTACTTCGTTCATTCTTCCAGGTGACAAATGCCCTGGCTAGCCCGAGTTGGGTCCAGGAAGTGGGAGACCTTGCAGAGTTTACCACGTACTGAAAGAGGCAATGCCTTATTAAAACGGCCACAGAAAATGCAGTGGGATGAGCACCAGCACAGACTGGAGCCTGAAGGGGAAATCACAGAGGGTTTCTCAGAAGAGTTTCTAAGCAGTGTTGAGAGGGTGTGTGTGTGTGTCTGTTAAGGAAGTGAAGGATGCTCTGATGAAAGCTGACAGCATAGGCAGGACACCCAGCTATAAACAAAGCCATACAAGCATGGGAAGGCAGTTTGTTGATGCTATGGCCAGATGAGGGGGATTGTGGCCTACTGAATAATGTTAGCTGGCTCTAACCTCTCTTCCCATGTCCATTCCTAGGGAGACACACAAGCCTGGGATGTTCAAGTCCGTGACCAGAAGATAAAAGAAGCAACTGAGAAAGCTAGGGATGAAACTTTTGGTGAGCATTTCTACAGTGTTCATCCATCACTTAAGGCCTCGTGTCTTCATTTCTGTGAAAACCAGAGCAAATGCTTTGTATTCTTGGGGCCCTGGATTCAGTCCCCTGCATGTGCATGAATGAGAACACACACACACACACACACACACACACACACACACACGGTTATTATTTGCATGGTCTTTCTCCTTTTAAAAATTCCACAATTTTGTCAGGCCGTGGTGGCACATGCCTTTAATCCCAGCACTCGGGAGGCAGAACCAGGCGGATCTCTGTGAGTTCAAGGCCAGCCTGGTCTACCAAGTGAGCTCCAGGAAAGGCGCAAAGCTACACAGCGAAACCCTGTCTTGGAAAAAAAAAAAATCCACAATTTCTTGTGCTCAGTTGACTTAATGAGCATATTCTTCCTCTCAGGAAAAAGGAGTTACAGAATTTTTATGTACATCTTAGGAAATATATTTTACATAAAAGGAGTGTTTTTCATTTTTTCTTTAAAAATCCTTGCTCTAAAAGGGGAAAGCCTTAAACACATACACGTGCACATTCTTCACTTCAAACTCGAAGCTGACCTATGGAGAACAGCTGTTGATGTCAAGCGACACACAAATCCTGGAGCTCAGACCTCTGAGCTAACTCAGTAATGTACATGGCTCACTAGGCTTACTAGGTTCTAGTTCAAAATTTCAAACAGAATCCAGTTTTCCTTTCATGGCCAGTGATTTCACCTATTGTTGAACATTTGGCTTTTTAAAATGTCATGGGATTTTTTAAATATGAAAGAGCTGGACATATAATTGTAGAGACAAATATGTGTCAGTTTAGGCTTTAAGATATATGATGAGAAAAAGACAAAAGTTGTTATCAGTGGTTGTTAGAGTGGTTGGATTATGAGTGAAGTTGCTTTTCTTTATACTATTATACATTCTCCAAACTTTTAATCTTGTTTATTGGTAAAGTAATCCAATGTAACAGACACACATGTGACCGCCACCAGGCTTGATGTCAACATTTTGCCATGTTGGTCTCAGGTGTCTTTTTTTTTTTTTTTTCAGAGACAGGGTTTCTCTGTATAGTTTTGGTGCCTGTCCTGGAACTCACTCTGTAGCCCGGGCTGGCCTGGAACTCACTGAGATCCGCCTGGCTCTGCCTCCTGAGTGCTGGGATTAAAGGCGTGCGCCACCACCACCTGGCTGGTCTCAGATGTCTTAAAGAGTTCTGAGAACTATGTTGTATATAACACAAGTACCCCTACCTCCTTATGATTTCCCCCTTTTTTCCTCTACAGAAGTGTGCATTTCCAATGTGTTTATGCATATACTAGTTAATGTATCCTTAATGATATAACTTGCTCTCGTGTGTCTTTGTGTCTGTGTGTGTGTGTGGCATGTGTGTGCAGGTAAGCATGCCCATGAAAGCATAGAGGCCACGTAAACCAGGCAGGCAGGCCTCTCCCTCCCAAGTGCTAGGTCTGAAGGTGTGTACCACCATACCCAGATTTTAAAAAGTTTTTGGCAAATACTGCTGCAACGAATGTCCATGTATTATGTACCTTACACATGTGAGAGTGGCAGTGGAGTTGAATTGATGGGTCAGATTGCTTTGTTAGAAGTGTACCAAGTTATGCTCCAACAGCAGTGAGTGCACAAGTCTCGGTCTCCTTCTTCACATCATTACTAATGCATGCCATTGACAGAATTTTAAGCGTTCTGCCTGACGTTCATTGAATGTATCCCATGAAAGGTTAATATTCCTTAATATTAAGTATGTTGCCCACTTGTGTTTCTTCACAGTGCTTTGCCTTTGCTAGCCCGTGCTCATTTTTCAGGTGGTTTTCCTGTGTATGTAAAGTCTGTTTGTAGGTGCTTTTTATATATGTGTGTAGCACGAATCTTATAAGGTCTTATTAATAAAAACAAACCCAGAAGCCAGGTATTGGGGTGAATGCTGGAAGATCAGAGAAGCAGAACAAGCCACAGCCACCTCACCTTGCCAATTCCTCAGCTGATCCTGTTTCCTCAGACTGGAAGCCTCTGAGTCCTTATCCAGAATATATCTCAGCTGAACTGTGCTGCTCAAAAGCCTAAAAGCTTAACCAGCCTAGTTCCTGGTTTTCACGCCTTATATGCTTTCTGCCATTACTTCCTGGGATTAAAGGCCTGAGTCACCATGCCTGGCTATTTCCAGTGTGACTTTAAACTCAGAGATCCATGCCTCCAGAAGGCTAGGATTAAAGGCGTGTGCGCCACCATTTTCTAGCCTCTGTATCTAGTGGCTGTTCTGTTCTCTGACCCCAGATAAGTTTATTAGGGTGCACAATATTTTGGGGAACACAATATCGCCACATATGTGGATATTATTCTTTTAATGGCTATGTTACAGTTTGGGAACATTGTCCTTAAGGCATGAAAACTAGTTTTAAAGTGGATTCATTTTTACTCATCTTAGCTTATATGTATGCTTGTGTCTTTCCTAGCTGCTGAAATGAGGCACAATGACAAAGTCATGTGCATCCTACATGACCGCGAACGGAGGGACAAGAAACAACTCTGTTGCGCTATCAATGACTTCCAACAGAGCTTTCAGAAGCCAGAAACTCGCCGTGAGTTCGATCTGTCTGACCCCCTGGCCCTTAAGAAAGATCTCCCAGCCCGGGTGTCAGACTGTGACATGAGGAACACCATATCAGGAATGCAGAAGTTCATGGGAGAGGATTTAAACTTCCTAGAGAGGAAGAGGTTCCAAGAGGAGCAGAACAGAGAATGGTCTCTGCAACAGCACAGAGAATGGGAGCGAGCGTGGGCTGACCACAAACTTGCAGGTAATGAAAGAAAAGATAAGTTGATCTCAAGAGTCTTTCCAGCAAGTCAACCCCCTAGCTCAGTTTTTGTGGGTGCTTTTAAAAGCTCTGCCAACATTACAAAATTCAAAACCTCAGCCCTAGGAGTCGACATCTCCAAATGTGCCTCTACAGTACAGGAAACGCTTTCTGATCACTCTATTGCCTTAGTTTGCTGTGATAAAACACCAGGACCAAAAGCATCTTTTGGAAAGGGTTTATTTAACCCACAGGTCACAGTCCATCACTAAGGGAAGCCAAGGCGGGACTCAAGTAGGGCAGGAACCTGGAGGCAGGAGCTGAAGCAGAGCCTGCTGAGAAGATGAATGAACGTATATAAGGTCTTCCAAGTCTCCTGGGTGTGAAAATGGAGGTTCCACGGGGTACTTTGGGAGCCCAGTCACAGGCCCAGTGCTAGCAGGTTCTCACCAGGACTCACTGGACCCAGAGAACCTCTGGATTCAGACATGAAAGGGCCTCTCCGTGGGGAACAGAAAAACTCTCCAGCTCCTCCTTGGCAGGCAGTCTCCGCAGCAGCCGGCTCTGAGCAGGTCACTGGTGAGAGAACAGGAAAGAGCTGCCAGGAAGAGCAAACCAGGGCTAAGTGGGAGCTACCGCTCTGCCCTCCTCAGCTGCTCCTGTCTCTGTGTTAATTCGGTCCCCTTGCTCAGCTTGGGCCCCTCCACGCCTCTTTTCTCCCTGCTGTCTTCCCTCCCAGCCTCTTCCTCTGGCCACCTTGTCCACTAGAGTTGCTGTGGCCAGCCTGGCCCATGGCCTCCTGCTCCCCTCTCTGAAGTCAGCTCTCAGCCTCAGCCCCCTTGATTTGGCTTGCCGGCCAGTTCTTCCCCTGGTTGCCCTCTTGGAGCTGCTCCTCCTTCAGCCTCCCCCCTGCCTGTCAAACCAGAGAGCCGAGAGGCCATCCTGACCCCGTCTTCAGCCATCCTCCACTGTGCCCCTTCTACCTCCTACGTATACTTTGAACACCTCTCGTCATCCCTTTTGCCACCACTGTTGAGAACAAGCCACAGTCATTAAATTTTCTCACCTGGATGGACTTCTGCTGGTGGATTTCCAACTGTTTACTCCCCTTCTAGTCCATTTCTAACATGTCCGGCAGAATGATACCTCTCAAATAATGTCAAGTTGGACCATGCCACACCCATGCCCTTGTCCTGGCTCAAAGCTATCTAATGTCTTCATGGGATGTAGAATAAGATATAAAACAGCCGGGCGGTGGTGGCGCACACCTTTAATCCCAGCACTCGGGAGGCAGAGGCAGGCGGATCTCTGTGAGTTCGAGGACAGCCTGGGCTACCAAGTGAGTTCCAGGAAAAGGCGCAAAGCTACACAGAGAAACCCTGTCTCGAAAAACCAAAAAAAAAAAAAAAAGATATAAAACAGCCCATAAACTGTACACTTTGGGCCTCTGCTCGCCTGGACAGCATCATCTGATGTCTCCACCTTACTCATGGCATTTCAAACATTTTGGCTCTTTCACTCTGGATTCCATCATGTGTCTCCTACCTCAGGGCCTTTGCACTTGCCCTGACCCTTTAGTCCTTCAGATCTGAATAAACGTGTCCTCCTAGAAAAGCAGTTTCTTGGTCCCTACCCTCCAACTCCCTAGTCAGGTATTTCCATCATTTCCTCTCATCCTCCCTTTCCTCTATGGACTAGCACACTTTGTATATCTGTTTGGGGGAGGTTGTGTGCTTTGAACCCGTTTCTCACCTCTGGGTTGTGTGCATCCTGAGCAATGTGGGGCCCAGTCTAGGCTCTTGATCAATGTCCAGTGCATGACAGATTAACAGATGATGAGTGAGCTGAGGATGAAAGTGTGCCGAGGCCAGAAAGCCAAGGCTAGAGAGTCTGGTTCTTCAGGACTGCGCTATAGCATAGTGGAGGAGCACTTGCCTAGCATGTGTGACGCCCTTCATCCCCAGCACCTCAAAGAGTGTGCTCCTTGTTTTTGGAGATAATGAGGAGCCTCTCTAAGCACAAGTACAGAAAGCAGAAGCTGCTGACTTTTCATATGTCCATTGCATATCAGCACTGTGCCTCAGATGAGGGCGGGATGGGGGGATGACGGGGCGGGGCACAGAGGTTAAGCAATAGCTGCCGATAATGGTGCTCGGCCATGTCTGGAAGCCTGTTCTGACTCCAAACCTTTCTACTTCACTCCTGATGTCCTCCACTTTCACCCCACTTTGTCCCTGTCACTGGCCTGGCAAATTTCTACTGTCACTCCACAAGTATCTGTGCACTCTGCTCCAGATCTTGTCTGGTTTCTACAGCCCTTTTTCCTGTCCCTGCCACCTCTTGCCTTTGTAAGGCTGAAACCACCTCCTGATAGACCAGGGTTAGCAAGGCCTAACTAATGTACCCTAGGACTGCTGCAGACATCACCAGTTCACAGCAGACATCATCCAACCATCAAGATCACTAGTAGCCCTTGCTCACAAAGATCTACAATCTACACTTAAATCATCCAGCTCTCCCAGAACCTGGGAGGCAAGTAGCTTTTCCCCCTCCACTTCCTCCCCCTTCTCTTCCATGGTAAGAAATGAGTGTGAATCGCCATGCCCTGGTGGTGCCCTGGTGGGCATCCCCAGGCTGATGGCATCTTGTCTCCTGGCAGAAGAGCATCACCTGCAGACAAGACTGAAGTTTGATGAAACAGCCCGAGACTTGCAGAAGCTGGAAGGCCTCACCAGGAAGGAAGTCTGTGCAGCCATGAAAGAGTTCAACAAGAACCAGGTATACTCACCCTGAGCTCGGTCTGAAGGGAAGGACATGCACACAGCAGCTTCCTCTGGGGCTCCTTAAGTTGTGAGAGGCCCCAAGTTCAGACTACTCACACCACCAGCTCTGACAGAGCCCTTGACAGGGCTCATCCCGGGAGAGAGGTAGGTGAGGTCTGATCTGGCCTGTCCCTCAACTCAGACTGAAACCTGGAAACTTCACCATGCAAGCTGCAGGGGCAGGGGAGGGTGTCAGTTTTTAAAACCTCCAGCACAGGACAACAGGAGCATTTGCCCAGATGAACACCATCTGGCCTGGACTGGTCTCTGTTCTCATCATGTCATAAGCTCAGTAATCAGGCAGTCAGTGCAGACCAACAGCATCCTGCTCTTCTCAACTGCCTGGCTTCCCCATAAGCTTCCTGAGCTCCAGCCCCTCCTGAAGTTGATCCAAGTTCTTTTCTCTCCTTTGGAAACTGCACCCTCCACGTGGTTCGATTCTCAGGTGATTGACCAGCTCTCCCTGTCTCTAGACCTGTGGTTTCTGGAAGAAGATGGCTGAATTTATTACACATTTACTGTTTTCTGTTTGTTTGTTGTTGCTGTTGTTTTTTTAAATCGAGACAGGGTTTCTCTGTGTAGGCCTATCTGTCCTGGAACTCACTCTGTAGACCAGGCTGGCCTCGAACTCACAGAGATCCGCCTGCCTCTGCCTCCCAAGTGCTGGGATTAAAGGCGTGCACCACCACTGCACCCTGCTTGGCATTTACTCCTAACCTCACCTTAACCTTAAGAGAGAACTCAGGTACCCGCGTGGGTTTTCTGTAGCGCACGCAGTGTTTGTGGTGTTGGTAGTAACACACCGTGAGCTGAATCTGTGAGATGCAATGCAGGAAAATGCTCTGTAATGGGCCATGATCAAAACTCGGAGAGGCTGCCATGAATCAGAGAAACCTGGTCTCCAGCAGTGGGGAGAGGAAAAGGGGGGCAGACTGCCAGTGTTGGTGAGGGACCCAGAGGACAGATTCACACCTGCAAGCTGCAAGTGTTCTCAAACATAACCTAGACATAACCCAGTCCTTTTGTTTTGCAGAAGGAAGGCTTAGCTCTAGGCCTCACAGTGAATGGCAGGATGGAGGGAGCTCTTGTCAGCTCAATGGCTCTTGACAGTCACTCAGTGTTTATAATTCAGCAGATGTGGTCCGAGCTCCTCCTGTGAGCACTTCTGGGATTCTTATGGAACCATGGTGTCTCACTCATGGATTTGTACATTTGTGTGTGTTGTGCATGCACATGTGCGTGCAGTGCACTTATACATATATACATGTACATATACATGAGCACATACACACACTTTTTTTTTGATTCAGGGTCTCACTATGTAGCTCTGGCTGTCCTGGTACTCACTATGTAGATCAGACTGGCCTTGAACTCACAGAAGTCTGCCCGCCTGAGTGCAGGGTTCAAGGTGTGCACCACTATGCTTGGCTCATTCCATTCTGTTTTGATAAGCATCTACGGTGTTACCTTCAGACCGCACGGCTCCTGTGTGGATACTCAAGGTAGCACTGTCACAGTGCCTCTGCCCGTGGAAGCTGCACTTCAGCCTCCACAACTCCTGTTCCTGACTGGAATCAGACTTTGCCATTTAGCCAGGAACATGAAAATTCAAAGAAAATTCCACGCTGGGCACGATGGTCCACACCTTTAATTCTGGCACTCCAAGGCTATGGTAGAATGAGTTCCTGGCCATACTGGGCTAGAGAAAGAGACCCTGTCCCAAAACAAAAAAGAACCTTCCAGGAAGGCCATTTTGTGTCAGCAGGGCAGGCACAGTGGGGACTGCTTATTTCATTAGAAGGTGGTATGATGGGTTGTGGGGATTTAGCTCAGTGGTAGAGCTCTTGCAAGACCACTTGCCTAGCAAGCGCAAGGCCCTGGGTTGGGTCCTCAGCTCCGAAAAAAAAAAAAAAAGGTGGTGTGACATTGGGGTTTAGCATACAGGCTTAGAGCCTACCAGCAGGGTTCAAGTCAAAAAGCCCTTCTTTGCAGCCTTTGGCAAAGCCCATCGAGGCCTGTTTTGTCTTCTTCAGAATGAGGAGGAAGGATACCCACCTTACCCATCAGTATTCACTAACTCTTGCTCTGGTAAGGCTGGCCTCAAACCTCAGTGGCTCTCCACACGAAACCATTGTTCCCCTCTGCTGCGTGTCCATCCCAGACTGGCTAGGTCAGTGCAACTGCCAGGGTTCCAGCAGCACAGAAAGGAAAGGATGTGGTTGGTCCCATCGGTGGGCAGTTGCCAGGGTTCCAGCAGCACAGAAAGGAAAGGATGTGGTTAGTCCCATCAGTGTCCTCCAGGAAGCTGCACAACCACCCTTGTGTTGCGGTAACGCCCGCGTTACCGATACCCGTTCACCATGTCCGAGCGAGGGGCTGTGGATTAAAAAATAAGGGACAAGAGACAGCGAGTCATTCGCCACGGCTGATGCCGTTTATTGAAAGAGGGAGGAAACCTTAAATACAGGCTTACAGCACAATGGCGGATCCCCGGAGGGCAGAAGTTCGCTACATTCTTGCATCTAAGCTGTTTACACCAAATGCAGGATACAGGAACAAAGAACCTCCGGTTGATCATTAGGTGAGAAGGAAACCAGCAGGGAATCTGAATAGGGAGGACATCTGGTCAAGGTTGGCAAGCAAGGCGGCAGCCACTTACAGTGGGGGGCCAGGGCCCACAGGTCCCCCCTTTTTACTAAAAAAATGAGCTTCTGACTTAGGTTGCGTGGGACGTCAGCAGGTCACCTTACCCGTCATGGAGACACCTGCCCAGGCCACACAAGGGCTCTGTCTTAGGTTGATGACCGCCCCCCAAGGATTACCCGTCTCTGAATACTCATTATCATACAGACTCAACCACGTGAGCTGTAGAGTGACTGCTGCCAAAGATCTCAAAGTGGCGCTGGGCTTGCAATCTGTGCGACACAGAAAAGACCAACAGAAGTCCTAACCCACCCATAGCCAGGAGGCTAAAGGCAACTGAGCCATTCCCTTCTTAAACGAGCCTTACTGCAAATTGGAGTCCTTGTAAGGTGGTATCCCATAAGCAAATGGAACTTGAGTTTTAATAATTTTTAAACTTTCAAAGCCAATTTAAATGTATAAATGTAGCATTAAATTTATCATGCCCAATAAGATGAAAGATTAACTGTGGTAGCTACTTTTGCTGCCAGGGTCTCCATTGTGCTAGCTGTAGTAGCCAATTAAGAAATAGCAATCCCAGAAACAATAGCAGCAGTGGCCACCACCGCTATAACAGCAACAACAGCAACAGCGATGTCAGAGTCTCTTCTGGAGCGTGTGAACATCATCTCTGTCTAACTGCCACGGTCCACTGGCATGGACACAGCTCCAGGAACACGAACCACCAAGGCCCATTTTTCTTGATCCCAGCACTCTGCAAAAGAACAACTAAGAACCATAAAGAAAACAAAAACAAAAGCAGCAAACAAGGAGCAGAACTAATGGTCTCATTAATGGCTACATTCAGGCTCACAAATTTTAAGGTATCTTCAAAAAGGCTAGATGAATCTCAGGAGGCCAATAAATGTTGCACAGAGCCACTCTTGAAAAGTAGGTGCTACACCAGCTTGAAGAGGATTGTGAAAATGAAAAAGGCTAAGCTGGCATGCTATTGTTAACAAATGGAGGTCATTGACCTTCAGAGTTATCCTTAATCTCCAAGGTGTCTGGGTGACACATTCTCAACATTTTTGATAAAAGTTACCATACATTACCTTCTGAAGAAACCAACCGCATGGCTACAGTTCCTAGGCTTACATTAATGTTTGCCAAGGCTAGCCTTATTGGGTTCTCAATCTCCATTGGCATCAGAAGGGGAGAGTTTTTCATGAAGGCCCAATAGGTCTCTGCCATGTCGGGATTCAGCAGCAGCCACAGGGGCACACAGTGCTCAGGAACCCAAAGAGGAACCTCATTGTCCTGTGGAAAGACACAAACAGATCCCCGGGCCCACACCAACACCGGATCGGGTCCCCTCCAAGTGCCAGTAGAAAGATCCTTCCATCACACCAGGGATGATTTGCAACAGGAGCCCTCCAGTGCTTATCTGCAGCGGATACTCCAGCAGAATCCACCGATAAAAAATTTTAAATATAGCCAGCCGGGCGGTGGTGGCACACGCCTTTAATCCCAGCACTCGGGAGGCAGAGCCAGGTGGATCTCTGTGAGTTCGAGGCCAGCCTGGGCTACCAAGTGAGTTCCAGGAAAGGCGCAAAGCTGCACAGAGAAACCCTGTCTCGAAAAAAAAAATTTTTTTAAATATATAAAACAAGGGAAAGAATAGAATGTGGAGAGGAGAGATGAGCTCCTAGCTCCCCCCTTTTTACTTTAGCAATATATGTTTTTAAGTATGATGGCAGCGTTCTACTATAGCCTGTCCTTGAGGATTATAAGGAATACCAATCTTATTAACAATAGAAAAGTCTTGGCAGAATTTTGAAAATCCCGTACTGCTGTAGGTGGGACCATTATCAGTCTTTATGCATTTTGGCACTCCCACGTAAGCCAAAGCATGAAGACAATGATTCTTTACATCCTTAATCTTTTCCCCTGAATGGGCAGAAGCAAAAATTAGAGAAGATTATGTATCAATAGACACATGGACATATTGTAATTTTCCAAAGGAAGGCACGTGTGTGACGTCCATCTGCCATACATGATTAGGTAAAAGTCCTCGGGGATTAACTCCCAAATGAGGGACAGGTAAAAATTCAACACAAATAGAACATGATTTAACTATCTGGATGGCTTGTTCCCGGGTTATGCCCGTATGATGACAAAGAGATCCAGCATTAAGATGATAACATTGATGCAACTGAGTAGCCTTATTAAAGGCAGAACAAACTAATGTGACAGCCATACGAGTAATGGCATCAGCCCTCTGATTACCTTCACTTAGAGGTCCAGGCAATTGAGTGTGAGCTCTAATATGGCCCACATAAAGGTTATGTGAGTGGGACCATATAAGTCCTTGCACTTGCAATAAATATTTGTGAATGGGAGAAATGGATGCTATGTAGGCTGTTGTCTCCAAAGGCATAATGTGCCACATATTGACTATCAGTATAAATATTTACACTCTCATCAGAAAACATCTGTAAAGCAAGCAACAGTGCCTGTACTTCTGCCATCTGGGCAGAAGTGCCCTGGACTTTCATTCTCTTTACTGTGTTACCAGAAACCACCACAGCAAAACCATGTGAAGTGCCATCAGTAAATACCACACGGGCCTGAGGAATAGGAGTCATCTGTACTATCTTGGGAAATATAACAGGATGCAATTTAAAAAATTGACATACATCATTAGAGGGATAGTGAGTATCAAACTGACCCTGCATGGAAATATGTCAATATGGTCCAATTATTATCATTAGCTTGCAACCATGCTATTTGAGACTGGGTGTATGGGGTCACCACAATATCTGGCTCCTTACCAAAAGTTTGAACACTGATCTTTTTTTTTTTTTTTTTTTTTTTTTTTTTTTTTTTTTTTTTTTTTTTTTGGTTTTTCGAGACAGGGTTTCTCTGTGTAGCGTTGCGCCTTTCCTGGAACTCACTTGGTAGCCCAGGCTGGCCTCGAACTCACAGAGATTGAACACTGATCTTGATTCTCTCAAATATAATCTGAGCAACAGCTTGAGGATAAGGAGTAATGGTTTTCGCTGGAGAAGCTGGGGAATGTACCCATAGAATAGGACCTGTTTGCCAAAACACTCCAGTAGGTGAATGAGTAAAACAAAATATCAAATACAATAAGGGAGAAGAAAGATTTATATACTGCACGTGAGCCTGTTCCAGGGCCTCTTGCACTCGTTGTAGGGCTATACGTCCTTCAGCTGTTAATTTACGGGGAGATAAAGGGTCAGGGTTGCCCTTTAAGACATCATACAAAGGGCAAAGCTGACCTGTTGGAATTTTTAAAGTGGACCGAAGCCACTGAATATCCCCCAGAAAGGTTTGGAAATCATTAAGTGTGCATAGCTGATCCGTACGCAGAGTAATCTTTTGTGGACGTATACCCATGCATAACAATTCATGACCTAAATAATGATAGGGAAAAGATACCTGTACCTTTTCTGGGGCTATCTGTAAATTAGCCAGGCTAAGAACCTCTTGTAATAGAAAAGGCATCAAAAACAAGTGTTTTATCTTTAGCAGCCATTAATATATCATCCATGTAGTGAATTATATAAACATCTGGAAAAGCTTTTCGAACTGGAGCTATGGCCAAAGACACATAAATTTGACATATAGTAGGGCTATTGGCCATTCCTTGAGGCAATACCACCCACTGATATCTCTGATAAGGTTCCTTAAGATTTTCTGAAGGAACACTAAAAGCAAATCGAGGACTGTCCTCAGGATGCAAAGGAATGGTGAAGAAACAATCCCTCAAGTCAGCCACAATTAAATGCCAATGTTTAGGAATTGCCACAGGGGCAGGCAAGCCAGGCTCTGTTGTTCCCATGAGAAGCATGGTTTTATTTACAGCCCTAAGATCCTGTAATAGCCTCCATTTTCCTAACTTTTTAATAACAAATATAGGTGAGTTCCAAGGTGAAGTGGAAGGAATGATATGTCTAGCATCTAACTGTTCCTTAACTAATGTGTTCGCAGCCTCCAATTTTTCTTTAGTAAGGGGCCACTGTTCCACCCATACAGGGTCATCACTTTTCCAAGTGATTTATATCAGTTGTATAATCGAAGGCTGCTGTGCAGTGACCCCTATGGAAAAGACCCTAGTCCTCTAGTATCCCCAGGACCTCTAGTGACACAGTTTTTGTCTGCCACAGGGAGTGGGTCTCCTTGCAACATTTTTCCTAAGCCTCTGCCCGGGCAGTAGCCCTGACTCTTCAGCATCTGTAGTACAGGCTGTGTACTGTGTAAGCACTGCTCCCATACCATCTAACACATCCCGTCCCCACAAGTTTACTGGCATGTCAGGTAGCACAAAGGGTTGAAAAGTTCCCGCATGACCTTCCTCATCCTTCCAATTTAAAAGTAGCCTGCTCTGTAATGGCGTCTGAGCTGTGCCGATACCTTGTAGGTTAGAGGTAGAATTTTTAAGGGGCCAATTGGGATCTCAGGATTCTTGTGAAATTATAGGTATATCCAGCACCAGAATCCAATAATCTTCCAATCTCAATCCCATATAATTTTTTTTTTTTTTTTTTTTTTGGTTTTTCGAGACAGGGTTTCTCTGTGTAGCTTTGTGCCTTTTCCTGGAACTCACTTGGTAGCCCAGGCTGGCCTCGAACTCACAGAGATCCGCCTGGCTCTGCCTCCCGAGTGCTGGGATTAAAGGCGTGCGCCACCACCGCCCGGCATAATTTTGTTTTAATTTAGGCTGTTTATCATTGATAACTGTTTGTCAAAACACCTTTTCTCCTGTACTTTCAAAACCTCTAGTTCTACATATAGGCGCCATTTTGCATTTAAAATATGAAAGCAATAATAATTGAGTGATTCTATCACCAGCTTCTGTTTCCATGGTCCTTTTTACATATGCCAATTATAAAAGTATTAAATACAATCTATAGGATTTGAAAAGGTAACTTTAGGCAATACTCGAGTATTTTATATAAAATCTTAAAAAGAGGATCCTTTTTTATAAATAACACATTAGCACAAATAGCCAATTATTAACAATGTGCACCAAACAATTTTCCTGTATTTTATTTACTGGAAAAATAATTTTGTAACCTCTTTATCAGTAAGAGATTATTATTTATGGGTTAATCTTAGCAACATTGTTTAATAAGCTAACAACCCAATCCATTTCAGGTGTTATATTTCTATAGAATTAAACCAAGAATTTCTAGAAATCAACTTAAATAGCAGAGCCAAATTTTCAGTAATGATTAACAGACAAGAGCACACCTAATATATAGTTCAAAATTATGAATCCTGTTCCTTTAGTTTATCTACCATGAGAATCAAACATTCATTCAGACATTTATTAAGACAATCAAAAGAACAGAACATCCTTTATTCACACAGCATTAACTTAGAATTCAATGTCCTGACCGAAACCATTTTTCACCAGAAGTTAGGCCCCGTTTAAACTTTAGGTGCTAGTCCCTTCCTGGGCCTCTGCTCGCTTGGCGGGAGCTGAGGCTGCAGCTTAGCTTTGCTCCGCCCAGTGCTTGAGCTCTAGTGCTGGTGCCGGCCCAGGCGGCACTCCATCGCAGCTCCGCCTCCCACTAGTGCGTACCTGTCCATCCGCCCGCCGCTCCGGGCTATCTCCTGCACGCCTTTGCCTGCCGCTGCTGCCGCTGGGCGCACCCTGCGTACACACAAACTCACATTTAAACATCCTACTCCCATGAAGGGACTACCTAACAATGAGTTATTCCCGCCATAAGGGAAAAACAGAAAAACATTTCCCACGAAGGGATCCTAAATATTATTCCCACTCCGAGGGAAAATTAAAAAACATTTGAACCAAAATAAGCAAACAGACAGCAAAACTTCTAACCTCTGGGCTTGCTTGCTGTTCAGCCAGCAGCAATGAGGCCTACCTGCCGATTCTTTGTAATTCAGATGCTGCACTGCAGAAAGAGCTCAGACTTTCAGCTATCCTGAAAATTCTACAATTGGAAAAAGTCTTTTCTTCCTCCATTACCACTGGGAAGAGGCTTCTCTCTTTTATTCATCCTTCCTCTATAGGGCCCCAATCTTTAGGCCTAGTTTCAAAATTTTTCCCCTTTTTATCGGGAAAATCCTTTTTACTTGATTAAAATTTTTTCTCCCTTTTCTAACGGGAAATTTCCTTTCCTTCCCTCTTCTCTATTGGGAAGATTTCCTTTTTTATTTAAAATCTTTAGTTGTCTTGCCCTGTCTAACTGCGGTGGTGCCCTATTTGCACCCATGACAATTCACTCTTACCTTTTCTTTTTTCTTTAAAATGCTGGCCAGCCTTCCAAGAGTGTCCATCAGCTTGTTCCTTCTTTCTCGGATCTCGGTAGGGTCTTGGTAGAATCTTGGTAGGGACCTCCATTTGTTGTAGTAACGCCCGCGTTACCGATACCCGTTCACCATGTCCAAGCGAGGGGCTGTGGATTAAAAAATAAGGGACAAGAGACAGCAAGTCATTCGCCACGGCTAAATGCTGAATGCCGTTTATTGAAAGAGGGAGGCAACCTTAAATACAGGCTTACAGCACAATGGGGGATCCCTGGAGGGCAGAAGTTCGCTACATTCTTGCATCTGTTTACACCAAATGCAGGATACAGGAACAAAGAACCTCCGGTTGATCATTAGGTGAGAAGGAAACCAGCAGGGAATCTGAATAGGGAGGACATCTGGTCAAGGTCGGCAAGCAAGCGGCAGCAACTCACAGTGGGGGGGCCAGGGCCCACACCCTTGCTCACTTTTTGTAGGATAGAATAAATGGTCAGGCACAGTGTCATAGTCAGCATCTCTATTCAGTTTGAGGATGCACACAGTGTGTTAGGACAGTTTAGACCATCATCAGGACTCTGAACAGTAGCCACTATTTATTTTTAAATTTATTATTTTTAAATTATTATTATTTATTGTGTGTGTGCACACGTGCGTGTGTGCCATATGAATGCAGGTACCTTCAGAAGACAAGGTGTCAGATCCTCTGGAGCTGGAGTTATAGGAAGCTGGGAGCTGCCTGATGTGGGTGCTGAGAATAGAACTTAGGTCCTCTGCCCTTAAACATTAAGCTCTCTTTCCAACCCCAGTAGCTGATATTTTTATCCCTGGCAACGATTCCCTGCTAGCATGTTTGGTTATTTGACAGTCCTACCAGAGAGGCTGATTAATGCCTTTTCATTTATTAAAAAAAGGCTCAGAAGGGCTGAGCAATTTTCCAAGGGCATCCAAATACTAAATGGCAAATATTTGAATTTGGTCTTGTCTGCCACAAAGCCTGTGCTGAGTGACAAGGCAGCTGGCCTTTTGCAAGCCCCTGCCTTTCAAGTCCTCTGCCCATTCTTCCCTAGGAAGAACAACCAACGCTGGGAAATGTCTCCTAATCCATCTCTGTTAGTCAGGTTGTTATGCCCAGATTGTGATCCCAAAGATTCCACCAAGACCTTAGGTACAGAATGCAAAAGCAAGGTTTATTTCTGTTAACAAGCCGCGGGCAGGGAATCTCGATCCAAAGCACTCACTCGTAGTAACCGTGAGGCCAGGAGGAACTTGCTTTTTCTTTGTGTGGCTAGCTTTTTAAAGGCAAAATCCACAAGCCCTTCATGGGGTTTGGGGGAGTTTTGCACGGGTGCAACTTGGATTGGTTTATTTTTATCTCTGTTCTCTTTTAATTGGGTGAGGGTATGTAACCTTTGAATTTACTGGTTGGTGGTTACAATTTATCACTTTGGGGGCAGTCCAGCACAAGTCCCAGGCTTTGTCCTTGAGCCACCATGGGGGCTGGCTGGCCAAGCACGTACTGCACATAACTCTAAGTTGGTGAGGGGCCCCAGAGAGTAAACATCTGGCTGAACTTTGAGCAGTCAGAGTACATGCAGAAAGGGAGCTACTGCAAGGACTATGTCTTTTGTTCATGGCCCTCTCAGAAATTGCTTGCCCAAGTCTCAGGAAACTGAAATTGAGGCCTGATCTCTGAGAGAAGACTGAGCAGCCTGTTATGGCATCTGCTTGGTCCTTTCAAGGATTTCTAGAGCAACAGAACCGATAGAATGAATCTCTCTGAAAATGGGGTTTCCTAGCCTGGCTTACAGGCTGTGGTCAGCCTGTTCTAACAATGGCTGACTCCTGACAGAAAGTCCAAGAACCCAGTAGTTGTCCATTTGGTCCATGAGGCCGGATGTCTCCGGTGGTCTTCAATATACCTCAGAGTCCCAAGGATATAGGCTCTTGCACCAGTGGAGGAATGATCTTGCCAGTGAGAGTGAGGGCAAACAGGCAAAGAGCAAGGACTTCCTTCTCCTGTATCCGTTACATAGTCTGCCACCAGGTGTGGCCCAGATTTAAGGTGGGTCACTGTCTTAGTGTTCTATTCCTGTGAAGAGACACCGTGACCAGGGCAACTGTTATGAAAGAAGGCGTTTAACTGGGGGCTTGCTTACAGGTTCTGAGGGTTAGTTATCATCATTGGTGGAAGCACGGTGGCATCATGGCAATGCAGCAGTATCTGAGAACTTTTCATCCTGACCCACAGGCAGCAGGGAGAGAGAGAGACACTGGGCCTGGTGTGGACTCATTTTTTTTTTTTTTTTTTTTTTGGTTTTTCGAGACAGGGTTTCTCTGCGTAGTTTTGGTGCCTATCCTGGATCTCACTCTGTAGACCAGGCTGGCCTCAAACTCACAGAGATCCACCTGGCTCTGCCTCCTGAGTGCTGGGATTAAAGGTGTGCACTACCACCGCCTGGCTCCTGGTGTGGATTCTTAAAACTTCAAAGCCCACCCCCAGCAACACACTTCCTCTAACAAGGCCACACCTCCTAATCCTTCTCATCCTCAATTAGTGCCACTCCCTTGTGACCAAGCATTCAAATGTCTGATCCATTAGGAGCCATTCTTATTCAAACCACTACAGCCTTCCTACCTCAAATGATCCAGTAAAAAAAAAAAAAAATCCCTCACACATGTCCCAGCAGCTATAGATGTAGTCCATCACACCATCTCTTGACTGTACAGAGAAATACCTGCAGCCCAGAGAGGCCAGTGTACTATACAAATCACACAGACCTCACTTCCAGGCTCTGAGCGGTGAATCAGCAGGAATTCATTTGTAATGGGAGCTGTGCTGAAACTGTCAGGACTGCTGAGGCAGTTATGTGCTCCGCCTTTAGAAGTCACCACTGTGGCAGCTCGTGGTGGTGGCCTGCAGATGTCCAAAGGTTTTAGGAACCATGGCATGCACACTGCCCTGCACTGGAAACGAGCCAGTGGGGCAGCTCCTTGCTTTGACAAATTGGTGCAGAGACCCACAGTTGTACATACACCAGTGGGGAATGACCCAAAGCCCAGCCGTTGCCCAACAGTGCTCTGGTAGCCTGGGGTCTCGAACCCGCAGCCAGGGCCCAGATGAGATCTTGACCCTGACGTCTCTCTAGCGTATTCTGAGGTCCTTCTCTGCACAGATTGTGGAGCTGGCAGAAAGGAAGAGGCAAGAGAAGCAGCAGGAGCAGGAGGACAACCTGGCCGAGATCACCAACCTGCTGCACGGGGACCTGCTCTCTGAGAACCCACAGCAGGCTGCCAGCTCCTTTGGGCCTCACCGTGTGGTTCCTGACCGCTGGAAGGGCATGAGCCGGGAGCAGCTGGAAGAGATCCACTATGTTCAGAAGCAACAAATCCAGGAGAAGCTGGTGAGCCCCTCCTGGGCCACAGAGCCGCCTCTGCACCCCGGAGTTACCGCCACACCCAGCTGTATGAATGTTCACTCTGAGAGTTTCCTCTGCCGGAGGCAGTTTTCAATCTGGTGGGGGGATAAGAGCCAAAAACTATGGCCATATGATATGTGTGGCACATGTGACAGAAGGGTGACTTCAGGCCTTTTGGAGGATGGGACTGGTGTCTACGGAGATGGGAAGTTGGTGGGAGGGACGTGCTGGTGGTGTCGGGGCTCACAAGTACAACTTTGGATGTGTTAACTGTGTGATGTCCACTAGGAATCTGTGAGATGAGGTTTGCCTGCTGTGGCAACAGAAACCCAAAAGCCCCCACTTCCGCATTGTAAACAAGGTAGAATCTGTCTTCAATCAGCCCTCAGAACCGTCTCGGGCTTAAATAGCAGCTCTGTGGCCACTGTATTCTTCCATCCTGGGCACCTGGTCCTACCTTTGTGCAAAACGGCTGCTTGAACATCAGCTATCACACACATGAGGAAACCGTGGAGAAGGAGAGGTCAGGATAACATTTTAAAGGAGTTCCCCAAGACATTTCCAGCCATGTTTCATTGGACAACATTTAGATTACTCCAACTGTAAAGGACATTGGGGAATGTAACACTAGTGGTTCTCTACTAAGGATGAAAGGATGGTGGCTCCTGGGGACTCTTACCATTTGCTGTCCACAGTTTCCAGGTAAAGTGTAGGTGGGGAAAACTGAGGAGGAAGCAGGGTTTGTGATCAGGACTTAGAACAAGGTCTAGGCTAGGGCCTTATGTTTGGAGTTGTCAACTACAGAAAGTAATACGGTAGCAATCCCGGGTGTGATCATGGGTGAAGAAGACAGGAGAGGAGCCCCGAGGTCTGGGGCTCAGGCATGGCCACCATTTCCAAAGCGGGATCCTGCTGAAGGCAGCCAGGGAAGGGGTGGGTAGATGGATGCCGAGAGGGATGTCCTGGAGGTCAGGGGAGGGAAAGTGTTCCTGGAGGGTGGAGAGTCCCTGCACCACACACTCCCAGGCTGTGGACTGGCCCCTCAGCAACCCAGCAGGAGAAGTGCTGGGGTGAGGAAGGGCTGCCCTGTGATCGGGTGCAGGGGAGGCTAGCCTGGGTGGAGAGCACAGGGCGAAAATGGCAGAAGGCCTTGTCTGTCTGTCATACATCTGTTCAGCTAGGCTGTGGAAAAAGGTTGCTCCCTGTCCTAAACCCTGCATTTTGGTCCAGTTTTTAATCTAGAAGACTCAGAAAGCAGGACCACACAAAGGGAGAAAGACCACGTTAAGATTCTTGCTCAGGCCGGCCCTTGCTCCATGCCTCTGGGTGCTCTGGCTTCTCCATGTTTTCTGTGCCTGGGGCGATCCAGAAATGGAGCTTACGTTGAGGCAGGTGTGCTGCTGGCTGTGGTGTCTTTACACAGTTCCTATACAGAGAGGCCTCTGAGAGTCCCAGAAGCAAGGCCACTCCTCCCAGGTGGCAGGTGACTAAGCCAGTGCAAGCTGACTTTTGGCCCTGACATGAGGCCATGCTGGACACCACCGTTCCTCTGGTGTGGATGCCCCTCTTTCCTTCAACCTGGCCCACCCAGTTGCTTCTCCTGGGAGATCATTTGTGGGAAGCTCACCAAGCTGAGCTCTCTCGGGAGCCACTTCTCTGCACTAATCCAGTGTCCCCGGAGGGCTTCACGCTTCGCAAAGAAGAATCTGGAGTGCACAGCCAGGGCTGACTATCGCCCACACCCTCATGGTGACACTGTTGTCACAGGGTGAGGTTCAATGTCAGCATGCTCAGGGGTTCCACAGGTGATCCACGTATTGGGCAGCTTGCTGGGATGGTATCTGGCTTGCTAAGCCAGCTGGGAACCTTCCTGAGGACCTGATAGAGATCAGCCTGGCTGGGAGCACTGTGGGAGCCAAGTCCCCAGTTCCTTCAGGAATAAGAGAATATCAATGCCATTTGAGGCCAGAAAGCAGTCAGGCCACATAGGACAAGGGCAGGGTGGGTGAGGTCACGTGACCTTCCTTCTCCGAGCTTCAGTTTCTCCATCCACAAAAAGAGGCCAGATTTCCTAGGTGAACCCCCGGAGCTCCTGGCCCCCGGGAGAAGGTGGTAAACCCCCTTTCCCGCCTTCAGAGGCTTCAGGAGGAAGAACGCCAGCGCATCATGGACTGGGACCGACGCAGGATCCAGAAGGCCCGTGCTAGCCTACTGCAGGAGCGACAGCAGCAGCGCTTGCAGCGGGAACTGCGCAGGGCCCTGGATTGCAGCAACCTCAGCTTGGCCAGGGAACAGTATTTACAGTGAGTGGCGGGGACCTCACATAGGTGCAGAGTAGGGAGGCAGACCCGTAGGTCACTGTGTGTACCCTAGGTGCCTGAGGAACACTGAGTCACCAGAGGAATCGGGGAGGCTTTCTGGAGGAGGCTTCGTGGCTGAGCCTTGGGGTGCAGTAGCCGCCTACTGTGTGGCCTCTCCAGGCAGAGGGAAGGAGGGCTCCCAGGCTCTTTCACGTGCCAGAGTCACCTGGACACAGACAGAACCCCAAGAGTGACTCCAGGATGCAGCCATGCTAGAGAAACTAGCATCTGAGCACCAGGCGACATTGGCTCACACAGCTATTCTTCTATCCTGAACTTGAATCTTGAGGGGAACCCTAGGGTCTGTGGCAGTCAGAACACTGTGTCTGACAGTTGTGGCTTCCACTGGGGATAGAAAGGAGCACTCAGACAAGACCTGACAAGACAGTCATCCGCTTGTGGCATGGCCCCGTGAGTCACAGACACCAAGTCCTTCCTCTAACTTCAGTGTCACCACTGAGGAGTAGTGGAGAGGCCTCTTTACAAAAGAGATACATTTTTAGTAATGTGTGTGGGTGTTTGGCCTGCATAAATCCTGTGTACCATTTGCACGCAGTGCCGGTAGAGGCCAGAAGAGAGCATCAGATCCACCTAGAACTGGAGCTACCAGGCTGTTGTATGCCTCCACGTGGGTCCTGCAAACTGAACCTGGGTTCTCTGCAACAAGTGTTCCCAGCCAATGAGCTGTCTCTCTAGGCCCGGGGGACTCTTGTTTTGAGCCCGTTAGTGTTGGAATGGATTCTATAGTGTGAGGATAAAATACTTGCAGGTGTGGCCTCACATATTTGCTCTTTTCTTTTGTTATTAGGAAAAAACGAATGGATGAAGCCTCCTCAAGTCAACCCACAGAAGATTATTTCTCACAGTTTAATACAAGAAGCCGCTAATGGAAAATATTCCCCTTTTCTTTTTTATAGTAGTGTGGTCCCCAGGACTCACACTTACTTCAAAGTGAACCTGCTCCTTGGTCTGAACATCTCCATCAAGTCTCATCACCCTGGTGGAGAGTGCTGTGGTCATAGGGCATAGTGGACCAGGGGTCTCATCACCCTGGTGGGGTGCTGTGGACATAGGGCATAGTGGACCAGAGATCTCATCACCCTGGTGGAGAGTGCTGTGGACACAGGGCACAGTGGACCAGAGGTCTCATCACCCTGGTGGGGAGTGCTGTGGACATAGGGCATAGTAGACCAGGGGTCTCATCACCCTGGTGGGGAGTGCTGTGGACACAGGGCACAGTGGACCAGGGGTCTCATCACCCTGGTGGAGAGTGCTGTGGACATAGGGCACAGTGGACCAGGGGTCTCATCACCCTGGTGGGGAGTGCTGTGGACATAGGGCACAGTAGACCAGGGGACGGACACAGTGAGGGCCGCTGTGCCGCTCAAGCTCTGGGCTGGCTGCTGCAGTCACTTGCTAATTCAGTGAGCATCGTAAGTGTTGTTCTGTGTGCTCTGTGAAGCACTCCTTTGTTGGATTCTCATCCTAGAGGCTGACCAGTACCTCTGCCATTGTCTAGTGGGAGAATCTGAGTTAAAGGCACACATCTGGCTTATCGTGTGATTCTCCCGCCCCTCCTCCCCACCGCAAGGAAATGTCGGCACTCAGGATTGAACCCGGCAAGTCTGGCTTTCAGCCTTTTCATCTCCTTGCTGCTGTAACAAAGACCCAGGCAACAGTGGCTTCCATAAAGCATCAGTTTTTATTTCTTGCTATAACAAAAGCCAGTGGCCCTAGAAGCCCCGCTGGTGGGGGGAGGGCCCAGTGCCTTGCTGCTTGCTCAGCCTCCCTCCCTTGCCACTGTGTAGCTCCCATCCTAGGGTCTAGCCTCTGCTCCAGCTTGCAACCCTGTACCACACCCTGTCATCAGAAGCTAGCATTCCCTCCCTTCAGGGATGTGGTCCAGAAAGTACCCATGTCGCCTCTGCTCCATCCCCACTGCGACTTGAGCTTCTGCCAGCAAGAGTGTGCCTTTTTGGTCTGGGTGTCTCCAGGATGATAAAGACTTGAGGGGATGTCCAGACCAAGGAGACCTCCACATTTACCCATCACAAATGCATTCTCTAGGAAACAGGCCACCACCAACACTGTCCACAGCTGCTGGGCTTTCAGGACGGTCAGACCAAGTTGAGGTCACCAGCACAGTAGGGCAGTGTGCTCTCAATGGCCTTCACTTTTGGCCACAGGTGTGAACAGGTACCCTTGAAGGCCTGTCCTTTACAAACACCCACCTGGGCCGAGAGTCCAGTGGTAGTGACCAAGTAGCCCAGGATGTTTAGTCAGTCACAGGATCTACCCAAGCTTTCCACAGGCTTCACTTTGCCTGGGTCTTTCCACACAGCCTGTACTTCTGTCATAAAACTGCGACCTGTTGTTCTGCCTCATGGTTTTCCTCAGGGACTCACACACCCCCTGTGAATGGCTCCAGCCACAGGTAGACGAGGCCTCTCTTCTCTACAGCAATGTGGAATCCTGTGGAACTGAGTAAAATGTTGCCAGAGGCCCACAGAAACCAGAGCACCTCATCAGAGAAGAGACCAGGGCTGAGCCCTTCAGAGGCACCTCTGCCAGCTACACTGTGCCCACCTGCGTGCTTGGGTGGCCCCACTACCCAGCCCAGGGCACCCACCTCTGGAACTCAGCCGTTTCCTGAGCAGCAGTGTCTGACTCCAAGAATGCATTATGGGACAAGAACACACCAGGAAGAAAGGGTGGGTGTGGATGCTTTGAGGAGGGAGCCTTAAGAGACCGGGCAGCTTCAACAGTAGACACTTCTAGCTCCTTGCAGTTCTGAGGGTTAGAAGTTTGTAATGGAAGCCAGGTGGTGGTGGTGCAGGCCTTTAATCCCAGCACGCAGGAGGCAGAGGCAGGTGGATCTCTGAGTTCGAGGCCAGCCTAGTCTGCAGAATGAGATCCAGGACAGTCAGAGCTACACAGAGGAAACCCTGTCTTGAAAAACCAAAAAACAAAAAACAAGTTTGTGATGGAGATGTCAGGAAGAGGAGGACAACAATCACACTGAGACAGGGCACGATGACTCCATGTTAACAAGTGCATTGATAATTACCCTACTTCCGAGTAAGGTTATGGTCTGAGCTATTGGAGGGTAGGACCACAAGTCATCCCATCACAGAATAAAGTGCTGAGACATTGATAAGTCTATGGGGAACATTGATGAAAGGACCAGTATTTGGCACAAAGGACAGGAAATATAGAGACAAATACAGGAGACAGAGGAAGAGAGAGTAGGGAAAAGAACAAGAATGGGGGAGGAACATTTGTCCTGGAGGGACAAAGGACTGCCTCCGAATTGAGAGGAGACAGATGTGGCCCATAGGCAAATGGTGGCCTATAAAGGTAAAAGGGAAACCTCATTGCCAAATAAGGGAACAGACCTTGGTGCTAGCTTCAGGAATGTAATCTGATGGTTTTTAGCAAGGCAGAGGGAATAGGGGAAGGGAAAGGCCCACCAGAGCCATGTTTGCCATGTTTAGGCCAACTAGAGTCCCTTCAATGGGTGCCCAGGCTAAACAAGTCAGCTTGGGGTGGCATTCTGTTGATAGACAATGGACAGCCAGCTGAGGTGATGGAGCCTCCTGCTTCTGAGGACTGTGGTGGTTTGAAAATGGCCTTCAAGGCACATAGGGAGTGGCACCATTAGGAGATGTGGCCTTGTTGGAGGAAGTGTGTCACTGGGAGTGGGCTTAGGGGTTTCAGAAGCTCAAGCCATGCCCAGTGACTGACTCTCTTCCTGCTGCCTGTGAATCCAGATGTAGAACTCTCAGCTCCTTCTCCAGCGCCATGTCTGTCTGCGTGCTGCCATGCTCCCCGCCATGATAATGGACTAAACCTCTGGATCTTTAAACCAGCCCCAATTAAATGTTTTCCTTTATAAGAGTTGCCATGGTCATACTATCTCTTCACAGAAATAGAAACTATAACTAAGACAAGGAGAGAGACAGTAAAATGTCCACAGAAACACTATGTGGAATGGATCAACAAAACGTGATGTCTCTGTACGGTGACTGTTCAGCCCTAGAGAGAGATGAGTTGCCAACAGAACACACAGCATGGATGGCCTTGAAAACATGCCGAGGGAAGAAGCCAGTCACAAAAGGCTACACTCAGTGTGACTACATTTTTGTGTAGGTCATGTCCAGAATAGGTCTTTAGAGACAGAAATCAGGTTAGACTTCTGCTAGGGACAGGCTTGAGTGGTAACTAAAGGGTATGGAATTCCTGTGGTTGCTGAGAATGTTGTAGAATTAGTACCAATGGCTATAGAACACTGAATATACCAAAACCCATAGAAATAGACACCATCAGAGGATGGGTAATATGAAGATAATATAGAGGTGGGTGAGATGAGGAAGTCACATTCCACAGCCAAATTGCAAGTGGGAAATTGACTTTTGCAAAGTCAACCATGTGCTTAACCTGGGGGCTGGAAAAGAGATGAAAATAATGTCCACACAGTGACTGTTATGGGGATGGCCATAATGTTTCTATTTGTTAAAGCCCCAAACTGGATCAACCAAAGTGTTTGTCAACAGGTAACCAAGTGCACATCTGTGTTGTATTCATAATACCACAGAAAAAAGTTGCCAATAAAGTCCTCCAAAAGGCAGAGACAGAAACCATGAGCATAAACACCACGCAAGATATGAGCCTATACAACCTGAGATACACGTGTTGGAGGTAAAACTATTCTTTCAGGAAGGCAGGAGGATGACTACAGAGAAACATGTAGCTACTTGCTAGGACTGGAGGAAGTATATAGATAAAAATAGTTACTCCACCCACTATTACCAGGACTGCAACTGAGGGCCCCTAAAAACCCCAGAACATCAGTGTTAAGTGAGCTCCCTTTCTGTCGGCCACTACCACATCCACCAGCAGGTGGCGATACGGGCTCGCCTGCTCCAACTTCCACAGAGCCCTGGCCATCTTGTTTCTACAAGCGCTGGAGTGTCTCTGCAAATAAAGGGAGCTGGCAGGGGAAGGTCATTATGACAACCTGAGCAACTGCCACTCTCGGCGACAGTGCGATGGGACAATAGGACAGGTCTCCACGCCGTCCCCGAGCGGCAGGCCTAATCCTAGTCACCGGCAGAGCATGGTGAAGACAATGATGAAAGGTGCGGGAGGTGGGAGCCAGGCAGGAGCTAAGCAGAGTGTGCGTTTACAGAGCGGGGCTTCATCTCTGATTGCTCGCCCGACCCCTGATATCCGGGTCTCTTTCCTAACCGTTACCTTCAGGCACTTGCTGCCCAGGGTGGAGCCCACGCCCTCTGCCAGATCTGGCAACAATCAGTCTTTCCAAGTCTGTCTGTAGATCTGTAGAGCGTCCCCTTTGTTTTCTTTTATGAATGAGGGAGGTCAGCATTTTAGCACAGCCCTGAAATGGGACATGGCCAGTAGAAGGCCCAGGACCACAGGAGTCTTTTTTTTTCTTTTCTTTTCTCTCTCTCTCTTTTTTTTTTTTTTTTTTTTTTTTTTTTTTGAGACAGGGTTTCTCTGTGTAGCTTTGGAGCCTGTCCTGGAACTCGCTCTGTAGACCAAACTGGCCTCTGCCTCCCAAGTGCTGGGATTAAAGGCACGCGCCACCAATGCCTGGTCCACAGGAGTTTTTTTGTTTTTTGGGTTTTTTTTAACAGTTATTTTAGAAAACACTCCAAACTTCCTTCTTTCAATGTTGCCAGAGAAACTTCAACTCTGCTAAGCACAACTTGGGGACCAGAACACCCCAGAGCTAATTGAAGAAAGAAAACGCTAGGGCCATCTCCTCTACACCAGACTGGTTTCTCAATTAATTACTGCAAAGGTTCCCATCTGGGGCTTGGGTTCACAGTGTAGCTTTGTTAACAAGATGTCCAGGCAGAACCTAGGGCAGGACTCACAAGTATCTGGGTCTTCTGGGAACAAGAATAGGAGCCAGACAGTCACCACTAAGTCTCGAAGGTCACTCAGTGTCCTTGGTTTGCTTCTCTGATAAGAGGTCCAGAGTGGTCCACTGACTGGCCCAGTGTTCATTCTCAGCTCAAGTTCAGGAAGATGCACAGTCTACAGGCCCCACCTCCAGCCTCATCCTCTCCTGGGGAGAGTTTTGTGGGTCAGAGTTTAATCCCATGGGGAAGGAGCAGTGGACTTGCAGCTGTGGAGCCCAGCACCATGCTAGCCCAGTGTGATGATTATCTTATTAAAGCCTTCACAGTCTTTTTCTTACACAGTCCTCGTCCCAGAGGAAGGTCAGTGGCTTAGAAAGGTAAACTAACTTCCCCAAGTCCTCAGGGCCAGGAGAAAGTGAAGTCAGGTTTTGAATCTAGTTCTGATTCCAAAGCCCTGGCCACCTCCCCAGAACAGAATACCCAACAGGCAACCATCAGCAGAGTCCCCGCCCTGAAGCATTAAGCTGACACGGGGAGCTGGTGCGGTTAGGCTTGAAGTCTCTGGGCAAAGCCTAAAAACCTGAGTTCAACCTCTGGGACCCAGAGTGGAAGAAGAGAACCAGCTCCCAGAAGTTGTCCTCTGACCTACACACACACACCCACCCACCCACCCCCACACACACTTTTAGAATGTTGAATATTTTTTGAAACTCTGACCCAAGGAGATGGCTCAGTAAAGTGCTTGCATAAGCATGAAAACCTGAGTTCAGTCACCAGACCCACATAAAAATGTCCCACATACCTGTAATCCCAGTGCTGGGGGAGTGCAGACAGGAGGTCCCCCTGGCTCAGCCTATCCTACTTGACAGCTCCAGGCCAGTGAGAGACCCTGTCTCAAAAAACAAGGTAGAGCCGGGCATGGAGGCGCACACCTTTAATCCCAGCACTTGGGAGGCAGAGGCAGGCAGATCTCTGAGTTTGAGGTCAGCCTGGTCTGCAGAGCAGGTTCCAGGACAGCCAGGGATACACAGAGAAACCCTGCCTCAAAAAACAAAAAAAAATTTACACAGAAACAAGCTCATTGCTTGTGTTGATCAGTTGGTAACCTATGATTGGCTATAACTCAAGTGCTGTGACAGGGAGACTCAGTTACTTAGTCATAGGAGTATACTCATAGTTAGGTTCCACCATGTTTAAATGTCAAGCTGGGCTACTGCTCACTATGTATGGAAGCCATTTTTGGGTTAGACTTTATCATCCAATTATGGAGACAAGTTTAGGCTAAGCTCCAACTACTTTCTTTTGGTTTGTTTCGAGACAGGGTTTCTCTGTGTAACAGTCCTGGCTGCCCTGGAACTCGCTTTGTAGACCAGGCTGGCCTCAAACTCACTGAGATCTGCCTGCTTCTGCCTCCCAAGTGCTGGGATTAAAGGTGTGTTCCACCACCGTCCAGCCCCAACCACTTTTATGTGGGTGACAACTCCCTAGTACAGCTCTCTCTTGTGCCCAGTCTCTGTCTTGAATTCCAGCTTGATCAGTCAACTTGGATGCCTCATGACAAAATTAGTGTGTCCTGGGCTATAGAGTTGGTTCAGCGGTTAAGAGCACTGGTTGCTCTTCCAGAGGATCTGGGTTCAATTCCCAGTGCCCCTGTGGCAAATCACAACCATCTGTAACTCCAGTTCCAGGGGATCCAATGCCTTCTTCTGGTTTATTTGGGTAGTAGGCACACAGGTGGTATGCAGATATACATTCAGGCAAAACAGTCATATACATAAAATAAAAATAAAGTCCTTTTTAAAAGGTTATTATGTGGGCCGGGTGGTGGTGGCACACACCTTTAATCCCAGCACTTGGGAGGCAGAGTCAGGCAGATCTCTGTGAGTTTGAGGCCAGTCTGGTCTACAGGACAGGCACCAAAATTACACAGAGAAACCCTGTCTTAAAAAAAAAATTATTGTGTCCAAGCTGCTCTCCCTCCTCCCCAAACCTGTCTCCATCCATGTCAACCCCATTCTTGTAACTGCTCTGGACAGAAAATTTGGATTCACTGAATTTCCTCTCACATACACACACAAGAGAGAGTGAGAGAGAGAAAGAGAGAGAGAGAGACCCCATTAGCAAAGCCTGTTTGCCAGTCTTCAAACATATCTCTCTCTCTCTCTGTGTGTGTGTGTGTGTGTGTGTGTGTGTGTGTGTGTGTGTGTGTGTGTGTGTGTGTGTTTATGTATGCATAAAACAAATTTCAGTGTGTCTCACCTGTCTGGGTGAGACACCTTGATCCAAGGGGACCAGCTTTATCTAAGCCAACATCTACCTAATCTCTCCTCTTGTGTATCTATTTCTTTCCATCCACCCACATTTCTTCTCAAGCTGCCATCACCACAGAGCCAGGGTAAAAATGCAAGGCAGATCTTTTCAACTGCGAGAGGAGTCAAAAGTCCACATGGCCGTGCCGCCTCCCTTTCTGTTTCTCTTCACCCTCTGCCCCACCCACCTTGTCTCCTTGCTGTGCCCTGGTCATGCCCCACATGCCTGCCTTAGGCATTCTCCACACTTGCCATTCCCTCTGCTTGGCATGCTCTTTCCTCCAGATACAAACATGGCTAACTGTTATTTTCTTAGGAACTCAGCTTAGCAGTTACCTTATGTTGGGGGGGGCTTTTCCTGGCCCCCACATAGAAAGGCTCCATGGTATCCTTCCTGCCTCCATGGCCCTTTTACCTCACTTGTAGAACCATCATTTGTCATCCTTTTGGCCACTAAGATGCACGTTCTGTGAGGGCAGGGGCTGCTTCATTCACCGTTACTCCCAGAGCCTTGAACAGTATAAGGCATGGGTTTGTGGCCTGAGTTGTCTGGGAAGAGTTTCATAGTCTGAACCTAAACAGCCAGGGCTCTGGTATTGTTGCAGCTATCCCTGCTCAGTGTCCTGAGAGCTGAGAGGAAAACAGACCTGTTGTTGTTTCTGTTCTTTGGGGGGCCCACCACCCAGCTCCCAAATAAATCACACATGGAGGCTTATACTTAATTATAAATGCCCGGCCTTAGCTTGGCTTGTTTCTTGCCAGCTTTCCTTAACTTAAATTATCCAGGCTACCTTTTGCCTCTGATTTTTTCCATTCTCTTACTTCTGTAAATCTTACTCTTACTCCATGGCTTGCTGTGTAGCTGGGTAGCTTGGTGGCTGGCCTCTGAAGTCCTGTTCCTTCTCTGGCCACTTCTTTCCCCTCCCAGAGTTCTCCTTCTTTATATCCTCTCTGCCTGCCAGCCCTGCCTATCCTTTCTCCTGCCTCACTATTGGCCGTTCAGCTCTTTATTAGACCATCAGGCACAGTAACACAGCTTCACAGAGTTAAACAAATGCAGCATAAACAAAAGTAACACACCCTAAAATAATATTCTACAATGCCGACCCACCAGAGATCAATTGACACGATGATCGAGGAGCAACCAGGGAAGAATTCATCCTGGGCAAACAGGCCCCTGCATAGTGTAACCTAGTTATCTGACCCAGTTAGCTGACAATGGGGAATGCTGCTGGTTCTGGGAAGGGCAACGGAAGTCCAATGGCCAGCACCCCTGTGAGACATGAGGGACAACAACCAGGCAGGAAAAGCCCTGCTGTGGCACCTGAGAGACAGCTTGAGGTCTCAGAGAGCATGCTTAGCCAAGCCTGCTGGTGTTGAATGTGCCAATCATCTCAAGTTGGAAAGGCTGCACCGAGAGGCTGGCCACACTCACCTTGAATCACGTTCAACCTGTGTTTGGTTGGTAGCCCTTGCAAGTCATATACTACTGCCAAGCGCCTCATCTCTGTAGATTCAAGTTTGCTGGCTGGGGCTGCTGCTCCAGAGAGCTCACACTCTGGAAGGAGGGACTGTTCATCATTCATCTGACATGTGATGAGAGATCATGCTGTGCAGGCACAGTGCTATGCCCCTGGCTGTAGCAATTAAGAGAGCTGGGGTGGAGCTCAGTGGGTGTATTAGTTACTTTCCTGTTGCTGTGACAAAACGCCATAACCAAGGAATCTTATAACAGGAAAGGTTCACTTGGGCTTATCGTTCCAGAAGGATAAGAGCCCATAATGGCAGGGAAGCATGACAGTAAGCAGCAGGCATGAATAGGACACTGAGAGCCCACATCTTGAATCATAAGCAGGAAGCAAAAACAACTAACTCAAAAATGGTGCATGGCTTTTGAAACCACAAAGCCCATCCCCAGTGACATACTTCTTCTGGCAAAGCCACACCTCCAAAACCTACCCATACAGCTCTACCAACTGGGGACAAAGTATTCAAACATCTGAGCCTATGGGGGACATTCTCGTTCAAACCACCACAGTGGGCGAGTTCTTGCTTATCACATTCAATACCCTAAATTCAAGGTCAACAATTAGGGGGAGGGTAAGAAATGACATGTAGTCTGGAAAGAAGAGGGACAGAAATAAATAAGCAAATACATGGGCAAGACCTAACTCATATAGCCCCATGTAATGGCTGAGAGCAATTTTGATGTTTTTATTAGTAAAGGAAGCTGTCGTGGGGAGGAGGAAGCTGTGGTTGATATTTTCAGAACACTGTCATCATCCCTACTTGAACCAGGGCAAGACCTTGCCATTCCCTGAGCCCGAACCAGGAAAAGCCTGCCATTCCCATGAGTCTGAGGCATCGGTGTCTTTCCCACGGCCATGAGTCTGTTTTCCAGGAGTCCGGCCTCCACTCAGGGGCGACAAGTTGGTCATGCAAGTGATAGGTCTGACTGGGTGATGTGGGGAGCTGGCTGGTCACTGAGGCACCAAGCATGTAAGGGGAAAAGAGGCTTCCCCAGACTCAGCTGAAACTTGCCAGGCAAGCAAGCCCCAGGGCAGGTGTAGAGCTGATTGAGTTTCATGTCCACTGTGTGCATAAGATAAACAGCATGGAAAAGAAAGACTTTGGTCTCAGGATCTGGGTTCCTTCCCTCCATATGATCTTAGCTACACGTTCAGCCTCTTTTTCCTCTTCTCCAGGATTCCCTGAGCCTTGCCTGGGGAAGCCATAACTTCATCAAGGTCTAGAGTGTTTCAGGTTCTCAGGACTGAGGGTTTGACGGAGCCCAGTTGTCTGAGGCAGGCTGTGTCATCTGCCTGCAACAACACAAGTTGGGGGTGGAGGGACAGGAGCAGAGCCCGGGCTAGGTTCAGCTTCCTCAGCCTCCTGTGACTTCAGCCAGGTATCTGACCCCCAGTCACTCACCTAAGACACACATCGTTGATGAGTAAGTGGAATGGACGTGTGAGAAGGTACATACTGGCCATCCCAGGTCACTGGGGCCTCAGGGACTCAGACCCAGTGTCAAATGGGTGTGTAGAGTCATATTCTACACTACTACCTTCTGTCCTCTTATTGCTCATGTGCTTTTGAAAATATGACTTAGATGTCCCAAGACTGGGTTTCCACATTTGTAAAATGAGGTTAATAAACACACTGTCATCCTAATCTTATTCTGAGAATTAAATGACAATTACATAAAAAAAAAAAAATGCTTCGGGGATATCCAGGGCTCATGCATGTAGCATGTCATGCCAGTAATTTACATGGAAGGAGCCAAAGTCATCGAGATCAGATTTAACAGGGGGAGGGTAACGTTTCCCAGTAAAGTCCAAACCATGAGCTCTGCATAAATATTTTTCCATCTCTGTCGTAGAAAAGTCACCCCTCCCGGTGACAAGCGGCTGGAACCTTTGGTAAGCAACATCAAATGAGAACACATCTTATGTGATGACTTGTGGCATTGGCCTGTTTCTTTTCTCAGTAAACAAGCCCTGATTAGCCCTGTCTGGAGGGCCCCCCTGAGTGTGAGGCTGGAGGTTGGGGGAAATGCCCAGGCCTCTTCCCATCGGCCTTCCTGGCTGAAAGTTCAGATGACAGCCTTGACTCCCTGGAGCAGCTGGCCTTCTTCCACCCAGAAACACTGGAAATGGATCTGCTGGAGAGTTAGCCAACGAGCATTTCTTGGAATCGTAAATGTCTGAGGGCTGCTGCAATACTTTAGATTATCTTGTTTTCTTTATCCGTGGAAGCCAAGGTTTTAATGCAGCATCTGTGTGAGTATCTTTTGATAATAAGAACCAAATGTTGTTGGTGGAAATGACTGGAAATTACACCGAGGATCAGAATGTGGGCTTTTAGATTCCCTCTGGAAGGCCTGCTGAGAAACAAACACATAAGACGTCTCTCCTACAAATCACCTAGGGATGTCGCAACCCTGGGGGCTCCTGCTGCCTCCTCCCTCCAGGCATGGGTGGGCTGGGACTGTGCAGCCTCTTGGAGGCTTCTGCCAGCTGGTGGAGATGCCCCACAGCTCCAATCAGTTCTCCAGCCTTCTCCTCTGAGTGCCTTCCTTGGCCGCATCTAGAAACTTCTACCTAGACATCCCACAGGCCTGTCAAAATCAAACCCATCATTTTCCCCCAACCTGGCTTTCTCTTCTATTATTACCAGATGCCACACTGATGGTCCTACAGGAGAAACCTGGAGCTCATTCCTGACCCCTCCCCATGCTCCCCCTACCAGCCGATGGCATGTCTCACTCTGACGTCATTCCCTCTTACCCACACATTGGCTCCTGTCGTGGCATCCAGTCTCCCCCCCAGACACCAAACCCTTGCAGGGTCTCCTTTGCCAGGCTCCGATAGTGCCTCTTTTTTTCCAAGCCCACCGCCAGCCAAAATGATCTTCTTTTTGGAGGGGGGCGGGGAAACAGATCCTATTCAACCATAACCAAAACTGAAGGTGGGGCTGCGGAGAGAGTTCAATCAGTAAAGTGTTTGCTGTGAAAGCATGAGG
Source organism: Peromyscus californicus insignis (assembly GCF_007827085.1). NCBI lineage: Eukaryota > Metazoa > Chordata > Mammalia > Rodentia > Cricetidae > Peromyscus > Peromyscus californicus. The sequence continues at coordinate 49,904,663 of NW_026294503.1, forward strand.
ACCTGAGTTTGATCCCCGACACCGACGTAAAAAGCCCAGCACTGGGATGCACATCTGTAATCCCAGTGCTGGGGAAGCAGAAGCCCCGCTCACTGGCTAACCAGACCGGATGGGTTGGTAAACTGTCCCAGTGAGAGAGCCTCTCTCAAAAAATGAAGTTAAGTAGATAGCTTAGGCAGTAAAGCAACTGCCATGCAGTCATAAAGAGCTGAGTTTGGCTTCTCTGCATCCACATAAAAAGTCAGGCTGCATCGGTAACCCTAATAACCACAGGGCTGAAACAGGCAGGTCCCTGAAGCTCACTGGCCAGTCAGCTTAGCCGATCAGTGAGTTCTGGCCTCAGTGAGAGACCCTGTCTCAAGCACAGAGGTGGAGAAGGATAGAGAAAGACGCTGTATGTTGGCCTCTGGCCTACACACACCCTTACTACAGGGCCGGGCAGGACCAGAGAGACTTCTGGCTACATTTGGTGCCCCACATTGGGCACCACTTGTTAAGATCAATCCATGTGAATCTATTTAATGGGTAACAGAGATTTATTAAGACATAAATTGGGCTGGAGAAGATGGCTCAGTGGTTAAGAGCACCAACTGCTCTTCCAGAGGACCTGAGTTAGATTCTCAGCACCCACATGGCAGCTCACAACTGTCTGTAACTCCAGTTCCAGGGGACCAGACACCCATGGCAAAACACCAATGTGCATAAAATAAAGTTAAATAAAAAAATTTTTAAAAAAGATACAAATCATTACAAAAGTAATGATTACTGGAAAGCAATTGCCTTGCATGGTAGTAACGTCAGACATCAGCACCCAACCTGCCATGTGTGCATTTGTGAAGCTGCCTGCTCCTTTCCATCGTGCTGAACTACTGAAAAGTCACCATGAGCAAGGCCCACCCTTCCAAATTGAAGAAATTTATGGACAAGAAGTTATCTTCGAAGTTAAATGGTGGCCGACACAGATAAGTAATACCACGAGGCTTTGATCTTTATGAATCTTGTGATTGGTGAGTGTGTGGAGACGGCAACTAGTGGGCAACAGAATAACATCGGCATGGTGGTCATACAAGGAGGCAGCAGCATCATGTTAGAAGCCTTGGAAAGAGTCTAAACAATGGCTGTTCACAAGGGCTGTTCAGCAGAGGAGTCCACATCCCCTCCCCAAAGTACTGTTTGGCTGGGGTGTAAAATTGGCTCATGTACATTTTCATATGAAACTTTTTGATAAATAAACGTTTGTGATGCTAAAAAAAAAAAGATATAAATTGAGGAAATACGCTCACGAATACAGAACGGAGTAGACAGCTGAAGTTGTCCTCTGATCTGACCGGGAGCCAATCCACCTGGCAGTTCAATCAGACCGGGAAGTAGGCAGCAGGGAGCAGGGGCTCATGAACCTTCTCTCTTACCTTTTAAGAGGTCACATACAACGGCAGGAAGCACCACCTCCTTCAGGCCCTATAACTCAAGGTCATAGGCAAATACTACTATACTCCCCCAGGCTCCCGTAACTCAGCACCAATAAACAAATTGGTTTGGATGTAATTGTTTCTTTTGTCTGCTAGTGTCCTATCTGGGGTGAATAGATGTTCTATTAGTCTCTTTCAGTCCCCCGCCCCCATGAAGCATACTGCCATGAGGGCCTGTGAATTCAGAAATGACTGGAAGGAAAGTTGGCAAAGGAGGGTCCTAAGAGGGTCAGAGGGTACCAGAGAAGATACTGAAGGCAGACCAAAGGCTTGGTCAGTCCCTGGGGTCTGGCAAAGTGTTAGTGAATGGCAACGGCCGATTTCTGAGCGAAAAAGCTAAAGGTGGCACATGCTCTCTGACTTCCCTTTCAAATTCCACTGCCTTTAACAAGGACTTCGCCATGGAGACTCTACATGGAGGCCCACATAGGCCCGCATTCCCTCACCTGGAATCAGCTGCTTGGCCCTGGGCCAGCATCTCCATGGTGTAGGTAGGCCTGCCTGCTGCTGCCTCTGGAGCCTCTAATGAATAACAGATTTGAGTGCATTTGTTTGCTTTGCTTTTAGAAGGCAGCCATGAACTAAACATGCATTAGGTGAATGAAGTAGCCCCTTTCCCTCAAGCTTTCTTCCCTGCCAGGCTGCCCCAACATGCCCAAAGTGACAAGCCCTGAAGAACTCAGTGTGGGGTTCTATGGGCTCCCCAGAGCCTCCACCAGAAAGGAAACCACAATTCATTCTGTGAGACCTTCTCTGTCTTTTGTTCGGACTCCTCCACATTCTGCTGAACACCACTCGAGAGTGCCACCCTCAGATGGCTCCTAGCTTCAGATGAGAACTCCAAGCCCTTAGCAACCAAGTCACATGTGTGGTGGTATTGTGTTCCCCAAAATACTGTGAACCCTAATAAATTTATCTGGGGTCAGAGACAGAACAGCCACAATATTAAACATAAAGGATAGGCAGTGGTAGCACACGCCTTTAATCCTAGCATTCCAGAGGCAGAAATCCATGTGTTCAAGGATACAGACAGGCATGGTGACTCATCATGCCTTTAATCCCAGAAAGCGAGCCTTTAATCCCAGGGAATGGTGGTAGAAAACAAAAAGGTATATAAGGCGTGAGGACCAGAAACAAGCAGCATTTGGCTGGTTAAGCATTTGGCTGGTTAAGCTTTCAGGCTTCTAGCAGCAGTTCAGCTGAGACCCATTCTGGATGAGGACTCAGAGGCCTCCAGTCTGAGGAAACAAGACCAGCTGAGGATCCTGCGAGGTGAGGTAGCTGTGGTTTGTTCTGGTTTTCTGATCTCCAGCATTCACCCCAATAACTGGCCCCGAGTTTGATTTTATTTTATTTATTTTTTTTTTATTTTATTAATAAGACTCTCAAAGACTCATGCTATACACATGGGCAGTGAGGCCTGGAACTCGGACATCGCACTCCTGAAAGCACGCTTATGGAACAAGCTTCAGCCATTCCTCTTCCACATTCTCTGACTCTCTCCACATAAGGCCATGGACAACTGAGATGCAGGTTCTAAGGGAACCATGTACACATAGCTTTGAACAAAGTACTCAGTAGAGCTTTGCTCACAGAGCACATGGGTGCCTTGCTTAGTCACACACCAAGCAACACCTCACCCCACCAAACTCTCCCTCCCTAGTGTGAGCCCCTCTTTTGGATTGTGACATTAAAAGCCCCTGGGCAGCCTTTATCCATTCACTTAACATCCATAAACCCATCTTTCTGAGTAGAAGTCACCACACATTCCCACATTTCCGAATTCACCATCAATCACCCTGTGGTTTTTCTGGGGCTGGCAAACCTGGCTTTGCACACAGCAGGGTCACAGAACTAGCAGTGGGGTGGCCTCTGCACAGAGGAGGCATCCTAAGAGGGGGTCCACTGCCAGCCACCCCAGCCACAGCACAGCCTCTTCCATGGGGCGCCGAGTAATTGGTTCTGTATGGTGTTTGTTATGGCTTATGTCAAAAAATCAGAAAAGAAGCCTCTGGGGGAGGAAGGCTTTTGTCAGACACCACATGGCTGGGCCCCTGCTGTGGCTCTGCTAACCTGGTCCCAATTAGGGGTTTGTGGGACTCGGGCTGTGAGCTTGTTTTTGAAGCTCTTTGACTGAATTTTGCCTCCTCAGAGCCCCGCTTCCTTTTCAAAATGCAGACTTGCAAAAGCCTTGGAGGTGCAGCTGAGCGGGGGTCCTACAGTCGGGCAGTGTTGGAATACTGTTCATTCTTGCCTCTCTGCACCAGGCAGTGCCCAGAGCCAGGTTGTGGGGCTGACAGTCAAGCAGATGGATGCTTCCAACTGATGCTAGTCACCTTGATTCATGAGGGAGCTGGATGGAAACTTGGGGAGAGATGCTGTTTTCTTCCAAGTCTTGGGCACCATTTTGCCATCTACAAAAATACCCTTTGCTATATTTAGGCCCTACTCATAGGCCCTGCTCTCGAGAATGTTTCTCAGGCTGTTTTTATCATTTAATATTTTTTCCTGCCACCTGGAGAAATCATCAAGCATTTGAGTCCCCCGAATTCACTCTTCCTGCAGCTCGCTAATTAAAACAAACCGCTGGCCAAATTACTACCTTCAAACGGAATTCGGGCGTCAGTGGAAAGTACTGGCATGTGTTTTTCCCACCCTCATGACTCCTCGCTAGTGTTTATGAGGCACCTGCCCTGTGCCAGGCCCTGCTCTGTGCTATACACAGGTTTGCTCACTTCAGGCTCTTGTCCCCTGTGGGAACCATGAGTCACCATCACACCATGTTAAAGACAAAGAAGGCCCACCAGGGAAGTACAGCCATTGGTCCCCATCCCCAGAGCCTCAGGGAGAATGATGCAAAGCTTTGCTTGACTGTCCTGGGACTGATTTGTGTGGTGTGACACTCTTCCTGGAGAGGCATGAAGAAACATTTACTTACCCCAGATAGGGAACTGAGGTCAGACCACGGTGTGGATAACATTGAAGCCCGTCTTGGTGAATCAGTGGGTTTTATTGGGGTTACTTACAGGAGTATGGGTGAGAGGTTACTTATGGAAGCAGAAATGACTCAGGGTAGCTATATCAAAACAGCTCTCCCCAGCATGGGTGACAGCTCCTCAAAGCTGGAGGAGAGTGTTGGAGAGTGTCCTTTCCAGGTAGTTCAGCTAGTCTCAGCCTCTTCCAGACAGCTCAGATAGTCACTGCTCCTTCCAAGCATTTTGGCTTGTCTGCTCCAGGCAGCTCAGAACATCTGAGAGCTCCCCTCAGCCATTTTTACTGCCCATATAAGGATAGGGCAGGAGAGACCTAGTGAATCTGGTCAGTTTCAGGGACTTCCTAAAGCCTTTGAGTTGTTTACTTCCTGTCTTAAGGAGCCTATCCTCTACAGGATGGAGTGTTTCACCTCCCCCCAGAAAATCCTGTGTCTTAAGTAGCTTCCTCACAGGAAGGACAGTTTCCCTCCCCTTTAACATCCTGTGCCTTAACCAGCTTCCCCGAGAAAAAAATGTTTTCCTCTTAGAACATCCTGTGCATTACTGAACTTCCCTCCAAGACGGAACATTTTGTCCCAGAGGAAATTGCTGCACAACACGACACCAAGACTCTCTTGAAGGAGACCCCTGTATAGCAGGGGCTCCCTCCTGGACCCCAGTTAGGCACAAACCACACACAAACACCTGTTTTCTCAGAGAGACCCTTTATTCAGCAGGGAAGAAAAGTTAAAGTGGCCGCTTTCTGACTCAGGCAGAAAGACAGCAGCAACTGGCCTTGCAGGTGGAATTTTTAAGAAGAGAAAAGGGGAAGTCTGTGTTAGAATGGGCTATGGTGTGGTGGTAAAAAGACAGGGGACAAGGGGAAAGGGACAATGAAAAAGGAGCAGGGGTATTTGTCCTGGAGGGACAAAGGACTGCCTTGTAGAGAGGAGACAGATGTGGCCCATAGGCAAATGGCTGTTTATAAAGGTAAAATGGGAAACCCTGTGTTAGGATGAGGTGCTTCATTTTAATTGGACATGTTAATTAGGCGAACCAAAGGGGGCTTTTGATTGCTGAACTTCAGTACTTTGATAGCTGGACCTTGGTAGTCAGCCTCAGGAGGAGGAAGTGGCCAAATAAGGGAATGGACCTGGGGGCTAGCTTCAGGAATGTCGCAAGGCCCAGGGAATTGGGGAGGAGGGCAAACGCCACCAGAGCCACATGCTCGAGTGGGCTAGTGTCCTCTCATCCCTCCTATATGGCACTCAGTGCTAGAAGAGGCAGGTTAGGGACAGTGACTTCTGAGGGTACAGATTTTATTTGCACATGGAATCCCATAGGAATCTGGAAGTGCGTTCTGAGGGAGGGCTCTGACCCAGGAGGGGTTGATGAGAGCCCATCTCCTAGTACAGGGGTTCCCCAACCTCAGTCCCACTCTCAGAGTCTGTTCTTCGCCTCTAGCCCCCTCCTCAACGAGGGTGACATTGACACTCTGTTTACTGCTCCTGGGGCTCTAGCACTACAGATGTGAAACAGAGAAGTTCTCCTAAACCAGCCCTGCCTCAAAGATTAGCTCTCTCTCTCTGGTGTGTGTGGTCTTTGGCTCAGACACCTGGTCTAGTTCGCTCACAGACTCATCATCCACGCTGCTGTTTGGGCTTAGGCCTGGCTTCTGCAGAGCAGCCAACAGCTTCCTGACTGTGTGGTTTCCAACCTCCTTCTGGGAAGGTCAGTCACAACAGTAAGGGCTGCATCCTCCTGAAACTGCCCTTCCCTGCTGGCCCAGGAAATTGAGAACAACTGTGACCTTCAGCAGTGACACAGGCCATGCAGCACATGGGGTTATCACCTCCACCTGAGAGAGAAACGAAGGCTGCCACGTTTTGTTTGTGTGGTTTGCAAAGGGGTTTCTTGTAGCCCCAGGTTGACCTCAAACATGAGGATGACCCTGAGCTTCTGATCCCCCTGCCTCTGCCTCAAGAGAGCTAGGATTATGGGTATGCACCTCCACATCCAGTTTTTTGTGATGCTGGAGATCATATTCAGTGTTTCGAGCATGGTAGAGAAACATTCAACCAACTGAGCTACACCCCTAGCCCCTGAAGCAGTCGTTCATGAAGATATCTGAGAACCTTGGGGCCAGATTCCTCCAAGGAACAAGCCTGACTTCATCATTCTCCCAAACCTTATGGGATCCACCCCTACTCCCACCCCTCCCCCCACCCCTACCATGTCTAACCTCAGGTGTGGACAATGGCTTTACAGCCCTGTCAGGAATGATCCTGCCTGCTAGTCCAGCCTTAGCCCCTCTAGAACCAACCACACCCAAGAGAACCTTTGCATGAACTGTCACCTGGGTTACCTTTCCCATCAGTGCACCTGGCAAACCCCCCTTCCTCCTCTCTCAATCTGTAAGGGAACATCGGTGTTTCAAGGCTCTGCCCCAACAGTGACTCCTTTCTTCCTGCTTCTGGGTTCTCCCATGCCTACTATATGCACCTCTCATGGGACACCTCTGACTGTCCTTTGTCCACTTCTGGTGGTTGACAGTAGGACCTGAGAGGAAAGGTGGGGTGCTGGATAGTTTTATGTCAACGACACAAGCTAAAGTCATTTGAGAGGAGGAGCCCCAATTAAGAAAATGCCTCCATAAGATCTAACTATAGGGAAGCCAGTATGGTATTTTTTATTAATGATTGGTGGGAGAAAGGCACAGCCCACCCTGGGTGGTGGCACCCCTGGGTTGGTGGTCCTGGGATCTATAAGAAAACAGACTGAACAAGTCAGGGGAAGCAAGTCCGTAAGCAGCATCTCCATGGCCTCTGCATCAGCTCCTATCTCCAGGTTCCTGCCCTGTTTGAGTTCCTGTCCTGACTTCCTTTGAGGATGAACAGAGATAAGGAAGTCTCTGTGCCTTCAAATCCCTCCCAGGCTTGCCCACACTGACTAGTGAGTTTGCAGAGGATCCAGTCCCCTAGCCCTACCCAAGTCACCCTCCTTTTAGACCTCTGCCTTCCTCTGGTACCCAGCTAATCTTCTCACTGAGAATTTAAACCTTCAACTTAGAATCTTAGTGTCTGTCTACCCCTGATGATGGCAAAGTTCTGCATGGTTTCCTCTGGTGTGTTTTTCCTCACTGTCCTGTGCCCTGACTTTGCTGGTATCCTGTGCATGGGCAAAAACATGGTGTGATTTGGGCCAAGTGTCCCTCAGAGGGACTGGTTCTTAAGGCTTAATGTCCAGGTAGGAGTCAAGCATGACAGGGTGGTTTATCATGAAGGGTCTGACTTCAACAATTGGTTCATCCATCAAGGATTAATAATTGGCCAGACTATAGCAGGCTAGCAGAGACCAGAGAAGGTGGGGTCTGACTGGAAGAAGTGGGAAACTGGTGGTGTCTTTGAAGGTTATGTCTTTTTGATGGCCTCTTCTGTGTTTTTCTAATTACTCATTGCTGTGAGTAATTGGAATTAGAATCCTCCCCCACTACATGTTCCCACTGCCATGATATTTTATCTTGTCTCAGGCCCACAGAAATGGATCCAGCCGGACTACATTGAGCCCTCTGAAACCCTGAACAAAGTCAATCTTTTCTCCTTTTAATTTTTTTTTTAAAAAAGATTTACTTATTTCACTTTTATGTGTATGGCTATTTTGCCCACTGTGTGCCCGTGCACTGTGTGTGCAGTACCCTCAGAGGCCAGGAGAGGGCATCAGATCCCTTTGCGCTGGGGTTACATGTGGATGCTGGGATACTGGGAAGTGAACCCAGGTCCTCTGCAGGAGCAACAAGTGTTCCTTAATAACCAAACCATCTCTCCACTCCTCCTTCTAACTTTAAGACAGGTCTTTTGTCACCGTGATAAAAGGCTGGTGACCACAAAGCATGATGACACACATGTGTTGCAGAGGCTCATTTCCTCACTCCTCATTCTCAAAAACCTTGAGGCTATGAGACTTTTTGTTTTGTTCTGCTATTTTTCAAGACAGGGTTTCTCTGTGTCCTGGAACTCGCCTTGTCGACCAGGCTGGCCTCAAACTGAGAGACCCCCCTGCCTCTGTCTCCCAAGTGCTGGGATTAAAGGCGTGCGCCACCACCATCTGACAACCTCGAGGCTATGAAGCACCTAAGAACCATATGGACTATGAGGTGAGCACAAGCCCTCAGTGCCCAGTTCCTCGGAGCGGGGGGGGGGGGGCGGGGGGGGGGGCGGGGGGGAGGGTGTGGCATACTCAGGCTCTGTTGGTTGAGGAGTTTCCAAGGTGGGAGGAACCTAAGCACAGAGCCCCCAAGTACCTCACTCTGCCTGGTGTGGCTCTGGTAAGAAGAAATATTGCCTGGATTTCATGGCCAGTTTCTCGTTATTGTTCACGGTACCATCTTGGGCCGTAGTATCCTGGTTATGCAGTAATCTCTGTTGAGGCAGGATCTGTGTTCAGACCCCTGAAGCCATAAGAGGATAACCCTTGTGTCTGTGATGCTGTGTGCTGAGTTTACAGGTCCTGAAACATTCTTAGCTGGCCGCTCTGCCTGCTGGGTGGTCAGTCGGCCTGTCAAGTGAAGCCCTGAGGGGTTGCATGGGTAGAAAGATGTGAACACACTAGAAAGCTCTTCAGGAGGCTCGATTGCCTAGGTCATGAATGGCCAGGGATGGAACCCAGAGAAGAAGGAAAGTCCCAAGTGTCTTGCTTTGTTCTAGCAGCTGGCCAGCTGTTGGTATCAGTCACAGAAGTTAGCTGGCTTTGATGTGAGGACACATGTAAGAATTTGCAATGGCTGCTATAATAACACACCACAGTCCAGGGGACTTAAGCTTCAGCAATGAGTTGTCTTGCTAGGGGGAGTGGGGAAGCCCCAAGTGAATGTGCGAAGGAGTAGATGAAGTCCTAATGAATGTGTGTTGTTGACATGAGCACAGCCATTCCTGAACCCCAATGCCTCAGACCCATGTGAATGGCAAAGCCTTCCCCCAGTTAAACTCAGGGTGTTGCCATTGCCTTCTCCTGGTCCAAGTAGAAGTGTTTATGAATAAATGACAGATGTGCAAAAACTATCAAACACAGCTTCCTCCTGGGGACGTTGCAGCCTGAGACTGTTCCCTTATGGGGGCCTTCTACAAAGTCTAGCTAACCCTGCCTCCTTATTCAGTTGAATGCAACAAACCTGCCTCCTCTGTTGAGATGTATAAAATAAATGGGCTGGGCTTCTAGGATGCAGTTGGTGCCCGCCATCAGAGCAAGCATAACCCACCCAATCCTAGCTTTTCTGTATAAGTGTCTGTGCATCTGTCTTTTCTTATCGCTCATTGCCCAGTCAAATTTCCAGGACCAAGCAGTGTAGGACGAGGTATCTTGCATTTCTAGAAAACAGAAAAGTCGAGATGTCTCCAGGGCTGGTTTCTTCTGAGTCCTTTCTCCTTGGCTGTTTACAGACATCCATCTTCTCCCTGTGCACTTGTATGGTTATCACTTTGTGCGTTTCTATATTTCCATCTCCCTGTAAGGACAGCATCATGTTGGATTAGCATCATGTTGGATTAGGATACATCATAATGACCTCAATCAACCTTAGTGCCTTACCGACTCCAAGTGTGTCAGGTGCTGAGATCCTGGGTTTTAGGACATTAGCATATGGATTTGGGGGCGGGGGTCACGATGCAGCCATTATAGTAAGTACATATCCGGTTTAAAACGGGCTGAGTTCTAAGAAACAGACAAGCATCCAAGAGGCGATGGTGGGGTGTGTTTCTGAATTTGGAGGACAGCTTGGCTGGGGACGTGAATTCGGGTGTAAAGAGTGACAGGGATCAAGAAACAGCTGTATCAGCCCTGAGAGGGGAGGGAGAAGGGCACAAGACCCGCTGGGAAAAGTGCAGATGGAAGCTGTGGCCAGAGAATCAGAAGACCCATGGATAGATAGAGTCCTAGAAGGCCCCAAGCAAGGAATTACTTTAAGGCGGTGATTTTCAACTACGGGTCACAACCGCCTTGACAACCCTCTATCTCCAAAAATATTTACTGTTGCTGTTGTATGCTGTTGTGATCCATAACAGCAGCAAGATTACAGTTATGAAACATCAACAAAAATAATTTTATGGTTGGGGATCATCACAACATGAGGGACTGTATTAAAGGGTCACAGCATTAAAATTGAGAACCACCGCTTTAAGGAGTGGCCGCCATGGATCCACTTTCTCCATATTATGCCACACACACATGCTGTAGCTCTGGGGCCTCTTCATACCTGGTTCTCACTCAGTTCTCTGTTTTCTGCAAGATGCGACATAGTTAAGAGCAGCAGCTGAGTTTCATCACCCCAGGACTGTGGTTTGGAAAGAGAATAAAAATTAAAATACAAACTATTGTATCCCCCTAGCGGGTATGGGTTTTTATGTTCGTGAAATCAGCCCGCTTTCCGGGTGGGACAAATCAGTATGTCTTTTAATCTTGATCTCAAGATGCTCATGTCTCCCCCAGGAGATTCTGAAGTTAAATGGCACATCCAAATGGATATTCTACTTGGAAGGTTAAAAGAAGGCGGGGAGATCCATCCAGCCTGTGCTTACTGTGTAGCCTTGTTTGGTCTCTCGGCATCCATTGGTTAAAGGGAATGATGTCTTCCAGATGCTTCCAATCTTCTCCGGCCAAGAATCTGGCTGGCCAACTGGGCCCCCACCCTCAGTCTGGCTGCCCATAGCCAGATGGACTTTCCCAGCCCAGCTTCTCACACGCCCACCGCAGCTGTGTCTGTGGTCTTGCCTCATGTGGTAGACAGGGCCAAGCAGGCTCCCCTGTAGACCCTTCCTCATGTAGTAGACAGGGCCAAGCAGACTCCCCTGCAGACCCTTCCTCATGTCATAGACAGGGCCCAGCAGGCTCCCCTGCAGACCCCTCAGTTCTAGGGTGTGCCTTGTTGGGCCTCGTTGGTTTACCAGGCCTCAGCATGAGAGGAATCCTTTGGAAATCACTTGGAAAGGATTTGGTGACCCTCAGCCACCCTCTCAGTCCCCTCTATAGCTCCTCTTCTCTCTCCTTCTTCTTCTGCTGGTGTTGTGAGTATCCTGATGCCTGAATGGGTCTGCTCCTGGTGACAGGGCCTCCAAACTGTTGCACTACACTTGTGACTACTCCATTCTTGGCACTTGCTATATACTGACTTGAATGGATAAATATCAACTTTCTCCTTTCCTTCCTTCCCTTCCCTTCCTTCCTTCCTTGCTTGCTTCCTTCCTTCTTTCTTTCTGTTTTTTGCTTTTTGTTTTTGTTTTTCAAGACAGAGTTCCTCTGTGTAACCCTGGCTGTTCTGGAACTCGCTCTGTAGCCCAGGCTGGCCTCAAACTCACAGAGATCCACCTGCCTCTGCCTCCCGAGTGCTGAGATTAAAGGCATTGCACCATCACCACCTGGTTGTAAATTCTTTCTTATATTTTCATGTCTCAATAAATTAGACCCCAATATTAGGAGTCATTTTTAACTTTTTTCATGTGCACGTGTGTGTACATGTTTGCATGCACATGGGTGCGCTTGTGTGCGGATGTATGTGCATTTACACAGATGCCGGTGCCCATGCATGTGCACAAGGAAGCCTGAAGTTGATGTTTTCCTTGATTGTTTTTCACTCTATTTATTGAGGAAAGTTCTCTCACTGCATCACAGCTCACCCACCAATTTTGCTAGTTTAACTAGCCAGCATGCCCCAGGGATACCCTGCCTCTTCACACCCCGCGATTGCACGTGGTCACCACATTGGCCTAGTGAACTCCAGTTCTTATGTTTATGTGGCAAGCGCTTTATCCAATGAGCTATTTCTACATTCCTCTTTTTGATTTTCTATTTTGAAAACTAAAAATTAAAAAGTCACAGAAAGGGGGTTGGGAATTTAGCTCAGTGGTAGAGCGCTTGCCTAGCAAGCCCAAGGCCCTGGGTTCAGTCCTCAGCTCTGAAAAAAATAAAATCACAGGAAGTTGTGAAAAACCACACAGAGAGATGTCTGTTTCTGAGCAGATAGATAGATGTCCTTTCCCCATTCTGCCCACCAAATGCAACTGAAAACCCTAGACACAGAGACACTGACCGACAGGTGGGGGCCAACGAGTGACTTCCGGGTCTAAGGAGCCCAGGAGGCTGCCATCCAGAACCAGGAACAGACACAAACTAAACTCAGGCCAACAGAGCTAGGCCACTGCAGGCTACCAAGACAGAGTAAGTGGTGTGCTTCTGCTGAGCACAACAGTCAGGGAGTGACTAACACACACACACACACACACACACACACACACACACACACACACACGCCAAACCCTGTGAAGTGTCCAAACTTTCTGCCAACTGGTATTGCGGGGCAGAGAGCAAGACCTCCATTCCTGCCAGGGAGACAGGTGCCTTGCCATGGTGTCAGGAGAGACTGCTGTCACGCAGAATATCAAGGCACCTTTCTTGTTCCTACTAGGAGTCAAGATTCTCATCATGTCCTCCGGTGGCGGAGCTGACCCTCCACCAGCTCCGTGGCTGCAGGCAGGTATTGGTGGAGGCTGGTACAGAGCTGGAACTGTCACTTCCACTGAGCAGTGACAAGGAGCAGACCTCTCCCACCCCAGGTTATCAAGGAAGGCTGAGTAGGAAAGCTGGCCTTCTCCTTCCATCGTGGTAATGGGGCAGCGTCCCCTCCCCCTGCCAGAGCTGCACAAGAAAAAGCCAGCTGCAGCAGGACACTTAAATAAGATCCAGAGTCTCAGCTGAAATATGAGACTGTTCAGGTTTCAACGGAAAAATCACTCATCAGCATGCCAACTGCCAGAGAGATCGCAATCGGAGTGAAAAACGACAAGGAATAGACACAACCATGGGGTAGCAGGCATGTCAGCTTATCAGGCCAAGATCTTGAGGCTGCAATGATAAAAATGTTTCCATAGGCAATTAGTCTGGAAGACAAGAAAAAGGAAAAATAGAGGCTCAACAAATAATCATGAAAGGAAATACATAAACAAATGTAGAAAAATAGAAATTGTCCAGGAAGAATAATAGAAGAAAGACCAGAAGAAAATCCCAGCAGAACCCTGGGGGAGAGTTGTTAATGGGATTCTGTAATAAGAAAGAATAAGAAAGGGGGGTAGAGACGAAATAATTTAAAACTCCCCAAATTAGGGGAATGGCCAAATCTCTGAGAATCTCAGTTAACCTCCAAACTGAAGTCACCAAGACAGCGCTAGGTCAAACTGTCCCAAACTGTAAACAAAGGGAAATACTTGAAAGCAGTGTGCTGCTTTCCTGTGGGATCAGTACTTACTACAGAGTCCTCATCCTAACTGTGGGGTCAGTACTTACTGCACAGTCCTCATCCTAACTGTGGGGTCAGAAGGCAGGCTCTTGACACTCTACAAGACTGAGAGGAAAAAAGTCAACATCTATCCCAGTGAAAATGCGTGTTAAGAACAAAAGGACAGAGTGGGAAGGACGGCCCAGTGGTTAAGAGCACACACTGCTCTTGCAGGACCAGGGTTCCATTCCTGGCACCCAGATCTGACAATTCAAGACAAGCAGTAACTCCAGCTCCAAGTAATCTGACACTTCTGGCTATCCTGGGCTCCTGTATGTACATGCCTGTGCATGTACACACACACACACACACACACACACACACACACACACACACACACACAACTCACTCACACACATGCACTCATACACACCTTCTCACACATGCACACACATACTTACACACAACTGCAAATAAAAAATAAAATACTGAGACATGAGTGGTAAACAATAAGCTCTTTTCAAAAAGAAAGGAAGGAGCTGGAGAGATGGCTCTGTGATTAAGAGCACAGGCTGCTCTTTCCAGAGGACCCAGGTTCAATTCCCAGCCCCCATATGGTGGCTCACAACTGTCTGTCAACTCAGATCCAGGAAATCCAACAGTTTTTCTTACTTCTTTTGGCCCCTCTATGCACATGGTACACAGAGTTACACTCAGGTGCGTGTGCACGCTGATACACACACACACACACACACACACACACACACACATACACACACAAAATTAAGTAAATTAATATTAAAAGATAGGGGGAAAAAAAGGAAAGAAGCTTGTCTTGGTAACACACATCTGTAATCCCAGCACTTGGGATGCAGAGGCAGGCAGATCTCTGTGAGTTTGAGGCCAGCCTGGTCTACATAGCAAGATCCAGACCAGCCAAGGCTACATGGTGAGACCCTGTCTCAAAAGAAAAGAAGGAAGAAGAAGAAGGAGAAGGAGAAGAAAAAAAGGAGGAAGAAGAGGAGGAAGAGAGAAAGAAAGAAAGAAGGAAAGGAAGAAAGAGAAAAGAAATGATAAAATAAGAAATCTTAGATTATCAGGAAGGTAGCCAAACAATAGAACTTTAAAAGAAAATTTCTTAAACTTTTTCTTGAAGCTTGGTTGTTTTTTTTTTTTAACTTTTTTTTAAAAGGTATGGTTGTTTCCTGCATTGTACATCTGTGCGATACATTCATGCTTGGAGCCTGTGAAGGCCAGAAGAGGAATCATGTCTCCTGAGACTGGAGTTACAGATGGTTGTGAGCCGCCACGTCGGGGCTGGGAACTGAACTCAGGTCCTCTGGAAGAGCAGCCAGTGCTCTTAACCACTGAGCATCTCTCCAGCTCCAGTAACTATTATTTTCAAATACCAATACTGCTCTAAATAGATGTGAAGGGAACGCTTGAGATAATTATAAAATGGCCCAATGGTGCCTGTAACCCTAGCGACCTCGGAGGCTGATGCAGAAGGACAGAAAATTCAAGGCCTGCTTAGACTACAGAGCAAGAAAACAAAAACAAACAAAAACTTATGATAGAGAGATTAAAATGAAATTCTAAAAAAAAAAGACAAGTAGCTTTATAGGATAAAAGAAAAAGAAGCAAGAAACAGAACAGATAGAATAAAAAGATGAAAGGTTAGACACCAACGCTGGTGTATCAGTACCTACACCAGCCATGACTGTCTCATAGAGCAATTACAAGACACAGATTAGCAGCGTGAATGAAAACGCAGGCCCTGACTACATGCCCCTTACAAGGGGCTCCCAACTGTAGAGGCAGGTCGACAGCTCACTGACGGAAGAAGATCTATCATGCAAATATTAACCAGAAGAAAGCATGTTGCCGTATGAATATCAGGCAAAGAAGGCCTTGGAGCAGAAGCAGAACTTCCAGAGCCAGGGAGGAGCAGGGTATGAAGGTGAAGGGCCAGGCCCACCAAGGCAGCAACTCCAAATGTGTCTGTACCAAAGAGCAGAACTGCAACATGCTTACAACTGAAAAAGAAAGAGGTTAACTCTGCAGGTTCGTTTGGATCCTTCAATAACCCTCTAGAATGAGGCGGAATACCAGTCAGGAATCACCCTACAGGAGCTAAATAACGCTGGGGCACTCCGCCTTACAGAAGCAGACATGCACAATCTTTTCACTGCTTGTGTAAGGGTAGGTGTGTGTGTGTGTGTGTGTGTGTGTGTGTGTGTGTGTGTGTGGCAGTCAGAGAACAACCTGGGTGTTCCTCCTAGCTTTCCACCTCCTTCAAGGCAGGAGCTCTTGAACTGGCCCCTGGAGTTTCTAGTCTCTGCCTCGTATCTCTCCATAGGAGCCCTGGGATTATAGACATGAGTTACCATGCCTGGCTTTGTGTGGGTTCTAGGAGTTCACACTTACGTTTTTTACTCTTGCTTTACCCACTGAGCTACCTCTGAAGGCTCGACGCCTTTATTCTTCCCGCTTCAAACTGGAATGGTGCCAGCTGTCCTCCAGCACGCCTGGGAGTGTTCAAGGTCAAGTATGAGACCCACCGTCCCCAAGATGAGGTTTCCTTTCACTCCCAGCTTGCAGAGATGTTTTGTCTAGGATGGATGTTGGATTGCGTCAAGTGCTTTTTCCATAGAAATTGAAATGGTTGCATGATCCATGTCAATGTGGTGAGTCATCCCGATTGATTTTCAAATGTTAAACTGATCTTGGAAGTCTGATGATGTGTCCCGCTTCGTCGTCACGACGGGTCGTTCTTTTTATATACTGCTGGATTTGGTTCAACGTTTGGCATTGCAGATTTTTGTGACTGTATTCATGAGAGATATTGGATTGCATTTTTCTTGTTTGGTTTTGGTTAAAAGGGTAATGCTGCCTTTATAGAATGAATTAGTAAGGATCCCTTTTCCTCTGTGTTCTGAGAGAGTTAGTGTAAAGCGAACTTGATCTTTTTCCTCCTGGAATGTCTGACGTAATTCACTTGTTCATCATGGAGTCTTCTTTTGCCTTCACCCCGTCCTAAGGCAATAGCTACATGGTGTGTGTGGAATGTGGAGGCAAGTACTACAAATCTGACTGGTTTCCAGGCCGCGTATAAGTAGGCAAATGGTCTGCAGTATGAATGGGGTTGTGGCGGAAGTGGCAGGCACAGTCAAACGTCTCGAAAGCCCTGTGGTTCCTGCTGCAGCCCTTTCTGCCGTCCCTGGGGACAAGGAGAAGGTGATAGAGGACACTATGAACCCGAAACAGAGACAAGTTGGACTAAACTCCACAGACTGTCCTGCTCCCTCTCTGTGGAGCTGCTCGCTTTAAGGTCAATTGACTGTAGAAACCATCAGTTAGCAGTGGCAAGTGGTAGAGCAGACAGTGAGCGGTAGAGCAGATAGCAATCGGTAGAGTGGATAGTGAGTGGTGATGCACTCCCGCGGCCTCAGCTGCTTGGGAGGGTGGGTAGTAGAATTGCTTGACCCTTCAAACTCGGGGAAAACCAGTGAGGCCCCGTTTCAAACACACAAACACGGACCTGTCTTTCGCCCACCAACCTTAGAACCAGAAGTATAGCGCCGCAGCTGAGTGCTGGCCTAGCATGCACAAGGCCCTGGGTTCCCCCGCCCCCCACCCCCAGCCTCATGACCACAACCACCAATTTCCAGAGTATAGTTACGTCATAGGTGACAATTGGATGAGGTTGGTTACAGGTGTGCAGACCACAGACAACTTCCTAACCTGCCGTTCCCTTCCCCAGGCTGCTGCACACAAAAACCGCTTCACTGAATTCTCTGGGAGGTGAGTTAGAGACTTGCTCTCCCATCTCCAGAGGTGACTGCCTCATGAATAAACAGTTCTTCTTGTGAAATTCATTCCTGTGACTGACATCCTGTGCAGTGGGCAAAGGAGGCCTACTTCTCCAGCATATTCCACCATTGTTGGTTTGAGACAGGGTCTCACTAGTAGCCCAGGCTATACTGGAACTTACTGTACAGCCTAGGCTAACCTTGAACCCACCTGCCTCAGCCTTACTAGTTTGGGGTTACAGGAATGTGTTCTCACACCCAGCTAACACTCCCAGCTCCAACAGCTTTTAGAAATTAAAAACATTATATATTTGTGTATATATGTGCTCACAAGGATTTGGGTCAATGTCTGATATCTCCCACTCTCCACCTTATTTTGTGAGACAGAATCTCTCACTGAACCTAGAGTTTGCCATTTCTAGTAGACTGGCTCCTATACCCCGCTTTTGAAGGCAAGGCAAGGAAATATCATCTGGCAATCTTTCCTTTCCAAAGTGCCAAAACAAAGCAGCAAAGGTGGATAGGCATGGTAGCGCATGTCTGCAATCCCAGCCATCAGAAGCAGAGGCAAGTAGATCACTGAGAGTTTGAAACCAACCTGGTCTATACTGTGAGTTCCAGCCCTGCAGGTCTATAAAGCAAGATCTTGGCTTAAAAAACAGAGTCTAGATTGTAGCTCAGCGGTAGAGTGCTTGCCTGGCATGCACAAACTCCTGATTCAAATACCATGCATAGCATAAAACCAGGCTTGGTGGTATATGCCTATGGTCTTAGCACTTGGGAGATGGAAACAGGAGCATCAGAAGTTTGAGGTCAGCCTGGTCTACATGAGACCCTGTCTGCTCATGGGGACGTGCTACTTTTCTAAACACAGGACCAAGGAGTGTGAGTGCTAGCAAGCACCCCTCTGTTTGTGAAGTGTGGGGCACACAGGCAATAAATCCCTCATCAAAGTCTTGTAGGTGACTTCAGTGGTCAAAGGGATCATTCCTGACCAACGTCTTCTGAGTTCTATGTAACTATGAATCAATTCTTTCTTGTTCCACTTAAAGTCGACCTCATCTCTTTATGGTCTGTTTCATTTTCCATGAAGCTTTGAACAGTATATTTTGATTTTAGAATGAAGTCATAAGACCTTGGAATCATCAACAGATGGTCTCTTTCTAGAATCTGAGTGTGTGTCAGGGGGTGTTTTATTAAAGTGATTTTGCTGTGTAGAGGGAGATTAGGCACAAATGAAGCTTGCCATAAAAAACACACACGCTCTCTGGGGAATGTCTCTGTTTTGATTGCAGGGTTCAGCCTTGGCTGGGTGATGATAATGATATCTTTAACATATAGACAATTTTCTTTTCTGTTTTTCAGTTTGGGTTCGGGTTTTGTATGCTTGTCCTAAATCCAATTTGCCCAAATTTAAACCTTGAAAACTGGCATTGGGAATTAACCATGAGAGACTATAAGGTGGTGCAGACTTCCAATTTGTTTCACGCATTTTGTGCACTCTCGGTTCCAACGTGCTTTTGTGCCAACAGTGAACATGTGCTGGGATGCAGGGTGGGTTTGGAAAGTGCTCGAGACACGTACTTTTAGCTAATCTCATTGCAGGGGTGGGGCAGGGGGTGGGGCAGAAAGAAGGAAACAGCATTTTCCAGAATATTGGCTCAAGAGCAATTTAGCCAATTGTCGGCTTTCAAATGCTTTGGGCAAAGAATTTTTCTTCCCTGGGACAGGCCCTGGGTCTTGCTCATTCCTTCATTTTGAGTCCCTGGCTCAGGGCCCAGCAGAGGTGGATTATTTGAACATGTCTGTTTCTAAGAGATGTGTTAACTGAGCAGGTCCCTAAAAGCAGAAGCCATGCCTCAAGACGAAGGGTGTCTCTGTCTCTCTCTCTCTGTCTGTCTCTCTGTCTGTCTGTGTCTCTCTCTCTCTCCCCCTCCCTCCCTCCCTCCCTCCCTCCCTCTCTCCCTCTCTCCTTCTTTCTCCCTCTGTCCTCCTTTCTTTCCTTCCTTTCTCTCCTCTCCCCTCTCTTTCTTTGAGACTGTGACTTAAGAAGACTAACTGGCCTTGAACTCAGCATGCAGCCGAAGACAACCTTAAACTTCCGGTCCCCTTTACCTCCTCCTCCTGAGTACCAGGATTACAAACTTCTGCCACTACAGCCTGGGTTTACGTCATGCTAAGGGCTTAGGAACCGAACCCAGGGCTTTTTGCATGCCAGGCAAGCTCTCTACATCCTTAGCCTCCCCCTCCCCGACTTCCTTCCTCCAAAATAGAATTTAGAAACTTGGTTGAGACATTGCCTTAAAATTAAAGTAACTGCTCAGGCTACAGAGAGAGGCTTCTGAGAAGGGAGGTCGAGGGCTCCAATGCTGCAGAGTTCCTGAATAGGGATGTCCAACTCTGGATTCCTCCAAAGAAAGAGTCTACTCAGCCAGAGGGTGAAGAGAGGACCGCTGGGGGCAGCTTCCTGGGACATCTTGGTTTCTTCTAAGGACCACAGCCACACGCATCCTCGCTGGAAGGCCTGCATGGCTCCCAGCTGGGGTCACGTGTATCCCATTCTCTGAGTTCCCTTGTCCATTGTGCAATCCTGCTGACGTAGACTGATCTCACCGTAGTCAGTCCTGTCTTCTTCGCAGCCTGTGCGTGCACAGGCATGTGGAAGCCCGAAGTGCATGCCGGGAATCTTCTTCCATTCCTCTTCTGCCTAACTCATTGGGGTTGGGTCTCTTCATCAAACCCAGAGCTCGATGATATGGCTTGTCTTGCTAGGGATCCCACCTCCAGCTCGAGGAGGCTGGAGGTGTCGCCTTCTCTCCTCCTCCTTTCCCTCTTCCCTCCTCCTCTTCTTCTCCCTTTTCTCCTCCTCTCTCCCCTGTTAAGTATTTCCTGCTGGTTTTCTCTGAGTTCCTGTTTCCTGTGTTTTGCTGTGCCTAACCCATTAGTAGACTCATCCCTGAAGTTCTTGATTTTTGAGTTGTAGAATGTTGTTTTGACTGCTTTTCTTCAACGGCTCCAGTTTCCCAAAGCGAAGCCTCACTCTGGTCATTTCACATATATTTCCTTGTCCGCTGATGTCCACATCTGTATCATTCAGTTTCCGCACCTCTAGCTGGCCTCTTCCCTTCACTTCTTGCCAGATTTTTCTAGCTCTTTTGATGTCTAATAATTTTAATGGAATCCTGGATGTTATATGTCAAAAGCAAAGAGGTTCTGGGCAGTGTCACGCTCTTCAGGGATGGCTCTTCCTCCTCTCCTAAAAATGTTTATGATCAAAAGACAGAAGCTAAATATAAAACTGCCCTCTCTAGATAAAGAGGACTGTGGGAAAAGCCCAGACTGTGCCGTCACAGCCTTTTTTTTGACAGGGTCTCACGTAGTCCTGGCTGTCCTAGAACTCATTCTGTAGACCAGGCTGGCCTTAAACTCAGAGAGAACCACATGCCTCTGCCTCCCAAGTTCTGGGATTAAAGGTGTGCACCACCACCACCCGGCTCCTCATAGCCTTTTCACTGAGAACTTGGTGAATCTTTGTTTCCTCTGCCCTTGAAGACTCCTTCTGCTCAGCTCTCTCCACTCCACGTAGGCTGAACTCTGCAGATGTGCTGCTAAGGCATACAGGCAGGTCACCCCAGCCCCTTCCTGAACTCTTGGTGCCCTCTTCTTTTGACTTCTCAAGTATTCACTGCTTTTTTTCTCCCCCTGTAAGAAGCTGGGAGAAGCCCCATCCTCGGCCCTAAGAAGACTAGAGGAAAGCTAGGGAGGTGGCCCAAGTACCAGGACTTAAATCTAGATTGCCAACTCTCAATAAAAGCCAAGAATGGGAAGATATGTCTACAACCCAGCATTGAGGAGGTGGGGCACACAGAGACAGATGAATCCCCAGGTCTCAGTCCACAAGTGTGAGCAGATGGTGCCAATGGAGGCCCAGAACCACCAGTGGAGGGACACATGCACAGCCCAGGGATTCTAGGATGACCTGGCTAAATCCATGCATGAGTCAGACCTTGTTACATATACATATGCATATGCATATGCATATACATATACATATGCATATACATATGCATATACATATGCATATACATATAGTGTATGCCACCATGCCCTGCTTCTACAGAGGTACTGGGGATCCAAATTCTCACACTTGCACAGCAGCACGCATTTTACCCGCTGAACCATCTGTGTCTCCAGGCCTGATTAACTTTTTTTATATTTCTTTTTAATTTTATGTGTATGGGTGTTTTGTCTGTGTACCACATGTGTGTAATATCCATAGATGCCAGAAGAGGGCATTGGATCCCCTGTAACTGGAGTCACAGATGGCTGTGAGCCACTGTGTGGGTGCTGGGAATCGAACTCAGGTCCTCTGGAAGAGCAATCGGTGCTCTTGACTGCTGCGTCCTCTCTTCAGCGCCCCTGCACCAGCTCAGATCTTGTCATTTAACCAGCTGCTTCAAGCTGTTCCGGTGGGGACACGAGCCTGAGGTCATCTACTTGCTGAGTTTAAAACATAGAGAAGAAAGGATGTCTCTGCCTCGTCTGTCCACGTCTTTGCAACCATACTTATAAAACAGCAGTAAACAAGCTTGGCAGGGGTGGTGCATGTGCTTGGGAGGGCAGAGGTCTGAGTTCGAAGCCAGCCTGGTCTATAGAGTGAGTTCCAGGCCAGCCAAGACGGAGAAGCCCTATCTTGAAATAACAAAAAACACCACCAAGCACATGACAGCATCTACTCCATGGTGACCCCAGAGAAGTCTTGATGCAAATCACCAACCTCCAGAGATGGACATGAAGAAAGGAAGCCTTGGTAGGTCATTTTTTCTTAGGGCTTTTAAAATTTCTTTTTAAAAGATTGAAATGTGGCCGGGTGGTGGTGGCGCACACCTTTAATCCCAGCACTCGGAAGGCAGGGCCAGGCAGATCTCTGTGAGTTGGAGGCCAGCCTGGTCTAGAAAGTGAGCTCCAGGACAGGCACCAAAACTATACAGAGAAACCCTGTCTTGAAAAACAAAAACAAACAAACAAACACAAAACAAAACAAAACAAAAAACCCAAAAAATTGTAATTTGTTTCACAAAGTTTGCCGAAATATTTTTGAAATTCCAAGCTTGGTTCTGGTGGATCTACTTAATGCCTTCCTGCAAGATCACATCTTGGGACCTCGTAAATGGGTTATTGTCCCACCTCCACCCATTCAGAGTCACTCCAGATGAGTTGGTGCCCTTGTGAAGAATCCCCACAGCTCCCCTGACCCCTGCCTTCCTCCCCATCAGGACTTTTAAGAGGGTTAAATTTAGGGAGGAGAGGCCACACCTGCCCTGCCCAGTTCCGAGGAAGCTGGAGACAAACAAGGCAAAGTCAAGCCGGGAGGAATTGAGGAGGAAGCCCAAGCCTGTCATCTCAGCTGTGAGGTCTAGAGGAGGCCTCCTCCACGGTGCCCTGGGTGGAGCGCATGCCCAGGAGTGCAGGGCTAGGCACCACTGTGTGATGCTTGCAGGAGGGAAAGCGCCTTAATGAGAACAATGAGTTGATCGTGTGCCAACAGACAGTGAGGAGCCCGTTCCCCTCCCCCACCAGGGCTCATAGAGTCTCCGCACTAACTAACTAACTAAACTAACTAGCTAACTAAAACCTGTGGCAGAGGGGCTGAGACAGCCCGTGTCCTATTCCCGCGTACAAGCTGCTCACAGTGGTGTGTGTCTATAATATCAGCACTGGGGAGGTGAGGCCAAGAAATCCCTGTCTGGGGCTTGCTGATCAGTCGCCTAGCCAAATCTGCTACCTCTTGGTTCAATGAGAGACCCTGTCCCCGCCCCCCCACCAAAAAAAATTAGGTATGTGTGGTGGTGGTGGTTGGAGAAATGACTCAAAGGTTAAGAGCGCTGCTCTCACCTAAGATCCAGATTCCGCTCCCAGCACACACATGGAGACTCACAACTACTTTTGACTCCAGTTCCAGGGCATCCTATACCTTCTTCTGGTTTCTGAGGCCCCCAGGAATGCATGTAGTGCACAGACGTACATGTAGGGATAATACCCATGCCCATAAAATAAAATAATAGTATTTTTTGAAGGCTGAGATGCTGAGGCCTCTCTCCAAGATGTTGCTATCTTTCTGCCTCGGGTACCTTGCTGATCTGCCTCTGCCTGTGGACCTTCTCATACCCTTCTCTGCCAGGGTTCAGAATCTTCGGGAAGACTTCCAAGCTCTCTGCCCATCTCCTCCTCCTCCCCCACCATCATCATAGCCAACTCTTAGCAATGAGGTCCCAAGAGCCCAGTTAAAAACTTCACACACGTTGCCCTCTGGAACCCTCCCAACCCCAGCAGGCAGATGATGTCATTGTGCTTTTTAATGGAGAGGCCACTGTAGCTGGGGCAAAGCAAGTGGCTTGCACAGTTGTTCATCGAAGCGCAGACCTGCAAGAGCGAAGCTTGCCCTTAGCCACCACAGCACACAGCAGCCCAGAGAAAGTGGCCATGGCCTCCAACAACATCTCTAGCCACTCATCCCTGATCCTTGTGCTTTAGGATCCTACCTGGGAGGCCAGGAGAGAACCTTTTTAAATTTTTTTTTATTATCATTACTGTGTGTGTATGATGTGCGTGCCTGAGTGTGGGTGCATGCATACCAGGGCATGTGAGGGGAGGTCAGCAGACAACTTTCAGGAATCAGTTCTCTCCTTCCATCGTGGGTTCCAGGGATGAAGTTCAGGTTGTCAGGCTTGCACAGCAAATGTCTTAACTGCGGAGTCATCTTGCTGCCCATCACATGACAAACGTTTTCAGGGTCCTCCAAGGAACCCCTCACTTCCTGCAGGGTGTGCTTCTCAGGATCCCCACAATTCTTCCTAGGACCGTCTCGTCCTGCTCTCCAGGGCCCAGCACAGACCTGGTGTGTGTGTGTGTGTGTGTGTGTGTGTGTGTGTGTGTGTATGTGTGTATGTGTATGTATGTGTATGCATGTATGTGTATGTATGTGTGTATGTATATGTGTATATGTGTGCATGTGTGTGTATATGTGTATGTGTGTGTATGTGTATGTATGTATTTGTGTGTATGTGTATGTGTGTATATGTATATGTATGTATGTGTATATGTGTGTGTATGTGTGTGTGTACGTGTGTGTGTGTGTGTGTGTGTGTTCACGTTTGTCTAATGAGGGAATCCAGTCCAGTGTGAATGGATCTGCCAGTGGACCTGGAGTGGAGGGAGCACTGATTGATGACTTAATAAGATAATGTTCCCAGTCCAGTCCCTCACCTTTTGACCATCTGTTTTCCCGATGGAGGCAATGAAGCATTGAGAGATGGAAAGGCCAGTACATTCTGAAGTGAGCTGTGAGGTGGGGTGATGGTGCTTCAAGCCTAGGCAGGGACGAGGGCTTCGGACCTGCCCCTTGCTCTTCCAAGTGTATGTGTTTACAGCCTCGGCTATCACAAGGTCTCCTGAAACATGAGCCAATACAAAAGGTCATGAAGTTTCTTCAGAGAACAGTCTAACAGAACCCCCTGCTCCCCACTGGCAGTTCAGCTGAGCAAGTTCACTACATTGTGTGTGCCTCAGGGGTTCCTTCTTTTCTGCAGCTGGAATCTATGAGAAAACTCCAGGCCTTTAATTGGAAGCATGTGTCCTTCCAACAAACAGCAGGTGGCTGGGCCAACAGAGAAAGGTGAGCATCAGAACAGTATGTGTACTTTGACCTGTTCATCCAACTTCTGGGAATCAGTCCTAAAGAAATAACTCCAAATATGGGAAGGCTTATGAGCAGATAAGGCTCCTTGCAATATTTCTCATGACAGCCGGGGAGAGGACACCAAGAGAACGGAGGGATGCTGCTCCACCTGCTTGACTGGTTGATACCCTGAGTGGGAGTGGCCGGGAAGCTCCATGGCAACACAGGAGGGTTGAGGGAAGAGTTCAAGTTCAAAACTATGTACCCTGTGATGAGCTATGGAAGCCACGCATGCACATCAAATACCAGAATGAGCACGCTGCAGCTTTGTCAAAAGGACGGCGTTATAGGAAACCTTTGTTTCCATTTTCCCAATTCTCTGCAATGTGGTTCTGGTTAAAGTATATTGCAAATAAAAAGCAAGTAAAAGCAAAGAAGGAATGCCTAGTTTTCTGAGAGAGAGAGAGAGAGAGAGAGACAGAGAAAGACACAGACACACACACACACACACACACACACACACACACACACACACACACAGAGAGAGAGAGAGAGAGAGAGAGAGAGAGAGAGAGAGAGAGAGAGAGAGAGAGAGAGAGAGAGAGTGTGTTTCTGAGTTGGTGAAAAGCATTTTCTGTAGAATCTCTGGCCTGCTTTAGATTTCTTTTTCTTTCTGCAGACAATGGAAACCTACCCTGGCGGATGTTAATGAACAGAACATGTTCAGGGCAAAAATACTCAGAAAAGAAAGACACACCAATGCCACCTTCCTAACCTGGCTGTGTTTTCTTCCAGGCTCAGTATCCCCCTCACCCCCTGCCTCTGTGTGTGTGTGTGTGTGTGTGTGTGTGTGTGTGTGTGTGTGTGTGTGTGTGTATACACACATTCATGTGCACATGAAGTCAAGACTGATGTTGGTGTCTTCCTCCATCATTCTCCATTTTACTTTTTGAGTCTGGGCCTTTCTCAAAGAGCCTGGACCTTGTCAGTCGGCTGAACTGGCTCTCTAGCAAGCCCCGGGTATCCTCCTGCCTCCACCTCCCCAGAGCTGGGCTTGCAGAAGCCCACGCTGCACCCAGCTTTTATGTGGGTGCTTTGGGTCCTCACGTTTGTCTTTACAGCCTGAGTCATCCCCCTGGCCCTGATAATTCATCTTTATTTTAGCAAAGGCAGTGTATGCACAATCTTAACTTCTGCTTTTATTTTTATTTTATTTAGATAATAGTTTATTTCAACAGCACTCTTGTTTACAAATATGAAGAGTTTTTACCACATTTCAAGTGGGGTGCATTGTATTTATGTGACTGTCCTTATATGACATATTTTCTTATATTCCTTTTTTGTGATTATGTTTCTATGGCGGGTCTCATGGTGATAAATGTTTGTATATAAAGCTCCTGTAGTTGTCCACAATAAACGTGTAAAATCATACAGCTTTCCTTTGGATCAGCACTAACAAATTAGGAAATATGGAAAAATATTCCACTCAGCATAACAATCAATTATAAAATTCTTAGTACTAAAGTAGTAAGGATGGAGATGTGAGTGCAGATCCACAGGTGAGTACATGCTTGGCATGCACAAGGCTCTAGTGCCAGTGTGAGGATGGTGACGGTGGTGATGATGGTGTTGATGGTGATGATGGTGATGATGGTGATGGTGGTGATGATGATGAAGTTCCCACACACAGACGAACCTGGAGGACATTACACTCAGTGAAACAAAACACCCTCAGAAAGAAAAATACCTGTATCTTGTAAGTCATTTAAAAATTACTGAACACGTATGAACCGAATGAATGATGTTTACCAGGCCCAGGGGGCGGGGGAGGAAGTGAGGGGGTTTAGGGCCAAGGTTTCCAAGTTGCAGACTCAGTATTAATAGGTTCAGAGCTCTCTATCGTGGAAGTTTTGCTAGAGAGTAGATTTTAGACACTCTTGCTATCGAGTAGCTAGTTAGATATTAGCAGACTTGGAGGACCAGGGCCTTTCCGTTGTTATCAACAGCCAGCAAAACAAAGATGGGGAGAACAGGGCTGAAATCCTATCTGACCATGGAAGGACATGTGACATCCTGACTTGCCCAGAACCATTAACTAAACTCTACAGCTGAAGGTTTTCTGATAAACAGAGAAGATATAGATGACCCTCTCATAAGAGGCAATTCAAGCCAGGTGTGGTGGCACATGCCTTTAATCCTGGCTCTTGGGAGGCAAAGGTGGGCAAGTCTCTGTGAGTTCGAGGCCAGCCTGGTCTACAGAGTGAGTTCCAGGACAAACAGAGCCACACAGAGAAACCCTGTCTTGAAAAACAAAACCCCAAAACAAAGCAAAAAAGAATTCAAACGGGCCTGTCAATCGCCAGGACAGGACAAAGTCCCTCAGGAAAACCGTCAGTCCTAGAGAGTTCAGACAAGGATCTACCTACCTGCTAAGTTTTTAAAATAAACAGTTTGTAAAACAAAACCTAGAGATGAACCTGCACACGGTTTGTGGTGAGAAAATACAGACGTCAGTGATGGAGGAAAACCAAGACCTAGGAGTCGTGAAGGAGGGAGGAAGGGTCATGCACGCAGCAGGACTGAGGAACCAGTCCCTACGCTCTCAGTACCACTGCCCTTCTAGGCTGATGCCCAGCTTTGCAAGTTCAGAAAACAAACAACTTCCTTTCTGCCCTACTGACTCTCCAGTCCTCTTATGACAAAGCGAGTCCTGGACCCAGTGGGGAGCTGGCTGGTCAATGAGCTCCAGAACTCCACAGGGCTCTGCCGCCTCAGAGTTGGGATTCCAGACGCCCGAGGCTGGGCTTGGCTTTTTATGTGGGTACTGGGATCTGAACTCAGATCCTCAGGCTTGCATGACAAGCCGTTCACCAACCGTGTGCTCCCTAGTCCTTCCATGTGTCTTCTTGAAAAGACCTCAGTCTGAATACAAGGGAACCCCCTTCATGTAAGCACCTCTTATGGTTTTGTCTCCCTACACAATTTCCTGAGGTCCTAAGGGCTAGGATGCCAGCATGTAAATTTAGGGAGACACATCTCAGCCCTCTACCCTGAACAATCACATGGTATTGAGCCGGGTGAGCCCTATGGGAGATGAGAACACAGGTCCAGCCCTGCCAGGGGTGCATGTGAACCCCCATCTGTGGAGTTAGCAGCCACTTCAGGAATCCTGCCTCCCTCTCTGTGAGATCCAGGAGGCACCCTCCTCCTGGACTGCTGTGTCAGTGAAGCGGGATCAAAGGCCTGGCCTGTGCTGGGCCTGGACACATGGAATCCTCAGACAGATGTGTAAGATGGACCGGCCAGGCAGGGAGCTAGGTGTGCAGACAGCATTGTTAAATCCTAATGCCTGCCCCAGGCTGAAAGTCACAGCACTCATGGTCACATCCTTTCTGTGGAGTTCCCTGACTGGTCACCTGCTGAAGTCCTCACCCACTATTTATTCCCAACACTCCCACACCAGCCTGAATATGGTCTGCTCCCCTCCAGCCTCTCTGAGGCCTTTTCCTTTGCTCTCTGAACTTGCTTCATCACTGCCTGTGTTGGGTCACGTCCTCCAAGAAGCTTGCCCTGATTACTTCATGCTTCCTCAGCCCCCAGAATCTGCCCAGTGGCCTAAGGTTATCCCTTGGGCCTAGGGTTATCCCTTGTCCTTGTTGTCCTGTGGAAAACAGTAGCCCATTGAGAGCAGTCACTCCAGGACAGTCGTCCTCCCCACCCCCCATCCCCCGCCCCTGCAACCCTGGATTCCAGGCCTTCTTACCATAATAAGGAATGTGGCCTTTGGGAGAGCCTTGGGTGAAGCTGCAATGTGAGGAGGCCCAGGTGCCAGGGTGGGCTTTGCGGCAGGAGCATCTGCTGGGTGCTATTCATATTTTGCATGTACGGTGTCATTTATTGTTTCCTGCAGCCCACTCAAGGCCACACCATTCTCTCTATGTTTCTTACCCTGGTCACATGACGGCCAATGACCATCCAAAGAAGAAGAGGTCCCCAAAGAAGGAGAAGCTAAAGGGACAGTGAGGGGCCACAGGCTCAAGCCTACTCGCAGCCTGCAGGGTAGCCGCGACCAGGCAGCCATCCAGGGGGGCTGGGGTCTCTCAATGCCTCTCTCGTAAAGGGCTAAGTGGGATGCTGGTCCCGGCAGTGGGTGTAAGTGTCACCTGGGGCTCTCACTGAAGGCTGAGTTTTCCTTAGCTTGTGGCAGCAGCAGGGTAGAGAGAGAGGCTCTTCCTATTCAAGCCTCCACAGGGACTTCAGGGCACAGCAGAAGAGGCAGACTGTCCCTGCCCTCCAGGAACCCATGGGCTAGTGGGCACAGGAGTAGATGGGCTAATGGAGAAATAAAGGAACGTGAAAGGAATTGGAGCCTTAGACTTGGGGGAGGAGTCAGTGCAGGGCAGGGGACATCCAGGCCCAAATGTGGCCAGCATGGGAAACAGGAATGCCTCTGGGAGGTGCATCTTGGCTGAGGCATGAAGGACAGGAAGAAGCCAGCTGCTCAACTGTAAGGCCATGAAGCCTTTGAAGCTGCCTTTGAAGCGGGCTTAGGAATCAGAGAAGCCAATAGTCAGTCAATCGCACCCTCGGCTCCCTGCCTTGGAAGGGCTTCCGTCCGTCCATCCGTCCGTCTGTCTGTCTGTCTGTCTGCTTCTGCTGCACACAGGCAGAAAGCAAGGGTAGGGCTTAGGTGCTCTGGGAGCTGTGCAAAGGCCATGGGGCTGTGAGGGGGGTGTATGAGAGATGTGAGGCTGAGATGTGCCCTGGAGGGGTGGGCTGAGGTCAGGGTGGCCTCTGCTCTCAGAGAACCACGAGTGGGAGTGGTGACGGGGCGGGGAGGGGGGGGGGGACGACAACATGGCTTCAGGCACAGAAATCACGGGCAGCTGTGCTCCAGAGGCTGGGCAGCTTGAAGCCATTCTGTTTTCTAACTTGGGGGAGGGGGAGGACAGGGCGATCTACAAGGCCCAGCCGCGATCTCTCAAACAGATGAAGAGCTGTTTGTGATCAGGAAAGCCATCTGTTAATCTGGCTCTGGAGATGAGACAAAGCTGGACTGTCACACAGGCCATAATGAATGACCTCCTGCTAGGAGCGGAGTGTATGATGGTATGAGTATGTGTCATCTTGCCTGGGACCCAGGGTCAGAGGTCTCTGCTCTCACTCTCCACACGGAACTTCTCTGAAGATCAGCCTCATTTCCTTTCTTTCTTTCTTTCTTTCTTTCTTTCTTTCTTTCTTTCTTTCTTTCTTTCTTTCTTTCTCTCTCTCTCTTTCTCTCTCTCCCTCTCTCCCTCCCTCCCTCCCTCCCTCCCTCCCTCTCTCTCTCTCTCTCTCTTCTCTGTGTAGCCCTGTCTTGGAACTTGCTTGGTAGATGAGGCTGAGGCTGGCCTTGAACTCAAAAATGTACCTGCCTCTGCCTCCCAAGTGGTGATTGCCACTACTGACTGATTCAGCCTCGTTTTCTTAATTCTTAATTTTTTATTTTTATTTTTTTGCAGAGTACAATCCACCATGTAATTTGTGAAGTTTTGTTGACTCTCACATGAACACTTGTGTCTCCCAGTAACATGGGGCTCTTCTTTGGGCTAAAAACAAAAACCACAGAAACCACCATAATTTATTTATTTTTTCTTTTGGTTGCCAAGAAACTCAGGGTCAACTTGAGGTGCAATAACTATATCTCACTAGGTTTCTGGCATAATTGTTAGTTCAATCCAACTATGTACACCACAAGTAGGCTATTGACGGACATTGCATTTTTCTAGATTTTTGCTGTTAAGATAATTCTTCCATTGTGATAACTGAATGAAAGGAAGTAAATCACACAGAGGAGAATACAATGGCTCATAACACATGGTAAATGTTTGGTCCTTTCTGAACATGGAAATTAGACTGTTCTTTGTTTTTGTTTTTTGCTGGTGAAAATAGCCTGTGTGAAGAAATGCTAGCCCACACTGGCTGGGAGACAGAGAGACTCCACTTTTGGGTCCCTGCTGCCTGAATGTGAATTCCTCACTTTCTAGCTTCCAGGGCACCTATGCCAGGAACTACAGAGACAGCCCAGCCCAGAGCACAGATCTCACACTGCCGTAGTTTCTAGCCGAGCAAAACCTGAACATCTCATGACAGGAGAGTGGCCACTCGTTGTACCCATAATAATCACACAGCGTGTTCACTGGGTGTACAACAAAGAGTTTCACCCCGACGGGGACACATTTCTGCACTGGTGTTTGGTAGGAAACAGATGCCCAGATGCCAAGTGGATCTGGGATAGGCGTCAGAGGACATGGAGTCCCAACCCTGTGGCGCCGCTCTCCAGTCTGAGACTCCCGGTCAGAGATGTGAGAGTAAGTAGCCAGCTGTAGTATAAAGCCGCTCCCTGAGTCTCCCACACCCCAGCAGGCTGAGGGCAAGGGCCAGTGCTGCGTGCCTTCATATACTCAGAGAGCATGGAACTTGAAATGCTGATCGAAATGATAGAAAGCACCCTCCAGTGACAGCGTGTCCTGTGGGGTGGCAGTGTGATGGGGCCGAGATTGTTGTGGTGAACTATCATCCTATTCAAAGAGTTGGAGGCTAGGGGATGTTTTAACAGGAAGTGAGGGGGATTACAAAAAGTACTTTGCAACAGTAATCTTTGGCCACAAAGATCAATCCCAAGGGTGGTGTCTGTCCAACGCTGCCGAGGCCTTTGTTAGAGACATCCTTGCAGAAGTTTTTCTGGGCAAGGCTGGGATGGCTTTTGTGCCAGGTTGAGGTTTTGGCAGAGTCTCCTGGGATGGATGGTTCCTGCTACTGGGCAGTCACGTGTGAGAGCCCCTCCTTCAGTCACGCCTCCTGTCGAATAGTTCTTGTTACCAGGGCCCGACAGAAGTGACTCCATGTGAATCTGACAGCCTTCCCTTCCTTCTCTTCTCTCTTTCTTTTCTTCCCAATCCTCTTCCGATTCCACTTCGTCCTCTTCCTTCTTTTCTTCCCCCTCTTCATATTCCATTTCCTCCTTCTCTTCTCTTTGTGCCCCTCCTGCCCACTCCCAACTTTTTTTTTTTTTTTTTTTGAGGTAGCACCTCACTGCGTCTTCCAGGCTGTCCTCACATGCACAGTCTTCCTGCCTTTGCCTCCAAAGTGCTGGGATCACGTGTGTGCCACCCTGAGGGTTAGATGGATACAGGGTAGCCAATGCTTTGCATTTTGTGCAGACTGTGGGAATGCCTGGGGCTTCGGATAGGCAGCCCCTGTCAACATCTGCAAAAAAGCTCAGGCCTTCAGTCTTTCCATGGACATCTGAGAACTGAGGTCCACCTAGAATGGGATAAGGAACCCGAAGTCACAGAGGATTTGGGGTCTGCGGTTTTCCTGACACTAATCTGATGCAGATCATTTTGCAAACAGGGATATTGAGTCTGGGGCTGGGCAGGGGTCGGATAATGGAGAGGAAGTGGGGAGTGATATTGTGCTGCTGTGCCGTGAGGACCCTTTGCTGCAGCCACTGTCCCATGGCTGACAGCTAGTGAGCCACAACGTTCTTGGTGGGGACCCTGCCACAGAAATTTTGCATCCTTTACTTCTCAACCGATTCCAGCCCTATCACCACATTTAACAGAGGATGACTGTAGGCAGATTACCGTCAGCTCCCCAATAATGACACCGAGACTTATCATTAATTAAGAAAGGTTGGCCGACAGCTTAGGCTTGTTTCTAGCTAGCTCTTAAAACTTAAATTAACTCATTTCTATGAACTTACTTTCTGCCTCGTGACTTTATTACCTCATCTCTGTGTTGCCCACCCCGCTTGTTCTGTGTCTCCTGGCATCTCCTGCCTTCTTCCGAGAGTCCTCTCTGTCCCCAAATCCTGCCTAGCTATTGACCGTCTAGCTTTTTATTAAACCAGTCACTGCAACACATCTTTACACAGTATAAAGCAATAGTCCACAACAGAGGACACAGCACACCAAGTGGATGAGTGATTCACACAGGGTCACAGAGCCAGGAAGTGGTCCAGCCTGGATTGGACCTGGTCACCACCTCTAGTTCATCCTGGGGCTTCAGACTGGCCCATTTCCCTGACATCTGCTGCCTGGTTTTCCAAACCACTAGGGGCTTGGGGCAAGTACCTAATAAGTGAGATATGAGAATAGAGAGAACTGGTAGAGACTGGTAAGGGCTGAGCATAGAACTTGGATCTCCTGCCTCCCCTCAGTCACCTTCTCTTAGTCCTCCAAACTCTGCGACAATGATCAAATTCATAACAAGGTACTAAGGAGTCTCCAATCTGCTCACAGTTCAGGGGCCCCTCCTCTCCTGCACCTGCACATGCTCAAGCCTCCCGAAACCATCAGTGCCCAAACCTCTGAGCCTTTGCAGAGGCTGTTCCCTCTACCCTCCTTCCTTTTCTTTCTTGTTATGAGGTGGTTCTCACACATCCGACTCTGTCCTTGACCTCACTATGTAGCTAAGGGGAGGTGACCTTGAACTTCCAATCCTCCTGCCTATACCTTGTAACTGCTGGGATTACAGGTGTGTACCAGTATATCCGATTTATGCTCACTGTTGGGGATCAAACCCAGAGCTTTGGGCATGCCTGGCAAGCATTCTACCAACTGAGCTACACTTGAGGCCTGCCTCACTTCTGGGCGGCCTCCTGAACCAAGGGTCAGCCAGCAGGCTCTTTCCTGGCCTCTCTGCAAACCTCCAGCGTTAGATATCTTTTGAGATGAGGTTTCATTCAGAGGCGCTGGACACAGTGGTGGTGCACGCGTATAGACTTCAGTTACTCATGAGGCTGAGGAAGGAGGGTCCCTGGAGCCCAGGAGGTCAAGGCTTGCCTGGGCAACAGAGCATGACATGCGTATAGACTTTAGTTACTCATGAGGCTGAGGAAGGAGGGTCCCTGGAGCCCAGGAGGTCAAGGCTTGCCTGGGCAACAGAGCATGACATCCCCTTTTCAAAACCGAACAGAAGGGCATATTTTGTAATTGAAGGGCCCGGTAAGTGTTCACGCGCTGAGTATATTAAGGAAACCACTCCTCAGTGGCTGCCTCCAGACATTGCCCACCCCAGGAGCAGCAGTCTCCTAACTTCTGACCTGCCCTGTCCTTCCTACAAACAGACCTATGTAGTAAAAGATCGTCTGTGGCTGGTCCCATGGTGCACTGTCAGAGTTGAATGTCCTAGTGTGTGACTACTTTCCCACATACTCATTCACTGTGGATGATGCTGGGTGGCTCCCACTGGACACTATGGACAGTCTCTGTGTGCAGACAGGCACGTTCATTCCAGCAGAGCCTGATCCCTAAAATTGAATCACTGGTCCCACAGAAGCAGCTAAATGGTATCCTAAGGTCCTCCGAATTTACTTGCACTGTTTGTTTATTTATTTATTTATTTGATTTTATTTTAAATCTTTTTGTTAGTTTTTTCAACACAGGGTTTATCTGTGTAGCCTTGGCTGTCCTGGAACTCGATTGTAGACCAAGCTCCTTGCCTCTGGAGTGCCCCACACCCGGCTAAAAGTCTAATTTTTTTTTGCATTGTTTTTATTTATTTTATGTGAGTGCTGGAAATTCGAACTCAGATCCTCATGTCTTCACATCAAGTGCCCTTACCCACTGAGCGATCTTCCCAGCTTCTTTTTTCTTTTTTTAAATAAATCTAAGCTAGCTGACTGGCGGCTGCCATGCATTCTACACAAACTGGCTTCTGCTGGTCCAGCGTAGCTGCTTGCCCTCCTGACCCGTCTGGTCAAACTCTTTTCCACGTGACCTTCCGGGCTGTGGGAAGCCCAGAATATACCCCTGGTGTTGGGAGTCTGCTTGGCCTGACTGGCATTCCTGGCCGGCCGGTCCGATCCCAGTCGCTGATGCCAACCGCAGACTTGCAGAGTCCTGGGGTATCGCGCGGCGATTAAGGAGCCGTTGTAGGGTGCGGGGGCGAGCAAAGGGGAACCCCTGAGGGGTCTGGGTTCTCCGCAAGCCGGCTTTAGGTGACCGGTGGGGTGTGGATGAGTGTGAGGCACTGCGCCTAGGTGGGTGGCGGGGCACGTCTCACAGAGAGGCGCCCCGCGTGCGTCCCAGCAGGAGAGTCTGGGTGGCGGCGCGCCCCCGCGGCGCAGGGCTGGAGGGAGGGTCCCCGCGGGCCCCGCCCCCGCCGCGCCTCCTCCGGGCGGGATAATTGAACGCGGCGCGCAGGAGCCTCGCGTTGGCTGCCCAGGCCAAGCCGGAGCGTGCAGCCGCTGCCCGCCGCGCCTTTGTCCGCCGCTCGAGCCTGCCGGCCCCATGGAGCGCCCCGCGCCGTCTCGCCCCGTCCCGCTGCCGCTGCTGCTGCTCAGCAGCTTCTCGCTGCTGGCGGCCCGAGGTAGGGGCGCCCCGGGCCCATGGCCCCCCTCTAGGTCCCCACCCGGGCCCCGCGCTCCCTAGAAGTTTGCAGCTGCCGGTGCTCCGGAGCGCGTGCGCTGCGCTTTGCTGCGCCTCGGGCGTCATCGCATGGTCCCCAGAGCTGCGTGGAATCCAGGCCCGCGACCTCCTTTCCCCAGTCGCACTTCCGGCTTGGCCCTAATGCCCTACTCTAAAACAAGGGGGACTTGTTTTAAATTCCTTCATCTTCCAAACAGATCCTCCAGCGGGCTCTCGCAGCCACATTCTCGGCTGGTGGAGACAGCTCGAAGACCGCCCGCAGGGCCGTGGGGGTGGGAAGCACTCCGCCCTGGAAGCAGCTTCAGTGCGACTTTTCCACCGCCTCCCGCCCCTACCCTCTGATGGGGGTCTGCTGCACCCATCCTACTCCTGAGCAAACTGAGACAGGAGGGCAGGAGCAGTAAGTTGTTCAGGGATGGGGGCAGAAAGAAAAGAGAAAATAGAGGACCATTCTGGAAGGTTTGGCCACTTCCTCCCTGCTGGGCCACAGGAGTGCCCTCTAGCAGATTGGTGGCCCAGAACCACTTCCCCAATCTAGGAACCTTAGAATGGACTAGAGTCCACCAGGCTGGGCTTTTCTCAGTCCCTAATCCTCCTGGCCCGGGGGCAGGCGCTTCACCTGACCGTCAGAGAGGCTGTGCGGCTGTAAATCTGAACCTTTAACCTCTGTGACTCTGGGGCCGTCAGCCGAGCCTGGCCTTTCTCTCAAGTCTTTGTTTCAGCGGGGGGCCCAGCTCCAAAGCACTCTTGTGATCTCCTACTCTTTATCCCTGGATTAGCTTAGCTTCTTTGGAATTCTCTGATAGCCACACTCCTGGTCAAAAGGTCACGGGTTGTAGATAACTGCTGGCCGGGGGTTGTAGGGAGAGGCAGAGGGGAGGGAGAAGGGACTGGCTGGTTTTGAATCCAGGAGGAGTTCTGGCTGTTCTGGGCACTGGCTGCAGCCTTGGCACATCTTGGGTCCCTTCTCAGGGTAGGAGACAGGGTAGGTAGGCTCATAGGCTGGAAACTGTTCGTGCCAGGAGTTTTGCAGCCCCTCGGAGCTTAGGGAGGGGGGCCTTCTTGGAGGAGGTGGTGCTTGGACCAGAGATAGTGAGGTGGGTGTGGGCCAGAGAAGGCATTTGAGTCTCTGCCGGGGAGAGTGAAAACCAGAGAGGATTTTGATTTATGGGGGTGTGGGGGCAAAGTGGCAGGGACCTCTGATAGCCACACGTTCACAGAAGAAACAGGTGGAGAGATGTGGGGCCCAGGTCCTCCCAGGCCGTTCTTCCCCGCCTGTTGCCGGTGCTCGCTCACGGTGATGTGTGTGAGCACCCACACTTGCTAACCGGGAGTCTCAGTGTTACAAGCATCATCCTTCAGAGGAAAGCTTCTATCTGAAGCCAGCCAGAATAGAACATCCTGGGACCCATTTTGTTTCTTGTTGGGAGAGCTGCCTTGAGTTTGGTGTGGTCTTGGAAAAGGGTTAGGAGCTGGTGGCTCCTTCCTGCTGCTTGTAGCCCTGTAGGGCCAGGTGACCCTGATCTCAGGCTCCAGAGAGCTGTGGGGTTGGCAAGAAAGCCGCTGTCTAATAAAGACCTTGGAGGAGACAGACAGAGAATGTACCCTGTTGCTAATCGGCTCCCATTCATTTGGCCGCCAGTGGGCTATGTGGCCACCTGTATGCAGAAGGGCCGTGGTCTTTCCTGCCAACGGACAGAGTCAGCGCATGGTTGTCCTGTGACTGATCTGTCCCGTTGGACTTGGCTGCTCCTGGGCCAGCTGAGGGTGTGGGGAGGGGGAGGTGTTGGGAGAAACAGTTGTGTTTTCTCCAAGGCTTTCTTGGCCTCTGGCTCCAGCCCGCAGTTTCCGACTGATTA
This sequence comes from Peromyscus californicus insignis, assembly GCF_007827085.1. Lineage (NCBI taxonomy): Eukaryota > Metazoa > Chordata > Mammalia > Rodentia > Cricetidae > Peromyscus > Peromyscus californicus. The sequence goes on from NW_026294503.1 coordinate 49,942,127, forward strand.
AAAGAAAGTCCTGTTGGGAGGGAGAACAAAGGCAGAGAGCACTTGGCAGGAACATGTGGCTGTGAGCTGAGCTCCTGGAAGTTTCCCAGTCAGGAGGTGGAGACCGGAGGCAGGAAGATGAGACTGGGGGTTGGGGGTCCCTGGGGCAGCACTGAGACCTCCAGCACTGCTTTAGACTTCCTAACTCTGAGTTGCATGCTCACACCCCCCCACACACACACCCCCACTCCCACCCCCCACCCCATGCACATTGTACAGTGGAGGGCAGGAGTCGGGGAACCCAGCTACTCAGCTCCCTCGTCAGGGTACCTATTGCTTTGGAAACCCATCTTCCTCTCTACAGAAGAATCCAGTGGGATGGCTGGGTGGTTCCCTGTGTGTAAAATGAGATAATAGACTCCTACTTGTTAGGTTAAGGAAGAGAACCCAGGACTAAGTAGCCTCAGAATTGCCATTGTGTCATTCTTGTTCATGCTTAGAAAGTTCTGCTCATATCGAACTTCAAACCCTTCCTGAAGGAGGCCCCACAAAGCCCTCACAACCAGCCCTAGTGGAGAAGGTCAGGCAGAGGCATTTCACTCAATAGCTGCCGAGGGACAGCTCAGCGCCAGACACTGAGGTTTCCCAGATGTGGCAGGGGCTGAGACACACTCAGCCCTTTCCCTTCATGTGGTTCGCAGCTTCCAGGAGATCCAGAGAAAGGAGCCAAACCCTACTGGCAGAGTCAGGGGAGACTTTCTGGAGGAGGCGGTGTGTGTGCAACTGTGGAAGGGAATTCGTCTTACCAGTCACTTGAAGGTGGGGGTTGGGCTGGGAGGAAAGGGTGCATTTCCCCCGCAGAAGGAAGAGCCTGAGCAAAAAGTCCTGCCGGAGAAAGAAAACATGACAAGTGCCTCAAAACACCATAGCCAGGGGAAATTATAAAAGAAAGCATTTGATTGGGGCATCATGGTTCCAGAGGGTTGGAGTCCATGGTCAACATGGTGGGGAGCATGCGGCAGGCAGGCACGGTGCTAGAGCAGTAGCTGAGAACTTACATCTGACACACAAGCATGAGGTGGGGGTGGGAGTGTGAGCGAGCAAGCTAACTGGGAATGGCATGGGCTTTTGAAACCTCAAAGCCCACTCCTAGTGACACACCTCTAACAAGGCCACACCTCCTAATCCTTCCCAAACCAGTCCACCAGCTGAGGACCAAGTATTCAAATATATGAGCCTATGGGGGTCATTCTCATTCAAATCACCACAGTGAGATACTCAGGAACTTACAGGGGCTCTACCCTACCCTTGTGACTGTGGAAGTCCCCTGTTTGCAACTCCCTGAAGGCCCAGCAGCCTGAGCAAAGGGCACAGTGGATGGGCAGCTCTGCAGATAACACTGGGGAAACAGTTCTCAAAGGGGACATGGGATTCTGCCAATGCACTTTGTTCTTTTAAGGTTATTTGTTTTTAAACTTTATGTGTATGAGTATTTTGCCTGCTTGTTTGTGTACCATGTGTGTGCAGTGCCTGAGGAGGCCAGAAGAGGGCATCAGATCCCCTGGAAACTGGTGTTACATAGGAATAGCTGTGAGCTGCTGGGACCAGAACCCAGGTCCTGGGCAAGAGCAGCCAGTGCTTTTAACCTCTAAATCATCTTTCCAGTCACCCGCCCCCAGGGCATTTTATCCAACAAAATATTTTCCTTTTGTGAAATATCAGATCATAACAATTTGATTAATAGCTGCTCTGATGTACCTCGTGTGGGTACAGTTTCTTTGAAATGATCTCAGCTATGGCTGCGTAACAAAATAGGGTGTGAAGAAAGGGACCTTTTTCAAGATGTGGGTAAGACATCTGCTCCACTCAGGGCAAGCAGGGCTGTTTCCTAAGCTGGACAGACCTCATCTCCTTCCACCTAAGGCCAGTCCTAGGTAAGGCTGGGTCAGGGCTGGAGCGGATGCAGGTTACTCCAGTGGTCTCTATGTTTCGAGGAGTTATAGGCAGGGTATCCAACCCCAGTAGGAAGCAGGAGGCAGCTAGTCTCAGTTCTGAAGGTGGCTCAAGATGCTGAGTGACCCAAGCCTGTATTTCCCCGAGTCTGTTTGCTTCACTCTGGCTAATGCTGTTCCGGGCCGGTTAGGCTAACTGAAGTGGATTCAGTCCAGAAGCTGACATAATCTTGACAGCGCTATGAGGTAGGTGGCCCAGTGTTTTTCCTGGGCCACTTTTTCCTTCTGTGTTTTGTCATCTGCTGGAGTTAAGATTGACTGAGTTTGGCCACATGTCTCGCCTTCCCTTTTGGCTTAAAAATCTCTTGGGAGAATTCCATTCCTAGGAGTCAGTACTGCCTATAGTCTGGCTAAGAGTGATCATGCAACATTATTCTCTCTTAACAGCGTGGATTCTTGACACTAGCCCTGGGCCTCACTTCACCTGTAGGACCTTGTGGCACATCAAATGCCTCTGTCATTGTCCTCATTGTACAGGGGACCCAGAGCTACACAGAGACTAAGGCTCCCAGGCCGCCCCACCTAGCATTTCAGTCCTAACAAGGATGCTCGGTGGCCTCACCTTTCTCCGAATTCCAGCTTTAGTGAGGGGATGGGGCTTCTCTGGGCTTTTGTGGTGGATTTATATAGTGGAACTTTAGACACTGAGCTGGCTTGAGGTCCGGTCAACCTCTCCTCTTTCTCCCTGAATCTCTTTAAGGTCCATGTAGAGTTGCTAGGGTCTCATGAGATCATTTGTTTATTCACAGACATCAAGTGGTGGCTGTTACAAAGCATTGGGACAAAGTACACAAAGAAACACAGCCTGTCTCCACCCGCCCCCTGCCGCCCCTCGCCCCACCGCTGCAGCCTCCCCTTCCCCCCGGCCCTCCAGGTGTTAAGTTCAAGTATAATCATTTTGTGCTAAGTGCTGGGAACTTCAGAGAAGAAAGAGGCTGTGCCAGACAGGAAACAGATCTGCTGGGAGCCTGCGTGTTCGAGCGCGTTGAGGGTGGTTAGGAGTCCCTGAAGGAAGGACTGTTGGCAAGGAGTGCCTTGGCCCAGGACCACCCGGCTGCAACTTCTAAAGGCCAGGTGTGAGGACACATGACAGGTGGCCAGAGAGGTGAAGGAAACCCGGGGGGAGATGGGTCCTGGAAGCTCAAGAGACCCTCGGGGCTGGGTAGGATGCTACAGAGGGACCAGAGGCGAGGATGGCCAAGTGAGTGTTTTTTTTTGGCACGTGAGATGGCTGCCTGGGCTGGACCTGCTCCAGGGAGCTTCAGGGGGAAGACAGTTCGCCTTCCCAGCTGTGCACATGCCCCTTCCCTCCTTCTGCCTCTCGGCTGCTTCTCTACCTCAGACCCTGTGTGTGCTGTCTGTGACACGTGCTGGGCATGCACATTCTGCTTGGTTGGCTTTCTTGTCAGGGTCTCTGAAGACAGCATCTCACTGCAGTTCTGGCTTTTTTTTTTTAATTTATTTTTACTTTATGTTCATTGGTGTTTTGTCTGCATGATGTTGGTGTGAGGGTGTCAGAAGCAGTGGAACTGGGGTCACAGGTAGGTGTGAGCTGCCACATGTGGGTGCTGGGAATTGAACCCCGGTCCTCTGGAAGAGCAGCCAGTGCTCTTAACTGCTGAGCCATCTCTCTAGCACCACTTTTTTTTTTTTTGACAGGGTTTCTCTGTGTAGTTTTGGTGCCTGTCCTGGATTTCTCTCTGTAGACCAGGCTGGCCTCGAACTCACAGAGATTTGCCTGCCTCTGCCTCCCGAGTGCTGGGATTAAAGGCATGCACCACCATCACTTGCCCATCATTTTTATTTTATTTCCTCCCCACTGGGGGGCACAAGGTTTCTCTATGTAGTCCTGGCTGTCCTAGAACTTGCTCTGTAGACCAGGCTGGCCTTGAACTCAGATCCACCGCCCCTGCCTCCTGAGTGCTGGGATTAAAGGCGTGCGCTGCCACCACCCAAAGTTCTTTATCCCTGGCCTGAGGCCCCTTTAGGCTCCCCCACTTCTGCTGTAGCTTTATTTAGAGAAGGCAGTGGATGGGGCAGTGGGCAGGATCCTTGCAAGGTGTGAACTGTGGAGGTTCCAGGGAGCAGGCCTGGGATTCCAGCCGATGGAATACCAGGTCCCTCAGCACTCTTTGAGGGCCTGAGCTTGACCAGAATCCCAGGGAGTCAGTTGAGGCTAGCCTCCCTATTGGTCCTTCCCACACACCCTCTCTCATAGAAACCCAGTACACTGTCATCTGGGGTCCACACCCACCCCGCCTACTTTGTAGAACTAGAGGACATTTGATGTCCTGGCTTTTGGAAGGACAGTCTCAGAAGGAAAATGGTTTCACTAAGATGGTTCTTCAGGAAGCGCCATTGCTTTACCTATAATGTTAGCAGCCTGGGGCTCACACATGGTGAGGAGGCCGCAAGTCCTCCATACAGCACACAGTCGGAGAAACTGAGACCCAGGGCTGCGCCAGTGAGAAAACCCCTCTATGCTGGGGTCCAGCCAAAACTGGACTTTTGTCTTTCCACACGACGCACTGAGAAGCCTTGAATGTTAGGTCTCGGTGGCTCCCAGGCCACTGGGAAACACACTCAGGCAAGGCCTCCGCAACATTCACGGCTCGCAGGCGGATGCTCTGGGAACCTCTACCTGATGAGTCGTACAGAACCCCTGTAATCCCAAGCCCAGTATCTGTACTGTCGTGGGAGGACCAAGTGGCCCTGACGTTACACATCAAGGGCGGGGTCCGCTGTTTCTCTCTAAGCCGTGAGCGTCTGTGTGTAGGAACACATGTAGCGTGTTGTTGATGCCTGTCAGCTTTATGAGGTTTACTTACTTATGTGTGGGTGTGTGCAGGTGTCCATGTGTGTGGAGGCCAGAGGTTAACCTTGAGTGTTGTTCCTTAGGAGCTGCCTGTCTTGATTTTTCATGTAATTTAATTTTTATTTATGTGTGTGTGTATGCGTGTGTATATATATATGTATATATATATATGTATGTATGTATGTATGTGTGTGTGTGTGTGTATATATATATGGTATATATGGTGTGTATATATATATATATATACACCATGCCCTCCGGCCAAAAGAGGGCGTGGGATCCCCTGGAACTGGAGTTTCACAGGTTTGAGAGTTGCTCATCCTGGTGCTGGGAATTGAACTCAGGTCCCCCGGAAGCGGCAAGTGCTCTTCACTGCCGGGTCATCCCTCCAGCCCACCTTGCTTTTGAGACAAGGTCTTTCACGTGGGCCTGAGGTTTGCCATTGTTAGGCTAGACTGGCCGGCCGGCTGGCAAGTCCCAGTGCCTCTGCCTCCCTCGACTGGCTGGTTTGGTATGTCAACTTGACACAAGCTGGAGTTATCAGAGAAGAAGGAGGCCCCAGCTGAGGAAATGCCTCCCTGAGATCCAGCTGTAAAGCATTTTCTCAATTAGTGATCCATGAGGGAGGGTCTAGCCCATGATGGGTGGTGCCATCCCTGGGCTAGTGGTCCTGAGCCCTATAATAAGAAAGCAGGCTGAGCAAGCCACATGGAACAAGCTAGTAAGCAGCATCCCCCCACTCCATGGCCTCGACATCAGCTCCTACTTCCAGGATCCTGGAAGGATCCCTATTTGAGTTCCTGTCCTGACGTCCTTCAGTGGTGAACAGCAATATGGAAGTGTAAGCTGAATAAATCCTTTCCTCTCCAACTTGCATTATGGTCATGGTGTTGAAAGGACCAAGCAGATGCCATAACAGGTTGCTCAGTCTTCTCTCAGAGATCAGGCCTCAGTTTCAGTTTCCTGAGACTTGAGCAAGCAGTTTCATGAACAAAAGACATAGTCCTTGCAGTAGCTCCCTTTCTGCACGTCCTCTGACTGTTGTTTACTGTCTAGGACCCCTCACCAACTTAGAGCTACGTGCCTGGAGGATGGAGGACACTTTTTAACACCCAGTGTTGCTTGCCTTTGGACCGTTTGACTGGAGGTCAGCCATGTTTGGCAAGAGCGTTGATTCTTGGTTTTTACTATTAGTTGCCTGTGGGGCTTGTCACATAGTCAGATGACAGAGTTAGACGTTAAAACTAGTCGATGGGTGGCGTTTCTTCTCAGAAAAGACAAGCGAAGGAGCATGAAGTGAGAGAAGGTTCTGGGTTGGCTGGAGGGCCCTGCTCAGGGAAGGGGTATTGAAGCTCGGGGTGAGTTGATTGACAGACTTCAGAGCTGCTGGAGGCTGGCTGCACAGAGGCAGCAGTGATGGCCAGGAAGCAGAACAGAAAGACAGAACCTGTGGGGACATGGGAAGGAGAGGAGACCCTCACCCTGGAGTCTGACTGAAGCCCCTTGTCAGCAGAGAAGCAAGAATTCCAGCACATGCAGTTAGGACTTCCTTTCATTACAGAGACTTTATATTAAAGTGGGATGAGCCAGGCTTAAGGCCTGAGCAGTATCCCATTAGAGTGTGTGTGGGGGTTTACTGAGGTTTCACACCATCTCCAGGTGACGCAGCAGGGACTGTACCTCACTGCTTTGCTTGGAAGCAGGGGTGCAGTGAAACCATGAAACCACCTAGCTGGACCACTCTGTGGGTAGAAAGAAAAGTTTATTTGGAAAATCAAGTTGCCGGGCTATCTCGCAGGAATCAAGAGCAGCAACTGGGTGGGAAAGCACGTGGATTTTCTGTGACAGTCAGCAAGGTAGGGGGTCTTTGAGCTGATACACTTTGTTCAGATTGACCAGGAACTGGACAACCTTGCCGGATGTAGTAGCCTTTGGGGTGGATAAGGGAGGTAGTGGTTTTCCAAAAGACCCCTACCTTTTATCTCTAGAACGTTCTCATTTTCCCAGACAGAAATCCCATGCCTATTAAAGCTTAATTCCCCACTCCACACCCCCCAGCCCCTGGCAAGCGCCTCCTTACTGTCTATAATTTTTTTTTTTTTTTACATTTTAAGAAAGTGTCTGTGTCTGAGTGGCCTGTGCGTTGGCGCATGTGTGAAGGTCCAAGAACAACTTGCAGGCGTCTACTCTTTCCTTTGACCATGTGAGTCTCGGGGATCGAACTCGGGTCTTCGGGTTTGGCAGCAGTCACCTTTACACTGACTCGTCTGCTGACCTTGTCCATGAATTTAACTTTCAGGGAACCTCCTACGTGCCCTGGTCTTGGGCACCAAAACCACCTCCCTGATTTTATTTGATTTTCGTAAGGGGAGTATAGCTGGTTTATCTAAAAAGGAATGAATGTGAATGCAGCCGTCTGCCTTTCTAATCAGAATGAGAGTGTGTTGGAGGGGAGGTGTGTGTGTGTGTGTGTGTGTGTGTGTGTGTGTGTGTGTGTGTGTGTGTCCCCGTCCATCTGTGTGCTTCACCCAGCCTGGCTCTGCCCTACAGAACCTATCTTGCATGAGACACACACATCTTGTTTAAAGACCAGCCGCTCCAGAGGATGCCTTTGTTGGCATCTTGCGCTGTGACACCAGGGTGTCCCCCAGAATGTCTCATTTCTCCATTTTCTCTCCTCTCCCTTACCGCTCAGTCTTCCTTTAATGGGGAGGGGATGGCTAGTGAGGAGCCCACCAGGGAAAGTAAGGCTCAGAAGTGGCCATTCTAGACTCTGGCTCTTGCTGAACTCCAGTCTTGCCCTTTGCTGTGGTCAGCACCAGCCTAGGAACCTTCTCTCTGGTCTCTCCTTCAACCACGAGATGAACCAGGACGAAGCCCCTCTAGGAAGGCAGAGCATCCTGCCGGAACAGCCAATCTGTGTTTGGGGGTGGTCATGCCCATTAGCTCCTCGTTCTTTGGAATTAATGTTTCATGGGCCTCAGTGGGTATGCTGGTCATACAGGTGCTGTGGGGACAGTAAGGGGAGGAAGATGCTTCTCTTGCCCATGAAGAAGAGCCATTTCGGGTAGGAGGGGCAGCATGAGCCAGGGAACAGGAGCATGTAGGGTCTTGGTGTCTGCCAGGACAGGACCTGGGCAGAGCTGGCCCCATGTTGCTTGGGGTTGGCGAAGTATCATAGCTTCAGCTGGGACGGGGAGACTTTAGCATTGTTTTTATTCGTGGTGACTCAGCTTCAGTTCCTAGCTCTGTTTCTGAAGTCCTTCCTTGCTATGACCATTTGGTGGCAGAGCACTGAAGGTACCTGAGAGAGACTAGTGACTATGGGATGGAAGAGCAGAAGTAGGAAGAACCCATGTGGACTTCCCATAACTGCAGGGTGATGGCACCAGACCCAGATGGGGACCTGGAGGCACAGCATCTGCAGGGGTGTGTCCAGGAGGGGAAGCCAGGACAGTAGCTCAGACCCAGGGGTGCCCATGCCAGCCTTCTCCTCCTCCCTCATTCAGCTTCCCAAGCTTCTGCAAACTCTTCTAGACGAGCATGGGTCCCCATGGGCTCCTTTCCTCTTGGCCTGGAACTCCCAGCACATCCTTAGACAGACAACTCCACTGTGATCAAGGAGCCCATGAGCTCGGGCCAGTCAGTGCAGCTCCAGGTGACACGGGCCATGCCTGGCAACCCCTGTGGCCTCACCATTCATTTAGTTATGGGACTGGGTTTATAGGGTGCTTCTTGGGCAATGGTCTGCTGTGTGTACTCAGAAAACGTTGCTGTCCCTAACCTGGCTGCGCTCCTCCCCAGGCTATAGCCAGAGCAAGTAATGGTCGCTTAGAATGAGATTTCTAAATCCTCGTGTTCTGCCCAGGTGTTCCCCTGGGTTTGGGTATTCCTTCCCGGGAGAGAAAAGTTAGAAGTTATGTAGCCCCTGGTGGGGCAAACAGGGCAGGAAGTGAATGCAGCTTCTCAGTTCTGTCACTAATTCATAGTATATGTTGGGCTTGAGATGGCAGTGTGAAGCTCAGAGCTTGAGGAGACAGGACGTGGGGACTGAGCGGGACCTTGTTTGCAAAGGCCTTAGGCCCAGGCTTGTTTCTTGTTGCAGAGACACTCCCTCCCCTCTGGCCATCATTTAACCTGGCTGTGGTCCCTGCCTGACTCTTCCTGGTCTCTGAGGGGGTATACAGGCACTGTTCTCTGGCTTACAAGACACCTCAAGCCTAAGGAGGCTGAGCTGAGCCCATGCAGCTTCAGGGGAGCACCCCCCACCCCGCCCCCACAGCCTTCAGACAGCTCTGCTCTGCAGGAATCAAGTCCGGGACACCCTACTCAAGAACATGTGAGCCACATTCCAGGGACATTCCAAGTTTCCAGACTGCCTGAAGTTTTAATGTGATTGCCCTGCTGAGCACAAGGTTCATCGTGTCCAAGGTCCCCTAACAGGAATCATTTCAAAACACATTAGAAGCCTCCCTGCAGCTCAGGACTCATGGTTCCCACCCATCCACCTAGAAGGCAGCGGCACTAAGGGAATTCTACACCCAGGCCTGGCAGAGGCTCCCCTCCGGCAGGTGACAGCAGGCATCCCTCTGATCATCTGACAAGTTGCCATGCCACTGTTTAGAACGTCACCAACTTGCTCCACCTTCTCAGAGACTGCAGAGGTCTGTCTCATGAGCTGTATTTGAACACAAATGAGCCGTGGGTCAGAGGGGTGATGGGGCCTAGCTATGGTCACAAAGAGTAAGTTCAGCACTAGAGCCCAAGTCTGTTTGGCTCCAAAGCCAAACCCCTCATATAATCTTGCTCTCATTCCCCCCATCCCGGGGTGGGGAGAGTTTTCATTGTATCCTGGACCAGCCTTGAACCCAGATTTGCAGAAATCCTCCTGCCTCAGCCTCCTAGCTCATTATCTCAACTCTTTGCTTCCATATCACAGTTTTTGCCAAAGTATAAGGTCACAAGGGACAGACTCACTGTCAGGATGTCTGATTGGGAGAGTGTGTCGGATAAATGGAACATTAGAAACAGTGCAATGTGTCCAGGGTGAAGGGTTCTGAGATGAGAACCCAGGACCCTAAGACTGACTGGGCCGGCTATAGGGAGGTAACAAGCAGTATGTGTGGTGGTGGTTGGGGGGGGCTGTCCTGAGAAGAGCTTAGAGGAGACCGGCTGAGGACAGGATGTTTGTGTGGATGTTGGGGGTACATGGGAGAGGGAACAGGGTCATACCACAACATTGACCTAGGGACCGAACCACAGCTGCCTCTTTGGAACACTTTAGGGCCCTGTTTTCTGTGAATGATTTTGTGTTTGCTTCCTTGCTCTTAGATTGTGTGTGTGTGTGTGTGTGTGTGTGTGTGTGTAAGTGTGTGTAACCCTGGGTGTCAGTTGGCACAACCTTGGTGTTGGTCACTTTCCACCTTGTTGAATGAGTGAGTGGTCAAATGAGCATGTAGGGCTGGCATCATAATTCGCCCCTCACCTGACACTCTTGCTCCACGAGGCCTGTGACTCTGGAGGGTTTGATGGCTGAGCTTCAGCCAGCAGTGAACTGTCTGTGGTCACTAAACAGAATCATGGGAGACTGTGGAGAGAGAACAGCAAAATGGGGGTGGGCTGAGTAGCTGGCTCAGTGCAGATTGTCAGGTCCAGCTGCGGGACTAACCATCACTTCCTCACCCACCCCAAGAACACCCTCTGGAACTCGGGGAACCCAACAGTTGTAAGGAAGGGATGGACACGTCTTTCACAGTAGAATACAACTCAGTGTTCTCCGGACATCCTTAGGAAAAAGGGAAAGCCCGACAGTATCACGGGAGGAGGGTCTGTTTGTGGCTCAAAGTGAGGGCAACCTCTTCCTGGCCATGTGGAATGGTTTTAGCTCATCTGTGCCTCATCATTGACCACACTGTGCTGAAGGTTTCTGGAAGTTCCTCCTCTTCCCTTTCTGAGGGGTGGTTTAGGAAGCCCCAGTCTTAGACGAGAGTAATCCTCCTTTTGGGACCTCCCCTAGGAACTGGTCTCGGAAAAGTAACGAACTCAAAGCACCCACAGCTACTGGTGCTGAGAAGCTCTGCTGGGCTGAATGGATGCTGGAAGGCTAGGAGTGAGACAGCATGGTGTCTCTCGTGTGGTGTGTGTGTGTGTGTGTGTATTTATGTGTCTATATGCGTTTGTGTGTATGTGTGTCTGAGTGTTGTGTTTATACATGTGTATATGTTTATATATGTGTGTGTATGTGTATATGTGTGTGCATGGAATCCAGAAGCCAACCTTGAGCATCAGCTTCAGAATGCCATTTGCCACCTTTGAGATGGGGTGGCAGGGGGTCTCTCACTGGCCTGGGACTCACTAAGTTAATGGCTGACCAGCAAACCCCTATGGACCCACCCGTCTCCATCTCCCTAGCACTGATATTACAAGTGCATGCCACCATGCCCAGCATTTTTACCTGGGTTCTGGGTGTCAAACGCAGGGCTTTATGCTTGTAGGATAAGCATTTTACAGGCTGAGCGATCCTCACAGTCTTCATAGTGTCTTTTTTTAAAAAAAGATTCACTTTTATATAAAATTATGTGTTTATGTGTGTGCATGGGTATGTATGCATGGGGATGTGTGTGCCCATGGGGGCCAGCACATCAGATTCCCTTATGAGTTATGATGTGGCTACCGAGAACTGAACTCTGGACGTGTAAGAGCAATATGTGTTCTTAACGGCTGAGCTATCTTTCCAACCCTCCTGTGGTGTCTCTCTCCTTTAAAAAAAATTATATGTATAAATATGTATTGCAGGCATGTATATGCAAGTGAGCAAGGTGCCAGACTTCCTGGAACTGGAGTTACAGGTGGTTGTGAGCCACCTGATGAGGGTGCTGGGAACTGAACTCGGGTCCTCCATAAGAGCCTCTAGTGCTCTTAACCTCTGAGCCGTGTCTCGAGCTCCCATGGAATCCCCCCCCCTCCGCCCAAGACAGGGTTTCTCTGTGTAGTTTTGGTGCCTGTCCTGGATCTCGCTATGTAGACCAGGCTGGCCTCGAACTCACAGAGATTCGCCTGGCTCTGCCTCCCGAGTGCTGGGATTAAAGGCTTGTGCCACCATCGCCCGACCCCATGGAATCTTTTAAAGCTGTAAGGTTCTGACAGACAGTGGCTTTCTGCCTAGCCACCAACGCTGTTGGCACTGATGTTTCCTGTCCTGTAAGTCCCCTGGGCCGAGAGCAAAGCCTGTGACACCTTAGGACCCATCTCCTCTCCCTGGGGCTTTGTGGGGATCTTTTTACCTGCCGGTTACAGAGGGGGCACAGCCTATAGTGAGGCCAGAGACCTGGACTGGTGCAAGGACCTAAGTTCCTGGCTCCATCCTTTGCTGAGGGCCTGTGCTAGCTGCCTGGTAGACAGCTTTTACTTCTGAGCCTGGCACTCTCTGCCAAGCCAGCACGGTCCTCACCTTTGGTCGCTGTTCCTACAAAGTACTGTTGTCCCTAAGGGTGAAACTGTCACCAGCTTTGGTTTCCCAAAGCTGAGGGTGGAAGCCCCTCCCCCAGCTCGCTACAAAGATTAAGCGAGAACCTGGAAGTGGGCCCCAGAGATAGAGAGGGTTTGCTGCTTTTTGAGACTCCTCTTCCTGTCTCCCTTCTGGAGGAGTCAGGCCCTGGTCATCTCTTGAATGCTAGGTCAATGGTGCCCGGCCATGCATCTGTCAGCAGAACTCACCTTTGTTCTCTGGACCAGAGAAGCAGGGCTGTGGCCTGTGTGCTTGGGTCTCAGCATTGAGCTTAGTGCTTTCAGAGCTGGCCCCGGGCCTTTGTCGGGGGAGTAGGTGGATGCTTCCAGCTGAGAGGAGTTAGCCTTTCTCATACTGGCTTACAAAGTGATTAAGAGTGTGCTGTGTGTTCTCATTGCCCTTCCAGACTTGGCCTGATGTTGTCATTGGGGCTGCAGGAGGCAGATATCCTGATGTTGTGGCTGGGGTGGGGGCTACCAAGCAGGTCACCCATCGGCTTGTTCTCTTCCCTCCACAGTGAATGCTGATGTCTCCATGGAGGCTTGCTGTACAGAGGGAAATCAAATGGCTAACCAGCACAGGGACTGCTCTCTGCCGTACACCTCAGAATCCAAGGAGTGCAGGTACATGTGCCAGATGTCTGAGATGTGGGGGCTGCCTCCCCCACATCTGCTGCTCTTTCCTGTGTGCTTCTGAGCTCATTGTCCTAGGCTGCTCTGTACTCACTGGAGCATCTGTTGCTTTCCCTGGCCTGAAAAGTAAGATGATCCAGGTGTGCAGCCCTGTCTGCCACAGCTGTCTACCTCTGGGCAAGTCAGTCTTCCAGGCAAAAGAAAGGTCTGTAGTAGACTGTCACATGAGACCACGTCGTGACGTGAGCCTTCTTACAGACCCCAAGAACTGAAATGGTTCGTCCACACAGCCTCTCTGCACACATCTTGTATGTTCTCTCTAGATTAAATCAGGCGCTCACAAAATTTGAGATATGTAAAACCTTAGAATAAACTACGATAATAGGTTATGTTGATCATAAAAAAAAATCAAATCTTTACAAAGAACCTACTATGCTGCCTGAAGGCATATTGAAATGTGGGAAGAGTGTCCAGGGAGGGAACAGCCAGTGTGGATGCTCAGGGGAAGTCTATGCAGGTTTACTGGGCAGCAGCAAGGCGGCTAGAATGTCTGAACAGTGGGGCATAAAGACACAAAGCCAGAGAGAGGTGGGGATGGGGATAGTGCTACCCATTGCCCCTGGTAGTGTGGCCATCTTAGAAACTCACTGGGAGCAGGGTAAGAATCTGATGGAGGTTTTAAGTTGGGGGACAGCGCATCTGTCCAGACTTGAAGGCCGTTGACAGGAGGGAGTAGATGCTAAGAGGCTGTTTGAAGGTAGGAGGGATGGAGGTGGCTGGGAGCTGGGCAGTAGACTGGGATGGGGGAAGGGGCTGGCGGTGGAGGAGAGTAGAGCAAAGGAGCCAGGCAAGCTGTCAATCCTGGGAGTAGAGTGGGATCCAGAGGGGTGTCGGCAGCAGCTCCAGAGGTTTGCTGTGTATGGCTGAGCAGGTGAGAAGGGGTGCTGGTAGCAGAAGGCAGAGGCTGGGGAATCAGCCAAGTTAGCCTTAAACACCCGGAAGCCCAAGTGGCTTGTTAGTCCTGCTAGGAGTGTGGAGAGAGACTCAGCAGTGATGCTCAGAGGAGGAGATGGGGACATCGGGTGTGAGAGACAAACCCCAGCGCCCTAAGGTCCCACTCTAAGTGCCCAATGAGTCCCTTCTCCCTTAAGCCTCACCGGGGCAGCAGCGCCCCACCCCTCACCAGGTTCAGACAGGGCCTAGAGAACTCCCATCCAGGAGGAGCGTTTGGGACAGGCAAGGTCGAGTGACCCTAGACTGGTTGGTTCTTTGGTTTTTTTCAAACTAGGTTCCCTGAGCTTTTGCGGTTCTTGGGGAACCCCTGGCTGCCCCGAAGCAGGGGTGCACCTGGGCAGCCCTGCTCAGTCTCCTTCCTCCTGTGCAGCTCCCTAGGCATCCTCCCCGTCAGGGCAGAGTTTGTATATGTGTCCCAGAGTGCTTGTGGGGACTAGGCAATTTGGCTCGCATGCCTGGAGCCGTCACGACTGACTAGCACACAGTCAGGCTGCAGACAACAGTACTTTGTAAAATGTGTAAAATTAAAACTCACCATCTTAAGACCTCATGCTGTGTGAGGGCACATACATACGGTTTTGCCACCCTGACTACTGTCCCTCTCTGAGACCCTTCCAATCCTGCAAATGGAACCTCTGACCCCACACGCCTTCAGCCCCTGGCTAACCCATCCGTTTCCTGTCTGTGAATTTGACTTCTCCTGTGTCTCTGTAGGACTGGCTTGTCTCAGCACTGGGCCCTGTAGATTCCTCTGTGTGGTTGCATATGTCAGGATTTCCTTTGGTGTTTGAGAAGGAGTCACGATCTGTCGCGTGATTGTGCTCACCCATTCACCCCTCCGCTCACATTTAGGTTCCTTCTGCATTATGGCTATTGCAGATAGCACGGCCATGAACTTGGGTGGGCAGTGTTGGAGACTGTCTTAGGGTTTTTATTGCTGTGAAGAGATACCATGACCATTTCATCGGTAGCTTGCTTACAGTTCAGAGGTTTAGTTCATTATCATGGCAGGAAGCAAGGCAGCATGCAGGTAGACATGGTGCTGGAGAAGGAGCTGAGAGTTCTTACATCTTGACTCACAGGCAACAGGAAGTGAACTGAGACACTGGGCAAGGCTTGAGCATATATGAGACCTCAAAGCCCACCTCCACGGTGACACACTTCCTCCAAGGCCACACCCACTCCAACAAAGCCACACCTCCTAATAGTGCCACTCCCTTGGGGGCCATTTTCTTTCAAACCACCACAGAGGCCCTGTTCCATATTCTCTTGAGTGGGATAGCTGGATCCTATGACAGTCTATTTTCAGCCCTTTGGGGAACACCATGCTATATTCCAAATAACTGTCTGTGTTTCCTTCCTTCCAGCTGTGGACAAGTCTCCCCATATCTCCTCATCTTTACTAGTGTCTTAGTTACTTTTCTGTTGCTGAGACAAGACAGTATGACCAAGGCAACTTATAAGAAACTTAGAAGAACTTAAAAGAAAGCTTTTAGGGCTGGAGAGATGGCTCAGTGGTTAAGAGCACTGCTTGTTCTTCCAGAGGTCCTGAGTTCAATTCCCAGCAACCACATGGTGGCTCACAACCCCCTGTAATGAGATCTGGTGCCCTCTTCTGGTCTGCAGGTGTACATGCAGATAGAGCACTGTATACATAATAAATAAATCTTTTTTTTTTTTTTTTTTTAAAAAGAAAGCTTTTAATTGGGTTTGCAGTTCCAGGCGGTTAGAACCCGTGATGATGGAGCAAAGGACTGACGGTAGCGACAACTGAGAGCTCACATCTTACACCCACAAGTAGGAGGCAGAGAGAGAGCACGCACTGGGAATGGGGCGAGTCTTTTGAAACCTCAAAGTCTGCTCCCCAGTGACACACATCCTCTAATAAGGCCATACCACCTAATCCTTCCCAAACAGTTCCACCTACTGGGACCCTAGTATTCAAATATATGAGCCTATTGGGGCCATTCTCATTCAGACCACCACGGTCAGCACTTGTTGCTTTCTCTTTAGCGTCGTGGACATTTCGTGAAATGCCTCTAGGCTGCCAATCCAGTGAAGCAGACTTGAAATTAATGGCACAGTGTAGATGCACCCATCCTGGATCTGGAGGTTGGCTCTGGAGAGACATGGGAAGCTGGTTCAGACTTCTGAGCTCTGGCTAGAGGAAGGACTGGCCAGGGTCGCTGGCCATGGGCGTAGGCAACCTGGCTGGCAGCAGAGGGAGGCAGGGAGGCCCTGTCCTGTCTTTCAGACAGCATAGATCAGGTGGCTGTTTCTGCCTTTACTGGCTTTGGCTTACTTTAGTCTGGATGAGAGCCACATGTCACATCCTTCCTGCTTGTTGCCTGCGGGGCTGGTTTTCTGGTCTCTGAGATGTTACATATGTCTGTGTCTGAGGAATAGACTCTGGCAGGTTCAGATTCTACCCGAGCCCCTGTTTTCTAAAGAGCTTTTCGTAGTCGAGCCTGTGGGTGGCAGGAGGCTGGGGTTGGGCATCCTGGTTGCTGCTATTTCTCACTCTGGGGTCCTTCAACAAACTGTGTTGTAAGACTCTCCAAAACTTCCCCCTCTGAGCCTGGGAAATAGAGCTGAAGTTGAGGAGAATTGAGCTAGGTGGGAGGAGGGAGGGGGGTGTAGCCCGGAGCCTGCAGCAAGCCGCTTTGCTTGTAAATAGGGGAGAACGTTCTATAACCAGCCTTGGCAAAAGGCTCTCAACTTTGCGCGGAGCGGGGTCTCTAGACTCCCACCCCCCCACACCACTCCACGTTTGGTCTTTCTAAGTAAACACCTGCCAAGTGCTTCCTGCAGGCCAGATGCTGTGTGTCTCTCTCCCTGTGGGAGCTGGGATGCCGGAGGTGGGGGGGCAGGGGGCATGGGAGGGGATCCTCCGGAGGACTTCATCCCTCTCCGTGGGCTTCTGTTCTGAGCTTGGCTCCACCAAAGAGCCCTGGCGCAGCCTCTGCTCTGCCTGCAGGATGGTCCAGGAGCAGTGCTGTCACAACCAACTGGAGGAGCTGCACTGTGCCACAGGCATCAACCTGGCCAGCGAGCCGGACGGCTGCGCCACGCTGCACAGCTACAACAGTAGCCTTGAGACCATGTTCATAAAGGTGAGTGAGGCTGAGGATCGCCCACGGCCGCCATTCTCTCTCTCCACCCTGGTTATCCTGCCTTGTGAACATCAGACCACTCAGGTGTCTTCCCCTTCTCATTTAGGGGGTCAGCCTTTCCAGCCAGGCTTCCAGATAGGAAAGGGTGAGATCGTGAAGACCCAGCTCCACCCTGGGGAAACAGGAAGAGCCCGAGGGTTACCCCGTCCCAGCCTTTAGACAGAGAGAAGGCAGAAGTCAGAGCAGGGGTCTTCTGGGGCCTCCAGAATCTTCAGTTCAGGGTAGGCATCCTCCCACTGCCTAGGAGGCCCCAGTGCCTCTCTGTTCCTCAGGTGAACTGAGGCTCTGAGCTCACATGAAGTCTCTACACTAGGGCCTCTAATAACATGGGACGTTGGAGTTGAGGGAGGGCCACACTCCACTGGCTTCTCAGCAGCCTGGTCGAGGACTCGATGGGGATTCTCCATGGGACATAATCAAAATAAGTAGCAAGGTCTCCTTTCCGGAATGCTCCTGGGACCCTAGGTCCCAGCCAGGTTGCTGAGCTTGCCATGGCTGTGGACATCTCGCATGTGTGCCTGGGAGGTAACTGCAGCCTCACACAAATAGACCAATGGTCAGGCCCAGGAGAAAACCCAGTGGAGTGGGAAGCTCCATTTGGAAATGATCCCCCTCACCACCACCACCACCACCCCCGTGACTGCCAGAAATGTTGATGACAGTGGCTTCCTGGGACACCACCTATCCCCATCAGGAAGGTGGTAGCAGAATCAAGGGGTGAAAAATCTGATTGTAGTCTGGATTCTGGGAGGGTGGGTCGGAGTGTCTGTGGACAGGCAGGGACTGCTCCCGGGTCCGGGGCTCTGCCTTGACAGCCATGGCCTACCACAGCCATCAGGTGTTTATTGGGGGCACAGGCGGCACCGACACGGGGAAGGAAGCTGGGCAGGGCTAGAGTGAGTGGCCTGGTTAAGGGTCTGTCAACCAGGACTTTGGGCATACAGTGACCACGTCTCTGGGGAAGGCTGGGCTCTGCTTATGTTGTATGCCTGGCGGACAGCTGTGCTCCATCCCTAGACTTGAGGAAGGAGAGGTGTGAAGTTCTAGCAAGACAGGGAACAGATTACCTAGTTAAATTAATGAAGTGTGTTTCTGGAAAAGGTTACTCACACCCTAGAGGAGGGTGAGATCACAGCCGCTCTTTGCGACAGCCGAGTGGATAGAATGACTTGGAGAAGACCCCTCAGCCTCCACAGATGCTGAAGCAAAGCCTCTTGCTGTGGGCTTTCTGGAAAGTTCTTTGTCTGTATAGCACTGACCGGGGGCTTTTCATGTGTACCCCAGGACCTGGGTTAGGACTCGGGTCTGACTTTTGGGATATGGGGGTCTCTGTGAAAGACAGTGACCAAGTCTCATGCCTTGCTTGGGGCCCTGAAGCTCTTGTGCTCAACCTTGGGGTTGAGAGGAGACAGCGTTACCCTCTTCTGGCAGAGAGATGAGACCTTGCAGACAGGCAGTGGCTTGCTCCCTTCTCCTAGAGATGGCTGGGCTAGGCTGGGAGTTGCTAGTCAGGAAAGGGATGTCCAAGGGGATAGTCCTGCAGCAGGAGTGAGGAGGGGAGGTGGAGTCCTCCGAGGTGCCCAGACTCTCTCGGTTCCTTTCCAACAGACCTAAGAGGCTCAGAGGGGCCCAGAATGCTTTTCAGTGTACTTCTGACATTTAGATAAATTACCCATATCAGATGTTTTCTTGCTGTCTTGAGAACATGGACAAGTGGGTGTCAGGTGTGTCCCTGGGGTTCTTGTGGATTCCCAAGGGCCACTTGTCCAGCTCCCCTGTCCCCAGTCTGGAATCTCTCTTTTCACAGAGGTGCTGCCACTGTTGCATGCTGGGAAGGGCGGCCCAGGCCCGGAGCCAGACCTGTGAGCCCAATCTCATGATAAGCTACCAGTGTGGGCTGGTATTCCGTGCCTGCTGCGTGAAGGGCCAAGAGAGTTCAGACTTCCCCCGTGGTGACGGTGGGGACCTTCAGGACCCAGGTAACTCCTCCCTCTTCCGATATGGAGGCACGTGTTCTATGACATGGTCCATACTTCAGGGTGTGTGTCTATGACACGGTTGGTTTATTCTTTTTGTGGCTGTCACATTTCTGGATTCTGCCAATCACAGTTTAAAAATATTACAGGAAAGATCATGAGTTTGGATCCCCAGCACTCATATATAAGCCAGGCAAAGGGGCAATGCATCTTTAACCCAGGCCTCGGGGTATAGAGCAGGTAGGAGGATCCCTAGAGCCTCATTTCAGTGAGAGACCCTGCCTCAAAAAATAAAATGAGAGCAATAGAGGAAGACACTAGATGTTGACCTGTGACCTCCACATGTGCATGCACGGGTGCAACACCTATGCACACCTATGCACATACCACACGCCTAAAGAAAATGTTGGAGAAAAGATGCTGAATCTGTACTGGGTGTGCACAGACATTTTTCTTGTCATTCTTTGAACAGAAATAACAACTATTTATGTAGCATTGATATTGCAGGAGGTATTAAAAGTAATCTAGAGAGGATGAAGGCATCTGAGAGGATGTGCATAGATTACAGACAGACATTATGGTGTTTTATGTGAGAGTCTTGAATGTCTGCGGATTTTTAAAAAATAGTTTTTTATTTTATTGTATCAGTGTTTTGTCTATATTTAGGTAAGTGCACCACGTGCATACAGTGTCCATGCAATTCAGAAGAGGGCATTGGATTCTCTGGAACTGTAGTTATAGATGGTTGTGAGCTGCCATATGGATGCTGGAACCAAACCTGGGTCCTCTGCAGGAACAGCATATGTTTTTAACTGCTGAGCCATCTCTCCAGCTCCTTGTATGTGGGTTTTAATGCCTTCCAGGGTCCTGGAATCAATCCCCATGTGTACCAGAATTTTTCTTTAGGGCCACCAACCAGCTCCCAAATCATGACATGGAAACTTATTAGTTATGAATGCTCGGCCTAGCTTAGCTTGTTTCTGGCTAACTCTTTTAACTAAAATTAATTAACCTGTTTCTCTTTATCTACCTTTTGCCTCAGAGCTTTTTACCTTTCTTTCTGTATGTTCTACTCTGTGTCTGCTGGCTGGCCTCAGGCATCTTCCTCTCTTTCTCCTTCATTCTCTTCTCCTTCTTCTCTCCTTCTTCTCGAACCTAGATTTCTCCTCCTATGTATTCCCTCTGCCCACTCTGCCTATCCCTCCTCTGCCTAGCTGTTGGCCAATCAGCTTTTTAATTAGACCAGTCAGGTGCCTTAGGCAGGCAAGGTGAAACAGCAACACATCTTTTCATTAAAAAAAAACAACAAGCCGGGCGGTGGTGGCGCACGCCTTTAATCCCAGCACTCGGGAGGCAGAGCCAGGCGGATCTCTGTGAGTTCGAGGCCAGCCTGGGCTACCAAGTGAGTCCCAGGAGAGGCGCAAAGCTACACAGAGAAACCCTGTCTCGAAAAACCAAAAAAAAAAAAACAACAAATGCAGCATAAACAAATGTAACACACCTTTACATAGTGAAAGTAATATTCTGCAGCATAAACAAATATAATACATCTTTACATAGTTAAATATTGCACAACACCCATGGATACCAAAGGACAGCTGTGTAGAGAGAGATGTCTGATCGGGGTTAGAGGATTGGAGGGCAGGGGCCAGAGCCCCAGGGGAGAACTGATGTGGCCCAAGTCCACAGGCTTGAACAGAATTCTTGCTGGCAGAATTCTCTTCCTCAGTCTCCATCTCTTAGGTCCTCCAGCTGGTTAAGTAAATTCACTAAACGTTCAGGAGGGCCGTGTGATCATCTCCATCAAAGCCCATCGACTTAAATTCTAATCTCATCTTAAAAATACTACCTTCATAATGACATCCCATTAAGTTGCCACGTGAGGTTAACTATCATGGCTGAGAGATTGGATGAATACCAACTGCTCTGCAGGCATCTGGCTCCACAAGTGTCTGGCCTTTGAGATTTCACCTTGCCCTGGTCCCAGCCCTGGGCAGGGTGGGTAATTGCCCTTTGATCTGATTCTCCCATGAGGTTCTTGATGTTTAAGTTTACATGACAAACAGTGGAAGGAAGAGAATTTGGCCTTTTGAGTTTTGGGGCCAGTGTGGGCCAGCTGGGTGCCTCTGTGTTCAATTAGCAGGCACTTTCTCAGAGGAGTGTGGGACCCCAGAAGCAGTTCCCGGAGATCTTGAAGCTGCTGTTACAACCTCTTCCCTCTAGCCCCATTGCCTATAGCCAGATGTACTTGAAGTCCTGAGGGGCATGGCTTTGTGATGTAGGAACTTCTTGGGTTTGTTTTTTTTTTTTAAACTTATTTATTTTTATGTGTATGAATGTTCATTGCATATATGTATGTATACCATGTGTCTTTGGAGGTCAGAGGAGGGAGTTGGAGCCCCTGGGGTTTGAGTTACTGGTGGTTGTGAGCCAATTGTAGGTGCTGGGAACTGAACCCAGGTCCTCTGCAAGAACGTGTGTTTTTAGCCACTGAGACATCTCTCCAGCCCCAGCCTCCCGGTTCTTTAATCGGCTCTCACTTACATTGTGAGCTCCTGAGCCTCACGGGGAAGCCCTGGGAAGGTGCAGGCATCTGCCCACCATGCTTGCTGGGGATTTTGTCTCACTCTGGCCTCTCTTGAACTTTATACTCCCAGACTGCAGTATTCAGTTCAGTCCGTGTTTCAGGGCATCTTTTGAAGGCTTTCCTGTTCCTTCAAGTGAAGGTCCATTTAATAAAGATGAAAGAATGCAGAGTGTGGGAATGGGCCTCCTGCTCGATGCTGACAAGAGAGGTAGATATGTCTTCTCCTACGATGAGATCGGATGGGATGCTCTTTGTGTGACCATGTCTCATCTCTCTACCCCCAGCTAAGATTCCTGATGACGAGGAACAAGAAGATCCATACCTGAATGATCGCTGTCGAGGTGAGGCCTTGGGACCTGTGGGAGCCTGTTGGTAGGTAGCTAACAAAGTCCAGGGGGCCGGTGTTGACTGCTGCCAAGATTCACCTGGGAAGTTCTTCTGCTCTTGTGGCCCTGGTGGCCCCCGTCTTCTCCATCCCTGAGTGCTTAGAGCTGGGGGGGGGGGGGCGTCTGTGTGGGATGGTGGCTTATGGAGGCAGGACTGGTGTGAGTACTCTGACCACCAACAAGCACCCAGGCTCCATGACAGTGATGCTTGTCCAAGGCTGGGATGCCCCAGGAGAGTAGCCTTTGTGTCCCTGGAGCCCCAGCTGTCCCTTTAGAGTCGTGATCTCCCGGGAGACCTTCGCGCTTAAGTCAGAATGGCCTGGCAGATTTGTTTTTCCTGATTAAATGGTTTTCTTTGGGAACATTCTGCTGGCGTATCTAGCCTGGCAAGTCTGTTTCAGTTTCACCCAAGGGCTCACCCTGTGATTGGGTGTTAATTACGGAGGCAGCTTAATCACAAAATGATGGTGTCACCCGGCACTGAGGCCAGGAGGGAGGGAGAGAGAGAGAGAGATAAAGAGCTCCAGGAAGCCTGGCATCCTCTGGTGACTCCAGATGATTCCCAGGAGGGTGACAGCTGGGTGAAAGCTGGGAGTGTGCAACTTAGGAGGATGCGTTAGCCAGGATGGTGAAGCCTGTGTGCCCCTGGTAGCTGGGCAGTGGCAAAGGAAGAAGATGCAGGCACAGGCCTGTCCCTAGTGGGGTTATACTTAAAAGGATCACCATATCTGCTGTGTAGGGAGTGTGGGTCACAGGGGAGGTGCCAGGTAGGAAGAGACTGTACCAGCAGTTGTGACCGCACTCAGGCCTGGGCCAGTGTTAGTGGGAATGGGCAGCTGGGAAGGCTTGAGAGTTCCGGGGGGTAGTAGGGTAGAGCCTGGCCTCCAGGGAGCAGTATGCCTCTCCAGGTCCACTCGAATCACAGAGGCAGCACATGTTCCCTAACTTGTCAGATCTCTTCAGTAGCCCTAGAGGTACCCAGAGCCTAGGCCTGGGACTATCTCGAGGACCACGTGAGAATATCCCCCAAGGACCACATGTGGCCGCAGCAAGGAGCCTGTGTCAGTAGTCTCCCCCGAGAGGGTCTTCGGAGGTCTCTCGGTGTGTTCACTCGCTCCCGTGGGCTCTGGTTGCAGGTGGCGGACCTTGCAAGCAGCAGTGCCGTGACACCGGGGACGAGGTGGTCTGTTCTTGCTTTGTGGGTTACCAGCTGCAGTCGGATGGTGTCTCCTGTGAAGGTAACATCTGAGGGCTGGTCACCATGCTTGGGAGTCTCTGCTGGAGGTCTGAGCAGGCCTGTGTGGCACAACCTTGGCCCCCTTCCTGGAGGACAGCCAGGACCTGTTTGCCATTGCTGCCTGGAGTTTGGGCTCCAGGACTAGGCTGTCTTCTAGAAGATGTAGATAGCAGTGTGGGAATGAGGCTGCATTGTGGTTCGCCTGGGTTCTGGATTCAGGATCTGTCGTGAGGCCTTGGGCAAGTCCTTCAGCCTCTCCCCTTGTTTAGGAGATGGGGATGATGTTTCCTCCTTTGTGAGATTCTTGAAGATGCTGTGATCCTGGGGCCTGGCACTTACTCAGCGCGGTCTGAAACTTAACAGGGCTTGATGTGGTGATGGGCCCGATGTGCCCACAGCAAGACTCAGCTCAGTTTGATCAGGGCAACTTGATGAATGCAGGAAACCAGATCCACCATGGCTTCTGGAACATTTCTTCTGCTCAAGCTTAAGGCTTGGCTGTTCTCGCTGGTTACTTCTGCCTCCCCTTAATCTCTCTAGATATCAATGAGTGCATCACAGGCAGCCATAACTGCCGGCTGGGAGAATCCTGCATCAATACAGTGGGCTCTTTCCGCTGCCAGCGGGACAGCAGCTGTGGGACTGGCTATGAGCTCACAGAGGATAATAACTGCAAAGGTACAGCTCCCATTCAAATCTAAAAACCTCCCCTTCCCCAGCTGTGGGTGTGGGAAAGGGCCCATTGGGCTCTGTGGTGCTGCCCCCATGTGGCTGCCTGGGCTACTGCAAGAAGGAGGTGGTCAACTTTCTTGCAAGTGCATAAGGGTGTCAACACAGGAAATGAAGGAAGAGCCGGGTCTGGGATGAGCAGGTTTACCTTAATACGGTGCTGCTGAGTTAACGATGCTCGGAGCCTGAACCCTGACAAACAAGTTCAGGGTCCTCACTTGTGTTTCCATGACGAACAAAACCAAGCCAGTACCGAACCAGGCTCCGGGGCAGACTCTAGGGCAGGTCTTGTGTAAAAAATGTCAATCATTGAATTATGTGGGATGACCCAAGAGCCAGACGCCTTCTCCTGGCAGCCAAGTCCTTGAGCAATCCTGCAGCCCCACCCTGCACTGCTCTCTGGCGGAGTCTCTGGACTCCAGAGCCTGGGAGCCAAGCCAGCTGAGTAGATTACACTTGAACCTTTGACAGCCGTGAACTTCAAGGCAGGGCAATCCATCTTGTCCTCTCTTGATGTAACTATTGTTAATATTTGGAATATTATGAAGACCTCAGGATGAAAAGAATTACGGAGTCTGTGTTTATCGCTGAGATAATTGCCGTGTGATCTAATCTAAACATACACTTCTAAATGAGTGATAGTACCTGCCAGAAGAATGCCTGGGTCATTTGTTAAATCACGAAAAGCTTGCCTCATAAGCCAGGGAGGGGGAGTACTTTTTTTTTTTTTTAAGTCTTTAGCAATTTTTACACAGTTCGACTCACTGCAGGCCTTCTCGTAACACCCTTTCTGTTGAAATGTGTTGGGGTTATAGTCTGAGAAATGAGCTTTTTTTTTTTTTTAAAAAAAAAAGTACTTTCTTGTGATGTTAAAGTATTGTGAGACGCTTCTGGCGGGAACCCTTGCTAACCATCTCCTTTTTTTATGATGCACCAGATATTGACGAGTGTGAGAGTGGTATTCATAACTGCCCCCCCGATTTTATCTGTCAGAATACTCTGGGATCCTTCCGTTGCAGACCCAAGCTGCAGTGCAAGAGCGGCTTTATACAGGATGCTCTAGGCAACTGCATTGGTAAGACACGCTGCCGCTAGTGAGGATGGCCTACCGAGCCGGCGACAGTCGGCATAGATCAGGGGCTGGCGAGCTTCCCTGAGGGGCAGACAGCAAATGCCACAGGCACTGTGAGCCATGTCTGGGTCACAGGGACCCGACTGGGCAGTTATAGTTCGAAAGTCTCAGAGTAGATGCGCAGGTGGTGGCGTGGTATCCCAATAAAACTTTATTTGTAAAACTACTCGTGGGCTGGTTTGGGTATAAGGGTCTAATCCCCATGGTTTGGATGGAGGGTGGGTTTTAGGGTCAGAGACGCTTAGATTTGAACTGCATGTCCTAAGATTTGCTTCCTTCCTTGAAGCCTCAAGTGCTTCCCGTGTAAGATGGGAGAGACTGTGACATCTGTCTGAGAGGCTCGAAGCAAGGACTGAGGCGGGTGGTGCTTGTGGTGGGACAGGTATGAGGGAAGCAGCATTTGGTGTGTGATTGCTCTCTGCCCCAGCCGCTTAGGCCTGGAGAAGCTGTTTCACAGCAAATGGTTGAATTCATAGAGACAGAATAGTGTGGTAGTCACTTGTGTTCGATGGAGACAGTTCCCGCCTGGAAGATGAAGGGGCTCGGAGATGGATGGGTTGATAGCGGAGTGGACCACTGTGTAAAGGAGAGGAGAGGACGTGGACTCAGGGTGATAATAAAGAGGTCAATGAAAGGCTGCTCAGGTGGGAGGGGCACCCATCTCTCCCTCCTCTTGTCTTGGTGCTGCTCTGGGGCGCCTGCATGCATGCTTGTTAGCATTTGAGCCCAGATCTGCCCCGTAGGCAGGAGCTTCTAAACCTCTCCTTTGAGGTCAGAGAGTCCCTTCCTCAAGCTACAGGTGTCGCTGGTTGGAACCCAGCCTTTCCCCTCTGTCCCCTCTTAAAGGAAAATATTGGATACTAGATATGCGAGTTCCTTTCTTATTTCTCTCTTGACGTATAGATAACCTTGCCCTGGTTCTTCTTTTGAAATGGGATTGAAAGTTCATTTCCCTGTCCCTGTCTTACTGACCCCACGGTAGATCCTTTTAGGACAGGAGCTTCACCTGAGCCTTACCCACATACCCTGGGTCTTAGCCGGTGTCTAACATCTGTCTGAGCTATGGGGACCTTGGCTGGCTCATGAGTTGGCCCCTTGCCAGCCTCCTGGAATCAGACTGTCAGCACTCTGCACACGTGCAGTAAGGAGGGTGGCTGTGACTCCCCTGCGGCAGGAGAAAGAGGGTCCTGCCAAGACTTGCAGCCTGCTCAGGGGGCTCTGGAGGAGGACGCGTCAGCTGAGGACGGAAACCCTGACTCATGGCAGAATTGGCCCTGCTTTCCTCTATGAGAAAATCTTTGCGGGTCTCAGCATGCCCCGGGTTTCCCTCCGCAGAGTGCAGGGGTAGAGGTGCTCAGTAAGCCATCCCTTTGTGTAACCGCCCCCCCCCCTCTCTCTCTCTCACACACACACACACACACACACACACAGATCTAAGCCATGGAGGAGCCCAGGATGTTGGCCAGATCCCAACCTGGTGGCATAGACCTCTCCCATCACCTCTGTGTAGGTCCGCAGTGACATCAAGGATGTTCAGCACAGAGGCTCCCCTACACAACTTGACATGGAGGGAGGTCCCCCTTTGTACTTACTGTTCACAACCAAGTTAAGGACTTACTCTTCAAGAAATTACCTCTTTTAGCATAAAAACCGTGCATGCCTGGTTACAAACCAGGAAAGCCTAAGGGCAGAAAATAATGCCCTGCCTGCCGGGCCAGCCTCCAGGTGGGCGGGGCCGCCCTTCTGGGCATCGCTCACTCAGTTTGTTTTTTCATGGAAACAGAACCGGACTGTTGGACTAGTCGGTTTTCCCCTCTTGACAACATGTTTAGAAATCATTCCGTGCCAGCATTTTTATTCATGTGTAAAATAATAACATCAGCAGCAGAAATAGCTATCTGGAGACAGTGTGGAAATAAGGGGAAGAGCCGTGCACCATGGTGCACGCCGGTCATCTCAGCCCTTGCAGAGCTGGAGGCAGGAGGAATGCCCTGAGTTGGAGGCTAGTCTGGACTCTATAGGAATTAAAGTCCAGCCTGGGCTACATGTTGAGACCTTGTTTCAGAATGAAACCTTTGAAAAAAAGGATGGAGGCCATCCAGGAGAGAGCTGCAGACTATCTCTGCTCCTCTGTCTGTATCCAGGGCCGACAACCCACACACTTCTGCCTGTGTTCCCATCTATGATGGGAAACACTGACCCCAGGATCTCCCTTCCCAGAACCCCACTCCATTCCCATCCCCGTGCAAGGAAAGGTGCGCCCTGCCCCGTCAGATGAGCACAGGCTGGGCTGAGAAAGCAGAGGCCTTCTCGATACAAAATTAAAATTTTTTAGATCTTTGAGGTTGACTCTTCAGCACACTGTGAGGAAGTCTTTTCGGGGTTTTCTTATTCTTTTTCTTCACCCTCTACCTCAAGTCCCCTTTTTCCTTCATTCCCTGGTGAGGGGTGGGGGAGGGGGGAGAGCAGTGCTCCCTGTATGCTAGCCCACAGGTACCGGGTTCTTTCAAAGATCCTGGGGCCGGCAAGGGTCCCAGCTGGTCTTAGAAGTGCTTTATAAGACCAAGTGAGCCAGGAATGACAGCTGGAGTGCCTGTGCCGATGCCGTGGGAACCCAGGAGGGAAAAGCACGCAGTGTGTCCCCAGACCCTCTCTGGCCTTTCCTCTCTATTCATATCTTTGTTGATCCACTTTTGATCCCATTCATTCATCTATCGTCTGACTTTCGCGGAGCTCAGGCCAGGAGACTCTTCTCTGAGGAGCACACAGTCTCAAGGGACAGCAGGCTTGCAAATGAACAGTTTGGGAAATCACATCAGACAAGAGCACTCAGGGCAGAGGGCATCCCTGCTGGCCACTACACTCACCACTGACAATAGGCAAGAGTTGCCAAGCTTTGTGTAAAGGGCTAGATAACGGATATCAACCTTTCCAGCCATCTGGTTCCTGTCCTAACCACCAGGCTCCTGTCGTGCTAATGCAAAAGCAGCTGTAGACCACATGTGAGGCAGCAGGCCTGGCTGGCTGCCAATAAAATTTTATTTACAAGGATAAGCAGTGGGCCAGATTGGCTCGGGGGGGGGGGGGGGATCTTGAGGAAGGACACTGGGAGTGATTGTGAGCATGGATGCCAGGGCTCTAGACCTGGGCTCTGTTGTCCTCTCTGCCCCTTGTGAGCCTGAGGGGTTGCTCTCTCCAGGGTCTGGGTTCCCAGTGTAACATACAGACAGTAATGCCAGCCCTGCCACTGCAGGCTGGCTACTGCAGTACGTCGTGGTGACAGATGTGCATGCCCCTGTAAACTCTGAAGTGCTGCGCTGTCGATGTGGAGGCCCGTTCCAGGGATGGGAGGGAGTCAGGGATGATTCTGTAGACAGCCTGAGGAGGGTGGGGCTTGGCCATCATGGAACAGTCCTCTCCTTGTCATTTCAGCTGTCAATCTTCCACCCTTGCCCCCTTCCTGCTGACCCCTGATCCCAGTGTGCTTTGTGAATGTATGAACTAGACCGCTCCTGACTTTCTGAGAGCTAGATTCTTCTAGACATGCTTTAGGAGGAAGCTCGGTTTGGGCTTAGAAGTTTAGCATAAAGAGCAAACAGATGTGTATCTTAGTGTTCCTTCAGTATTTACTGTACACGTGTGTGTGTCCACCAGTGGTGAATGGCCAGTGGTCCCCATACTATAGTGTGGAAGGAGACCCCATGCGGGGAGTTCTGAGTGGCCTGAGTCATCGCAGATGGGAGACACAGGAAGGAGTTTATTGTGGAGAAGGTGGTCAGAGGCATGGCTACCACATTAACTGGGGGTGGGACCCTGAGTGGCTGGTCCAGGAGTTGTAGATATATGACTAGGACTTCCAAGGCCTAGACAGGTGAAGTAGACTACCCACCAACCACAGGAGCCTAGGGCCTCACTGTTGTCCGGGGCTGGTACAGAGGAGTGGGCATCAAGCTCAGGGCAGGGCCCTATCTACCTGTGTGGGTTGGAAAGCCACGCCAGCAGGTACCGCAAAAGATGGAAAAATTATGGTTGGAAGTAGGAGGAGAGGACAGGGAGGGAGGGGCCTGAGGCTACCTTGTCCTTTGACCTTTGCCCTTGTATAGGCAAAGGGATCAGGGCCTATTGGTTTGTAGCTTTGCTGAGAGAAGGGACAGGCTCCTTTGGAGGTTCAGTGGCTGTGTTCATGGGTAGCCCCTGTGTTTAACCGTGCCGCATCTTGTCTCTTTTCTCTGTAGATATCAATGAGTGTTTAAGTATCAGTGCCCCATGCCCTGTGGGGCAGACATGCATCAATACAGAGGGCTCGTACACATGCCAGAAGAACGTGCCCAACTGTGGCCGTGGCTATCATCTCAACGAAGAGGGAACTCGCTGTGTTGGTTGGTATCACACACACACACGCACACGCACACGCACACACACACACTTCTGAAATTTGGCATTTCTATCTGTTTCCAGCACAGTCTTTCCCTTCTCTGGAAGAGATAGTTGGTCCCCAAAATGAAGACATTCTGCCTGTCCATCCATGCATCCATCCGTCCAAGCATCCATCCATCCATCCCATTGCCCCTCCCCTGGCACAGGCCTTTGCTGTCTTGCGCAGACTGTTACAGTAGCACACCAACACTTCTAGCCTTGTCTTCAATCTGCCCAGTGTTCTCAGGCTACTTGATCACAATTATTGATGGCCAAGTTTGGACACCCAGAATTCAGTTCTCCTAAACGGGTCACAGCGAATCTAGATGACATAAATCTTGCTGCAAGACCGCTGGGTGGTGTCTTGTTTATTCCCACCACATGCCTCTTCCTGTGTTGTTTTTGGGCCAAGGCAGTCAGCTGGCCTAGATCCCTGCCAGGAAAGGGGCCTCCCTCCCCACAACCCCTAAGCCATCTCAACACCACCCTCACAACCCTGGGTACTTCCTGTCTCCCTGGAGATCGGGGCTGGCTTCCTGGGGGGTCAGCGGCTGTTTTAGATTGGGCGCAGCGCATGGTAGATGTTCTGTGAAGAGCAGGGTGCTGCTGTTCAAACAGTGTACAGTTCAGTGTGCACACTAACAGGCTCTCGGTGTGTCTTCCTTTCTCCTTCACAAGATGTGGATGAGTGCTCACCACCAGCGGAGCCCTGTGGGAAAGGACACCACTGCTTGAACTCCCCTGGCAGTTTCCGCTGCGAGTGCAAGGCTGGGTACTATTTTGATGGCATCAGCAGGACCTGTGTGGGTATGTGAATGCCTTTCCTGCCCTAGGGGTCCTGGCCAGGTGACTCCACACAGGGGACAATCTGTGGCACCTAGGGTGACCATGTCCATCCCATCCTCATCTCAGAAGGTCCCAAGGGTAGGCAGTCAGGAGACACTGTCTCACTGTGGCTCTGCCACCACCCTGGCCTCGGGCCACCCTCAGGACACTAGCGGTGTCAGCCTGCTTCCTCATGGAACCGGCGTTCTCTTTGACTCCAGCCACCAAGGTTTTCTAAGACTCTAGTCCAGGTCTGCAGCTGGCAAGGTAGCAGTGACTTCCCAGATTTGCTACAGACCTGTCGGGCCTCAAGGCTTGGAATGCACAATTCCCTGAGGCAGTTAGAACCCTATCCAGCTAGGACTTGCTGTTACCAAACCAGGATACTCAGTGGAGGCCAACAGCTGCCCTAATTCCCCACCCCACCCCACCCCTAGCAAATCCTAGCAGACTCTCCTGTGGGCAGAGGGCTGGCAGAAGGGCACCTGTCCAGATGCGCCACATTTGTCAGAGTACGGGGCTTCACACAGACACAGTCAAGAGAGGCCTCAGCCCTTCCATCTGAGACACGAAGGGACTTAAGGGCAGAGGACCGTGAACTGCTGCCATTGGGACATGACACTACTCCGGCGGACATGCTCTGAGCTGACTGCCCCTCTGTTTCAGACATCAATGAGTGCCAGCGCTATCCTGGGCGCCTGTGCGGCCACAAGTGTGAGAACACGCCAGGCTCTTACCACTGCAGCTGCTCAGCGGGCTTCCGGCTGTCTGTGGATGGCCGGTCTTGTGAAGGTGAGGGTGGGTCACGGGGTGGTCGGGAGCCTTCGCCATGCTTCTCCTTTGCTTGCAGACTCATTTGGAATTTCCTAGGCTGATATTTTAAGGATCCTAGGATCCTCATCCTAGGGACGTGACTCTAAGCCGGTGGCAGCCATACTGAAACTTGGCCAGCTCCCTGGCAGGGCTCGGCCAGTTGTTTGGGTTCGTGAGTCTTGCTGTGCACAGATAACAGAGTGTCTTGTGTTATCAGCTGTGGTTATTGTTCCTGGCTGTGCTTAGGCATCTGAGCTTTGTGCTTGGGTAATATACTGAGGACACCGTGCTGAGGCCTAGCCAGCCTTGCCTCTACTATATGCTATTAAGCACATGCCCTCTGGGTATAGCAAGACGTGGTTCCTGTGTCAGGGAGTATGTTTATGATGTGATGGAAAACCACACTGGACATAGATTGAGCAGGCGACCTGGCCAGGCGTGTTGGGGCCACAGATAGGAAACACTGAGACAGAGGCTAGTGGCCTATCTCTTCTACCCTCTCAGAAACAGAGTAAATGAATGTAAGAAGGAATCTCTAAGCCAGAGGTCGGCAAGCTTTTTCTCTCCCAGCTGCATGGTTACTATTTTAAACCTTTCTGGACAGTCTATAGACAGTACTCCACTCTGCTGTGGGAACACAAAAGTAGCCATAGGTCCTGGTCAAAGGGGTTCATAGCTGTGTGCCAATAAAACTTTATTTACAAAAACAAGTATAGGGGGCCAAACTTGGCCTGGAGCTTGCTCTAGGTGAAGGGAATTGGTAATCAATAGCTGGGTTTCGAGTAGCCTCGAAGTTCAGAGATTTAGGAGTACCAGGGCTATTGTCCCACAGGCTAGGTCACCTGTGTCACCGTCTAGGAGATGAAAGTGGGGAGGGCAGGAAAGATTTTTGCTGAGAGCTAGAAGGGGCTGTGGTCATGACAGGACTTGGGATATCCTATCATGCTGCACCCATGCCCTGCAGGGACAGGATTGAAGGGAGCCAAGCCTGGAGGCTGTCACTCATCCTGCCTGGAGATGGTGTGGCCTCACGCAGGCAGTAGCAGGGGTGGAGAAATTCCTCAGCTACAGTGGGCTGCAGCGGAGGCCCCTCTCCCCTTGGGCATCTCAGTCTTACAACTTCAGACTTGACCTCCCTGTTTCACATCAGGGAGGTGATGAGGAAATAGTCTGCTCACCCTTCTCTGAGTCCTCAGCCTGCTGTGGAGGCAGGGACTTGAGGTGTGGCTCTGAGCCGTGAACCCTGGGAACCTCTTCTCTTCTAGATGTGAATGAGTGCCTCAACAGCCCCTGCAGCCAGGAGTGTGCCAACGTCTACGGCTCCTACCAGTGTTATTGCCGACGAGGCTACCAGCTCAGTGACGTGGACGGCGTCACCTGTGAAGGTGAGGGCACCCTGTGTACTGTGGGGAGCACCCCGATCTTGCCACCACAGCAGCCTCTGGCTGCATTTCAGAATCCATGGCTTGGAAAGCCTGTCGGGATTTCTCTACCCTGTGAAGTTCCCATTTGCTCCCTGAAGGGAGGCGGGGCTGAATCCTTGCTTTTCCTCTGATAGGTCTCCAAGACATTTTTCTGGGAGTGAGGTTAGGAAAAGAGCAAACCAGTACATGGATTCCTCTTAAATACACATGCTGTGGTGGTAACCCCTTCTGTGTGCTGGTACCCCGAGCCACAGGGCACAGGGCTTGGCAGTAGTATGTGTCTGAGAGGTGAGGAGTGACCTGAGGGCCACCCTAGCCTTTTGAGCTCCATCCTCACCAGGCCTGGCCATCATCATCTCTGTCAAATGCAATGCTCCCTCCTGGACTGTTGGGGCAGTCCAACCAGATGACAGTCCAGGAGCACCTGGAAACTTCGAGGACCAATCTTACTGCTGTTATAACAAGCTTAGAACCCCCAGTTCCAGAGCTATAATGCTGTGTGTGTGTGTGTGTGTGTGTGTGTGTGTGTGTGTGTGTGTGTGTGTGTGTGTGTGTGTAGAGACATGGGATCCAACCCAGGGCCTAGCTCGGCAGAGGCTATGTCCCTAGACCTAAAACCTGAAGCTTTTTGAGTACCAGTGTGACTCCACAGTGGAAAATTCTATACCATGAGTCACAGTCCAAACTCAGGAGCATTGGAAATACTGTATAGAGCTGCCTTTAGTCTGTGTGTATGAGACAAATGGGTTTAGACTTGACGCTCATCCCCAGGACATGTTATTTATGTAAGTGGCAGTATTCCAAAATACCCAAAATACTTCTGATCCCATGCATTTCAGATGGGGGGGACTCAGCCTGTTTTTTCATGTGATGTGTAGTGAATTTTGTTTGTTTGAATGGTTGGTTGCGTTAGGTGCTTTTTTTTTTTTTCTTTAGCAAATGGCTCTCTATTCCCCTTCTCTGTGCATACTTCATACCATACTATCCCTAGACTAGTCCCACCCCATCCCTGGGCCTCAATTTCCCCTTCTGTAATGATGGTCTCTGTGGCCACCCTCTGCTGCTGCCCTCCCAGCCCAGCCTGGCCACCTAGGGCTGCCACATGGCCGAGCTGCAGCTGTGGCTGTGGACCAGAGCTGGATCCTGAGGGTGGACTCTGACTGTCCCGTTGCAGATATTGATGAGTGTGCCCTGCCCACCGGGGGTCACATCTGCTCGTACCGCTGCATCAACATCCCCGGAAGTTTCCAGTGCAGCTGCCCCTCATCTGGCTACCGGCTAGCCCCCAATGGTCGCAACTGCCAAGGTGAGTGAGGCAGAGTCTCTGCCTTGGGGTCACCCATGTATGTTACAAGTCCCATGGTGTCAGGGGAGAGCGTGTGCTTCCCAGATGCAGGCCTGTACCACGGATGGGAATGATTTCAGGGACTAGGGAAAAGTGTCTTGGTCTCCTAACACAGAAGACCTAGCCTGTCCTCAGGGCTGTCTGGGCTCTGTGAAGGTCCTGTCAGGTAAGAACACCTGAATTCTCCCACTCTGTCCTTGGCTCTTGGAAGAGTGACACAAGGGACTCTGTCCTCAGCCTGGTCTAATTATGCATTCTCTCACCCAGTCATTGGACAGACAGGCTGTGAGCCAGGTCCTAGGTTACAGACATGAGCAGGTGTCAGGTGCCTCTGCTCCTGCAAAGGGCTGGCTGTGGTCTGGTCTGGGAACTCTAGTGGTTGTGAGTGTTTAGTGGGCTAGGGTCTGCTCTGGCATGGGCTTTGGTGGTGAGAGCTAGTAGAGTCTATCTGTATTTGTTCCCCCTTTCTGAGAACTTGCCGGGGTCCCCAGCATTCCATGGTC
Organism: Peromyscus californicus insignis; assembly: GCF_007827085.1. Lineage (NCBI taxonomy): Eukaryota > Metazoa > Chordata > Mammalia > Rodentia > Cricetidae > Peromyscus > Peromyscus californicus. Next base: position 49,976,632 of record NW_026294503.1, read on the forward strand.
ACCCATTTGGCGACTGACCGTGCTGAGGACAAGGTTGTGAACAAATGATCCCGTGTGTGCACTCCGGCTCACACCAGGAGCAGATCACGGGCAAAGCTGTCCAGCCCCTTCTTCACAAGTCCCCATGAGCTGGCGATCCAGGGCCTCCAGAGAATCCCAGGTCCTGCCCATAAAGATGGTCACTAGTGACCCCTCTGCAGGTGCAGAGGGAGACAGTTCCTTGAGGCTGACTGACCAGCCAACCTAACCAAGTGCTGGGCACCGGGTTAGGGGTGGAGGCGGAATGTGGGGAATAATAGAATAAGATTCCCGATGTTCTACACATTCGTGCATGGGCACCCACTTACCTCCCCCCAACACACATACATATGCATGCCACCACCACCACCAACAGCAAAGAAGGCAGCCAGCCAAATCTCTGGAAGGGACCCACTCAACTTCTCTGAGGCTGGACAGGTCTGTTTTTTCCCCCACAGTCCTGCTTTCTGCTCTCCTGGCCCAACTCCCTCACCACAGCCTGGAGTCCTGCCCAGAAGCAGCAGCAAAAACACATTCCTGGGCAGGCGAGATGGCTCATTGAATAAGGCTCTTTTTGCCAAGCCTGGTGATCCTGAGTTCAATCCCTGGGACCCACATGGTGGAAAGAGCGAGCAGACTTTTTGCAAGTTGTCTTCTGACCTCCACACACATGCTGAGGGACATGCCCACCCCCACCCTCCAAATAAAAAGGTTTAAAAAAAACAAAACAACAACAACAACAACAACAAAAAACACCAACCACATTCCTGAGCTGTGGTCTCTGAGATTGGCAAAGGTTGCTTTTGCCAGTGACAATCAGACACGTGACACTTCTTACCAGCTGCCTCCTGGGCTTGGTGATACCCCTGAACCCCACCCACTTGGAATGTCGTATAAGAGGCTCCCCCACCTCTAGAGGCTTCAGGCCCTATAGCAGCGTATCCAGGCCTGGTTCCCGCCCCCCCCCCCCCAACTACTTTAGTTACCACCCTGAGACCCAAGGCAAAATGCATGGCTCCTTTAGGCCTTGTTTCTTCACCTGTGACGTGGGACCATAGACTCAGACCCTTCTTGACCTTCAAGATATAGCCAGTCACACATGAGGTCAGGGTGGCGTTCCTTGAGAGCTATGGAAAGGCGCTAGGTGGTTGGAGCACCAGATCCTGATGCCTACCTGCCTGGTTTCAAAGCTTGGCTCTGTCTATATAGAATGTGTGACCATAGCCAGGTTCCTTAAGTTCGGTGAACCTTCTCTAAGATGAGGATTGTAACACCAGTTGCATGGTCACCCCTGCCAGTGCTTCAGCGACCTTCACATGGTATCTGCTCTTGTTGCGTACCCCCACTCCAGGGATTGTGAATACGCTAGTGCTCTTGTAACTCTCCACATTTGGTAAACAGAAGATCTGGCACCAGACGCTGCTCCCGTGGAGGGCAAGGATGTTAATACATGGTTTGCGTGGGTGGGGATGGCTTTCATGGCTTTAGTCTATACCCAACTGTCTCTGGGTCTCCACAGACATTGATGAATGTGTGACTGGTATCCACAACTGTTCCATCAATGAGACTTGCTTCAACATCCAGGGCAGCTTCCGCTGTCTGTCCTTTGAATGCCCAGAGAACTATCGCCGCTCCGCAGACACGTAAGTCCCTGGGGCCCACTGTCATCTGTCTGTATTGGGCTTCCTAAAGGCTCCGCTCTGGGCATGGGCAGGTGGTTCACAAAGCCTTAGTGTTCTCTTATTCGGCCTTAAGAACCTGCTGATTCTTGCTTCTGAGGTCCCTGAGGGCCAGTGAGACTGTCCTCAGGAGGCCGTGGGGGTGCCTGCAGATGGCATGCTGTCGTTGAGACAGACCTTCGTCAGTCACTTCATCTGTAGCATGCATATGTGAGACTGTGCTGACCCAGATGACCAGGTGGCAATGTCACTGTCTTGGCCCAAATCCAGGATTCAGGGTGACGTGTTAAGGCACCTTCCTTCCAGCTGAGTGATGTGTGGGAACAGCATGGGATATCCTGTGTCCTGTACGAGAAACTGTGTAACCACGTGTCCTTGTAAGGCCGATCACCGTGGTTGTCCTCTGCGGTGTCCAGGAACTCTTTCCTCGGGGAGTTTGGAGGATTCCCAGGCCATGGTTTTCCCTGCAACCACCCCCATCTCGGTTCTACCCAGAGAACCCCATTTATTTACTACAGGGCAAGCTCCACTCTGGGAGCTCATTCCGGGAGTGTGGACCGATGCCCTCCCCACCAGCACAGGAATGCTCAAAGCACGCATGTGGGTGGACACCTGGGTTTCCCACTGTGCTCTCTTGACCTCACGCTTGTCTTTGGCTTTTGACCCGCTACCACTCCTGCCCAGTGGTCAGTGTTTCCTTTTGATGGTGCTTTGGGCTCCAGTGTTCAGCCTCTGACCCAGGGGACTGCTCTTGCTGTTGTAGGCTCTGTCCAGCTTCCAGTTTGCTCCACCCTAGAAACCGTGAGGTCTTTCTGACCTTAGAGCTGTTTGCCTACCACCTGCCCTCATCCCCTGACCTACTCTATTTCCCTAGTATGTTTCTGGTTTTCAGAGTCAGGGTTTTTCTGTGTAGTTTTGGTGCCTGTCCTAGATCTCGCTTTGTAGACCAGGCTGACCTCGAACTCACAGAGATCCACCTGCCCCTGCCTCCCGAGTGCTGGGATTAAAGGTGTGCGCCACCACCGCTGGGCCCCTAGTGTGTTTTTAATCTACTCACAAACTGATCACTTTTCTTGATGTGTTGATGCAGACCTGTAATCCCAGTACTGGGAGGCAAAGGCAGGTGGATCACCAGCTTGAGGACAGCCTGGGCTACATATTGAGACCTTGTCCTAACAACACCAAGTGCCTTGTTTCTTTCTATGTCTTCATCAGGGTAAAGCTACTCTAGAAGTGGGTATGCAAATGTGTCACATCCCCAAGAGCTCACGAGTTGTGCAATAGCCTGGCGGCAGTGGCAGAGCTGTCCTGAGTCACCAAGAAAGCTATGCACCCTTGGTTTGCGGCCCTGTTCTGTTTCCCATTATAAATGGGTTTCAGGATTCCAGAAGCCAGGCTGTGGTTGCAGTGGTTACTTTTAATTCCTGTGCAGCTGCCAGGCTGAAAGAGGAGGCTGTCCCACTTGGGGCAAGACACATGAGTCCATGGGCAGGCAGGTTGACCTTGCTTGCTGAGGTGGTTGCTAAGGTGAGCCAAATCCAGCCACCGGTAGGCTGACTGTATACAGGCTCCTGGGTAGACAATGGGCTGTGGATGGCCGGCCTGTTGGGCCAGCTCCTAGGAGCACATGCCAGACAGTGAACAGAGAGTACACAGGGTGCTGAGAGAGTGGAGAGAGGCCAGCCTGGCCAGGGGAGGGGTGGGCAAGTGGGATGGTGTTGACCAGGCTTGAATTAAGGTCAGTGGGAGGTGAATTAGGCAGTGGGGGAGATTGGGGGAGACCCCCACATACTGAAATGGGGTATCCTCAGGACATCTGGGGTGCATTTCCTTCCAGTGTGGGGTTGATGTGCAAGGTCACAGCTGCCCCATCCTGCTGTTTCTGGGGCTGAAAGAGGAAACTGTTTTCCATAAAAACAGGTTGGATGTGGACACAGGGATGAGGGAGGTGGGGCGTGATGCTTCAACCCTGGGAAGATGGCCATTTTCCTGTGACACTTTCTGTCCTTTGTCTCTGTGTTACCAAGAGCCAGAGAGTGGGGATGGGGGGGTGGAGTCCTCTGTACTGAGGATTTCGGGAATCCAAAGTGAACCCCCCTTGGGAATGCTCCTCTTCCAAGCAGACTCAAGCCTTGTGGAGATGTTGTGACAGTCTAGAAAAAGCATAGTTTGGGAGGCAGGCTGACTTAGGTTTCAGCTTCCTGGGTTTCTTGAAGCTCTTGTTCTCAGCTGTAAGATGGAATGGTGGGGTCCTCTGTAGGATTCTCTGAGAATGACCCTCTGCTTGTTTACATAGACCCCACCCTAGGTTCTGCCCAGTGGGCAGGAACAGGTGTTCCAGGACACACTCATCCCTGCAGTCCTGTTGGGGTAAAGGGAAGCTGGGTCTTTGTTGGTTACGGCACGTCAATCTGGGAGGCCATGAACAAGGACTCGGGCTGCAATGTAGAAAGGCTGGGCTTCTGGTCCTGGCCTTTCTAAGTTCTATGGCCTTGGGTCAACCTTGGGCCACCTCGGTAAAGTGGTACAAGCTTACTTGCTTGGTCAGGTGTTGATAATCAGGGGTAGCAAGTCTGGCTCAGTGCTGGCCCGGTCTGCCCATTGAGCTGTGGTAGGGAGGAGGGTGATGGGCCGTTGTTCTTCTCCTCACGGCACAAGTCAGAGGACAGAATTCTTTTTGAGTGACATCAGTTTTATTCTGCTGATCAGCAGGTGACAGGGCTGTGTCTCAGATGGCAAAGCCTGAGATGGCATAGGAAGGACATATGGTTCTGACTTCCTGATTGCCAGCTGCACAGGAAGTCTCTCTGGTTATAGCTTTCTCCTTTAATGGTCCCTGTTGAGGAGGTGTGGACCAGTTGAGACCAGTGTTGGGGGGAGGAAGTGGGGTCGGGGCCTGAGTTTCCAGCGGAAGGTTTTCACGCTGCTGCTCACCCTACCTGGAGGTGGGGTGCTAGTGAGAAGAGGCTCACTTCTTGGCTCGTCTCAGAGGAGAGGCTTCTGTTCTACAGCTCCCATTTCTCCTCATCAGAAACCCAGGCCTCTTAACTCCCTGACCCTTAGAGAGGAGACAGTAAACAGCGTAAAATGAATGCCGTGGCACATAACACGTGTAATCCCCGCATAGGGTGAGGTAGAGGCCAGAAGATCAGGAGTTTGGGGTCCTCAGACTCCTCTCACTTAATGCAGCTTCCTTCTCCCCGATGATGATCCTGGCTACCCAGGAGCCTGACCCTGCAAGCTAGAGCCACAAGCCACAAATGAGTCTCATGGACATTCCAAGGCAGCTGAGGTCCTGACCTCAGAGTGCGTGTATTCCTGTGTTCAAGGCTGTCTCTAGCTTTCGGGGGGCTGGATACATCTCCCCCCCCCTCCGGGAGCCACTCCGATGGAGGATGATTGTAAAAGTTGTCATGAAGCTGGGTAGCCTTGGGTACTGTGACTTAGAACACGACGTAAGTGAGAAGCTACGGTCACAGACTTGGCCAGGTCCTGGGCCTCTCTCAGGAATGGCAAATGGCTAATGTGAGGGACATGTCAACAGATGGCCACAGGAGTGTCCCAGCAGCCTTCCTCTTGGCTTTTGTCTGTAGTGGCTTCTGGTCATTTTCACAGAACTTGGGGTGCTACAATCAAAGATGTTGAGCTAGAGAATTGCGGCACATTGCACCGTAATGCATATGTGAGGAGGCAATGTGTCTGTGGAAGCTGTGGCCTGGTCCCTATGCTGGGCAGGTCCCAGGTGCATCTCCCCTTGGCCCTACTCTGTAATAGATTAAGTGGTGACTGCCCACCTTCCCCCCCCACCCCCAAATCTGGGTGATTCAGCTAACAGGTTTTATTGCTGCCCCTAGTCTGACCAGCAGTTTGCCACACATGGTGGTTATGACTTCTAGGGTGTGTGATAATTGAGACAGAGAAGGAAAATCAAGGACCAAGCCGGCCTGTGCAGTGGCCATTTACAAAGTGCGATAGGAGCTGAGCCCTGTGCTGGCACAGGGGATACAGCCAAGGAGCCACTACCCCACCTGGGAAGCGAGTGGCCTAAAAAGAGCCGGTCCAGGCACCTCTTTCCAGGGGGGGCTTGGGTTCTCTTCTGATGGATGACGGTATCCACATCTCCGGAATGTGATGGTCATAGGAGCTGGACCAGGACATCATGCATGCCTCACATTTCTTGCCTTCACATTTGCGGAGCTTATTTGGCAACTCAAGACCTAGTTTTTGGTCAGTAGGGGGCCCCACAGGACAGGTGGGAAAGCCAAACTTCATGGAGGAGACTCTAGCACCACCTACTGACTAGACCCATTCAGACTATTCCTAAAGCACTTGAGCGCCTGGCCCCTCTCCTGAATGGGTGAGTGGGTGCATGGGTGGGTGGGTGCGTGCGTGCGTGCGTGCGTGTGTGCGTGTAGCCTCTGCAGGGAGATAGACTGACTTTGAAACTCAAATTTGCTGCTTTCTGCCATTGACACTCCAGAGGAAGATAGCTCATGCACCCAGTTGCCTCCCTGGCCCTCCACTGCCCTCCCTGCTCCCAGTCATCAAAGGCCCTTCCTTGACAGAGAGATCTCCCAGTCATGTGGAGCACCCCCATTTGACCTGGTCCTTGGCATCTCTAGGGGTAGCTGCCTTTCATCAAGGCCCATGCCTGCCTTATTCCCCACTACCAGCTCTGGGCTCTCCCTCCCAGGCCCTGCTCTCTTTAGAGTGCATGGCTCTCTCCTGTTACTGTGCCAAGGACATTTCTTGTGGGACTGTTCTTTTCTCAGAGTCAGAATGGTAAGTAGTCAAGTAAATGAAAGGCTTCCTAGCAGCTCTGATAAGCATCCGATAAGATGTAGACAGAAACGCCATGCACAAGAAATGTCCAATGTGATATAAACTAGGACAAGGCATGGAGACTTAAAAAGCCAAAGGAGCGGTGTGATGGAAGACCAGGAGAGAAAATACCCGCAAGTGGAGAATCCATACTCAGTCAAAATGGCAGAACTTCCTGGGAAGGGCTTGGCCAAGTCCTATGGGGCTTGACATCGTGGCTCTGCTTCTTTTCAAGGTCCTGTCACACTGCCTTCAGAACGTGCTGGGCCTGGTGTTCGGGACATAGAACACAGTCCATTTTCCTGCCAACATCCTGTCACAGGAATATACTGTCTGCATCCTGTTGTAGGAAGTTAGGACCTGTAATTAGAAGTTACTAAGAGACCTTACCATTACCCTATCACAGGAAGTCAGTCCTGTCACAGGACATTAGGGACTGTCTCCGTCCTATATCCTGTCTCGTTTTGTCTTTATCTCTACTCCAAGGAAGTTAGTACATGTCTCCATTCCTGTTACGGGAAGTGAGAGTCTGTTGTCATCTCTACCACCCAAGAAATTAGGACCTTTCTTTGTCTATAGCACATGTAGGAAGTTAGAACCTGTCACAGGAAGTGAGACCTGTCTTCATCTCCACCACACAGGAAGTTAGGACCCGTCTCCATCATGTCACAGGAAGTGAGAGGCTGTCTTCATCTCCACTACACAGGTAGTTAGGACCCGTCTCCATCATGTCACAGGAAGTGAGAGGCTGTCTTCATCTCCACTACACAGGTAGTTAGGACCTGTCTCCGTCATGTGACAGGAAGTGAGAGGCTGTCTTCATCTCCACCACACAGGAAGTTAGGACCTGTCTCCATCCTGCCACAGGAAGTTCAGTCTTGTCACAGGATATTAGAACCTATCGTCTCCGATCTGAGCCCCACTCTGTATCTCTGTCTCTGTGGACGAACTGGACCAGGGGTCTGCAGCTGAATGACAGGGTCTGGGGAGCTGATCTCCTCCCTGAGCCTGGACTTGGCTTCTTCCCTCACTCTGTGGCTTTCTCTGAACCTGTTCCCTCATCTGACAAATGGCGCTCAAGCCACCATCTTGAACACTGGTAGTGAAGGCACTAATAAATGTATGAGGGTTAGCCCCATGTGCAGTAAATGGCAACAGCCATGATGCGTTCTGGGTAGTCTCTAGACCCACCCAGGAGCCTTGGCCACTGTCTGGGTGAGGCCCTGGCTGAGTGTGCCCAAGATGATTCTCTGCCTTGAGAAGGGGAACACATCTCACCCTGGGTATGGCTTGACCCCGGCCCCCAGTGCCCCAGAGGGTGTAGGAAGAGGCTGGTCCCTGAGTCTGCAGCCTGGAGGTCTACAGCACCTCCCCCAGGTGAGTGAGGGTGCTCTTCGTGCTGGCTGCATTGGCCGGAGGGGTAGCAGGAGCCCCCACCCAGTGAGCCGCCGCCGCCGCTTGCCCACACTCTGTTGTTTCTCTGCTTGCTGAGGTGGCGCTAACCCTCTTCCTGTCTCTCTGTCCACTTGTCTTTCAGCCGCTGTGAGCGCTTGCCTTGCCATGAGAACCAGGAGTGCCCCAGGCTGCCTCTGAGAATAACCTACTACCACCTCTCTTTCCCCACCAACATCCAAGTGCCCGCGGTGGTCTTCCGCATGGGCCCTTCCAGTGCTGTCCCTGGGGACAGCATGCAGCTAGCCATCACCGCCGGCAATGAGGAGGGCTTTTTCACCACTCGAAAGGTGAGCCACCACAGTGGGGTGGTGGCCCTCACCAAGCCCATCCCTGAGCCCAGGGACTTGCTCCTGACCGTCAAGATGGATCTCTATCGCCACGGCACAGTCAGCTCCTTTGTGGCCAAGCTTTATATCTTTGTGTCTGCCGAGCTCTGAGTGCTTGCTTGGGCCCTTGGGCACCCCCTCCTGTCGCTTTCCTACCCTTGGGGTTCTAATAAAGTCCCAGCAGCCATCCCACCAGCATGCCTCTTGTGCCTTGATTTTGTTTGGCGTGGTCTCTGTGCTTTTTCTCTGCTGGGGTAAGCTGAGCCCCCTTCCAGAATTGGTTCCCTAACAGGTGGCTGGGGAAAACCTTTCATATGGTCTGGGTACCTGAGAACCCCAGCAACAGAGCACTATCAGACATCCCAGGCAAGGGAAGAATGAGGCTGAGCCGGGTCTGCACCTATGGACTATCTCTTCCTGTTGTGTTACCCCAAAAGGTAGCACTGGTGTCTGAGAAAGGGACCTCACCCAGAGAGATGCCTGAGCTCTGTCTCCTTCGTCTTTCAGATACAGAAACAGCCCTAAGAAAGGGAAGGGCTTGGGCTCTTATGACTTGGCCTGAGGAACTGGTATATGTACCACATATACCACAGGTGTATATGGACCCTAGCTCTACAGCCCTGCCTCTTCTGTTCTGTCCCTGTACCTCCTCTGTGAGTCCTGGTCTTCTGCCTCTCTCTTCTCCATTATGATTCTAGCCAAGTCATCCACTCAACTCTCTTCATAGTTCATTCTCTGCTCAGAAACTGGGGCGTTTTGAAGAATTTGCCTAAGATCCTTCATGGCATCCGTCGCATGTAGTTGTGGCCTCTGTTCTATTTTTTTAATAGCTGCTTTATGTGTATGAGTGTTTTGTCTGAATATATGTGCACATTGAATGCGTGCCTGGTGGAGGCCAGAAGAGGGTGCCAGATCCCCTGGAATTGGAGTTACAGACATTGTGAGTCTGTCTCCATGTAAGTGCTGGGAACTAAACCTCAGTCAGTCAGCTGAGAAAGCAGCCAGTGCTCTTAACTGCTGGACCACCTCTCCTCTGTGGGCTTTTCAAGGGTGGGTACACCTTCATCTTAGGGTGACAATCCAGCCTGACCTCAAATCATTCTCCCCTTGCTCACTCCCCCGAAGCCATAATATTGTAATTTTATACCCTTAGCGTGAAAGCTGGTTAAATCTCAGTGTAAGTGAGCTTTCCTCTTCAACCTGTATCTGTCAACTTTTTATTGTGATAACAAGATACTGGAAGCTGGGTAACTTCCTGAAGAAAAGATGTTTGCTTAGCTTCTTATTTGGCTCCTAACTATGGAGATCCAAAGTTCAAGAGTCTACATTTGGTGATGGCCCTTCTTGCTGGTAGAGTCCTGATGGGTCTCAGGGTATCACATGGAAAGAGGTGGAGCATACGTAAACTTCTATGTCTCTGGTCTTGTAAAGCCTCCAGGATTCAGTTATGGGGTTCCACTGTAAGGACTGTCTAATCCCAGTCACCTGCCTCAGACTCCATCTCTAGAAGTTGTAGTTGGAGTGAGTGCCCACTCTCCTAATGCCTCAATAAGGACTAAATGTCAACACATGAAGCCTTGGGGGATACTCACACCACATTCTGGTTATCATGGAAGCTTTGCCCAACACCCCAGGTTGTGCTCTCTCTGTTTTTCTTGCTTATAACATTATCTTTATGGTGCTTAGAACAGCCTGAGATGTCCATTTGCTTCTGTTCTTTGATTTTGTCTTCCTTACTATGCAGGAGGCTCTACAAAGGCAGGGACTGGGTCTGTCTCATTCAGTGACTGTCTTGGTCTCCTGGCAAGGTGCCCAGCACACACCAGGTCCTCTGTGTCTGTTGAGAAAATGGTGATTCTGCCAATACTCCCTGTCTTAGGGTTTCTGTCGCTGTGAAGAGACGCCATGACCACAGCAACTCTTACAAAGGAAAGAATTTAAATTGGGGCTGGCTTACAGTTCAGAGGTTTAGTCCATTACTGTTACGTTGGGAAGCATGGGGACATGCAGGCAGGCATGGTGCTTGAGGGGTAACCGAGAGTTCTACATCTGGATGGCAGGCAGCAGGAAGAGAGAGAGACACTGGGCCTGGCTTGAGTTTCTGAAACCTCAAAGCCCACCCCCAGTGACACACTTCCTCCAGCAAGACCACACCTACTCCAACAAGGCCACACCTCCTCATAGCACCACTCCCTATGAGCCTATGGGGGCCATTTTCATTCAAAACCCCCACACTGGCTTAGGTTTTCAGTCTTTCAGTGGATCTGATAGCTGGTGCTGTCTCTGAGCAGACCTGAAGAAGAGTGGGCAGGGTGAAATGGAGTAAAGGACTCTGAAGGATCTTTAGGGCCTTCTGTTACTTGTGAAGGGCTGGGGTATGCTCCCCACTGAAGAAGGGGAAGACAGTGTGCAGTGGACCCTGCCTTGTACAGGGGCAGCAGCTGCCTTGCTGCCCAACATGAACCCTTCTATCCAGCCCTCTCCATGCCTCCTACTCTGTCACCCAGACCTTGCTCTGATATGTGGGTACTGGGTTGCCTTCGAGTTGCATGTCTCCCAGAGTATGCGCCAAGCTGCAGCAGAGGATTCTGAAGAAATAGTCTCGCTGTCCAGTTCCTCCTTGGAACCTTCTCTGGGTCTCTTTTCTAGGTCGTGAAGTCTAATACCCTTGAAAGGTTTCTGTTCCCAGTATGATCTGGCCGTTACCTACCCTCTCCGCTGTACCTCCCATTCCCTGGCTCATGCCCTTTTCTTGTGTCCTGGCCCATAGGGCAGCTTGCCCCTTTCCTTGCTATTTCCTGAATATTTTGGCTCCTGGCCTCAGCCTGAGCCTTGCCTTCTTTCTGCAAACTGCCTTTCTTCTTACAGACTTAGCTCAAAAGCTACCTCCTCAGTGAAGCTGCAAACTGCCTTTCTTCTTACAGACTTAGCTCAAAAGCCACCTCCTCAGTGAAGCCTTTCTTGGCTAGTACTCCCTGGCCCCAGGCATCCTTTCTTAGTGCATTTACCTTGGTATCTTAAAGTTGTTAACTTGTTTGTTGCACCTGCTAGGCTGTGGGCTTTTGAATGAAGGGGTAGTGTCTGTGGTTAATTTGGGCACCTTTGGGCTTTTTGGCCTGAAGAAGCAACTCAGTAAATAAGTGGGCAACTTGATAGGATGGGTGGGTGGGAGAATGGATGATGGATGGATGGATGGATGGATGGATGGATGGATGGTTGGATGGATGGATGGATGGATGGATGGATGGGTGGATGAATGGATGAGTGGGTGGGTGGATGAATGGATGGGTGGGTGGGTGGGTGAATGGATGGATGTTTGGATGGGTGAGTGGATGGATGGGTGAGTGGATGGATGAATGGGAGAATGGATGAGTAGATGTATGTTTGGATGGATGGATGGGAAAATGGATGGGTGGATAGAATGGAAGAATGGATGGTTGAACGGGTAGGTGTGTAGTGGATTGATGAATGGATAGCATTTTCAAGTCTGTCCTCAGTGAAGCCAGCAAAGGTCTGTAAGGAACTTGATCCTAGTTGGAATGGAGGCTCCGAAAATCTTAGTCTGGCAGCCATCGTGGTCCAGATTATTCAGGCAAAGGGGCACTTTTGTTCTCATGGGTACAGGATTTTTAAGACGGGGCAGGTGCTGCAGAGGTCTCAGAAGGTATCTAGTAGCAACCTTCCATGGCTTGCCACAGTCCCCTCCATGGTGTCTTCAAGTGTCTCTCTACCTCTGCTTGAACTCCTTTGTGGAGCCTCTACCTCTTTATGCTTTAAGATTTAAGAGTTTTAAATGTGTGTGTGTGTGTGTGTGTGTGTGTGTGTGTGTGTGTGTGTGTGTGTGTGTGTGTATACACACAGAGGCCAGGAGTCACTGGATTGATTCCCCTGAAGCTGGAGTTACATGTGGTTTTAAGCCGCCCAACATGGGTTCCAGTTACCGACCTCAGGTCCTCTGGAAGAGCAGCAAGCCCTCTTCATCACTGAGCTGTCTCACTAACCCACCCCCACTTTTGGAAAGCTTCCTAGAGCTGCAGAGCGTCGTTCCAGATCTTGCTGCTGAGAGACCAGATGGTACAGGACAAACAAGAGCAAGTCTCTGAGTCTCCTGCCTCCTGCACACTAGCTCTGCCCTGGCTTTACTGTCCTATGAGATCATCCAGGGACACCTTGGGGATGCTTTGAAGAGTCCGTGAAGTGACTTATGAGGCCATGTCTGGTGTCTAGTTGGTGGGCTGTGAGCATTGGCTTCCCAGTGAGAGGTAGCCAAAGGCTCCTGTGGTTCTTAGTATAAGTGGGAAATTTGGGCCGTGAGGGTTTGGATGTATCTGTGGTTACTAACGGGAGAAGTGACTATGCCTCCAAGACCTGTGATTATCCCACCTTGTCAAAGTGGTGATTCAAGAACCCAAAGAGAAAAGATAAAGATATTTATCAGTATTTTGATGATACATGGCTCTAACAGTGGGCCCAGTGCTTTCCCAAGTCCCTACTTCCACATAAGATCATTTGACTTGATCAATCTCACCACGGCTGTGGGACTCAAACTATTCATTTCTCCATTTTGTGAGCAGGAAACAGGAGCATACAGTTTAGGTAAATTACTCCAAATCCCACTGCTGGTGTCCACCGGGGCCAGCATTGAAGCTCACAGCCTGGTCCAGGGTCTGTCTTGAGCTGTACCACCTAAGAGGAAGAAGGAACATGCCTGGAATTAGATGGCTCTGAAGGGTTGTCCCCATTCTGTGGTCCCCAAGATCCACAGTAAGATACTCTGTCAGCAAAAGGAGGAGGCATTGTACAGTGGAACAGAGCACGATGGATAAAATACAGGCTGGAGAGATGGCTCAGGGTTAAGAGCACCAGCTGATCTTCCAGAGGACCCCCGTGGCAGCTCACACCAAACTGTAACTAGTCCCTGAGGATCTGATGTCCACTTATGGCTTCCTTAGCCACAGCATGCATGCAGTGGACAGACATACATACAGGCAAAACAATCATATACATAAAATTAAAAGGGAGGAAAATTTAAAAATGCAGAAGTATGTGCAGAGTGGGCAGCCTGAGAGCAGGTGCAGGCAGAGTTTTTGAAGTTCTCTGGATCCTACCCCCAAAACACTCAGAACAACTGGGCAGGAAGATTAAAAATCCATGGAAAATATTTACTCCTAAACAAAGCAACAAGACATCTCCACACACTGCCCAGATGCAAGTCAGGGCCTCTGCATGTCCGTGGCATCTGTGGAAAATGACTGGGAAAATACTGGAGAATCCCAAATAGCCCCTGGACACCCCTGGACAGAGCAGTAGGTTAATGTTGGGAGCTCAGAGGAACTGAGAGCTACCTCTCACACCCCAGTGGCCAAGGTGTGTGGGAGCCCAGGGTGGTACTGGCTTAGGCTGGAGCCTGGGGACTGAGCTGCCACGGCTTTCCTTAGTGACCGGTTCTCTTTAGGGAGAGCTTGTGGGAACAGAAGAGAAAATTGACAGTGATAACAGACACTACTGAAGAGGAAGGTCCCAGATGGGATAGAGGCATGTCAGAGAGGGGACCTCAGAGGCAGCAGACTAGGAGGCTCTAGGAGGTCAGAAATGCGACGATGAACTGTACAGACTTCAAAATGCTAGGAAAGTGAATGCCTCATAAAGAGGACTAACTGAAAAGCATCACAGTCAGAGTCCATTTACTAATTTCTGTAGCAAAGGACTGTGAACGAGGTGGCTCATAGTAGGTGTCTTATTTCCCACTTACCTGTTGCCACTCTCTGCTCTATTGGAAGTGGGGCACCTTTGTCCTGGAGGAGAACGGCTCTGTACAGCCTCTTGTGGCTGGCTTGCTTACCACCTCTAGCATTCCTTGGTTCATACTGACAAACCCCAGCTCTTCCTGTGCCATCATAGAGCATTTTCCTCCTGTACCTTTGTCTCGTTGCGGGTCTCTTCCTAGGAGGACTGATGTCCTCCTGGATTTGGGGTGGGGGGGAGATCCACCTGCTCTGCTGTGACCTCATTCTTACTAATGACATCTGCAATGACCCTGCTTCCAAATATGGTCATTTTCTGAGGTACTGAGGGCTGGTGCTTTGACATGTCTTCGAAGGGATAATGTCACCATGTCACCAAATTCACACACAGAAGTTCTAACCTCCGTGTCCTTTAAGAACAGAGACTATGAACCAGTATGCTGTCCCTCAAGTGTGGAAAGCTCATTTGAAAGACAATTCACGGTAGTTCTTACCTCTCATGCTGGTGTTTGCAAGGCTGAGGTAAGAGAGTTGCCAGAGAGTGGGACCCTGTCTCCTGGGTCTCAAACCACAAAGCTAACAAAAAACACAACCAAAAAAAAAAATTACCCTTGTGAAAATAAGCCAAAAATGCTCAGAAAAAGACCAAAACATGGAAGAAAAATATGAATTAGAATTTAAAACATAAAAACAAAGCGATCAGTTTAATGTGTCATTTTTTAAATGTTAAATAAATTATTTAGTAAAAATAAATGATGAGAAATGGAGCAAAAAAAAATTAAACACTAAAGAGAAACAAGTTAGAAAAGGAAAAAAAGGAAAAAAAAGAGAAATAATGTAAATGTCCTGATTAACACTGTCAACTTGACACACTCTGGAATCACCTGGAAAAAAATGTCTCAATTGAGTGATTGTCTTTATCAGGTTAGTCTGTGATAAAGGGGAGCCTAGCCTACCGTGGGCAGCACCATTCCCTGGACAGGTGGTCCTGGGCTGTATAAGAAAGCTGGCTAAGCATGAGACTATGAGTGAACCAGCAAGCAGCATTCCTCCTTGGTTCCTGCCTTGAGTTCCTGCTCCAACTTCCCCAGTGATGGATGATTGTGTCCTAGGATAGTAAGCCAAATAACTTGCCCCACCCAAGTCACTTTTAGACCTAATGTTGTATCATAGTAACAGAGAAACAAAGTAGAACAATGAGAGGAAAGTCTTAAGGAAAAGTAACAGATATTCAAGGTACACAAAGCAGATCCAACCTGCAGAGAACAGGCACCTTTGTATGCAGAGAAGGTCCAACATGCAGATAATGGGCATCTCTGAATTCCTGTTGCTTAAAAAATGTCTATGGTGACCCTAAACAGAAAAAAAAAAAGTCAGTATTGTAAGTGATAACTGACCAAAAAAAAAAAAAAAAGTCTCATAAAAGTAAGCTTTGAAGAACACAGCACATACCTGGGATGAACTCAGAAAAACTAACACAAAGACAGTCTTGTAAAATTACTGGATTTTACTGGGTAGGAAAACAAACAAACAAACAATGGACACCTAAGAAAAAACATAAGTCACCATGTAATGGTTAATTTTGATTACCACCTTTATTGAATTAAGAAACACCTCAGGCATTAATGAGGTAGGCCTTTTGGGGCCATTTGAGAGGATTAACAGAGGCGGCCCCACCCTCAATGTGGGTGGTACCATTTCACGGTCTGGGGCCCTGGACTGAATAGGAAGTAGGACAGGAAGGGCCAGCGTTCCCCTTTCTCTGTTTCCTGATCTACCCAGATGTGTGCAAGCAGCCTTAGCTCCTGTTTTCACAGCTGGGAGCACTCCCGTTACCATGCCTGCCCCACCTTGATGGTCTGTAGCCTTCAAACCCTGAACCTAAATAAGCCTAACGTTCCTCAAAACTGCTTCTTGTTGGGTGTTGAGAAAGCTAGGCACACCTCTATCATTCTCTCTGACCCAGAGAGAAAGTGCCAAAGCCACTGAGGTTTTTAGTTATCAAGTAGCACCCACCCTTAAACTGGGGAAACAGTATCATTTGGTTGCTCAAATGGAAGAACTAGCTGGTTTGGTTGAAGAGCTTTGGGACGAGGAGTAGTCACCTAAACCCATCAATCAACTGATGAGGTTCATACCCTCTTCCAGTTGACGTTACCCCATTGAGCTTAGACAATGCAGAGCTAACTACAGTTCGCTTAGACACCAGAGGTGCACACTTGTGCTCCAAACCTGCTAAGTCACCTCCATTACTTGGTTTTTCTGTATCTGTGCATAAGCAACAAGGACTTGAGTGTAGGTCCCTGCATCAAATTTTATTGTTGTTGTTTACTTATCCAAATAACTAGTGTGTGTGTGTGTGTGTGTGTGTGTGTGTGTGTGTGTGTGTGTGTATGTGTATACACGCACGCCAGATTTGATTCATAACACACATATAGTCGCTAACAACTGTTTGTAATTCCAGTTCCAGGGGATCTGACACCCTCTTCAGGCTTCGGTGGGCACTGCATGCATGCAAAGTTTAGCATACATACAGGCAAAACACCCATCAACACAAAAAGAAAAAGGAAGAAAAAAAATTAAATAAATAAATACATACAGGCAAAACACCCATCAACACAAAAGTAAAAATGAAGAAAAAATTAAATAAATAAATAAACTATCGGAGATTAGATTAAGGCAGTTGGTTTTAGAGAACCAGGAGTTTGGGGCTTAAAAGTTTATATATAATTTTCACAAGCCAAGTAGGACCTGTGTGAGAGTCAGCCATTTGAATGATGTCATCTAATCATTTATACTGCCTTGGGAATTTTTACCCACCAAGTCCAAGGTCAGGACCTTAACTTCAACATTGCTTTTCCCAGATAAATATGATTTCTATTCAGGACCCACTTTCCCTCCTGCTTTTAGATATCTAATTCTATAGATTCTGACTTGTAGCCCCATCTAGACATGCCAATGATTTTTGTAAAACAAAGCAGTGAATAAAATCTTTATAGACACAGAAATCCTTCATCTACCTCACTGGTGGACTCAAGAAAATTCCATAGTAAATAACTCCTTTAGAAGCGCTCCCAATGTGTGTGTGCATGTGTGAGTGTGTGCCTGTGTGAGTGTGTGCCTGTGTGAGTGTGTGCCTGTGTGAGTGTGTGCATGTGTGTTCACATGTGTATCAGAGTTTTTTTTAAGATTTTTTTTTTAATTTATGTATGTGCCAGAAGAAAGTTACTGGATCCCATGGAGCTAGAGTTACAAGTGTTATGAGTCACCCAACATGGTTGCTGGGAACTGAACTCAGGTCCTCTGAAAGAACAGCAAGCACTCTTAACCGCTGAGCCATCCCTCTAGCCCTGCATATCAGATTTTTGGACAATATTTTACATCAGATAAAAATGAAGCAATGTGAGCTGGAGAGATGGCTCAGTGGTTAAGAGTACTGACTGCTCTTCCAGAGGACCCGGGTTTGGTTCCCAGCACCCACACGGCAGCTCACAATTGTCTGTGACTCCATTTCCAGGGGATCAACACCCTCACACAGACATACATGAAGGCAAAAACACCAGTGCATATAAAATTTAAAAATAAATTATTTTTTTAAAAAGAAAATGAAGCAATGTCTTTAGGATAATTAAGAAGTGTAAGCCAAGGATTTTATACCCAGCAAAGCTGACAGAGTGCATGCTGTTATGAACAGGCACATACTGAACCACAGCTGTGGCATTACAGCTAAGTGAGTGTTGGAGGGGAAGCAGCATCCATATTGATCGCCATATATAGTATTTCTATTTAAACTGGATAGAAGAAGAACACAATAGAGAAATTATTTACGGTGATTGATGGGTAATGGTCATTTTAGTATGGTTATTCTGAGACTACTCCGTATGAAACATGGGATCTGTCAGATGAACTGTTGTGAGAGGCTCTGTGTCTGTAGAATCAGGATTGTGATGTAAAGCAAAAACTATCCCCTTGGCCCCTGGAGAAGATAAAAAATTTGTAAACTTTGTTTTGAATTAGTATGAGCTCACAGTGTGTTTCTTTTTTTATTACATTTAATTTAGAGGGGCTCAAAGGACAACTTATAAAGGCTGATGTTTCTCTTTTTCTACCATGTGGGTTCCAAGGACCAAACATAGGCCATCAGGCTTGGCAGCAAGCCCTTAACTGGCTGAGCCATCTCATCAGCCACCACTGATGTATTTCACTTTTTAAATGTCCACTGGTGATGCCTGGAAACAGTGGCATGCTCTAGACATTGCTGCTATCCAGCCTGTGATCCTGAATCACCATTTCCCACAAACCACAGATAGACAAACCTAGGGCTTCCTGGAGAAGCGGCTCCAGTGAGCAGCAAGGCACTCCTGATGAGACAGTGCTGTGTTCTACCTCATAGCTACAGAGCAATAGAGGCGTGAAGGACCCCAGAGCGACTTTTTTTCTCTGGCCAAGGAGTTTCAAAGGACAAAGGACAGAAATGGCAGTGGACCAAACCTCATCAGATTGGATTGCATCAGGGATTCACCCCAACTTTTTCCTTCCTCCCTCCTTCAAAATCCTTTGAGGGGTAATAGAGAGCCGTAAAGTTCACGATACAGATGCCTGTTTGTATTGGTTACTTTCTCAAATTCCTAACAGGAAGCAACTTAGTGAAAGAGGGCACGGTCCATCGTGGTGGGTGCGATGGCAGGGGCGGCTCTTGGTTGGGGTCGGGAGACGAGGCAACTGGCACACTTCCTGGCAGTTCAGAAAACGGGACAGGAAGTGGGCCAGGCCATAAATCTCAAACCCCTACCCATTACCCACTTCCTCCCACTGGACCCCCATCGCCTAAAGCATGTAGGTATGACCCTTTAATACAGTTCCTTTAAATACATGTTGTGGTGACCCCCATCCATAAAATTATTTCGTTGCTACTTCATAGCTGTAATTTTGCTACTGATAGGAATCCTAATGTAAATATCTGATATACAGGATATTTGATATGTGACCCCTCTCAAAAGGGTTATGACCCCCAGGTGAGAACCACTGCCCTAAAGGGTTCTCTCTCTCTCACCACTGCCCTAAAGGGTTCTCTCTCTCTCTCTCTCTCTCTCTCTCTCTCTCTCTCTCTCTCTCTCTCTCTCTCTCTCTCTCCCTTCTCTCTGGCTTGCTGGGCTTGCTTTCTTATATTACTCAGGACCAGCCATGCATGGTAGCACACACCTTTAATCCAAGAACTTAAGAGGCAGAGGCAGGTGGATCTCTCTGAGTTCGAGGCCAGCCTGGTCTCCGTGTTGAGTTCCAGGATAGCCTGGGCTATGTAGAGAGAACCTGTCTCAAACACACATGCACACATGTGCATACACACACACAAAACCCCAAACAGTATATCACCCAGGACCACTTGCCTAAGGGCGGCAAGACTCCTGTTGGGCTGGTCCCTCCCACTTCAGTCATTAACCAAGAACACGCCCCACAGAGCTGCCACCTTGCCAGTCTGGTGGAGGCATTTTCTCAATTGAGATTCCTTCTTCCCAGATGACTCCAGGTAGTGACAAGGTGACGAAAGCTAACTAGGACCGTGGGTGTAGGCCCTGAGCACCAACAGCTGTCAGTGTCACAGGAAGACCAGAAACCACGTGACCTGATGGGAGCCACCACCTCTGTCATGCTACCGATGAGACCGGGCTCTGTGCAGAACGCAGCAGCCCGTGTGAGGGAGATTCAGAGGACAGAGAAGCACTCTGGACCACACCACGTGGATGCAGGCAGCCATCTCCTGACCATGGGACTCTGTGGCTGAAATGCACTAAATTCCTTCCCCGATCGGGTGGAAAATGAAAGGATGGAGGGAGAACTGTCAGTCAAAAGGGACTTAAAGACAGCTGTAACTTATTCATGGGCAAGCCCATGATCGGCTAGAAATATACACTGTGGGCAGGAGCTGTAAAGAAACCCAGCAGGGGCTTGCTATGGGCCCAGGTTAGGGGTTAGCTGTAGGGTAAAGGAGGGTTGATATTGGTCTGGTGCATATGAGGTGGCCTCAGGTTATTGGCCAAGGCTTCTTTCTTTAATGTGAATTTTTTTTTTTGAGAAAGGGTCTTACTATATAGACCAGGCTGGCCTTGAACTTATAATCCTTCTGCCTCAACCCCTTACATGACTGATAATTATAAAGATGTTTGCCTTATAATAACTCATTGGACTAGACCTTCATTTTGTATTGTGTTCATATCTGTTTTTATTTCATTATTTCATATATATGTATGTTTGTGCACACGTGTGTACACATGTGTCCTGTGGAGGCCAGAGGACAACTTTGAGTGTTGTTCCCCAGACACTGGCCACCTTCTTATTTTTGTAAGTTTTAATTTAATTTTACATATATGGGTGTTTTGCCTGCATGTATGTCTGTGCACCAGTGTGTGCAATACCCACAGAGGCCAAAAGAGGGTGTTGGATCCCTTGGGTCTGGCGTTACAGATGGCTGTGAACCAGTTGCCTTGTGGGTTGTCTGAAAGAGCAGACAGTGCTCTTAACTGATGAGCCATCTCTCCAACCTTGTGTTTTATTTCATGGTAAAGTATTTAAGAACAGTTTAGAATGATGCCTGGGACATGAGCTTACAGTAAATGTTAGCCTTTTCCTTCCTGTCACTTGACAGTATGGACTTCTCTGTGATGGACACTGAGATCAGCAGTTTATATATCCCTCCCACACACAAACCCTGCTAGCTACCCAGTTGTTGGTTCCCAGGATGAAGGACCCTGACACCCATGTTCACTTTGGTATCCGTGGCACTTAGTACTCTTAACTACTCAATGCTGTTGTTGAACAACTGAGAAATGAACACGTTCTTCAGTGGTAGACTCATGCCCACTTGGTGCCGCTGGCACATTTCAAGTTGTGCACATTAGCAGCTAGGCTAGATAGTGACCTCGTTTCATATGAAGGACCATGCGCAGATCCATACCCCACAGTCTGGCCACAGAGGCCACTGCTAGGCGCTGATAGGACTGCCTCTGACCCACCCTCTACTTGTCCCCACGAGAGTTGTGGTCCTGGCTTTGCCATCAATCTTCCTGGGCTGTTTTCCTGCAGTTTCCGCCAAGAGAAAACAGACACTGTCCGCTGCATCAAGTCCTGCCGTCCCACTGATGAGGCTTGCATACGAGACCCCGTGCACACCGTCTCCCACACGGTCATCTCACTGCCCACCTTCCGAGAGTTCAGCCGTCCTGAGGGTGAGTAGACCAAGTCAAAGGTCCTGGGACATGCTTCAGAGCCTCATTCTGAGTGAGCAGAGGGCCTGACCTGCAGGAGCCCTTCCTTGTAGGATATGGTAGGGACAGGATGCTCACCTTTTCCACCAGGGTTCCTCAGCTGCATAGCCTTTCTCTCTATCCAGCCGTCCCTTCTGATGGGTGACACTCATTCTGTGAATAGCATTCAGTGTTGATGCAAGGCTGAACACCGGGGAGTTGAGTAGGACTTCCTGAGGGAAATGGATAGGAGGTGATTGGCCAAAGTGGGAGAAAGAAGGAAGAAACTGGCCAGCAGATCTCAGCTGGTAAGGTCTGGAAGTAGTGGGGGGCAGTGTGGGCATTGAGGACCAAGACACACTGATGGGGCTGGAAGGATGAGCAGGAGCCTCCACCTCAAGCTGAGGTTTCACCCCAAGGCTCAGAGACCTGTTGGGAGGTTCTGATAGATGAGAATGGCATCTTCTTGGAGAATGGGGCAGATGGATAGAGTAGCCAGACCGGAAACAGTGACCCCGGGAGTAACATGACACGTGTCCTTCCTGGTTCTCCAAGGACATGGCAGCTGCCCTCACATTTCCTAAGTCAGACTAGGATTTCATGCTCCTAGGTGAACCACCACTCTTAATGTTACACTCTGGGGGGTGTGACTGTGGGCTTCTTGGGTCCCCAGTCACCTCCTTTCTTGTGTTTGGAGTCTCCCTCTCCAACCCATCATGACTATGAGTCTATTAGCAGACACTCAGTGAGCTTGTGTGCCAGGCTCGGGGAACATACTAAGAAGAAAGGCCCTTGCTCTCCAGGAGAATGTGTGACCGAGTCATCCAGGGTGACCCCTGGGCCGACACTGTGATAGAGTCATGCAGGATCACTAGACAGCAGTATTGGGGGAGACAGGAGAGACCTAACAAGGCCAGGGTTGTCCTGAGGGGAAGTCCCCAGCCCCCACTTCTTTCCCACTGGCGCGCGCACTCTTCCAGAGAAGTCTTCACAGCTGATATCTGCCTTGTGTAAAGTGGGGTTTCAACAAACCTATACACACCATCCCCAAGTCCCCAGCAGCCATTTTTACGGGGCTCTACCCTGTGCTGACATAGGAGTTGGTTACCCGCATGGATGCAGCCAGGACACCTGGTCGTGTCTTGAGTTCATGATACAGAGAGTGCCGAAAGGAGCCTCCGTGGACATCAGCCAGCTTCTTCTCTTACTTTATAGAGAAACTGAGGCCCAGAAAAAGAACTTCCCCAAGGTTACCCTGAGCCAGCCTGGAATCTGTGTGGCAGCTCCAAGGCTAAGGCAGCGCGGACTGCTTTAGCACGAGGCAGCCTGGAACATGGCTCAACCACCCCTGCCCAGCTGAGCCCACACTGCAGACAGGCCCCATGACCTCAGGGCAGATAAAAATTGTCAATTTTTTTGTTTGTCTTAAGCTCTCAGTTTCCCCACAGATAAAAACAAAGATAGGCCGGGCGGTGGTGGTGCACACCTTTAATCCCAGCACTCGGAGGCAGAGCCAGGCGGGTCTCTGTGAGTTCGAGGCCAGCCTGGTCTACAGAGCGAGATCCAGGACAGGCACCAAAACTACATAGAGAAACCCTGTCTTGGAAAAAAAACAAACCAAAACAAACAAACAAGCAAAAAACAAACAAAGATAGGCTATGGCTTGATGGTCAGGACTCTCTACCCTTCCACATAAGGGGGTTGGTGATTTTAGTGGCGTCACCTTAGGAGTGAGCCCTCGTCATGTTAGGTGTTGGGACAAGTCTCTGGGGAGGGGAGGGCTGGACCAGCACTACAGACTTCCCATGCCACCCTCTCATTTGCTGCAGAGATCGTCTTTCTGAGGGCTGTCACGCCACTGTACCCTGCCAACCAGGCCGACATCATTTTTGACATCACAGAAGGGAACTTTCGGGACTCCTTTGATATCGTCAAACGCTATGAGGACAGCATGACTGTGGGTGAGTGCCCCTCCGCAGAGCCCAAAGCATGGGCCAAGGGTCATGTGATCTGTACGGGGGGCAACCTTTCTGCATCTTCTCCACTCCCATCGGAGTCCCCTCCCCAACTCCAGTTCTACCTGGTCTCCAGGTTCTAGCCAGCAGCCGCCTACTCAAGTCTGGGGAGCCTGGCATACCCTGGCCATGCCCCTGACTCTCCTGTAAACCTTGTTGGCCTCAGTCTCCCCACTTACAAAATGGGTAGGTTAAGTAGATCCTGCATCTCATAACTGAATTTCAGAGGCTGTTTTGAGTGTACCAGGGCCAGGCAGCATGCCTTGGTCGGTGGGAGCTGCCCTGTCGCTATTCGTTTGGTGCTGTGAGAAGGCAAGCAAACCGGGCTTCAGAGGACCTCCCCCCGCCCCGAACCTCCAGTCTAGTCCTAGCCATGGAGCGACCTTGGCTTACCGTGCAGTCTCAAGCCACTTGCCATCCCCTCCCCACGTATCATGGGGTAGGAACCCCATGGCTGCCACTGCCCAGCCTTTTGGTGTGTGGCGTCTGCTGCTCTGGCTCCCAGGATGGCCAGTGTCTCTGAAGCATGAAGGAGGTTGAGGCAGGGACAGTCAAAGGACCCTTCTGTGTTGGGGGCACCTGGGCTTGGTGAAGAGGATGTGGGAAGGATGAGCCGGACACTGGGACAGGTGCTGGCCAACTCCCGGAGGGGACATGTGAGAGAAGCCAGGAAGCCGCACTTGCTCTGTAGCGGGGGGGTGGGGTGAGGGGGGTGGGGGGCTGTGGTTCCTGTTGCCATCTGTGGGCCTTGACTGCAACCTGCTCACCTGGAAAGCCCTTTAGGCTCACTCCACCCTGTGACCTTTGTCACGGTCGCTCATCTGAACTGTCTTTAAGTCGTTTTTATTCATGGAGCGTGCAAACAGTCTCACCTACCATTTCTGAATTACATTTACACTCTGAACATTTTAAAGCAGTTGGGAAACTGAGTGACAGTCCCTGCTCTCCCCGGGACCTCCTCCGTTTCCCTGGAGTTCTAGGCTCACGCTGTGGAGCCGTTGAGGTCCGGATTCGGAGCAGAGCCTTTGATAACCTGGTCCCCAGGTGGCGCTGTTGGATCTCAGAACCTCCATCCCTAGTGTCCCCCAACCCTGACAGTTGCTAAGCTGGCAGCTAGAGAAAGGGAATCGTTACTCTCCTGTTGCCAAAGAGCCATTTATAGCAACTTTACAAGCTCTTAAATGGGTTTGCATGTTGTAAACACGACTGAGTCATTTGGGGGCTCACCACCCCCGGCCGCCTCCTCCGCTGTTTGGCAGCAAGGATAATTAGTTAATTACAATTAATGGTTCAGCAGCCCTCACTGAGATTCCAGGGAGAGGGCACGCAGCCCGGCTGCCAGCCATCAGAAGCCTCACCTTCAGCTATGGACGAGGGGAGGTGCCGTAGGGGGTGGTACTAGAGGCTTGTCCTGCTTTGAGTGTGGGTGACAGTGAGCACCGGCCTGCAGAAGCCCCCTTGTGCCTGCCCTGTGAGTGACCTGCTGCTGTGGTGTGACACAGCCCAGGCCCCTGTGATCACAACCCTAGGACCTTCCCGCTTACTCAATCTCTCTTGCTTTCTGGACACTTGAGTTACTGGCCCCCACACCTATGAATGTGCATGTGCACACACACATTCTTACCTTTCCCCCAGAGGAGAGCCCTGCCCCATCAATAGACCGAGACGGTGTGCCTGCGGGGCTGTGGCAGGCCTCCTTGGCCCACCCCAGCTCTCCTCTTGGGAACTGGCCCTCGCCATTTTCCTGTCTTCTAGTCTCAGCTAAATCTGTTCTGGAGTCATCAAAGCTGGGGAGTTAGGCAGAACGGAGTCTGAGACCACCAGCACCCATGGTGGGCTACAGCGGCACCCCAGACCGAACAACCCTGGGTGTGTCTGCTTTTTGGCTTCCCATCTGCTAGGCCAGAAAATTCGGGTTGTATTAGAGCCAGGAGACCTCATCCTTTCCAACTACTTCCACGAAAGGGACAGCAAGGGCAATTGTGGGGTGAGGGTGCTAGTCTTTCCTTAGTGACTTGGGGGCATGGGGTAGCCCCAGGTGGGTGACGAGTGACCACAGGTAACCTTCAGACAGTGGGCGTCCTGGGAATGGAATGCAGCGGAGGTCACAGGGAATGAGCATTCCCTTCACTGCGCTTGGTCATGGGTGCCCTGATCCTTGGAATTCTAGGCTTGGGCGGCATGGGGTTGGGCCCCCAGCTCTCGGGAATTCCTGGGGCTCATCTCCCTGCCTCCTGAGTGGCCCAGGCTTTTCCACACCTCAGTAAGTTTGCAGGGTGTCCCATCTGGTACACACGTCACCTCGCAGGTGGAGAAGGACACCCGCTGGGACAGGTTGCATGGGACCAAGGCTGCGTTTGTGGTTGCGCTCCGTCCTCTGAATTCTCTTCTGGGCTCAGGTCTCTGCTCAGGACATTTTCCCTGAGGTTGCTTGTAGCCTAATTCTTCTCTGGGTACCTGGGGATGTCCCCCCAGGAGCTACCCTGTGCCTGGCTCCAGACCTGACCACTGGGGGATGGAATTTTCTCCTGAGTTTCGGCCCTGCATGCAGCAACCCTGGGAATGGGATTTAGCCCTTGTGGCTTCTTGCCACCGCTGCACACTCTCGCCCCCGCGTTCTTGTTCAGTCCTTGCAAACATGACTGCTGGGAACGGGACAGGAAGATCTCCCTTGGGGCACAGAGTCAAATGACCTTGTAAGACTGTGCAACAGCAAAACCCGGGGCCAGGTGGGTCTTCTGACTTACTTTGAACAGTGCAGTACTCACTTAAGGCCCTGCCTTAAACAGTAACCCTAAGGCTTGGCGATCAGCAGGAGCATGGCTCTGAGCTGTGCGGGCCTGCCGTCTGCTGCTCTCTTCCATACTCAGGAGGCTCCTGTGTCCCTGGCAAGGGCCGTGGACCTGTATATGGCCATGCAAGAGCACCTGCCTGCTCACCAGGCTTGCTGAATACCCGCCTGTTTAGACCATAATGTATGTGGGCACTCCCTACAGATGGCTTCCTTAGAGAGGCAAGGCCCAGAGTCTCCTTGAGTATGCAGGAGCCTCACCGATCCGTGAGCCTGCAACACACCAGAAGCTAGCATTCAGTCCTTGGAACATGGAGAAATTATCTCCACTCAAGGACGGGGAGCAAGGGCTGGAGAGGGCCACCTGGCAATGGAGACCAGAACTGGCATGATCCTAGGCTTCCCCAGAGCTAGAGCCCATAGATGGCCAGTGCTGGCATAGACAAAGTTCTCCAGGTTTAGAAGTCTCAGAAAAATAACCAGCCGATGAACCTTGGCGCCCCTGTGGCCATGGCATTCAGGCCCTTGAAAATGACAAGACGTTGAAGTGCCTGAGTGAGCAGAAAAAAGCCTGAAAGGGCCAGGCTTCCTCTAATGTAGTCCTCGGGTCTTAGGGGATCAGGGAGATGCTGCCCAGGGCGGAGCTGATGCCTCTGCAAAGCCCCCTTGCATTCCTCTCTCTCCAGCTGTCAGTGAGACATGAAGAATGCTTCTCTATCCTGTGGAGAAATGCTCTCTTTAATGCCTGGGGCATGCTCGGGCCACCACAGAGCCTCCCTAGCCTGCTCTGGGTTCACACTTCACTCTGTGGAGCCCAGGCTGCAGTCAGGGTGCTTTGAGAAGTTGAATAGTGACTAATGGGGAGCCCTAGCCGTGACAAGTGTGGGACCACTCACTGTCAGCCCGAGTCCCCAGGCCTCTGGGATTTAGTGGGTACCTGGGCCCCAGGCCTCCCCTCTACCCTGCCCACTCACAGCTTTTCAACTCTTTTTTTCTATAAGTGGAAAAAAATCTGTCTAGAATGAGGGTTGGCTTTGCCAAAATTTCTACTAAAACCTCACCAAGGCCAAGAGGAGCTGAGAACACTCAGCTGATACAATTTGGGGGAGTGTGCAGCCTAACTTTGCATTGCTGTCCTGACCCTGTACCCCATCATCCTCCACAGGACCCTTAGAAGCTTCACAAATCACCTAGTAGTTATCTACATGACAGCTGTGATGGTACAGATGTTGACAGTGGGTCATACAAGGCAGGCTTCTTAGAGGAGGTACCACAGCTGGCAGGCGTAGCTGGGAGGTGTTCGAGGACCACGTCAGACCGAGAGCTGTCCCACTCCACTCTTATGAGGCCACCTGAAGCCCATTTCTTGCTAGTATGTACCCAGTGATATCTATCCCACTGGTATCTGCCAGCAGCAGGTAGGTCTGGGGCCCATTAAACAGTCATGGGATTCTGGGTCCAAGCCGACGTTTAGGAATAAAGACCTTCTCAGATCCCTGTGACCAAGTGATGAGGTTCACCAGGGTGGAACAAGGTTCTGGAGCAGCCATTCCAATTCTCCACCTGGCTAGTACCCAGATAGGTGTCTCTGCTCTGGCAGGTGCTGCACCAGGGCTTATGAAGACACTCAGCGTCATGTCCTCCTGCCTCCATCTGCCCATGGACTGGCAGGCCGGGCGTCCAGAGCCCCAGTACCGGAGCAGTTCCAGGGCGGGGAACTCGGGTGGCACCTGGGGTCACTTATGATCCAGGGAGGTTATTTGAAAGCTAAGCAGGACCCTCCCAGCTGGAAACAGTTCTGGGGAAAAGCTGCTGTGACCGCTGCACTTCAAGCTCATTTCTGGGCAAGTCCCAAAGTCTGACTTAGTGTGTGTGCATGCAGGATACAATGTAGGGGACCAAGAGCAGCTGTGGGTGTGTATGGGGAATAATGGGGAGGAGGCTGAGTGTGTAGATGCACATGATGCTTGATTTATGATTGGTTCCCTGCTCTGGCTTGCAGAAGGCATGTCATTTAGGAGTGTAACATCAGGGTCAGGTCTCATGTCCCTTAGCCGTAGCTACCTTAGGTGAAGGAACAGGGTTTGGAAACTTTGCCAAGTTTTTCTCTGGAGTCACTGGTGCTGGTACTGCTCTGTCACCTAGCCTGTGCACTGAGCCCCTTCATTAGTTCCAGACGCAGCCTTGAGGAGGACAACCATTTGGACTGGCTGGCATGGCTATTTACAGAGAAAAAATGGGAAGTACCTGTCTGGGTCTTCGGGTCAGCTGACAGTCAGGGCTGTAAGTCTTCTTTTCTGTTGTCCTCAAGCTCCTCACCCACTAGATGGCTTTTGGGGCACAGTTTCTGGGTACCCCTAAAGAAGAAGGGTGGCCTCCTCAGCTCCAGGCATGGGTGTGGCTGGGTAAGCCCCATGCGCTGGGAAAGTTGGAGTGTAAGAAGGACTGACAGATGGGTTGGCTCGCCTTGGGTACTGTTGCTGTGTTGGGTTAGGAAAGAGACGCTCTGATTACACAGTCCCTTCAGTGTGACCCAGAAAGGGATATGTGAGAGAGACCTTCACATGCCAGGTACATAGAGGCCTACAGAAATAAAATGATGATTCGGGTGCTGTGAGTCCAGGATCTCTGGTGTCGGATCTGAGAGTGGCTGGAAATGCCTACCTGGGCTGAAGGTCGATCCAGGGTCATGGTCAGGTGGGATGCGGGATGCGGCACAATTGAGCCCAGTGCAGAGCAGGTACAGTTGATTCCTCAGACTCCAGAGAGGAGATGGTGTCTCGTGGGACCAGCAGCAGGGCAGTGCCTCTGACACACACATTCACCTAACCTGAAGAGTACTGTGAGAGAGGTGTCCGGGCCAGAGGCTTTGCTGAGGTCCGTGGCTGCCGCTGGTAGGTGTAGAACAAAAAGGCATGAGCTCCATGATATCAGTCTGTGACTAAAGGGTTATCACCGAGGCCTCCCTGCATAGTACATGCAGTCTGTCTTCTAGGAAAGACTCTCTCTCTCTCTCTCTCTCTCTCTCTCTCTCTCTGTCTCTCTCTGTCTCTGTCTCTCTCTGTCTCTCTCTCTCTCTCTGTCTCTCTCTCTCTTTCTTTTTCGAGACAGGGTTTCTCTCAGGGTTTCTCTGTGTAGTTTTTGGCTCCTGTCCTGGATCTCGCTCTGTAGACCAGGTAGACCTCAAACTACAGAGATCTGCCTGGCTCTGCCTCCCGAGTGCTGGGATTAAAGGCATGAGCCACTACTGTCCGGCTAGGAAGGTGTCTCTTAAGAGGAGACCCACCTGTGTGGCCCACACTGAGACTTGGGAGGAGTACAGAACTGGAGTCTGTGTCCAAGGATTTGAACCCTGCTGGTGAGAGATGGTCTAGCCGCTATTCAAAACGGATGCTGATCTTTAACACAAAAAGGTATTCCGTGTTTCTGACATCACCCGAGCTTGAGTGTATCACCACCTCCTCATGTAACATTCCTACGCCCCATCTTTTTATGTATTGCTATTGTTTTGAAATAGAATCTCGCTTTGAAGGCTGACCTGGAACTCATGACAGCCCTCCTCCCTTAGCCTCCCAAGTGCTAAGATTATAGGCACCCACTATTCCCTGCTGTCATACCCCCCTCTTAAAAGTCACGGAAGTATTTTTCATTTTGAGCCAGCCTTTAAAGTCTCATCTGTGAGTGCACTGAGCGCAGGGTTCATCAACTGAAGTATGCGATTGGAAAAATACCAAGGGCTAGGATGCTCCTTTTTAGGATCATCTGCAATGGATTCCAAGAGGCCCTGATCAGAAGCTCTTCTGGGCTTGATTTGGGGGTCTATGCTTCTGGTTTTGTAGCTTCATGCTGATTACACAACCTCCCTTCTCAGAAGCTCAACATGGTAGTTCTTACCCTGTGGGACCATAAGGATCAAGGTGGGGTGTGTATTTAAACGTGAGGTTAGAGCAGTCTGCCTGCATGGGCCGTTAAGACAAATGAGCCCCTGGGGGAAGCAGTTTGGACCTTTCTGGTGAGAGCCCAGAGCACCCTTAGGTGGCAATACACAAGTGGTTTAATGGGACAGTGCAAGCCTGTTCATCCAATTCACTTCACTGCCTTGGAACTGTTTAACGGGCATGTCCGATAGCCTGGGCCAGTGAGTCTGGCCTGGCTTAAAGCAAAACGGAGGACATGCCTCCCATGTCTTGCTGGTCTTGAATTATCTTACTCATGCCACCAGGACAGGTGGGACTCTGCCCTGGGCCAGGCCAGGCACTGACCGCTTGGAGCGCAGCTGCATGTGTGAGCTGCTCGCCTGCTTTCAGAGTGCTGCCTGGCGGCTTCCCTAGCATGCATGCATCCATTGCGTTTCCATAGCTGAGAAGGTACTTGTGTTTCAGGAGGTGGCTACATATCTCAAGAGGGCGAGAGTAGTGTGTGCCAAGACTACCATGGGCAGTCGAACGTGTTGCACGCTACAAAACCCTAGTTGTGTCGTTCCTAGCTTAGTCTAGATGCAGTACACACCTGTACAGCTGTGCACAGTGGCCCCAGAATAAGGGCTTGGGAATGAAGGAATGACCTCGTTCACCGTTTTTGAACTGAGTCAAGACTTAAAGTCTTGCTTGCCTTGGCTCTCTGGCATCGCATCATCATCATTGGCCCAGCTAGAAGAATCTGAACTGCCTCTCTAAACCATCACCTCCTAAGGGGTTAAATACGGGAGACTGACCCTGCCCTGAAATCCAATTTGGCAGGTTTGGCCTGGGGATCAGTGGGCACTGCAAATGACATTCAGAAACTCCACCTAAAACAACAGCACAGCCATCCCTGCCCAGTGACGAGTGATTGACCCTGTCCTGGCTTTCACGGCAAATCCCAGGGATTAGGCGCCTTCTCTTCTCCGGGAGGCACAGCCCTGTCACCCGGGGCCACACCCTGGCCAGCAGCCAACTAGCTTCCCGGTGAGAGGCCCAGCCTCCTCCTCCTCAGTCTGGGATGGGCCAGGGCTTGACGGCCACGAGGCTGGCAGGAGGTACAGGCGGGGGCGGGGGCTGGGGGGAGCACATCTCTCAAGGGGACCAGACAGAAGGGTAAGAAAAGGACAGACACTTTTTGTGCTCCCTGTGTTGGGGCCCCATGGAGCAAAGATGAAATGTACCTGACAGCCTAAGGACTCTCAGAGCACCCTAGGAGATGGTCCACCCCTCCCCACAAGCTCACAGACAGAGAGCTCAAAGACCTCC
The DNA here is from genome assembly GCF_007827085.1 of Peromyscus californicus insignis. Lineage (NCBI taxonomy): Eukaryota > Metazoa > Chordata > Mammalia > Rodentia > Cricetidae > Peromyscus > Peromyscus californicus. The sequence goes on from NW_026294503.1 coordinate 50,007,950, forward strand.
CACACCTGAGACATACACCCCCCCAACCCACAGGCATGGGGGTGTGGGGGAATCTCAATGGGGGCGTGACCTGCTTGGAGCCTACTAAAGTGATGCTTAAGGGCCATAAGCAACAGCCAGGAGCCCCTGCCCTTGCCTAGGTGACTCCAGGTGACCCTTGAAACCCTGCTGTGGCCCGAGCACTTGCCCAATTATGGCAGTGTTGCCTTCCCTGACAAGGCAGCTCTGGGACCCAACCTTAGGCCCATAGCCTAGCCTAGCTGGTGGCCAGCAGCCCCTGCAGTAACCACCCTAAAAGAGGAACAGATATGATGGGATGCCCCATCCAAGCTAAGCATCAATTATGCCATCACCCAGTTACAAGAGCTGGGCAGTTGAAACTGTGTGGGTGGAACTGTCCGGGTCCCTAAGAAGGATGGAGCAGTCTGATACTGGCCTCACTCTTGGACAGTGGTGACCATTGAGATTAGACCGGAAGAGCCGGGTGGTGGTGCACGCCTTTAATTCCAGCACTCGGGAGGCAGAGGCAGGTAGATCTCTGAGTTCGAGACCAGCCAGAGTTGTAACACAGAAAAACCTTGTCTTGGAGAACAAACAAACAAACAAAAAAAAGATTAGACTGGAAGACTGGCCTGTCAAGTGTCTGGAGAGGTCGTCCTTTGTGCTCACTTGTTCCCAGTGGACATGTGTCTAAGTACCCGGGGACTGTGGGCTGCCAGCATGTCCTTCTGAAAAGATGAAAAGCATAGGTCTTGTGCAGGTGTCTCTCACAGCATCAGTGAGAGCATATAAAGGACCAGTGATGGCAAAGGAGCTGTATGCTCCCCTTACCCATCCCAGGGTGAGACCCCATGATGCCCATAGATGGATGACAGAAGAGCCAGCAGACAGGGCTACAGATGGGCTCTGTGAGCACAGTTCAGGGATCGGACTCTTGTACAGTCTCTGAACAAGGTCAGATGTGAGACCTGGGAACCCTGAGATACTGCCCTGCGCACCAGACCCCTCCTGCACTCACGGCTGCTGTTGACCAGACTCCTGCCTGGCAACTGCTCCCAGATAGCACATGCCTGCGCCTTGTCACACCCTGGCCTGGCTGCACTGCAGAGCACAGGAAGCATCCTTTGGAAGAGTGTACTTGCTTACTGTGGGGAAAGAGCTCAGTCTCCACTCCTCATGGCAGAACCTGAGACCCACTGGGTGGTTCTCTCCCTGTGAACAGCCAGTATCAACGTTGTCTCCCGGCTGCCTGGCTAGAGAGATATCTGTAGCCTAGATCTGTTCCCTCCTGCTCCCTCCCCAGGATAGAACAGAAGGGACAGTCTGTCTGTTTTTCATCACTGTGGAGTTAAGCGGTACCTAGCCAAAAGCCCAGGCTCCAGGCTGCTGTGATACTCCCAGGGCTGCCCACCAGCACCTCCAGCCTGTCATGCCCACCCCAGCCATGCTCACACCCCAAAGCATCCTCTTTTCTCTCATAGACTTTAGCCACAGCATTTACCTCCTTTTCCTCTTAGTAAACTATTCATCTTTTACAACCCACCTCAGGCTGTTCTTTGGGAACAAGGCAGTCAGAGGGACCGATGTGGCCCCTGCATCGTACACTTTGGATCCCTGTGGCAAGCAGCAAACAGTGTGATATACACAGTCCAGTGGTGACCGGCACTTCAGGGAGTGTGAGGGAGGGGAGGTGGCATGGGGGCAGGGAGGGTATACCACTCCAAATCCGGATCCTGGGCGCACTGGCAAAGACCCGAGAAGCTTAGGAACTGAGACTCGGGCGAGCTGGAGGAAGAGCGCTGGAGGCTGAGGGAACAGCATACACAAAGCCCTAAGGCAGGCGTGCTCACTGTGCTGAGCGGCAGCTAGAGCAGAGAAAGAATGGAGCTGGGATCCTGAAGCCACGGGAAGGCCTTTGCCGTGGATTTCCACTGAGCAATGCAGGAAGATGACAGAGAGATTCCTCTAGGTGCCTCCTGGGGTGGCTGCCACCATCCTCCAGGAGACCAAGATTGATGGTGGCTCTAACCCTGGGGGTCCATTAGGAAGGGAGGGGTGTGGACAGATGGGGATATGATTGGAAAGGCAGGCCATGTTTGCTGATGGCCCAGATAGGGTCTTGCATTGGATGGCAGGTATTTGCTTCTGAAAAGCTGTCAGTGGCCAAAGTAGTGACATGGTGACAGGCGAGTGTAAGGTTATGAGCCTTTCATTCAGTCCTTGAGTTTAAGGGGCTTGTCAAACACCCCCAGAGATGTGGCTGGAATCATGGGCTGGATCTTTCCAGAAGAGATACTAGTTGGGGCCTCGAGAGTGGATGAGCTCATTAGCATGGGAAGAGGGAAGACAAAGACTGAATATGAGACAAGACAGTCACAGGTCACAGAGACAAGGAATAGCTGGCAAGAGTGACAGGAAGGGTCTGGGACCCAGGCAGGGCTGCTAAGCTGTACCGCTGAGAATCAGGCTAGATGAGGACCAAGGAGTCACCATTGTTGTTGGCAATATTGAGGCCTTGGTGTCCTCAATAAGGCTGTTTCCATGGAGCCAGGACAGACCCATCGGAGGGGCCACTAGGACCTGGATCCAGAGTCCTGGGACCAGCAGCCAGAACGTAACAGTGGGGCTGGGGGAGGGTCCAGGAACAAGTTGCAGCAGGTGAGGGTTTGTGTGCCTTTCTCATCGATGACGAGGGGGTGACTGGTGTGATGCTCCTTTTGCCCCCCTCTTTGTGTTTTGACCATACACACATATGTACTTGTCTACACACACACACACACACACACACACACACACACACACACACACACACCAACACCTACTAGGAGGTACCAGGCCCTTGCACCCATCAGGTGCCCAGAACACCGGAGGACCCTATCGGACTTACCTTCTAGAAGGTGAGGATGAAGGGGCTGTAAGCCCGAGTGGAAAGGATGGGTCCTGGCTCAGGGGCCTGTGTGGATGAGAGAACTCTGGTGAGAAGAGAACTTTGATGATGGGTGACCCCGAGGCCAGAAGGCTCACAGTGTCAGCTGAGCACCGCTCCAAGTTCCTGGCTCTGGGTAGGGCTTGGGAATAGAGTTTTCTTGTCGTTACGTCAAAATCCCTGAGAGAAATGAGAGGGTTCCTTTCAGCCCAATGTTCTCAAGGGCCATATGGGGTCACCAAGACAGAGAGGGCATGGTAGGTTAGCTCACATCATGGTCGCTAGGAAGCAGGGCTGGCCAGGGGATGCCAGTGCTCAGCCGCCTTTTCTCCTTTTATACTGTCTAGGTCCCTGTCCCATGGATGGCCCTACCTCACCCCGGTTCATCCTCTGGGAAACCTAGAGATGTGCTCCTCAAGTCTCCTAGGTGATTCTAAATCAATTACATCGAGTGTGAAGAGGGACCACCACAGAGAGGAAGGAGAGAGGTTTAGGAGGGGATAGGTTAGGGCCCCGTATGCTGGGGTTTAAATTGTTCATTTGGGGCCATCTGTACATAGTTGTGTATGGGGCTGGAGCTGGAAGGACCCGGCAGATAGGTAAGTGAGGCTAGGGTCAAGGCAGGGACACGGGAAAAGGGGAGACAATGCCTTGCCCATCCTGTCACAGTTACACTTTTTAACCAACTCAGTGTAAGTAGGAGCTTTGTTCGTTCGGATGGCGCGTCTTGCCAGAACATTGCCCAAACTATCCTTTCCTTTCTTATGTTAAAGCCACGCAGCACAAGGGGAAGACACAGTGGCCCGGGTTCCAGTTAGAGTCTTGGATTGCCTCTTCCTGGCTGTGTGATCTTTAGCGATTCACTCAGCCACCTGGGGCTTTATTTCCAACCCCAACAAACCACAGAAAACGATAGTACTGTTCCCAGCCACAACCAGCAGTACGGAGTGTGTGAGCTGTATGGGGGCCGAGCGCTGCCAAAAATGCTGTTCCCTGTCCCAGACATGGGTCGGGGAGGTGTAGACCCGAGCTGGATCTCTTCACATTTCTCTTCGTTTCTCCCCAGGGCAGCTGTGCCCTGGGCTTTCCTCCTCCACTTGGCTGCCTGCAGGTGTCTGCTTGATGTATCTGCTTTTGCTCACAGGAGACTTGGGGCGGGGTACATTTATAATAATCCCAAAATACGACTGATGAGTTTTGCTGAAACATGTTGAGTGACATTTGGTATTTTAAATATGCAGCCTAGACACCTGTCCTCCTTCCTTTCCGGCCATTATGGGGTTTCTCGGGCAGGCAGGAAAGGCAGGGTGTGGGGAGTTCAGACACAGCCCTAATTCCTGGTGCGATGGCTCTAGAATTCCAGAAACTTCTGCCGAGTTTGCTGAATGGTGTCTTTCTTTTTTTAAGGATTATTTAATTTATTTTATGTGGTTGAGTGTTTTGCTTACCTATATGTATGTGCACTGTGTGTATGCTTGGTGTCAACAGAGGTCAGAAGAGGGTGTTAGATGTCTTGGCACTAGAGTTATCGATGGTTGTGAGCCATCATATGGCTTCTGGGAACCAAATCCCACTCCTCTGCAGGAGCAGCAAATGCTCTTAACTCCTGAGCCATCTCCCCAGCCCCTTGCTGGAGTATTTTTGAGTCAGGCCAGGGCAGTATACACTGGAAGCATCCATGTGTTGTGTCATGCTGTGAGGTGACAGACAGCTGCGCTTTGAGACCAGTCCTACCATTGACTGGGATCCATGGCCCTGGTAGCTGGAATTTAGGACATCTTACCCTCAGCTTCGTTTTTGGCTCCTCCCTCCTCGTGGATAAGTGGTCATCCTCACAGCTCAGTGGTGGGGACCAAATTCAGCATGGTCACATGGAATCTTCCCCACCCTTGCCCTATGGCCTTTTTTCCAGCCCCTCTGCACCCTGGCTGTGTAGATTCAAGTCAAGCATTCCTTACTTCCGCCTAATCCAAAATGCTCTAAAAGCTGAAACTTGATGAGTGTCTAAGGCCATGGGAAGAGTATCCCACATGGTGAAACTCTTGCTTCACCTGTAGCGTTCTGAAGGATGTTGCATGCCTGACTATGTATAGAAGGCGACTATGAAACAGATGAACAGGACATGTGTACTTGCAACATCCCAAAGTCCTCATCACTTCTGGTCCCAGTGTTCTGCGTGGGAGTGCTCAGCCTAAGCCCACAGCTTTCCTTCCTTGACTTTTCCTCCATGCTTGGCTCAGGCTGCCTGCCCCAGCCTGTGATTCTGATCCTGGGAGGTTCGCTGAGATCTGGTGACTGCTTCTTTCCAGGTGTCTGTCTGACATGTTGGGGCTGGGTTGCGGGGGATGGTGGCCACTGAGGTCAGCCAGTGAGCCCAACTCTTTGTCATTTCCCTTTCTCCTCCTAGGTGGTCCCCCATCTGAAATGCCAGTGCTCTGCGCTGTTGGTCATTATTTCCCAATACTTCCGCTTGTGGGTGATACTTTCCAACTTTCTGAGTTACACCCAGTGCTTGACGGTGTGGTTCATGCATTCAGCAGTCATTCATTGAGTAAATCAGGGTACAGAGGAGCCCCACAACCCAGGCATGCAGGACTAGCTGAGACAAACTGCCCTGGGCCTTGGCTTTGTTCTGCAGCGGGGAGACTGATCGCAGAGAGGAAAATGCGCCCTACCCCTAGTCTGGCTTCAGGTAGTGATAGTTTCTTATTCTTTGCATGGTGGTGACATGTAGCTTTCAGACTGTCACCTCTCCCTTCTCCCGCTCAAGCCGCTGTCTGTTCCGTGGCTCTAGCTCCGCACACCATGTCTGGAACTCATAATCTTGTTCGCTGAAAAACTCTGACAGCCCTGTCCACTCCATTACACTCTGTCAGTTCGAGTCACAGCACTTTCGTGTCAGAAGCTGAACTGAAGACCACATGAAGGAGGCCTTGCATGAGGTCATACAACCGGCCAGTGCAGAGCCAGCCCAGGAACCCAGATATCTGGGCAGAATGTCTGAAAGCCAGTCAGGTGGACGGAGAGCCCAGACGAGTTTATGTCTTTTCAAACAGTTGATAGACAACTGAATACAGTGCATGGAAGGAGGTCAGATGGGCTCTGGGGCTAAGTGTGTGGACTACCAGCCCCAAGAGACAGACTTCTCCTACCGGGCCTGTGTATTTTGTGTTCAAGCATCAAGGATCCCAGAACATCAGCTTCAGGTTACACAGCAGAGCTGAGACATGAAGGTGAACTGCCCCAGGGGGCTACATTTTTTCAATGGGGAAAAAAAAAAAAACAGGCTTAATTATATCTCTAAGAGGTGCAGACATGCTGAGGAGGAATACCAGCAGCGCCTGGGACCTGGAGCAGAAATGCCTAAGATGAAGATTTGGAAGGTTAAAGCTGTTGAACTCAGCACCCCCTCCCCCGTGCGTGCGTGCGTGCGTGCGTGCGTGCGTGCGTGCGTGCGTGTGTCTGTGTGTGTGTGTATATATATATATATATATATATATATATATATATATATATATATATGCGCGCATGCGCATGCGCTTTGCAGGTAGGCTAGGCTGGCAGCCATTGCGCTCCAGAGGTCCGCCTGTCTGCCCCTCATCCTGCCGTTATTAGGTTACAGATGTATGTCGCCACACCTGGCTTTTTCCGTGGGTGCAAAGGATCCTAACTCAGCTCTTCCTGGTTATAAGGCAAGTACTTTAAGACCAGGGAACCACCTGCCCAGCCCTGCTTTGTTTTTTTTTCCCAGAGCCGTTGAAAAGGTGGAAATACCCCACCCAATGGGATGGGAATGTCAGGCTAGATGGAAATGGGCCACTTGCTGCTACACTGGTCATTTCAAACAAAGACGCCCTTTGCCAAAGCCTTCCATAGCTCCTAAATGCTTGCAGGGCAAATATTTGTTGTTTGTTTGTTTTTTCATTAAAAGAATTTTTGAACAATGTATTTTGATCATATACTTTCCTGTTCCCCAACTCCTCCCAGATTCTCTCCCCCACCTCCCTACCCATCCAACTTCATGTTCTTTTTTTGTTTTTTTGGTGTGTGTCTCTCTAAAAAAAATCAAACCATAACAACAACAACAACAAAAAGCACACACACACACACACACACACACACACACAAACACAGAGTCTGTTTTGTGTGGGTCAGCTACTCCTGAGCATGAAGCCTGTCCTGGAGTGTTGTTGATAAACCCAGTGACATTCTATTGGAGAAAACTGATTTTCACTTTCACAGAAGGTATCAGTTGCAAATGGGTTCTTGATTAGCAGTGGGACTTCATAGCCACTCCCCCTCTCAATGCTAGAATTTGGCTGCTTTGCATCTGTACAGGTCTCGTGTGTGCTGTCACAGTCTCTGTGAGTTCATACGTGTATCATCCTTGTTGTGTCTGGATGACGCTGTTTTCTTGGAGTTACCCACCACAGTCTTTCTGTCTCCTCTTTTACCTAGATCCTTGAGGGGAGGGAGTTGATAAAGACATCCCATTTAGGGCTAGCGGCTCCAAAGTCTGTCTCTGTGCATTGCAGGAAAGCATTTCAATGAGAGAGCCTAGCCTCCTTCAGGTGCTATAAGAAAGCAAATGCTCTGGGCAAGTACAGAACAGAATCATGTGAAATGAGAAGTACAGTGTTAAAGAAGATGGTCATAGTGGACCTCATGGGAAGGTGATGGGACCGTGGGACAGAAGGGAGCTGAACTCAGCCAAACAGGAGTTAGAAACTGTAGAGAGTGCCTCCAGAATTTACAAGCCAAACTCATGACTCCCAAGTGGTGACACAGCCCACAATAGCCTATGGGCCCCACAAAAGAAGAGACTGTTTGCTCTCAAAAAGTGTTTACAGGAATTTTAGATAGATCATACAGAGTGAAATGCTAGCTGGGTGGTGATGGTACACATCTTTAATCCCAACACTTGGGAGGCAGAGGCAGGGGGAATCTCTGAATCGAGGCCAACCTGGTCTAGAGTGAGTTCCAGGACAGCCAGGGCTACACAGAGAGACCCTGTCTCGAAAATAAACAGAATGAAATGCTACCTGTGAGGTCAGACAGTGATGCGCTCTTCAAAGTGTAGCCTCAAGAACTGATTTCCTCTCCTCCCACTCTCCTTCATCTCCCTCAGTGGTTGTGGCTGAACTCCTGCCAGGTGCCAGCCCAAGCCCTAGGGACGGTAGAGCAGACATGGGCACTTTGCAGTCTCTGCCCTGATAGGAGGCTAGCTGGAACATCCTCTGAACTGGGCAGGTGGAGCCTTACAGTTGAGAACACATGTCCTTCCTGCTCTCTGGGCCCCTTTAAATATCAGTACCTCTGGGAACAATTTAAATATCAGTACCTCTGTAGAAACTTCCTCAACTCTCTCTGCATAGATTGACCTCTATTAGATAGATGGGTAGATGGAAGGATGGCTGGAGGAATGGATGAGATAGATGGGTTAGATAAATGGATGAGTGGGTCAGTGGGATAGATGGATGGATACATGGAAGGATGGGTAGAAGGATGGGTGGGTGGGTGGATGGGTGGATGGATGGGTAGATAGATGGGTAGATGAATGGATTGGATGGATGGATGGATGGATGGGTGGATAGGCCCTGGATAGATCAACTGACTGGTGGGTAAGTAGGTGCACAGATGGATGATGGGTGATAGGAAGCTATAAATAAAGAGTTGGCACCAGAACCAGCCATTTACTTGGCATCTGTTGAGTGCCAGGCACTGGGGACCAGCTGGGTTATTTATGTCATCTTTCATGAAACACTGTGGCCTGGTTTCAGTCAAGGTGAGGGCAAGAGGGCAGAGGTCATGCTTGAACTAGTGAGATGGAGGGAAACTGTTCTCTGGAAACAGAGGTGCAGGAATGTGTGCCTGGGCTGGAAGGGTGGTAGCCAGGCCCTCTGAGGGGTCTAGTGTGGAAAGATAGCTCTGGGTTGATTGAGACTGTGGCTAGTACCTCTGAGGTACCACCCAGACTTCAGGTCAAAGGGGCAAAAATCAGAAGATTCTGGACAAGCAGGAAGGAACACATTCCTTGTGCCTGCACCCACACCAGCCAGCATCATGGGCTACCCTTAGTCATCTTTCTTGCTGTATGCAAAGATCCTGAGCAGGCTCTGAAAGTGACTCATGTCAGGGATGTGGCCTGGCACCTGGAGGCCCTGAAGTCCACTTTTCCCTGAGGCAGTGTGTGCCCTGGTGCCTTGTCTCACTGTGTGGCATTTAGAAAGTAAACAACTAGCCAACAGTATGGAGTTCTAGTCTTCAGCTATGACAGAAATGACCCTTCATGGATTTCCTCATAGGGTGGGTTTAGAGGCAAACATTTTCTACCCATTGGAGCACAGAAATCTCATTGAAATATTATTTGTCCTTCCTGAATGAGTGTGGTGTGTGTGTGTGTGTGTGTGTGTGTGTGTGTGTGTGTGTGTGTGTGTGTGTGTGTGTGGTGCTGGGGACTAACCTTCACACTTGCTGGGAAGTGCTCTGCCACTGAGCTACATTTTCCTAAAACTTTGTTTTGAGGCGGGATCTTATTAAGTTCCCAAGTTGGCCTTGAACACACACTGTAGCCCAAGGAGGCCTTGAACATGTGAATCTCTGGCTTTCACCTCCTAAGTAGTTGAGATTGCAGGGCTATGCCACCAGTTTGTTTAGTTTCTGATTTTGAAGATTGCTGGTTTATCTCTGTCCACAGCAAAGGACATTGAAACTTAGAGCAGTTAAGCAACTCCTCTAACCCATGTTGGTCACACTCAATCCTTGTGCCCCATACATGAGTTCTCTCTTACCTTTTCTGACTCAGACCTGCCCTCCACAACCACTGATGAATTCTCTACTTTCTTTTTTAAAATTGTGTTTTATTTAGTGTGTGTGCATGGCATGCACACACGTGGATGCACAGAAGGCAGCTTTCAGGACTCTGTTCACCCACTTTACCATTGGTTCCAGGTATCAAACTCAGATGACCAAGCTTGTATGGCAAGAGCTTTACCCGCCTGGCCATCTCACCAGCTCTCTCTACATCCTTTTGTAGTTGGATGTCAGGCACCTATCACATGCCCAGACATGACTATGTATCTGAACTGTAGACCCTGTGAAGAGTCCCATGAGTATCCAGGAATGCTCACTCAAATAAGATAGATTGACATACTTGTCAACATGTAAATGTAATGGTATGATCAACATGTAAATATTATGCCAACATGTAAATATAACATGGTCCTTATCATTTACAAGCTTATTCGAATTGGGCATGGTGGTACATGACTGTAATCCTCAAAAGTGGTGTCCAAAGGATCAGGAACTTTGGGTCATCCTCCACTACCTAGTTTGTTTGAAGCTAGCCTGGGTTACAGAAGACTCTGTTGCAAACCCCACTCCCACAAAAAGATAAGATTTTATGATGTCTGTGTTGAAATCTTACATGTCATTATAGACAATCAACAGTGTATCTTTATCTAAATTATATTTTGAACAAAATATATAAATTACATAAAATATCAGTATTATATAAAATACGTTTTTTTATTTTAAAAACTTGGTGTATAAGCATAAGTCTGTGTGTTGATATGTATACAGGAGTTCAGAAGAGGCTTTGGTTCCTCTGAAGCTGGAGTTGTAGGCTGTTGTGATCCATGCAGTATGGGTGCTGGGAATTGAACTTGAGTCCTCTGCAAGAACAGTATGCACTCTTAACCACTGAGCCATCTCTCCAGTCCCTATAAAAATATATTTAAATATTTCTTAGCAATGACGAAGTAGGATCTAAGCTGAGCTTGCAGACGTTTATGATGCCACTCTAATGGGTCACGGCCTCATCGGCCTCTCAGGCTCTTCTTTGAGCAGCGGCTTCTTAGTCATGGGCAGAGTGAAAAGGACACCCCTTGCTCTCTGGTGGCTAAAGCCACAGTGGCTGGTAGACACCCTGTTGGCCTGGAACCTAGGGAGTGGAACAGGGTCATGCATGGATTCATGCTGGGAATGTTATAGGCTCAGCACTATGATCCCATCCAACCTGACAGGCAGACCTAGCCCAGGGAGGGGTGACAGGAGTGCTCTGGCTATTGGGGCCCATCGGCAGACAAAGGGTTCAGCTTTTGACAGGAGCCGTATTTGTTTATAGGCCTTCAGAGGAATAAGGATGCAGTGTTATGGTCATGGTGGGGATGAGAACGGGGTGCTGCTGACTGCCTATGGAGGTCTGCATTGCCCTCTTCCCAAGCTAAAACCAGGTTTGCTTAGGGAGAAGCCTAGAATTCCACCATAGCTGCCACAACAGAGGCCCAGAAATGCGAAAGGAGGGTGCTGTGCCCAACATCTCCTTCTGGGCATGAACTTGATGGCTAGCCATAGTGACAGAAGCCATCACGGTCCTCAGTTCTCCCTCAGGCCTCTGCTGCCCACTGGACACCGACAGCCTGGGACAGGCTGCCTCTTGCACAGTTCTTAAACCTGTGGCAGTCTCATTTCCAGAAACCAGCCTGGAATCAGCTGGTGGCTGTTTTTCCGCACATAGTTGTGACACCACACACTGTATGCTCACTTTGAAACTTTTTAATTATCTGTGTGTGTGTTTGTGTGTTTGTGTGTGTGTGTGTGCGTGTGTGTGTGTGTATGTGTGTGCGCGCGCATGTGTGTGTGTGCCACAACATCCATTCAGGGGTCAGAGAACAACTTTCAAAAATCCACTCTGTCCTCCCATTGTGGGTTCCAGGGATCAAACTTAGGTTGTCGGACTTCTGCAGCAAACATTTTCCCTGCTAAGCCATCTCGGTGGTCCTGTGCTGACTTTTCACAGGACATCCAAACAGGTGTGCCAGAGCTCACACTGGCTCTGAGAGCAGCATATAATCAGAGAGCTGGTTGCTAAGCATTTAGAAGCGTAGACCTTCATTCATATGCTTTGAGTCTTGATATCAGACCCTGTGGGACAAGGACATCAGAGCTCTTGTTCTTTGCAGTGGTGTGTCTGAGGTACTGGGAAGGACCGATAGGCTTGGCTCACATTGCTTCTTCTGCAGGAAGGACCCCTCCTCTGAGGAGCCTGCCCTGATTCCCACAGTCTTCCTTGTCTCCACCCTTGCCCCTGTTGGATAATGCAAAGGCTTTCCCTGGAGCACAGTACTTCCTGATTTTAACCCTGGACCCTTCACTAACTTTGAAGTCAGGGCTTTGTTAGTGATCCTGGATGCTGTACATGGGCCCCAGTGCCTGTGGAGGAGTGTGTGTGTGTGTGTGTGTGTGTGTGTGTGTGTGTGTGTGTGTGTGTGTGTGTGTACGTATGTGTTAATCAATCTGGAGGGAGGCCATTCCTGAATCCCTGTGGGTCAAGTGTTGGCAGATGATGTGCTGGGGTATCTGGACTATGTGTTGCAGGAGGTCCAAGGACCTGTAGGAACTTGGGACTGCTCCTCCTGGAGAAGGGGGTTGAGGACTCATCCTTTGGAACCTTCAGATGTCCCAGAGATGAACTACTCCTTTTTTTCCCCTTCCCAGTGGTCCCACCTAGGATTTAAGAGGGAAGGAGGGAAGGAGAGAAGGATATGTTGGGCCTCAACTCCATGCCGGGTCTTTTCTAGGGCCTTTGAAACCCTGTTGGACAAATGGTGGTAGAGCAGGAAACCCAGGCTGCACCAGGGCAGGAGAGCTGGCCCTGCCCAGACCTGCTGATCCCCAAAGCCCAGACTCACTGCTTCCCACACATTCCAAGCTGTGCGTGACAGAAAGGAGGTAGTGAGTTCACTGTCACATGTCCCTAGTGATGGGAAACAAACCAGAGTGACCAGGTGGAGGGGAATGGTTACCCTGGCGATTCAGGCATCTGCCTGGGGCTACCCTTCTAGTCTGGAAATTCGCGAGGAAACCCCTTCTTCAGATACCCATGTTGCTCTGTGCCTGCTGACATCCAACAACGTGCCTTCTGCTCTCTCCCCTAGGTGTCGTGCGCCAAGTGCGGCCCATCGTGGGCCCGTTTTATGCCGTCCTGAGGCTGGAGATGAACTATGTGTTGGGGGGCGTGGTCTCCCACCGGAATGTCGTCAATGTGCACATCTTCGTCTCTGAGTACTGGTTCTGAAGGGCTGGTTTGCGGCACAGTCAGGGGTGCACCCCTCCCCCTGGCCAAGTCCTTGCTGCCAGTGACTGCCAGGTGCCTGTCTGTATCCCTCGGGCATCTCTTGATGTTTCATATTGATTTGTAAGACCACGTGAATTAAGCTGAGCCACATCAGTACGTCCAGCTGATATACTGTGGTGTTTGAACATGAAGTCCAACTGCTCAGCTCTGTGGTTGAATCCTTGCTTTTTTTTAATGCACAGGCTGAATCTTGTTCCTTTTCCCTGTGTGTGGGCTAGGCCTTGTTAAGGACCAAGGAAAGAGTTTGAAAGCCTCAGTCCATCTGAAAGCTGAAAGGTGACCAGTTCTCACTAAGACTGAATGAGGGTTGACATTTGGTACTTTTTTTTTTTAAACCAATCAGTGTTTCCAGTTGATGGCTGCTGTAGAGGGGCACAGAAATAAATGTACAATAAATTCTCCCCCAGAAGCAGCTGACAGCATGCCTCTCGGGGCACTTAAGAGGTGGACTGCAGTTTTGTTCAAAGAAGGAGGACCCCTTGGTAAAGACGTGAGCCTCAAGGTTTGTGTGTGGCCTGGTGTGTCCTTGAGGGTGGCTGATGTGTCCCAGTGTGTTAGTGGGGGTGTCTGGTGTGGCCTTGTGTGTCCATGAGGGTTGCTGGTGTGTTCCAGTGTGTCCACAGGGGTGGCTGATGTGTTCCAATGTATCTATGGGGGTGATTGGTGTATCCCAGTGTGTCTGTGGGGGTGATTGGTGTATCCCAGTGTGTCTGTGGGGGTGATTGGTGTATCCCATTGTGTCTGTGGGGGTGATTGGTGTATCCCAGTGTGTCTGTAGGCGTGGCTGCATTGTGTACCCTCCAGCCACCATTCCTCACAGGGAGAAAATAAGCTTTTGGCTCTTCCTGACAGACTTCCAGTTACAGACTCTCTCCAGATGGGGCTTCTGCTAGCTCAAAGATCTTCCAAGAGCGAGAGGACTGCAAATCTCCCCTAAGGCCATTTCAAAGCTTCTCTTGCCCCTAGAGCTCCATGTGAGACCAGATCCAGGCCAGCTGAATGTATCTGTGAGCAAACACCACTCAGCATCAGTGATGGGCTGGGCTGGGCCTCAGCGCCAGGCTCCTCTTTTGTACTGGGTCTCTGATCTCGTCTCAGGCACTCACATGCAGTGCTTCTTGTCCTGGGCCCTGACCCTCACTGAGACCTGGGCCAGCAACCATGTTTGTCTTCCTGGAGGCGCCAGTGCTGGAAGGTCTGGGCAATTCCACTTGGTATTTCAATTCTCAGGAACATGGACCCAGCCTCTGGGAACCCACAGTGTTTCTGAGGTCATTTGGGTCACTGCTCTGTCCAAACCGTGCCCGGCCCTGCTGACACAGGGTTTATAATGTCTAGGCAACTTGAGCTGATGATTAGGAAATAACCCTGGTGGGACTAGACAGTCCAGAGACAGGATACACAGAGGACATTTGAACATCTCCTTCATGCTGAAGCGTCTCAGTGGGGAAGGGAAATTGGAACTCAGCGGTTAAGAGCACTAGCTACTCCTGGAGAGGACTGAGGACCGCTGCCAGCACCCACGTCAGGTGGCTACAACTGCCTGTAACTCCAGCTCCAGGAGATTTGATACCCTCTTCTGGCTTATTTGGGCACTTGTATGCATATGCACACACACACACACACACACACACACACACACACACACACACACACACACACAGAGTTGAATTTTTCCTTGGGCCACCTGTTCACAAATAACAACACTGAGATATTATGAAAGCTTGGCCTCAAACTCAAACTCACTCATATATTAAATAATAAACTTCCTCTTCCTTCCTTCCTTCCTTCCTTTCTTTCTTCCTTTCTTTCTTTCTTTCTTTCTTTCTTTCTTTCTTTCTTTCTTTCTTTCTTTCTTTCTTTCTTTCTTTCTTTCTTTTTTCAACAAAATGGAGTCTTAAGGAGGAAGATGAGATATGAGATATGAGAGGTGTGTGAGTCCTTGCAGGTTACCTGTGGCCTGAGGACTGAGTCTGCCCTTTTACACTGAGCAAAGGGGTTCTGGGAGCCCGCTCCTTCCTTCCCCGGGGCTGAATGGTGGGACTGGGCTGAGAGGACTGACTCACTGGCTGTTTTAGAGAAGGGAACTTGTCTCTGTCTCCTCCATCCATTTCCTTCTCTCTCTCTCTCTCTCTCTCTCTCTCTCTGTGTGTGTGTGTGTGTGTGTGTGTGTGTGTGTGTGTCTGTCTGTCTCTTTGGGCACCTGCGTATGTGTGTATGCTTGTGTGTATGTGTATACATATATATGTGTGTGTGCACAAATGTGTATATGTACATGAGGCCAAGGGACAAACTTGAGTATCGTTCCTCAGGCACTGTCCACCTCGTCTATTGAGACAGGATCTCTCATCTGTCTGGATGTCTCACTGCAGAGGCTAGACTGACTGGCCAGCAAGCCTCAGCGATCTGCCTGTGCCTGCCATTACTGGGATTACGGATGCCCCCAGCATGTTTACATCGAATCTGGGGATTGAACCCAGGTCCTTATGCTTTCATGGCAAGCACTCTTCCCCCAGCTATCTTCCCAGCCACACTTTCACTCGATCCTTTGCCATTAGTGTGGGAGCTGCTATTGGTGGACTGAGCCAAGCCTCCTGATGTTGATTGGCTTGTAGATAAGCATGTGACCCAAGATGTTACTCAGGCCCTTCCTGGGGGAAATGCTCACTCCCCGGGGCAGAAGAATAGCCAAAGGAGGGATGAGGGCTATGAGCTCCTAGGTGGGAGAGCAGAATGGAAGAGAACAGAATGCTGACCCTACCTGGCTCAGAGATGACCACAGTGGGCTTGGGGGGGGGGGGGGCTGGCAGGCGTCACTGCCGTCTTCCTAGCCTGTTTCTGCATGTCAAAGTAGAGATGTTAATCCCAAGATGGCAGTGAGGAGTGCCAGAGGGCTACACCAGAGGCCTTTGCAAACTATGAAGTACTGTGCACATGTCTGACCTTACTTCCCTTGACCTGAGTGAAGATGATGGAACAAAGGGAAGCAGCATTACTGGCAATGGAGCCACATAAGTGAGCTCCAGGAACCTGGTGGCTTTGCAGCCTTAGTGTCCATTTCTTTTTTTCTTTTTTTTTTTTTTTGTTTTTTTTGTTTTTTTTGTTTTTGTTTTTCGAGACAGGGTCTCTCTGTGTAGCTTTGCGCCTCTCCTGGAACTCACTTGGTAGCCCAGGCTGGCCTCGAACTCACAGAGATCCGCCTGGCTCTGCCTCCCGAGTGCTGGGATTAAAGGCGTGCGCCACCACCGCCCGGCAGTGTCCATGTCTTAATCATCCATGAGAGACATGGTGGACAGGTGAGTAAATTGCACTCAACCCCAGCTGTGCACATTTCATACCACACCCTGTGCGGAGCTTACGGTGTTCCCATAAGCACCCTTATTCTTCAAAGAAATTGTCAGGGTCCCCAACAACAGTGCAGCCCTCTTAATTGCCTCCTTAAATACTTGAGATTTTCTAAATGGAAAGTCCTTTATAAGCCTGAGAAAGTGAACACACAGAGACCCGGGCCGAATCACTTGCTGGTCTCCTAGAATGAACTGGAAGAGAAGGTTCCAGAAAGGGGTGCCATAGTGCCCTAATCTAACAGAAAGCTATCAGCTTTGAAGGAAACTGAGTCAGTTGCTCTTATAAAGCACATAGGGAAATCAATTGGACGATTTATCTAGGCTCCCAGTTTCAGAAGTTTCAACCTGTGCCCCACTGGTGCCATCGCTTCTAGGTCTGTGACAAGGTAGAGCATATGGAAGTCAACAGAGAAAGAAGGATGGAAAGGGCCAGGAACAAGATATTCCCCTCAAAAACATGTCCTCATGACCTGCTTCCTCCAACTAGACCCCACCCCCTGAAGTTCCCACCACCTTCCAAAATACCATTAAGTTATGAGTCCTTCAATGGATGAGTCTGTTGATGAAGTCACAATCCTCATGATCCGGTCACCTCCCAAAGCCCCCACCCCCACCCCCCGGAACCCTGGTGCACTGAGGACCAAGCCTTCAACACGGGAGCTTTGAGAGACATTTAGTAGGCAAACCCCAACAGAAGGAAACCTACTCAACTGCTCTCAGGAGCTCTGTGGCATGAGGCAGAGACATGCTCAGGCCAAGCTGTGTCCTTGAGAGTGTTGATATACACACACAGGAACCAGGAAAGGGAAGCAGAGATCCACCCCCCCACCCCCCCACCCCCGCAACCCCAGTTGACAGAACCAAAGGTGGAGAGCCCGCATTTCCAAATCCCACCAAGGTTCTTGGGTCTTCTCTAGCAAATAAACATCTGAAATCAGCTGTATGTTTTTTTTTCTTTTTAATATTTTATTTAAATTTTCAAATATACATGTTGCATGGCACTATCCTCAGAGCTAATCAGCTGCCAGCCTCATAAGTTCAGCTGGGCCTGCTTACAAGAAGTTCATCACAGCTGGGCTAACATGTTGAGTATTGGTATTCCCTCACAGGAGAGGAAGCAGAGGGCCTTGGGACCCTCCCCTGAGTAACCAGCCCCTCCGCCCAATCAGTTGTATGCAGTTCTCAATTCTACTCTACTTGGATATAGCCTTGGGGCTTGGGGAGGGGGTGTAGTGTATAGTCTGAGGAGTACTCGGAGAAGGAGGCCTCGTCTATGCAGCTGTGTGGGAGTCATCATGCATGCTGGGTGCAGAACTCCCAGTGTGGCTGCTTGAGGGTCACCCACACTCTTGCCTGTAACACCTCACCCATGCTCCACTAAGTAAGCCTAGTAAACTCATCTGTTCCCCAGGGGGACCTTTGGTTTGTCATTGGGGACCTTAGAAGGAGGGGCTTAGTTGCTTTCTTAGTGCCCCATAGAGAGAACATTCTTGCAACAATACAGCAAGGTTGAAAGAATCTTCCATGAGTGCCAGAGCATCCCGCACCTAGATTCTGCTCTTGAGGTATTAGGGGTTTAGTTGCACGTTGAAAAGATGGCGATAGGACAGGACAGAGTGAGAGAGCACAGAATAACAACGGCCTAGGAGTTTGCAGGCTTGAGTTCAAGTTCAGCCACTCTTAAGCTCTGTGGCCTGGGGCACGGGACACTAGTCTTCAGAACCTAGGATTTCTATGCAGCAGCGTCATGCAGACTTCACAGGGGGATGCGTGGTTGAATGAGATGATGACATAAAATGCTTAGTGGAAAGGCTGCTGCACACAAGTCCCCAGTTGGCAGCACAGGCACTGTTGACACATGGGATGGGATGGTCTTTATTCCATGAGGTGACATGGCTCATTAGAGTCTGGATAGGCAATGGAGGCCGGGGAAGGCCAAGAGGCTTGGTAACTGTCCTATAAATACCCACTTATGCATCTGTCCCCTGCTGGTCGAGGAACACCATGGGCAGGGACCTGTTTTTCAGGAAGGACTGTTTCTAGGGAGGCTTATTTTATTTATTTCACATTTATTCATCTGTATACGTGTATGTGTATACTACATATGTGTGAGTGCCCAAAGAGGCCAGAAGAAGGTGTTGGATCCCCTGGAGCTGGAGTCACAGGGAGTTAGGAGCTGCCTAACATGGGAACTGAACTTAGGTTCTCTGCAAGAGCAGCAAGTGCTCTTAACTGCTGAGCTTTCTCTCCAGCTCTCTGGGGGAGGCTTCTCATTGCTCACAATTCAGAGTCTAGTCTCATGCATCTTGCTAGAAATTCT
This sequence comes from Peromyscus californicus insignis, assembly GCF_007827085.1. NCBI lineage: Eukaryota > Metazoa > Chordata > Mammalia > Rodentia > Cricetidae > Peromyscus > Peromyscus californicus. Next base: position 50,026,681 of record NW_026294503.1, read on the forward strand.
GAGTCCTAACACGTCCACCTTCTTCATTCTCTCCTCTCTCATAACTTTAAGCCTCATTCAGAAAATAGTTCATTTTTAAAAACTAAAGACACAGCCTCCAGTCCCCTCCACACCAGGCTCAAAATGTTGACTCTCAGCTCTGCATAATTTACCCTTCTACTTTTTGAAAGATGGATGGTGCTCAGCAACTCAGGCAGACAATGGGTCTATTCTCTCTGGCCCTGATCTTGGGCCCCCAAACCCAGAACCACCCTGATCCCAGAAAAGCAACCCTCCAGATAGCGCCCTCTCCATGTCATCAGAACGGCCAGGCTGGTGGGGAGAGGTGGAGCCACTGGTCAAGGATGTTTATATGACAGTGCCCTAGAGTAACAGGTTGGGCTTTGGAGCCCATCAAGGACATGCCGAGCCAGGTTCACCCCAAGGCCACACTGCGGCCCTAGCTGTGGCAGCCACCAGGAGTCTCAGAAGTGAGTGAGGACTGTTTCCCACTTGGCAACATCGAAGTATCTTATCCCACAGCCCATCTTGGCAATTTGGTGCTTGCTCTTCATAGCCCCATCTAGATAATTGCATAATTAATTGTGTGCAGGTAATTCACCCAGGGGAGGTGGTTACAGGGAGTGGGGGCACAGGCTTCCACTGCCCTGGAAAGGTGCCAGGCAGCCTCTGTGCAGACCCCATCATGAACATGCTTCCAGTGTGTTGGAGGGCCTTAGCATGCTCGTAAGACCTCAGGGAGACAGCTCTGCTGGAACCTAGAGACCTTGTCACTTTCTTTTTACACTATGGGCTTAAGTCAGAGGCTCAAAGCAGAGACTCTTCCGGGTGCTTGGGGTGTGCAGGCCCCTCAGCCCAAGGTGGGAAGGAGTCAGCCTTCCCCGGGGGCGTTGACCAGTCCATTTCCAGAAGTTTCTGGAAAGCAGTGCCCATGATTTTTGCTTCCATGTCTACTCCATCACCTTCTCATTGTCCATAAACCTACACATTGGCTCAGGGGGCCCAGGAGGGCAATCTTCAAAGGACTGGACCCGGGTGGACAAAGTGTGAGAGTCAGGGAAATGATCCCAGAACAGACTCGAGTCTTGGAATTTCCTCTCTTCTCATGCTTGCCTTCTGTTGCCTCACTATAGGACATAGAGTCCCAAGGCTCCGGTCTGGTGCAGCTGTGGGTGCTGGGAGGGTGCTGGGCATGGAGGGGATCAGCCTAGTGTAACTGTCTGCTTAGTATCCATCCACGGACGGCCAACATCCGTTTCCTTCCCTGTTACACTCTTTCTTCCTCTGCTTCTTTCCCAGCTTGGGGACAAAGTACAGGTGGATGGCAGCTTATGGCTTGTCACCTTGGAACCTCAGCAGGAGTGGGGGAACCCTAGTACAAGGAAGCACGGAGCCCCCCCCCCCATCGCCCAGCAGCCCATCCTGTGCATCCCCAGCCAGAGCTAGAGAAGGACTGGGAAAGAGGGAGGTAGGGAGAAGAGTCACGGCGGGTTAGACTGGAAGGAACATGAGACCGGAACTGGACCAAGGAAGAGTCACCTGGAAATGGAACCCAGGATTCTCTAACATCTCTGTCAATGACCTCTATGGGATTAAGTTCCCATAGCCTAAATTGGAAGTCTAAGTGGTCACAGGAGCCAGACACAAGGTAGCATCTGCAGATGACTCTTACCCTTGTCATGCTATGAAGGCCTTGTCAACTGCACCAGGCCCTTACCCAGCTGCCTCACCTCAGCGTGGAGCGTGTAGTGATCCTGGCTCAACACCTATTCTGTATTTCATGTAAGGTCACTTCATGCCAGAGCTAGGCCCCATGTACAGCAGGGCTACTTCTCATTGAGTGGGTTGCACATACACACACACACACACACACACACACACACACACACACACACACACCACCCCCGCTAGGTCTAGAGTTTGGTTTGACACAAAGGAATCATCCCCATATTATTTTTTCCACACCACCTCTTCAAATTAGGGGAACTGCTGCTTGAAACTGATTCTCCTGAGCCTTCCCAGAAGGAGCTACTGGAACCTTCCAGAAATCTTGCTTTGGACACTGCAGCACACTGTTTCCAGATCACAACAAAGGAAACTTAAGAGTTCCCCAGGGCGGCATGCTGGTGCCTGCCTGCGTGGATGGGACACATGGGGCTATGTTAGTATCTCCGCTGAGCAAGGAGAAGCCCTCAGCCTGTGATGTGGTGCTTCTGAGTCCAGGGTGCTCTTCATAGTTCAGACTTCTGTGCCACAAAATTCAACAGAACTTGCTCACTTAGGAGAATGCAAGGAAGTTTGTTTGTTTGTTTGCTTGTTTGTTTGTTTGTTTGTGTGACTGTGTGCCATCCTGTTAACCTTTCTGTTGCTCACGGTGCCAGGGTGGTAGAGGACTCTGGGTAATCTGTGCAGCTGGAGTGTGGCCTGGCTGGGAGGTCAGTGACTTGGGGAAGGGTCCTTCATTGTTCCAATTAACCATGGTGGAGTAGGGATGGGAAGGGAGCTTAGCCAGCAGAAGCTCAGAGACCTGAACTCCAGGCTCCTGTGGGCAGCAGCGTCACTTCTAATAGAGGCTGGAAAGGAAGTCACTGCACACTGGACCAGGACAAGCTGCCTAGAGAAACTCCAGAGCTGGGTGTGTGCCGCGGCAGCAACACAGCACTTCTAGATCAGTGTCAGTCTGGCCGCTTAGCTGAGGACAGCGACAAGCCCCAGAGATGCCTCCAGAGCAGGGCCCTTCCTATGCAGAGGCCCTTTGCTCTTGCCTGCAAATAATACTCCCCTCAATTTCAGAAGTAGTCATAGGACATTTGTTAGTTCAAATCCCTGAGCATACAGAAAATTATAATCAGAAACTATAATTGCACACACACAACACCCACCCCCCCCAAAAAAACCAAGCCTACAGGCAGGGACAAAGACCAGGGCTGGCCTCATATTGCTTTAAGAATGGCAGTAAAGCCCCCTAACCAGGGAGGTCACATATCCCCAAGGAAGAAGTTATCATTTGATCACTAAGAAAGAGGCCTCTCCTCACTTCTCCTTGGGGTCCAGTCCCACAGTTTGGACTCCAGCACTTCTTTGCAACTCTCTCTCAGATCCTCCCAAAGGGTGTTCTTCACCCATGTCAGTTTTCTAATCTGCAAAATGGGCCTGATAATTACTACCCTGAGTGTTGTTTGTGTGGACGAAGTGAGGTTGGGAACGTCAGGCACAGGCACCGCACCTGTCCTCAGACTGGGCTCAGCAAACACCTGCTCCACCTTCCCCCCTTCCTTCCCCCAGGACTTGCTTTTGCAGCTTCACAGGGGATGTCACGGCACATTCCCATTTTTTTTTTTTTTTAACTTTTGGGGCACTAGAGATCTTGGTGGTTAAGAAGGCTTGCTGGGCCTTCATGAGGCTGAAATCAGATGGTCTAAAATTCAGATTCCTGCACCCAGTCTGCATAAGAAGTTAGGCATTTGGAACATACCTGTAGCCCCAGCTCCAGAGGGGGCAGAGACAAGATCTCTGGGACTTGGTGACTCGCAGTCTACCAAAGAAAACAAAAGTCCCAGGTCCAGCCAGAGACCTTGCCTCAAGGGACTAGAGGAGCGTGACAGAGGAGGACACCAGACACTCTTTTCTGACCTCCACAGGCACACACACACACACACACACACACACACACACACACACACACACTCACACTAATAAATGAACAATTTTATACACTTGTGTTTTTACATGTCTCCTATACAGCTCAGATGGAGGAGCCCCAGATGTACAGGAAGAAGGAAGCAGAGTGGATGCTCTTAGGGACTTAATCAGAAGGGTTTGTGAAGAATGGTGGGTTCCTCCTGCCCAGTGGAAGCTGCATCTGTCTACTTCAAACTGAAGATTTGTTCTCCTGCTTTTTTTTTTTTTTTTTTTTACTTTGTTTTGAGACAGTCTTGTTAGGAAGACTTTGCTGTCCTTGAACCTGTGACAGCGCTCCTGATGCTGGGGTTTCAGGCCAGTGCCGCTGGGCCTGGCTTGCTTCCATCACTTTTACTTTAATCATTTTATCAGTTATGTACCAAACTGTTTAAGATAAAACTCATTTTAATTTCACATTAGATATAAAGTATAGCCGGGCAGTGGGTGGCGCACACCTTTAGTCCCAGCAGAGGGAGGCAGAAGCAGGCAGATCTCTGAGTTCAAGGCCAGCTTGGTCTACAAAGAGAGTTCCAAGACAGCCAGGGCTAAACAGAGAAACCTTGTCTTGAAAAACAAAAACAAACAAACAAACAAAAAATTGACTTCAGTGAAGATCAAATCTGAACTCGATGTCCTCTTGAATAAAAGCTACCTAGTAGTTTAACCTTGCTTCTCCTCTTGTTTCTGACCCCATTTCCCTACTGTATCATACTGTTTAAAGTTTGTTGTTGTTTTTTAAATGTGTGTGTGGGCATTTTGCCTGCATGCTTCTATGTGCAGAGCGCCTGTGAATAGGCACAGAGGCCAGAAGGGCCAGATGAGGGCATCAGGTCCCCTGGAGCTGGAGTTAGAAATGGTTGTGAGCTGCCATGTGGGTACTGGGAATCAAACCCGGGGCCCCTGAAAGAGCAACCAGTGCTCTTAACCACTGAGCCATCTTGCCATCTCTCCAGCCTCCAAGAGCTCTTTAAAAACAAAACAAAACAAAGCAAACCAGGGTCTTACACACGAGAGAAAAGTGCTCCATCACTGAGCTGCATCCCCAGCCCTAAAGCACACTTTTTCTTTTTCTTTTTGTCTTTTTGTTTTTTTTTAATTGTGGTTCTCTGTGTATCCCTGGCTATTCTGCAACTTTTTCTTAAGATCAGTCTGGCCTTGAACTCAGAGATCTGCTAGCCTCTGCCTCCCAAGTGCTGGGTTTAAAAGTATAAGCCACTATACCCGGCTTTAATTTTTATTTTCGAGATTGGTGAAAAGCTTTTGCACCCTGATAGGCCTCTTCGCTGACACAGCAATCCAAATCAAACCAAATCAGACCGAATTAGGAAAAGCCCCAGTTTAATGGGTAAAGCGTCCCCTGGTGACTCTCCAGCCCCCCAGAGAGGAGATGGGGATGAGAGACCAAAAAAGCACCTGTCTGTTTTCTGGGATGCAGTTTAAATACCCTATGGGAGTGGTCTTGAGCATCTCTCAGGGAGGAGCCATGTTTGGTGGGCTTTGAGGGGGTGGGTTTGGGGAAAGAGATGGGAGAGGGGTGTAGCTAGAGTTTTCCTGCCTGGCCCACAGTCAGGACAAATTTCTTTCACCTGCAGTCCCACAGCCGCTCAGACCGACCAAGTAAACACAGAGACTTATACTGGTTACAAACTGTATGGCCGTGGCAGGCTTCTTGCTAACTGTTCTTACAGCTTAAATTAATCCATTTCTATGAATCTATACCTTGCCACGTGGCTCGTGGCTTACCAGCATCTTCACATGCTGTTTGTCATCATGGCAGCTGGCAGTGTCTCTGACTCAGCCTTCCACTTCCCAGCTTTATTCTCCTCCTTGTCCCGCCTATACTTCCTGCCTGGCCACTGGCCAATCAGTGTTTTATTTATTGACCAATCAGAGCAACACATTTGCCATACAGAACATCCCACAGCAGAGGGGAGTTGAGGTGGACCTTCCTCAGAACATTACAGACTCTTTGGGTATGTGGATGCCAGGGTGCCAGGGGCTGAGGTGGAGCTCCCCACCAGAACAATAGGATCTAACTCTTGTATCCCAGGCTAGCCTAGAATTCACTCTATAGCCCAAGTTAGCCTCATAGCATGCTACCTCAGCCTCCCAAATGCTGAGATTATAAATGTGAGTTATCATACGAGGTCTTAAAGTGTATTTTTAAAGGAAAGATGTCTCATAGTTTCTTGCAAAATGAGGCATGAATTAGAAATAATTTCTGGGAGAGATAAAAGGATTATCATAATCGAAATCACCTGACTCAGATGGGCGTGGTGGCTCATGCCGGTAATGTCAGCATCTCCAAAGGCAGTACTATCACAGTGAATTCAAGGTCAATCCGATTTGCATGGCAAGTTCCAGGCCAGCCAGTGCTACATATCGAAACCCTATCTCAAAAATACAAGGGCCTGGCGAGATGGCTTAGCAGTTAAGGGCACTTGCTTTGCCATCATGAGCACTAATGCCTGGATCCCAGCACCTATGTAACATGCTGGGCACCTAGCACACACCTGTAACCACAGTTCCAAGGGTGGGCAAAGATAGAAGGATTGCTGAGGTTTGCTAGCTTTTAGCCTAGCTGAGAAAACACGAGTCCCAGTTCAGGGCAAGACCTTATCTTAAAGGAATACAGAGAGTAAGAGAAGAGGGCACCATAGTCCCTCTTCTGGCCATTTTGGGCACCTGCACACATGTGGCATACACTCACAGAGACACAAAGATAAAAATAAATCTTAAAAAAAAAAAGAGAGAAAGGCTGGAGAGATGACTCAATGGTTAAGAGCACCGGCTGTTCTTGCAGAGAACCTGGGTTCAGTTCCCAGCACCCACGTGACTGCTCACAACCTATTGTTAACTCCTGCTCCAGGGTATCTGATGCCCTCTTCTGGACTCCATGGGCACTGCATGCACATGATGCACACGTTCAGGCAAAGCACCCGCACACATAAAAATAAAACGACAAAGGGAATTCTGATACCTGCTGCCTGAGGGATGAGCTCTGAAGACTGTGCATTTAACAGGCAAACAGGACAAATCCTATGTGATTCCACCCACATGAGGCTCTTAAATTAGTCAAATTCACAAAGACAGAAGGTAAAATGGGGGTGTTTGGAGGCTGGGGAGCTGTTGAGAGGGGTTGGAGTATCAGTTTAGGAAAAAGTGACAGTTCTGGGAGTTCGTGGTGATGGTGGCCAATAACGTGACCAGGCTTCATGCCATTCGACTGCACATTTTCATGGAAGTTATTAAGGTGAGTTTTATGTCATGCCTATTTAACCAAGTTTTTGATGGTTAATAAGAAACAAAAGGAGAAGGAGCCAGGGAAATGGCTCATCTGGTAAAAGTGCCTGCTGCCAAGACTAATGTCCTGAGTTCAATCCCCAGAACCTACATGGTAGGAGGAAGCCTAATCCCACAAGTTGTCCCACATGTCTGATCACCATGTACATGTGCACATGTACACATGCATGCACACACACAAAATAAATAAATAAATAAATAAATAAATAAATAAATAAATAAATAAATAAATATAAAGTCTTAAAGAACTTAAAGACTGTGGACCACTGTGAAGGCCCTGTTTTGCAGAATGTTGTTCAGGCCTTGTCTCCACCCCTTTTTCCTTAGCAGAGGGACTTTGCTGCAGTCTCCATGTTTTGATTCATCTGTCCTGCTGCCAGAAGTTCACTGTTCTAGAGGACACATCCACACTACCAATGCGGGCTTGCTTTTAGCCACTGCTTGTACACTGCTACTGGAATTTGATGAGTGAGCAAACCCTAGGCCCAGAGCAGAGGTCATGTGTGAAACAGCAGGACACAGGCCGGCTGGAGCAGTTCCTCAAGGCCTCAGTGGAAGACACCACCATGAGGCCGTGTTCACCAACAGCTATCACCACTGGTATGTCCCTGGCCTTGGGCTGTTCACACGGCTTCCCTATTGTTAGTCATATTAAATCATCACCCACAGTTTTGCCTGTTGGCTGAGGGAAAGAACAGGAAGGTGCCATTAGGACACAGAGACACTGAGCAAAGACAAAAAGAAGCCATCTCTCTCTGGAGAAGAGGAAGACAGGAGGCAAAGGCTGCGTTCAGAGTGACAGTGATGGGTAACAGATGGGACAAAGAAGGCTTCATTTAGCCAGGACCTCATCGGCATTTGTTGTAATCTTTACCATCTCTGAGGACCTTGGGAGCCAGGAGCTGAGGACAGAGCTCAGTGGTAGACAGAAGCCAGGCAGAGAGTCAGCTGGTACCTTCTAAGGTCTGACCAGAGTCCTGTGGGTTGAGCTAGAAGAGAATGGCTAACTTGAAGCACGGCGGAGATGTGGTTTCCCTGGCAACGCTGGATGTACATTTCGGATAAAGTGTGATGATAAACACTCATGCTGGAGACCTGGTCCTGCCTTGATAAGCTGTGTGATGGGAGCAAGTAGCTGAGCCTCCCTGAGATGGATACAGAGACAGTGGTGGTTATGGAAGCTCCTGGCACAGTGCACAGGACCGTGTAAGAATGTCCTATTCCAGGGGAGGTCAAGGCTTGCCGAAACAGCAGTGAGGGAACAGTGAGCCACTTGTAATTCAGGTGGTTTATTCCTTAGGTAGGTAGCAGAAGGAAGTGCAATGTTCCTACGTCTGAAGACAGCACAAGTGACAGGGAGTCCCATTGTGAAGGAGATGTTGTAGATGCCAGCTAAGAGGTCATTTAGGCTACGGCATTACCAAGGGGGACAAAGGAAAGTTTCCAGATTGCCGCTTTGTTATTCAATTATTTTTTGGGGGGTGGTGGCAGTGTGTGAATGTACCACGGCACATGTGTGGAGGTCAGAAGATAAATTTTGGAAGTCATTTCTCTCCTTTCATCGTGTAGGTCCTGGAGACCCAACTCTGGTCAGCGGTCTTGGTGACAAGCACATTTACCTACCGAGCCATCCTATCTGCCCCCAGGTCGTCACTTTGATTGACCTAAAGTTATCTGTAAGTGCTCTGCCCCCCCCCCCCCGCCCCGAGAGTTTCACTATATTGACCAGACTTCCTTCAAACTTGTAGCCATCCTCCTGCCTCTGCCTCTCCTGTGCTGGAGGATGACAGGCATACATCCTCATGCCTGGCTTGACCTCCCTATTTTCTGATGCACACACTGCTAGAAAGTTCCACCTTGGCTCTTCCTTAGCTGCCTCTCACAAGTTCCAGTGTGTTCATTTTCTTTATCCTTCAATCCAAAGACTTTTCTAATTCCCATTGTGGTTTCTCCTCTAGTTCTTCAGAAATGTGTTTGTGAACCCTCGGGGACTCTCCGATGAGCTTTCAGTTATTAGTTTCTTGTTTAATTGCACTGTGGTCTGAGCATACTCTTGTGGGAGTTCAGCCCTTTGAGATCTGCTGAGACTTGCTCGAGGGCCCAGCGTGGGGTCTGTTTTGGTGAACGGTGCCGGGTTTTATCAATCCTCTGCTGGCGCCGTTGACCCCCCACCCCCACCCCAGCTTGTAGAATGCATTCCTTCCTTATTGCTCCACAGAGCTAATATTTTGGCTGTTCACGCAGCATGTGTCCTTTTCTGCATCTTCATGGCTTCCTACAGCCCATGCTTCCCTAGGGAATCCCGCCTTCACCCTGGAGAATTTGTGCGAGGGTCCTGGAGTGTGGGTCTGCAGGTTCCAGTTTCTCTCAGCAAATGTTCTTGAGAACGTTTCTGCTTAGCCTTCATTTTCGGAAGCATCTCTTCTTCAACGAGGTGGAGCAGGGTCTGTTTGCTTTGTCAGCAAGTCCACATGTTCGTCCATTGTCTCCTGGATTCCAGAACTATGAAATACTTCACCGATTTGCTTGTCACCCTTGGGGGCCATGCCATCTTCCATACGTCATTCCAATTCCAGTCCATTCGCTGCCCCGACAAGCTTGCAGCCGAGTTTAAAACATTTATTCGTGTCCCCTCCCACCCCCCACCCTACCTCCAGGTTTCTCTGTTAGCTCCTTCTGCTAAATGGGGGAGGGAGAAGGCATGCGACCTCTGGGTATTTTCCTGCTGCAGGTCCCCATTCAGGTCTCTAGCAGGTCCTTCCAAAAGGCCAGGCAGGGCGGCGACAGAATCAAATCCCCTTTTACGCCCCAGTCGAGGGCAGGGTAGATGTTTGCTTGGAACGAGGACAGGAGCTCTGGTTTGATGAGAGCCCACTGCACACCCGAAGCCACACCGGGGACATTCCAGACATTTCCTCACTCCAGCCCCAGCCTCAGAGGCAGGTGTGAACAACTCACTGACAGACAGGGTTCTAAGAGTTTAAGCCACCCCCTTTCCACACTTCAAGCGGCTGAGGCGGGAGTCAAAATCCTAGCTGGCATCTTTGGGAACAAGGCTTTAGGAGTACGTGGGTATCCCCAGCCCCAGCCTAGCGGGGTTCACTCCGCAGAATGGTATATATTATATATCCTCGTGTGCAAAATGATAGCGCCCAGCTGTGTACCCCTGCTCACAGTGGCTGGCTTCCTGAGCCTCTTTACGGTTCTTCAAACATTCCAAAACCTGTCTGACTTCTACTTGCTGTTCCCTTGACTAATAAATATCCTTGTCCACATTTCCCCACAGGTCTTAATTTACACGTTCCTCATAAACCGGTGCCTCTTGCTCCTCCTCCTACTTAAATTCGGCCCCTCTGTAACCTTGTATCATTGGCTTTCAATTTTGCCCTTCTGGAACTGGCCCTCCTCTGTAGTGTGGTGTTATCCTGACCTGTATGTTTAAGCTCCCAGAAGGTGGGGGCTCCTCCGTGTGGAACCTGCCCTGTGGGTTTCTGGCACTCTGGTATGTTCCCACTGTTTGTGCCCTTCCTCTTCACACCTTCCTTCCACCGTACTTCTCTTCCCCTCCCTGGGAGCAGCCGGTTCTCTCTCTCTCTCTCTCTCTCTCTCTCTCTCTCTCTCTCTCTCTCTCTCTCTCTCTCTCTCTCTCTCCATCCTGACTCTAGTGGAGACAAGCCAGGGAAATTTATGCAAGCCGCACAGGTGAGTGGCCGGGGTGCTTGGCATGATTGTACTGGTTGGATCACAGCAGGCACCTGGCAACCAGAGGAATAACATGTTCACCTGAGTCATCTTTGGCAAGGGTGACAGGGCCGGGATGGAACACGCATGTGAGAATCTCCCCCTCCTCCTCCTCAACACGCCCCTGTCCTGCCAGATAACGGAGTCTTGGGGGTAGTTAGCATTAAGAAGTTCATGTGCAAAGACAGCTCATTTTCCCAACCCCAAGAAGCCCTATGCGTTATGCCTTTGCCACGGTTTGTTTATGTGTACGTTGTACACATGTGTCTTCCAAGCCGTGCACATGTGCGGACGTGTTCCTGTGCATGTATGTGTGCTTTGCAGGTGGAGGCCAGGGGTTGGTGTCAGAGGTCATCCTCTGTCTCTCTCCAACATCACTTGCTGAGACAGGATTTCTCAATGAAGCTGGAGCTCACCGGGTCCCTCCTGCCTCCGCTTCCCCTACAGTGGAATTACAGGGGTGGACAATTGAATCTAGCTTTTTGCGTGGGTACTGGGAATTGAATTCAGGCCCTCAGGCTTGGTTGACAAGCACTTTACCCGAGGAAGCATCTCCTCAGCTCCTTCTGAGTCTTCTCAAGAGTTCTGAATCCCAGGAGCTGGAAGCTGGTGCTGGTTCACAGCTGTGCTTGGTCAAGCAGGCCCTTCCAAAGCGATCTGAGTTTTTGTCGTTCCTTGGGGCCTCCTCCCCGCTCCCCCAGAGCTTGGGGTTGAAATAAGCTAGCATCAACTGTTGCCTTACACCCCTAGCCCAGTGATCTTTATTAGCATTTTTGTTTTGAGACAAGGTCTCTCTGTGTTGCCCAGGCTGGCCTCAAATTCCTGGACTGAAAGGGATCCTCCTGCCTATACCCGGCTTTCACGGACTTTGTAGCAATCGATAAAACCTCTGTAGGCTGCACCCTGCAGACATCCTATGTCTCTCTCGTCCTTCTGGTAGTTATCATTGTTTAAATGTTTACTTGACAACTGAGGTATCTGAGGCTCTAAGCCTTGCAGGAGCTGCATCCCCGAGGTCCTGTTCAGATGTCTTAACTAGAGGAGGAAACATCAGTGGGAGGAGACAAAACACACACAAAAGTGAACAATCACAGAAAACATTTTTTAAGGCATCAAAATTTAAGAAGGCAGTATTCTGCACCCTTCTTTGCCCTGCAGGTTTGCTCATGGGTGAGGTCAAGGCTGTATTTTTCCACTGTTGTCGAGGGTGGATGGTGGTGGTTCCTGACACAGCTCACTCCCTGCAGCATGGCTGCCACAAGCACCCCCTCTCAAGGGGGTGCATGGAAGCTCTGTTCACACAGACACACAGATCAGGTCTCACCCTCAAATTCCTTGTCGGGTACTGTAAGAGGAAACAAATGCCACACAGCCACGCAATAGTGGCACACACCTTTAATACCAGCACTCGGGAAGCAGAGGCAGGAGGATCTCTGAATTTGGGGCCAGCCTGGTCTACAGAGCAGTTTCCAGGACAGCCAGGGCTACACAGAGAAACCCTGTCTCGAAAAACCAAACCAAACAAAAATGCCACACAATGAATCAGAAACACTGCTGTAGGTCACAGACTTCTGGAAAGCCATACTGCACCCCGTCCTAGTGGCTGGAACACTTCCGTGAAAAGATGACTCGGTTTGCCTGGCCAGGCCTGACTTGACTTTCAGGTGACTCTGGAATCATTCAGGAAGGACTCCATAACAAGAAATTAACAACAGTAAATAGCAAAGTCGTCATACTTCAAGTCAGGAGTTAGCAGAAATAAATAAAAGTAACATGACGGCTAGCAACTCTAATTATCCATCAATAGTCTGCAGGGATGATGTCTAACATAGGCTTTTTTTATCCTCCAAAGAGTCCCCACTCCAAGTATTTTGTCATTTTTGTGATACAGTATTGGAGACACACTGAGTAATATTCACAACGTATCTAGGAAAATGCAACATACACAACATTGCTGAGAAATGGCTCCAGGGGCTGAAGGCACAGCTCAGTGGTAAAGAGCACTGGCTTCTCTTACAAAGGACCCAGGTTGGATTCCCAGCACCAACATGGCCATTCACAACCATCTACATAGCTCAGAGGATTCAATGGCCTGTTCTGACCTCTGTGGGCACCAGGCACTCACATGGCACCACAGAACATACCCATGCAGGCAAATACTCAAACCCATAAAGTATTTTAAAATATATATATTAAAAAGTGGCTTTGGGGCCTGGAGCATAGCTCGGTGGTAGAGCCCTAGCTTATGTGGCCTGGGTTCTGACACCAGTACAAATAGATAGGTAAGCAGGTAGGTAGGTAGGCAGGTGGGTGGAGGGAGGGAGAGAGAGTGGTGAGAGAAGGAGAAATGATAGATAGATAGATAGATAGATAGATAGATAGACAGATAGATAGATAATAGATGGATGGATAGATAGATGGATGGATGGATAGATAGACAGACAGATAGATAGATAGATAATAGGTAGATAATTAGATAGATAGATGGACTGATGGATGGATGGATGGATGGATAGATAGATAGATGATAGATAGATAGATAGATAGATAGATGATAGATAGATAGATAGATAGATAGATAGATAGAATTAAAGTGACTTTAAGGGCTTGGTAAGATACTAGCCTATAGCCGGGCGGTGGTGGCGCGCGCCTTTAATCCCAGCACTCGGGAGGCAGAGCCAGGCGGATCTCTGTGAGTTCGAGGCCAGCCTGGGCTACAAAGCGAGTTCCAGGAAAGGCACAAAGCTACACAGAGAAACCCTGTCTCGAAAAACCAAAAAAAAAAAAAAAAAAAGATACTAGCCTAGAATATACAGCCTTGGTTCTATCCCCACCACTGCTGAACTAACTAACTAAACACTAAATAAATAAATAGATAGATAGATAAATAAATAAATGTAAATTAAATTAAAATGGCTCTAATGAATAGGGTTGTGTCTCGGTGGCAGAAAGCTTGCGTACTGTGCACAGGACCCTGGCTTTGACACACTCCTACCTCCAGTAAGCACCACACACACAAAAATTATCAAAAAAAATCTTAAATAAATAAAAATGACTCTAAGCAGGTACTGTCCTCAGTAAGAAACGCAGACTCTGGGAAGGGATGAGCCTGAGCTCATGAGGCCGCCACGTACTCCACAGCTATGTGGGTCTGAACAAGTCTCTCCCACTCTCTGGGTTCGTTTCCTGGTGGTTAAAATGAAAATAATGAGGCATACCTGCCTAGTGGTTAGTGTGTGGGTTAGAGATGGGGAGCCTGGCAGGGTGTGGCTGTGTGGGTGGGAGCGGGCTAGCTTTGTGCGGTTTTGTGCTTTTACACCTTAGCTATGTTCTCTCCATTAGCTACGGCTGTGAGTCTGAACCACCGTTTTCTGCTTGGTTCTGTGCCCACTACAGCTAAACTAACTAAACACTAAAGGAATAAATGAATAAAAGCAAATTAAACGAAAATGACTCCAATGAGCCTTCCTGAGACAATGATATCTTGGGCTGGGGAGGTGGCTGGGTAGGTAAGACACTTGCTGTGCGAACATGACAATCGGATTCCAGGGACAAGCCAGTCAGGCATGGGCAGCTGCCTGTGACCCCAGATCTCAGGAGGCAGGGGCAGGGATCCCTGGGGCAGAGGGGCCAGCTAGATCGGCAGGAATCGGGGACTCTGGGTTCAGTAAGAGCTGCTGCCTTGACAAATAAAGTGTGGAGAGATGGAGGAGGACACACAATGTCAACTTCAGGCCTCAGTGTGCATGCGTATACACATGCAGGGAGCACTCACACACACACACACACACGTGCCTGCACACGGGCAAATATCACACTCGAATGCACAGACACAAAAGAACATGTGACCAGACCCAGATCATTTATTGTTCATTCATCCGGCAGTGTCAGGAACCCAGGATCATTGTTAGTCCTTGACTTAGACAGATACACATGAAGTTCCAGTGTTTAAGATGCCTTCAGAGGCCGGGAGGTGTGCCCATAGGGAAGATGTGCGTCTCTGAGATGGCAGGATACCCGGGACCCTAGAGAGGAACAGGATATGCAGGAGGGCACTACACTGAGACTGTAAACAAGTTGGTATCTGGCTGGGGTTACTATCTAGACTATACAAAGAACTAAGTCAGCTAAACACTAGCTCTGGCAGAGATGCTTGCCACCAAGCCTGATGGCAACCTGAGTTCACTCCCCTGGACCTGCCACATGGTGAAAAGGGGGAACAGACTCCTAAAAATTGTCTTTTGACCCCGACGTGTGCCATGCATACACACGTGCACACAAACACGCAGAAATAAAATTTAAAAAAAATTTTAAAAATATCAAAATAATAAACCAGTCAATAAGTGGGCTAACGGAACGAGCAGACAGACCTCAAAAGATAAAGTACAAATGGCCAATAAACATACGAAAAAAGGTTCAACACTTTTATCCATCAGAGAATCAAACAAGAACTACACTGAGAGTCTTTGTCGCCCGGGTCAGAATGGCACTCAGGAAACTACAGATGCGGGTGAGGATGTGGGCAAAAGAGAACCATCATGGCGGGAATGTAATCAGTCTAGCCACTATGGAGAGTCCCCGGAAAGCTAAAAAAAAAAAAAAAAAAAAAAAAAAAAAAAAAAAAAAAAAAAACCCCAAAAACCTGCTCAATGACCCAGTTATGTAAGTCAACATGTCACAGAGACACTGCGCATCAGCATTCCCTGAAGCACTGTTCACAATGACCAAGTGTGGTGGTTGGAATAAGAGTGGCCCCCATAGGCTCCTATGTTTGAATGCTTAGTCATCAGGGAGTGGCACTACTTAGAAGGATTAGGAGGTGTGGCCTTGTTGGAGGAAGTGTGTTCACGTGGGTTGGGGCTTTAAGGTCTCAGAAACCCAAGCCAGGCCCAGTGGCTCTTTCTTCTTCTCCAGCTGCCCGTGACTCTGGATATAGAACTCCCAGCTCCTTCTCCAGCACCATGTCTGCCTGTGTGCTGCCATGCTCCCTGCCAGGATGATAATGAACTAAGCCTCTGAAATTGTAAGCCAGCCCCCAATTAAATGTCTTCTTTTGTAAGAGTTGTTTTGGTCACGGTGTCTCTTCACAGCAATAGAACCTTGACTAAGACACCAAGTCCCAAAGCCAGCCTAGGTGCCATTCAACAGAAGAATGGATAAAGAAAATGTAGTTTATACACAGAATGGATTTTTTTTTCAACTATAAAGAAGAGGGGAGTTGTTTGCAGAGAAATGGATGCAACTGGAGACACTCATAGTGAGAGAATTAAGTCAGTCTCAGAAAGGCAAATATTGCATTTTCTCCCATCTGTGGGTCCTGATCTTTCCACGTACATGAAAGTATATATACAGATGGCATGGAAGTCAAAGCTTAACTGTCTGAGGAAATGGAGGAAACTAGTTGAACGGGGGAGAGGGGAGAGCAGCAGGGTGTGATGGGGAGCTCAGTACGTGATGCCCCTGCGTGGAAGTCTTGTGTGAGTCTATGGGATGGCTAGCAGGAAGTGAGGAAGGTGGGCAATGTCAGTGCAAGAGAGGAACTGAGCCCCAGCTCCCGGTTGCCCAGGCAACAAGGGCCCTCCTATAGGAAATTAGAATAAAAGGCCATATACAGATGAGGTAAGCTGCAATTAGGGGAACGATTAACACCGAGTCTGCCCTTGAAGCAGCTGAGGCGTGGGAGAGGTTTGTGTGCAGCCGGCAAAGGAGGACCCCCTCCATGACCAGTCTGTTGGGGCCTGGAGTACTCAGGGGTCCCATCTCCCTTAACTGGGGTGTGGTGACATGAACAGTGGTGGCCATGGCTGTGGAGTCCAACGACACCCCCGAAGAGGTAGGCCAGGTGCCCTGCGCCCACTACAGTCGTCTTACAGGTGAGGAAACATTTTATACTGCATCCAAGCTCCCACAGCTGTCCGTGAGAGAGGTGGACTTGACAACTGGTCTCTCTGAGATAAAGCCAAAAGTCAGTTTTCAAGCAGGGTGTAGGGGTGCACGAGTATAATTCCAGCTCTCAGGAGATGGGAGGATTGAGAGTTTGAAATCAGCCTGCTTTACATAGCAAGTTCCAGGCCAGGCTGAGCTGAATAGTGAGAGCCTGTCTCCATGGTAACAAAAGGTCCATCTGCAGAGCAGACAGCTCACTGAACACCCTGAATGATGTGGTACCCAACAGGTGACCTCATACCCAAAGCACAGGACCCTTCTCCAAAAATGAACCCCTTAGAGAGATTGAAGAAAACAAGGATTCATCAAACAAGAACAGATAGCTCTGAGAAAGGAGCACACACACACACACACACACACACGTACATACGTTGGGGTGGGTGCCTGCAGAAGGATGGCGGTCCAAGCTGAAGAAAGGGCAGAAGCCACAGTTTGGGGCCTGCCCTGCCATAGAAGCTTGCCCGCAACCTACTCACCCACCAGAGGAGGGCCTAATCTGTCCTTCTCCATGGGTCAGGGCACAGGTCGTCTGTTTTTCCTCTGCCTGACCCCACCTTGAAAGTGACTCCTTATTCACCAGAGCCGGTAATGGGGGGGGAAAAAAAAGAGGCATTGTGTTCTGGCTCACAGCCTCTTCCATGAGGGTGGGGGAGGGGCAGATGCCAGTGTCTAAGTCCTGACTGATCGGCTGTGATTGTGACCGAAATTCAGAACACTTAGGTGGGAGCCAGGTTCCAATGCTGTGCCTTAGGAATCCACCTCAGCAGAGAGGGTGGGGCTGACCCTGCAAACCGAGCCTGAAGAAGGGACGGAGCTGATACATCACACAGAGAGAGCAGATCTCCGCCTCCACCCACGGAGCACCGGCTCTGATTCCCTAAGCCAGTCTGAGCGGGAGGAGGGTTGACAGCATGTTCAGCATGGGCTGCATGGGGACACACACACACACACACACACACACACACACACACACACACACACGAGCATGGCTTGACAGAGTCAAAATCCTACAACACGGATGAGGCTGAGACCTGGTGATGCCACACCAAGCCTGTGGGTGACCCTGATGTAGGAAGGGGTCCTAGATCACCAACGGGAAGCTGCATCTCCCCAAGGACTAGAGTCACTAGTCCTTGGGGAGGACTGCACGTTGGACGGTGCCCCATACTCACTGTCTGGGACATCAGCCTGGAGCATCAGCCTGGAGAGGAACAAAACTATAAAAGTTTTGAGGTCACAGAAGCCTGGGCTGCAATTCGGCTCCTGCCATGTCTGGCTGTGTGATGGATGCGTCTCTGGGACTTTCTGATCTCTTATTTCCTTTTATGCAAATAAGAGGATGGTTTTACCCACAAAGAGGAGGTGCTGAGATTCTATCCTTTTTGACACCTAAAGGAAGGGTTCTTTCCACACACAGCAGCGTCTTCTGAGGGGCTAGCAATCACATGCAGCCTATATCAGGTGGCTGTGCTGTGGTTTGAAGGAGAAATGTGCCCCATGGGCTGCTTTAACTGAACACTGGGTCTCCATTTGGTGGCATGTTTGAGAACCTTGTGGAACCTTTAGCGGGTGGCTGGAAACTGACACCCCCCCACACACGCACACACACCCGGTCTCCCGCTCTGCTTCCTGTGTGCACCTGAAGTGGGATGGGCCAGCTTCCTGTTCCTGCTATTATGATTTCCCCAGCAAGTCTCTCTTGAACTATGAAACAAAATAAATCCTTTCTCCCCCAAAGTTGTTTTTGTGTCCCGGTATTTGGTCTCAGCAACAGAAAAGTGACTAATGTAGATTGCTAGCAGCCACATGCAGTGTGTACCACAGGCAGCTGTGCTCCTGTGATCCCCTCTGAGTTAGTGTCCTTCAGACAAATCACCCTTTGTGCTAATGAGGAAACTGAATCACCAGGAGGTTGCAAATTGGAGTCTAGGTCACATAGCAACAGCACCGGAACACACTAGAAGCAAAGTCCACCGCCAGACCCTCTTCTCACCCCTATGCTCTTAGACCTTTAATAGAGTTATGGAAGAATGATGTTCAGGTTCAGCCGATGATGGACTGCATACACTGTGGTGGTCCCCAAACCCCGGGGTGTATGGGAGATGCTACACCAGGTGTAAGCATGTATATTCCATCATGTCCACACAGCAAAGAGATCACCCAACAAAGCAATCCTTTGCATATGTACCTGTCATTAAACAACATAGGACCGTCTTGGCCAGGGTCCCATCCTGTTTCAGAAAGCTCTGTAGGAGTCAGGTATGGTGGTGCATACCTTTAATCCCAGCACCCAGAGTTCAAAGCTTGCATGGTCTACATAGCAAGTTCTAGGCCAGGCAGGACTATATGGTAAAACCTGGTTTTGTATGTGTCTTGTTTGTTTTTTCAAGACAGGGTCTCACTATGTAGCTCTGGCTGTCCTGAAATTTGTTTTTATTTTAGTGTGTGTGTGTGTGTGTGTGTGTTTAATTCTGTAGTTAGGCCTCAGCTACAGCCAGCAAGCCAAGAAGCCCTAAATAGCCTTTGCTGGTGGAAGAGGACTGGAATCTGGTCCACGTCTATCATGATGGGACTGTGGGAATGTGGCAGATGCCGTCTGTGAATTTAACCAAGCCAGAGGCCGAGCAGCCAAGCCAGGAGCATTGCGCTTCCCTAATCATTTCAAGCATTCTTGTTGCTGTCTAAACCACTCGGCCTATGTAGCCCTCACAGTCTTTCTTGGAAGATGGAGATGCAGTTCAGAGCCTGAGGCAGGGCTCAGCCTCAGGAGTCTGTGGCTTCCTTATCTTATCTGCTTGTGATCCCGGAGGCCTGGTTAAGTTGTGTGAGAAATGGACAGCTGTGTTCCTGCTACACTGTCCCTCTCCTGCCAGCTACGTTGGTCCCCATTGTTGAAGACACCGTGCTCTTTGAAGATAGGACATGAAGAAATCAAGCTGGAACTCAACTGGAAGAAAAATCAAGTCTTACCCAGCTACGACCCTTTGAGCTACAATAAAGACTGGCCTGGTTAGATGTGACCATTGATGACATGGTTGCATGTATGTTGTGGGGGTAACCAACTGCTTTCTGATTGGATCTGAGGAAGGAACATGTCTGGTACTGTAAACCTGGATGAGTCCTGGCAGCTGGAAAGATCATAGGCTCTAGGGGGACTCACTATAATTATTTTTTTAATTTGACATGTGCTCCAACTGCCTTCTAAATATTCACGTTTATATCTATAGACTGGCAATGCTCTCAGTCTTTGACAGAAAAAGTTAGTGCATCAGGCCGAGGTTAATGCAGAGACTCATAACAGACTGAAGTGCTGAGAAAAGGGGGCAGTGGGGTGCTTGGCCCTAAATACATCATCTCAAACACCCCCCTCTAAGGCTTAAGGAACAGCAACAAAGAGGGAAAAGAAGGAACAGAAGGGTCATATGTAGAGTCCTGTTGCAAAAAGATATCTTTTGAAGGTTGGAAAGATGGCTCAGCGGACAAGAGCACGGGCTGCTCTTGTAGAAGGCCTGGGTTCAGTCCCCAGCATCCACATTGCAGCTCACAACCACTTGTAACTCCAGTTCCAGGGCCTCCTACGTCCCTTTCTAGTCTGCATGGGTACCAGGCATGCACCTGGTGCACGTACAGACACATTCGCACAGGCAAAACACCTCTACATGCAAAAATAAAATAAATAAATCTTTTTTAAAAAAATGTCTTCTGGGGGCTGGAGACATGACTCAGCAGTTAAGAGAACTAGCTGTTCTTCCAGAGGACCCCGGTTCAATTCCCAGCACCCACATGACAGCTCACAACTGTAACTCCAAGATCTGACACCCTCACATAGACATACATACAGGTAAAACACCAATGCATATAAAATAAAAATAAATAAATAATTAAAAACCAAACAAAAATACCTTATGGACATGACATGACCATCGCACTCATGAGCTTACCACAACTGTGGTTACCTCTGCAAGGCTCACTCATGATGGGGCCTGTCAACATCTCACCAAGGAAGCTGCCTGATGTGGGTGCTGGGAACCCAGCTCTGGTCCTTTGGAAGAGCCGCAAGGGCTCTTAACTGTGCTGAGTCACGTCTCCAGCCCCAGAGATTTATTTTCACTTTATGTGAATGAGTGTTTTGCCTGTGTGTGTATGTAAGTGCACCACACGTGTGCTTGGTGTCCACAGGAGCCACCAGAGAGCACTGGGTCTCCTGGAACTGGAGTTACAAACAGCCCTGAGCAGCCACGTGAGTGCTGGGAACTGAACCCAGGTCCTCTGCAAAAGCAACAAAATGCTTTTAGCCACTGAGTCAGCCTACAAGAATATGTTCACAAGCTACAGCAACCCAAGGAATGGTGCTGAGTTGGGTATGAGTCTTTTTTTTTTTTTTTTTTCAGACAGGGTTTCTCTGTAGTTTTGCGCCTTTCCTGGAACTCACTTTGTAGACCAGGCTGGCCTCGAACTCACAGAGATCCGCCTGGCTCTGCCTCCCGAGTGCTGGGATTAAAGGCGTGCGCCACCACCGCCCGGCCAGGGTATGAGTCTTAATCTGTATTTATGCTATTCTTAGATACCTTTATTCATCTGTCTGACCAGGTTCTTTTGTGAATCTGTATTAAGGAAATTTGACTCTCTGACATCTAAGCGATTGTGAGTACATGGGCTTTTAAAACTTGGTATATCCAGAACTTTCCATTCTCATCATCCAGCACTCTGCGGTCATTTGTAAAGTCTGTAGTGCAGCCTTGTACATGAGCAATGGGATTACTGATTTTTTTTAAAGCAGCTAAGAAAATAAATCAACATTTTTGTTTGTTGGTAAGAAGCTGATGGTGTGTGTGCGTATGCACACACATATGTAAATAAATGAAAAATGTCGGAGAGAGCGGTGGTGTTTGGCTAAGACTAAAGGCACATTGAGAAGGAAGGTGGTGGAATTAGATGTTGATACAGTAGGCGTTTCAAATGTCACGCCTCGGTGGTAATGGGAAGGAAGGGAAAAAAGACAAACGGCTCCTTTAGAACATATCAATTTATCATTTTCCCATTGGCAAACACTGAAAAGAGCAAGCGAGACTGTATGCTTTTCCTTGAGAGCTGCCCTTTGCTTCCCAGAGCGATGGAGTTTGGTCTGATGTCAGGGTTACTATGGAAACGATGTATGCTTATGAGCAGCAAAGCAAATAGACATATAAGACTCGGGTAAATCATTAATTCATTAATATTATTACTGATGGCGTCTGGAGAGACTTACATATTCCTTCTTTCTTCCAAGCTCTCAAAAGTTTTCTTTCATCACAAAACAAACACCTGGATGACCACTTCATGGATAATTATTCCCTCTTTGCCTCATACTCCAGAGACGAAGAAGGGCTCGCTTTCGGATCTTAATGGATCAAAGAAAATGGTAAGTCAGGACAGAGAAGTGTGCTTCATGGGTTTTCTTGCTTGCTTTTTTTTTTTTAAATTTTTTAATTGATGGCTGTGGTTTTTGTAGAAAATAGAAAATGCATTAGGAACTTAAACATTAAAGCCCCTTCAAGTTTGACAAACAGGCTTGAATAGAAGGCAAGCCACATGGCCTGGCCCATGAGCATGTCTGTTTCAAAGAAGTCTTTTCCCATGATTAAATTTCATGGCAGCAGGGTAGTAGGGCCAGGGGGAGCTGATAAGAGGTGCTGGCCTCAGGAGCTATTGGGGTGCAGAGAGAGCTTGCAAGTGCTGCCAGCCATCAAGCACCTGTGAATCCCTGCATGCCTGAGACAACATGGCCTGAGGCTGGCCCATCCCCAGGAGGCGATTGTTGTGACAGGCGCAAGTGTCCAGCTCCATGTCATTCTGAACCAGCAGGCTACAAGGAGTTGGTGTTTTCTCCTCTTACAGTTAAAGCAGAGATCATCAGTGATGGAGAAGCAGGCTGAGGCAGTTGGAGTCTCTCTTCCCCTCTGACCCTCTTGGTTCCCTCATACGCCTCATTTCTCACCATTGCCTTCTTCCATCAAACCCCACACATCCGTGATCATGGCACCTAGATTTGCTCCAGTGAGGAGCAACTTGGGGTAGCAGAGAGGGCTAGTCAAAACCCCATATCCAGCTGGGTGGTGGTGGTGCACGCCTTTAATCCCAGCACTCAGGAAGCAGAGGCCAGCCTGGTCTACAGAGTGAGTTCCAGGACAGGCTCCAAACCTGCACAGAGAAACCCTGTCTCAAAAACAAAAACAAGACAAACAAGCAAAAACCCACATCTTGGGCCGGGCGGTGGTGGCGCACGCCTTTAATCCCAGCACTCGGGAGGCAGAGCCAGGTGGATCTCTGTGAGTTTGAGGCCAGCCTGGGCTACCAAGTGAGTCCCAGGAAAGGCGCAAAGCTACACAGAGAAACCCTGTCTCGAAAAACGAAAAAAAAAAAAAAAAAAACCCACATCTTTAGGAACTACCTGGAGCTCTGCCTGCCTTGCTGTGTGGCCTAAGCCAGTTGCTTTACCTCTCTGTGCCCTAGCTTCCTCCTCTACACATGGTCCTATCACTCACCTGAAGGGCTGCTTGAGAGCATTGCACACACAGCTAGTGTCACACCAGCAATCGAAGTGGAAGCCCGTGAGACTGTGGTGCAATTGGCAACTTATCCACCATTTTTTTTTCTTCTTTTTTTTTTCCCCTTTCCAGGTGTCTTCTGGGCCTCCATAGAAGCTCACATGAGGAAGGGCTCTAGGCTTTATCTAGTGTTCCCCTCGGTCAAACAGGACACATTATTGGAACCACTGTGTTTCCTCTCAGCGCGAGCTTGCTGAGGTGCAGGATGTCAGGGTGAGGCTTGCCCTGAACATATCCATCAGGGAAGGAAGGCAGGAAACTTGCATGAGTTGACAAAGCTCAGGCCTTGCTCCCTTGAAGGTGTACTGGAGATAGATGGACAGCTACTGTATGCTCTGTGGCTCTCAGGTCACCTAAGAAATCAGCTGGATACAAAAGCCAACCACATCTCCTAGAGACAGGAACTGGAAAGGTCTGTGGTGGGGCCCAGAGGTGGGTTTTTTTTTTAGACAGAGTTTCTCTGTGTAGCTGTGGAGCCTGTCCTGGAACTCGACTTGTAGACCAGGCTGGCCCCAAACTCACAGAGATCCGCCTACCTCTGCCTCCCAAGTGCTGGGATTAAAGGCGCAGAGGTGGGTTTTTAACAGCACAGCTGATGTGAGGGGTTCTGAAGCAGTGGCCTGCAGATGACAGCCTAAATCTTGGTCAAGGGTTCCTGCTACCCTTCCATGGTAGCTACATAGCCCAACAGTCACTGGGACCCTAGAAGGTCAGGGCTGGAGGGCTTGGCTCCCTCTCGGTTTGGGATGGAGATTACATGACTCAGCAATGAGGGATCGCAGCTCTTTGGGGTTCTAGGCCCAAAGAATGTCATTATTAAGACTTACAGTCTCCTTCTCCACCTGCTGTCTCCTGAGCCCTTCAGTGAACTGTCCCAGGCACCTTCTCAGACCTATAGACATTTCAGGATCGTTGAGTCATAGGGTGCAGAATGAAAACCCACTCCTGCCCAAGTAGATGGCCCATCTGTACCCAGTACATGGTACAAGGTTCTGGGTTGTGGAGGGCAGTGGGTTGATATTGACCCTTTTTCCTTCTCAGACTCATGCGCAGCACTTCCAAAATCCTGTTCCCCAGAAGGAACAGATTCCAAGCCTGCTTATAAATCTGAGCAACAACGGGACCCCTGCATCTCCACAGGCTCCCTGCACGTCCACATCAAACCCGAGAAAGACCTTGGATGGCTGAGTGACAAAGTGACAGGGGCCAGCTCTGGAGGGCTCTAAAGCGTTGTGCAGAGAGACATCTGCACACTACCCGGTGCTACCACCGCGTCTGCCCTGATGGCTCCTCAGAAGGCCCTTTCCTCTGGAACCAGGCCTCTCATGACAAGAACAGGCTCGTTCTCTTTCAGCGGACTGAATTCTAACTGACAAATTGAACAGGTTCCCTAAGGCAAGGGTTCTTGAGCCTTGTCATTCTCACTAAAAATATGATTTATAATATATTCCTCGTCACCAGACACTCCTTGCCCAGGAATGAACACTTTGCACAGGAACAGGCCGTCGACTCCATGTCTTGACCCAACATACAAACTTTTCCTTAGTAAATGAACAAGGCATGGGGGGTGGGGTATAGCATGACAGTCGGGTTACTTCCATTCACTTTTAATGTTTTGAGTCATCAGACGCTTGGGCTGTGGATGTAGCTCATTTAGCGCCTGGAGGGAACTCTGGGTTCCATCCCAGAGCTGCAAACACGGGGTGTGATGATGTACTTGAGAGGTGGAGGCAGGAGGAAGCGTTCAAGGTCATTCTCTACTAGAAAGGGAGTTCACGGCCCACCTGGACTGTGTAAAGATCCTGCCTTAAAAAAACAAAACAAAATGCTAAAATCTTGAACCTACAATAGGGCAAGAGTGGTTCATGAGTCACTTCGGAGTTTAGTGTTTAAGAGACTGAATTGGGGGTGGGGGTATAGCTTGACAAGAGTGCATGGTGCAAAGCTCTGGGTTTGGTCCCCAGCACAAGAGAGAAAGTTGGGCAAGAGGGGAGGGGAAGGGGGGAGGGAGGGGGGAAGGAGGGGAGGAGTGAGGGATGGAAAAAGGAGCTGCCTTTTTTTTTTTTTTTTTTCTGAGACAGGGTTTCTCTGTGTAGTTTTGTTGCCTGTCTTGGATCTCACTCTGTAGACCAGGCTGGCCTCGAACTCACAGAGATCCACCTGGCTCTGCCTCCCAAGTGCTGGAATTAAAGGCATGTGCCACCACCGCCCAGCATGGAGCTGCCTTTCTTAACTTTTTTTTTTTTAGTTTACAAAAGAAAAACAGTATTTGTTGCTCCTTTAATAATCAATGTGAATGCAGAAGGTCAGCTATCTGGGATCAGTCCGCACCTCTCAACCAAGCTTCCTCAAAGATCCTTTGTGAAACACACACACACACACACACACACACACACACACACACACACACACACAGAGCAGGTGGGAAACAGGCAGAGTGACCTGACTTCTCTGAGAAGCCCGGGTTAAAATTGCAAGCTCGTTTTGCTCGAGATAACCAGCGGTACTCTGAGCCGCCCAAGTGGCAGGAGTGGGTTTGATATCTGCAGCTGATTGCTCAGCAGAAGTCAAGCAGTTGGTTTTTCAACAATGTCTCCATATCATGAAACTTCCTAAAAATCGTCAAGGGGGAAACCTGAGCTGGCCCAAAGCCAGCCCGAGTGTCACTAGGACAAAGCTTTCCTTCCAAGATATAATTAGGGGCGCTAGGCCTTTCATATTTGACTTGACAAGAGTCTTTTTTTTTTTCTTCTTTGTTCTGCCTGCTGCACAGGGCTTTAGCAAGCCTTCAGCATTTCTTTGTTAAAAAGGATAGCTAGGGGGAAAAGTTATACAATAATCATAATTTAAAAATCAAACCCATCCAGTACAAATGTGTATGTATAAAGGATAATACTGGTTTTGCAGAGTGATGTGAGTCTCTTATTTAATTGTACACCGCCCAAGTTCTTTGTTTGGAAGCACCGAGGGAGGATGGATTGACCATAAGAACCAAGGATAGCCAGGTAGCTGCTGAGCCCAAACTGGAGTCAGAATTGCAGTGGACAGATCTGGTTCCACAAGGTCATATGAACAGATGATGAAGCAGGCCTCTAGAAGGGAACTGGTGCCTGAGGCAGCTAGAACTATCCCTAGTGCCCTTAACGCTGCTGTCGTTTGGGCGTTAACTCTGAGTGCAATGGACGCTGTCCTGTGCACCGTCAGCCTGTTGTCACTAGGGGTCAGTAGCAGCCTCCTTCCTCCAGGTATGACAGCCCGAAAGGCCTCCAGACATTGCCAAGTGTTGTCTGGCCAAAGGGTAAAATTGTCCTGGGCCAGGAATCCCGCCCTAAAGAACGATGGAGCAGGGACACTTAGCTGTGTTTGCAAGGGAATGAGAAAGCAGTTCTTAGGCGTTGCATGAAAGACAGTCCGAGCAAAAACAAACTGTCTATAACTGAAGAGAAGGCTGCTTTGATTAGGAGCAGGGAGACAGTCCTAAAAGGACAGTTGGAGCTAGCTTCTAAGTCCCCACTTTCGTGGTTAGCTCATACTACCATCCTTTCTTCAACAGATTGGCTCTTCCAAGCACTACAGACAGCAAAATCCGGTGCTAAGAGCGGAGTCTCCGCTGGATGGTGTTTCATCTCAGCTAGGAGCAGAGGAAGGGGTGTGTGTGATGGTCTGGGGCCGGCAGGGGGTGAAAATCACAGAGAATTCCAGGGCAGACCTCTCTCTCCATTTCTTTCTTTTTTTTTTAACAAAGGGTTTTTTTTATTATTTATTTGTATTATATGATTTTGTGTTTTTCTTTTTTTAATTAAGAAATCTTCCATCCACTTTACATACCAACCACAGATCTTGAGGGACACTAGAGACTTCAACGGGTATCTCAGACTTTTCCTGGACCCAGAGACACCTCGGCCGCAGAGGACGGCCCACCTGAACCAGACCCACACAAAGCATTTCCCCTGATGGCCACCAGGTGGCACTCTGGGGCCTCCCATAGCTGCTTGCTGTGCCCCAGGCAGCAGCTTTTTTTCAGACTAGGGAGTTTGTCTTGCCCTGCCTCCAGCGTGTTTCAGAATTCTCCATTTCAGGCAGTCATGCTTCCGTCTGTCCTCCCTGCCTGGTCTTTCCAACATGCTTTTCCCCTTTTGGGGGCCCCTTTCCCTGTAATGTGTTCACTATACAATGATGCCACCCCCATAGTCAAGAAAACACCTAGATTCCTTGGAAAGGACTCACTGTAAGCCCCTGAGAGAGAAGATGAGGCCAGCTGCAGCTCTGGGTTCTTGTGGCTTCCCAGTATTCCCACCACAGGACGGAGTGTCTCAGACATGGTACCTGCCAGGCACGTCTGCCCGCCTGCCTTGGTTTGCCCAGCCTTCTAGGCGGTCGCTCTGAACCTCTCCAACCTTTGTGTCCCCTGAAGACAGTAGAGTACAGAATGTTTTGTCTGAACGTCATTGAAGGGAACAAAATTAAACGGACGGTGGAGACAAGGAAATATATTCAAAACTATAACAGCTGTAATTATAAAAGGTACAAGGTGTCATACGCCCAAATAGAGAATAAAGTTAGGCTGGGGTGCAGGAGCTGTCTGGAGAGGCTGGGGGGCAGTGTTGATTTACATTGCAGTGCAGGCTTTGGCAGGGCACAGGGGAAGGACACAGGACACTCTGGTGCAGGGCAAGGCGTGTACTGTCGCTTGGAGGCAGAGACGAGAGACGCCAGTGTGGAGCAAAGGCCTCTTGGCTCTAGGGGAGCAGCTGGGGATTCCAATCCCCTCCCCTCCAGTCTGTTTCCTCTCATCCCAGGTCATGTACAAACATCTCTCCCAGTAGTCTAGAGTGAGGAGAGGGGGAGGGGCAAACCATCCATTACTTAACATTGTTTATCCGGGGTGCCTGTCTGTGTGGTGTTGGGGATGAGTACAGTATAAAACCAACAAAAACCAAGTTGGAAAGCACCTGAAGATGAGAGGGGTGGTCATTCTGGGTGGGTGTTCATCCCCGGGGGAGTCTACACAAGGCCACTGAGTCATGTCACTATCCCGAGGGGGCAGAGGACAGAGGTGACCATGCAGTTGGCCGGGGGAACCTGTGGTGGTGATAATAGCTAACGTACAAAACACTGGCCACATGGCAGACACTTTCTGTGACTGTCCCTCACCATCTGTTGAGCTCACACTGACCACTGTCCACCTGTGCCTCTTAGAGGCAGACAGAGCCTGTCAGGGTTACAGAGCATGCCTGGGACCCAGGATTGGGCAGTGCTTCCGGCAAAGATGTAGGTGCTCAGTGGTGGAGCTCTTCTCAGCCACTTGGGTGGGCTGAATGGCAGGAATGAAGTGGCCTCTGAAGGAGAGTTTGCTCCTTGAGCCCAGCCTGAAGGTTCCATGTTGGCCTGGTATGTGTTATAAGAAGCTAGGACAAACAGACATGGTGGTGCTTATCTGTAATCCCAGAGGCAGGGGACCCCGAGTTCCGGGCTGCTTGGGCTGCATAATGAGAACCTGTCTCAAAAGGAAGAAAGAGGAGGAGGAGGGAGGGGAAGAAGGGAGGGGTGGAGGGAGGGAGGGGAGGGGGAGGAAGGAGGAGGGAAGGAGGCAGGGGGAGGAAATCACGTTGGTTAGTGTGGAAATCACAGGGAAAGAAGAGGAGATGGTGTGTGCTAACTTACCCAAGAGTAAACGTCCTCATCCATGGAGCACTTTAAGAAGCATATTCATTCTTCCAACAGCCCCTGTAGCAAGCAAGGCAAATGTCAGCAACTCATTTTATATGTGAGAAACTGAGTCCCAGAAACAACTCTCTGGCCCCAGCTCAGAACCTCCCCCACTACCTGTTTCACTGCATATATATATATATATATATATATATATATATATACACATATATATATGTATATATATGTATATATATATGAAAAACTATATACAAAAGTACAATAGCTATATACCATATATACAAGCAATAAATACCTAAACAATGTCTAGTCCATTTGTATTTGACAAATTCAGAGAAAATAGTTCCATTATCTATCCTATTTTGGTAAGTCTAAAATGTACCTAATTCACTTTCTATCCTAACTAATCTTCAACTATAACTAATCTTCAACTCCCTCAGAGACCCAAGAAGGAAATAATATTACCTAACACAAATAAAAATATTAAATGGAGAATTCCAGAAATAAACAATTACTGAGTTTTAAATCGCGCAGCATTTCATGTAGCACGATGAGGTGTTAACACTCAGCTCTGTGCTGCCTGACAAGTAAATCATCCTGGTTTGCAGTGTATCCATGCTATGTGTGCTACCCTCTCCTTAGTTGCTCAGGGGGCTTCTCTGTGATCCTATCAGCTAGCTCCCTCCTTATTACAATGCCTATGTTTAAGGAGCCTTCACCTGTGGCCCAGCAAGGGATTTCCATGTCTAAGTCATCTGTCACTCTTTCTCATCATGTAGACCTTGTCTCATCTCACAACATAGCAACAAGGTGGGTATGGTATGGTAAGACAATTTGAGAGAGACCATATTTACATAATTTTATTCTAGTAAATTTTTGTGACTTGTTCTATTTTTTGTTTTGTTTTGTTGAGACAGGGTCTTGCTATGTAGTTTTATTTAGTGTGGAACTCACTGTGTAGATTCATTGGCCTCAAACTGTGGCAATCTTCTTGCCTCCCTATCCTTAGTGCTGGGATTACAGGCATGTGCCATCATACTTAGTTTTCTGATTTTATTTATTTTTGGTGATTTCTTACCATATTAATTTATAACAAGTTTCATCAAATACATATATTAGAAAATATCATGTGGAGGGGGTCCTTGGTACTGACCATGGCTTCAAGGATGTGCTAGGGCAGCATGGCATATCCTTTGCAGATAAGGAAGACAGCAGCATCTGCTATGTACCAGGCATAGCAATGGCTATTTTGTTTGCTTTGTTTCTGAGACAGGGTTTTTCTATGTAACAGTCCTGGCTGTCCTGGAACTCACTCTGTAGAGCAACGGCTAACTTCAACCAGTATTCCTAATTCGCCACTAGGTACTGTTTCCTTTGATGCTGAGAGATGTGACTTGCCCAAGCTCCCACACCACCTCCCCAGCCCCGAAGAGTAGCAGAGCCAGGCTGGCGACTGCGAAAATGTGTTTCTGTTCGCTCTCGGGGCTTCTACCAGCCTGTTTTTGTGACCTGCTGTCAGTCAATTGTTTCTCTCCCTTCTCTGGTTAGGTGTGTGATGTCAGTTCCCGGAGGCAGACGTTCCTTTTGAATGCTTAGGAACAGCTCAGACATAGGCTGGAGCCGGCTCGGTGGTGAGCGTGTGCCCACTGTGTGTAAGCACCGGGCGTGGGCGGGAAGAAGGAGGAAAATGATGCTATGGACAAAATAATTCACGAGGATTCGTGATTGACAGGATGGTGGGAGCAAGGCCAGCAGAGAAGGGAAGGAAATGAGTGACATAAAAATTGGAGATTGGGAAGGTGATGATAGGGGAGGTTAGGAAGGGATGGGTCCAGTAAAGAAAATAAGTTGTGTTTGAGAAAGGTCCTGTGGGGAGAAACATGGTTCACATGTCAGAAAGACAGCAGGACATCAAAGGACAGAGGGAGAGTAAGAGGTGTGGGCAGAAAAGCCATCTGTGAGTCACCCAGACACCCTAAGGCCTGCCTGCGGAGGGGGCTGCCAGATCTGTGCACCCTTCCCACACCACCCCCCTGCCCGACCTTCACCTCCACTGCACTGCGGCTGCCCACTGCCTAGCCCTGTCATCACCAGACATTTCCAACTTCTCTCCGCGATCCCACTCCCTGACCACAGCTTCCGAGCCTGCCAGGCCTCTCACGCCTCCAGCTGGCCGGTTCCTTGACCTCATCCTGATCCCAGCTCCTCGCATTTTCCCATGGCACGGCCTCCCTGCACCCGGTCTCCCCACCTCCCGGCCTCCCCACCACAGCATCGTGTGAGCCTGCTCTTGCCAGCACCTCCAACGACTTGGCCCTTGGGCTTCCTGCTTTGCTCATCGGGCTGAGCCCAGGATTTCACAGCACCTGTCTCCTCCACCCTCTGCCAGCCTCCACGCATCCATGGGGAGAAAGCCCCCACACATGACACCCAGAGGCAGCTGCTGGCTCCACCCTGTCAGTGGCCTCCTCTCCCAGAACCTTTTCCAAGCCAGCAACCACTCCTCCCAAGTGCTCTGGCTTCTAGTTTACCATGGAGGAATCCTGGATGTGCAGGTACAGATCTCTCTGACCGTGTTTCTGCCTAGGAGGACACGTTCTATGTACACACACCAAGAGGTATCCCATCATCCTGGACCACCCCTCCTCCATTTTTATTTTGCAGATGGAATTTCTGAGGTTGAGGTTCTGTGAGATGGGGCGGGGGGCGGTGATGAAGACACCTGCCTGAGACCCACAGATCACTGTGGGGTTTTGTTGGGTTGGTTTGGTTGTTGGCTTTTCAAGACAGGGTTTCTCTGGGTAGCCTTGACTGTCCTGGAACTTGCTCTATAGACCAGGCTAGCCTCAAACTCAGAGGTCTGACTGCCTCCGCCTCCTGAGTGCTGGGATTAAAAGTATGCACCACCAATGCCTGGTGACCACTGCGTTTTAAGCGCACTCTTGACCTTCAGAGCCGGGCACAGGCACCATGTTGGATGTCATGACTATTAGAGGGTATTAGTTACTTTCTCATTGATATGACAGAATACCTGGGAAAAGGTAGGTTAAGGGAGGAAGGGTTTGGTTTTTGGCTCAGAGTTTGAGGGGATACAGTCCACCAAGGTGGGGAAGGCGGGGACAGCCAGCAGGAGGGTGGAGCTGCTTCTCACATCCAAAGTCAGAAACCTGAGAGAAGTGAAAGCTGGTGCTCATCTGACCTTTTTAATTCAGTCTAGGGTCCCAGACAATGGGACGTTGCTGGCCACATTCAGGGTAGGTCTCCCTTTCTCAGCTGAACCTTTCTGGAAGCCGGGCGGTGGTGGCAAACACCTTTAATCACAGCCCTTGGAAGGCAGAGGCAGGGGGATGTCTGTGAATTCCAGGCCAGCCTGGTCTACAAAGTGAGTTCCAGGACAGCCAAGACTGTTACACAGAGAAGCCCTGTCTCGGGGAAAAAAAAATTCTCGCAGAAATACCCAGTGGTGTTGTTTCCACGGTGTCTTAGTAGTTAGGGTTACTATTGCTGTGGTAAAACATCGTGACCAAAAGCAACTTGGGGAGCAAAGGGTTTATTTGGCTTATGCTTCCACATCACTGCTCATCATTGAGGGAAGTCAGGGCAGGAACTCAAGCAGGGCAGGATCCCCAGAGGCAGGAGTGCTGCTTACTGGCATGCTTCTCCCGGCTTGCTCAGTCTGCTTTCCTCTAGAACCCAGGACCACCATTATAGCACCTCCCATAATGGACCAGGCCCTCCCCTACTAATCACTAATTAAGAGAATGTCCTACAGGCTTGTCTGCTTACAGATCTTCTGGAGGCATTTTCTCAGTGGGGGCTCCTCTCCGATGACTCTAGCTTGTGTCAAGTTGACACTGAACCAGCCAGCACACAGGTGACTCTAAATGTAGTCAAGCTGACAGCAGAGACTAACCTTGCTCTGCAAGAGCGCCAAGTCTTAGCCGCTCAGCCTCTCTCCAGGCCCACATCTTTGTCTGGGTACTCATTTTTGTTTTGTTTAGCTTCCCCCGGCGTCTTCCTCCCCCGTCCGATCTCAGACCGTGTGCATGGTCATCGAATGGGAAAAGTGTCTACCATCTTGAAGCGCACGCTTTAGGGAGACGGACGATAAACAAACAAGTGAATGGCCACTTACTTAGCTGCAGGTGGTGTGAGTGCCATCGAAGGGGAGCAAAGTCCAGCGCCGGAGAATTTGGAGCAGAGTAACTCCGGTGATGTGGTCAGCAGAGACCTCAGTAGGAAGAGTGTACCTGTCTCCCACCTGTCCCCTAGGAGACATTTCCCCCTATTCAAGGGTTATGCGTCTGCCTGTGTCCTAGTAGCCATTGTTAGCAAATGATGAGCAAGGGTCTCAGGGTTGGGTGATGAGTTCAAGGGACAGAGTTACTGAGGTGAGGGGTGGGTGTGAAGAGAGGCAGCCAAGACTGGCATGGTAGCCTTGGGTGGGTGGGTGCCTGAGCTCCTTGCAAGAAGATGGTCCTGTGCACAAAGAAAATCGGCTAGTTAAGTTCTACTCAGTGGTCACTGAACATCCTGTCTTGGGTTAGGTTCCCTAGGGGCTGGCGGGTGGGTGCAGAGTGTTTATGACGGGCAGTTCTATCTAGATGACTGTGGAGAGTGAGGAAACAAAAATGAACCGAGAGAGAGCACTGAATCTTCCTCAGGGGTCGAAGGACAGCTGTAGTTTGTGGTCTTCTGTGCCGTGGGGCCCAGACAGGACTCAGTTCCTGCCACATGGCCACTGAATTTGTGAGATTACTCCCAGTTCCAGCATGGCTGATGACAAAGGCCATTGTCTGTTGTCTTCCTGTGTTGAACACCCTCTGATGGTAATATGTGAGATTTTCTCTCTTTTCGAATGATTTATGTTTAAGTATGCATGTATGTGTCTGTGCATATGAATGCAGGTACCCATGGAGTCTAGAAAGTGGCACTGTTTCCCTGGAAGTGGAGTCAAAGGCATTTGTGAGCCACCACCATGGGGGTGCTGGGAACCAAACCCCAGTCCTTGGCAAGAGCAGCAAGTGTTCTTAACTGCTCAGCAGCTCCTGGTGCCCCAATCTTTTTCTTGGTGCCCATTCCTTTATCTTCATTCACATCTTCCTGCCCAGTCAGATCTCAGGCCCCCAGTGTGTCCCATTTCTGCCTTCTGACTGGGCCATTTGCCACTGCTCCTGAGTCCATCTCTTGGGCTGCCTTTCTTTCCACAGATGTGGTCAGGAGCACTCAATTACTACTCCTCTCCGAAGAGTGCCACTCACTGTATGGTCTTTCAAAGCTGCTCCAGAGTGAGGCTTCAACACAGCACATTCTATTCCTGACTTGCACTCACCTACCCAGTGTGCTGGGCAGAATGACGTCACCCAAGGGCTCCTCATCCTAGACCCTGGCATCTGTGAATGTCAGATTTCATGGGGGAGGTGGAGGATCAAGGGTCTCACCAGCTGGTCCTGCGATGGGAGCTGGCCTTGAATCACCCCAGTGGGCATAGAATTCATCACAGGGTCTTTCTAAGTAACAGTGGGAGGCAGGAGAGTGTTCAAGTCAGAAAAGGAGGAGTAACCATGGAAACATAAAAACAGAAGGATGGCAATATGAGAAGGCAAATCTTCAGCCCTGCCTTTCTGGCTCTGGAGATAGAAGAAGGGGCCAGGAGCTAAGGAATGTGAGTGGGCTCTAGCAGGAAAAAGCAAAAGAAATACACTCTTCCATAGAGACCCCAGAAGGGAGCAGCCCTGTAAACACTTGGATTTTAGCTCAGTGAGACTCATTTCAATCTTCTGAATGCCACAAGAGTAAGATACCATTTTGGTATTTATATGATGTGTTATGTGTATGGGTGTTTTGTCTGCATGGATATCTGTACACCATGTATGCCTGATATCCCCAGGGGTCAGAAGAGGGTGTCAGGTTCCCTGGGACTAGAGTTACAGATGATTGGGAGCCACCATGTGGGTGCTGGGAATTGAACTCCAGTTCTCTGGAAGAACAGCCAGTGCTCTTAACTGCTAACCCATCTTTCCAGATCCAAGACACATAATTTGAAGCAGCCCTGTTTGAATTAATTCATTTCATACAACAGCTATTGTAGAATAATGCTCCAAATGATCCTGTGACCCAACTCTGCTCTTTGTCTTCTTCTGGTCACAAGGGATTCCTACCTGTGTGGTCATAGGTCACAAGAACTTAGGGACACGCGAGCAGCAAGATGGCGGGTGATACGAGTCTGGGCCATTGACTTGTGCTATGTGGTTTTTGCTCTGAGAGCTTTCTGGCCCTCCATCTCAGGGGAAGTTCTTTCAACTTATGATGAACACTGCTGCATGATAATGGATCTGATGGACACACAGCCACTTGAGGGCATGGTCAGGGTCTCTGTCTGTCTTTACAAGGGCCAGTAACAAGCCAGGAGATTCTGTTTTCTCTAAAAGTTTGATGACTCCGTGTGTGTGTGTGTGTGTGTGTGTGTGTGTGTGTGTGTGTGTGTGTGTGTGTTTATTTTGAGACAGGCTCTTACTATGCAGCCTTGGCTGGCCTAAAACACACAGAGATCTGCTTGCCTCTACCTCTCAAACACTGGGATTAAGGGTGTGTGTGACACCACACTTGATAAGTCTGATGACTTTTAAACTGGACATGATGGCTCACTTAGAAGGAGAAGGCAGGAAGTTTAGTAGTTCGGCACCACCCTGGGCTACATGAGACTCTGTGTAAAGAAATAAAAAACACAAACACATTTGTGATCTTTTTGTTGTTGTTGTTTATTTTTACAGACTGCATCTTTTTGTTTAGTTTCTGTTTCTGCTCCCAATTCTAGGCAAATACAAATTATTTTTTTTTTTACCCTTATAGTTTTTCCTTTTCTAGAGATTTCATAGAAATAGTCTTTGGTGTGATTTTGTTCCCTTACCACAATGTTTTTGAGGTCCATCCCCAGTGTATGTATTCTCACTGTAGTAGAAGTCTGACATCTGGCCGGGCCATGTTGGCACACGCCTTTAATCCCAGCACTTGGGAAGCAGAGCCAGGCGGATCTTTGTGAGTTCGAGGCCAGTCTGGGCTACAGAGAGAGTTCCAGGAAAGGCGCAAAGCTACACAGAGTAAACCCTGTCTCGAAAAACAAAAAACAAAACAAAACAAACAAGAAAGAAGAAGGAGGAGGAGGAGGAGGAGGAGGAGGAGGAGGAGGAGGAGGAGGAGGAGAAGGAGAAGAAGAAGAAGAAGAAGAAGAAGAAGAAGAAGAAGAAGAAGAAGAAGAAGAAGAAGAAGAAGAAGAAGAAGAGGAAGAAGAAGTCTGACATCTGGTTCTGTGTGAGCTTCAGGGATGCTCAGGGTTGCTGCTGCTTCCAGATATCATTCATTGTCTGGCCTAGAGGGTACTCAGCATGTGCACAGTTCAATATTCAGCCTAAAACTCACACAGCTTCTTGCTGGCCTCTGGAATCTCCCAGCAGCTTAGCTCTTCCCTTTGGAGTTTCCAGCCCCGGGGGTTTGCTATCTGTGACCCTGGCTCTTTGACTAACCCAGTTTGGCTTGCTGTCCTTGGTAACAGCTTCCTTTCTATGAACTGGGAAGTGAGTCTAGACAGAAAGGCCAGATGAGTGTCAATCTGCTTCTCATATCTCTGTTTACCTGGGGATCCCAGGCTTGGGGTGCCTGTTAGTCAATATCTGGAAGCTGTCCACAGCAAGAATGCAGATCTATTAGTTACACATCAGGGTCAGCTACACTTTTGTTGTTGATTTTTTTCACTATCTGTTATTTATACAAAATCAGATCCTACTTTTTAAAGTGCACAGTTTGGTAAATTTTCAAGAAAAAAAATGCACATTTGCTAACAACTGTCACAGTCATGGCAGAATAGTTCCTCGATCCTAAAACACTCCCCTTCCCATTATTTTGGGACATAGTTTTGCTATGTAGTGCAGGCTGGCTTTGAACCCACAGTGCCCTCCTAAACCAGCCTCCCAAGTGCTGGATTACAGATGGTACCACCACTCCTGACTTTGACCTTCACATCCTACACTCTCTCTCCAGCTTCATCCTTACTCTGTACTTTCACTAGGACTTCATACAATGGACTGAATTGTGTTGGATTTTACCAAATGTATCTTCAGACCATGAATCTCCACAGTACACAGTCCCTCCTCTTTGAGGCATTTTGTGCAGCAAAACGGACTTTAAAATTCGCTCACTTTGTTGTGTTAATATTTTGTTTCTTTTTACTGCTGAGTACTATCCTACTGTATGGACATACCGCGATTTGTCTGATCATCCGTCACTTGGCCCCTTTCTGTGATGCTAAGGTTTGCACCCCCATAGGTCTCCACTCTGCTGCTGCCTCCTCCTCCTCCCGGGATTGACTTCACTCCTCTCTATTTCCTTTTGCGTGGGCCAGTTGGTGGTTATTTATATTTTACAGCACATGGAAGATCTCAGTGCAATGTTTTGGTTTCTAGTATTTCTGCCTTAAATGCAGCCTACTCGAATTGTCACTCCCTTAAAAAAGAAACTCTGTGTTTCCTGTGGCTTATCAGGTTGTCTCTCTCATCCCCTGCAGTTTCACTCTGATGTGTCTGAAATAAATGTATTTCATTTGGCTTCACCCGTTCTGCTCGGCACTCACCGAAGCTGCGGTTTAGAGCTAAGTATTGCTTCTAGACCTGGCTCTTATTTCTCTTTATAGGGTCTTTCTTCCATTCTGTTAATCATACCTGGCACATTCTTATTGTGATATTCCCCCCCATCTCTCTGTTCCAGAATTTCTGTTTCTTTTTAAAGACTTTAATTTAATTGTATTAGTTTATATGTGTTCTGCCTGCATGTATGTCTGTGCGCCATGTGTGTGCAGTGCCACTAGAGGCCAGAAGAGGGCGTCAGTTCTTCTGGGGTTGGGGTTACAGATGGTTGTAAACTGCCTTGTGGGTGCCAGGAGTGGAATCAGAATCCCTTGGAAGAACAGCCTGTGCTCTTACCTGCTGAGCCATCTCTCCACTCCCTCTATTCCTTTTTTTTAAAAATATATATTTATTCAGTTTTTATTTATGTGTATGTTCCTAGAGTAAATTAGTTGGTTGATGGACCCAAAGAAACTATCCAGCAAGAAAAAACAAAACTATTAAAAATGGAGAACAGCTAAATTAAGAATCTATTACACCCAGGCGGTGGTAGCGCACGCCTTTAATCCCAGCACTCGGGAGGCAGAGTCAGGCAGATCTCCGTGAGTTTGAGGCCAGCCTGGGCTACAGAGTGAGTTCCAGGACAGGCACCAAAAATTACACAGATAAACCCTGTCTCGAAACCGCCCCCCCCCCCAAAAAAAAGAGTCCTATTACACATACTTGGAGTAGAGAATTGCTTTGGAGCCAGCCCTTGAAACAGCGCTGAGCATTGCTTGATGGCTTGCTTGCATATCTGTGCTTGGCTTTCTTACACAGCCCCATCACCTGCCCACCGTAGGCCGGGCCCTCTAGCGCTAACCAACAATCAAGACAATGCCCCTTCGGTGTGTGCCTAGACCCATTGACCTAGGCAATTTCTCAGTCAAGGCTTTCCTCTCAGATGACTCTAGGCTGTATCGAGTTAACAAAGCTGATTAGGACAGAGAGAGCTGGAAGACAGGTATCTGGTGGCTAGGCCATTTCCTGATGTCACACAGGTCTCGTGTAGAAGCTGACACACAGTGAAGACTTCCAGGGAGAGGACAGAAGAGGAACTAAAGATGTCACAATTAGCTTTGTCAACCTGGCACACCCGGGAAGAGGGAACCTCAGCTGAAGAATTGCCTCCGTCGGATTGGCCTGTGGGTTTGTCTGAGGGGCATTTTCCTGACTGTTGATTGATGTAGGAGGGCCCAGTCCCCTGTGGGCGGTATCTTTCCTAGGCCTGTGGGCCTAGGTCGTATAAGAAAGCAGGCTGAACAAGCCAGGGAAAGCAAGCCAGTAAGCAGCACCGGCCTGTGGTCTCTGCCTCAGCTCCTGCCTCCAGGACTCTTCCTTGACTTCTCTCCATGGTGGACTGTCAAGTGTCAGATAGTCTTTCCTTCTTTTCAGTGCTGCTTTCTCTCTCTTTCCCTCCCTAAAACATGTGCATTTGGTCCAAGACTGTTGGCCTTATACTTCATCCACTTTTGTCTCTGACTTTCCTCCCTCCCTCCCTTCCTCCCTTCTTCCCTCCCTCCCTCCTTCCTTCCTCCCTTCCTCCTTCCCTTCCTTCTTTCCTCCCCTCCCTTCCTCCCTCCCTTCCTTCCCTCCCTCCCTCCCTCCCTCCCTTCCCTCCCTCCCTCCCTCCCTCCTTCTCTTCCTTCCTCCTTTTCTTCTCCCCATCCCTCTCTTCTTTTTTTTCTTTCTTGATTACTCAAGCTCCTGGTTCTTTTTTGTTTGGTGGCCTCACGATATAAATATATGTCACAAGTTACACCTGAGGTTAAATTCTTCTAGAACACCTCAACATGGTGGCTTGCTCATGTGATTTATCTAAGGCAAACAGTTACGTAACAGCAAAAGATGCCATTGAACCAAGTGAAATATTAACTTGTTCACATCCGTCCAGTCAAGGCTGAGATCTTCCATCGATTCCGGGTAGTCAATACCACATGCCGTTTGACGAATTTAACTTTCTTTTGTTTTTCTTACCCATAGTTCTATTTTTTTGTATGTCATTTTGCCTTTTAAAGATATTTTTCTTTTCCTTCCTCTCTTCCCCTCTTCCTGAACTCTTTTAATGGCTGTATTCCTTCAGAGTGTGTGACGTTTCCTTTATCCTTTCTGAAAACATGTATTAAACTATTCCTCATTCATTAATATTTATTGATCCATCACTATGCATTGGGCCTTTTTCTAAGTACTGGGCTGGAGACACAACGTTAGAATCAGGCATCTCTACTCTTTTGCAGCTTGCTTTCTGGTAGTAATCATATAGATAAGTAATAATCTATGTAAATTCTGCAATGTGGAATGCATTAGGTGCTAGGCTGACTAGATGTTTTCGTTTGTTTGATTTTTGTCAAATTGACATGAGCTGGAGTCACCTAGGAAGAGGGAACCTTAACTGAGGAATTGCCTCCGTTGGATTGCCCTGTCAGGAAGTCTGTGGCGCATTTTCTTGATTAATGATCGATGAGGGAGGGTCCAGCCCACTGTGGGTGATGCCCGGCTCTGAGCAGGTGAGCCTAAGTTGTATGAGAAAGCAAGGTGTGCAAGGCATGAGAAGCAAGCCAGTAAGCAGTGCTCCTCTGTGGGCTTTGCTTCGGCTCTTGCCTCAGGCTTCCTGACGATGAACTCTAACCTGTAAGCCAAAGCAACCCTTTCCTCCTCAAGGTGGGTTTGGTCATGGTGTTTATCACAGCAACAGAAAGCAAACTAGAATAGGTGTACAGAGAAGATTCCTGGGGCCTGGGGTTGGGTGAAGTATTACAGTTTTAAGCAAATTGACCAGGAAGCTCATTAAATCACTTGAGTTAGGTGTCTTGGCAATACCTAAAAAACCTAGCTACCGAGGAGGCAGAGATAGATCGCTCAAGTGCAGTAGTTTAAGACTAGCTTAGACAACATGGGAGCTAGGTGTTCTTCAAATAAATCAGAGGCAGTGTTGGGCATGTAGCTTAGTGGTAGAACACTCACCTAGCAAGTACAAGGCCCTACCTAGGTTCAAATGCCGGTAACAGACATGCAGGAAGTGATAGTCTATTTTTGGGACTGGAGAAATGGCTCAGTGGTTAAGAATGTGTGGTGCTTTTCCAGAGGACTGGGTTCTGTTCCCAGCATCCACAGGGTGACTCATAAACCCCTGTAACTCTGGTTCCAGGGTGTCTGATGACCTCTTCTGATCTCTTCAGGCTCTTGTACATATATGGTGCACATATACTCATGGAGGCTCACACACATACATGTAAGTAAAAAATAAACATTAAAAAAGGAAAGTGTGGGTGGTGGGGGGAAGGAAAAGAAGAAGGTATTTGAGCAGACAATAGAAGGAAGCATGTCATATGGGTTTCTATGGGGAGGGATCCTATGCAAAAGGTACAAAGTGTACAAAGTTCTGTGGTAGAGGGCAACTTTCCCGAGGCCAGTTGGCTGAAGCAAAACAGAGGAGGAAGAACTGAGAGGATGGGATAATGGTGGATTGTGGGGAGGAAGCTAGCTAACCATTTAGGGAATTTCAATAAAAAACAAAACAAAACTGAGTGTAATGCAAATCCATCAGCTGTTTTGAACAGAGTGAAATATTGAGGTTTTTTTTTTTTAAATTTAGAATGTAACCAAGAGATAAATAAGGAGCCCATATCAATTTTTTCAGAAAATGTGAATAGAGGGGGTGTGCTGGATAGTTTTGTGTCAACTTGACACAAGCTAGAGTCATCAGAGAGGAGGAGCCTCAATTGAGAAAATGCCTCCATAAGATTGGGTTGTAGGCAAGCCTGTGGGGGCATTTTCTTAACTAGTGGCTGATGGGGGTGGTAAAGAGGAGGCAGACCATTGTGGGTGGGACCATCCTGGGGGCTGGTGGTTCAAGGTTCTATAAGAAAGCAGGCTGAGCCGGGCGCACGCCTTTAATCCCAGCACTCGGGAGGCAGAGCCAGGCAGATCTCTGTGAGTTCGAGGCCAGCCTGGTCTACAGAGCGAGATCCAGGACAGGCACCAAAACTACACAGAGAAACCCTGTCTCGAAAAACAAAACAAACAAACAAACAAACAAAAAGAAAGCAGGCTGAGCAAGCCATAGGGAACAAGCCAGTAAGCAGCACTCCTCCATGGCCTCTGCATCAGCGCCTGCCTCTGGGTTCCTGGCGTACTTGAGTTCCTGTCCTGACTTCCTTCAATGGTGAGCAGTGATATGGAAACATAAGCCAAATAAACATTTTCCTTCCCAACTTGCTTTTGGTCGTGGTGTTTTATCACGGTAATACTAACCCTAACTGAGACGGGGTGAGGAGGGGGTCAGGATGGACATTTTCTGGAAGCGTCCCTGAAGTTTTTGTTTCACAATAGAAGAGAGGAAACTAAGGGTGAAGACCTTCATATGTGCGAAGTATATTGTATTATCTACCGGTCCTCACGAGAAAAATCGGCACGTTTGCCTTGGTTAGCCTGGAAATAACACTCTATAAATTGTCCTCGTAAGTCACGTAGGGACAGTTGAGGAATGGATGAATGTAGAGTTAGTGAAATGGAAGAGACTGATGATACTTGACCCTTAGTGTTGTTTATAGTTACATGTTGTTGAGATCTCCAGCTTGGGGCCCTATTACATGCTCAGGTCTCACTCCTCCCATTCCAGATCCCGCCCCCTCTAAAAGCCTGCCAAGCAGCAGACCCTTCCCTCAGAAAGCTCGCCAAGGGTCAGCTCCTCCCCCAGGGGCTGCTCAAGACCCTGTCTACAGGCCCACTTAAGACCTGGTAGCCATACTTGCCACACGATTCCTCTCCTGCCCTCCTTCGGGTCACCCAGGAGTTGCTTTGTTCTGTTCATTAGACATGGATTTATCAATTCGGTTTGATTGGCTTGTTATATCGGCAGCGGCAGATTATCCAACAACCGGGGATTCCAAACTTATCACATATTTGAAGTGACACCAGTAGTTAGGAGAGCTGTCAATCACAGCAATTTGCTCCAGTACATTTGCTTCTGTTTCTCTCCTCTAGTCTGTGAGTTCCTTCAGGGTTAGATCATCTTCTGCCAATCTTTGTGTGTCTAGTTCCCAGTACAGGGTTTGACAACAATTCTTGGATATTATAGTACAATCAGTAAAGGGTGGTGGAAAGAAAATATATAGGTTATCAACATCAGCTAATTCTGGTGAAAATACATTCATTGAGGGTTTTGTTTGTTTTTTTTTTTTTTTTTAACTTCTGCAGTGGTTTGAATAAGAATGGCCCCTGTAGGCTTAGGAGGTGTGTCACTTGGGGAAGGACTTTGAGGTTTCAAAAGCCCATGCCAGACCCAGTTCTCCCTCCCTCCCTCCCTCTCCCACCCCGTTTCTGCCTGCTTGTGGATCAGGATATAGCTCTCAGCTACTTCTCCAGCGCCATGCCTGCCTGCTTCCATGCTGTCTGCTATGATGATCATGGACTAACCCTCTGGAACTGTGAGCTATACCTTGATTAAATGATGTCTTTTGTAAGTGTTTCCTTGGCCGTGGTACGTCTTCATAGCAAAAGAACAGTGACTAAGACAACTTCTAATTGTGTGGTGGGTTTTTTTTTCACTCGTGTGTGTGTGTGTGTGTGTGTGTGTGTGTGTGTGTGTGTGTGTGTGTATGCATGTGGGTATAGGAATAGAGGTCAAAGGACAATGTGTTGGAGTCGGTCCTCTTCTGCCATATGGTCCCAGGGGCGTCAGCTTGGCAGTGTGAGCTATTTTGCTGGCCCTCTGTGTTTTACAACCTTGATGAGCTATTCTAAGTCCTTGACATGTGACAAGTATTATCAGTAGATGATAAGAAAGCACAATGTAGCCAGCCTTCAGGGTCCAAGACTTGGCAACTGGTGACAGGTTGCTTCACCTGAAGGAGGAGCACAGATTAAAACACTTAAATGTGAGGATCCAGGTCTTCTACATTCTCAGGGGGATCTTTTGCCTCGGAAACCCCCCCCCCACCTACACACACACACACACACACACACACACACACACACACACACCCAGGGCACCAGAAGTTATCTTTTCCCAAGGAGGCCTCCTTTGCATCTCTGCCTTCTGCCCCTGGTTGCCTCTTATGGGGATATGGTTTGATTTTGTGTGCACATGTGTGTGTGTGTTTTGAGACAGGGTTTCTCTGTGTAACAGAGCTAGCTGTCCTGGAATTCGCTTTGTAGACCAGGCTGGCCTCGAACTCACAGAGATCTGCCTGCTTCTCCCTAGGATTAAAGGTATTCGCCACCACCGGCTCTAGAAAGTACTCTTAATGTCATCCCTCGTATGGGGATATTTCTGGCAAGCATCCTCTCCCCTGGAGGGAGCCTCCTCTCCAGGTTCCCTATTGCAATGGCTAGGATTAATGGTCAATTTGACAAGCTCTAGAATCACCAAAAAGACAAGCCTCTGAGCATGTTTGTGAAGGATTATATAGATTAGGTTAACTGTGTGAAAACCTGCCCCAAATGTGGGTGGTACAATTCCATGGTCTGTATAAAAAAAAGGAGCCAAGTTGTGCACCAGCATTCATCCATCTGTGTCTGCTTTCTGGCTGTGGATGCAGCGCGAGCAGCTGCCTCCAGCACTCTGCCACGAGTCCCCACCAGGTTGGCCTGGACCCTCAACCCGTGAGCCAAAACAAACCTATCCTTTTTAAAAGTTGCTTTTTTTCAGGCATTTTTGTGGCTGCAATAAGACACGAATACAGCACTCATGGAGATACTCTTTCCCAGCATCCTCTCCTGTGGGAGGAGCCTTTTTCCTGGTTCTTTCCCAAGGGGACACTTCTGTTCTGGGTCCGCTTCCCTTGAGGGGAACCTCTGTCCAAAGTCATCTTCCACAGGCTCTAGGTAGCCAGCATCCTTTCCCCATGGGGGAATCTCCATTTCAGGTCCCCCTCCATGGAGCACTTCCATCTAGCATCCCTTCCCTGGAGGGAGTTTCTATTCCAGGTTCTCTTGCAATGGGACTCGGTGGCCCAGAAACATATCCCCTGAGGGCAAGTATCCTTTCCAGGTCCCCTCCCATGGTGACACCTCTGGCCAGTATCCCTTCTCCTCCCTTCTGAAGGGGCCTCCTTCTCATGACCCCTCAGGGGACAGCATCCATTATCTTGGGGGCACCGCTTATGCCCGTTACCCTTCCCGAGAGGAAACCTCTGCGGGCGGGCTCCACCCATGGAGGCCCTTCCTCTGGGTGAACATCTGTCCCTGACAAGACACTCATTCATTCTCTAGGACCCT
Organism: Peromyscus californicus insignis; assembly: GCF_007827085.1. Taxonomy (NCBI): domain Eukaryota; kingdom Metazoa; phylum Chordata; class Mammalia; order Rodentia; family Cricetidae; genus Peromyscus; species Peromyscus californicus. The sequence continues at coordinate 50,071,487 of NW_026294503.1, forward strand.
CTACAGCCCACCACCCCATCCCCGCCCCCCTCGGCCCAGGATTCTGTCCTCTGGGGGGCGTCTTTGGCCCCGACGCCCCACTGGGGACCCGAAGACCCCCCCCTCCCCCCCTCTTCCCCCACGCAGAAGCAGGACTTCCGCTGGGCCCCCTCCCCTCAGGCGGGACTTCCGCCCTCGCCCCCTCCCCCTGCTGCGCCGCGTTGTCCTCTCGGCCCGAGGCAAGCCGGCTAGTCTCGCGCTCTCTGCCTTGCAGCCGCGGCACGGGATCTGGGTGACGCGGGCTGCGGAAGCCAGGGCCGGGCCGTGCCGTGCCGATCGCGTCCCCCGTCTCCGCGCCTGTCGCCTGGCTGCCCCCTTCTCTCGCTCTTCTCTCCGCCTCGTCAAGGCTTGGCTCAGAGCGAGTGGCAAGATGGCGGCGCCCAGGATGCCACCCGCCCGGCTGTCGGGCGTCATGGTGCCAGCGCCCATCCAGGACCTGGAGGCCCTGCGAGCCCTCACCGCGCTCTTCAAGGAGCAGCGGAACCGGTAACTGCGCAGGGGCTGCTGGCGGGGGGGGAAGAGGAGCGGTGCAGGGGCTCCGGGCTCCGGGCTGCGGGCGGGCGAGGCGGGGCGGCGGGCGAGCCAGGCTCGGCCCACGCGCAGGTTGTGGCTCCGTGGCGCGCGCCTCGGCCTGCTCCGGACGAGGCTTTGCCCAGGCTCTTGAGGGGGGGGGGGCAGGCGGTGGCAAGGCTGGTCCCCAAGCTGGCAGTGAGGAAGCTGTTGGTTTGGCTCCTCAGGCGGGGCCCTGAGGGCGGTGGCCGGGAGAGGCGTGTTCAGGCTGGCTTCTACCACTGGGTTAAAGGGAGAAGCCCAGGAGCCTGCAGATCCGGACTGGCTTCTTGACATCTGTTCCACATGGCCTCTGACCTTTCTATTTCTGGCCTTAAAAAAAATGGGAAATAGGATGATCGTTTTCAGTGCTGCGATGAAGTAAGACGTGGAAACCGAAGTATGCGAGGCTGTCAGTGCCTGTTGGATTTTGGAGTATTGTTGGTGCTGCAGGTTCCCTTCTATTTGATGGAAACGATGTTGGATGATAGCTCCTTAGTGGAATGGTAGTGAGGACTTAGTGAGATTATGCATGTTACATCCTTAGGACATGCCTGACACCTGGCACTAAACACCATTAGCATTTTTTCTTCACAGTCATGTACCAAGTATGTGCTTAGTTATTGGAGTGCGAGGACTCAGAACCCTTGTTCTCTCTCTCTCTCTCTCTCTCTCTCTCTCTCTCTCTCTCTCTCTCTCTCTCTCTCTTCCCCCCCCTCGCCTCTTTTATAAAAGTGTGTTTTATTTTAAAATGAGTCTATAAAAGTAGGAATCACATACAAAAATACAGATTACTGCGACATGTTGGCAAAATAGCTCCCAGCTGGACGTGAGTAAGGAAGAACAGGAACTGCATGTCTGGGGCGGCTGGAGGCCAAAGTCCAACCAGAGCCCACCGTCAGCCCATCACTAATCTGTAAACAATAGTTTCCTTGTTCTCTCTTGAAGGAGATAACTTGCAGTCACAGTGTGTGGACAAAGCAGGGAGCAGAGTGGAAAGAGCACACAGGCCTGGGTAGGGTTAGTGCTTGCTGGAACTTTTCTTTTTTTTAAAAAAAAAAACAGATCCTTTAATCCCAGCACTCGGGAGGCAGAGGCGGGTTGATCTCTGCGAGTTGGAGGTCAGCCTGGTCTACTACAGAGTTCCAGGATAGCCAAGGCTACACAGAGAAACCCTGTGTTAAGAAACCAAAATAAATGAATCAATAAACAAACCCTGTGCTGAAAAACCAAACCAAACCAACCAACCAACAAATAAATAAAGGTAGATAACTGAATCAGGCATAGTGGCACAGGTCTTCAACCCCAGCATCCAGGAGGCAGAGGCAGGTGCTAGTCAACATCGTGACACCCTCCCTATCTCGAAACAGACAAAACAACCAACCCAACTGCAGCAACAACAACAAAAGATCTTGATCTGAGCACCTTCCCATCTGCAGTCGTAGTAGAAGAGTATGCATCTAAAAGGGTGTTAAAGGCCCCAGGGTACTGCTGCTTGAGTTTGTGGGTAGGATGCTGATCAGTATGACATTTCATAATGTTGGTTGATCTGATGCTTGGGCCTGTCTCTACCATCCAGGAACTATACCTTAATTGTTAACCATATATTGAGCACTACGAAACAATCTTTGCAGGGGGCTGAGGTCACAAAAACAAATATGACATAATTCCTTTCATCAAACATACTAGGGGATTGCTGTGGAAACATACTGTAGAGATCCACCCGGTAAAGATGCTGCCTCCTAGAGCCAGGAAAGACAGATAACTGGAGAGGGCCTGGGAAGATGGTTCAGTGGTTAAGAGCACTGTTGCTGCTTTTCCAGAAGACTAGAGTTTGGTTCCTAGAACCCATATGGTGGCTCAGGACCATCTGTAACTCCAGCTCGAGGGGATTTGATATCTCCTCCGGCCTTTGTGGGTATCAGGCGTGCATATGATATACATGGACGTACACCTGTAAAATTACTAGAGATTCGAGGGCTAGCTAGAAAAGACAGTGTCTGTGAAAGGGTCATATACTGATTTTGTAGAGTTGCAGAGAAACAACACAGATATGTTTTGGCCAATTTGAATATTGGTTTCCTTTATGTAACTTGTTGAGAAAATTAAGGCTTGTAGCTTTCCTGACTTGGTCTGTCCTGAGAGGAGTTATGGGAAACCACTGATGGTTTCATTAAAAGAAGTGGTTTGATAAAATCTGTTTGTGAGGTGGGGAAAGTCTTTCTGATTGCCATTGTTGGGGAGCAGAGAACAGAGAAGCAGAGGTCAGGGATGAAGCGGGAGGGGTGTTTAGGTTTTCGAAGCTGTTGCAGAAGTCCCGGGAAATATGTGTCCAGATTAGGACATTGTGGGAAGGATAGGATAGATGTTGAGGAGCTGTAAGATTGAGTAGGAAGTACTCAGGGACCACTGGATTGTTGTGGGGTGAAGATGAGATGCTTCTGAGGTTTGGTTGCTGTTATTGTGGAACAGTGTCCCTTTTTCAGGCAGTTTGGAGATCAGGAAGGATGAACTGGTAGGTAGGTACTCAGAAGGAGAATGCAGTTGTGTGATGGTGCAGAGTTCTTGATTCTGGCTCTGCTTTGTCATCCAATTGGTTTTTTGTTTTGTTTTGTTTTTTTGTTTTTTGAAGATTTATTTATGTATTTGGGTGTTTTGTCTGCACGTATGTCTGTACACTAGAAGAGGGCATAAGATCCCATTATAGGCTGTTGTGAGCCTCCATGTGAGCACTGGGAGTTGAATTCTCGAAGAGCAGCTAGTGCTCTTGACTGCTGAGCCATCTAGAGAAAGAGACTTTTTTTCTGTCTGTTTCTAGATATGTGCATGTGTGCAGGTGCCTGTGGGTCTCCTGGAAGTGGAGCTATGAAGAGGGTGTGAGCCATCTGATGTTGGTGCTAGGAACTGAACTCAGGTCCTCTGCAAGAGCAGCAGGGCTCTTAACTGTGTTTTTGTGTCTTTGGGTAAATCTGTTGTTTTGTAGCATAGACTCCAGATGTTTCAAGGGAATCTTTCCAGTTCTTAAACTTTTTTTTTCCTTTTCAAATTTCTGCCTAAAGTTTTTCTTTTAACTTACCTTCTAGTTTTCTAATCCTCTTTTCTTCATCAAACCTGCCATCATTGTGTTATGTATTGTATTTTTGAATTAGTATATCTTTTTTTATATTCCTATACTTCATTGAAATTGATGTTCTCATTTAATTCTTAAGCATAATGATTATAAAGACTGGACCTGATAACTTTTTATTGTTAGTTTTTATCGTGTGTGTGTGTGTGTGTGTGTGTGTGTGTGTGTGTGTGTGTGTGTATTTGGTTCTTTTTATTGAATGCTGAATATTTTGTGTGAAAACATTAAAGCTATTTCTAGCTGTAGTTTCTTTATAAAGTATTTATAAATTTAAAACCAAAATCAACTTAAAGCACATTATTAGTAAGGAGGGAACAACTATTTGTCTATTAATCAGAATAAAATGAACCTTGACCTACACCTCAGACCATTCAGAAAAGTATTTCAACATGGAATATAGATCTAAGTATCTAATTAGTATCATTCTGACCTAGGCAGACTTAAAAAAAATCAGTCTCTTTTAGTAGTACAAAATAATGGGGTTTATTATGTTCATACATAATGTCATTGTATTTTGTTCCCATTCACACTCTTCATTAACTCATAGCTACCCCCACCTCTGTCACTAAGCAATCATTTAACTAAGACATAATAACATTTTCCTATTTAAGTAAAATACTTTATCCATCTAGAGTTAAAATTAAACACTTGACCAAAAGATAGCATTAAGAAGACAAAATGATGGCCAGGCGGTGGTGGCACATGCTTTAATCCCAACACTTGAGAGGCAGAGAGAGGCAGATCTCTGTGAGTTCGAGGACAGCCTGGTCTACAAAGCGAGCTCCAGGACAGCCAGGGCTGCACAGAGAAACCCTGTAAGAAGACAATGTGACAAAGCATAGGCTAAAGTATTTATTACACATACATTTAACAAAAGATGGTTTCAGAATGTGTAAAGTATTTCTACAATTCACTTGAAAGGTAGTCCATTTTAAAAATTAGGCAATACCTCTTGTGCTCTAATGGAGATGTATAAATGCCAGTCAGTATTATTCATCACTCAATGTGATTGGGTGGCCCCCAGTGAAAAGCAGTGGACAGCACAATGAGATACCACTTTACACCCTTTTGGTTGGCTGTTATCTAAAAAATGGGAAAGAACAAGCATCAGTGAAGGTGTGTGGAAACTGATCCCTGAAATTTTTGGTGGTTTTGGGTATTGAACATTGAGCCTTGCACTTTTGAGTTAACTATTCTGCTACTGAATTACATTCCCAGCTCAAAATTGAATCTTTATACATTGTTGGTGAGAATGTAGAATGTTGTGGCCAACATGGAAACCAGTTTAATGGTTCCTCAAAAAGCTAAGCATAGATTATCACCAAAAAATTAAAGGAATTGTAAAAAGATAAATATTGCATAATTCCATTTATGAACTATAGGTTAGATTCATAGAGAAGTGGATTTATAGGATATCAGGTTTTGGGCAGCAAGGAATAGAAAGTTACTACTTAATGATTAAGAATTTCAAGTTTGGATATTTAAGTTTTAGTAATAGGTAGTAGTGATAGCTGTTGAGTTGTGAATGAAATTAAATCTGTTGAATTGTAGACTTAAAAGTAGCCAACATGGCAGGCTACAGGGGAGTTCTAGGGCAGCCTGGGATATAGAACAAGACTGTGGCTGGAGAGATGGCTCAGTGGTTAGGAGCACTGACTGCTCTTCCAGAGGACCTGGGTTCAGTTTCCAGCACCCACGTGACTGTTCACAACTGTCAGCAGCTCCAGCTCCACAGGATCCAAGGCTTTCTTCTGGCCTCCTTAGGCCAGGCATGGGTGTACATACAAACTCGAAGGCAGAACACTCATCCACGTAAAAATTAGAGAAAAAAATAAAAAACAACTAACCAACTGTAACCTCTCAGAACAGAAACAACAAACTGTGTGTGGATTAACATGGCTAAATTAAAATGACAACATCAACATTTTGTGAGATTGTGGAACAGCAGGAACTCTTACCTGTTATTGGTGGGATTATAAAAGATGCAACTGCTTTGGGAAGCATACTGGCAGGTTTTCATAAAGTTAAACAAAAACGTGTGTCCATAAAACACTTGTTAAAGAATGTTCATAGCAACTTAACTGATATGACTAAAAAAATGGAAGCAACTTAAATGTCCATCATTGGGAGAATGGCTAACACTTCTGTAATGAAAAGTAATGAACTGCTGACACAGAACAACATGGAAGAATTCCCGAAACACTGAGTAAAGAGAGCCAGTTACAAAGCCTAGACTTTTACCAGTCCATGTGAGTGATAGATAGCACACACCCGAACAGTGGCTGCCAAAGGAAGGTGGGATTAGCAGGGAAACAGGAAGGGAACTTCCCAGGGAATGTGCCATATCTAGATGGGCTGTATTATTCCATTTTTCTGCATGTAAATTAATTTCCTGTTTTATTTGAGCAGCTATCACTGGCCTTTTCTACTTACAACTTAAGTGTTACTACTGGTGGAGAAAATGTAAATACTAAATTTTGGGTGGCAAGGTGGTTCAGTGGGTAAAAGTACTTGTCATGCTAGTCTAATGACATGATCCCCAGAATCCAGGTAAAAGCTGGGTGTGTATCTATAATTCCAGCGCTCCAGGACTCCTATGGCAAGATGGAAGGCAGAGAAAGGAGAATCCATAAGAAGCTTGTGGGCCAGTTAGCAACACTGCAGAAAGAAGAAAGATCATGACTTAGAAATGAGGTGGAAAGAGAACCGCTCCCAAAAGTCGTTCTTTGACCTTAGCATAGTTAAGGTTTCTGGTGCTGTGATAAACACCATGACCAAAAGCTACTTGGGAAGGAAAGGGTTTATTTCAGCCTCTATGTTTCAATCACAATCTATCATGAAGGGAAGTCAGGGCAGAAACTCAAGGCAGGAGCTGAACCAGAGGCCATGGAGAGAAGTGTTGCTTACTGACTTGCTCAGCTTGCTTCCTTATACTATTCAGGACTACCCACCCATGGGTTGCACTCGTTGGATAGGCCCACCCACATTAATCATCAGTCAACAAAATATACCACAAGCTTGCCCACAGGCCAGTCTGGTGGGGCATTTTCTCAATTGAGGTTCTACCTCTTCCAAAATGACTAGCCTGTGTCAAGTTGACATAAAAAGTAGCCAACATAGACCTCCACATGTGCGCTATGGCACACATGTACTTGCATGCTTGCTCACTTACTTATTAGTTTGTACACACAAATAAAAAATATTAAAAATTAAATAGTAAAATTTGCTGTAAGAAAAGTAGAAGGTTTGGGTATTGTTAACATTGTTAGTGATCTGGTGCTTGGGGGTTTTGCTTCATGGACACTTTCTCTATGCTAGACAGTGCTTGCTTTATGTTTCCAGAGGCTGAGCTGAGCCAACTGATATGTGAATGAATGAAAATCTAGGGAAAAAGATAAGACAACTAATGTAAGAATGCCTTGTGGGGTTGAGAACTGCTATGGGCAGCTGAGTCTTAATTCCCCAGGAAATGTGGATTGTATCTCTAATTCATCCTTCTGAAGATGCATGGCTTAAGTGGTTGATTAGCCTGTTGTCATTGGTTGAAAATTGATCCTGATGTCATTGGCTGGCTGGGTCCAGGTGTGGACTGAGGCCACCAGAGCATGAGTTTCAGTCTGCTCTTCTGCTTAGGTTTTCTTTGGTCTGAGACTGTCTGCTCCATCAGTCTTAAAGGTGGATATGTTGGCTTTTTAGTTTCAGACTTGTTTGTAGTGAAGTCTTCCCATTGCATTTCTGTGTGTGAAGGTATATATCTTGTTTGTAAGTTAGGTATAAATTTTTAATTTTTATAACCCACAAACTGAATTTTGAGGTGTTAAAGTGTGAACTTCCCTCACTGTCTCTTCATTTCATAGTGGAATGCCCTTTTTCTAGGGAGGCATGTTTGAGTTCTTTCCACCATGGGGGGCCTGGGAATTGAACTCAGGTTTTCAGGTTTGTTACCTTATCCACCAGGCCACCTTTCTAGCTCATTATAATAGAATTCCCTTTCTCTACCAGTCTTTTCCTATTGGATAACACTCTTTTTGAGGGGAGGAACCATTGTGTTTGGGGCATCTCCTGGCAGGGTGCCAAAACTGTTTTGATATTCAGTAAACACTGAATTGAATAGAACATTGAACACTGAGGATACGCCAATTGGCTCCATTGAGGGGAAAAAAAATCACTTATCAGTGCTAGTCAATAATAATTATTTTTAACACTAAAAAGCTGTTCAGGGTACCATGATAATTTATTATTTGTTTAACTACCTATATTGTTTTTCTCCTTGCTGTGGCCAAATGCCTGCCAAAAAGCATCTTAAGACGTTGACTCACTGAATATAGTTTGTCATTGCATGCAGGTGTAGTGGAAGGACCTTGACTTAGAGTTTCTGTTGCTGTGAAGAGACACCATGACCACAGGAACTCTTAAAGAGGAAAACATTTGATTGGGGTGGCTTGCATTGCAGAGGTTTAGTCCGTTATCGTCATGGTGGGAAGCATGGTGGTGTGCAGGCAGATGTGGTGCTGGAGAAGGAGCTGAGAATTCTACATCTTGATCCGAAGGCAACAGGAAGTGGACTGACACTAGGTATATCTTGAGCATAGGAGACCTCAAGGCCACCTGCACAGTGACACACTTCCTCCTACAAGGCCATACCTACTTCAACAAAGCCACACTTCCTCATAGAACTGCTTCCTATGATTTTAAGGGACCAGTTACATTCAAATTACCACACCTGTGAATCACTGCTCACATTGTCGTGAGGAATTGGGGTAGGGGGTGGAGGTAATGCTGGTGCTTTTTGGACTTCTCTCTCTTTTTTTTTTCCTCTCCTACAGTTTGGGTGTCAAGTCTTCCTCAGTTAAACCTCTCCAGAGATACTTTCATTGACATGCCTAGAAGTGTGTCACCTAGAATGATTCCAGATCCAATCAATTTGACAATGAAGATTAAGGAATTTGCCAAGTTTTGTGGGACAACTATAGTTTATATAGTAAAATGAACTCTATTTGGCTTGCTTCCAATTACTAACAAAGAAATAGCACAAGTGTTGTGACATTAAATTTGTAAATGCCTCAAACCTTCTTGATCTCTTTGTACATACACACTTGTAATTTTTCTTCATAATTTATTTACCATTTCAATTCTCATTTTGTTATGGTTTGAGTATAAGATGACTACCACTAGTCATGTATTGAGTGAGGACTTGATTGCTAGCTGATGGGTTTTGGGAATTGATTGGATCCTGATTGCTTTGATCAATGGATTATCCACTTGATGAATTTATCACATGATTGTACTATTGAGAGGTAGTAAAAAGGAGGAGGTGGGGCCTAGTTGGAAGAAGTAGGTCACTGAGGATATGACCAGTGGTTCTCAACCTTGCTAATGCTGCGACCCTTTAACCCAGTTCCTCATATTATGGTGATCCCCCAACCATAAAATTATCTTTGTTGCTGCTTTATAACTGTAATTTTGCTACTGTTATGAATTCTACCTTAAATATTTTTGGAGATAGAGGTTTGCCGAAGGGGTCGTGACCCACAGGTTGAGAAATGCTACCCTAGAGGCTATATTATGTTCTGGTCCTCTCATGTGTTTCCTTTTGTTTGCTTCCTGTCTGCCATGAGATTGTTCTCTACTACATGCTTCTGCCAACAGGATGTTCCACGCAAGCTTCTAGGGCCAGGTGACCATGGGCTGAGTCTACATACCCTCTGAAGTTGTGGGCCAACAGAAATCCTACCTCTTAGAGGTTGTTTTTGTTAGGTATTTGGTTGTAGTGGCACAGAAATAACAAATAATGTTGGAATTCTTTTTGATTTCTAGGTCTGTGTCCTGTGTTTTTGCCTCTTTTCAAGACCATCACAAAGTATTAAAAGCACTTAATTACCTGCCATTCCCTCAGAGGCAGGATTCTTACTTAATTCTGTATTCCCAATCCTTACATTCACATCTAGCACATAATGGGCATTTGATAGTATTTTTATAATTTTCTTGAGCCATTATATGTAAAATAAAAGTACAGGAGAGACTCTAATTAGAAATATATAGGAAACATCAGTTACAACAGATGGGTGATTTCAAGGGATAGAAAATGACTTGTGATTCTGAGTTGCTTGCATAAATATGTTGACTAACTTTCATGAAGAAAGCAAATAGATTAAGCCCTTCAGAGGTCAGCATACCACAGGAGTAAAATATAAATCTGTCTGTGTACACTCATACACATGGATTTTCCCTAAATATTACTGAGCCTGTGGCCAGCTAGTCTTTGAGTGATCCAAAAGAACAAAACACCGCCCCCTAACCCCAACAAAAAACCCAGACAGGTCATCAGCTTAGATGCCTATGGCATTTTGACTCAGGCATGATTCAGTTCAATTGTTTGAGAGAACATCAAGTTCATCTATAAAAAGAATTATGTGATGGCCGTCACCTTTATTTTTACCTATTCCATGAGCTGTAATACACATGGAGCTATTTGGTAAGGTGTTCTGACTCAGCTTCAAAATACAGAAGTGCTCAACATGAGCCCACCTCTCATAGCAGTTATCTTAAGTGGATGAAGTAATCAGGAAAGAATTTCAGCCAGCAAATCAAAACAAATAAGGGTATGTTTGTGACTACCAGGACCCTGAGAAGGGCATTTTGGCTCTTTCATTCTTCCAGTCTTTTGTAGTGGTCACTGGACTCAAGGGCTTGGTCAGTGGTCTGTGAGTCAGGATACTGAAAGGTTATTCAGCTGAGCCAGGTTCTCTGGCTGTGAGACTAGATAAGCTATACTTCTTTATTGCCACTGAGAAGTTAATGTGTACAACCCCTAGAAAGTGGCTAGCACATGATAAGAACAGTTTAAATGTTAACTACTGTCTTTGTTCTGGTCACCATTATCATGATCATGCTCACCAGAGAGAATAGAAATTATATCAAAAGACATTAAAGAAGACTTACATGATGAAATGTATCAGTATATTATTGAAACAGCAACAACAAAGACATATTTTCCCTAGATTTACCTGTGAACTCAGTGCCATTCAGAATAACATTTCAGTAAACGTTTTGTTAGAAATGCTACTCACTTTTGGAGGACAAGCCTTTCCCAGAGGCTTTCAACAGTGGGAGGGGTTTTCTGTCTTCTGCATTTTGTAGCTTGAGATGTGCTAGGTACTCCCCTTGATTATCACCAGTCAAGTCAGACTTTTCTCCACCATTCTTGTTCTTGTCAGTCTCTCTACCTGACTCTTGTTTTGTTTTGCTTATATATATATATATATATATATATATATATATATATATATATATATATATATTTAAATTATGTATATCTGTCTGTGTATGTGCTTGTAGATGTCATGCCCATGGAGGCTAGAAGAGGAGCTGGGGTTACATGCAGTTGTGAGCTGCCTATAGTGGATATTGGGAGCCAAACTCCCATCCTCTGTAAGACCAGCCAACACTGCTAACCATTGAGCCATCTCTCCAGCCCTTCTGTTTGTGTGTTGGTTTTGTGTTTTGTGTCACGATCTTGCTTTGTAGTCCATGCTGTCCTTTAGCTCAGCCCTTCTGTCTTAGCTCCTAAATGCTGGCACTACAGACTTGCGCCACCTTGCCTGGTTCCCTCTTACGTTTTTGTCCATGCTGTGATAGTATGCTGCCTGATGAATCAGTCTTGCAGTTTAGATATCTGTGGGCCACTCCATCCTATTCTTTGAAGTTTGGCTTTAGTGTACTCTTAACTTTGTATTGCTTTAATTGTCTTCAATCTTGGTCATTTCAGTGTTTGCATGGGTAATCCATTCATTGCCCAACCTCATTTCCTTGACTGTCAGTGAACTCAGCTTCTAAGTGTTCTTTCACATTGCCACGTGTTACACCTTGTCTGGACCTTATTTTTAATCTAGCTGCTTTCTTCATGCTCAGTTTCAGTTGCCCCACTTCTGGGACCCCTGATCTAACCTGCCTATTGATTTCGTTTCCTGTCCCTCACTCTTTGTTCTTCATCCCCTTCCTAATTTCACATTCTCTTCTTAGTTCCATTTGGATTCATGGATCTAAACATTGCTTTGCATCCATCTGCAATTAAATTTCACTTGTTAGTGTTGTTACCCAAATAACTGAATGAGGCTAGAGGAAAAACAGTCACACTTAGTCTATTGGTCTCTTTAAATTGACAATTGCCATGTAACAATGCTGATTGGCTTTTAATTTTTGGTAAGTCATAATTGTACGCATTTATGGGGTACACTGTGATGTGTTGATATCCATGTAATGTGAAATGACTAAATAAAGTTTATTAACATAAACATCAACCCTCAGACCTAGCCTCTTTTTTTTCTTTCTTTTTGGCTTTTTGTTTTGTTTTTCGAGACAGGGTTTCTCTGTGTAGCTTTGCGTCTTTTCCTGGAACTCACTTGGTAGCCCAGGCTGGCCTTGAACTCACAGAGATTCACTTGGCTCTGCCTCCCGAGTGCTGGGATTAAAGACGTGCACCACTAACGCCCGGCCTCTTTTTGGCTTTTTGAGACAGTTTCTCTGCGTAGCTTTGGAACTTGTTCTAGAACTCACTCTGTAGACCAGGCTGGCCTCTTGAATTCATAGAGATTCGCCTGCCTCTGCCTCCCTAGGATTAAAGGCATGTACCACCACCACCCAGCTCCCCCCCTTTTAAAGCAAAATCATTTTTTAAGTATAGCAATATAACTTACATATTAAATAATTATAATCGAATGATTTGATATAGTTTTAAACAAAAACGAAAGAAAAAATTTCAGGTTACAAACCCCCTCACCTCAAAATATTTTTTTTAAAAATCACTTTTTCTGAATGTGTCAATTCAATAAATGTATTCAGAGACTAATCGTGCCCAGTTACTGCTGCACTGCTGGTTAGTGGAATTCAAAAGAAAGCCCAACTTTCACAGTCAGTGCCTCAAAGGACTAACACATGTATTCTTTTGGAATGCAAAGATGGTTCTTGCTACTTCAAAACACAGAAAGTTGAAGTCACATTATCTACCACAATTGTGTTGGAGTTGAAACTCAAAATAAGCTTTATATCTTCTTTCATGACCTTTTATTTTGGAGATAGGTTCTCACTCTGTAGCCCTGATTGACCTGGAACCCATGATGCAGACCAGGCTGGCTTCAAACTTGGATAGATCTGTCTGCCTCTGCCTTCTGAGTGCTGGGATTAAAGTTGTGTGTTACTACAATTGGCGTATGAGTCCTTTGCTTATACTCCATCTTTCTTCATCACCTAATATTACCCTCTTTAGGTCTCCTTCTAAGTTTTTATACTGGTTTGGGTATCTACACATGTACATTATAGGCTAGGATCTGCATATAAGAAAGAACATGTAGTTTTTCTTTTCTGAATTTGGGTCACCTTGCTTAATATTAAACTTACGAGATCCATTAATTTTCTTGCAAATTTCATTTTTATTCCTTTTTTTGTTTTTTATAGTCAGGTGTGTTTTTTTTTCTAACACAGTAAGTAGAGAATGTTAGCTATAAATTGCAAGCCCACCATTCTTATCTGATCAAGAATTATATCGCCTCCTGAAGAGGGTGCCTTATTCTCAGAGGTAGTACACAATATCTGTCAGTGTGTGCAGTAGATGGAGAGAGCTTCTATTTCATCTCTCTGTTACAAAAATCCACTTAAACTTACTCCTCAGTTAAAGGACATAATCAGTTGTTAAACTGATGATAACAGATACTATATTGGATCTTAGCCAAAAGACCAAGAAGCAGTGATTTTATTTTATTTTATTTTTACAGCTGAATAGTACTATACATATGTACCATATTTTTATTATCCTTCCGTCTGTTGATAGATTTGCTATTATGAATAGAGCCACAATAAACATGGATGTGTAAGTATCTCTGGTGGGGTATGGGGCTTTTCAGATTTGGTATGCCCAGGAATGGACTAATTGTTCTATCTTTAACTTTTTGAGGAACATCCAAACTTGTTTTCATAGTGACTATTAATTTGCGTTCCTACAAGCAGTGGATAAGGGTTCCTCTTTGCCCATATCCTCTATAACATTAGTTGTTAGATTTCTTGATAATAGTCATTCTGACTGAAGTGAGGTATCTCAAAGTGCTTTTAATTTTCATTTCCCTGATGAAGAGTGACGTTGGACCTCTTTAAAAAGAGTTATTGGACATTTATATTTTTTCTTTTGAGAAGTGTCTATTATTTTATTAGCCCGATTGTTGATTGGCAGTTTTGTTTTCTTAGAGTTTAATTTTTCCAGTTCTTTGTAAATTCTGGGTGTTACCCCTTCTGATGTATAGCTGATGAAGATGTTTTCCTATTCTGTGGGCTCTGTTTGCTTCGCTGATAGATATATTTATTTATTTACTTATTTATTGCTGTATAAAAATAATTTCATGAAATCTCATTTGTGGATTCTTGGGTCTAGTTACTGTGCTATTGGAGACTTTTTGGTATTGTTTGTTTCTAAACATTCTTGCTGAGCGTTTATTCTGTTTTCCTCTAGTAGTTTCAATGTTTTAGTTTTTATTTAGGATTTTTGTTCCATTTCCAGTTGACTTTTGTATAGGGTAAAGATACGATACAAGTTTTTGTCTTCCCGGGGGCCATCCAGTTTTGTCAGTGCTGTTTGTCTTTTCCACTGGGTATTTTTGCTGCCGTTTTTGAAAATAAAGTGACTATTGCTTTTTGTCTTTTACCTTCCAGGTCCCCTATTCTCTTACTATAGCTCTGGAGTATAATTTGAAGCTGGGAATTATAATATCTTCAGTTGTCTTCTTTCTCCTTAGAATTTGTTTTGGCTATTTGTGGTCTTTTATAGTTCCATTAAGATTGTTGGATTGTTTTCTCTAGATCTGTGAAGTATGACATAGAAACTTGATGGGTATTGCATTGAATATATAGATTAATTTTGGTAGTATAGTAATTTTCCTCATATTAATTCTACCCATCCAGGAACATGGAAGGTCTTTCCATAGTCTGAGTATCTTTGGTTTTCTTTTTTAAAGACTTGAAATTTTCATTATAGAGATCTCTTTTACTTTGGTTAGGTTTAACCAAACTAACCCTAGGTTGTTTATTTATTTATTGAGTATTACCTAGCAAGTACAAGGCCTTGGGTCCCAGCACAGGAAAAAAAAAATCAAAATCTGATTTCTGCCTACCTCGCTGTAGTGTGTTCAGTTTCTGTTCCTATGATCAGCTTGCTTGCTTCCTTCCTTCCTTCTTTTCTTTCTACTATTTATTTAATGTGTATAAGTGTTCTATCTGCATGTATGTCTTTATGCCAGAAGAGGGCATCAGATCCCCATTATAGATGGTTGTGAGCCACCATATGGTTGCTGGGAATTGAACTCAGGACCTCTGGAAAAGCAGCCAATGCTCTTAACCACTGAGCCATCCCTCCTGCTCCCTCACCCCCCCCCCTTTTTTTTTTTTTTTTTTGAGACAAGGTTTCTCTCTGTAACTGCCCTAGCTGTCCTGGAACTCACTCTGTAGACCAAGCTGGCCTCGAACCCACAGAGACCCACCTGCCTCTACCCCCTGAGTGCTGGGATTAAAGGCATGCGCCACCATGCCTGGCTTAGCTCTTTCTTTTTTTAAATTTTCATTATATGTAATAAAACATTTACGTGTGTGAGTGTGTATGTGTGTGTGTTTGACGGTATGTGCCATAGTGGAGTCAATAGAAGACAACTTAGAGGATTCGATTCTCCCCTTCTACCTGCTGGGCCCCAAACTCAGGTCATCAAGCTAATGTCAGGTGCCTTACACGCTGAGTCATTAAAATGAGATCCTTTAAATGTTAGTCAGATATTATCACCCCACTGCCCAAATCTCCTCGGTCTATGGTAGTTGTGCATTGTGGTTCTCTCTCATCTATAGTATGCATTAATCTTTTGTTGTTCATGGGGCTTCATCCAGTCTGGTCCCTGACTTCCTATGATCTCAGCTGTGCCTTTGCCTCCCAGCAGATTTTCCAGGAATGAATATAGTTGGTAGCCCCCCCCACCCCTTATTTCTGTACTCAAATATTGTATTTTAAAAGAGAGACATATTTATTACATGTGTGTTAGTGTTTGCCTGAATATATGTATGTGTATCACATGTGTGCCTGGTGCCTGAGGAGGCCAGAACAAAGTATTAAATCCCCTGCAACTGGAGTTCCCAGCGGTTGTGAGCTGCCCTATGGGTATAGGGAACTGAACCTGGGTCTCCATAAGAGTAGCAAGTACTCTTAACCACTGAGCCATCATCTCTTCAGCCCCGCAAACATGGCTTTTTAACTGTTGGTTTTTAAGTCAAATTCTTAGTAGTTTATTTATTTATTTTTGTTTTTTTGAGGCAGGGTTTCTCTGTGTAGTCCTGGCTGTCCTGGAACTCACTTTGTAGACCAGCCTGGCCTTGAACTCAAAGAGATCTGCCTGCTTCTGCCTGCTGAGTGCTGGAATTAAAGACGTGCACCACCACTGCTGGGCATCTTAGTAATGTTTTACATACATTCTTTTAATTTTTTTTAGGTTTATTTCATGAATATGAGTGTTTTGCCTTTATATATGTATGTGAACCATGTGTGTGCCTGATGGCAGTGGACATAGGACGAAGGTATCAGATCGCCAGGAGTTGGAGTTATGGATAGTTGTGAGCCACCATGTGGATGCTGGGAATTGAACTCAGGTCCTCTGCAAGGGTAGCAGGTACTCACTGCTGAGCCATGTCTCCAGACCCTCACATATATTCTTTCTCTACTACAGTTCGGTGGTTTTAGTCTCCTGTATGTTCTAAGTACCCGAAGCATCTTTTTCGGTATGCCTTCTGGATTGCAGTTGTCACAGAAAGTGCACACCCCACCTCTGGAGTAGGCATTCCTCTCCTTCACACCTTCCATGCCAGCATTGTCCTAAGTGTCTGTCCCACACACTTCTTTCCTGGGTTCTTGTGTCTGGTCTAGCGTTTGCTTCCATCTCCGTGCTACTTTGTCCTTTCTTCTTTCCTTTAGCACAATGCTGCTGACCTACATTTGCTCTGATGAGGAATGAACTGATTGTGATGAGGATGATGGGAAACGGGAAAACATGATTTTGTGGGGCTGGGAGAGGACTGTGGTATGTTAAGAATCTTGCTAAGACAGGAGTTACCAGACCTGGCCCACCACCTGTTTTATTATGGCCTATGAGTGAAGGGTGGTTTTTACATTTAAGTAGCTGCCACCTGAAAGTGATGGGAACTTTAAATTGTGATGTTTACAAGAGAGTATTCTTTTACAAGATCCTGCTGTGTAGGCCAGGATGGCCTTGAGCTTGCTATCCCCTTTCCTCTGCTTCCCAGATGCTGGGATTACAGCATAGTAAGCCACATTTGGCCATCATGAAGTTGGGTTTGTGTTTTTTTTTTTCTCTTTTTTGGGTTTTTGAGACAGGGTTTCTCTGTGTAGTTTTGGTGCCTATCCTGGATCTTGCTCTGTAGACCAGGCTGGCCTCGAACTCACAGAGATCCACTTGCCTCTGCCTCCTGAGTGCTGGGATTAAAGGCGTGTGCCACCACCACCCGGCATGAAGTTGTTTTTTAAGATTTGTTTTTAGTTAGGAGTATGTCTGGGAGGGTGTCTGTGTCCATGATTGCCAATGCCTTCAGAGGCAGAATGGTGTTAGAGCTACTAGAGCTGAAGTTAACAGGTGGTTGTAAGCAGCCTGATGAGGGTGCTGGGCGGGAACTCCAGTCCTTTGCAAAAGCAGTAGTCCTTTTTAACCAGTGAGCTGCGTCTCCAGCCCTAACACAGTAGAGTTTTATTTGAACCTAGCCCTGTTCATTTGTTTAAGTGTCATCTAAGGCTGCTTTTCTGATGAAGAGCAGGGTTAAGGTGTTTTGGGAAGTTTCTGGCTGTCAGAGTCTAAAATATTTGCTGAGATGCTCTTTACACATAACTTTTGTGACCCAGCAAAATGGATTGGTTAGGGCTGTCAGGGACCACCTGAGCCTGGATGGGAGAGAGGAGAGGGGAGTGTACAAAGGAGAGCCTTGGTCTTGGTAAAGGTGAAGTTCAGAATTTTACTGTAAGCTCTTTGTGTGTATGTGTGTGTGTGTGTGATATATACACACACATATAGACACACACACATATATATATATAATTTCTGCTGCTGTTGATCAACCAGATCAAATCAATAGACAAATTTTGTTTTATATAACAACTAGTGATTAGGAAAAAAACTATGAACTTTTAATTATTTTTCTTAGCAATAATAGTTAAACTACTATAAATACATCATCCAGCTTT
The DNA here is from genome assembly GCF_007827085.1 of Peromyscus californicus insignis. Lineage (NCBI taxonomy): Eukaryota > Metazoa > Chordata > Mammalia > Rodentia > Cricetidae > Peromyscus > Peromyscus californicus. Next base: position 50,089,471 of record NW_026294503.1, read on the forward strand.
TAAAAAAATATGGTAAGTATTAGAATAATTTTTAAACAAGTGTGATTGTCTTAGTTGCAGTTACAATGTCTAGCAGTTAGTTTCCTTTTCAGTAGGAGGTCCACTGATAAATTAACTGTAAAATGTGTGTACATATGGTGTATGAGGCTTGTCTAACCTGTGACATATAATCACAGGTAGTTTTCTTTAATTTTACTCAAACAGGACTTGCCAAGACCAACAAATGTGTTGAAACTTGAAGGAAATGAAATTCTACCTTTTGTGTAACTCAAAGGAATTTTTTTGTCCTCTAATACAACATTTCATTTATACATTGTCTTCAGGGTATGCATTCCTATCTAATAGGGACGTCTAACGGCTGAAGTTTAATTGTCTCCATAAGTACTCTACCTTCTGCGAATGAAGTAGCTAAGCTTCTTAAAGCCTCTGTGAATATTTTTGTTAGTTTGGTTAAAGTAGGACTGACAGCAATTATTATTAATAATGTTTGTAGTATGGGAGCGACTGACTGATCTTTACCAGCTATTCCACTGTCATTAATCATTACATATTTAGATACATTACATTGTCCTGACTGTGAACACTGTGCAGAACTGTAAAGCTCAGTAGTTTTCTTTCAGGCTGTGGAGAAGGGAGAGCAGTGGGGAGAGGTGAATGCTTTTACTGTTGTTGAGAAGAGCGTCTTCATCTTCTAATAAACAGTGCTCATGTTTGTATTATTTCAGGCAGGGTTCATAGAATCCATAGCTATTTGCCGTAAGACTCTGGAGGGATGTTTTTGTTGTTTCTCAGCGTTTATAGATGGAAACAAACATTTAAGACATATTTTCCACCCTCAGGAAGTTTAAAATACAGTTAATTTGGGCTATAGACTATCCTTACAAATTAATCTGTTTGTAGTAATTAATGGGGAAGGGGAAATGAAATATGCCAAATAGGAATCACAAGACATGTATCTACGTTAGAGCCACATCTTACAAGGTGAGTATTCTTCTAGTTCTGCATCTAGAATATGTGGATCTCTTAGTGGGAAGAAAAAGAATTAAGCTAATGTCTAAGGTGCTGCCTCCAAGTGCACCGACTTTCCTGGATAGCAAGGTACAGGCCTGGACCACTTTCATTTTGCCAAATGTCCTTGCTATTTAAGGTCGAAAAGAAAAAATCTGTCAGTGAGTGCCAGTAGACTAGACATACAAAAGAGTCAGCTAGTCTCTAGTTTGCAGGATACAGAGTTATAGGGCATACACTGGAGAAGTGGATGAGTTTCACCAGGGATATGGTCTTCAGAAGATTTCTGAAAAAGGAGATGTTTAGGCTGGAGGGTGTAGCTCAGTGGTAGAATATTTTCCTTAAAATCAGAATCACAGGCCAAGTTTTCGAAGGCAAAGAACTGGGTGGAGACAATGTGCCAAGTGTATGCTGGTGGAAGGGCACAGAAGATTGGAAGCGCGTGGTGCTTTTAGGAACCCATGGGACTAGAACCTGGGAAAAGCAAGTAACAATGATCACTCTACCGAGTGATCATTTTCTTTGTTCTACAAACACAAGTTATTTTGTATCTCACAGATGTGTCATGTGAGCTTACTGTGTAGAAGCTATTTACAATTATTTGGATTTCAGGAGTCTTTTGATGGGTCTTAAGTTCAGTTCCATTTTGTTTGTTGTTATTAAAGTATAGTAAGGACCCAGTGCATCCCTGACAAGTGAATATGTAAGACTGGGAATTATCTTTGTAGGTTAGTTCATGAACTTAACTCTTCTGTGGTCTCTACATTATAAAAACACCATTGTTCTGGAGAACACCTATCTTCTTTAGTCTGTAGCCAGAGTTTTGTTCAAACCGTGTGCTGCTTCAGCTGTCAGCTTCTAGAGAGACAGCTGGTAAGAGATCAAGGGGTGACTGTCTTCAAGGGAAGATTGTGGACAGTGGTGTGCGTCTTTGAAGACTGTGAAGGGCCGGCTGAAAGAATTCAGACGTACTCCATCATCCCAGGTGTGAACACACATCTCTTAGCCATCTGAGGAGGATCGAGAAGCTACTGGAGATTAGTCTAGTTGGAGAGCTGTTTTCTTGTTATTTTTGCACTACTACAGTTTGAACCTAGAATTTTGTGCATACTAGTCAAATGTGGTGCCATGAGCTCCCTCACTTCTGTTTTTATTTGTCAGACCAAATAGTAAATGTTGAAACTGCACATCAGAACACATACAGGTAATTAGATTGAACTTTGTCATAGAAACTGTGATACTCTTGCCATTCTTTCAGTGTGTTTCAAACTCTTGGGTATTTTCTCCAGCATATTCATTAATCCTTAATGCTATCATGGGAGTGTTAGTAAATGTTCCTTTTTTTAAATTTTCATGACAGTATTGTCAGCAAAAATGTCTTACATACGTAATTGGTTGATACAGTTACCTAGGCTAGTGAATTTCACTTTTTTGTTTGGTTACTAAGTCACTGAAACACCTGAGTCAAAGTTTTATGACCTGTCCTTGGAGATAGTTCTGACTGGAGGAGTGAGGGGGGGCAGGCAGATAATTGTGTTTCTCAGTTTTTAATTAATTAATCAATACCCTGCCTCTTTCCTGAAACAAATTTCAGATGTCTTAAATAAATTTAAAAAAAGATAAGGGGAGAGGGTAGAGTTGTAGGTCAGTGACAGTTTCTTAGCATGTGGGAGGCCCTGAGTCTGGCCACCTATTTATGTCTGAGAAAGAGATAAATGAGGAAATTGGGGAGAAGAGAAAAGCCAGATAAAGTGAAATTCATTTTGTAAGACATGGGCTATATATTTGCCTCTAGATTTATCAAAGATCCAGCCATAGGAAAACATGGGATGTCCGTCTCTATAAGACTGACAGATACCACATAATACGCAGAAGCCATGTGCTATGTCCCTGGTTCTGGAAAGGAAGGGACCTTTATGGAATGTCTTTGATCATATCCAGGCATCACAAGGTCATTACTAGTTTACAGTTTCTGTGGTCTGGCTTAATCCTGTCATTCTACATTGAGAACAGAGGAGAACACTCACATGGTCAGGACTGTCTGTAAGAGTTTTGTAAATATCTAACATGGCAGTTATTCTTAGCCCAGGCTGTCTTGGAACTTGCTCTATAAACCAGGCTGGCCTTGAACTCGGAGATCCACCTGCTTCTGCCTCCCAAGTGGTGGGATCAAAGGCACGTGCTACCACCATCCCAGCTTTTGTTCTATCTTTAAAAGCAGATTACTGTTTCCTTAGGGGATTTATGGAATGAGGAAATTGGCTTTCATTTAGGTACCAAATTGCACAAAAAATTGTCATCTTCACAGCCAAGGAATGATAGTAGGCTAATTTCTGGCATGAGAGAAGCATGCACAGACTGAGGTGACTGAGAACACAACTGTAGGTCATCTTTCTGCTGGGCACTCATCTTCACAGGGGACTGGCACACACCCCTCCTCTGTTCCCTCTCTCTCTTCCTCTCACTTGCAGTTGCACATGTAAAGTTTGTGTGGTTGTTGCTGGCTTCATAGGATCCGTAGAGAAGAGTGGCATGCTCTCTTGTCCTCTACCTAGTCCTTTTAGAAAATTGTTTCCCGTAACCCAGTGCAAGGTCTATATTGGGTAGTGGCAGATCCATACCAAGAGAGTTCATCTAGACAGGATTTTGATTGTCCTGGGGTATGCAAGTACTAGAATCAGAGAACTTTCATTGGAATTATGGCTCTGGCATTCATTGGCCAGGTGATGTGGGTAAGCAACTGCTTCTCTTACATTGCCTCTAAAATGGATCTTAAGTTATTTCAATGGTCGTGAGAGAACACGTGTAAGGACTAACAGCAGTGCCCCACATGTAGTAGCTACACAGTCTACACTGCAGCTCCTAACTTCTGTTTCATAAAGAAGGAGCTGGAGTAGACAAATCTAGCTTCCCCTGGCTTGAGTAGGTAAAGCAGTTTTGGGGATGGGACATTTGGAAGTCAGTCAGTCCCATGTGTCCCCCCACTCCCATCCCCTCCTCCCACTCCAGTTTATAACAACTTTATCTTCTTCCAGGGAAACAGCACCCAGAACGATCTTCCAGAGAGTCCTGGATATCTTAAAGAAATCTACTCATGCTGTTGAGCTGGCCTGCAGGGATCCTTCCCAAGTGGAACATCTGGCTTCCAGTCTTCAGCTAATCACTGAATGCTTCAGATGTCTTCGGAATGCTTGTATAGAGTGTTCTGTGAACCAGAATTCAATCAGGTAGTGACACATTTCTCTGAGTGTTTCTTATGTGTTGGCTAATGTTTTGGCTTTATAGTATTACCTGTTGTTTTTACAAAGCTGTCCTTTACCTGTACAGGGAAACATCCTTTATTTCTTATATTCTCTTGTTTAACAAGAGGGATTATTCAGCTTTCCTGTTTGTAATTTGTAACTTGTTTTGAGGTATTTGTTTCTTCCTATGGCAGTGATTTAAATTTGGCATTGGCTCCATATTTCTAGGTTCAGCCTGCCCAAGTTCACATGTAGTTCTTGGCTTCCTTTTAACTGTAAATGTTTAGTTACCCTGTATTTACATTGAGCAGGAATATTTCATAATTTCCTGAGATTATCTGTCTTAAGACTCTAAAGCTCAGAGCACTTTCTGTCTGTTTTAAGCTGGGTTTGTTTTTGACAAGTGTTAAGTCCTAAGCAGAGGATGCTCTCTGCTGCGCTTTCCTTTGTACAGCTCTCATGCCTAGAGCCCAGCTGCTTTTCCTTGGTGGGTTTTTTTTGTTGTTGTTTTTGTTTGCTTATTTTTTGTTTTTTTCCTGAGGCAGGGCACAGAGATCCACCTTGGCTCTGCTCTCCGAGTGCTGGGATTAAAGGTGTGCGCCACTATGCCTGGCTTTTCCTCTTGCTTTTATAGAACCAACTTCTTATTACATTTTTTTTTTTTTTGAACAGTATTTTACTTGAAACGAAGTCGGAAGCCACAAGCAGGATGCTCAGCTTTCTTTCCTGGATTTGCATCTAGACAGGGCCTCAAGGCCTCTCCATCACTGTTGTGATGGGTAAAGTTGAACTGGTCCAGGAGACATTTGATTCTCTTGGCTACTTAGACAGTCTTACACCTGAGGCTTTAATATGATTAATGAGATTTTTAAGATGAAAGGAAAGGAAGAAAAGCTGGAGTTGTTTTAACATCAGTGCTAAAACAAACCTGCCATCTCTTTACAGAAAATGGAGAGAAATAACAATAATCTTGTTAATAATAGTTAATACTTTGCTTTTTTTAGCTAATTAAAATTGTAAACATTTTTAAGATTTGTTTTTTTTTTTTTTTTTTTTTTTTTTTTTTTTTCGAGACAGGGTTTCTCTGTGTAGCTTTGCGCCTTTCCTGGATCTCGCGCTGTAGACCAGGCTGGCCTCGAACTCACAGAGATCCTCCTGGCTCAGATTTGTTTTTTATTTTTATTATTTATTTATTTATTTATTTATTTATTTATTTATTTATTTATTTATTTATTTATTGGTTTTTCGAGACAGGGTTTCTCTGTGTAGCTTTGTGCCTTTCCTGGAACTCACTTGGTAGCCCAGGCTGGCCTTGAACTCACAGAGATCCGCCTGGCTCTGCCTCCCGAGTGCTGGGATTAAAGGCGTGCGCCACCACCGCCCGGCCTTGTTTTTTATTTTTGTGTCTGTGTGTCTGCCACATGTGTATTATGGTGCCCATGGAGTCCAGATGGGGGTGTGGGGTCCTCTGGAGCTGGTGGGTGTGGAGACTGAACTTGGATCCTCTGGAAGAGCAGCAAGTTTTTGAAAATGCACCATTATGTTCTGGAAACATCAGCCAGAATGCCAGTTTCTTTTGTACTTTCCCAGGTGGGGAAGGACAGGGAAAGGTGGGCATCTTTGCTGGGCTGGTCAGCACGAGGAAAGGTTTGGTCCTAGGAGCTTTACTTGCAGTACCTCGTTTTAATCCTTGGGTGTTGTAGCAATCCTGCAGAGTCACTGTATCAAGGGTAAACATTAGAAGGGAGAGTTGTTTTCTAGAAGTACTTTGACCTTGAAGAAATCATTGTGGAAAGCAGTGATTGTTTTCCGTGAATTGTAGAATTGTTTTTCGGAGGGAGCATTACAGCCTGTGCATGACTTTGGTCACAAGACTCCCCTGGCACACCTGGGCACTGCAAATGGTACACAATAAGGGCCTGATGCTTTCCTTTAGAGAAACAACGGGATTAGATTAGAGACCTTGGTATGAGGAACTTGTTTACTCAAAAAAAAAAAATCTTAGTGTAACAATCAATAAATATGCCTTTGTCTGGCTGTGGGAAGTTCAGTCCCCCAGATCCTGGACTTCCCTGCTGCCACACAGACCTAAAAAACTCATTTTGGAGTGACCTCTTTCTTGCACCGACTCGTGCAACATGGAACACCCGAACACTTGGGATAAACTGAAGAATACTGTGCTAGTTTCCTTCCAGTGTTCCAAAGGAAGAAATTGTGGCTTGGAGAGGTGAACTAGTCTGAAGTCACTGATCGCACAGGGAGCAGAGATACTCTTTCCAGCTCCATGCTGAAAAGCAAGCCCTTGCCATTGCTGAGCCACCCAAGGTCCTGCTGTCTGGGATTATGCCACCTTCTTGTAGTCAGTCATCTGACTTTGGACATGAGACCCCGAGTGCGTGGAAGAAGCCCTTCTGAATAGCACTTCCCCTTTTCATAGGGTAGTGACTGGTAGGGGAGATTCCGTAGCCGTGGTATCTGTGGGATAGCAAGTGTGTGGTACTTCTGCCTCTGCTGGTAACACTGTCACCTGCTTTCAAACAGTTTGTATTTTATCTTCTGGGCAATATATGCCTACTATAGAAATTGAAATAATATAAAAATAAATACCATGGGAAATGAACTGTTCAGCCTATGGCGTGGTCATTAAAGCAAGGGCAGCACGTGTAGTCATGGTTACCTCTACTGTGTGCAACTGCTGGTTGGTACACACGGAAATACAAATATAAGGGCACTGACTTTTCTCTGGTTTTGTTTGGTTCTTAGTATTCTATTGTTATTTATTGTTGATTTCCAAAGGGAAACTCCAATCATTCGAGGCATTAGTTCTGGGGAAAAATTTTTAGTCAGAAATACAACAAAGATTCCAGTGGGAACTTTACAGACAGTTTTAATTAAAGTCAGTATTTCTGAGCTAGTCAGGATTCAGATCGAAACGTCCATGTGTATGTGTTCTTTGTGTGTGTGTGTGTGTGTGTGTGTGTGTGTGTGTGTGTGTGTGTGTATCTGTGCTCGTTTTCTTCTTTGTTACTCAAGGTTTAGAAGACACGATGCCACTGAGGTCTAAGTCTCTTTGTATGTAATGCAGCAAAGCAAACCATCTGAGGTCTGCGTCAGATGATATTTCAGGAAATACCCAGGAACTGTTCAAGGCATTGGCTCTGCATGTAAAGATAACCACTGTTGCTGGGGTCACTGTATTGTTTCTGTAGGGCCAGCTCATAGGTAGTTAAGCTTTACTGGAGGTCTCTACACATTTCTCAACTCCATTGTAGTGTGACATCAGCCAAACACAGTGTGAAAGACTGAGCATATTTGCATTACATTTTTAAACTCTGAAATTTGAATTTCATTAAATAAAATTAATTTCATGAAATTGTATTTTGATTCCTTTCCTGCAGCCATCTTGTAACATTTAACAAAGCACAGTTTCCCCTTATCCTGGGAGCTGTCGCATATGCAGAAATGAGTAGAACAGGATGCAACAGCCTCTTTACTGGAAGGCAAGTGTTGTGCTCTTTCTCACTGACTGTCAGCCTGGGTGAAGAGCCTAGAGTGGTGACTGACCACCCGGACCTGCGCACGAGGAGAGACTTCCTGTGACCCTCTCATGAAGACCTGTCATAGATTGCTTAGGATAATCTCCCCACCTCAAAATTGGCCACTAATTTAATTACATCTAAATGGTCTCCTGTGTTTACTGACACCAATCCTGAATCTCTGATACTAACTGGATGTTTAATAACTCACTTCTGTTGTGACACTATCTGTGGGAATCCATCATAACTTAAAAGGCTCACTCCTAAGTGGCTGTTGCTGTAAGTAAGTATAATAAGAGACTACTGAACACAGTCTTTTCCCCTGCTAAGTAGGTGCAGTAAGAAACACTGAAATAGCCATTCTCCATGGATAGAAAGAACAGTTTTAATAAAAAACCAAAACACAGAACAAAACTGTCTGGCTGCTCGGGACAGTAGAGAGCAGCAGCCAGCTATAAAAGTTTATCATCAGGTATATAGGGTATATGGAGGACAGCTGCGGTGGAGGAGGTGTTTATCGGGTATATAGGGTACATGGAGGACAGCTGCGGTGGAGGAGGTGTTTATCGGGTATATAGGGTATATGGAGGACAGCTGCGGTGGAGGAGGTGTTTATCGGGTATATAGGGTATATGGAGGACAGCTGCGGTGGAGGAGGTGTTGCAGTTGGGGTCAGAAGTATTTGGGTGCTGACCCATCCAGTCAGGAGTGTTCAGTTAGCTGGGAAGGGCTTCTGAGAAATGCTTTTGGTTTTTGTTTCCTAGCAAAGCCATGCTCAGGTGAGGGTCGAGGCTTTGCTATCAGCGCCGCCATTTGGGGGACCCACTTCTTTGTGACCTAACAGTTGCCACTTTGGATACTAGCTAGAGATCAGGTACCAGGCAACCCCCATTTCTGTAAGACTGTCTAGAAGTTGAGGGTTCCCTTAGTTTTAGAAATTCATAGAACTCAAGAAAGTAGGTTTCTGGTTCACTGTAAAGGATTGTACTAGGAACATCCAGGTAGAAGGATGTGCATAGGACAAGGGATAGGGTGGGATGATATTTCTGTGTCCTCTCTGGGTATGCCATCCTCCTGGCAGGTTGATGTGTTCACCAACCTTCAGGCTCCCCAGACTCCAATGTTAGTTTTTTTAATGGAGTTTTCATTATATGGACATAGTTAATTTAAACTATTGGTGGTGGGTATTGAATTCAGTTTTCATCTCCCTTGCCTCTCTGAGACTGAAAGTTTACAGGTTAGGTTCTCTGGCAGCACACACCATTCTGAAGCTGTGTCTGAGTTACTTTTAGAGCATATACTCCAATGTGATCAGGTTACTATCATTCAGGAAAGTATAAGGGTTTTAATAACTCTGCACCAGGTGCTCAGGACAAAGATCAACTACAGATTGCATCTATTACTGTGTCTCTTGCCCATATAAGGTCACTTAAAAACAAACGAACAAACTGATTAGGAGTTTAGGTTCTTTTATCCCAGCTCACCCATCAATCTTAAACATTCACATAAATCGAATTCAGAATACATTTTTTTCTCCTACAGTCTAAACCCACTATAGCATCAACTCATGTTCAGAATGCCCTCTAAATCTCATTAGCTAGAAGTCCCACATCTAATCTTCTGACTTACCTAAGTTACATATGAACCTCTGGATGGTGATCCATCTTGGGACAGAGTTCCACTTTATCTGGGCCCTGTAACAGTAGGAAATGAGTATCTTTTCTCAAACACAATAGGCAGACGATCACAGTACATGGGACAGTTTTGGGCATTTCTTTTTTCTTTCCGTTCCACACAGCTGTAGGATGCTGTCCAAGGACTCTTGGCAGTGCATAGCAAAGATCACCATTCCTGTAGTCTCTAATAACATGCTCTCGTTTCCTTCCAAATGTTGCCAGCTATGCCTTTGTGTGTTTGTATCAGAAGTCTGTCTAAGGCACTGTGATTTTTTTTTGTCATGCGTTTTAGGGTTGTTTTAGCCTTTGCCTGCTGACCAAAGAATCTTCCCCCTTTTCAGTTATTTGTTACACCCCACTATCACTACTCAGATCTATGTCACTTTACTTTTGTTACAGTGACATATTATCAAAAACTTAAACAGCACACATATTTATTATCTTATAATTTTGGGGTTCTGTAGTCCATAAGGGATCAGCATGGATAGTACTTCCTTCCGGAGGCTTCTGTGACAGAGTCAGTTTCTTTGCCTTGTCAGCTTTTAGCCCTACCACTTTTCTTGGCATATAGCCTCCTTTCTCTTGGTTCCAACTTTCTTGTGTTCCTTCTGTATGGAGCCTTGTGATATATTGGACCTCCATATAACTCAGGACAATCCTTCCATCTCAAAATTACTGATTTGGTATTGTCTGAAAAGTTCTCTTTACCAGCTAAGATAATAATTATAGATTTCAGTTATCAGGATGTGCACATCTCTGGAAGCTGTTATTCTGCTCGCTGTAGGAACTGTTGGTCAGTAGTCTCAGCATTATACAATAAGTCAGCATTTGAAATTCAGTATTAGAGAAGCACATATATTTAGTTTAATTCTGTCTTAAACTTTAATACAGGAACCTGGATACAATTGGCGTAGCCGTTGATTTGGTTCTTCTCTTTCGTGAACTTCGGGTGGAACAAGACTCTTTGTTGACAGGTAATGTGCAGTATAATTAATGGATTATTATCTTGAAAAATGTTTAAAACTAATGCTCTGGGTGTTTAGTCATTCACTGAAACATGTTGTATATTTCATGTAATATTAGAGTTACTATGAAGGAAAGTTACTGTGAGTTACTGTGACTTCCTTTCCGTCCTGTTTTGGGCTGACTTGTCTCTTCCCAACTTCTTATGCTGAAGCTTCTCTTAGTCTGTTTGGGTTGCTGTAGCAAAATACTTTAACTTAGGTAATTAATTAAAGCATATATTTGTCACACTAGAAGGTTGGGAAGTTCAGGATCAGGGTTTCAGCATATTTATTATGTGGTAGGGACTTGCTCTCTGGCTCAGTGAAGGTGCCTTCTTGCTGTGTCCTTACATAGTAGAAGGGCAGAAGGAAGCAAAAGAACTCTTGGCCTCTTATAAGGAGCACTAACTGCAAAATGTAGTTACACCTGAAAGCCCTCATCGCTTACTACCAACACTTTGGAGATTTGATAATCAGCATCGGAATGTTAGAAGGACACATTAAACATTCAGACCATAGTAAAATCCTAACCTCCAGTGCCCAGAGTATGACTGTATTTGAAGAGAAGATTTTACAGGAGGTAGTTAAGGTACAGTGAAGAAATTTGGTATCTTTTTGAGAAAAGGATAATAGGACACTTAGGTGAAGACCATGTGAAGACACAGGAAACAGATTGCAGTCTAGTGTCAAGAAGAGAAGTATCAGGAGAAATTAGCACTGGCGGCATCTTAATCGTGGACTTGGAGCCTCCAAAATGGTAGAAGGTAATTGTTTGAAGCTGTCTAGTCTGTGGTTCTTTGCAGTAGCAACCTGGGATGTCTAATGCACTGCCTTGTGTTGCTTACAAATGTGACAGACACTGTTTTTGGTTTGAATATAAATACCCTCCACAGGCTCATGTGTTTGAATGCTTGGTCCTCTGCTAGTGGCACTGTTTTGGGAGGTTGTGGAACAGTTTGAACATGGAGGCTGGCTGGCGGATATAGAGCCATAGGGACAGGGCTTATGGCTTACAGTCCATTTCCAGTTCTTCCTGAGTTACCTGCTTCCTAACTACTCTGGCAGTGTGACCTGTTACAGTTCCCACTACTCTAGCCACAAGCTGCTCCAGCTGTCACTATCATTTCCCCTCCGTGACGGACTGTGTCATCTTAAACTGTGAGCCAAAATAAATCCTCTCTCCCTTAAGTTGCTTCTTTCAGGTGTTTTATCACAGTGAAGATAAAAGTAACTAATTCAGGTGTGATTCCAACAGTGACTAGAACAGACAGAAATCTCAGATCTCACGTTCCAGTGAGGAGAGCCAGATGTGTTAGGTCTGTTAAGTCAGTCAGTTACCTAGTGTGACAGAAAGGGAAAGTAGCTCTTCTCCGTAACAGCTGTTGATGTGGGATTAAGAGCTTCTGAGCTTGAAAATCTGGAAGGTTCTTAGACTATTTTGAAGGCTTTTAGTTTTGTATTACTAGCATTAATGCTTCTCCTTTGTACAAAGATTATTATCTTAACACATCATTAAATTAAATAATAGAGTTTTTATATATGGTCTTCTTGTCTAAAGAATTGAGATATTTAGCTGGCGCACATCTTGAATCCCAGCACTTGGGAGGCAGAGGCAGGTGGATCTCTGTGAGTTCAAGGCCAGCCTGGTCTACAGAGCAAGTTACAGGACAAGCTCCCAAGCTACACAGAAACCCTGTCTCGAAAAAACAAACAAACGAAAAGAGATATTATGAGTAAATATAAATTATTTGATATAATCTTAATGTAAGTGTCCATGCTTATTAGATATACTAGATTATGAGTTAAAGTCATTGTTATGAAAAAGAACACCTTTACCACATATGTTATAAATACTTCCTTGAAGTGGGAAATATAACTTTAAAATAGATTTGGTTTTAAATATTTCTTAACTCCTGTTTTTATATAACATTAGGTATGTTTATATTAATGCTACCTGACATCCTGTTCCCAGTGGACAGGAGAGAACTCAGGTGGGGCTCTCTTCACAGGCACGAAAGGAATGGTAGGTGTGACACAGAGAGGGAACCCAGTGTGCTCAGGTGCTGCAGGCACTGTGTGTGTTATTTAATGTTCACTCCTTGTGTGATTTCCTAGTGTTTCCACTTGAGATTCATTTCACTACAATTTTGGGGTCTTAGTATTTGATTTAGAAATCATCTTTAAAATCTTAAGTCAGTTACCTGATGTGACAGAAAGTGGTGGTTTCATAAAGTTAACTACATATCGAAGAGTTTATAAACATTATCTTAGCTCTAAACTTTTCTGAGTGGCAGTGTTTTAAGAGGTTGGTAGGATGTAGAATTTAGTTGTAAAATATTTTAAAGATGTTTAATATTAAAGGGATTTTTATAGCTCTGCTTTATGATGAAGCCTTGGTGCTCAGAGTTGGAGGATTAAAAAACAATGATAAGCCGGGTGGTGGTGGCGCACGCCTTTAATCCCAGCACTCGGGAGGCAGAGCCAGGCGGATCTCTGTGAGCTCGAGGCCAGCCTGGGCTACCAAGTGAGTTCCAGGAGAGGCGCAAAGCTACACAGAGAAACCCTGTCTCGAAAAACCAAAAAAAAAACAAAAACCAAAAAAAACAATGATAAAATAACAAGTTTCATTGTGCTGCATGGAAAAATCCGTCTGTGAGGTATGTAAATCAGCCACTGTTCAGATGCAGTCCATTTTGTAATTGCAAAAAAATAGTAATAGAGTATTAGCTGTCACCAGAACTAGGCTTTTCTTCTAATGGTGTGTTCCTAAATAAGCCCAGCAGAAGTGCTGGCAAATGCTATGATTGTGGGAGGTACCAGAGTGGAGCTAGCCTCTCCCTTAAACCTTGGACACCAGCCCCGCTCACCCACACAGCTTTTCTCTTGAATTTATCCCATTTGTTCTCAGCATCACATGGATCCTCTGCCCTCCAGCATCCTTACCATTATGTAGTACATTCTCCTGCTTCCATCATGAAGCTTCTTTCCTTGGTTCCGCATTCCTCTTGTTCTTTTTTTGTGCTATCCCAAATCTCCTGTGCAAGACTTACTTTGTTTTTCCACAATATATGATAAATGGTTGTTTTATCCTTTCTTCATTGAGATGGATATAACCTAAGAAAAATAGAAGAGGGAAGATACCTAAAAATGTTTTATAACATCGTTATGTGGTGAAGTCATACATTGATTGACATTAGAGAGTAGATCCCTGTGCTTTTTCTTTTCTTTTCTTTTTCTTTCTTTCTTTCTTTTCTTTTTTTTTAATTTCAGTGGTGTTGGGAATTGAATTTTGGGCTCCAGTATGGTAGGAAAGCCTCTACCACTGAGCTATATTCCTAGCCTTAGTCTTGTTTTATAAAGGATACATTAAGAGTTGTTAATAATTTAGATAGCTTCAGTACTACCAGTTTAACTAATTGATTTTTTTCCCCTGATAGTGCAGGGGTAAACTTAGTGCCTTGGGCATGCTAGCAAGCATTTTATCATGTAGTTATGTCTCCCAGTCCATTTACTTAACATAAAACCATCCATTTTAAAGTGAATAGTTGAGTGACATTTAGAACAGTACAATATTGTACAATCAACACCTGTCAGAATTAAAAATAATTTCTTACACTCCAAGGTATAAGAAAAGCAGTTCCTCTCCCTTTCCTTCTCCCTGCCTCTGGTGTCCACAATTTTATGTTCTGCCTCTGAATTAATTAATTCTGGATATTTCGTATAAACGGAATTGTAGAGCTCCATGGCCCTTGGTCTGATTTCTCTTATTTTTGAGGTTCAGCCACATTGTAGCATGCATCAGAATTTTGTTCCTTTGGACTGAATAATGCTTTCTTGTTTTCCATTCGTCAGTTGATGAACACAGGCTCTGCTTACCTTTTGGCTATGGTGTATTTGTACATATATTTGTTGGAGAGCCTGTGTTCAGTTCTTTGGAGTATGTGCCTACGATTAGAGTTGTTGGGCCTGAGTACCACCATGTTAAATATTAGTTTTTCAATATTCATTCTGTCTCTATGTCTTTATTTGTCTGCCTTTCTGTCTCCATCTCCCTGTTTCTGTCTGTCTGTCTTTCTCTCTCTCTTTCTGTGTACATGTTATGTGTGGGTTCCTACAGAGGCCACAGGAGAACTTTGGGTCCCTTGGAGCTGGAATTACAGGTGATTCGGAGCTGTCTGACATGGGTGCTGGGAACTGAATCTGATGGCCAGTCCTCTGCTAGAGCAGCAAGTACTCTTAACTGCTGAGCCCTCTTTCCAGCTCCTGTTTTGAGGAGCCACTAAACTGTTTTTCAATACAGTGGAGCCATTTACATTCAATCAACAGTGTGTTTTCTAATTTCTTCACATCCTTGCTGACACTTTCGATTTTTTTTTGGTTTATAAGTCATCCTGGATGGTGTAAAGTAATGTGTGGTTTTTATTTGCATTTTCCAAATGACTAATGACAGTGAATGTTTTCTCATGTGTGTATTAGGCATTTATAAATTTTTGGAGAAATGTCTGTTTGAATCCTTTCCTTGTTTTTTTTTTTTTCTTGATTGTAGTTGTGTTTTATTGTTGAATTCTGTAATGTATCGTAGATACTAGGGATTATGTTAAATCAGCAGTTTAGTTTAGGAAGAGTTGCCATCTTGACAATATTTGAGTCTTCTAGTCCATGAAATGGAAGCATTTTCTTTTCAAAAATTCAGCTGTCTCTGTTTTAAGTAGCTGACCTGTATTCTGCGGCAGAATTGGAAGAGGGGCAAGGAGGAAAGGAAAGTTAGTGCTGTTTCTCACCACCTCTAGCAAAGGAGAGCCCCTGGTTTTTATTGGAATTCAACAGTGACATTTGCATTTAGTGAGAAGCTCAGAAGTTATTTTCATAGTGCCTTAGTTCAAACCCAATGAAATAGCGTTATAAAAAGTGTTCAGATTTCACTATCTGTTAATACTTTCCCTGAGAACCTTATTTTTGGGAGAGTGTTGTCAGGGTAACTGTGCCAGTTTTTTGTTACTGCTTCTGAGGTAAGAACTGTAATTATATTGTCAAAATAATATTTAGAGTATTATTTTCAGGCAATAATTGCAGTGGTCTGACAAATATATTATGGTCATCAAATTTTATGTAAACACAAGTATGAGTTATTTTAATTGAGCTATTGATGTTGTTTTTGGCATATATTCTTTCCTAATCTGTAAAAATAATGCTGGCATTTTTTAGGGGCTTTGCGCTATTCTTAGTGTTTACATAAAGATCAGTTGATAAGCTGTTTGGGAAAGTAAACTGTTATTTTACTTGCCTGCAGTCTTCTCGATTGTGCCTAGGCCATCGCAAAGCCTTTTCCTTCCCAGAATCATGTTTTGGATTTTCAGAGGTTTTTGCTGCTTTTTTTCCCCCTGAGGAACTGTTGTTCTGCTTGGCTGTCAGTCCAGAGTATCCCTTACACTCTTTTGGTGTGTTAAATTTGAGTGTTAATATTCTGAAGTATTTAGTAAAACTGTTAGTATCTTACTTTTATATTATAAACAGTCAATAAGCATTTATAATAGACTTTTTAAAAACTCAGAAAAGTAGACAGAAGAAAGTATAATTCTATGAGCAGGCGGCGAGAAGCACTTGAATTTCAGTATCGGGGTTCTTGGTGCATCATTTTCTTCGAATACTTTTAAGAATTGCATGGTTGAGCCTTGGCTACAGTTTTGCAGGAGGCTCCCAGGCTCCTGGGTTCTTATAGCCCAACCTCTCCCTGTGCTCCTCCAGTTCTAGGGCTGTACCTGGTCCCTGCATCTCAACCTGTGTGCTGCCTCAAGTGTTGCTTCTCTTGGAATTCCTTATTTTACATTTTCTTGGTTAAAATCACTGGCTTGCTTTTTATTGACTGTTCTCTGAGGCTCCTACTTGGTGTCACTTGTCCCTACTGATCTCTCTTCCCTCCCTTTGTCCCTCCATCCACTCACCCTGCTAGTAAGGGTACAAGAGGAGACAGCAGCCACTGTGTAAGTTGAATAGGAATGGTTTTTTTTCTACATTTGCATGTGAGCTAGGTTTTTGCTGTGCAGCCCAAACTGATGTTGAACTTATTCTCCTGCCTCTACTTCCTTTGTGCTGGGGTTCCAGGCCTATGCCCCCATACCCAGCTGGGTAGTAAGATTGAATGTAAAGAATTGCTGTCATAAAGGTTGAAATTAATGGCATTGACTGGTAAGAAGTAAGGAGAATGAGGAGTTCAGGAATTGTGGATAGACGAAGCTTCTAATTCCAGGGTTAAGGTGGGGCCTCCATGACCTCATCTCCAGGCTGAGACCCTTGGGGAGATTGCACTCATGGCTCATTGGCTCATTGCAGAGCAAGTGCTGAGAGGTGGTGTTGATGAGCGTGATGAAAGGCCACCTTGGTTGCCATGAAGCTTGCTAAGGAAGTGTTTAGTAGAACTATCAGTATCTCTTAAAATTAGAGCTATCTGGAAAAAGGTTGGTACCTTTATATTATAAACAGTCAGTAAGCATTTATTATAGACTGATTTCTAAAAACCCAGAAAAGTGACAGAAGGAAATAATGTAATTCTGTAAACAGGCTGTGAAGAGCACTTGAACTTTAAATTTTTTTCTTTTTTCAATTTTTTTTTTTTTTGGTTTTTCGAGACAGGGTTTCTTTGTGTAGCTTTGCGTCTTTCCTGGATCTCGCTCTGTAGACCGGGCTGGCCTCTAACTCACAAAGATCCACCTGCTTTGCCTCCCAAGTGCTGAGATTAAAGGCGTGCACCACCACCACCACCACCACCACCACCACCACCACCACCACCACCACCCGGCTCTTTTTTCAATATTTGTATCTGTTGGTATAAACATGAATTTTGTGTTCAGTTTCTTTCTTTCTTTGTTTTTTTTTTTTTTCTCTTTTTTGTTTTTTTGAGACAGGGTTTCTCTGTGTAGTTTTGGTGCCTGTCCTGGATCTCGCTCTGTAGACCGGGCTGGCCTCGAACTCACAGAGATCCACCTGGCTCTGCCTACCGAGGGCTGGGATTAAAGGCATGTGCTACCACCACCTGGCCGTGTTCAGTTTCTTTAAGGTATATTAACTAAGTCAGTTTTTGGGTTCTGGCTGCTAGCACTACTGATGCCATTCTTTGTGGGAGCTGGGCCTGGAGAAGCTGCTCCCTAGAGCAGAGCAGAGCAGAGGAGGATGTCCTCCAGGAGAAGTAAATCATGGTGACAGTGCTGGCAGCCGAAATGTCTTGAGGGTCCAACACCTTTATTTTCACAGAGCAGACACTGAAGTTTTGTTTGGAGCGGGAGGGAGAATCAAGAACTGGAGCTATCTACTTAAGGCTGTTTTGACTGTGTCCTGTTGTTAGTAGCTCACGGACTCTTGGACCTTTGGCGCCTACACCCTCGCCACACGCTCTTGTTTTCTGACTGTAAGTTGTCCCAGTCCAGTGGGTGTGGAGGAAGCCTCTCTTGCTTGTCTCATGGGTTAGAGTACTTTTTCATCCCTGCCTACCTGTTTTGGAGCTTACCAATTTTTTTTCCACAAAACTTTTTTGCCTGTTTTTCTGTTCGTTTATCTGTCTTTTAAAAATGGTTTATAGCCAAGTGTTGTGGCGCATGCCTTTAACCCCAGCACTCAGGAGGCAGAGGCAGGTGGATCTCTATGAGTTCGAGTCCAACCTGGTCTATATAATAAATTCCAGGACAGCCAGAGCTACATAGTGAGACCCTGTCTCGAAAAAAACAAATTAAAAGAAAAATGGCTTATAAGAGCTCTTTGAATATACGGTAAGTCTCAAGGTAGTTGTGTATTGCACGTATCTTCCTATTCTGTGGCACTATTTCTGTTTTCCATGGTATCTTCTCAGAAAAAGAGTTACTGGTTTTAACGTTTATTACTATCTTTTCCTATGGACTTAAAAGCTCTCCAATGTTTTGAAAACTTTTTGATTTTGGTGCTTCATGTTCAGTTCAGGGGTTGGGATGGAACTTTCTGTCTTGTGTGAGGAAGTCCAACACTGTCAGGTTTTCTGTGCTGGCACCCAGGCACCCCACTGCTGATTCTAGACCATTGTTTATCAGTGATTTGCTGCTGATACCTCTGTCATTAATCATTTGGTCAAGTTTGTGTTTGTTCCACTGATCTGTTTATTCCTGTTCCACCCTGATGTACCTCATTAACTGAACCAGCTGGTAGTCTGCGAACACAGATCCACTTTTCAATTTTCACCAGGGTCATAGCTATTAACAGCCCTTTGTGTCTTCATAGAAGTTTAGAATGGTTTTATTATATTTCCTACAAACATGTATGTCCTCTAGGATGTAGAATGACACATACATGTGTATGTGTGTGGACTCTCCTGCTTGGATCTGGACTGCCAATTACATTTAATCTCTATAGAAACTCAGTCACATGACTCTGGACCCGCCATAGTTCTTCCCTTCCTTAGTTCCACTTAACACCTGTTTTGTGGTTTCCTCCTTGGTAGTGTGCTCACTGCTGTCATTTGTATCTTGACACTTACAGACATTTTCTTTTTAGATTTGTTTATGTGTATGATGGTTTTGACTGCATGTATGTGTGTGTACCCTGTGGAAGGTAGAAGAGAATGTCCAAGCCCGTGGAACTAGAGTCACAGTTGATTCTGAGCTGCCACGTGGGTGCTGGGAACTCTGGCTCCTCTGCAGGAGCAGCCATGCTCATAACTGCTCATCTCTCCATCCCCATATCTTGGTACTTTTATAAATGGTGTCCTTGTCCTGTTCCCATGCCATCCTCCCCTCTTATTGGAGATTGAGACCTGAGCCCAAGGTCTTGTAGATGTTAGGCAAGTGTATCCTGTTTGTATCCCTTAGCCCAATGTCCTTATCTTGGTCATTTCCTGCATGTAGAACTATGGATTTTTTTAAATAATTGACTTTGGTGAAATAACTTTTGTAAGCTCTTTTTAAAATCTGTAAACTTTATTATAAAAAAACCTTACAAATAAATAAGCTTTCTCAAGAGTGCAGACAACTTACACATTTAAAATAATCTACATACATTAACATTTCATTGATACTGTGGGATATGATCGTTTGATTTGTTCCTTTTTAGCCCTTGGGTCTTTTATCTTGCTGGCAATGGTACTTTTGTACTCTGGTAATTATAAATGGTGATCACAAATGCCTTGGACGTCTTTGAAAAGTAATATTTGTCACCATGCCTGGCCATTAATTCTAATGTGTGCTATAGACTTTTTATTTATACCTAGTTTTAGGTTAAGGAAGATCCTGAATGGAGATACTTGGTAGTTTGTAATTTCTGTATTAGTTGTATGAACATCACTTTCATTCATGTTTTGATGCCTTTGTTAATGGTATCATTGTGACTTTTGTGTGTTTCATTATAAGAAATTGACAAGCTGCTTTTCAAAGAACTGTACCAGGTTCCGTTCTTGCCTGCAGTAAATGAGTCTGTGGCATTTGATGCTGTCACTTTGCTAAACGTTTGGCCAGTATTTTTGCTGCTAACATTCTAAATGTCAGTTAGGTTTTTATTAAATCTTACTCAGATATTTGAGATATATTGGTATTTTTTGTCTGCTTCTTCTAGAATTTGTTGAGAAAAGGTATCTTAAAACTATTCAACTTATTGTCAATATTTCTCACTTACTGTGGTCAGTTTTTCTTTATATATTTGAGAGTATATTACTAGGTGAATTCCAATTTAAAATTTTTACATCCTTTTTGATAAGTTAGTCTGTGATGGTTACTTAACATATTTCCAGCAATGTCTTTTGCATTAATGCTTATTATATCTAATTTTAAGTGGCTATCTCTCCTTTTTCGGCTGATATTTGGTCAGTCTCCTTTTAGCGTTCTTTAACTTGCAGTATTTCTGTAACTTTATGTTCTAGGTATGTTTGTTTTAAAAAACTTGTAGCATTTTAAAAATTCATTTTGAGACAATTTTATTGGACTGGTCTTGGCATGTCTTCTGTTAGTATGATCTTCCTGTCTCAGCATCTGGAGTGCCTTGATTACAAACATGTGCAGACATACCTAATTTGTAATGATCTTTTAATTGGAGCATGTAGTCCAATGATATTTCATGTAATTATATTTGAGTTTTTAGTCTTTAAGAAGTTAATTTTACAGTGTTGTTTTGATGAAGCATATTAATGTCATGCTCAGAATTTCACTGTGCAATGAGACTCTTAGATAACCAATTTCTCTCTTTCTCTCTCCAACCCCCTCCCCTCCCTCCCTCCCTCCCTCCCTCCCTCCCTCCCTCCCTCCCTCCCTGTTTTCCTTTCTCTTTTTCACTCTCCTATTTTATAACATGGGAAATATTCCTTACTAAGATGTATTTATTCATTGTGTTGAATCTGTTATCTTCAATTTTTACTTTTCTATATTTCTAGCTTTTCGTTGTGGCCTACAGTTTTTAGGCAACATTGCCTCACGGAATGAAGATTCCCAGTCCATTGTTTGGGTCCATGCTTTCCCAGAACTCTTTATGTGAGTATAATGTTAAGATTTTGTTGTTGTTGTTTTGTTTTTTGGGGCTGGCTCCTGAAAAGATTATGGTTATAATTTCATTTATATGAAGTTCACAAACAGGAAAAACAAGATTGTAGTGTAGTAATAGAATTCAGGATAGTACATATTCTTTGTGGCTGTTAGCAGGTAGGTATTAGCTGGGAGAGAGTATGAAGGAGACTCCTGGACCCTGCCAGTGTTCTGTACCTTGGTTTGTGTGGTGGTTCCATGGTACACATATCTGATACTCATTGAGCTTTGTACCAAGATGTGTGGCACTTGGGAACATGCCAGCTTATTTTTAAGAAATAAAAGTCATGGGGAAAGTAGTAACTTCATTAAAGACCCTGAAATTTATACAGAAAAACAAAACAAAAACCCATGAACAGAAAACATTAAAATATGGGCAATGAGTTAATCCTTTTTTTTTTTTCCCCAGTGTCGTCTATATGCATGGCCCAATACTATTCTTGGTAGAAAATGGAGAATTCTAAGATTTGGATAATATGTGTTTATCATTGTGAGGTGACTTTCACTGTGAGAAGTGGGGATAGCTATTCTGTTGTTCAATCTGAGAAATGTTGTAATCTGTCACTATGAGAAGAAGATAATTCAGTTTCCTTTGTCAGTGGTAAGAGATGAGCACTTGTTTATTACTATGAGATGTGATTGACCAGTCTGGCTGCTGTAAGAAGTCTATAACTAGTCTGGTTATTTATATTGGATCTTGAATTGGTTCATGTTTTGCATTACTTTAAAACACTAGCTCTATGAACTCGTAAGTGGTTGAGCATCACACTAAAATGTAAGTTGGTGACAGAAGTGGATGGGCAATAGAAAGACACGTGTGGTGGTTGTGGAGGCCAAGCTTGGAGTGTGGGCAGTGTGGGCAGCAGAAGAGCAGCTAGTGCTGAAGTGCTTTAAGTTGGGCGCGATTATCTCTGTTCTTCCAGGTCCTGCAGATAAACGGAACCGATCCTGCTTGGCCAGGTGAGGTTCCTGTAGGTTGTCAGTAGTAAAGGGTATGGCTGCAGTGTGTAAGGTCTGAGCTGCTTCTCTGGTTGTGCTTGTTCTCTGGGCTTGTCTATTAGTTATAGTTATTAGATGAACTTTTACTCAATTCTAGCTCAGAGTACATTTCTCAAATGCCTGAAGTGTGTGTTTATAGATATATATCTATTATCTTTACATTTAATAATAATAGATTGTAGATGGAAGGAAAGAATGAAACTCAAGCTACATAAATACACATTAATTATTTACAAGTTTTTGTTTTAACACTTTCTATTTATTGTTCATGCACATGTTTTTGTGCTATAGCAATTATGTGGAGGCCAGAGACAGCTTGCAGGAGTCAGTTCTCTCCTTTTCGCTTTTACATGGGTTCTGGAGACTGAACCCAGGTCATCAGGTTTGGTGGCAAGCACCCTTACTGACTAAGCAATCTCATTGGCCCATATAACTCTTTTTTTTTTTTTTCCCCTCAAGACAAGGTCTCACTTTGTAGCTCTGGCTGCCTGGCCTAGAACTTGCTATGTTGACTAGGCTAGGCCTTGTAATTCACAAGCAATCCACCTGCCTCTGCCTCTGCCTCTTGAGTACTGCCATTAATAGCATGCATTACCATGCCTGGGTTGTGAAGTTTAAGGGGTGGGGGCGGGGAATCAAATTTTAGGATGAGCCATGACATAACTGACAATAAGTGACCTCATTAAGTTCTTATAGCTGATAGGATTTAGGAGTGATCATTTTAATTTTTTTTCTCTATTTAAATGTTACTTTCTTTTCAGTTCTGAGTCCTAAGTCAAATGCAACTTTTTATTGCCTTTTTTGAGATTTATTTTTATTTGTAATTATATATGTGCATATATGTCTGTGTGTGGGTAGTGTGTATGAGTAAAGTTGCCCTCAGCCAAAAAGAGTGTTGAATCCCTTGGAGCCAGAGTTATAAGCAGTTGTGAGCCTCAAGGAGTAGGTCCTCGGAACCAAACTTGGGTCCTTTGCAGGAACTGTGCTTTGAGTCACTGAACCATCTCTCCAGTTCCATTTTATTGTAGCTTACTGTTATATTTAGTGTTTTTATACTCAAGGATATGCTTTGCTTCACAGGGTTGTAAATCTTTATTATACCCTAAGAATACCAATATATACTGAATTTGCTGAGGCTTACTAGTATTTATGTTACAGTCATATTTTACCGTGTTGATGATTGGACTAAGAGTCTTCATTTCTTTGTCAGGTCTTGCTTAAATCATCCAGACAAAAAGATTGTTGCCTACTGTTCAATGATTTTGTTCACATCTCTTAATCCTGAAAGAATGAAAGACCTGGAAGAAAACCTCAATATTGCAATTAATGTCATAGAAGCTTACCAGAAGCATCCAGAGTCAGAATGGCCGTAAGTATCTTGCTGGAAATGTGATTGTTTGAGGCCATCCTAACAGATCATTTTCCTTGTAGAGGTTTTAGTAATATAACAGGGTTTACTCTGTTCTCTAGGCTGGCCTTGAAGTTTTGATCCCCTGCCTCACACTTTCTGTAGCTGAGATTGTTACTTCCACATCTGGCTTATTCTAGCTACTAATTTAATAATTTATTTACTTTTTGTGGTGCAGATGAGTTGAGTTATTGTAGACAAGTGCTGTCCCACTGAATTACAATTTCAACTCCTTTGTAAAATTTTTAAGAGAAAACTCAAGGTATGGTAGTTGTTTTGAGGTTGTGAAAAAGGTAAAGCCTGAGCTTGGCCTTGAATAGGAGATTCTTTAAGGTAGTAAGGAGGGAAAGGTCAGTTTTGGTGTGTGAATGAACACAGTACAAATGTCTCAGCCTGTTTGGAGACCGCTGTGACCTTAGCAGGTGGTTCATTAAAGATCAGAAGTTGGTATGTGTCTGGTGGGCTTTGCGTAAACGAGACACCGTTGCCCTTCACGTCACATTGTCTCTGTAAACAATGTTTGGTTTCTCTCTGGTTGCTTTTAAGATTTGCTTTACTTGCCGGGCGGTGGTGGCGCACGCCTTTAATCCCAGCACTCGGGAGGCAGAGCCAGGCGGATCTCTGTGAGTTCGAGGCCAGCCTGGTCTCCAAAGCGAGTTCCAGGAAAGGCGCAAAGCTACACAGAGAAACCCTGTCTCGAAAAACCAAAAAAAAAAAAAAAAAAAAAAAAAAAAAAAAAAAGATTTGCTTTACTTGTTTTTTTTTAGGAGTTAATGTTATTTAGCATAGGTTTTTTATTTCTTTTGTTTTTTTGCGTGTTCTTTTTGGGATCCCTTCAACTTCTTATTTTTTGGGGGAAGGGGACAGGTTCAAGACAGGGTTTCTCTGTGTAGCCCTGGCTTTCTTGGAACTAACTCAGTAGACCAGGCTGGTCTCGAACTCACAGAGAGCCAAATGCCTTTGCCTCCTGAGTGCTGGGATTAAAGGCCTGCGCCACCTTTACCCGGCCCCTTTAACTTCCTGAGTCTGTAGGTGTGCTGCTTATTTGTGTCAGCTTGATACGAACATAGACATACTTGAAACAGGGACTCTCAACCAAGGGATTGCCTCTGTGGGCCTGTCTGCCGGGTGTTGGTTGATTGCTATTGAGGAAGAAAAGGGCCTAGTCCACTGATGATGATGGAGCTATCCCTAGGCAGGCGGGTCTACATTGTATAAGAAAGGTAGTTGAGCAAGCCAGCAATCAGTGTTCCTCCGTGGTCTCTGCTCCAGTTCCTGCCTGGAGCTACTGCCCTGGCCCCTTTTGTTGATGGACTATAACCTGTAAGCAACATAAACCCCTTCTTCCTCCAAATTGCTTTTGGTTAGTATTCTATCACAGCAACAGAAAACACACAAGGGTAGTAGATGTGTGTCTTTCTTCAGTTTTCAGAAGTATCTGCTGGAGTACTTTTTTCAATCCTGTGTCCTTTGACCTGTCTTTTAGGACTCCATATTAGAAATACATAGGTCAAAGTGTTGAGTGTTTTTTCCAGACTAGTAAAGGTCTAGATAGACCAGCCACTTGTGGCTTTAGACAGTGTGGTACTTAGAGGCACAAGCTGCTTTTATGTTGTGAGAGAGCTGTGCAGAAAGGACCCTACACTATCCCTTTAGAATCTCTCACAGTAACTGTCTTAGGAAAGAGCCTCTTATCTTTTATTCTAGAACCATCACAAGGTATGTGAACAGTAGACTCAGATGAGCTGCTGTTCAAGTTTTGGTCTGTGTAGTCTGTGCAAGAGGATGCAGACAGTCCCGGTGCTGTGGTGGAGCAATTTCCCTATGTTCTCTGTGTGTTCAGTAGTCACCCTTGCTTGGTGTCCTCAGGATGTGCCACCTTGCTTGAGTTTCCTACTGGGACGTGGGGCTCACCAATTAGACGAGGCTGGCTGGCTAGCAAACCCCAGGGGATCTGCCTTGTTCCTGCTTTTCCAGCGCTGGGATT
This sequence comes from Peromyscus californicus insignis, assembly GCF_007827085.1. NCBI lineage: Eukaryota > Metazoa > Chordata > Mammalia > Rodentia > Cricetidae > Peromyscus > Peromyscus californicus. The sequence goes on from NW_026294503.1 coordinate 50,114,857, forward strand.
ACAAGCACACGCCACCATACACCTTTCATTATTTATTTTTCATATGCTTTGTCGTGGATGCCAGGGCTTGAACTCAGTTGAACTGGGGTTGCAAATACTTTAATAACTGAACGATCTCCACCAGCCAGTTTTTCTATACTCTGAGATATAAATGCTGATGTTTTATTGTTCACAGGTCTGAACCTCTGGTCAGTTTTTTTTTTCTTTTAATTCTTAAATCAGTTTAATTTCTCTTTTAATGCCAGTAGTACATGGTGTTGATAAACATAAATTTAAAATCTGAAAATATGAGACTTCCTATGTTCTTTATCAAGATTTACGTGTTTGCTAGGGAGAGGAGGCTACTTTAGGTTGCTTGCATTTCTATGTTAATATTAGGACCATCATTTTAGTTTTAAAAACAGGTAGATTTTTTTTTATGAATCTGTAGCTGCTTTTTAAATAATGTATTATTGGGTGGGAAGTGAGGGGATAGGTAACTGCCATGGTACATTTATGGAGGTCAGAGGACAGTGTTGTGGATGGAGTTTCTCTTTCTGCCTTTATGTAGAGTAGGTTCCAGGGATTGAACTCAGGTTGTCAGGCGTGCTCAGGAAGAGCTTTTACGTGCCCAGCCTCCTCACTGACTTTGTGTTCGACTACTAGCCCTTGTTCCCTTTCCGGTGTAACCTTTGTTGTAGTATTCCGGCTCCTTAGTTTGGGTGTTGTCTCTTTGTTACTTCTGAGGATGGAAAGGCAGCTAGATGGTTGACATGGGGTCTGAGCACTTACAGCCGTCAGTTTCCCTGTGAGAACTGTTTTAGTAGTCTGGGGGTCTTGTTGAATTGTGCTATCCGTTTCATTCATTTCAAGTTACATTTCAATTATCGTATAAGTTCTTCTTGTATCCATTGGTTCCTTAGGAGTTTGGTTTTCATGGATTTGTATATTTTCTAAATTTTGTCTTGTTATTGGTTTTTAATTTTATTAAATTAAGCCGGGCGGTGGTGGCGCACGCCTTTAATCCCAGCACTCGGGAGGCAGAGCCAGGCGGATCTCTGTGAGTTCGAGGCCAGCCTGGTCTACCAAGTGAGTTCCAGGAAAGGCGCAAAGCTACACAGAGAAACCCTGTCTCGAAAAACCAAAAAAAAAAAAAAAAAAAAAAAAATTTTATTAAATTAAATACTCTTTACTCTTTGTAGGATGTCATTCTTTTTACAGTTCTTGAGGCTGTTTATGGCCCGCTATGTCACCATCATGGAGAATGTTCTGTGTGCACTTGAGATGAGTGTGCTTTGCTAGGTTTGCTAGAGTCTTCAGCAATCCAGTCTCTTTCTTTTGAAGCAGGGTTTTATCTTGTATCCCTAGCTGCCCTTGAACTCATAATTCCTGTGCCTCAGCCTCTCAGGTGCTGAGGTTCCAGGTGTGCCACCAAGCCCGTCTCCTTTCAGTTCTTTCAGGTGGCGGTATTTGTTTTCAGGCTCTGTTAAGTAAATATGTGTAGTGTCTGTGTTTATAGTTGCTACAAAATCATACAGTGTCTGTGTTTACAGCTGTTACATCATCATGTAGTGTTTATATTTACAATTATTACATTATCTCAACAATTTGACCTGGTTTTCTTTTGTCGTTTATATTTTATTTTTTGTTTTTCACATTTTTCACATTGTGGATTCCTCCTCACAATGGGCAGTGTGGTCAGGACCCAGGTGACCTTCTGGTAGTGAGTCTTGGGTGAAGTATAAACCTTTTCAGTTTGAGCCTCTTAAATGAAATATTATTATGTTGAAGTTTTATCTAAGTTTAAAATTATTTACTTTTCTGGAAATCATTTGTATTTGAACTACCATATGCAAATAAACAGCTGCTGGTATGTGAAAATCTTACGTGTTTAATTTGGAAAACACTCCTGAAGTATATACACGTAGCATTTGCAGTCATTGAGGTAAATCCTCAGAGTCAGCTTATTTCGAGCCAGCTGGTAGCAGAGTTCTGTTTTATTTGGTAGGTACTTGATAGGTAGCCAGGGTCTCTATCTTATCAGCTTGGTAAAGAACCAAGCTCATAATGGGCAGATACAGAATGTACCTGAGAGTACCTCAGAAGCTGTCAGCGGTCACCGTGTGGAGTTCAGACAGGAGGACAGGGGAGGTAGTCCTCAGCTGATAACTTCTGCTGCTCATGGGCTGCATTTGGCTGCGAACTGGCCCAGAGGCCTCCAAAAATTGTTTTACTATTCAGTATGAACTAACTGGTTCCTGAAAATTGGACAAGACCCCGTTTCTGCCCTCTTTCCCTTGGTTGGACGTGAAGATGGCTGATAAAAAGCACCAACTACATGAGAATTTATTATCTTCTCATTTTTTTCTTTATTCTTAGGGAAAGATGTAAGACTATCATAATAGCTCTAGATCTTTCTGTTTGGATATACTGGAGTAACACGAAAGTGTGGGTGAGAAAGTCTTTGGCATTGCATTTGGTTTGAGTGGTTGAATAATGTCTTTTTCTATACTTTAAAAAGTTCTTTTTCATAAACTTTATTATAAAAATTTTGCAAATAAAAACCATCACAGTGGAGCCCAGGCCACACTCTGCAGGCCTCCCCTTCAGGACTGATCATCCCTGCCAGCTGCTGTAAGATTTGATAACTGATAGCCGGGCGGTGATGGCGCACGCCTTTAATCCCAGCACTCGGGAGGCAGAGCCAGGCGGATCTCTGTGAGTTCGAGGCCAGCCTGGTCTCCAAAGCGAGTTCCAGGAAAGGCACAAAGCTACACAGAGAAACCCTGTCTCGAAAAAACCAAAAAAAAAAAAAAAAAAAAAAGATTTGATAACTGAGAGAGCCATGGTCTTCTCACTGACAAAGACTCTCTACTTGACCAAACATTAGTCAGGCCCTTTAGACCCATCTGTGCTTCCTTGTAAAATCCAGTTTTAGCAAAAGCCCTGTTCAGTCCGTTTAGCAAGAATCACTGACCTCAACGGACTTGGTGGTGCACACCTTTAATCCTAGCACTCAGGAGGCAGCGGCAGGTGGATCTCTGTGAATTTGAGGTCAGCCTGGGCTACAAAGTGTGTTTGGGACAGCCAGAGAAATCCTGTCTTGAAAAACCAAACACATCAAAAAAACCAAAAAAAAAAACCCATATACATCTCAATGAACTTCTTTACATTTAGAATAGCCATACGCTGTGGAGCTTCACATTGGATTTTTACACGTTTACCTTTGGATATATTTTTATCCACTTAACCCTCTCCACCAAACTAAAAATATCCATGACAGAATTAGAACTAGAAAAACACTTAGTTTTTTTAAAAACATCTTTTCATAACTCATGTCCATCACCTATATTTACTCCTTCTTTATCACCTAATATTTATTCTTTCTTGTTGTCTTTTCTATGTGTTGTACTGTATACCCACATGTGCACTTGTTTACATATGTGTTTTTGTTTAGATTCTACATCTGAGAGAGAATGTGTTTTTTTCCTTTTCTGAGATTGTGTGACCTAGAGTAATATAATACATCCATCCATTTTCCTGAAGTTTTTTATTAATTTTTCTTTGGAGTTGAATAGTATTTGTGTGAGTGTATGTGTGTGTTTAATATTCATTATCCATTTATCAGTAGACAGTTAGGTTGACTCCAGTTCTTTGCTATAGCAGCAGTAAACATGGAAGTGCAGATATCTCTATGACAGGGCATGGAGTGTGCTGGCTATATGCCCAGGAGTAAAACAGCTGGGTCGCCTGGTAATCGTGGCTCTTTCTCTGCTGTTTGAGGAGTATTTGGGGAAGTAAAACTTGTTTTCTAGTTTCTGGTACGGTATTTACAATATTGTGTTTTTTGGGTAGGGGTGTCATGGGAGGATAGTCTTGTTGTGTTGTCTGGGCTGGCCTTGAACTTGGCAGTCTCTGCATAATCCTCCCTTGTTCTAGGATCATAGTCACACACTACCATGTTTGATTGAATATTGCTTTTAACAAATGTTCTCATGAGAAAAGTTTTGATTTCCAAATAGCCAAATTATGTTTGAATGGGCTTTAGGATTCCAGTTTTATTTGTCAATCTAGCTTGGAATGCATGAATTCCTCTTACTCCATTTGATAAACTGCCTAAATTAATATGAATACTATTGACATTTTTATTACTATTCATTATTGTTAGACATATTTAAATCTGAGTAGTTGGCAATTTTAAAGATCTGTAGAAAAAATAGAATACTTGTTTAGATTTTTCTTTCAGAGGTAGTTGTGTGGGGGCCACAGGGATTTGTGTAGGTAGTAGCCATTGAGCTACATTTCCAGTGCTGGAAATGTTTAGAGGACAGTGTGGTGGTCATTGGTGTGTGTCATTTGATTATCATACTCAGTGATATTTGAGAGGGTAAATTGTGTATTTACCACTTTATAGTCAACTTTTATTACTATAACAGTATTTATAAACATCATATTCCTTAGTTCTTAAGTCTTACTGATTCTTTCTGTTAGATACAATTGAGAACTAATAGTGCTATCCAATCTTTTTAGATGTCACAGAGGTACTTTGAAGAAATATGCTTATAATCTTTGCCTCAGGCTTCCATAGTCATCTCTCTAGTCCAGATGAGCACAGTGCTTGACAACGTGGATGTTTTCTTGGTAACTTGAGTACTCTTAAAGAGTGGAAAATCAAGCCAGGATTCATCACTGCATTGTTGGCATATTTTTAAATAACAATATGACATGTCCATTTTTCTGGCTTATCCTAACAGCACTAAGCTAAAACCGTGTGTTATGTTTCCTGTCTAGATTTGAAATTGTAGCTAAATTTCATGTTTCTGTTCATAGTGAAAAGCTTGGTTAAAAGCTAAAGTAGACTTGTTTTTCTATTTGAAATTGAATTATTTTCATAAAATTTCACATGGAAAATTAGAGAAAATAGTATTTCAAGGATCACCACCCCACCTTGATAACTGCTAAAAAACAATTCATGAACCTCCTAAAACAGAGAAGATCACAGTAAAGTTAGGGCTTTAGAGATGGCTCAGGGGTAAGAGTACTTGTTGCTCTTACAGAGGACCCGGATTCAATCCCCAACACCACAGTCTGTAACTCTAGTTCCAGAGGATGCATCTTCTGGCTTCTGTGGTTAGGCATACATGTGGTGCACATACATACTGTGTACACATGTACACACTTACAGACAAAATGACCATATGTATAAGAATAATATTTTAAAAAGTAAAAAAGCTCAATAAAATGAAAGGTTTTTCTTTTGTGTAAGATGTGTCTATAAAGTAGGTAAGGACATGTATGTTTTATTGTATGTAATAACCAAATTTCCCTTCCTTCTCCCTGTAGGTTCTTGATTATTACAGACCATTTTCTGAAAAGCCCGGAGTTGGTGGAAGCCATGTATTCTAAACTCAGCAACCAGGAAAGGTAACCCCCAAAGCAGTGTGATTTTGACTCTTTAGCATTCCATAGAGTGTCCTGTAGCCTGGACTGAAAGCTGTGTGATTTATCATTGGCAAAGGCCTCCAAGTCCATCTGTCTGTGAGGTGCTGGTTTTACATTGCTTGCTTAACATCACAACCTAGCCACAACAGGCAGTGATTTTTATAGGGTCACTGAATTCAGTTTGATGCCATTATTTAGTAAAAGCATGCTAAAGAAATAAAAATAAAACTTTTAAGAACAAAATTTTATAGTGACAGTTTATTGAAGTACGCATTATATACTTGTATATTTAGGATGTGTTTATTTGTTCATATAACTAGTTTGATTATTTCAAATATATATTGCTGGTTTTCTGGTAGATAATTCATATAAACTAGTGTACCTTTATTAGAGAGGAAGAACATTTACAAGGCCTATTCACACTCAGCCTAGTAAATAGTAAGGGTAATCCAAGTAGTATGCTTCTTACCACTGAAGTCAGGCGGTAGATGATAGTCTGTGTACACATGCAAGCCTTCAAACATCCATAGCACAGAGGACAAGGACACACAGGTTATGTCCCTTTAAAGAAGAGAGCAGGCAGATTTTGTTGATGTGCTGCATTCCTCCTGAGTTGAGTGTTCCATAGTCAGTGTGTCTGACATTGATGGCACACAGAGCATGGTTTAGACATCTTGATCAGTTATTGCCTGCTAGCTTCAGAAGTGAATGAAGAGTGATCAAGTCTGCACACTGACTTAGGTTTAGGTGAAGGTGTGTCTGGTAGTTTGTATCTTGAGTGGCAGTATAGCCCCAGACACAGTGCCAGCTATCCTAAGCTTTGTTGTTCAAAACAGAGCAATCAAAAGTATTCTGGCCCAGGATTTGTACTTGTGTTTTTCATGCCCTCAGAATGGCACACATGAACATGGTTATAATTTATCTATACTAACACATGTTTTCAATATATGCAACCATGTAGTCTTAAAATGTGGCCTAAATGTAGGAAGTTATACTGCTTTCTACAGATGAAAAACTACAGACTTTTTTATTCCCAATTAGGGCTAAAAGCAAATTGTTGTTACTTGAATCACTTCAGTAAGTGATTTCTGACTGCCTGTGGCAGGCAGTTTTTGGATGTGTTTGCGAAACAGTAAAAATTTCATTTTGGTTGAGAAAAAAAAAGGAGAACAGTGGGTCAGAGCACTGGGTAGGAAGGACAAGATTGGGCTTTGTTTTGGCAACAGAAGTTTTTGTTGCAACCAATACATTTTTATGATTTATCTTTATGGTCCTAGGGGTCAAATACAGAGTCTCATGTATGGTTTGGCAAATGCTCTACCACATTGTTGCACCAGATAGCCCCAATAGTCATCTACTGTCTGTCTGATGACTGCACCAGAGTTAACCTGTTTGTGTGGACTGTGCTGCGTTGGTGAGAGGGAGATGTAGTATGAACTGCTCTGAGGCTCATGCTGTGAATCCGAGAGAAGGACTTAGTAGTCGGAATCCCTCTGTACCCACAGAGCTATGGAATCCAAGTCCTCGAGTCTCAGGGTGACAGACTCCAGCCATTGAATGAAGGGCTGTCGTGTATATTGTTGTTGGTGTCCATGCTAATGTGGAGAGATCCTTGCTGGGGAGGAGGGGCTGTGAGGGTCTTGAGTTCTGGGTGAAGTGGAAGCATGGTGCCCTTTGCCTCTTTCTGAAGAAGATAGGGTGTATTCTTGGTTCAGAAGTGTTCTTTGGCAGGTTAGTAGGACTACAACAAGTAAGAGTTTTTATCAGCAGGTTTGTGTGACAAGTAAATTTTTCTCCTGTGCATGGAGAATCCTTGGGAGAACCAAGGAGACAGTGTGTTACTCAGAATGTTCCCAAATTCTGTGAGTCAGATGAGGAACCACACTTGAGAGCAACAGAGAGACATAGAAGACCCCTTTGAGATGTCAGAGTGTGTCCCCGTCCCCTGCATTAGAATATCTGGTTGGCTGTCCACATTTTAAAATATGTTTGTGGATCGGTGAATAAGACAAGTACTGTGCTAAGTATCTGCTGGTGGCTCCTGGGGCATGATGGTGAACAGTGAGCACACTCCCTGCCTAGTGTGGTATAGACAATAACTGCGTGTGTGAAAGTGTTCTCTTCATGTGTGCATTCTTGTAATTGTTAGAGTTTTGACTCTTTTACCTAGGAGCTGGCAGTCTATTGGGAGCAGATTATTTTGAGGGAAATTTGAATACACATGTAATTGGTTTGTTTGGTATGATTCACTAATAATGAGAGCCAATATTATGCACTTTCTGGTCCCCATTCTTGCTGAGCCCGTGTAATTGTTAGCAGGCTGAAAAGGCTGCTCTGTAGAGGCAGTGTGTACAGTGCTCAGGTTCTAATGTGTGCATGTGGCACAGGAACAAAGGGCAGCTGCTATTTGGATGGCTCACTCATTTAACCTTTTAGAGCCCTGTTTCATCTATGTGAAGGGATAGTAATAGTCACTTGATGGAGTTATTATAACTACCTAAATATGATGTATTAAGGTCTTAGTGTTTGCATAGGTAGTAGTCAGTAAATGTGAGGGGAATGCCCCTGTGTTACTATATTTTCTCAGCTGGTCTCAGACTGCATTGGCCTCACAAAAGCTGGCATTAGAGACTAAGATTGCAAAGTATGTGCCACCATGCTCAACTCTGAATTGCTGTTTCTGCTTATGGCTTCTACCATTAGTACTGTGCTACCACCTTAGCTCCCTCCTCTTTTGGAAGCTGTGAGTTTTCTCAGTGTATCTCTGGAAAGCAGTGGTTAAACACTGAAAATACAAAGACAAATGCTTGATGGAGGAAAGATTTGTTCTGGCTCATGGTTTTAGAGGTTTGAGCCTGTAGTCTAGCTTCGGGGCCATTGTGAGGTACTGTACCATGATTGGGAGCATGTGGGGGAGTAAAGTGGTTCACTTCCTGATGGGCTGGAGGAAGGGGTGGCAGACCATGTATAACCTTCAAAGGCATACCTTCACTGACCTACTCCCTCCGGGTAGGCCCACCTCCTGAAATTCTCCCATCTCCTAAAAGAGTATTACCATCTAGGGACTAAGATTGTGGTGGAATGGTGTTTGTGCAAGCGTGTGAGAGCATGCCTGTGCACTTGTGCATGTGTGTGCACATGGAGGCTAGGGGATGATGTTGAGAGTCTTCTTCTATTACTTTCCAGCTTCTTTCAGTTCCTTCCTTCCTTCCTTCCTTCCTTCCTTCCTTCCTTCCTTCCTTCCTTCCTTCCTTCCTTCCTTCCTTCCTTCCTTCCTTCCTTCCTTCCTTCCTTCCTTCATAGGTAGGGTCTTGCACTGAACATGAAGTTCATGATTTTTGACTAGGCTGGCTGGCCATCAGGCTTCCAAGATCTGTTTGTCTCTGCCCCTTAACATTGGGGCTATAGGCATACAAGGCCGTGGCTAGGTTTACATAGGTGTTAGGAATTAAAGCTTAGCTTCTCTTGCTTTCATAGCAGGTGCTCTTATATGCATTAGACAGCAGTGCCAGTACTATACGTCACTATGTGAATTGTGTGGGAATATTCCATATTCAAACTGTAGTACCACCACTGTCCTCAGATCCTCAGTCACCGTGACTTGGGCATTGTTGTGTTTTCCAGGTTAGGGATCTGAGACTCTGTAGTGCAATGCTTACTGAGGTTACAGAGATAGCTGCTACTCCAGCCTGCTGATTCTGTTTTTGTGTAACTTATTAAGGTACAGATGAAGTTTGTCAGCAGCATTTATTGCCTTTACTTGGTTAGCTTGCTGTTCTGGGTTAATACAGTTTTTGGCCTTTGTAGCATATAGTATTCAACAAATGACACTTTTGGAGAAGTTCAAATCTAAATTGAAAATTTACTGGAGATGCCAGTCTTTTAATTTGAATTACAGATATTTTATTTCTTGCTCTAGAATACTCATAAAACACTCTTTTCTCTTCTTGGTCCTCTTACCCTCATTCTTGGTCCTTATCAAAACCTTTTCATGGTTGCATATATGTGACTTTAACAACTGTAGCCCATGTCGCTTTAAATATAACTAAATAGGTATTTTTTTTGCTATAGAAAATTTCCCTAAGTCTTTTGCATGTTCATTACATAAAAAAATGCAGAAATCATAATTTTGAGAGAGAGAGAGTATGTACCTATTTGGTTATGAGTGAATTAGAAATGGTCATGTCAGCTAGTGACTTAGACAAAATCATTTACATGTATGTGCACACAGGCATGTGCATGTATGATGTTTGTGTACAGAGAGTGGGTGCCTGATGGATTACAGATGTTTGCTATTACTCTAGATTGACATCTTTAATGTAAAACTAATGATAGTACTTGTTCTGTGGAAATTTGTAAGGGTTAAATTAGCTAATATGTGTAATGTGCGTAGATTGGTGTTAAGTAGTGAATAAATGTTAGCTACTTTACTTTTGCTACTATTATATTGTGAATGTATTTGTAAAGCTTAAATTTGCAACCTTTCTGAAATGTTGAATTATTTCAACATTTAAAAGTTATGGATATAAAAAGTGTATTGGACAGTTTTTGCTGCTAGTAAGTCACATAGAAGAAACTAAACATTTTTTCAAAAAAAGGTAATTGATAATTAGCTTTATTAATAAAAGTTTTTCCTAGCTAGATATTAAAATAAAGTTAAACAATTTTAAAATGGGGCTGGAGAGATGGCTCAGCGGTTAAGAACACTGACTGTTTATTCCCAGCACCCACATGACAGCTCGCAACTGTTTGTAACTCCCCTTTCAGGGGACCTGATACCCATGGCAAAACAATAATGAACATTTAAAAAAAAAAAAAAAAGAAAAAAAGTCGGTGGTGGTGGCACACGTCTTTAATCCCAGGATTTGGGAGACAGGGGCAGGTGGATCTCAGTGAATTCAAAGACAGCCTGGTCTACAGAGTGAGTTCCAGGACAGTCATGAATGTTACACAGAGAAACTCTTTCTCTAAAAAAAAAAATTAAAAAAAAAAAAAAAAACACTTGGTATCACACAGCATAAATGCTACATACTCATGCAGAACTCTTTTGTTTTACAGGGTTACACTGTTAGACATTATGATAGCCAAGCTAGTGGGTGACGAGCAACTGACAAAGGATGACATCTCTATATTTTTGCGCCATGCCGAGTTGATTGCAAACTCATTTGTGGATCAGTGTAGGAATGTGCTAAAGTTGACCTCGGAGCCTAACACCGAAGATCAGGTAAGGAGACAGATCTCATAGGCCTGGAGAGGGAGAACAGACTGGTTTTCGAGTTCAGTCAAGTCCTCTATGAGGTTTCTTTCTTAAAAGGTTTTAAAGATTTGTTCTTATTTATGTGTGTGTTTTGTGTGAATATGTGCCACATATGTGTGGTTGCCTATGGAGGCCAAAAGAAGGTGACAGATCCCCTGGAGCTAGAATTACAGGTGATTGTAGGCCGCCTCATGTGAGTGATGGGAACTGAACTTGGGTCCTCTGGGATAGCTCTTCATTGATGACCCATCTCTCCAACCCCACTTGGAAGGTATAAGTATACTCCCTGAGTGAGAGGTGGTTTTACTAGAGAACTTAGAAACATAAGGGGATAAGGGGAAACCATGCCCTTGTTTTTTCCAGTACAGGTTAGTGGCTTGAAAAGTAATTCTCGTTGGTACTTTTAGCTAAGCATAGATCCACAGACATGTGTTAAAGACGCGTAGATGGATTTTTATACCATTTACTTGTCAGCTCCACTTGACAGAAGTGTGGCCATGATCATAGTACTATAAACATAGTGGGTACTTCACACATATTCAGGATGAGTATGGTCATCCCTGTAGTTAGACATGTAGATGGTTTCTCCTTCTACTCATTGTAAACAGCGTTGTAGTCCAACTCTGTACATGTCCATTTTCTCTTGCTGCTCTTGCAAAGGACCTGAGTTAGGTTCCCAACACTCACCTGGCAGTTCACAACCATCTATCTGTAACTCCAGTTCTAGGAGATTTAATACTCTCTTTTGGCCTCTGAGGGCACCAGGCATACATGTGGTATACATATAGGCTGGTGAAATCCTCATACATATAAAACAAAAATAGATCTTTTAAAATAAAATAAAATCTTAAAACAACAACCTTTTAATAAAGGTTTCTGAGCTGTTGTTAAGAAAGTATTTCTCCTACTCAGGGTAGGTGCTTCCCAACCCCACCCTTCCTGGTTAACTGCCTCACATTCTCCTTTACTAACCCTTTCTTTACTAAAGGCTGCTGAAGCTAGTTGGCAGTAATTCTATCCCTACCTTTTTGCTGGATAAACCTCTACTTGTACCTATTTCTTTGCCCTTCTCTCTGAGTTAAAGTCAGAATTGTTCTCTTTGGGAACTGCTCAGTAGCAAAATAAGAGCACTTCTGGAACAGCATGAAAGGCGATCCCAAAGTAGCATGTGAGCAGGTGAACTAAGCTAGACTAGAATGCCATTTCTGTGAGATTCAGTAGTAGGTTAGACTCGTGGATAATGACAGAACAGGTCAGGTTAGCTGGGGCTTAAGTCACAGCTGAGAGTAATTCCACAGGGACACAAGGAAACTTTTTGAAATGTTATTCATAGCTGTGTACTTTGACAAACCCTGTTTTGTACACTTAAAGGTGTGTATTGCATATAAACTGTATCTCAGTGAAGTAGATTTTAAATATATTTTTAAAAAAGATAATAGATCATTTGTGTCCTGGTAAGACTGATCAAGATAGGAGTGGTTGATGCTAGAATGCTGTTGGCAGTAGCTTGAGACAAGGTGGGAGAGCTTGGACTCCAGAATGGACACCCAAACAGCATGAAAAGGTGTGCAGAGAAGCAGAAAATAGATCCTAGTACACCCTGGAGAGTGAGTGATCATGGGAAATTCTTGAGTTCTGGTATAATTGAAGTCGTGTTTGTGATGTTTGGCTGTGAGAGCACACTGCCCTGTTTGTGCTTGGGTTCAAGGCCCCTTGGTGGTTGCCTTTCCTTGCCCTCACATCCACAGCAGTTGTCTTCCTGGGAGAGAAAGGAAGAAGTCTCAGCATTGGTTTGCCTTTCTGGAGATAGTTGCTTTTGTTCCCAGCAGGGGGAGCAGTGAGGTGCGCTTTAAAAAGCAGTGGCATAAGTCCATGAGCTGGGGTCCCAGACTGAACACAAAGGTTGATGCATGAGCACTAGCCTTTATCTCTCTCTGCTTCCTGACTGAGGACCAACTGCCTCATTCATGTTCTTGCTGCTGCAACTGCTTTTGTCAACACTTTGCAGCTCATGATAGAGCAAACCCTCAAAGTGTGAGTCAGCATATACCTCTTCTTTCTTGCTAGGTGTTTTGTCCCAGACATGAGAAAAGCAACATACATACATACATACATACATACATACATACATACATACATACATACATACTCACTCTAATGATATATTACACATATCATATTGTTATATATTACAAAATACATAACATATATAAGTTGCTTAATTTATATAATATATAATCACAAATATAATCATTTAAACATATATTATATATGTATAATACATGATTATATGTGTAATATATAATAAATATAATATAAAAAAGTAATTTTCTAGGAAACAGTAAAAAAACTTCAATATTTGTTAAATCACAGCTGACTTTAAATTGTTCACAAGAATTGTGTTTGAAAGTTTTAGTATTATAGTAAGATATACCTGTGCTGTTTGTGGTGTGTGTGTGTGTGTGTGTGTGTGTGTGTGTGTGTGTGTGTGTGTGTGTGTGTGTTGCATGCATGGGGTTGTGCAGGTGTGCATGTTCATGGATGTGCATGAAGAAGCTAGAGCAGGATGTCAGGTGTCTTCCTTTATTGCCTTCCACTTTACTATCTTAAACAGGGTCTCTTATTGAACAGGTAGCTTGTCTCTTTGGCTTGGCTGGCCAGCCACAGATCTCTCTGGACCCCCCTGTCCCTCCTCCCCAGTGCTGGGGTTATAGGCACATACAGTTTATTTATGTGGGTACTTAGGTACTCATGCTTGCAATGCATGTGCTCTCATCCACTGTGCCTTATCCTCGGCCTCTAATTTTTTATGTAGAAAAATATATTTTTCCTTCAGATAGTTTCTATAAGGGAGGAGGAAATATACTAATTTGCATGTATAATACTTTGAGATAGAAATGGGGATACAAAGCTACACTAGACTTGAAGAAGACCCTTGAGCTAATATTTCAATATACCATATTCTCAAGTTGTATTCTGGAATTGGTTGATGCTGACCTCTGAATGTCTGCTATTTAAGACAGGGTTTCTCTGTGTAGCCCCAGCTATCCTAGAACTTGCCTTGTAGATCATGCTAGCCTCGAAAAAACTCAACAGAGATCCACCTGCCTCTGCCTCTAAGTACTGCGATTAAAGGCGTGCACCACCGCACCACCTACACCAGGCTAATCACTTACCTATTAATTTACTTGGTGTTGTGAGGTATGGTGTGTGTGTGTGTGTGTGTGTGACTGCATAAGTGTGGAGGTCACAGGACAACTTGGGGGAATAGATTCTTGTTGTGGAATATTAGTTTAAGATGTGTTTCATTTGTTTATGTTGTGGAATATTTGTTTAATGATTCAAAGATGTGTTGCATTCTTTTATATTGCATTTGTTTAACTCTGTGAAGCTGTATTACTTTGTCTGTCTAAAACACCTGATTGGTCTAATAAAGAGCTGAATGGCCAATAGCAAGGCAGGAGAGAGAAATAGGCCGGGCTGCCAGGCAGAGAGAATAAACAGGAGACATCTAGGCTCAAGGAGAAGAGCAAAGATCAAGAAAAGGAAGCGAGGAGGGCACCAGGAGCCAGCCACCCAGCCAGCCACAGAGTAAGAAGGAAAGAAAGATGTATAGAATAAAGAAAGGTCAAAAGCCCAGAGGCAAAACATGGTTAAAGAGAAACAGGATAATTTAAGAAAAGCTGACTAGAAACAAGCCAAGCTAAGGCCGAGCATTCATAAGTAAGAATAAATTTCCATGTATTTATTTGGGAGCTGGTGGTGGGCTCCCAAAGAGTTAAAAACAACAAAACAAAACAAAACAAAAAAACCAACTACAGATTCTCTCCTTCCAACATGTTGATTTCAGGGTTTGAGGTTTGGATGCAAGCACCTTTATCTGCCTAGCCCTCTCACTGGCCCTACTACATAGTTTTTCAAAAGTTGAATAAGGTTTTACTATTTAGACATAGTGTTTTTTTTTTTTCCTAGACTCTGTGTTACTGACTGAAAGGAAGTCAGTTTAATCCCACCTAACATATTCTCCATATTACTTATTAAATTCCTTTTATTAAAAAAAAATTAGCAGGATGGTGATGACAACACAGGCCTTTAATCCCAGCACTCAGGAGGCAGAGGCAGGCAGATAGCTTTGAGTTCGAGGCCAGCCTGGTCTACAGAGTGAGTTCTACGATAGCCAGGACTCCACAGAGAAACCCTGTCTTGAAAAACAAAAATTAACCAATCAATCAATAAATAATAAAGCCAACATTACTTTGGTATATCACTTAAGAATTACTCTCTTAAGGGCTGTAAAGATTGCTCAGTGGTTATAGCCTGTACTGCTTTTTCAGAGGACCTATTTAGTTCCCAGCACACATACTGGGTAGCTCACAACTGCCTCTTAACTCAATGCTTCTGGCCTCTGGTCACCTATACACACCCACACCACACAGATACATATATGTATGTATATAGTTAACGATTGAACATTTACTGTCTTAAAACTAAGTGAGATGCGGCTGTGGCGATAGTCCAGGCAGTGAAGTGCTTGCACATAAGCTTGGGACCTGAGTTTGATCCCCAGGACGCACGTGAAAAGCCAGGTGGGCTGGTGTACTCTGGTAGTTCCCACGTTGAGGAGGCTGGAACAGGAAAGCCCTGGAGCTGGTGGTCCCTAACGGCTCCACTAATGAGGGAGCTCCAGGCCAGTGAGAAAGACCTCTTCCGGCCTCCCTGGGAACCCACTCTCATATGCACAAACTCACACTCAAACACACGCAGATAATTAAAAATAAAATATAGCTTTAAAAAAATGCAAAGTGTTGTAACAGTCTTCTAGTGGGTTGGTGCACCATTCAAAATAGTGCTAAACTACTTTTAATGTGCATACTCTTGACCCAGCAATTGGATTTTTAAGAATTTATAAACCCATATTTACTTATTCAAAACTGCAGATATTTATACAAGAGTGTTCAGTATAGCATTATTTGTATAGGGTTTTAATAAATTTTATGTCTACATAAAACAAATTAAAAAAAAACAGAATAAAAGCATCGTGCACTGTGCAGAATCAGCCTGCTGTTTTTCTGATAGACTTGTTACATAGAGGAGACAGTCTGGGCTGTCACCACCTAACAGAGGAGAGTGCTGAAGCACTGCTGAGCTGATGTCTTTGCCCTGGTACTGACTTCAGACTTAGAGTCTAATCTTTTTATGTCCCTATTAGCTCTGTATTAGCAAGCGGAAGCTTTGAAATAAAGACCCAAGGCATTAAAGTGTGCTATTTCCTGATACTGTTTTGAGACTTGTAGAAAGCTATATTAAAGATTTTCCTTAAATTTTTCTAAAGACTATAAAGAATAGTATTATCAAAAAGATTTTTTCTTTGAAGAATTTTATCTTCATGTCCTAAATTTATAGGTGCTACTATGTTTTGTCAAATAATGTATACTTGAAAAGGTGTAGTTTAAAATCTGTAAAAATTATGTCTTTGAAAAATATATTGGAATATTGGGATGCCATAGAGTTGGCCCTTGGTGGTTTCCTGGTTGTGTCTTCTGTTTCATATAAACTATTTAGTAGCTGTGAGCTAGCATTTTCAAATAGTACTGTCTTTTCCACCCTACCAATACATTGTATACAGGCTTAGATTTACCCAGAAATAATATAAATTCTTGAAGCTAGTGTCTTTTTAGATCACAAGACATTACAGAACTTTTGTGGACAAGAAGTTAATGTGCTTCATGGAATTTTTGCATCTTTGAAGTGGAACTTTCATACTGAGAATGCTTTAAAAAGTATTTGCATAAGTGTTATGTGTAACTTGTACTTTTTGAACACTTATCCCACTGTGGAAGGTGTTTTTGCTTCAATAAGAGCTTTTCTACACTGCTCCAGGAAGACACGTAATGACACAGAATCTTGTCCTCTTGATGCAGCTGTTAGTGATCATTCAAGAATATTTAAACACTGTTTCTCTCTGCAGATGTGGCACATAGTATTTGTTACAGCATTTCATTCTCTCATCGTTATCTATAACAATCAAAGTTAAAATTCTGATTTCTAGCAAGGAGGTTTCCTTATCTTTTTAGGAAGCACTGGCTACCATTCGGCTTCTGGACGTCTTGTGTGAAATGACATCCAATACTGAGCTTCTCGGCTACCTACAAGTTTTTCCTGGGCTGATGGAGCGAGTGATTGGTGAGTGAAATAGCAGACACAGTATTTTTAGTTAGGAAATCTTTGACATGCTCTAGACTATAAATTCAAACACAAACCCTTAGTTTGGGCGTTTTCACTTGAGAGTCTTTGAAACTTTTTCCTTGACTGGAATTGTGGGGTTGCTTAAGCTGAGGCTGCACTGTTGTTCCTTCCCTTCTTGGGTCCTACTTAGTAGCATGTGACTGATCAGGCCCCTCTGTGAATACCTACAGTGCCACCTCATGGGAATGTGTTTGATGAGACTGATGATGGGGATTTGCAAATCATAAGAAGGGTGATTTTTGTAAGTTTTATTGTACCATAAATTTCATTTATAAAATCTGGTAATATATTTTCCCCAATTATACTTCCAAGAACAAAGAATAGTGTTTCACTCACCTTACAGATTTAATCTTGTAACAAGAAGATTAACAATTAATAATTAGGAAGCCAGTATTTGAAACATTACTGTCTACTCAAAAGCTGTTTGCAAATCAAGTCCAGTAGAGCCTCCGTTCATATAGATACCCAGCCCTAGGTTTTGCTTGTCACTATTCAATGTTTTCCTTTAAAAAAAAAAAAAAAATCAGGTGCTTTTTCTAGATGTCAATTTAGAAGAAAGATGTCTTTGTATCTACAAGTGTAGTTTAACTACCAGTGCTCTGTAGAAGGTACATAGAATTTCATCCCAGAGTTCTATGTTAAATCAGTACTTTTAATGATGATCAGAATAAATAACCAAACTGGTAATTATTATGAAGCTAGGACCAATGTGGGTTGCCATCCTATCTCTGCCAAGTGACTACTTCTCTGAGTCTGATTACTTCATGTAAAATTGTGAAAGTAATGCCTGCATTTAGTAGGTTTGTTCAGAGGGTTAAATGGAATAATATGGGAAAATGTATAGCTCCTGGAAGATTGTCAGTTTTCATAGGCTGCTTGGGGCTTTTCATAGAATATAGCAGTATTATTTCCTGTGATTATAGCTAATGGCAGTCCATGGCTGAGGTTGATTATTGGCCATTGAGAAAGCTGTAAGTCATTACCAAAACCTCCGTGATTTACACTTACCTGACTAGCTATCACATTAGATTTTGTATAAATAAATTAGAATTGAAAATCATTTTATAAGAAAGGAATTGCAAAATTTTAGTTAACTTTCCTTTGTGGATAAATATAAATTGAGTGAGGCTAATTGTTATGGTCAACCTTCTTCAAACTGGGACTTAAAAAAATTTAATGCAAAAGCAAAGAAGCTATCTAGTTATTGTTACTGCTGTTGCATTTCTGGTGGTGCTGAGGATAAACTGAAGGCCTTATGCACTCTAGGCAGGTGCTCAACTGCTGAGCTGGACACCACATGTGAATCATTGTTGAAGGAGTGTTAGGTGCTTTATCTACTTTATTTTAATCCGTTGTGTTTGTTTATGGAAAACTTAGATGCTGTGCTATTTTCTTATGGAAAATGAACTCTGCTCTTTTCTCTAGATGTTTTACGGGTGATTCATGTAATTGGAAAAGATACCACGAACATCTTTAGTCCCTCTGACTCTCTAAAAGCAGAGGGTGACATCGAACACATGACTGAAGGGTTTAAATCTCATCTCATTCGTCTGATTGGAAACCTGTGTTACAAGAATAAAGAAAACCAGGACAAAGTAAGATTATTTCTTTGTGTGCCACATAGAACTTTGTTTAGAATATGCCATTTAGAATTTAGAATACCTTCACTCTCTACAGGGGAGTGAAACCTTACATGAATTCTTAGAAAATTGATTTTTGCTACAAATAAGCACAATATGTCATACTTGAAACTTTTTCTTTTTATTTTAGTGGGGTGTGTGTGTGTGTGTGTGTGTGTGTGTGTGTGTGTGTGTGTGTGTGTGTGTGTTTTAGATGTATGAGTGAAACAGTGTAGGTCCATGCTTTCCAGTGCATGCACATGAGGTTGGTTCTCCCTTTTCACCATCCATTCCAGAAAACAAGCTTAGGTTGAGAGACTCTGCAGCAAGTGCTTTTTATCTGCTAAACCATCTGACTGCTCCTGTATGTTACTTGTTTTTTGCTTGATGGTCTGTATTTTTATAGTTTTTGCATTGTCTTTATCCTGAATGTATTTGGGGAATTCTCCTTGCTTATAAATTAGCAGTGTTTGTTTGAAGTCTGTTCATTTAAACACTCAATATCATGATGTAGGAAGCAATCAATAAATTAAAAACAAAAATAGCCAGACTTGGAGGCAGGTGGATCTCTATGAAGTCCAGGCTCACCTATTCTCCATATCAAGTTCCAGGTGGCCAGAGCTGCATAGTGAAATCTGGTCTCAAAAATAACAAAGAACAGCAACAGAAAATGATTTTTAACAAGTTAGGAAATTTTTTCTAGTAATAGGCATTTCAGAAACATGGTGCCAGGCATGGTGACACACACTTGTTATTCCTGCTCCAGGGAGGACCAAACAGATGGATCACTACTTCAAGGTCAGTGTAGGCTACATAGCAAGACCCTATCTTAAAAAGAATAAAACCAATAACTGGTATTGCTGTTAAAAAAATCCTTGGCTTGTACATCCTACATTTATGGGTGAATAGTGTCCTGTCCTGAGTCTTTAAAACTAGGTGTTCTGAATGGCTATGTGTTTAGTTTCTGGAAATAGGAGAGGCCACCTTTAGAACCTCTTTATTCCCTCTTTTGTACTGAACATTGTAGAGCTGATGGTACTGAAAACTTAAGATTGATATTGATAAAAGAGTGGCATGATGATAGGTCACATGCTTCACAATGAATTAACACCCACCCACCTCCATCCTCTAGATAGGCTCTCTCTATGTAGCCCTGGCTGTTGTGGCACTTGATATTTAAACCAGGCTGGCCTTGAACTCACAGAGATCTGCTTGCCTCTGCCTCCTGAGCACTGAGATTAAAGACATGTGCCACCAGGCTTAGCTGGAACTAGAGGTTTTTTTTGTCTTACTGGAATTTACTTTTGACAGTGTTTGTTTTGCTTATTTAAATATTAAATCTATTATAGGTTATATTTTCTAAGACATCTGTAAAAGTTCTTGTTATTGTTTGTACATTTCTGAATGTCGTTTTACCATACTCCTATCAAGGCATCTGTTTCTCCATCCTGTTGAATCTCTCCAGTTCACATGACTTCTTTGAACAGTAACCTATGATAGGAATGAGCCTGTATCATTTGTGGCATAGTCCTTCATTGGCCCACTTTTTAGAAGCTAGTTATATAAGAAGTGCTGACTCCATGAGCCCACCGTGCTGTGACTTGGTGAAACCATGTGGAGAGGCCCTTGAAACTGAGATGTAGAAAGGAACTAGTCAAGAAGCACCATGGTACCAGAAACACTGGGAAACAGCCTTCTTGGAAGTATATGCAGCCTTGATTCTTTACATGACTGATGATCCAGGCAAAGCCTTGTCTTGACTATGGATCACAGCACTGTGAGAAAAAGTGAAGTTAGAAAAACTTTGTATAGATTTTCCTTCTGCTAATAGTGCAGGATGCTGCCATCGGCTTAACAGTTATAAACTGAGTGAAGGCAGTCTTGTGAAGACATTCAAATTGGCACAGATTCATAGATTCTGGAG
Organism: Peromyscus californicus insignis; assembly: GCF_007827085.1. Taxonomy (NCBI): domain Eukaryota; kingdom Metazoa; phylum Chordata; class Mammalia; order Rodentia; family Cricetidae; genus Peromyscus; species Peromyscus californicus. The sequence goes on from NW_026294503.1 coordinate 50,135,324, forward strand.
TGAAATTGATACTAGAAGAAGGGAATGGGACAAAATGTGACTTACAGAAAATCTGCATGTTTTCTAGCTTGAAGGAAAACAAACAAACAAAAAAACCAAAACAAACAAACAAAAACAAAAAAAAAGAAAGAACAAGGCTAGCAAAATGTCTCAGTGGGTAAAGGCACTTGCCACCAAGCCTGATGGCCTGAGTTTGGTCCTTAGGACTCATGTGGTAGAAGTTGTCCTCTGACCCCTATCCAGGGTGCTGTGATATATTCATTCATTTTTTCTTCCTGGCTTCCCCAAATGCTCTCTTTCCCCCTCTCCCCATCTCCTCTTCTCCCTCCCCTCCCTCTCAATAAATGTAATAACAAAGGAAAAAAAAAAAGCCAAAGACCAATTTGGGGGCAGATATTATTGGATGTGAGGAGGGAATCCTTGAAAGGCACAAGCAAGTCCCACGTTCTCTGCCTCATTTCTCTAAATCTTTGCTTATGTTTGAGTCACGCACAAACTCAGCAGGCTCCAGGCAGGTAAGCTGTGGACAAAATAATTATTAAAATCTGAGTTATCAGTCTGCAAAGTTTATGTTGAAGTCAGCTAAATTAAGTGTTCACTAAAACAAACCAACAAACAAACAAATAGCTCTCTTTAGAGAAATAAATACAATATAATTATGAGTTTCCTCAAAATAGTTTATACAGTGTCTAGGAGCCAATACAAAATTATACCTGACCTACAGGAAAATGTATTTCATCTTTAAAAGAACTGTTACTTCTTGTTGTTTGTTTTTGCTTTTTGGGGGGACCTACCACCTAACTCCCAAATAAACCACCCAGCTCCCAAATAAATCACACACAGAGGCTTATTTTTAATTATGAATGCCTGGCCTGAACTTGTCAGCTTTTCTTAAACTAAATTAGCCCGTCTACCTTTTGCCTCTGGACTTTTACCTTTTTCTATTTTTGTATACCTTGCTATGTTTCTTACTCCATGGCTTGCTGTTTCTTACTCCATGGTTGGCTGGCCCCTGGATCTTCCTCCTCTTCCTGCTCCTAGCTCTCCTTCTCTTGCAGATTTTCCTTCTATTAATTCTTTCTGCTTGCCAGCCCCGCCCATCCTTTTTCCTGTCTTGCTATTGGCCGTTCAGTTCTTTATTAGACCATCAGGTGTTTTAGACAGGCAAACTATCATAGCTTCACAGAGTTAAACAAATGCAATATAGACAAAAGTAACACACTTTAAAATAATATTCCCCAACAGTTACTCAAAAGAAGCTGACTGCAAATCACAAAGATTCTGCCAAGGATTTTAAAGGAGCAGTTGTAATAGTGAATGAACAATATGTATTATATGAATGAAAAGATAGGATAGAAATAGGAACTAAGGAACTAAGTAGAAATTATAAAAATGAAAGAATATAGTATCTGAAATGAAAAGGTTTATGAATTCTTAACAATACCAGAGATGGTAGGGAAGTGTGTATACTTGTTTAGGTAGTAGAAATCATCCAGTCTGAAAAAGACAGGGGATAAAGATTGAAAATACAACTGGCCTTTGTAATATGTCACACTTGGGCACAATTTGTTATGTCGTAGTCAATTATGGGAAGAATAAGACTTGCTGTTTCGTCCAGTGTGTATACAATTTGGATATTCCTCCTAATTGAGCAGGTGTATATCTAAGACTACTGATTCCCTCTTGGAAACTGATTTTTGTAAAAGAAAGTTGATAGAAAATAAGACACTTTACCTGTTTTAATAACTCAAACTGCCTTTCATAACAGAGCATAACAGAGGTGAGTTCCTTGTGTTCAGTGAGGAACACGCTGTAGTGACCCTTAGGCTTATGGATAACTCACAGAGTCAGGAGCAGGTTGCAGTCTAAGAAGCGTGGAGTGTACCCAAGTGCTGTGTAGAGGGCCCTGGGGCCCCCAGGAAGTTGATGTGTGTTGTCTAATAGTTGATCTATTAGAGCAAACACTCCAGAGAACGTGAAGGATTCATTCTTTGAGTGTGAGAATACCTCTCTATCCCAGTGTCTTTCCTGTGCTAACAAAGGCTCAAACCTGAAAGTGTTACCTTTGGGGGGAAAACCCCCACACACTGTCTTTTTCTTTATTCTGGAAGCTTCTTTATTCTTGTAGCTCAATCCTGGTTCCAGTCGGGTAGTAAAAATGTATTTTCCTTGCTTATTATTTCTGCAAGGGATAAAGTTCAGTAGCTTTCTAAAACCTTTGTTAGAGTTCTGGGGAAGTGGATGTTTGGGAAATAGTTCTTTATATGTGAGTCACTAATTCCCAGGGTGTTGTTTAGCTTCTATGCAACTATACTTCCAAGACTAAAAAAGATCCAGGTTGGGGGGATTTGTGTCATCTCACCAAAAGAAAAAAGGAGTGGATGATTTATTTGTCTAGTGTCTGTGTTGCTGCATCATGCCTTCTTAGGGGTTTGTCAGCTTGAACCTTTGCAGCAGCCTTGCAAAGCAGGTTTTGCTAGGGATGTGAAAGGAGAGGCTGTCCAGGTGTAGTGGCGGAACCCAGAGGAAAATTTAGATTTGTTTTCCTGTGACTTCCCAGGTCTGTGCTTGGTCTCCTGCACTCTAGTGCCTCTAAGTTTGGAATTTTCCTACAGTTTGGCAGGAAAGGTTTAGACTTCCTGAAAATCTTCAGCCCATAGACCATCCAGCTAGACCCTTTCAGCTCCTTCTGGGTTCACTTCTGAAATTCCAGTGTGCTTTCATCTCTGTTTCTTACTCATTCCTCCATCAACTCCGACTATCCTTAATCTTCAGGGCCCTTTCTTTGGCTGATGAAGATTTACTTCCTGGGACGGTTCCACTCTAGGAATGTTGTGAGAATTCCTTTTCTGGGGAGACAGCTATTCCCTCCCTACAAGCTCTCAATGATTCTACCCAAGTTCACTCTGGGGAACTGGTGAGTCTTGGGGCTTACTTTATGTGAGAGACTACTCGTAAGAGTGGGAGACTCCAAAGCAATAGTACCAGAAAATCTTCACCGTGTGTGGATAATGGTGTCCGCACAGCCTCATAGATGGAGTTCCTTCAGTTAAGCTTTCCCAGCCTGTATGCTCCAGCACCTCCAGAAGCTGCTTGCAGTTAGGGCAGAATTTCATTTAAATGGCTAGGAGACATGGGAGGGAGTACAGTCTCCTTCTCTGAGGGTAGGGAAGTCGTCTTCCCCTTAGAGACCTCTACTGAGGGCTTTTGCAAACAGGTACAGCTTATGAAAAATGCAGTTGTTTTGTTTAGAGGAAGGTGTTTTATAAGGACATCCGGGAATCTTGCCTATGGCCCACCAAGTTATTTACAATAGAAACTTTCAGAGAATCTTTGTACATGGTGCTTAGTTCCTCAGAGGCCTTAGCAGAAGCCTTTGAGCCCTACTGTATTTTTGCTTGTCCTGTAACTTTATTCATAGTAATGTGATGTCCAGTAGCTGGCTAAGTTACTCCTGTGGCCTTTTGAGTTTCCTGGTTTTTTGCATCTTCATTGGGTAACTAGAGTTTGTGACTCCTATGTAAAAAAAAAAAAATGCCATCAATTGCCATCAATTTCTAGATTGATGCCATTAATGCAGTAGGAGCTAACACACACACGCACTAGTACTTGTTACCCAACAATTCTGTTACAGAGGCCCAGCCAGAGAGGATCAGAAGGGTGAGTTTATATTCTGGGGCGGCCAACTCAGAATGGTTCTTTCTGAGCAAAGCTTGACTGCCAGGGCATGGAGGTGATAGAATGGGAGATCGCCTTTCTTTGTATTTGCACCTTTGGACAACCTGCTCAGAAATTTATTGAACCCAGTCCTTCCATGGCTCTTGAGCTGATCCTTCTGTGGAGCTGGTGGGTTGCTTCCTGAACTATAAAGGCATCTAGATGTCCTTACCAAGTCATGACAGAGAGGTGCTCCTAATCCTGCAGCATCCCCTTTGACTCCTCTTTTGTGCTCCACTTACATAGCATTTCTTTGCTACAGCTGTAATGATTAGTTTACTTTCTAACCTCTGTGGACCAGATGGACAATGATTCTGTTTTGGTTTCTATTGTAAGAAGCACATGGATGTTGATGCTGTAAACATAAAGAAACCATTCGTTGACTTCTTTGTTAGAATATGGAATGTATAGTTTACCCTTTTTCTTCCCCATTCTTTTGCTTTTCATTATTGTTGTTACTTCTCTAAGTAAATGTCTTATTTGAAGAAGAAAAAGGTTTTATTTCTTAAAGCTAAATGTGTTATTTGAAATATCTGGGAAGATAACCAGTCTATCTACTTGTTTCTTCTCCAGAGAACAATGTCATTGAGTAAAGGATACACACTTGTTGATTACGCGGTGCATGCTGCTGAAGGCTCCCGGGCAGTGCCGATTAGTTCTTCCTTCTTCCTTTCCCCTCCTCCTCGTAGAGATTCACAGCCTTGGTGCTGGTGCCTGCTGGTCTCTGTGTTGACATGTATGCACGCAAAGCTTTCATTGCAGGTATCAGTCCATTTGAAGAGGCTCAGTGTGAAGAAGGTGCAACTCAGGACTCTCCTGTCTAGACCCATCCTCTAGGTCATTGGTTCTTAAACATCTGTGACCATAAAAGCACATTTGTCATCTTTTTTGCTTGTTGTGTTATGCCTTTACAGTTTTTATCTGCTAAGCAGTATGCGTTCAATTAAATGAATGAAAATTCTTAAATGAAAGTATCTTTTGTGGTCTATAATTTTTTAATAAAAAATTGACATTACCATACAATATGATAGGTTTCACAGTATTTTCATATATACATGCTATTTTATTTTGTTGTTAGGTTCTTTACTTTGTCCTTTACCCATTGTCCAACTCCATCCCTATATTCCTCTTACTGATCTCCTTCTTCCTCCAGTGGGTCGTTTAAAGTGTGTCCTCCCCCATTATATTTCCTTATTTTGGTGCTCATGATCAAACACAGGGCCTTTGGTAGAAACCCTCTACCACTGAGACATAGAGTATCAGTTGGCCTGTGACAATTTATCTTAAAAATATTTGTTGTAGGGGCTGGAAAGAGATGGCTTGGTGGTTAAAAGTATACTGCTCTTGTAGAGGACCCATGTTAGGTGGCTTGGGGATTTGACATTCCCTTCTGACCTCCTCGGCACCTTTACTCGTATACATAGAATTAAAAATAAATCTTTAAAAAGTTGTTGTGTGTTCACTACAACAATATGGAGTGTGGTTTTAGCTTCTGAAGATACAAAATAAGTAGAACACTGTTTTCTGGCTCAAGGAGTCATTTATAAACAAAGACTAGACCAAAAAAAAAAAAAAAAAACGTTGCATATGGAAGTTAAAATTCCTTTTAATCCTGAATTCTGGAACACATTTTAGAAGTCTTTTATGTTTGAGATACATTTGTTTGTTTAGCTAGTGTGTGTGTGGAGATTCTGTCCTTCCACAGTGTAGGTTCTGAGGATTGAATTCAGGTTGTCAGACTTGGTGGCAAGCAAATTTACCCACTGAGCCGTCTCACCAGCTCTATTTGGGGTATTTAAATACATTCTGACTTAACGTAACTGCCTTTTTTCTGTTGTTCAGTTTCTTATGTCTGGAGCAGGCCAGCCGGCCAGTCCTTTATGATTCCCTCCTGGGTAACGTGGTTTCAAGCAGGGTATTTGCTTAGTGAATCATGAAACTGGTGACAAGTATATGGCTGTGTCCCAATTGTTTCACTGAGGCTGGTTTTCTCAGAGTTAGTAACTGCTCGTTGTTTATCAGTGCTGACTGGTCATTAATTGAATAGTTGGTTTGTGAAGAAATGACATCTTGATTAGCATGTGCTAGTGTCTTCCATTGAGCTGCTAAGGCATAGGCAGGGTGCCAGAGTCCTTATATCTGTTATGAGAAGAGCCAGTTTCTATATTCTTGCCCTGCACTAGCATTTGGTGGACTTCTCAACCTCTTTTCTCATCCATTTGTCCTTAAGTTGCTTTTTAGAGCTCCTGGTCACAAAGTTTATAAATTTTTGTAAGCTTAAGGTCAGCAGAAAGAATGTTGTGCTCTCTCTTGATGGTTTTGCCTTTCTGCCTACTCTGCATGTGGAATTGGTTTCTGTGTGTGGATATATCATGGTGCATATTTCAACATATGCATGCTTGTTTTGCTTTTACTTGTCTTTGGTGTGTATAGATTATCTACCAGCCAAAGAGATTACTGCTCTCTTTTACCTTAACAGGGTAGATCTGTTTCCAGCTATATTGCCAATTCCACACCTCTTTTCCTGGCTTCTGCTTCTTGATCACTCTCTTATAAAATCTCTTTCTCTATGTCTCCTGGGTAATACTGCTGAGAAATGGATTGTACCCAGTCTTCCCATGGGTCTTGAGCTGGTATGGGTGATGGGTTGCTGAACTGCAAATACATCCAGACTTCTTTATCAAGTCATGGTATGTGTTTGTCCATCTTCTCGGGGCTCAGTTCCTTGACTGTGCTCAGGGTTAGCTGCACTCTCCTGTGTTGTCCTTGAGTCATTACAGCAGGCACTGGGTGTGCAGCAGTTAAGTAAACACAGACCGGCTTCTTAGTCAGCCATCGACTCACTGCCACTCTGAGTTCTTCTCTCCGCTTCTTTGCTTCAAAATGGAGACAGCTCGACTTTGCTGTGGCGTCTGGAGGATTGAATGTGATGATACCCAACAAACTACCTAGACTCCCCATTGTACCCGAGCCTCCCTTCCAGGCCATTGTTGAATAGATAGAGTACATTTTATCATCTCCTAACTATACGCTTGAAGAGATTGTTAGTACATTCATTTCTGTGTGGGAGTGGGTAGTGTGTGTGCGTCTGTGTGCATGTTGTGGTGTGAGTATGGAAGTCAGAGGACAACTTGTAGGAGCTGGCTCTCTTCTGTATGGGTTCTGGGTCTTGAACTTAGGTTATTAGGTTTGGTGGCAAGTTCTTTTATCCACTGAGCCATGTTGCTGACCCCCAAATATATGTATGTAAATAGAAATTTATAGATAAATGTCATAAGAATTTACTAAGTATAAAGTTAAGTAATCTTGATATCTTTGTCTTTCTAGGTGGGGATTGTTTGAGGAAGTAGTGAAAGTATGTAAGAGAACTTTCTTTTGGACAAGAATACTTTTTTTCTTGTCAGGTCTACCACAAATGCTATTTTAGTTGAATTTTTTTCTCTTAACATTATCCATTAAAGAGGTGAAGTATTTTCTGTCTGTCCAAAATGTGTTCTTGAACAGTTTTGAGAGCATGGAAGGACTCTTTTTTTCTTACTCATTTATTTAATGTGTGCCTGCGTGGCAGTCAGAGGACAGCTTGTAGGAGTCAGGGCTGTCCTTTCTGCAGGTTCTGCAGATTGAATTCAGTTCATCAGGCACAAGCAGGTGCCTTACCCATGGAGCCACCAGCCCTGGAGGACCACCAGCCCTGGAGGAACTTTAAAGTCTCAGATCCCTCCTTAGTTGCACTTTGTGTTTCTCCTCAATCAGAAGCAAGTTGCACAGAATTACACTTATTGATTTGATGATTGAATGTATAGACAAGATCTGGCTTGCTTAGAATTCCACTTCTTTGTAATGTAATCCGAGTTCAAGAAATACGTCAAAATTCATAAATCAAGCTGTCACCGTTAGTTTCTTGAACTTAGAGTTCCTGCTACAGAAAGTGAAATTAAAATTCCTGTCTTGAGGATTCCTACAGAGATTCAGTTTGTTGCAGCTGTACTTTTTTTTTTTAAAGGTACAGAGGAAGGCTGCAGCTATAACTCAATGGTAGAACATCTGCCCAGCATATATAAGGCCCTAAATTCAATCCCTAGTACTGCCAAAAAATTAAAGCACTGAGGAGGTTTTATTGTTTGACTTCAAAACTCCCCCTTTTCTGTTTCGTTATAGGAGTCATATAGCTTGTACTTCCGTGGGAGGGGCATGGCATTATTTAAAAGGGAGACTTACATGAACAGTATGAGCCATCTGTTGCTATTATTGCGGCATGCCATGCACCCATGCTTTGTGTTGAGTCAAACTGGTGAACTCCAGGTTCAGTGAGAAAACGTGTCTCAGAAAACAAAGTGGAGAGTGATGGAGGAGAACATCTGATGGTAACTTCCAGCCTCCACATGTGAACATGCAACATGTTGAATTTTAGCATTTTTAGTTTTTTCTTGCAGCATTTGGAAGTTAAGAGGAGCAGAGTTATTCAACATGCATGTGTACACACACACACACACACACACACACACACACACACACACACACACACACACACACGGAAAAGGGCATGGATCTAGAGGTCCTGTTTGTCTCTGATAGGAGGAAAATGACAGTTCTTAGTGACTATAACCACTTCTTTTTTCCACTTTCTTAATCGGTGCATATGTCCTTACCTTCCTTAGCCAATGTCTGGGAGTTTAAAAGAATTTCAATTCAGATTTTATAGAGAAAAATGAAGAGTAAAACATTAGCATATGCTCTGGAGACTTTTACTAGCAAAAATAATTAAAAGCTCATATCAAGGTGACTGGGGACATTCTTGAGTGCATATCCATTTGTCTGTGTGAAAGAGAAGCAGAGGCAAGTAGACAAAAGGGAAGGATCATTTCTACAGTGTGTTGATCTTTCTTCCTTCCTTCCTTCCTTCCTTCCTTCCTTCCTTCCTTCCTTCCTTCCTTCCTTCCTTCCTTCCTTTCTTTCACTGCAAAGGAATAGGATTTGAATTTACCTTCTGTTGGCAGGGGCTCTGGTTTGGGCATGTTAGCTTTTGGTGAATGGTGAGTTTTTCACGTTTCTACTACATGTCAGAATCTAATGAAAACCCAAGTACTTTTGACATTGTAAGTTTTCTTTTGTATCTCTAGCCTTCATTAGTTTGGACACATAAGAGAGTTTTTATTTCAAGTGTTAAACTAGCTCCTTTTATTTCTGAGGGAATAAAAAGATGGAACTGCCTGTCACACATCTAAAACACGGTCAGTGTTTGGCGTGATTAGTTGTTTACTTTTCCTAGCAGCAAAGGATCAGAGTTACATTCTTACAAATATAAAAAAAAAATCAGTCTTGAAGCAATTATCTTATCTCTTCGTTTAAAAGCTTATTGCTTATCTTATTTTGGTAGAATTTATTTTCATACTCATCATATTTAATAGAAGAGTGGCATTGAGTCTCTCATGCTGTAGTGTTTAACGCAGATCTGTATTACTGCTATGCGGCAGTTGGAATAAGGCCATTTCTAGTCTGTTCTCCAGATAGGAACTGCCATGCTGTTCTGTCATCATGGTAGAAACTTGTAGTTTAGTTCAAGTATGTATTTGCCATCTGCTATGCACCAGCTGGTGTTCTAGACAGTGAGAATGTAGAAATGGATTTGGCATAGTGCCCTCTTAGGAACTCATGTGCACAAGGGAGACAGATGTAAACATTTGCCCTTTAAGTGAGTTTGTGAGGCCAGCATGAGCCTGAGGAGTTCCTGCAGTGTGTACTAGGGAGAAGGAAGGCTCCGCTAAGTTCAAGAAGAGCCAACCTGTGCAGAGGTGAACAAAACTGAGGGAAGCAGGGGAGGGAGGGAGCAGCCTGTGAACTCTGGAACTTTATTTTTCCTTGTCACTGTCCTGCTGAAGACCATCTACCCTGGAGCTACTCCCTCGACAGTGCTGAAATCCCTGCACAGGATAATTTTTGAATCTTACTTCATCTAGAAGTTAGAGGTGATTTTCCTGATCTCATGTTTGCTGTGAGGACTAAGTTATGAGTTAATGCAGTACTTTTGCTAACTGCCCTGTCGGGTACCTCAGTGTGTGCTCTAGTGGAGTGCTTATAGCCCTGCTCTCTTTTAGCCTAGACTCCTCACAACCCTGAATCCCACCATATCCTTTGGCCTTTCTCAATTCAGTATCCAGGGGCTGTATTCTCAATATCTCCTTGGTGGTCGGTGGTTCTCTTCCCTCAGCTCTATGCCTTGTCAACACTGTCATAGGCTCTTGAGCAGGCAGCACCATGAAGGATACCAGTGGTGCCGAGGTTGAGGTCCATACCAGTTTCTTCTCTGCTCATGAGCTTCCGTATCCTTCCCCCAGTGTGGAGTGACTAACTTTCTCTAGTAAGCCAGTTTCCTGGTCCCGGGGGTGTTTGGTGCAGGGCTCTATAAAGGAAGTTGCTTGTTTGCTGCTGTATGTAGCACCCAGAGCCAGCCTCCCGTCCTCTCTGTGCGCCTGCACAGTGCTGGTGAAGCCTGGAGGAGTAGAGCTGCCCACTCAGGTAAGCAAAGGCCTGATGGCATTCCACCATCTTCTCAGTGTTTCATCGTGTTCCAAGTGCCATTGTTCAGCTTTCACTTCCTTTAGTTCAGATTTGTGTCAAAATGCTGACACACCTCGATTGAGAAACATTTCAGACCTTAAGCATTCTTTTACATATTTGTGTGAAAGCATTTCTGGTTTTTCCTTGACAGGAAACTGATCCATACAGGTAGGAGAGCAAAAGGGAATGGAGGAACAAGATTTGATGCTGTGTTCTATGTCCCTTCCACCTGCTCACTGCCTTCATGATGGCTGCCCTCACCTCTCTAGTCATTACTAAAGGAGGTGTAGGGTCCTATCATCACCATAGGAACTAAACACCCTGTAGCTCTTTATCCCACTAATAGTAATAATTTGTATGTATTTGGAAGTTCTGTATTTCTTTTTCAGGAAAAGTGTTATTTACTTAGAAACTCACTTAGATTGGAAAAATTAAAAGTTGAGCCTTAGTTAAGATCTTGCAAAGGTTAATAATCACTTTCAAATTGGAAAAACAATAGCACCAATCCCAGTAACACAGTGAACACGGTACTGTGCTTATGTGCCTGGCACCCCCTTGAGCCCTTGCTTGTATCAGTGTATTTTCATAATATTTGGGGGGAGTGGGCAATATTATCCTATCTTAATTTGCAAACTCAGGTGTGTGGTCATTAAATCATTTGCCTAGGGTCTCATATATAGTCAGTGGTAGAGCACAAGAATCCAGGCAGACTGACTTTTGACACATACTCTTAGTTTCCTTATCTGCCCACTCATGGTCTGGCTACAGCTTAGGAATTGTCTCTGAGGCACATAGTTAGCCAGAGCTATTGTTCTTGGAGTTTTCTATGATATGATCACAGAGTTGACCTATATCTGCAGGTGTGTATAGGATAGCCCATATCTTTCAGGCGTAGGAGTACGGTGGGTTTTGTAATTAAGCCTAGATTCCCTTGGTTTTCCAGAGTATTTTAAATGAATATTGAATACAGTCTTGAAACACTGCTCTTTCCAAAGAGAAATGTTGATTAAAAGAAGTTTTATATATCAACATATATTCATACAAGCAGGGTTTATAGTTGTTTTTTAATCATTAAGGAAAATGAACTAAAAATGAATAAAAAAAAGAAAATTGGTAAATAACATGAACTTCCTAAGGCTGTTTTCAGTTTTTTGAAATTTTCTGACTCAGGCAGCATTTCAGGCCCCTCTGAGAGTTGTGGCCAACCAACACTATGTGGATGAAGCCTCTTACAGTTTATCTGGGGGCGGGGAGTAGGGGGTGTTGGCCTTTTTTTTTTTGGTTGAGTTGTTTGTATTTCTTGTATTATAGCACATCTTACATTACAAATCCTTCCACAAGCTCCACTTAGCTCATATTACTTTTGGACATTTGAATAATTGGTTTAATGTGATACTAATTTCTGCAAATGATTCATCACTATTTGCTTAGTATTATAACTAGTGACAATGTTGTTTTTACCTGCTGGAAAAATCCAAGAGGAAATGTTTAAATTAAGTCACTAGCCTACAGAGAGTTGGAGTCAAGAGGAGGGATCTGAGCTAAGATTCATTTTTTTTTTTTTTAATCGTATACTGTCTGTGCCTAAGAGGGTAGGAGGAGGATCCACCTGAAGGATCAATCGAAGTCGTGTGAGAATTTCCAGTGTCCTCAAGGACAACTGGGCCTCCTTCACCCAGCTTGGGACAGCCAGCCAGAGGGGCTTGGAGGAGGCAGGCTGGGAAGGCTGGGCTGTGGTTGAAGAGTGTTGACAGAAAAAGTCTGACTAGAAGGCCAGGCAGGCCACAGGATCAGGGAGAGGAGGGTGTGCCCCTCACCTGCTGTGATTTCAGCTCTGGAAACATTGAATACCCCACCCCATGGAGCAGCTGGTTCCCGCAGCAGCAGGAATCATTGGGCATCCTGGCCTGAATTCAGAATTCTGCTATTGCCCCTTGGGGCTCCTCCTGATAAAGGTATTCCTAAGTGAAGAGTAGTGAATGATTTGTTGAGAACTTGGAGAGAGTAAGAAAAAAAATCCTTTTTGTCTTTTAAAAATATAGTTGTTTTTAATCTTGAGAAATCATTTCTAACCATTTTAGAAGATAAAATATAAATTGAGCAAAATGGTTCAGTGGGTAAGGGCACTTGGTGCACAAGCCTGGTGACCTGAGTTCAATCCCCAGAACCTACGTGATGTGGAAGGCAAGACCTGACTCTGGCAAGGCGTCCTCTGACCTTTACACACTTACAGTGGCAGACATGGGAGCGTGGCCACACACATAATAAAATACATCTTCAGAAAGAGAAGACTCTTGGTGCATGTGATGTCTAATCTTGGTTGTCAACTTGACTCTCCTAGGAAGACAGACCCTGACTATGTAGTTGCTGCCGTCAGATTGGCCTATGAGCATTTGGTGAGGAATTTTCTTGATTGCTGATTGATGTAGAAAGGCCCAGCCCACTTGGCAGTGTCATCCCACATAGGCAGGTGGACCTGGGCTAAAAAAAGGTAGTTGAACAAGAGGCTGGAGAACAAGCCAGTGAACAGCAGTCCTCTGTGGTCTTTTTGAGCTCTTGCCCTGGCTTCCCTGGATAATGGACAGTAACTTGTAAGACAAAGTTAACCCTTTCCTCCCCAAGTTGGTTTTGGTCATGGTATTTATCACAGCAACAGAACACCCACTAGCACAGTGCTGCATTAGTAAATACAGAGTTCTTGTAAGTTACTTGATGTTTGGGCCTCCTTTTAGAGTTATTCTTTACTAGTAATTTTATCTCTGATGCAGTTTACATTTACTAGAAAATAAGCTCTGACTCCACATCTTCAAATAATCTCATTGTTTTAACCTACACTGATAACAATGGCATTTTGGGATTTCTACTTTGTATACTGTTTATTAATTTTTCTGTAATTGGTAAAAGAAGAACAGAGTTCTGCCTTTGTGCTAAGGCATACAAGTTCACACTTAAATTGATACTACTCAGTCTGTACAGCAATGACTGACGTAGTAACACACTGCTGGCAGCAACAGTGGCTCCGGAAGTTTGGGCTGCAGCCTGGGGCCTGTGCTATCTCTCCAGCCTGAGCTGAATCAGCCTACTGTCCCATGCTCCTGTCTGGCCCGTGGCTCAGAATGTTCTTACCTTCCTTACCTCTGAGAAAGGTCCACAGCTCCCTACCTAGGCTTGTGGTAAGATCACTTGGGTACATTGTGCATAGCACTGGCATCTGCCTGGAACCCTGCTTTCCCTCCTGTAGCAGGTGTGCTAGCCACTTCAGACAGAGGCTTAAGAAAGTGATGTGTTTGGGAAATTGCACACTTGTGGCATGAGATGTTCACCTACCCAGTAGTGATGTACTTGGACCAAAATGTACCTTTACTTAAAATTCAAAATCAGTACAGATAATTAATCTACAGACACTGAAGTTTCCCAAGGAACAACTTAGTTTGTTTCAAGGTTCCTTTTGTGGTATTTGCTTTGCTAATCTACAACTTGTAGAAGTTTGTGGTGAGTGCCAGGTTTCCTGCTCTGACAGTGTTCTCTAAAGGGTTGCTTTTAGTTGGGTTGCAGGTGTTCATTTAAACACACTGGCTGAATGCTTGTGAGTGCATGCGCACACTCCAGACAGTGCCAGAAGCTGTAATTTAAAGGTGAGCGGGCAGAGGAGTATGTAATGTTTTTATCTTCCGGGCAAGATCCTGATGTACAGCTTCATGTGACATCTCGTTTTTTAAAAGCCTGAGGCATCTGTAATCTTTATCGCAAGAATTCTAGTGCTGTGTTTTGCATTCCAGGCTTACTGTCTATCCTGCTCCATAAATATATGGCTCTTGTGGACTTATAAATCATGACAGTAGGACTCATATCCAAAAAGAAGAGATTTAAATCTTTACAGTTTCTAAGATTTAATGTAACATAGACCTTCCTCTTCCTCAGAAGTTAACATTCTTATTTAAAGACAGCACATCTCATGTCTTTGATAGTAACTTTAAAACCATATTTCCAGAGAAACAAATTTAAGAGCATAGTCAACACTACACTTTGTGCGAAGTCTGGAGGAAGGAAATAAAACAGGTAATTGCCTGTAAACAACTCACAGCCTAGAGGAAAACATGAAAAGCTAAAGGTCCTAGATCTGCGGGACTGCAGTGACTTCCCCACCCACTGAGGCTTTGAGGCACTAGCAGAAGGGAAGGCTTCTCCAGGCAGCAGGTGCCATACAAGCTTCCGGATGGGTGCTATTGAAGAATGCTATCCTCAGGCCAGGTTCACCAGATGTCCGCATGTGCTTCCCAGATTCCCTCTTGCTCTTCTTAATCTTCATGAGAGTTCACCTCTCAGGGAGGGGCTTTACTTCCCTGAGCATAAGACCAATGGGGATATACAGCAGTTACTAGAATCTGTGGTCTATTCTTCCCCTTTTCCTCCCCTTCCTCTCCCCTGCCCTCCCCTCCTCTTTTCTTCACTTCTCTCTGAAAGGGGCTGGGAGCAGTTGCCCATACTTGGTGGTCCTGACTCCTTTAGTGGCTCTTTTTAGGGGAGCTTTAAGCCACGGGACTTTCCCATCTGTGGATAATGTCCTTGCCTCATCCTGTACTTTTATTTAGCTGTCCTGCAGGCCAGGTGTGCCTGTGTGCATACCCTCACTAACATGGTGCTCTGTGTGTGTAGAGCGTGTGTGAGATTTTTCAAGACCACAGGAATTATTCATCAGCACTCTGTTCTGTGGTTCAGAAAACTTCATTGAGGGCCCACATTGTGACAGATATTTTGATAAGCTCTACAGTTCTCAGACTGAGTGGTATAGTGCCATTTATTCTAAGGTAGTTCGTGATTTGCTATGGGATATGATGCTCCAAGATAAAAGTTGTGAGCACTAAGACTTGTTAATAACAATAGTAAAGTTATCTGTTCTTGGTGCTGCGTATGTACCAGGCACTCAGAATTGCAGTAGTCTTGAGTGTGATTTACTCACTTCATGTAATGATACTTTCTCCAGGGTACAAAAGAGGAGACTAAGGACCTGAGGATTAAATGATATGCCTAAGACTGTGCAGCTGCTAGATGACAGGAATAAGCAGACCTATTTGAAACCACTTAGATTTGTATGTGTTATTTCTTACTGCAGCGTAACATCACCCACCTTAGCCCAGTAGGTTGGAGAAGAGCCACCATTCCAGGAGCTATGTGGAACGTGGCTTGCAGATATCTGCAGGAAGAAGTGGATTGACAATATATAGGGTGGGATGAGGGACAGATTTCAGACAGAGTTGGGAGAAAGCAAGGCAACAGGTAGCATTTCTTTCATGGGCCAGTGTTGTGAGAATGCCTTACCTTTGGTGACATAATATTGTACCCCACTCTGTAACATCCCAACAACAAAATATGATTCTGCCAATGAACTGACTGGGCTTACTTAAAGAGCATGGGTGAGAAGTTGTCAGCAGGGATGTGGGTGACCCCAAAGCAGCTACAAGGAAAGTGTTGATCCAGCATGCATAGCTTCCCCATACCCACATGGAGGGAGCCCAACTTCAACTAGTTTCCTCCAGCCCATCTACTTTAGCACTGAGACCACGAACAGTTTGGTCCAAATTGAATACAAATCACTGGGAGGAATGGCTAGGATCTCAGATGAGGATCCAGTGACCTCCTCACCCCTTCCTTCTGTTGAGGCAATGTCAGCAGGCACCCCTGATCTGATCAAAATGGCAACTGTTTTGCTCAGAGGCTAATAACCTACAGTAGTCAAAGAAATAGCTGGCCTTTGGGGAAGCAGTTGCCTTTCCATGGTCACTATGTGTTTTTATAGACTACCTCAGTATTGGGAAGCTTTTGTGATTTTGAAATCTAAAATCTGAGCACCTGACCTTTAAAGCTTGTAAATCTGTTTTGCTTCACTGTCATGCCCCCCCCCCCCCCCCCCCCCCCCCCGCCCCGCCCCGCCCCGCTTCAGCACAGTGCCTGCCTGGGGTGAGTGCTATCATCTTGTTTGTTTGAGAGTTTCATATGTGCATATAATGTGCTTTGATCAGGTGCACTCCCTATCCCCTCCCCCTCAATTCCTTTGTAGCCCTCTTTCCTCACTGTGCCTCTCAATTTCATGTGCTCAATGTTTTAAACCCACTGGGCCCACTTAGCGCTACCAGAGTGTTTATGGTATAAGGTTATCTACTGGAGCGTGAGTAACCTCTCAAGTGCTGCATCCTTGAAGAACTATTTTCCCCTCTCCCAGAAGCTATCAGTTGACAATATCTCCTCAGTTAGGGGTGGGACTTTGTGACCCCCTTCTGCGTCCAGGCTAGGATTTTGTCTGGCTTGGTCTTGTCTTGTGCATGTTGTCACGGTTGCTGTTAGTTCATGTGTGAGAGTCCTGTCATACCTAGAAAACATGGTTTTGCTGCAGTTCTCCGCTGCCTGTCTCTTAACAATCCCTGCCCTTCATCAAAGATCAGTGAATCTTGGGATATAGCGGTGTGATATAGATGTCCCATTTATACAGATTGATCTGTTGTGAACCTCTGTTTTAACCACCATCTAGTGCCCACTCCCCAAAAGAACTACCCCTGCTTTCCATGAAGGTTGAGAGAAGCACTAATCTCTTGAGTATGACTGTAAGTTCTTAGGAGGCAGTTTATCACTGTGTCCATTTAGCGGGAGAGTATTAGGTTCTTCCCCTGGACCTGTAACCGTGGGCAAGTGAATATTCTTTACCAATGATTTTTCCAACACTTTATGTGACACTTTCTCTCACTCTTTTTTAAATTTCTCTCTGTTCTTTATTGGAAAACTAGGTGTGAAAGGGTAACTGATTAAATTGTAATGGCATATAAAGACACAAATGCCTTTTAAAAGACCAAAAGGTAACTGTAGCAAAATCCAACTTGTCATAGGAAATATTTTCATAGTTTTCCTCCTGACTCTAGTGACTTGGGTGTTTTATATAAGCCTTTGCCATTCCTTTTTAAATCATGTACCTTTTCCCACTTTGCCTAGTCACTATTAATAATTCCATAAAAACCTTTTTTAAGCCATACCCCAGGGAATAGCAAAAGTTGGTTGCTCAACATAAACAGCCTTTAATTAAAGTTGGGGAAGGATTAGGCTTTGGTGATAGAGAGATTGTTGCAGTGTTTGCTGAAACAGAAGAGGCTGATTTACACTTGATCAAGTGGAAACCGTTTGTACTTAAATGGATTAAAGTGGAATCTGGCTTTAAACCCACAGCTAGCTGGGTGTTGTTAGTGTATGGTCCCACCTTAAGCTGGTGAGTGGACCCACAGGCCTTTGCGTTTTCTGACTCCTGAATTCTTCTGGGTTTTGTGGCATTTCCTACTTAGACACATGCATTTTACTTCACTTTATGGTTTAAATGATCTGAGCAACAAAATTCAATTGTGAAAGGTGACTAAGTACTTACAATGATTAAAAAAAGACCAGCTTAAAGTTACAGGTAAAAAGAGAGTTGGTTTCCTCTGTCCTGTGCTGCTTTTTCATGGTATTTTTGAAGCTGGTCTTAAATTCTTTTCCTTTTGTCTCTCCAGACAACCCTGGGTTTCTTTCTCGCAGGACCAGTACCTCAGTTTGTTTTCTCCTAACAGAGGGCCCTGACCCTGGGTAGGCACCCAATGAATTGAATTATTGAATAGCTCCCTGGGCTACATTGAAGAAGGAGTGATTATTTCTTACTTATCTTTGCTGTGATAGATAACAGATAAAGCATTTTTTTTCCCAGTCAGAAAACAAACGCAAGCAAAGAATCCATTGGACTATTGTGTGTTCTTTGCTTAATATTGATTGACTTAACCAGAATCAGAATGCACCTTGAACTTGTTGATCCTTACTGGATAACTCTTACTCTGTTTCAGGTCAGGTTTCTTCCTTGGTAATCTTCTTAGAGCCCGGTGATGTTCGATGTTTCCACAAGGGCATATTTTACATTGTTTTCCTACCAGTGTGTCTCTTTAAACATGCTCCATCAGAACTCCTAAAAGGGTTTTATCATTTATAAAACAGAAGCAGAGGGACATAAACAGACAAGGAATTCTACCTTAGCTTAAACCTCCTCCCCACAGGTCACCCCTGGAACACATTTCTCCTCAGAGCCGTGGCAAAGGGAATGTTTGCCTTAGTGTTGGATGCTAAAGAAGCAGTAGTGGCAGCAGACCTTCCTGGTGATATATGGAAATGGAGCCAGAGGCCTGCCTGGAAGCATAGGGGCCATGGAAACCTGGCCAAACTCTGACAGGAGCCAAGAAGAAAAGAAGAACTCACCAATACCAGTCATATATCTCAAGATTTGTAGAGTATTTTAACATTTCTAAAATAAATACTAATGGCAGGAAGTGGCTTTAGAGGATCATACTGGGACTAAGGGTGTCTTTGTGGACTTGTTCCCACCTTTGCTTGCACTGGGCATTATCTCAGTTCTCCCACTTTGGCCCTGCACTCACATTTTCAGTGGAGAGGTCCTAAAGCCCCTCCATGTCATAAATCATCCTTCAAGCAGAAATAATTTCCTAAAATATTGCAAATCTTAGTCTTGCTGTTGAAAATATTGGCCATTCTTAAATGGCCCTCTGAAAGGATATGTAATATTTCTGTGAACTTGTTCTTATCTTTGTTTCTATGGATGCTGTTTCTCTTTATCTACATTTATCATTTTAACATCATATTAATAATGCTTGTTTTTTTTAAAAAGAGCTAGGTAAGAAAGTTAATACTATTTCTCTAAATGAACAAATAATAGCCAGAAAATTCCCAAGGAAAGAAAAACAACTGGTTGATTTTAGTGTGTTTAACATGTACCAGTTTCACAGTTAGAAACCATAGATTGTTGACCTAGAAGAAACAGGGCAATTTAGTTTATGATAAAGGTGCCACCTGAGATGATTATAGGTAAAGAAGAATTATTTAAAGGAGGTTGAGGCAATAAAGATATCCTTTATTCATAACATTGTGTCTGTCCCTTTTGATATATACTTGTGTGGATAATTTCCAAATGTCATAGTTATAAATATGAAACCATCTGTGTTTTAGGAGAAAATATGAATGAATTCCCTATATAAGTTGGGAATGGGGGAAACTGTATGTGACTCAGTCTGTGTGATAATTAGTGTTGTCGGCTTGACAGGATATGGAGTCACCTAAGAGACAAGCCTCTGGAGACACCTGGGAGAAATTATGTTGTTTAGATGAGATAAAGTGGGAAGCTATACACTAAAGGTGGGCATACCATATTCTGGGCATGGGTCCTAGACTGTATAAAAAAAGAAAGCTGGCTTTGCACAAGCATTCATCATTCTCTGCTTCCTGATTGTGAACGCAGTGTGACTCGAGTTCCTGATGCCCTGACGTACAATAATGAACTATATGTTTGAACTGTGCACTGAAGTAAGCCCTTTCTCCCCTGAGGTACTTTTGTCAGTGTCCCCCACCCCCATGGCACCATGGCAATAGGAAAAGCAACCAAGGCAGTTTGGAAGCAGAAAGAGAATATACTGACAGATTTATTTTTAAAAGCTTGATGGACAAAACACAAAGCAGTTTGAAATGGTAGTTGAAAATGGAGACTCGTAAATTAAATAACAAACAACAAACAAAAACCTGATATCTGTAATACAGAAAGTTCCTAAAAATTAAGAAAAAGACCAGTAGCATTATAGAAAAAATGAGGGGAGAGATAGAAACAGGGAGTTTACCAAGAGATAAATGTGATGATACAAAGGACCTCAGATAAAGTATTGCTTGCTTGGCCTTGATCAACAACGGGGGTGCAGGCTAAACTACATACTAAAAAAGTTGACTCCCAGCCGCCTTTCAACACCTATGTTTGACAATACAGCACATGACAGATTCCTCGTGTACTCTGGTGGAAACGCAAAATGGGACAAATTGATACTGCTCAAAATTTAGTAGTGTCCAAAAAACCCCACATAGCTTTGCTCTTCACTCCGTGGTTTGGCTTTTAGGACCCTATCCCAGAGTCCAGAACAGAGTTCCTGCTGCATTATTTCTAATCCTGAGATGTGGTAAGCAACCAGATAGCAGTCACTGGGAGACTGTGGGTTAGCGGTGCGATGGAGTACAGCACACTGAGGATACATGATGTGGAGTCCTGTGCGCTCTTTGCAGTGAGTAGAACAGCAGAGTACTATGTGAAAACAGCACTCATAAAGCTCTTTGCCAGCTTTTGTGTAATACGGACAAGCCTGCACATACACACACCGTGTGGTTTTGTTGTTACTCACATATTTTGAAAAAGAAAGCATGAAGAATAAAATAAACTAAGAACCAATTTAAGGAACTGTAAGAGGAATCAGGGTAGAATAGATATGGATAGGAATTAGACTTCTCTGAATTTTCTACTTTTAGTATTAATTTGAATTGCTTGTTTTACTTAAAATTAAAAATAAAAACAGGCATGATGTCAAATCCCCAAAGAATCAATAAAAATTATGTTAATAAACAAACAAACAAATAAGGGCTGATGAGATGGCTGAATCCGAGAACCAATTCCTGTAAGTTGTCATCTGACCACCATACAAGTACTTCCACACATGTACACGTGTGCACACAACATACACTTAAAATACGTATTTGTTTGCTTGTTTGTTTATATAAGGATGTTTTGCCTGCGTGTATGTCTGTGTACCATGTGAATGCCTTGTACTCAAGGCCAGAAGAGGGCATTGAATGTACTTGGGACTGGAGTTACAGACGGTTGTAAGTTGCCTTGTGGGTGCTGGGAATCCAATCTGGGTCCTCTGGAATATCAGTCAGGGCTCTTAACACTTGAGCCATCTCTCCAGTTCTTATAATGCTTTTTAAAAATGTGACTTAGAAAAGAAAAATTTATAGATGTAGTCTCTCCTTGAAAGAAGCTTTTCATAGGTCCTGTAAGCTAAAAGCAATGAGGCAGGAAGATTGAAGGCAGCCTGGGCTATGTGGCCAGGTCATGTTTCACTATGGAAGAAATAGTGGCTACTGTGTGGATGGAAAGTAAAGACTTAGAAAGGTGGAAGAAACATACTGACCACATATGTGTTCTCTGCTGGCTTTGAAGAGCTAATGCGAACAAGCCAGTTGTGAAAGGGCTTTTAGGGATCTTTTTGGATATTTGAACGTGGACTGAATACTAGGTATTGTTAAGGAACTGTAATTGATCTGACTAGACAGTGCAATGGCAATCTTTTTTTTTTTTTGGTTAAGGTGTTATCTGCTAGAAATATTAAATTATTAGCTAGTTATATAAATACTTGAGACAGTCTTCAGTGAATTTGGGAGTCACATAAGGTCTGACAGAGTTTAATCAGCAATAGTATCTATGGATGGGTACCCATACACACTCTGTAAATACAGATATATTTTATTATCACGGAAATAGTGGGTATTTCCATGGCCTTTCCTTGCTGTGGGAATATATTGATGGAGTAATCAAGGAGGAAATGGTCAGGGCACTGCCTCATGAATGGGCAGAAGGCCACAGCAGAAACATGATGTTGGTAAAGTACAGGTGGCCCAGAAAGCATCCTTTCAATTCAGACTTCCCTGTGGGAAACATTGCAGGAAGTGATGGAGAAGAGTACTTAGGAACAGCAGCTGCCAGCAGAGGCACTGAGGAGCAGGGAAGGTTGAGTCTGGCTGGGGCCAGGTAGACATTCTTTTTTGTTTGTTTGTTTTGTTGTTTTGTTTTTTGTTTTTTCAAGACAGGGTTTCTCTGTGTAGTTTTGGTGCCTGTCCTGGATCTTGCTCTGTAGAACAGGCTGGCCTCGAACTCACAGAGATCTGCTTGGCTCTGCCTCCTGAGTGCTGGGATTAAAGGCGTGTGCCACCACCACCTGGCCCAGGTAGAGATTCTTGAGAAGACTTGGGCAAGGAAGTTTGTGCCAAGGCCAGATTCCAGCCTGTCATCTGCCTGAGCAGCATGTACAGCCTACTGACAGCTAAAAAATACATGATGCGACTATGCAGTCACAGTACTGGGAAGTTCAGAAATTGGTGTTTCTTGATGGAATGTGAAGGATACATGTGCTGGTTGAATAAAAGCATGTGCCACAGTAAATGTGCAATTGAAAATAAAAGTCAGGCATATTGGTGCATGTCTCTAATCCCAGCACTCGGGAGACAGAGGTAGGCAGATCTCTGTGAGTTCAAAGGCTAGCCTGGTCTGCAGAGTGAGTTCCAAGACAGCCAGAGCTACATAGTGAGACCCTGTCTTAAACAAACAAAAAACAAACAAACAAAATTAATAAAATAAAAATAAAAATAGCCACGTAGTATTTCACAAAGCAGCCTATGACCTACACGGTAAGACTAGGAGCTAGTGAACAGAGGTTTATACTTCTAGGATAAGGATGGCCATGACTTCCTCAATACAGTGTCGGACCAAGGCAGTATGTGTGCCTTTTTCACTAAGCAGATTTGTAGCTCCTGCCTTACAGATGAGGAAGCAGAGTCATGGAGGTAACTTGTTCAAGCCCTTTGTAGCAGACACGATTGAAACCCCTCTTGAATCCTATCTTGAGCAGAGGCTTTATGAAATGAATTCCATTGTTCATAAAAAGACAGGATAAGATGGAATAGAAGAAATGTTTTGTGCATGGCATGAGCATTGGAAAGAAGTACCTACATTGTAATGTGACCTGTGGGCCTGTTCGGACAGATGATGTGTATATCTCCATGCAATAAGTTTAAAGACAGGTGAGATAACTTTGTGTTGGGATCTCTGGGTGATCTGGTGGATAGGTAGACACCTGGCCCGAATAGAACTTTTTATGAAAGCATGTCCACTGTAGGAAAGCTACCCTTGAGGAAGCTTGGCCTGGCCTGGGGCAGCAGGCTATGACTATCAAGGACAGGCCTTTGCTTCAAGGCTCAGACCAGGTCAGAACAGACTTCTCAAGGAAGGAGAGTTGAGTGCCAGCAAAGCTGAGTGCCAGCATCAGCTACCCACACCCTCTAGGCTTAGCTCAGTGTCATAGGAAAGAGAATGGTTTCTACTTGATGATGTGTACATTTTAGAGTAACTTGCTAGTAACTATCCACAACTTACCATTCTTGTGTTTGGTGTGCTGCGTTCTTTGAGGAAGAACTGATGGCATTTCCTTGTGGAGCCTCCCAGGCCATGAGCAGGGACTGTCTTGTCATTAAGATCACTGATAACTTCCATCGGTGCTTTGATTTCAGCCTGTATGTACCTTGATAGATTTATATCTAAGTATAAATGAGGAACTACTATAAATGTTCCTTTTAAAACAGCCTTTGGTTCGTGGCTGGGCATTGTGTGTAGGTAGGAAAATAAGATTAATTTTTGTGTTTTCACCTGCTATCCTGTGGCTTTAGTGCGTTTGTTCTAGGAGTTTACAGGATAGATTCCCAAGACCTTTTTATATAGGCAAACATCTTCTGTGAATAAGGATGACTATTTTCTTAGTTTCTACTCTGTCTTTATGCACTGATAAACTTTTTTTTTTTTTTGTCTCTCCTTTTTGGGGGTAGAATGACACTAGAACTTGCTTTTTATCAAATAATTACTAGAGTTGGAAAGATGGCTCAGTGATTAAGAGCATTTCCTGCTCATGCAGAGGACCTGGGGTTAGTTCCCCATGTGGCAGCTCACAGATTCCTGTAACTCCAGTTCCAAGGCATCCATTGTTCTCTTCTGGCCTCCACAGGTACAAGCATGAACACAGTGTGCATACATATATACAAGTAAACACAGACAAAATAAAAATAAATTTAAACTCTTTAAAAAAAATCAAATTACTAAAATTTAAGATAGTTAAAGGAATCACAAAAAATTGTTTTGCTGTTGTTGGATTTTTTGTTTGTTTTGTTTTGTTTTGTTTTCGAGACAAGGTTTCTCTGTGTAGCCTTGGTTGTCCTGGAACTTGCTCTATGGACCAGGCTGGCCTGAAACTCACAGAGTGCTGTGATTAAAGGCATGTACCACCACCACCCAGCCAAAAAAAATAATTGAAATCACCTAAAATTTTAAAGAACAAAGAAAAGACTCAAACTCTGGATAAACAAGGGAAAATGAGGAAAACCTATAATGAGGTATCCTTTCAGTATAAAGATTTCCTGTTCTGAATATTGACCGTGGAGACTTCTAGTTCTCCCGTCAGCTACCCCTTCTTAATCTTTGTGCATATATGATGGGTGGGACAATCTCAGGTGTCACTCTCCTCTTCTATCTGGGCTGAGACACGGTCTCTTTATTTGCTACCTTTGATGCTGGGCATCAAGGGATTCTCCTGTCTATGCCTCCTATCTCACCATAGGAAAGCTGAGATTAGACGTATTACTACCACATCTGGTTTTGCTTTATTTCCAGAAATCCTAACTCAGGTCCCCACACTTGCATGGCAAATGCTTTTCCTCCCCGGTCCTCTCTATAGCCCTTCATTCCAATCCTTTGAGTGGAAAGAATGGTTAGTTGAAATGTACAAAGCACAGAACCAGAGCAGCAGAGCACCTCCAGGATGTTAGACAAAAGATTATGATGAACCTTACACTCCAGTGGATGTTTGCACATACCGTTCTGGGAGCTCTTGTGACAATTACCCATGGAGGGTGTGGGACCTCATATGCCCGTGTGGAATGTCTGTCCGTCTTTCCTGGAATATTACAGTTGGAATAAAACAATGGAGAGATATTGTTTCTGAAAACACACATGACCTTCACTGAGAGAAAGCTCAGTGTTTGCCTGTTCCTATGGGAACCGAGCTTGCTTTATAGGAAAAGGAAAATGATTCTCTGAAAAGAGGTCAGTTCTGTGAAATTTCGAACATCTTCCTGACATACTTCTACCTACCTAATCCTGATCTAATGTGTAGGAAACCTACAAAGTCAGCCTCCCTTCTCTTCTTCTCTTCCCACTTCTGGTGTAAGACTTGGTGACCTATCTCTAGATCCTACTGTATTAGGATACATCCATTTGCAAAGCGGAAGGAGGGTTTGGTCTGGAGCATGTTAGGAATACACTGGCCTTGGGTCCTCACTATCCTACCTTAGGAAAGGTTGAGTTGAAGCTGATGGGAGGAACAAAATGGTCTGTATTCACAAAAGATATATAGTTGACAGCACACCAGGGGCTTCTTGACGCAGAACTGGCGGCAGAGCCTCACTCACTGGCTCTGAACTAGAGCTGTGCCTGCTTGTCCCTCCTCAAGTCTACACCTCAGCATAGCATCTGGAAACAGAGATGCTCCTCTGTCAGGTGACTCGGTTGTGATGGTTGTTTCAGACAAGGTTTCTCTATATAGCCCTTGCTGTCTACTTGCTGTGTAGACCAGGCTGGCCTTGAATTCACAGAGATATGCCTCCCGAGTGCTGGGATTAAAGGCATTATCACCATGCCCCGCTTTGTTGTGGTGAATTTTTAAGAAATTAAGACTGAAGTTGGAAAATAGAGATATTGAAGTTTGAGGCAAGTTTGTGAACCTGCTGACAGTTTATATTTAACCCATATTTAATTCGCTTTTTCACCTAAGTGTGACTATAATAGAAACAGAGTTTGCAGTATCATTAGTAAGAAAGTTCTAGTAAAACACATTTGAGTAGAATTCATACTTGAAGAGTTTGTGACGTGGATTGTCAGTTAATTTAACAGATACTCACTTTTACAGCTTTTGATCTGTCTCATCAGTTAGTCCTCTCAGCAGGCTTGTGAGCTGAGACTAACAGTCTGTTAGTTGATTAGAAACTTAGAGTTCTGAGAGATGGTGGAGCTCCTGCAGGCACAGATGTCCTGCTCCCTCCATAACTTACTAGCTCCATCCTCTGCTTACAACATCTGGTCTGCTTGAGGATGGCTTCATCACAGAGAGCCCAGGGCTCATAGCGATGTCTCTGAACATGCCACATGATTATTCTGAATTGTAGTTTTTATGTCTTTGAAGATGAAAGGTGGTAGTCTACTCTGTAAAAGCTGGAGTCAACAGAAGCAGTATTTTTTCAGTAGAGGGCGTACAAGTAAAAGGTGATTGTATGACATTCACTATTTTCTGGGAGCTATGAACCAATGTCTGGTCACCACAAACCAAAGTAATAATGGTATAGTAAAGTCCAACTTTATTTTATTTGAGTTACTTATAGGAGTATGGATGAGGGGTTACATATAGGAACATGGATAACTCAGAAGAAGCTAGGCCACCAGAAGGTCCACCTTAGCCTGGTGACCACTCATGAAAGCTACAATTCCTGAAGCTCTTTTTATAGCATACTAGTAGGTTGGACTCTCCTCTTTTCTGCAGTCTTTAGTGCCCTATAACCTTGGGAAGAGAGGTGTATTGTGACTTTGATAAGTCTCAAGGACTTCTGAGACTTGTGAGTTGTTTACTACCTGAGTCTTAAAGAACCTGGGTCTAGATGATTCTGAGAACTGCTGTACAACAAGGATAGAAAGGTTGCAGTACTTTATCTGTTTTTTTTTTCCAATCAAAATTTGTTCTGGACTATGTTTGCCTCAATCTTAAATCATTCATTGATTTGATCTTTCCATGGTTCTTTGCATTTTGTTAGCACTCCACTCCACAGCTATCTGGTCTGATCACTTTACATTTTATAAAGCATTTCATGTGCATGTGAATGAAAGTATGATACATGACTTGTATTTCATGGGAATGCCCACCATTTCTCTTTCCCTTAAAACTTTTTCACCCAGATTTGGGCATAAAATTCCATCCTTAGCTGAGGAGCTTTTGGCATGCTCTTAGCCCTGGAAAGCTCTTCATATAATTTACATGTTCAGAAACTCTCAGGGACCTATTTCTGAGCCTCAGAGTTAGAACTGAACTGTACTTTAAGGGAACTATGATAGTAAAGCAAAGTTACAGCCAGAAGGCTTGACAGACCTGGTTCTAAACCCTTGTGGCTCAGGTGCTTACTAGCTGAGTTGAAGCATAAATAATGAGTACCAGTTTTATCATTTGAGAAGATGTTTTGTCTCACAGGGTTGCTGTGAGCAAAGGCTGAGAGTGAGTGTGTGTGTGTGTGTGTGTGTGTGTGTGTGTGTGTGTGTGTGTGTTTATTCCATTAAGTAGTATTTCATGAATGACAACCAAAAATACTACCTACTGCTACCATTCTTTTCCCTTGTGGTGTTGGGGATCCAGCCCAGAGCATAGGACACACTAAGCTGCGCTTACATTCTAATTACATTAGGCTTTTACTGGTAATTCTGATCCAGATTTTTAAAACTTCTCTAATGGGAGGAATTATGTTCTCAGTTTTTATTTTCATGTATCACTCTGTTCATAATTTTTCTGTTAAGTATAGCAAGTAGAACTCTTAAATAATATGTATATCATTTAAATGATGGACAGCATTGAGTTTAAATTATTATATATGTGTCTTTGTACATTGCTCACAATAATGCCATGTAAACCAGAAAGCTACTTTCATAATTTGGAATATAAGGACTTCAGTTTTCCTGACCAAACTTCACTGTTGCTTGTAAGTGCTGCTTTCCACTACTGAGATGGGCCAACCTTGAGGACGAGTTTGTCAGGGTTACTGTGTACCAGTTACCCTATAATTACTGAGATTATCCAGCTAGTGTAAAGTGCTGTTTAGTTTTTGTTATTCAGTTGTTACCATAGCTGGAGTCGAGTGGGTGTTTAAACCCTTTTGAACTCAAAATTCTTTTATGATGATGGAATATTTCATGTTTTAATGCCCAGTATAGAGTGTGTGCTCAAATATTTTACCAGGTATGTGTTTTTTTACAGGTTCATATAATATATAAAATGTATTTCTGTTCCAAGAAAAATATAAGTGGTAAACAGTTGGGAGAGGGCGTGCATATTTTCCTTTATTATCCTGTCTGATGATTAATGCTTTCAGTTATGTTCACCTCACGTTTAACCAGGTTAGTGTTTAGTTTTGGTTAGGCTGTTTTCCTTATGAGCACAGGAACAGCCAATCCTGTGCTCTGCCTGTCTTCCAGGTGGAGTCTTTGCATTGTTTCCAGATCACGGTGCTTAACGTAAGGTCAGCTTTTCTTATGAAAACAGATTTTGGATTAGCTGTGTCTGTGCACTTGCACACACCCCTGCACACCTGCCTGTGCACTTAAGCTGGAGTCATGTTCTGATTTCAGGATGCAGAGACTTCGGATTCTGCTTTATAACCTAAAAGTACAAACTCAGACTGAGGGTACTGTCACCTGCAGCTACTGCTTTTGTAGAGTACAAGGTCTGCGGAAAGAGCATGGTGATTATGAGCACTGCTTGCAGGGGCTGCACACTATGCAATGTGGGTCTGTTTTTGTAAATAAAGATTTCCTTGGACACACTACCATAGCACAGTTAAGTGGTCATGACAGAGATTATGTGGCTTGAAAAATCTAAATTTTTTTCTAGCTCTTTATAGAATAAAGTTGGCAACCCCTGACCATTTAGTTTTTTTTTAAAAAAAGCTGTTTCTTCCCCAGCTTGATCACACAGATACCTGTAGGAACTTGACTGTCTTCTGTGAGCATTTGGGGGTGTGTATGTGAATATATATTACATGCTTATTGTGTGTGCCATGCTATTTTCCAGGTTCAGGAGGTAGAGCATTGAACACAAGAGACATGATACCTGTCCTCATGGAACATGAGGCCAGTAACACTGGCCTTCTGTGAGGATAGTGACCACATCTCACAGATAAGGAAAAGTATCGGAATTGATATTTATAAAAGTAGTATTGTGAACATTCTTTGGCACAGGCAGTGATAAGCAAACACATTCTGAATGATGTTAGTGTGAGTCCATGTTTGCTACCCTCAGAAGTTTTCACTGGAAGAGTGGATAACTAAAAGTAACAGGGAATATCTCTGGCATATTAGCTCAATATATAGATGATACAGAGATGAGCACATAGGAAATTCTGATTCACCACTGAGTGAGTAATCCTTGTCACTGCTCAGGTACAAGCATTGCAAGAGTAACAAATTATTCTTGTAGAAGATGGTTCCAGTAGAGAAAATGAAAGTTAAAAAAGTAAAAAGCCCAGTGCTTTCAGTATGTTAGTACTTTTTGTGAATCTGAGTTAATTCCTGAAGTTTCATGCTCACTCTTTTTTCCCCCTTAGACAATAGTCTAGTTTCAAAATCCTGTAGAGTACTTTAGAGGCTCTTTGAGTCTGAATATCACGAGGAAGGCAGGAGTGCTTAGAAATGTAGAGATCCGAGGCCAGCCTGGGCTACAGAGGAGATCCAGGACAGGCGCAAAGCTACACAGAGAAACCCTGTCTCGAAAAACCAAAAACAAACAAAAAACAAAACAAAAAGAAATGTAGGGATCAAGTTAGGTTCCTATTCTTTGAAGTAGTGATTATGTTTTAGGAATGAAGAATACCATTTAAAATTATGGGAACTAGCCAGCTGTAGGGCTGCACACCTTTAACTCCAACATTCAAGGGGTAGAGGCAAATGGATCTCTGTGAGTGTGAGGCCAGTTTGGTCTACACAGCAAGTTCTAAGACAGCTAGAGCTACACAGAGAAACCCTGTCTCAACCCCCCCCCACCCCAAAGGAAGGAAGGAAGAAAAATAAATAAGCAAATACATAAATACATAAATAAATAAATAAATAAATAAATAAATAAATAAATAAATAAAGGAACTGATCCTTATAACTCGTTGAGTTATAATGTCTGTTTTTGAGATGGATAATAATAGTCTAGTTAAATTGATCTTTGTACAAAAGGTGCTAGGACCTGAGTATTTTATTTTATCTTGGTGTCCACTCATGTTTGGGTGAATGTTATCAACTAGGTGACTTGGGGGAAATACTCCTTTTAAAAGCTTCAAGTTTTGTATTTCTTGTAATGTTACTGTTGTCATGTGTGTGTGCATGCACGCAGGGAATGCATGAAGGCCAGAGGACAACTTTTAGGACTTGGTTGTTTTTTCTATGTTGTTGAGCATAGTCTCTCTTGTTGCTGGGTGTTCCAGGCTGGTGGCGCTTTTCTCTTGTCCCCACCTCCCATTTTGCTGGTGTTACAGATGTAAGTCACTACACCTGGCTTTTTATGGATTCTGGGAATCAGACTCAGGTGTCAGGATCCTGTGGCAAGCTCTGTTGCACACTCAGACACTCTGCTGGCCCAGGAAAAGTACTTTCGCTAACTTTTTTGCTTGTAACATTGGAGTAGACCAAGTTGGTAGGTTTTTTTAATTTTATAATTTAATTTGATTTTACATATCAGCCACGGATTCCCCTTGTTCTCCCCCCTCCTGCCCCCCACCTTCCCCCCAGCCCGCTCCCCCATTCCCATCTCCTCCAGGGCAAAGACTCCCTTGAGGATTGAGTTCAACCTGGTAGATTCAGTCCAGGCAGGTCCAGTCCCCTCCTCCCAGGCTGAGCCAAGTGTCCCTGTATAAGCCCCAGGATTCAAACAGCCAACTCATGCACTCAGTACAGGACCTGGTCCCACTGCCTGGATGCCTCCCAAACAGATCAAGCTAATCAACTGTCTCACTTATCCAGAGGACCTGATCCAGTTGGGGGCAAGTTGGTGTTTTTTAAAGCACTATTTGTAGTGTGCTTGTATGTAGTGGGTGTGTGGTGTGTGCATGTGTACGTGTGTGTGGTCACAGGACAACTTGCAGACCTGCACTAGTCAGTTTTTTCCTTTGGCTGGATCCCTCAGAAAGCTTGGTATTGTTTTCCTGTCCTGTAAGAAGGGTCACTTCTACACACAACCCGACACCTATGTTTTTCCATGTGTCTAGCTGCGGAGCACTTACAAGACTCATTCTTGAGACACACGAGCTACTGCTGCTCTTTTAAAGGTCCAGTGGGCACATGCACACTTGTGTGTCTTCGGGTGCCTGCAGCAGTCAAAAGAGGGTTTTGGGTCCTCTGAAGCTAGAGGTACAGGCGGTTGTGAACATGGGACATGATTGCTGGGACCCGAGCTCAGTTTTCTACAAGTGCTCTTACCTGTTGAACTGTTAGTGAAAATACAATTTTGTTAAGCTACATATTTACCTAGGATACTTTTCAGTTCCTCTCATATTTCAGAATAGAATTCAGACAGAAGATGGAGTAAAGGAAGGAGGAGGCTGTGTTGTGTACCTGTTTGTTTTTCAAGGAGAGAAACCTCTACAGGTGGGAGCAAGACTGGGCTCGTGTCAGATTGAGCTAGCAGCTTTTGTAGCTAGCAGCCACAGTGATTCCAGAGGGCACTCTGCTGGTTTTCTGTGGTGTTCAGCAGTACCCTCTTTTTCCCTTTAATTTAAATGATGCTTTCCTTGTGGAAAAAACACTAGAAGAGATGGTTTGCCCCAAAGCACATCCAGGGTGAAACACTAAGTTGATAGACACGAGCAGTGGAGTTACAAATGGGAAAACTAGGAGTCTAAAGCTGTGGTCTGTGATCCAGTAGAGATTTGATAGAATCCATAGACACCTTTTGAAAGCACAAGAGAAAATTACTTGTAGTGCATTGAAAACATTATCTTGGGGAACACATGCACACATCTACAAACACATATGAAAGAATCAAGCATTATACTGCATCCAGAAAACTTGAGCCTAAATAAGAAAAGGCAGCCAGTGACCACCAAACCCAGGATGACATAAATGTTGAAATTACTGACAAAGATTGTGAATGGTCATCATAGCGATGCTCCAGGGAGTAGGTGTGGACACAGTTGAAAAAAAATGAAGGAAATCTCAGCAGAGTAGAAGACAGATTTTCATAAGCTGAATGGCAACTTTAGGACCAAAACAAATAAACACCAAAAATTGAGATAAAAATAAAAACCTCACGTCATGGCTCATTAATGATAATTAATTAATTAATCCATAGAAACAGCAGAACAAACAGCCAGTGAACTTGAGGCTACCGTCAAGTCACCCAATATGAAAACAAATGGTAAAAGTAAATGAGGAAAAATGCTAACGAGTTCCTAGAACACATGAGACTCGAATGTCTGCCATTCTGTTTTCAGATTCCTCACCAGGAGAGGGAAAGTGGGCCTGAAAGGTATTCAAAGAGTATATTTCAACTTGGTAACAGACAGAAACCAAAGATGGAGGAGGGTCAGGACTGGTCATGATTCCTTGGTAATAGCTGTAGACTAGTAAAAGACTCAACTCTGAAATTTCCTATGAGCCCAATAGCCCACCCATCTTGTTTAACACGAAGGGATCTGCTGTCAGTCCTTTACTCTGTGACTTTAGCCCAGGTTGAACTAACTAGCATTTCCAATTAAAGTATAGAAAGATAATGTTTTCATTAAACCTGTTCAATGATAGTCAGATTTTCCTCACTGTAACAAATACTTGAGATAACCACTTTATGAACAGAAAAAGAGTATTTTGACTCACACTTTTGGAAGTTTTGACCCATGGTTATTGGCTCTGTCACTAGGCTTATGATGACATACCATTACAGAAATGTATGAAGGAACAAACCCTCTCACTTTATGGTGGTCAGCAGGCAAAAGAAAAGGAAAGTCCCCTGGAAGAACATGTCCCCCATGACCTGAAACCTGTCCCTGAGCCCCACCTTTTAAAGGTCCCCCTTCCCAGTAGTGCCAGGCTGAGAATCAACTCTTTAACACATGGGACTTTGGAGTTACTGATCTAAGCTGTAGTGATATTGTTTTGCTAAAGCAGCAGTTGCATGCTGCGTGTACACACACACACACACACACACACACACACACACACACACACACACACACAATGCTGAAATTAGTCCTTATAGCTTCCCAAAAGACATGTATAGGAATATTCATAATTAGTCAAAAACTAGAAGCAGCCTAATGTCTGTCATTGATGGAATGAATCAGCACGTGGGGTGTTCGTACTGTGGAGTCATTAACACACAACAAGTGACAAAGGGAGCTGTCAGGATGGTGGCAGTGTGTCCTCGGAAAGAGACCAAACACAGAGAGAGTCTCAGAAGAGGCTGGGTTAAGCGCTGTCAGGATGGTGGTAGTGTGTCCTCGGAAAGAGACCAAACACAGAGAGAGTCTCAGAAGAGGCTGGGTTAAGAGCTGTCAGGATGGTGGTAGTGTGTCCTCGGAAAGAGACCAAACACAGAGAGAGTCTCAGAAGAGGCTGGGTTAAGAGCTGTCAGGATGGTGGCAGTGTGTCCTCGGAAAGAGACCAAACACAGAGAGAGTCTCAGAAGAGGCTGGGTTAAGCCAAGGTGATAGATGTTTAAGTGGTAGTTACTGCTCTGTCAGCTAGAAGGGACTGCAACGTTTTCTGTGGTGCTGTGAGTAGACGGAACAAATGCACATAGAGCAGTTCATACATGCTTCATACTTTAGTGCATGGTAGCAAATTAAAATTTAAAGAATGGTGTACATGTGGGTTTAAAAAAAAAAAAAACCATAAACTACTGGGTACAATGTGTATAGAAGCCAGGTGGTGGTGGCACATGCCTTTAGTCCCAGCACTCGGGAGGGAGGTAGAAGCAGGTGGATGTCTGTGAGTTCAAGGCCAGCCTGGTCTACAAAGTGAGTTCCAGGACAGCCAGGACTGTTAAACAGAGAAACTCTGTCTCAGAAAACAACAAACAAACAAACAAACAAACAAACAAAAATCTGTATAGGACAGACTAAAAGAATTGTGGGTCTGGCCTTCAAGATACTATCTATGATTGAACCTGCCATGGGTAGATCTGGCATTCTGTGTTTGTATTCTTGTCTACTTCATGTCTTGTCTGGGGCCTTTTCTTTCTTTCCCTAACCCCTATCCTGACTTTGGTAAATGTAATATATGTGACTAATGTGTACTTTAGTCTTAATTTAATATAAGATCTTTTGCAAAGCAGTTTTCTTTTAAATGCTTGTCACATGACTAGATAGTAGTTGATTTTTTTTTTTTGGAGGATCTCATTTTGCTTTGCTTGAGTGTTTTTTGTCTTATCTGTCATTTGTTTATTTTGATTTTGGTTTTTGCTTGTGTGTTTCTTTTTTTCCTTTGGTTTATCGAGACAGGATTTCTCTGTGTAGTTATGAACCTGTCCTGGATCTCGCTCTATAGACCAGGCTGGCCTCGAACTCACAGAGATCTGCCTGGCTCTGCCTCCTGAGTGCTGGGATTAAAGGTGTGCACCACCACCCTGCTTGCTTCCTTTCCTTTTTCCTTTCCCCTTTTTCCTTTCCTTTTTCCTTTTTCCTTTTTCCTTTCCTTTCCTCTTTCCTTTCCTTTCCTCTTTCCTTTCCTTTCCTCTTTCCTTTCCTTTCCTCTTTCCTTTCCTCTTTCCTTTCCTTCTTTCCTTCTTCCTCCTTTTTTTTGTTTTTAAAGAGAACTGAGGTGGGGAGGAGCTAGGAGGAATTGGAGGAGAGAAGTAACTGACCAAAATCTAATGTATGAATTTTTTTTTCTAGATAAAATACAGGTATTTAAAAAAAAAAAAAAAAAGGATTTGTGACTTTTAGGTGTCAGCCACAAAATCACCCATGGAGAGAGATCCTTTATAAAATAACTGCCAATATTGTGAGGTGCACAAGTTCTCCTCCTGTGGGCACTGAGAACATTCTCTAGTGTTCCTTCCTGTTGGTCAGAATTGGAGAGTTTAGAACCTTAGATCTCTCCTTGGGTCGCCTGAGACTGCTGCTCTGCCTTCCATGGTCAGATGCTCCCCATGGCAGCTAAGGCCTTCTGCTTCCTCCACTTTGGATGGTTTTCAGTACGTTTGATAATGCTTTAGCCACCCTCTCTGCCTCTTGCCCTCCTTAAGTTCTTTATTTTTCAATGTTTGAGACAGAGTTTTGTTAATAGAACCCACGCTGACTTTGTGTGGCCACACTGTGCCAGTCTTCCAAATACCAAGATTACATACATAATTATTACAGGCATTACATTGTCAGCACATCTGTCATCCTTTTTTCTGAGGATGAAAAATATTTTCAAGGAGTTGAAAAAAAATTGAATGTGTAAATTTTTAATTAAACAGACCTGAGCTTTGTTGGTCACTAAGCTGTGTGGCTTTGAACTAGTTAACTGGTACAAGTCTCATGATCTTCATGATCTTTATCTACCTGGTAGGATGCTAACTGCTGCTTTGCAAGCCTGTGTGAGAATCAGATCTTGGCATAGGTTTCCCTTCCTCTCACTTTTCCCATTTTGCAGCAGAGCTAGTAGCTTCTGTGCTGCATCTACTTGGTGCATAGACGGAATTTTAGTAACAGGCAGACATTTCAAGGGTCTGCTTTGGTTCCATGTGTCCCATTTGATGGTGGGCAGCCACACGATTCCCCCAAAAGTCTCTGCCAGCTTGCCACGCTGTGTGAGTGGCTAAAGGGGAGGACAGACATGCATTTGGTTTCCCATTAGCCTTCTCCTTCACCATGTCCAGAGGATGCTCCGTGTAGAACAGTACCCAAACAGATGACCTGCTGGTTTTACACTTATGAGATGCTCATTCCCAGTCTACTGTGGCACATAGCTAGTCTCCCAATGGATATTAATGTCATAAACAAGTTCTTCACCAGGCTCCAAGACTCGTTTATTAAGGGCCAGATGCTCAGCTGATATTGCAGCAGAAAATAGAGATTCTGTCTGTGGGTTAAAAATTAAAGACCAAATGCATTCAGGACAAAATTCTGTTTGTTTAGGCACTGAAGTGTGGCGTTGTAGATAATGCATTATGGGTGGGAATTGCACCTTAAGTAGCCAAGGTGGAGTGCATATTTTTATAAGCTTACTGTCTGAGTTATTTTTGTTCTAAATGCAGCTGTGCTTGTTAGCTTCTCAGAACTGCCTGTTTTCCCAGCCACTGCCATGGCTCCCAGTCTCTTTTGGTGTTATGCTTTCTCAGTTTGTATCTTGTGGCTGTGAGGTAGTATCTAGGTAGAGTGTAGTTTTAGGTAGTGTGTACTTGTGTGTGTTAAAGAAGTGCTTTTCTTGATTCATATTTTCTTCTGCTTCAAAACAGGTCTTTCATGTAGTTCTTTAAACATGTCACTGGTCATCTTTTGACATTTTACTTTATTAAACTGTCTTTAAGAAATGATATTCAGGGATAGAGAGATGGCTCAGAGGTTAAAAGTGCTGACTACTCTCCCAGAAGACCCAGGTTCAATTCCCAGCACCTACATGGCAGCTCACAACTGTCTGTAACTTCAATTCTAGGGGACCTGACACCCTCACACAGACATATATGCAGGAAAAACACTAATGTACATAAAATAAAAATAAATAAGTAATTTTTAAAATAAGAGACAGACATAGAAAACTAACACTACTTATGAATCAGCAGGTTTAAAGTTTTCTACAAAGATTGAAACACAAATGTCATAAGTAGAAGTATAAATACGAATGATTGTATTAATGTCCATCATCCAGGGCACTTTCTAGAAGCCAAGTATTGTTCTGGTTAGTTTTCTCATCATTAACTAAAGTGACACCCTCTGGTTGTAATGGAGCTTTTTTTGGTTTTGTTTTGTTTCCCTTGGCTTTCATATGAGAGGTGAGTCACCTTCCTCAAAGCCGTTCAGATGACAGTGCCAGTCTCCCTCCCTGCCCTTGTGTCTCCCAATGGCTTTTCTGCCATTGCTCCTTGACTGGGAGAAGCTCCAAGAAGTCTAAGCCAGAGCCCCCTCCTATGGAGGGTCATGCTCTGCATTCCAAATCCCTGGCAGATACCTTCTGACATCTAGTCCTAAGGTGTCTGGTTGATTTGTAGTTGGGAAAAGTGGCCCCAGACACCTTCTGTAGGAGTGCACGGAGTGAGTTTCATTCACCAGATGTTGCCAGAGTTCCTGCCTGTGCCCTTTCCTCCTAATGTAAGAACAGTTGGGAGTGGATTTTATGTGTTTGTTTGATTATTTTTTAAGTCTTGGGTTTAGAAATATAGTTAGCTTCTTTAAAACTAGCTGACTTCATTCATCATGTAAGGAAAACCAGTTAGGTGGAAGGTTTTGTAAAATGTGCACGTGTTTGTAGGGTGTGTACTTGCCCATCTTTCCTGTCTACATAGCTCTTGCCCTGTTGGTCCTGACTTGATGGGTTCCAGTGCTCTCTCAGGATGACCCTGGCACATACCAGCTGGTCAGAGCTTTTACTGTTAGAGCCTTTGTTTCCTAAAACCTAAGTTCAGAAAACCCAAGCTGGTGGGGAAATGTTCAGTCTTTCTAATAATACAAGGCCAAGTAATCCCCTGCTCTGTAAAGTTTTTATTAAAATTTGATTATAGGTAAAGCAGTATGTCATTAGGAATCGTTTTACTGCTATGTTCCTTTAACAGAATAAAGTATTAAGTTTCCCCGTAATCCCATGACTTAGCTAGTCCCAGGTTCTTGGCCACTTCAGCAGTGTAACATACGGGTTCCATCTCATGGAGTGAGCCTTAAATCCAAGCTGAAATTGGTCAGTTGCTCCCTTAACATTTGTGCTACTATTACACCAGTATATCTTACAGGTGGGTCACAGGTTTGTAGCTGGATGATATTGATGATTATCTTTCTCCTCCAGTAGTACAGAGTGCTTTCCATTACCATGAATTCTTGTCAGTAGGCAGGAATCTTCTAGTTAGGCATCAGCTAGGCTTCTCCATGTTCCACGATGTAAGTCAGTGTCATTTTCAACAGTTGGACCTTACCATCAGATTATGCTGAGCAACTGACAGCCTTGGCAGTAGCCTCGGATATTTGGGGTGGACGGGGTAGCGGAGGAGGCTTTGGCCAACAGTTCAACAAGGTGTGACCCATTCCTGCCTACTTGGTGTCATCTCCCCTGTTATTTGGCAACTCCATTTAGCTTCCTTTCATATATGTATATATTTTCGGAAGCTTCTACAAGAGTGGGTTCCCTTATGATTTTTCAAATGGCATTCAGTGTTAGTTGTCTCTCCCCATGTTCCCTCCTTTACCTATCTCTCCTGTCATAAAGACTATTCTTAATATTCCAGCTCAGCCCAGCGCTTTTCTTCCAAATCTCAGGGAATGAGATTCCGGTGCCACTTAGGCACTTAAGAGTCTTGGTGTTTTCTCCTTGCTCTTATCCCCACTACCCTTGGAAGCAGGTCCTGGGTCCCAGCCTAAGATTTTTCTTCCTTTCCCTTTAACCCTGTGACCCAAACACACGTCACTGTGTTCTGCTTCCGCACTACCTTTCTCACAGACATTCTGGGGGCTGCAGAGCACTTTCCACTCTCTACTCAGTTCTCTATGTAGCTAAATCTAGATTTAAAGCTGGGTATGGTGGCTCATGGATCTAGTCTAACACTGGGGAAACTGAGGCAAGAAGATCATAACTTCAAAGCCAGCCTGGACCACGTAAGGAGATCCTGCCTTAGACAACAAAAAACACCTTTAATTGGATTTTTTCATTCATCTCCATAAAATCTTCAATTGCTCTCTGGTTTCTAGTTGTAGACATCTCAGTACTTTTGAAAGTTTCCCATGTGATGTGGAGTCACAGTAAAAACCAAGAATCACCTTCTGCATCATAGACTCGCTAGATCCTAAGCCTCGAGTTTCTGAATGGAGTAAGTCCAGGTGTTTACATCTCCGAACAAGCTGGGTTGGTGATTGTGCTGCTGGTCCAGAGAATACCCTTTAAGACATGTTTAGGGTTTGACTTCTTTGTTCTCCAAGTTCTTCTACTGTTGCCAACGACTTTCTTCATGCCCCCATGCTGGTGTGGGTTGTCAGGCTCAGGTTTGTTCAGCTCGCTCTTTATGCCTCAGTCTGCTTCTGGCTTACTCTGTCTAAAAGCTACTGGTGTTGGTATCTGGTCCATGTTCATGGCTAGATTGCTCTCAGAGATGAGGTCTCAATACAATTGTCACCATTTTATAAGAAGGTCTCTCTGACAAATATCTAAAATAATACCTTGCTAATCACTCTGGTAGATCATCCTGTTTCTTTCTTTCATAGGCATTACCATGTACTGTAATTAATTATATTTTACTTTCTTCTCATTCTCTATATGCTGTTGGTTAGGACTTAGTTGGAATTGGTATGAGTGTAAAGGTGGAGTAGGCACATAGATGGAATTAGTTACAAAAGATGTTTTGTCTTCACAAAATTTTTTAAGGCAAATAGTTATTGGTCATCTACGGAATAAAAGAGTTGATGAAAATATTTCTTGTTGTAATTTTGAAAGCTCTGAACAGCAAATAGCTCTGATTTCTGTGGTTTCTGCTTCACCTGGATTTTGCCAGCCTCTGGCAATTGGTGCTATGATGTAGAGAAGTTGGGGAATGTTGTGTGAGGTCAGAGCAAAAACGTTTTGAGCCGGCCTTTTCTCTGGTGGTCTGCTGGTGTGCTGCTTCACCTTTGATTCCCCAAGGCCATGGAGTGCCCTCTTTGGGGAAGAAGCTCCTCATGTCAGAAGACTCTGCCTTCACTCCTGGCTGTCCTGCCAGCACTGAGCTGTTCCTTCTTTCTCCTCAGCCACTAGAGGGGAGTGGATATTTTGCCCCCAGGAGACCTTAAGTGGGTCAGAATAACACATGTATCTCATTAACTCCAAAAATCATACTGGCCTGGAGGCAGATAATGTAATCCATTCTAATATACTCCTTTGAGAGGCCTAAATTCATTATCATCAAATGTCCACAAGAGATACTCCATATTTGATTATTAATTCTAACTCATCATCAAATTTCCAGGGAACCGTGAAAACCAGGAGATGATATTTCAAGTCCAAAGACATTAAAGTTAAATCATTTGTCCATGTGTGTGAAAATATAAAGAAGTGTAAGTTCAGGATGTGTTCTGCCTGATTTCTGAGTCTGCTCAGCCTCTGGCTGTGTGCACACTGGCATACTGGTATCGTCCCCATGGCTCTGGTTTGCTCGGCTCTTTATGTATCAGTCTCTGTGCTGAGGATTTTGTTGGGCATGGGGGTGGGGGTATCTCTTTGTGTAGCCCAGGGTAGCCATGAGCTATAGAATTCCAAGTACATACATGTGCCACCACCCCTAGTCTGGATGGGCTCTAGCCTGCTGCCAGCCAGTCCTTTAGTCCTTACCGTTGTGGAAGTACAGCCTCAGGAACCAGCACTTAGAGTCCATTACCATATCCTGGCCACCACAGGGAGTCTGGGACAAGGAAGGCCCCGAGAGTCTCATTTCTGCTTCATTTGAGTTTTGCCAGCCTCTGGTGACAGTGAAATTTGGGAACAGTCTCTTCTCACTGAGCTTTTGGATCCTATCTAAACTAACCTCTTTTTCTCTTGTGGGCTTTGTGGGACACAGCCATACTGCTACTCCAGAAATAGAGAGACATCCCTTTCCTGAAACCCAAGTGTACTGTGGGTAGAATGCAGTATACCCTCATTCCCCCTTGCCTCTTTATTTTAGTAAAATGTCTTTTATTTATTCTTTGACAACTTCATACATATAAACAATCTTGATTATATGCACTTCCTGTGGGAACCCCCAACTTCTCCCTCCTGCCGTCCCCAGTTACCCCCAACATGTTCCCTTTTATGTCCTTTGGTTTTGTTTTGGTAATAATACACTGAGTCCAGTTACTGCTGCCTGTTGGAATGCTGACTCATCTTGTTGACTTGATTTTGTTCAGGTAATCATAGCTACAGTGAGTTTATGGGTGCTTTGACCATGTCATGGCCCCAACACAGTGTTCTCCCATCCTCTGGCCTTTATGTTCTTTCTGCTCCTCTTCTCTGATGTTCCCTTAGCTATTTTGTCCGGGGAAGCCGGGCTCATGGGTGGATATAGATGTCCCACTTAGGACTGTGCATCTATTAGACACTCTCAGCACTTTGACCAGTTGTGACTCTCTCTCTGCCTTGACTGCTGCCCACTGCAGAGAGAAGCTTTCCTAACAAGGTTGAGGGCAGCACGAATCTATAGGTATAAGCAGAAATACTTAGAGTAGGCTCTGCCTTAGGCCATGACCTCCTGAGCTGTGGGCTTGATGAGGTTTACAGAGGCACTGGCTCTGAATTCCTTCCTGTAGAGCAGGCCTCAGAGCCAACCCCGAAGCGGATCATAACTCCTGTCTGTAACCTTGGCGCACTATCGTACCAGTGAGCAGCCTTGCCTGGCAGGGGCTGGTATTGTAGCAGGCAAGATTAGCTGCAGGTTACCACTTACCTCAGCAGCCAACAGAGATCCTTCTGATACTATGAAACCTAGTTAGCAGGAAGATTTCTTCCCTGATTTTTCTGTATCCTGCAACAAAAGTGTGTTGTGTCTTCAACAGTAGGGTCTTACCATCCAGTTATGGTTACCATCCAAGGTTGATGCCAATGTCCTGTGTTGTTTTAGGGGCTTTTGGAGTCCTATTCATAGGGATATCTCATAGCAGGTATCCCACACTTGGTATTAAAATTTTTATTTAATAATCCATGTCTTCTGGCAGAATCATTGTCCACCCATGTAGGGTATCTGTATTCAAAGACCTTCTGTTTTTAAAAATTATGTTCTTAAATTGGTTTACAAACATAGCTTTCTTTAGAGATTTTTTTCATGCATCCTTAGTTCTGGTTAGCCCACTCTCACACACACCCCATATCTCCCCTCATTTCAACAGTATGGCTGCCTAAATTAGACCTGAACATGACAACTTGGATGGGGGAATCTGGTGGGCCACGAACCTAGATGAAGAGCTGTAGGCAATTAAAGACTGCAGAGACAGAGACGGAAACAATGACTATCAGTCTTCCCCATAGATGAGCCCCCAGTGGATTATCCAGTGCTGCGTGATCATCCCTAAAAACATAAACATATAAGCAACACTAAACAAACTCAGCAGGTTGTGTGTGTGTGTGTGTGTGTGTGTGTGTGTGTGTGTATTTGTGTATGTGTAAAGTAATAATTATTAAAGAATAAGAGGCCATGAACTTCAGAGGGAGCAGGGCAGGGGTAGGGTGAGACGTGAGAGGGACTTAAGGAAGAATGGGGGGAATGATATAGCTATCTTAACTAAAAATTTTAAAAAGTTAAAAATCAAAACAAGAACAGACAACTCTGTTAGCTGCATCAGTCTTAATGCTTTATTATTTTCATTCTTCTACTTCTTCTGTCTTGTTGGTGAGCCTTGAAGAACTTCTCACATCAGCTCCTCATGACTTTCCTGAGCATCTCTGATCTTTAGAGATAAAATGTTCCAAAGACCTTTACAATTTTAGCATCTTATCAGATTAACTTTTCTACATCATTACTTGGAAGCACATAATGTTTATGCACTTTTGTATTGTTATGGTCTACCTAAACTTACTGTAGCTGAGGAATTCATGACAGACCTCTGATATAACCCTCTTTCAGTTTAATGGATTTCTGAGAATGTAAGAAACTGTAAGTAGGGCTGAGCTTGGCTGGTACTTTTCTCTGCAGACTGAGATGAATTTGAGTGTATCAGTGAGGATCATTTCCTTGTCTACATCTTGATCTATGCTATATTTGCATTTTTTGAGAAAGCTGCCTGATCTTGATGCATTTTTGGAGACTGTTCAGTCTAGCTAGTTACAGGATTGGTGGTGGGGAGGGTTTAAGTGGGTTTGTAATTTTCTTGTACTGGTTTGTCTTACTCAGCTTAGAGACCACGTGATACTGGCTTTGTACATTCATTGTTTAGTTTTAACTTTTCCTATTCTGTTGTAACAGCTGTGTACAAAACATGGTTTGTTCCTTAAAGCATGGTGACATATATTGTGTGTGAAGTAGTATAATGCTATTTATAAGCAGATTGCAACAAGTTAAAGATGTGTTCTCTGAACTCTAGAACAACCACTTGAAAAAAAGAGAGAGGAAGAGGTATATAGGCCTAGTGGTTGGAAGGATCTCTAGTTGAACTCAGTTTGAACAACACAAGAAAACTCTGTCTCTAGAAACAAAACAAATAAAAATATCTAGCAAAGAATGAAAAATTTCTACAATGCCATTATAAAGTGTGAAATTCTTAGGAATAAGCTTAAGTATATATTCCAGACCTGAAAGCCCTAAAAGTTACCAAGAGAAGCTGAGATTTAATGAAAAATTCATTGTTGTAAGGATGTCATTTCTTCCCAAGGTGTTAATGTGGAAGTTATTTAGACTATACCAGTCTAAATCTCATAGATTATTTTTTTAACTGACTTTAAAGTTTATTGGGAGAGACATAGAGTAGCTATTATTGGTTGAATTTTGCATCCTCTTTCTTCCCTTCCTGTGTTGAAGTGCAATATGTGACCTTATTTGGAAATGGTCATTTCAGATGTAATTAGCCAGTTTACGATGAGGTTAAACTATGTAAGATGGGCTACCTAACGCAGTGTGACTGGTGCCCTTATACAAAAGAGCAGTTTGGATACAGTCTACAGGTATAGGCCAAACATCATATGATGGTCAACACAGAAATCTGCAAGCCAAAAAGGACCCACCAGCAGTGGCCCAGAAAGAAGCCTGAAGCAAATTCTGTTCTATCATCTTCAGTAGAAAGGAAATAACAACAACAAAAAACACCCTGTTAATCTCTTAACCTTCAACTCTTTGCCACCAAAGCAGATAAATAGTTGATGTCTATCCTATAAGCCATTTGCTCTCTGCTGCTTTCTTATAGCAGCATGGTCAATAGTACAGCAGCCAAAGCAGTTTTAAAAAATGGCAAACGACGGGCGGTGGTGGCGCACGCCTTTAATCCCAGCACTCGGGAGGCAGAGCCAGGTGGATCTCTGTGAGTTCGAGGCCAGCCTGGTCTCCAAAGCGAGTTCCAGGAAAGGCGCAAAGCTACACAGAGAAACCCTGTCTCGAAAAAACCAAAAAAAAAAAAAAAAAAAAAAAATGGCAAACAAACCAATATGCACCACCACACCAGGCTAAAATGTGGACTCTGCCTGCCTGCTTGCCTACCTACCTACCTACCTACCTACCTGTAGTGCTGGGGATAGAACCAAGGGCCTGAAGTTTGCTAGGCAAGTGCTGTGCCACTGAGACATCCCCAGCCTTGGTTCATTCTTTTTGGCTTGAGATTGTTATCTGTGAGTCTGCCTGAAGATCTATGTTATGAATGCATTTTTATTAAACAATAAGGCCTGACTGGAAAAGATTCTGCCCCACCTTAGTATTGTGTCTGCTCTTGAGTTTTTTCAGGGTTTTGTATTCACTATTCAGTGTCAAAGCAACCAGGATTACTAAGGTAGTTTCTTGGCCAGTCCAATACATGTTCCCAAAGGAGCTTGCTTTCCTGTAAGGCCTGTATGCTTTACAGTGTTTCTCCAGCACCACCTGCTCCTGTGGGACTGAAAGGAAATAGATAATCAGTTAGCTGTCCTCTGTCTACACTGTTTCTAGGGCCCAGATGTTTGTTTAAGCTAGGCTTACTGTCTTGTAGGGCAACATTACCATGTAAAAAGAAAGTGTTGACTGAGCTTGGCTCCTCCAGAGAACTATAACTTGTGACTCATTTATTATGGGTTTACAATCAGTTCCTAACATGTTAGGTAAAGAAACAAACAACTTCCTTATTTTATGGAGTGCTAACAGAAGAAAACTCGTTAATTTCC
Source organism: Peromyscus californicus insignis (assembly GCF_007827085.1). Taxonomy (NCBI): domain Eukaryota; kingdom Metazoa; phylum Chordata; class Mammalia; order Rodentia; family Cricetidae; genus Peromyscus; species Peromyscus californicus. Next base: position 50,180,001 of record NW_026294503.1, read on the forward strand.
TAATTGTTCTCTTGCCCCAGATAGTCATTCTACACATGTAGCTGCAGCAATAAACCTGAGCTCTGTAATAACAAATTCTGTTGTCAGGCCCCCTTGGAAAGGTGTTACATTTATGTCTGCTGTTCCTAGTGACCTTACCCTGTGTTCATTCTTAAGTCTATAATTATGGATTTGTCATCTGTGTCTAGAATAGTCCGTGTACGTTGAAAACAGTCAATGGGTTTCTATAAAAAGTTTCCTGTAGCCTTTTGTAATGCAGGCCTGTGAGTGAGGTGTTTACCTAGGAGCCCACAGCTTCAGTGGAGCCATGATGTTTAATAAATCTTTAAATTACCTGTGTAGCTTAAGTTTCAGTATTTATGTGTGATTTCACTTCTATCAAAATCTTACAACTTGATAGACCTTAGGATCTTACTTTTTTCTTTAATGTTTTTCTTGCCCTGAATAAATCCTGAATAGTTTTGTTTTTCTTCTCTCACTTATGAGAAGTTGGCAGTTTAGCACTATGCAGAATGAAAGTATATATTTGGCCCTATTGAAAATATACTTGCTTCCTTGGGCTTCCAGATGTCCCTATTCCTTGCTACAGTCAGTCAGCATCATAATCCTCAGCCACAATCTGTTCCACAGCTACTGTTTTCTTTGAAGTAGACTTTTACTTTCCATTTTGTAGATGAGAAAACTGAGTCGTCAAGGTTCCATAACACGTCCAAGGTTGGGATCGTGGCCAGACTTCAGCTCCCAGCCCTGTCACACCTGTCTCCTGATTCCTAGATTACTGCTCAGGCTCCTCATCTCCAGTGTGTGTTTACCCCTCCCTGTTCCCTGCTGACACCCTGTAGCCTCTGCTACTCACTAACAGAAATCTCGGACTGTTTCAGTTTTGTAAATCTTTTTGTATTAAAATGCTAATCCTTAGCAAGCGCAAGGCTCTGGGTTCAAACCTCAGCTCTGAATAAAAAAAGGAAAAGAAAAAAATGCTAATCCTTTGCAACTATATTACAAATCTGTAACACCCTACATGTATGTCTTCTCAGTTTTAATTTGTCTTTTTTTTAATGTCAAATGTTAAAACTTTCATTTCTGGACACTAGTCTTAGTTGGAAAATCCTTTTCCTGTTTTCATCATAGAAAAGGATTCTGATCTCTATTTTGGTAGCATTTCTTTGTTTTTAAAGCTCAGATAGGAAGTTTATCCTTAAAAGGCATCATTAGAGTGTATCTACTTCTGCTCTTTTTTAAATATGGCTGCCCCAAATGCCCTAACTGTCTTTAGGAAGAGTGAAAAGAATAAAGTTATCTCTGTGCTCATATGCCCACTTCTCTCTTTTTGTGTGTTGTATGCATGAGTGTGCATCTGCACTTGGAGACCAGAGGGCACCTTCCAGTGCTATTCCTTGGTGCCAGCCGCTTTGTTATTGAGACACGGTCTCATTGATGTGAAGCTCAGCAATTAGACTAGACTGACTGTTCACCGCCCTTGTGCTGGGGTTACAAGTGTGCACCACTGTGCCTGGTTTTTTGTTGGGGTCGGGGATTGTTTGTTTGTTTTTAAAAACATGGGTTCTAGGGATCAAACTCAGGTCTTTATGATTGCAAAACATGCACTGTACTGACTGAGCCATCTATCCAACCCCTATATATCTGCTTTTATATGTTGTAGTAGTTGATTATAACAATATTATAATCAGGAAATTAGGGAGGTGAAACGAGTCATCTGTTCTGTGATCCTGACCTGGTTGTCCATTTTCTTTCCTTTTAGGTGAACGAGCTGGATGGCATTCCTCTGATCCTGGACAGCAGCAATATTGATGACAACAACCCCTGTATCCTTGACTATGGCCCACAAGCAGGTGCTAGAGCCTGGCTTGTCCCTGTCTTGGTGCTTGTTCAGTATGTAAGATGGCTAACTCCTAGTACAGTGAGCTCATTTTCAAGGTAACCAGGACATCTGAAAACAGCATGTGACTAAAAATGTGGCAGAGACAGCTCATTCTACCTCTGTGCTATATGCCATCTCCAAAGTATGTGTGTGGTCCTTGGAATAAGCATACAACACTAGGCTTGTTTTCGCTGTAGAGATCTTAGACTCCTGTCAGTCAGCATTACATTAACAAAGGCTTGACCGAACAGAAGCATGAGGCACATGCACTCTAGCAATAAGAACGTTTCTGTGCCCATTCGTTTTCCTTGTTAAGGCCCTGTCCTGCAGCCCCCTGCTGCTGAGGTGCCCCTTCTTGGGTTGTTGTCCATCCTTCCTGACTAGTGTCCTGCATGAGATCTTGATTATTTCTTCAATGCACCGGGTCATGATGCCAAATAAAACTAATTTAGTACAATGATTAGTCAGGGACCTGGTGCAACCTCTTTAGATTTGAAATGAAACCTATTTAATTATAAGAATTTACCTAATGAGCCAAATTCTGTCCTGCCCTTTGCTCTGGGCCTTGCATGGCCTGTGCTTTTGCATTGGAAGAAGAGTCCTTATGAAGTTGAAAGTCGAGAGGATAAGGCTTGGTTGGACATTGATGAGCCCAGCCTAGGATTTTTAGGGGTGCTTTACCCAGGAGAACCTTCTCTTGGGGACTTCTACGAAAAGATAATCACACGTTTCAGAGTAAACAGAGAAATGCTTAATATTTGTGCTAAAGGTACTGCCATTTGTCCAATTTATAATATAAAATCTTAAAGAGCACAGCAGCTCATGAGGTCAGGGAAAGCCACATCAAGAGCCTCAGAAGGCCCTCCTTCAAGGCTTAAAAGAATGGACCCACTGTATGCATTGCCATCAGTCACTGCATTGCTGGGATTAAAGGTGTGTGCCACCACTGCCTGACTCTGTTCAGTGTGGCCTTGAACTCACAGAGATCCAGATGGATCTTTGCCTCCGAGTGATAGGATTAAGGGTGTGTGCCACCACTGTCTGCCTCTATGTCTAATCTAGTGGCTGGCTCTGTCCTCTGATCCCCAGATAAGTTTATTAGGGTACACAGTATATTGGGGTACAAAATATATCACCACACCGCAGAGTATTCAGAGTAGAGTTTTGATAGCTGTTTAGTTCAAAGAAAAAGGAAAGATAAGAGTGTTTTCCTTGGTGGGGGCAGTCGATGTCTTTCCAGTGAGAGAGCAGGTTCATCTTGACCAGGACTCTACCCACAGTTTGCTTTCATGCTCCCTAAACTGAGAGTGGAGAAGTGTTTTAGCATTGGTACTTGTTTTTACCAAGTCCAAAGAGGAGTGTTCCAGTGTGCTGTGGGAGTCATGTTCACAGTGCTTCCACCTTTGTTTACTCTTTATTGTGTCTTCCAACATGGTGTGACTTTGCTTAATTCTGGCAATACCGGAAGCAGGAGCTAGTACGATCAGACCCCATTTTGTAGATGAGGAAATAAACCAAAAGTCCCAATCACTTGTCCTGAATGTCAGTCAGGACTTAAGCTTGTGAGTAGCTGGCTCTCCTGCACTGCCTCCATAGTAGTTGCTGAGATGAGGTGAGCGTATGCAGCCAAATCATATGCACATGTCCATGCAGTAGAAAAATTACTTTAAAGTATATCATGGATATCCATGTAGACAATTGGCTTTTGTCGCAATAATGCAGCATTGTGAGACCTCGATTCTCCTCTAAATCATTAAGAACAGAGAATATGATAAGCAATTTTAGTGTGTTTGATATTTCTTTGCAGTTTCATTTATTAGTCCCACCAGATTTTAAAGTCATATAAAGTATGTTTACAATAAGATGAGCTATATCCTGAAGTATCAGAGCAAAAGGCAAACCATGTTGAATTGTCAGAAATGAGAAGGCATTACACCCCAGTGGTTCATTTTCAGTCATAAGCTGTAAATTAAAATCTGGTTACCAAAACGAATAGAGAAATGGTGTGCATCGTGTTGCCCACCTCACCCATGGGTGCACGTGCGCAGCTGCTTCTCTTCCTCTGCTTTTGCTCGCAGCAGGTGTCCTGAGAATTATCTCAGTACCCTGACATCACTCCTCACCTCCCAGTTGTTCTTCTTCCTCAGTGCCTCTTCTCTTCCTTAAATGTTTTGTTGAAAATAATACGTTTATACTGGGTGTGCTAGCACACGCCTTTACTCCTAATGCTAACTGGGGAAGCAGAGGCTGGTAGATATCTGTGAGTTCAAGGACAGGCTGGTCTACATAGTTCCAGGACAGCCACAGCCAGAATGACATAGTGAGATCCTGTCTCAAACAAACAAAGAAGGAAGAAAGAAAGAAAATAATGCATTTTAATGGCTTTTCTTTTTCAAACTACTAGAAGGCATTTAATGGGAGAACTGTAGCTCTCACTGTCCACACTTTGGATTTTCAATTTTGAGAAAAAAGGTCTTGCTATGTAGCCTAGTCTGGTCTCAAACTTTTTATGGTCCTCCTTCAGTTCCAAGTAGTATGCCACTATGCCCAGGATCTGCATTCTATTTATTCCACCCTTGGAACTGTTTTTTCTTGTAGTTGCTTTTGTCTATGAAAATGTTATACTGTGTGTTTTTTTTTTAAAGATTTATTTATTTTTATTTTGTGGTTATAAGTGTTTGCCTGCCTATATATATGCACATCATGAATGCAGTGCCCACAGTGGCCAGAAGGTGTCACTGGATCCCCAGAATTGGGGTTAGACAGTTGTGAACTGCTGTGTGGGTACTTGAAACTGAACATGGGTTCCCTGCAAGAGCAGCTAGCTCTCTTAACTGTTGAGCCGTCTCTCCAGCCCGGCCCCATATACTGTAATAGATACCTTTTGGTACTGCCTGCTTACTTCATGGTTTGAGTACTTAGCTCTTGTGTACTGCCATCTCACTTCCCTCACTTCCCTACAATTAAGACTGCAGACCCCATTCTCCATTGTATATTACTAAAGGGACTGAGCATCTCCTAAATGTTTGTTTGGCCAGGAAGTGGTAGTGCACACCAGTAACCCAGCACTCAGAGAGCAGAGGTAGCTACTAGCTACCTAGCAAGATCCTGCTTCATGAGACAAGCAAAAATTGAACCCTTTATGAAACATGTTCACTTGCCATCTGAATTATGTGTGTTATATTTGTACTTATACCCAAAACATGTTCTTGATGAAGCCATTGGTACATTCTTACATTGGACTGTCTCTCACTTTTATTATTTGTATATGTGTTACGTATATGTTCATGTGGGGAGTGCATGTGTACATGGGTATGTGTGTATATGGGAATACACATTTGTGCACAAGTATGTGGAATGTGGAGTCTAGAGCTTTTCCATTGCATGTTTTTCTCAGTTATCTTCCACCTTATTTTTTGAGAAAGGGTCTCTCACTGAACCTGGAATGCTTAGATTTGGCCAGGCCTCTGACCATTGAGCTGTACGGACCTGCCTGTTACTGCTACCTCCATTCTCCTGCACTGGGGTTACAGATGATTTTGTATTGATCTGCACTCATGGCCTTCATTGGACACATAGTGTCTGTAGACAGTTCTACTTCTACTTTCACGTGATATATATACATGCATGATTTTGTACGTTTCTGTAAACTCTAGGGCCCACAAATGAGAGAAAACATGTCATACTTGTCTTCCTGAAACTGATTTAATTTGCTTAATATGACTGTCTCCATTTACACCCATTTTCTTGCCAAAAACCTGATTTCCTTATGGCTGAAAAATTCCTGTCTATACATACACCACAATTTCTTTATCCTTTCTGCTGATGGACATGTAGGCTGATCCCATAATTTAGCTATTCTGAGCAGTGCTGCAGTAAGCATTGATGTGCAGGTGTCTCTGTGATGATTGACTTGGAGTCCTTCGGATAAATATCCAGGACTGGCATGGCTGGGTCAGCTGGTAGCTTTGCTCTTGGTTTTTTAAGGAATCTCCATTCTGATTTTCATAGTGGGTGGACTGGTTAAACCCCACCACAGTTAAGAGGGGTCTGTTTGTTTTTTTGTTTGTTTGTTTGGTTTTTTTTTTTTTTTTTTTTCTCACAGCCTCACCAGTGTCTGTGGTTCTCTGAGTTTTCTCTGCGTCTTCACTGGGGTGAGGTGGCATCTCAGTGTCTTTTGTTTGTTTGTTGTTTGCATTTCTCTGATGGGTACAAGTGTTAAACATTTTTTCAGATATTTATTGGCCATTCATACTTTATCTTTGAGGATTGTCTGCTCACTTTATTATTAGCTCAGTTAACTGGGTTGTTTGGTAATTAGTTTTCAGAGTTCTTTGTATATTCTAGATATTAATCCTCTGTCAGATCTATACCCAGCAAAGATTCTTCTCATATTTTGTAGACCATTTCTATACTTGATGAATTATTTCCTTTGCTGGTCATAAGCTTTTACTTTCATGAGCTCGTTTGTTAACTGTTGGCATTATTTCCTAAGCAAATGGAGTACATGACAGAATCTTCCAATCTTAGGTCCCTTACTCCCTCTTCTTAGGTAGTCCAAGACCACTAAGACCCCTCCCATGCTCTGGCTATGCTGTGTTTAGTTCTGTATTTGGAACCTCATAAAATGTTTCTTGGGTCAGCAAAATGGATCAGCACCACCTTAATTTGATCCCTGGAATCCACTTTGTATCAGAGAACCCACAACTGTTTGTCTGACTTCTACACATACCATGGCATATATGTGAACACACACACAATTAATAAAAATAAACAAGTAAGTATTGTTTCTGTTGTATAGTGTCAGTATTTGTTTATCGCTTTCCCTCTCTTTAATTAATTACATCTCCTCCCCTCTGCCTGGACTCATTCTCCTCCTTTTAGAATTTCCTTTAATGTGGTTTCATTGTCGGAGGACAATTGGAGTTTATTTGAAAATGTTTTTCTTGGGCTGGTAGCTCGTGGGATTAAGACACCTGCCATGCAAGGCTAGCAACCTGGGTTTGATCCCCAGAACCCATATACAAATGGAAGGAGAGAACTGACCCTACAGAGTTGACCTCTGACCTGCACATGAACATCGTCATACATATGCATGTACACATGATTTTTAAAGTGTGTTTTTTTTTTTGTTTTTTTTTGTTTTTACTGATCTTTTCCTTTGGCCTCCAACTTTTCCATTGTTGTGCTAAAATGTGTAGTGATTGTATTTTGTCAGGCTAGCTCTAGAGACTTGACTTTATCCTATTTATGCTTATATTTATCCCCTTTCCCCAGAAGATTATCTCTACTCTTAGCTGTTTCTGATGTGTACTCCATGTTCTTTACCCTGCTGCTTGACTTCCAGTCTTCTATTGAGATGAAGGAGAGTCACTAGGGTCCACCTACTTCCCCTGCCCCGTGTGTGTGTGTGTGTGTGTGTGTGTGTGTGTGTGTGTGTGTGTGTGTGTCTCAGTGTCTCAACCTCAGGTGTCATTCCTTCTCTGGTGCCATCTGCCTTGTTGTTTGAGTCAGAGACTCAACTGGGACCTGGAGCTTGCCAGTTAGGCTAAGCTGGTTGGCCAGTGAGCACAGTATCATTCTGTTTCTAGTTCCCCCGTGCTGGGATTACAAGTGTGTGCTATCACCTGGCGTTTTATGTGACTATTGAGGATCTAACCTGGGTCCTCAGGCTTGCAAGGCAAGCACTTCATGGACTGAGCTGTCTCCCTAGTCCCTAGGCCCACCTGCTTCTTAAATTTGCAAACAATTCTTTTGTTTTATTTTTTAGGGGTTATTTTTTGTGGTGGTTTGAAAAAGATGGCTCCCATATGTCCATAGGGAGTGGCACTATTAGGTATGGCCTAGTTGGAGTAGGTGTGGCTTTGTTGGAAGAACTGTGTCACTGTGGGTGGGCTATGAGGTCTCAGAAGCTCAAGCCAAACCTAGTGGCTTGCTTCTCTTCCTGCTGCCTACTTATCTATGGAAGAACTCTCAGCTCCTTCTCCAGCACCATGTCTACCTGTATGCTTCCATGCTTCCCAATATGATGACAATGGACTAAATCTCTGAAACTGTAAACCACCTTGATTAAATGTCTTCCTTTATAAGAATTGCCATGATCATGGTATCTCTTCACAGCAGTAGAAACCCTAAGATATTGTTTTTTCATTTCTAGGGGATGGGGCCCCTTTTCACCTGTAATTGAATATGTATATGTGGATCATCTTTCAAATCACTTTCTTGTTCTTCTCTGTGCTGTCCTCCCTGGTTTTGCTCAGTAAGTTGTCTGTCTGTTAACTTCTTGTCTCTTTCTTTTTAGCATTTAAAACATTTTTTAAAAGTATTTATTTAATTTTATCTGTATATGTAGGGAAGGAGGCATGTGTACCACATGTGTGCATATGCCCATGGAGGGCAAAAGAGGGTGTTGAAACTCCTGGAACTGGATATACAGGTGATTCTGAGCTGCCTAGTGTAGGTGCTGGGAACCAAATTCAGGTCCTTTGCAAGAGCAGCAAATGCTCTTAACTGCTGATCCATCTCTCCAGCCCTAGCTTCTAAAATCTTACATGTATGCATTTGTGCCTTTAAATTTTTTTTTTCATACCAGGTGATTGTGGTGCACTTCTTTAATCCCAGTACTCGGGAAGCTGAGGCAAGTGGAGCTTTGTGAATTCAAAGCTCTGTAGCTTGGTCTACAGAGCTAATTCTAGGACAGCCAAAGGCTGTACAGAGAAACTCTGTCTCAAAACACCCCAACCCCCAATTTTTTTTCCAGTGAGACTTCAAAAGGGGTCAGAGACAGAGTATGTTTATAAATTTCATAGTTTGTTAATGGCTACATTTCCAACTTATTGCCAAAATCGGTAGATATTTTGCTCTTTATCTATGTGATTTAATAATTTCTAAGATTTATCTTGTTTTGATTTATGTGTATGTGGATATGTACATGCATGTACAGGTGTCCACAGAGGCCAGAAGACAGGATTTTGACTGCCTCTGGAGCTGGAGTTCCAGGTGGTTGTGAGCTGCCTACCATTGGTTCTGGGACTCAAATTTCTGTCCTCTGGAAGAGCAGCAGAGTTTCTTACCTACTGAGCCGTCTTTCCAGCCCTATGACTTTATTTTATCAGAATTAATCATGCCCTTAGTATACTACCTTTCTTGGCTTCTGTTTTTCTCCTTCCCTGCTCCCTTCTTTCAGTGGCTCTTCCTTGTCTCCTTTGTTGCTGCCTTTTCCGTAACTTAAACGTTGAAGTGTGCCTAGGCTTCCTGGTGTCTAGAACTCTCTTCTGTTGTCTCTGGCAGTGTTTATTGAGTGTCTTTTACATATCTGGCATGGTCCAGGCCTTAGGAAAGATGGGTGACCTCCAGGAAGGTTGTTGATGCCATCCAGACAAGAGGTGGTAGGTGGAGTGGCCTGGGCTGGTGTCATTACTGTCCTGTGTGTGGTCATAGTTCTTATTGCTGTACACACTCAGGGCAAACTTCATGCTGAGCATCAACTCCCATGTCACATTCCTAAATTAGCAGGTCCAAAATTAAATTTAAAACTGACCCCGTCTTCCCCGTTCAGTGAGAAAACACAGTCACTCATGAGTTTCCTTTTTAATTCTTCTATGTAAGTGTTATTATGTCTTGATTCTTGCATTTATTTATGTTTATTAATCAGGAGGCAGAGCAACTCCAAGCCCAAGAAAACTTTTCCCCGAGGGTTCTTCAATTGTTTAATGAATTCTTTATCCTAGGTTTAGCAATATTTTGAATTTGTTTGGTTTAATCCATTCTTCCAATCATTTAACCTAACCAAGTTTTTAATCAAGCTTTAGACACCTTGTTCTCCCTCTCCCTCTCTCTGGCTCTCTTTCTATTTCTCTACTATCTGTGTGCATTCATGTGTGTATGCGTGCACACACAGAAAATACATAGTGAAATGTGCCTGGATAAACTATAAACTGGCTGTGTAGTGTCCCTGAGCATCCTCCAGTTATTGGGGTGGGGCCTGAGATGCTTATAAATGCCCATCCTTTCTCATGAGAAATCTTTAGACCTCCTTGTAAAAGACCTCTGCTTCCTCAGTCACCTGCAGAAGGGAAGCTCAGGCCAGCCTAACAGAGTGGGTTATTCTTTGGAAGCAGCTTATGCAACTAACAAGGATTTCCACTGCCAGGGGAAAGCCATGGCTCAGAGGGGAGCCTAACCCTGCAGGCCTGCACTGGGGTACTCCTGGGTCAGGGATGCAAGCCCAGCCAGCTCCCAGCTGTTGATCGCCCCCACTCACTCTTGGGTCACCCACAGTAATGACAGAGTAGCTAGTGCCATCGGAAAATTCCAGCTTCACTACCGCAGAGTCAATTTCTTATTTGTCAGTTTATTGTGGCAAGTGGGATTTTTTTGTGTGTTGTTCCCAAATAGAAACAGCTGAACTTTATTTGCAATGTTTTTCTTTTCATTCTTTTTTGATCTATGTTTTGATCGGTAGTCCTTGATGTGGGTTTTTTTTTTTAATATATTGTTTTTATTGGGGGAATTGGGTGGGGACAGGGATAGAAAGAGAGCCCAAGCTGGGTTGTTATATGTATTTTATGACCCCCCCCACACACTCTTTAATCTATCTCATCTCTAAATCTCCCCCTTGTGTTGAAAGACATTTGTTTTAAAAAAATAGAATTTTCTTACATGGAGAAATGTTGAAGCCTTTATAAGAATAATAACATGTAATCTTATGCTGAGGAAACATGGCATAGTGGCAGGTGTGTCTGCTCTAGGGCCTAACAGACTTAGACTTGCTGTATATCACTTCTTCACTCTAGCTATCTCACTAACCGTGAGTCTCTACCACCCCCTCCCAGGTTGTAGTGACTGAAATAGCGTCATGTGTACAAACACCCTACATAACCCCACATAGCTCCTTAGCAAGTAAGTTTTCTTGTGCATATATCTTACTGTGGCTCTTAGTCAGTATGAGAAAGGTATGTTTTCATCTGTGATTGCTTTAAGACAGTGCTGATACTCCAGTAATGACATCCAGAGCAAAGTGGAGAGTGCAGAAATACTGCCAGAGGCCCTCATTCAGAGAGAAGCAGGTCTCCTGCTACTGAGTCTTCAGCAGAGCTATCTCTTGGGGGGGGAGAGGGGTGGGAGCTGCAGAATGCCTTCTACCCCCCCCCCCTTTCACCATTCAGCAATGTAGTTCATGGGGAGTCATAGTTCTCACTGTGAGCAGGAAAACAACAGAGCTTCTAGAAGGAATTGAGGGGGAATATGATGATTATACTAAGTAGACAGAGTTCCTAAACAAGATATTAGACCCCCAATTGGGAGCACTAGCTGTAAAAGAAAGACTGAAACATTATTTGCCTTTAGTATATCTGACTTTGGACTTGTATAATATGGCAAGTATTCTATAAAACATCTAAGAAAAGATAAATCAGTTTTCAAAAATAGGCAAAAGATGTAGCATGCAACTTCACCAAAAAAGAAATCCAGTGGCCATTAAAGAGAGCTCTACAGTAAGAAGTCTGTATCCACTAGCCCATCCCAGTAGCTGGGGAAGCAAGTGACTGATGGTAGGGGTATAGCTTGTCAGTGTTGGCCAACACCGATGCATGTATGCCTACCTGCTCTGTGAGCCAGCGGTGCACATCTAGGTGGAGCTCCAGTGTGCGCATGGGTCTGGTGGCAGATATGTGCCAGGAGCGTCAGCGGTAGCATTTCTAAGTACTCTCAAGTTGAAATAAACTAGTTAATGTGCTTGTGCCTGTCATGGAACATAGTAAAGGAAAATGAACTGCTGTGTGCAAGAGATTGATAATTTGATTAGCATAATGCTAAGTGATAGAAACTGGATGTAAAATGTACCTGTGCAATAGGATTCCTCTGTGGTAGTAAACAGAAGAGTGGTTATGGGAGCTGGGGACATGCATATTGTTAGAAAGGCATATGGGGACTTCTGAGGTACTTAGCCATGCTCTAAATTTTAACAAGGAATATATAGATACATGCATATGAAAAAAGTGATCAATATGCACATTGTAGGTGTGTGCATTCTGTTGTACCTCATGCTTAAATATTTGCATTATTCACTGAGTGTTTTCTGCATTCCACATCCTACCTATCCATTGTCTTGCAGAGTTTTCTTAAGAGCTTTCTTAAGAATCATTGTTTCAGTTTTACAGATCAGGAAACTGAAGCTTAAGAGTTGAAGTTGCACTCAGAACTCCCCCAGCTCATGTGTGTTGTAGGGCAGGGTAACCCTAGTTTGTTTGACTCCATGGGTAAATCCTTTGTCCTAATTGAAAAGTCTAGATTCCCACCTGAGACCCCTCTTCTTGGACAACATGCTTCTTTCAATAGTATTTTCTTGAGAAAGAGATGGGCACAGCTGTATTGTATTAACCCCAGTAAGGAGCATATAGTACATAGTAATCACTCGTCCTGTGTGATCTTAAAGGAGGTTCCATGGGCTATGTTTGTAAAGGCTATTCACAGACTGCTACCGCAGGGAGCTGTGGACTTGATGCTCACCCTTGAGTGAAGAATCGCACATGCATACCTTCCTGCTTCCACATTTCACTGTACCCAACCTCAGGAACATCTCAAGGGACGCATTAATGACCAGGAAATCTTGTTGCTAGGGTGTGTTTCCTGCTCTGGAGAGGGCACTCTTCCGGTTGTTTGCACTCAGTATTAAGCAGGTAAGCAGCACTCAGATCTAGTTCCATTGTTGAATTGACATCAAAGACCAGAATCTTAGTAGTGCTGCTTTCCTTTAAACCTGTAAACGGTTTTTCTGCAATCAGTGTTTGTTAAAGGTGTAAAGTCTCACTGGGCATGGTGGCATCCACCTTTATTCTCAGCTCTTGGGAGGCAAAGGCAGGTGGATCTCTGAATTTGAGGCGACCTGATCTACATTGTGAGTTCCAAACCAGCCCATGCCATACAGTGAGACCCTGTCCCAAAAATTATATGAACCAAAGAATTTATAAATTCCCTTTCTCTTGCCTACTGTGAGGAGATAATGTAGATCAAACTTTTCTGTCTACCAAAAGCTAGTGCCTTATGGGAAGGCAATGAGCAAGAACTGGGCCTCTGGCTGAGAGTGTACCAGTGACACTCAGTGTGTATCCTCTACCTTCAAGCTCCCTTGACAAGGTTGTGGGTTACTGCCATGTAGACGGAAAGTGAAGACCTGTTCGTGTAGCATTGCTGTTGGTCTGGCAGTGGCACCCAGAACAGGAACTTTGAATCCAGAGGACATGGACATCCTGACAGGTGTGTGCTCTTTGAGAAAAATGGGCCACCTTTCCTTTGGTTGTTTTTGTTTGTTTGTTTGTTTGTTTTGTTTTGTTTTTGTTGTTGTTGGCTTTATGAGACGGGGTTTCTCCATATAGTTTTGGTGCCTGACCTGGATCTCGCTCTGTATATCAAGCTGGCCTCGAACTCACAGAGATCCTCCCACCTCTGCCTCCTGAGTGCTGAGCCACCACTGCCCAGCTCTCCTGGGGCATTTTAAATTTAGAACCAACACATAAAACAAATATGTTTATATTTTGTTTTTTGAGACAGGTCTACATCATCCCAGGGATCAGGAAACTTTGATGTAGGGCAGACTGGCCTCAGACTTACTCACAGAAAGATCTGTCTACCTTTGCCCCTCAAGTACTGGGACTAAAGGCTTCTTTCACCATACCTGGCTAACAAATGTTTTTGTTTTGTTTTATTTTTAAGAAACTTTTTCTAAATTATATACTCAGTATGTTGACACAAATATTTTGCGTATCTCCCAGTTTCTCTACAATGCAGAGTACATAGTGTAGTAGAGTGAGTTTTTTTTTTTTTTTTTTTTTTTTTTTGGTTTTTCGAGACAGGGTTTCTCTGTGTAGCTTTGCGCCTGTCCTGGAACTCACTTGGTAGCCCAGGCTGGCCTCGAACTCACAGAGATCCGCCTGGCTCTGCCTCCCGAGTGATGGGATTAAAGGCGTGCGCCACCACCGCCCGGCGAGTTTTTAAGTCTTAACTTTATATTTTAGAACTTTTATATCCAACTTAACAAAAGTAGCAAGGCTAAAATGCCCCATGCAATGGCTGCCTGCTATCATTGCCTCTGAAGAGCTACTCTGTGGTTCCCAGAAGCCTGTCTATACAGTGAGTTGTACTCCTTTTCAGAATCACAACCGCAATCACAAGGAAGCCCGGTGAGATATGTGTGCTACACCTGTCTCCAAATCACTTCACAAACACAATGTCACAGGTACTGTCATCCCACTTAAGCAACCTAGGCAGTTCCGTGACCATAGTCATCCCGGTCATCTCAGAGGGTGAAGATTTGCCTTCAGACAAGCTGCAGAATTTAGAGGGAGAGTAATATGGCTGCTGATGGATATAGTGCAGAGAAGTTCCTGGCACAGAATCTCCCTCATAAACAGTATTAATACTTAGGTATCAGTTTTCCTACAAAGTTACTGTTTGTGTTAGCTTCCTGTATTTCAGACAAAGGTGGCTGGATATTAGTTTAGGAAATTAGTAACGTTAAAATTGCTATTCTCAAATACCATTGCCATGAGTAATACATATTTAGTAAGACACTTCAGAGATTGGGTAGCTGATTGCCCTAAAGAAACATGTTCTAGGTAACCCTGAGTAATCGCTGGGATTTTTGTCTAAAATGACTTAGCAGAAACAGTCATTTTCTCTGGACAAAACATTGACAAACCACAGCCATTCAAAACTGTTAAATAGTAACTCACTGCTATTTTATTTTTCAAGCCATCATTCCTAGCAGGAAGTGTTGTACTCTCTGTACAGTTGTTTTTCTAGGACCGATATATTAAAAGAGAAAAATATAGTTAGTTTGATCCTGTTAAAGGGTATTACATTCTCATAGATTTAATGATCATTCATTATTTCCTTATGACCAAATTACAGAAGCCACGCTCTTAGACTACTGAGTTGGGGAAGAAAGGTAGACAGAAAACAAAGGGTATAAAACAAAGAATAAGCTGACTAATAGATGTTAGAGTGTGGCAGGGAGAGAATAAAGAAATGGTGACTGAAAACTTCCCATTTTTTATGAGAAAAACAAGAACATCTAAGAAGCTCGGTGACCTCAATATAAAGTGCTTGTAGCTCAAGCGTGAGCACCTGAGCTTGGATTCCCAGTACCACATAAAAAGCTAGTTGCATGTATCTCCTTTACCAGAAGACAGAGACCAGAGGATTTCTGGGAATTAATAGCCAGCCATTTTAGCCAAATCTGCAAACTTCAGGTTCAGTGAAAGACACTCTTTCATACACACACACACTAGTAATAATAATAATAATGATAATAATAATAATAATAATAATAAAATAAAGTGGAGTGCAGTAGAGGAAGGTAACCTAATGTTGATTTTGGCTTCCATGTGTATATACATATATGTGTACAACATAGGCCACACGCAAGCACACAAAAATAATTTTCAAGAGATTCATGCTTAGATGCATTATAATCACACTTTTGGAAAACAAAGGAGAATTTTCGAAGTAGCAGGAGAAGAATGTCTTGTAACATATAAGAGCAGTCAACAAAGATTATTTGAAATTTATCATCAGAAACCTTCAAAGTAGGTCTTGAGGTGGTATGTTCATTGTGTGTGTTGTATGGGGAATTAAAGCCGTGCCATCCAAAAATACCACCATGTCTGTCTTCAAGCATGAGAAATTAAAATATTCCCAGAGAAATGGGCTAAAGGAGTTTTTTCCTCATTGCCTGACCTTGTAGAAAATGTTCAAGGGAGACCTGTAGTATGAAATTAGAGGGCACTAGATGGAACCTGGAAATCTAATGTTCTAGTTTGCTTGATAGAAAGCTTGTGAGCAAAAGCAGCATTGAGAGGAGTTTATTTGACTTATGCTTTCAGACCCAGGCAGGAACTGAAGCAGAAGCTATGGAGGAAAGCTTACTGGCTTGCTTCTGATTGCTTACCCAGCTTGGATTACCTGCTCAGGAATGGTACCGCCCACAGTGGCCTGGACCCTCCCATGTCCGTCAAGAAAGTGTCACATAGACTTCCCTTATAGGCCAGTCTTACGGAAACATTTTCTCAGTTGAAATCCCCTCTTCCCACATGAACCTGACTTGTGTCAAGTTGGAAGCAATAAATAAATAAATGAATAAATAAATAACCAGTGCACCTATGAAAAAATTAATTGATAAAGGTAAATCCTTGAAATTCAAAAAAAGAGTTGAAAATTTTCACCATAAAAAGTAAGTGTACTACACACAAAAGAAGAACTAATGCTAAGAGAGTCCTAGACCTGACAGAAAACATAGTAAAGTGGCATAAAAGTGAATCCCTCCTTACCACTATTCACTTAAATACGAAGAGAGCCTCTCGTCAAGAGTATGTACCAGTAGGGAAAATGTTATCCAGTTATGCTGGCTATAAGAGACTGAGTAGATTCAGAGGCAGAAAAGGTTAAAAGCATAGAAAAAAAGTAAGTAAGCAAATAAATAATGAGAACTGTGGTGGTTACATCAGACAAAATGTGCCCTAAAGGGGTCACAAAAGACAATGAAGGGCATAAGACATAGTAATAAAAAATTTACCGTAGCAAGAAAAGACAAGAAATAAATGTTCATTGGTAGGAGGGGTGGTGGCTGCACAGGTTAAGCCACTTGCCACCAAACCTGAAGACCAGAGTTCATTCCCTGAATCTCATTTGTTATGTGGAGAGTCCCAACTCCAACAAATTGTCCTCTGACCTCCACATACACCCCCATGCACACTAAAATAAATATTAAAAGTTGTTAATTAAAAGGATTACAAAGAATCTAAAAATATATATACCAATATACCAAAAAACTGACAAGTATAAAGAAAAAAGGATTTTTTGTTGTTGTTTGTTTTTGTTTTGTTTTGTTTTTCCAGTTTTTTGAGACAGGGTTTCTCTGTGTAACAGTTCTAGCTGTCCTGGAACTCGCTCTGTAGACCAGGCTGGCCTTGAACACAAAGAGATCCACCTGCCTCTGCCTCTGAGTGCTGAGATTAAAGGTGTGCACCACCACCTCCCAGCTCAAAAGTTTTCTTAATGGTTATCTATTTCATTACCCAACTATGAATAATAGGTAGAACAGTCTGTCAGAAAATGAGGAAGCCCAGAGAATTTAAACAGCATGTTACACCAACTACATCTATAGAATGTACAGAATGCAGTGGCATGCTTACTTTCCACAAATGCTTCCTAGAGCATTTTCCAGGATAGACCCTATCTCACACCACAGCTTAACTCTCAGAGATTTTAAAAGATAATTAACATGCACAACTTTCATAACTGATGAAATTAGGTGACAAGAACCAAAAGTTGGTTCTTTAAGTTGGGTAACCTGCGTCTACATGGTTATGAAAAAGGAGAAAAGACTCAAATTACTAAAGTCAGAGATGAAATAGGGACAGTACTCGACTGAGTCTATAGAAATAAGAATTAGACAGGTGCTGTGATAATTGTATACCTACAATTTGATTAACCTGAGTGAATGATTTCTAGAGATTTGCAACTGTATCTAAATTGCTAAGGAATGGAGATGAGTACACTGTGTCTGGTCAGGAGATGGGAAACCCTGCCCTTGACGCCTTCCCTGGTGACTTCTACATTGACAGAACTAACACTGGCCATTCTCAAACTTTCCCAAAACATTGAAGAGGGAGTAACACTTCTTACTTCACTCCATGAGAGGAACATTACCTTATAAAGTAGTCCAGGGAGACACTACAAACCAATATCCCTTGTGAATACTGATCTTGAAATCTTCAAGAAAATACTAGCAAACTAAATTCAACTGCATATTAAAAGGATTATACACAAGAATCCAGCAAGATTTGTTCCTGGAATGCAGGGATGGCTACTAAATTGGTTGTATGGTAAACCACATTAACAGAACAAGTGAAAAGATTGCATGGCTAATTCTATTGATGCAGAAAAGACACTGGACAAAATTCAGTGCCTTTCATGTTAACAACAGTCAGCAAACTAGAAGTGCATTGTAGCTATCCCACTATAATAAAAGCTTTGTAAAAGTCCATGGCAGGCTGATCACAGTAAGTGGCAGAAGACTGAGTACCTTTCCTCTAAGATGAAGAACAAAGCAAGGATGCTCCCTCACCCTTTAGTTTTGGCTTTTCAAGACAGGATTTCTCTGCACAGCCCTGGCTGTCCTAGAACTCCCTGCATAGACCAGGCTGCCCTCGAACTCAGAGATCTGCCTGCCTCTGCTTCCTGAGTGCTGGGATTAAAGGCATGCACCACGACCACCCTGCTTGTTTTCCCACTTCTTATTTGACATAGTTGTGAGGGTTCTAGCCAATAGGCCGGAAAAAATGAAGGGCATCCAAGTTGGAAAGGAAGAGATGAAACTGTCTGTTCAGGGGATGAACTATACATACAGAAAACTCTAAAGTATTCTAGACAATATTATTATAACTAATAAATGAATTTTACAAAAAGTAAAATATAGAATCAGTGCATTAAAAACAATTGCATTTCTGTATGCTAATGAACCTTGTGAAAAAGAAAATGTCCCATTTATAGTCACATCATAAAATACTGAGAAATTGGTCCGGGTGGTGGTGGCGCATACCTTAATTCCAGCACTCGGGAGGCAGAGGCAGGCAGATCTCTGAGTTCGAGGCCAGCCTGGTCTACAAAGCGAGTTCCAGGAAAGGCACAAAGCTACACAGAGAAACCCTGTCTTGAAAAACAAAAAACAAACAACAGCAACAACAAAAAAAATACTGAGAAATTAACTTAACCAAGCAGGTGAAAGACTTAAACAATGAAAATTATGTTGAAAGAAAAGTAATTGATAAGGAAATGGAAATACACTCATGTTCATGAATTGAAGGTTAATATTTCTGTCAGTAATTCCCAAATATTAGTATGTCTTTAAATTTAGTGCAACTCAATGGGAAGACCTGTTCTGAAATTCATAGGATCTTAGGGAACATCAAAAACTTCATGCTTCCTAATTCTACAACTTAATATACATTTTAAAATTGTCATACAGAGAGACATGTGGACTAGTACAATAGAATTCAGACCCAGAAATAAACCTTTGCATATGACAAGGATGCCAGGAGTGTTCCATTGGGAATTTTCAGTCTATTTAACATATAGTGCAGGTAAACTGGACACTCACAAATGACAGAAATGGGAAAGCTGAGCAGCTGGGGCAGGAGGATCACTTGAACCCAAGAGTTGGAATCCATCCTGGACAGCATCATGAGACCCACTGCCAAAAAAGGAGTTAAAGAGCATTAGGAGGGACCCTTTCTAACACCATACACAACAGTCTTACTAAAACTGTAAAACACAAGGAAGAAAGTGCTCTGTCTTTAGATTTGGGCATGGTTTCTTGACTTTGATACCAAAGGCAAAGTCGGCATACAAATTGGGCTGCATGAAATTTTTTTAAATTGAGCGTTAGAAGACACCATCAACCATAAAAAGGTAACTATGGAATGGGAGAAAATACTTGCAACCAGAGAACATAAGCCAATTCCAAAATGGACAAAGGATTTGAAGGTATCTTTTTTTTGGATTGTGTAAGCACCAGGAAAAGATGTTCTATATCATGGGTCATTAGGTGAACACACAACAAAACTATAATGAGATACCTCTTCACACTCACTACAGTGGCTGTTAAAAATACAGGAAGTTAAGCAATTTGGCAAGGATGGGGAGAATTGGGACCTTGTGTACACTGTTAGTGGGAATAAGCATATAGCTACTGTCAAAAACATTTTGGAAATAGTGCTATTCCTCAGAAAGTTAAGAACAATCCAGCTATTCCACTTTTGAGTGTACTTCAGAACTGAAAGCAGGGCCTTGGAGATTTTTTCATACCCCATTCATAGCAGCATCATTTAGTAGCTAAAGCCTGCGTGCAGTCTAGGTGTCCATCTAGAGGATGGATAGGAAAGCAAAATATGTTCTTTGTATCAGGGAATATTAGCCTTTTTCTGAAAAAGCAACTACTGTCACATGCTATGACATCAATGAACCTCAAGTTACTCACAGAAAGACATGTTATCTCTGCCTCCTTGTACTTACTGTAGTTGGAAGCATGGAGACAGAAAGTGGAAAAATGTTTGCTGGCAGCTGGGGAAAAGGGAGCATTACTGCCTAATGGGTTTAGAGTTTCAGTTGTACAGCACCAAAGGTTATGGAGAGGGCAACAGATGACTCCATGGGCCAAGTGACTGCTGCACAGCACGAAGACTTGGCCAGCCACCCTAGTCAAAATGACATGCTTCAGATTCAGCAAGAGATTCTGTCTCAAAATAAGATGGAGCCAGGTGGTGATGGTGCAACCTTTAATCCCAGCATTCAGGAGACAGAAGCAGGAGGATCTCTGTGAGTTCAAGGCCAGCGTGGTCTACAGAACGAGTTCCAGGACAGACAAGTTTACACAGAGAAATCCCTGTCTTCAAAAACAAAACAAGATGGTAACTAGTGTACATCAGCATTACCCCCTGACCGCCACGTGGTACGCACACGTACAGGATTGTAGAGATGGTTATAGCACAGTTGTATTTAATGCCCCTGAGCTGTGCACTGAGAACTGGTAAAGATGGTGAGTCACATTTCCCTGTAGTGAGAAATTGGAAGAACAGAATGCAGTAGTCATACCTTGTACTGAGTCCCTCCTCAGGGCCCACACAGAGTTGGTTCCTGATCTTTTGGGTCCAAAAGCCAAAACATCTGATTAACAATTCTTATCCATGACATTGTGATTTTATTTAATCTGCATGATTTTTTATTATCATAGATATTACTTTTATTTTATAAAATATTACCCTTATTTTATAAAAGAGAAAGTTGTAGCAAATGGTTTTGTGAGTGGCCAGGACTCTTAGGCGTTTAATGGCATGAATGGCAGTCCACTTTAGACTTTATGTCCATGAGGCCCACACCATCACTTCACATAATACAAGAAAATCTGTGATCCTCGTTGTATGAATAAAGGAATTTAAAGCCAAGAGGCATGGAAACGTGCCCATTTGAAATGACTGCTACTACAAAGCCTTGTACGGGAGCTAGACCTGGGCTCCCCAACCTAGGCAAGGCATTTGCTATCTTCATACTTCCTAAATGAGTGCTTTGGTCAAGGTTAACTTCTGGAGAGAGATTCCAATGTGTGATTAACAGTTTGAGCTTTTGCGGTTTGAGCTTTTGCGGGATCTTAATCCATGGCTCTAATTTTAGTATAAATAACAAGTCCTATTGTCTATATAAGATGAGAAAACACATTCAAGTGTTAACTTTTCTAGAAGGGACTATAAGTGGTAGAATGCTTGCTTAGCATGCACCAAGACCCTAGTACTGCAAACAGGCAAACCTGACGATAACAACAGAAATAGTACATTTCTGTAATTAATTTCCCCCACAAAAGCAAGATATCTAGAAATACTTTAGAAATGTAGTGCCACCACTACAACTTACCTAACTTTGAAACAGTCTAAAGTATTTATTAGCTCTTGTTTTCATAAATTCCTGTGGTAGGCTGACATTAGGAGGTTAAAGAGATGCAGTAGTGCTGCTCTGATAGGAAGTCGGGCTTAGAGTTCCCATGCAGAGAAAGAATCAGCCCTGCTCTCCAGCCACCTCCTCCTAATTGCATATTTACAGACACCTCTTTCTGATCCTAAGTCTTCCAGCCCACTCCATTCTGACTGCTGACTTCCTGGAGGCTTTTGAGAGGGGAAGGGCCAGAAGCAGCATATCAACATGGCCATGTGACTCATGACTAGCCCCCTTTTTCCCCCCAGGGGACTAGTAACATCAGCCAGGACAGTGGGTCCAAATGCCCAAACCCCCAGCATTCATAGGATGGGGCTTTCCTGGCTCGTCAATACCTGCTGTGTCTTGTCTTCTCTCAGATCCACCAGAAGCTCTTTGTTATTTGTGTTCTTCATTTAATCCTTCCTAGCACAGAACTGTTTTTGACCCTTGGCTACACTTTATTACTTCTGAAATGTCATTAGTGCTAGACCAACACTAATCTCCTGTAATTTAGATGGGATTACTTTCTCAACTTCACATTTTCATTTCATTTTGAGCATTAGTTTATTAGCTAGTCCTGAAAGTATTTTACAGAGATCATTGATCTGAATGCTGTCTGCAGGTTGGTGTAGTCCTGTGAGCTTTTTGGAGTGAAAGAAACCAGTTTCAAGTCTCAAACTTGATCATTCTTCCCTTCCTTGCACACTGGCTTGAAACTCAGTGCCAGGAGGAAGGCCTGCCCTGCTTCTGGGGATTCAGTCATCTCCACAGGCAGAGGAGTATGTTTGGAAGCTATATGGCCTTGAGATGGGAGCTGAGGACTGGAGCCACATTGCCTGTGTCTATGCCCTGGCTTCACCACTTTTTATCACAGGGCACATGACAGGTTACTCAGCCTCTTGGTTTTCAGGATCTTGGTTTCCTCTTCAGTAGGGTGAGGATAATCATAGGGTTAGTAAGTGCTTAAGACAGCTACTGTCACATACTAGGTTGGACGTGAGTCTGCTGCTATTGTTTTTATTACTACTTTTCCAATTTTATGCAAATACACTGACCATTCTCAGTCTTGGCAAGTGTGAGACACTGAAGTGAATTCCTCTATGTTTTTGTTATTAAGAAATTTTCTATTCATTTACATACCAACCACAGATCCCCCTCTCCTCCCTTCTCCCACCCCTCAGCCTTCTCCCCCAATCCACCACCCCCCATTCCCAGCTCCTCCAAGGCAAAGCCTCCCATGGGGAGTCAGCAGAACCTAGTACATTTAGTTGAGGCAGGTCCAAGTCCCTCCCCCTGCACCAAGGCTGTGCAAGGTGTCCCACCATAGACACTAGGCTCCAAAAAGCTCACTCATGCACCAGGGATGGATCCTGATCCATGCACCATGTGGATCTCTGCATCTGCTTTTATCGGTTACTGGATGAAGGCTTTATGATGACAGGGTATTCACCAATCTGATTACTGGAGTAAGCCAGTTCAGACACCCTCTCCACTATTGCTAGTAGCCTAAGGTGGGGTCATCTTTGTGGATTCCTGGAACTTCCCTAGCACCCTGTTTCTCCCTATTCCCATGATGTCTCCATCTATCATGGTATCTCTTTCCTTGCTCTCCCACTCTGTCGCTATTCCAGCTTGAACATACTGTTCTCTTTTGTTCTCATCCCCCGTCCCCTACCCTCCATTGGCCCCCCTCACTCCCAGTTTGCTCATGGAGATCTCATCTATTTCTCCTTCGCAGGGCAATTCATGCGTCCCCTCTTAGGGTTCTCCTTGTTATCTAGCTTCTCTGGAGCTGTGGGTTGTAGTCTGGTTATCCTTTGCTTTACATCTAGTATCCACTTATGAGTGAGTACATACCATGTTTGTCCTTCTGACTCTGGGTTACCTCACTCAGGAATGATATTTTCTAGTTCCATCGATTTGCCTGCAAATTTCATGATGTCATTGTTTTTCTCTGCTGAGTAGTACTCCATTGTGTGTATGTGCCACATTTTCTTTATTCATTCTTTAGTTGAGATGCATCTAGGTTGTTTCCAGGTTCTGGCTAATACGAATCATGATGCTATGAACATAGTTGAGCATGTGTCCTTGTGGTATGAGCATTCCTTGGGTATATGCCCAAGAGTGGTATCATTGGGTCTTAAGGAAGATTGATCCCCAATTTTCTAAGAAACCACCATACTGATTCCAAAGTGGCTGTACAAGCTTGCACTCCCACCAGCAGTTGAGGAGTGTTCCCCTTGCTCTGTATCCTCTCCAACATAAGCTATTATCAGTGTTTTTGATCATAGCCATTCTGACAGGTATAAGATGGTATCTCAGAGTCGTTTTGATTTGCATTTCCCTGATGGCTAAGCATGTTGAGCAGTTCCTTAAATGTCTTTCAGCCATTTGAGATTCTTCTGTTGCAAATTGTCTCCTTAGCTCTGTAGCCCATTTTTTAATTGGATTGTTTGGTATTTTGATATCTAGTTTCTTGAGTTCTTTATATATTTTGAAGATTAGCCCTCTGTCAGATGTGGGGTTGGTAAAGATCTTTTCCCTTTCTATAGTCTGTTGTTTTGTCTTATTTTTTTTCCAGGTGCAAAAAAAATGATAGGCTTTTATTCATCTTTATGACATAATACTCCATTACACATATATATCATTTTATTCTTTCATTTGTTGAACATGAACTATAGTTCTGTATTTTGACTCCTGTGACTACAGAAACATACATGGACATAAAGGTACTTATTGTATTACAGTGATAAAGTTCTTTGGGTACATAGTCAAGAAGGGCACAGCTAAATAAACTGATAGTTCTTCATTTAGTATTTTGAAGAACCTGTCTCTTGCACTCTGTACTGGCTATACTAGCCTGTATTCACACCAACTGTGCAGAAGAGTCCATTTTCTCTATGCCCAAAATCTAATCTGACTGCATGAGATAAAAACCCAAGCTTGCCCGGTGGTGGTGGTGGGGCACGCCTTTAATCCCAGCACTCGGGAGTCAGAGCCAGGTGGATCTCTGTGAGTTCGAGGCCAGCCTGGGCTACCAAGTGAGTTCCAGGAAAGGCACAAAGCTACACAGAGAAATGCTGTCTCGAAAAAACCAAACCAAACCAAACAAACAAACCAAAAAAACCCCAAACTTTAATTTCTTATTATGTGAATGTTTGCCTACTTGTATGTATGTATGTGCAGCATGTACACACTCAGTATAGTTTTTATTTGAACTTTCCTAAGGATTAAAGATGTTGAACATTTTTCATGATCATTTTCATAAATGTATTGGCTGTTTGTGCTCTTGCTTTTGGATAATGCTGTTGATTTGAATGGAGAATTTTCTTTTTTAATTTTTTAATTAATTAATTAATTTATTTATTTATTTATTTATTTTCTTGTTGACCATGTCCTTTGCCCTACAAAAGCTTCTCAGTTTCAGGAGGTCCCATTTATTAATTGTTGCTTTCAGTGTCTGTGCTACTGATGTTATATTTAGGAAGTGGTCTCCTGTGCCAATGTACTTCCTACTTTCTCTTCTATCAAGTTCAGTGTAACTGGATTTATGTTGAAGTCTTTGGTCCACTTGGATTTGAGTTTTGTGCATGGTGATAGATATGGATCTATTTGCAATCTTCTACATGTTGACATCCAGTTATGTCAGCACCATTTGTTGAAGATGCTTTCTTGTTTCCATGGTACAGTTTTGGCTTCTTTGTCAAAAATCAAGTGTGAATTCCTCTTTTAAAGCCTCTCTGAGAATGGGAGTGTACTCTGAATGGGTTCAGATGAAGCAGCTTTTCTGATGTCTCTTCTATTCCAGAGTTCTGTACATTTTATATACATCTCTTCACTCAGCAGGTGGGGTCTTGCTGTGCCCTGAGTTCCTCTTTCAGGCAATAAAGTTCAGCCATGGCACTGTTAGTGGGGACCTGGGTATGACTGGAGTCCTGGGCATTGTTTTCTTTAGAAGCCTAATATTCTCCCCAGCTGTCCCCACAACAAGAATGAAGGTGGCTAGCCTGGGCTACCGAGTGAGTTCCAGGAAAGGCACAAAGCTACACAGAGAAACGCTGTCTCGAAAAAACCAAACCAAACCAAACAAACAACCAAAAAACCCCAAACTTTAATTTCTTATTATGTGAATGTTTGCCTACTTGTACGTATGTATGTGCAGCATGTACACACTCAGTATAGTTTTTATTTGAACTTTTCTAAGGATTAAAGATGTTGAACATTGTGTTGTGCATCTATATGTGGTTCTCAACATCTCACAGCCCAAATCTGACACAGGAACTGAGCAGGCTGTCTCTGGTTAAATAGTTAGATCACTTAAGCTCTACATACCAAAGGCCACAGCTCAGATAATGAGGAGCCTGCCAGGTGAACAACACATACTCTGCAAGAGTCAGGGAGCACAGGAAGGAAAGCATTCCCGGAGTGCTGTAGAATCCTGCTCCTATGTATGCCCTGTGTTCAGTGCACGTGCTGGACACTTTTTAGCATGCCGCATGCAGCAGCCCTGTTAGTCTCAGAAGTGACGTCAGAGTGCTGCCCCAAATACAAATGGAACCACTTGTGGCCCCAGAGCTCTTTGGTGTGGTCTGGGTTAGAAGTGGTATTGGTTGTTTCTGATCCTGAAACCTGTAGTGTGATAGGGATGCCAGACTGTGCCTGCTTTATACCACGCTCTGCTTTGAAGTGGGTAGTAAAAAGGATTCCAGAGTATGTAATGTACAAAATTAGTTTCAGTGCTCTAAGATCCTTCACCACCAAAACCCTGTGAAGACAAGGTACCTGCGAGCACAGCCTTTGCTCGCCACAGAAGCATTTGGAGTGGGCAGTGCTAGTGATGACTGTCTGGCAGGGAGAATGTCGTCTTCCATGACTTCACTGCCAGCTGGATGGGCCCACAGTATGTTTTCTTTCTCATCTTGGGTGCTGGATGGTGTGCATCTGGGATTGAAGGAGAGAGCATAGAATTCAGCCAGGGTCCAGACAGAGGGCGGTATGTGGCATGGTTCCCCACCCTGCCCACAGATGCTATCAGGAAGTGGGAGCTTTCAAAAGGTGGAGAGATGTGTGGGCTTCGAGGAGGAGGCCCTTGAAACAGTGTCTCACCTCATCTTTAAAGGTCACTCTAGGAAAAGTAAGTTGTATGCTGTAAAGACAGTGGATGTGAACTTGGCACAGAGGAGCAAGTCTCCAGTGACAGCTGTTCAGGCAGTTCTGCACCGTCTCTGAAATTTCTGTCCGTCTCCCTTGTGGCTGGAGAGGACAGGAAAGCACTTGGTCTGTAAAGCAGTGGTGATTCGGAGATGACTTTCCTCTGTATAGGCAGAAACTACTTGCTATTTGTAGCATGCATTAAGAACACATATTCCATATTCTTCATATTATGACCTATAATTCACTAATGTGGCAGATTTTTCTTTCCCACCCTCTTGTATTTGTTTTTCCTTTTTACTGCTTTCAGTGTTGGCAGTTAGCCATTAATTAGTAAGTTGGCAGGTATGCACACATGACTTGAGCTGTGATTTGTTAGACACTGTTAAGACAACAGTCTGCAAACCATGAAACAGCACATGCAGCGCTCACTGAAACACTCAGAGCACAGATGTTCCCTTGTATTAAAATACAAAATGCAGAAGAAAATTAGATACTAGATAGTCCAACAATTTAGGGCAGTAGGAGGAGCCAGTGTGGGTGGTTTGTGGTGGTTACTGCATACACTGGTTCCAGCACCATGCAAGGAATTTAGGAGGATCTGCCCCCACTAAGCTTTCCTCTTTAGTTTCTGAATGAGAATAGTGTGTAGTGAATGAGTGTTGATAACCAAAGATAATGATAAAAGTTAGCAGTGATGTAGAATGAACTTCATTATGAAAGCAACAGAAATATCTCTGGATGTCTAGAAAAGCAGAGAAACCTATGGCTTTGGAAGAATAGACACCTTTCCCCACCTCCGTCCTGTTGGCCCACTCCTCTCCATGAGCCTCCTTCCAGCCTCTGTTGTGACCATGAGTCTACGGATGCTTCCCCTTCCTCTCCATGAGTTAGTCCGCCTCTGAGGAGAGGATTGATGGAGGCCACCCAGCTCCTACCAAGAGGGCTGGGGTTGCTGAGCACACTTTGTTCCTGGTCCATACCTCCACGTTTTTCCTTCTCTGTATGAGGAAATCAGCACACTTGGGTTTTAGTAATATAAAGAATTTCCAGAAGTTTTATAACGGACTGCTTGCTATGCTCCTACACCTCAGTTTTGCATAGTTTGAAAAGGTTGTTGTTTAGTGTGCTGCAGGTACTTATCATTCACTCTGATCCTCAGATAACCTTCCATGATGTGGTTTGTAAAGGCCCTTGAAGGAGACTTGTCTGTCACTGACTCTACTCTTACAGTGCAGTTTTGTTGGAGGATCTCCATGCCTGCTCTCTGTCTGCCCTCTAGCAGTAGCTCCTCAGAAGTTGTATGCATGTAAATCCCATTCCTTCACTGGCTCACTGTCTAAAGTAACTTTTCAACATACTATGTAGGTAAAGATTATTATATGGCATGCATATACAAATGTTATGTCAAGTACACGTATATCCTAAAATTCAAGTAAAAGCCTTTGATATTTAAGTTGTTATCAATGAAATGTAGGTTTCCCAAACCTATACTTTTAATAGTTCCTTGCTTATTGGTTCCTTACATATCCAAGGCCATAGGTCAACATCTGAGGGGCAGAATGTTAAACACCATGCTTCTTTGGCCTACTGTCTTTACAACTGCTTACTCTCAGAGCAACCACAGGTCACTCACCTGTGATTGGTCCTGACCAACTAGAGGTTAGTTGAATTTGTAGACACGGAAATCAATCCCCTAACATATGAGAATCGTATGAACTACATCAAACGGTTCACTGTTTCTTGCCAGTTATTTGCCAGCCCCGTTCTCAGCAGGCTCCTAGACAGGCTTTGGGCCTTGACAGCAGTCATCCTTAGACTTGAAGTCTGTTGGGTTTGAGTCCTAGAAACAGCCTGCCTATAACTAGATGAAGTCTGTCTTAGCAGGTAACATTTTAACCAGGTGATTGTACTTTAAAGCAGACATGTCTGCTGGTTGGTACTAAGGTGCTTTACAATTTTCTGTCCACTAATACTGAGTCACCTAGCCTGTTCACAGCTTCAGGCTTAGCATGGACCCATGGAGTGCCGAACTGGCACAGGTGCCCTCAGCCCCTCCTCCCCTTCCTGGTGCAGCAGCAGCAGCATGGTGCTAACTGCCACTGTGGTCTCTGTGGCCTAGGTCACACCACCAACGTGTTCTGCAGAAAAGCTGCAGCACTGATTGCGGGCCCTTTCAAGGCAGTTTTGCGACAAACAGGCTCATGCCTTCTATTTGTAGTAGCTATGGAAACGGTAAAAGCGCTCTCTCCAGAGCTAAGCATACAATAAAGGACTTGAAGTTTTGGTAGGATTAGAGACTTTAGAAGATGTTGAATTTTCTCCCCCACTCTTTCTTGTTCCCTGTCCCTTTACAGAGGGAACAAGAGGGCAATGTGAATATTAACTGGGACTTGTTTTAATCTCCCTTGTGACACTTAAGACTGTCTAGGTCTGAACTGACTACTCAGGCTCCAGTCTTTCACAGCACACTAACAAGGGGCCCATACATATTCATGACCCAGGGCTACGGATCAGACGGCTCTTAGATTGTGTTTTGCAGTGTTCTGAAAAAAGTGCTTTCTTCCTGTCATCTCTGAGTACTGAGTTATGGTCAGCTAGGAATAAGAAGTTCAGGTGCTGTGGCACAGTAGGGTGACTAGTTAACAGCAGTGCACTTTAAATGTCAAAAAGTTGGGAGAAAGGATGTTTAGTGTTTTCACCATAAAGGAATAGTAATATTGGTGCTAACACACTGCTTAGTGAGTAAAGGTGCTTGCAAGCCTGGCAGCCTGAGTTTGAGCCCAGAACCCACATTGAAGGGAGAGAACAAATTCCACAGAGCATAGACCCGCGGAATACCCATCCAGCACCGGTGTTCTCCTCCTCCTCCTCCTCTTCCTCCTCCTCTTCCTCCTCCTCCTCCTCCTCCTCCTCCTCCTCCTCCTCCTCCTCCTCCTCCTCCTCCTCCTTTTCCCTTCCTGGTGCAGCAGCAGCAGCAGCATGATGCTAACTGCCACTGTGGTCTCTGTGGCTAAGGTCACAGCACCAGAGTGTTCTGCAGAAAAGCTCCAGTGCTGACCTCCATACATGCACCATGGCACACATGCTCCCCAACACACAGATACACATCATGCATACACCCAAATAAAACGGGGAAAGAGGGCCAACAAGATGGCTCAATGAGGGTAAAGGTCCTTGCTCTGCAAGCCTGTCAACCTGAGTTCACGCCCCAGAACCCATGTAAAGGTGTATGGAGAGAGCTGACTCCCCAGAGTTGTCCTCTGGCCTCTCCAGACATGGCATGCACACCCCTATGCATCATTCATGAGTACACACACGAATGATAAATGATAATAAAATTGTTGGATGAGATAGGTGTGAACTTTGCAGTGTATGCACATATATGTGTTGAAATGTCATATGGAGCCCGGAAATAGAACAATCTCATGTCTTTGATATGTGAGTTTAAAAATTAAGTTAAAAAGAAAAATTAGAGCCTGAACACCTAGTAAAAACAAACTTTAGAAATTTATGTGTAATCCAAAACCCTGGACAGTAGTGCCTAGATGTTTTCATTTGAATAGAAACAGTGTGTGTTCTGTTGATGGACAGCACCCTTCAGCTGCTGGTGGTCACCTAGAGGGAGGGGTGCTTTCTTCTTGTCTACCTAAGAACATGTACAGGACTCGGAGCTTTATGGAATCCTAGGAAAGCTGATTGATACCACTGAGAACATGAAAAAGGTGTTAAATACACAGTTAAGTGACAAGTGCTGGTGTTGGCAATTCGTCATTTATTTCTGATTTCCCAGGTGCTGAGGTGTTAGTTCCAGTATGTTCTTGTGACTATAGTTCTCACAAACTCTTCCACGGCCTTCACTTCCACATCTTGGCATTTTGACTACCAATTTTGGGAAAGATAAGAATGCCTTTGCTACTTGTCTTTCAAGACTTCTTCTCTTAGGTTGTTGTTTCCATTATGTTTTGTCCTGGAGAGGTATGCCTGAAGGCCCAGCTTCAGCCTTTCATCTGCTAGAGAGCTCTCATCACGCTCATTCTTCCATCCAGTTGCCTTTTCCTCTTACAGGCAGTAGGCATCACACCAGGTTGTTTTTGTTTTGTTTTGTTTGTACGTCATTTAGCTTCCAAACACTTAGGGGTGAGTTGATGATAAATTGCCATGCTTACAGTATTCCTGGCCCTGTCCTGAGATGACTATGTTTGAAATCAACTGTCCATGGAATTGTGCTGGTGTTTGGTTGTCTTGGCCCTCTTGTTTACACAGTCCAGCATCCTTATCCTTAACCTGCTTGCATTTGTGTTGGGTTTGCTGTCCTACAATCTTAGACTTCCCCAAAGCCATGATTCAGGAAACTGCTGGGATGTGAGAGCAGAACATGACTGGTGTGGGTGTCGCTTCAACTCCTTCATGGCTGTACGTGTGTGACACTGGAGAGGATGCTCTTCCTTTACACACTCAGCTAGTATCTGTCTGCACTGCGCTAGGACAAAGGACAAACACAGATGAGTAAGACACCAATCGTGTTTGCGAAGCTCACAATTATTAGGGTAGACAAGAATATACACAAGTAGTGGGAACTTGCATAATTTCAACAAATGAGTGTTGATATGGGCACTAGGGGCCAGACTGGGTGCTGGAGACATAAAAGTGAATTAGTACCTGTCCTTGAGGTGCTCATAGCTAAATACAGTGCAGTGTGAGGAGGAGTGTGACTAAAAGTGGGTTCCTCTAAGAGCCTTAATTGACACTAGTGTTGGGGAGCAGTGAGGTCCCTGGAAGGCTCCCAACAGTACCTGGGACTCAGCTGAGATTGACTGCTGAAAAAAAAGGTAGGGAGGGGAGAGGGGGAGTGCAATCAGGCAAGGACATAGGCCAAGAAGACGGGCAGTATGATGTGGCTGAGGTCTAAGAGGCTAGAGGTCCCCAGTAATAGAAGGGCAGGGCCATTGGCTCTTCCCAAAGTGGAGCTGACTTGATAACTAGGAGTTTGGGTTGTGTTGTCTTCCTCCAGAGAATCTGTGTT
The DNA here is from genome assembly GCF_007827085.1 of Peromyscus californicus insignis. Lineage (NCBI taxonomy): Eukaryota > Metazoa > Chordata > Mammalia > Rodentia > Cricetidae > Peromyscus > Peromyscus californicus. The sequence continues at coordinate 50,211,584 of NW_026294503.1, forward strand.
TGTAACTGGTAGTGACAGTGTGTCACCACTGAACCACCCAGCCCTTTGATTGCAGGAGCTATTAGAAAAATCTTGGCAACCTCAAATTTGTTCAAGTTCATTTATCTTTAAGTTAATAGCCAGGAAGTTCCAGAAAGGAGAGAATGTTTGGCCTCTGCCATTTACAACTGTAGAGCTGTATCTGTGAGCCAGACCCACCTCCAGTCTTACACGGCGTCGTTTTGAGTGTATGCTTCAAATGTTTGTGCCTTTCGTCACTTCTCGTCATGATTGCTGCTTCCTCTTTTCTATAAAAAGTGAAAGGATGAGTTTGTATAGTGATCGTGTCACCTTAGGTGTAGAAAATAAATTGTTTAGAAATTACTTCTTGTGTTGAAAGTGTTTGGCACCCACAAATGCTATTTTGTTTTCTATGATGGCACAAAGTGGAGATCCAATGACCGTGGAAAGGGGAGAAATGCAAATTCAGGTTTTATTTCAGTATTTGTGTGGATTTGGTTTTTAGAAAAGAAGCAGAGTCTTATAAAGGAGCTGGGGGCCTTGTCATGATGGATGGCAGACAGATTGCCAAGTGAAAACAGTCTGTAGCAAGGGGTGATAAGTACAGACTCAGCATCTACCAGCGAGTGCAGCTTCTGTTCTGTACCTTTGGAAACACTCAGCCATTGATACCCTCAAGTGGTTTCAGTGATAAACCTTCAAATACCAACAGATCGTTCGTTCATTTATTCAAGGCTGCTAAGTAGGACTTTGCTCTGTGCTAGGCTCTATCCAGGCCCCATAGTCCCACAGACATGAGGCCAGCCAGAGGGAGAGTCATGATCAGGAAGAGAGCTGACCTGAGACAGTGTAGAAAGGCTGGACTGGATTATGAATCAGGGTTGGGTTATAAAGACTAGGATGGCACAACCATTTAAAACCCCATAAATACCCCTTGATCATATAGTACCCCTGCTTTTAATGCTTTGATTCTTAGTGAATAGATTCAAATTTTAATTTCATTTGAGGTTATTGAACTAGAGAAACCGTTTCTTTCTTTCTTTTCTTTTTTTTTTTTAATTCTATAAGAAGAGCCCCCACCTTTATTACTGTTGACAGCCTCTCTTGGGTTTCACTTCTGATTAGTAGTCTAGAAATGTCTCAGAACCAGTCTGAGAGAAGCCTAGGGCAGGATCAGAAGCTTGGCTTGATGCCTTTTGGAGCCTCATGCACCCCATCTGCCTTTGGAACTGCCTGAGTGTGTATCTAATGGTTATCAGGAAAAGGATCCTTCCTTTTTTGTGTATGCTGGAGACCAAAACCATGACCCAGTGAATGCTGTTGTGTAAGCACACTGGACCACAGTGCTGCATCCCCAGCCCTCTGGATTTGATGATTTTGATACTCTATTGATCATGAGCAGATAGGCCTTTTTCTTTGGAAATATTTTTATGCTAGCCTAGGTTCCTGTGGTTCCCTCTGGACCAGAGTGAAGCCCTAAACAAAAAGCCTACCCTTGGTAGTCTCTGCCTTACAGGATGCTGTAGAGTAGCAGCTTTCACTTTTCCTGCCACCTTAGTCATCATGAATAATGCAGTGGTGTGACCACCAAGCTTCTATCGTCTTCATTCTAATGTGGGGACACCAAGCAGGGCATTTCATTTGAGGGCCTGGGCATGGGGAGGCAGTGAGGGTCGTGTACTTTCAGAGCATGAGTGTTTCACACTGAACCTAGCAAATCCTTCACAGCTGAGGCTTTGTCTCTGAAATACTGAATGAGAGAAATTCCATGGTGACTCCTAGGAAACCATTCTTACTGATAACTGCACTTTAAACAGAGCTAGTTTCCTGTCTTATTTTTTTCCCAGCGCCTCTGACTTGTCTGCAGAGCTCCTCTTGTCCTTCCCTAGTGAATTGACATAATGCCCAGGAGTGTGCATATGTGTACTGCTGTGTTCATCAACCTCAGCAGTAGCTGCTCTGGGTCCCACCCCACCCCCCACCCCCGCACCCCTTTGCGTGTGTGAGCGCTCATAATCTTGTTCATCAGACACTCAGTGAGCTGTTCTCTGGGACTGGTTGCTGAATCACATGCTGGACACACAAGCACGTGTGCACCTTTATAGCCTTTTAAATGGTTTCCTCTTTGAGTGCATATTTATATTCTTTCTAACCCTCTAGAAAAATCTCATCAGTATTCTTGTACTCCTCCACTGTTTACCTCTGACAGTCATGTGAGTTACAGAAATGGGAAGTATGCTATTAAATTCCTTCACTCTGACTCCAGTTATGATGCAGTGGGTGGTATATGCTGTGCGAAATCTCACTGAAGACAACAGCCAAAATCAAGATTTCATTGCAAAAATGGAGGAGCAGGGGTTGGCAGATGCATCCCTGCTGAAGAAAATGGGTTTTGAAGTTGAAAAGAGTGGGGAGAAGCTGATTCTGAAGCCTAATAACGACATCCCCCCACCTGTAAGTACTCTTGTGTCAATTGTCCTCCAGTCTCCCCCTGGAGCTGGCCCTGCATCCCTGTGACCTTGGAAGTGAGATTGTTATAGGGAAAGAGACGACAGGGAGAAGTTGTTATCTGGCATGATTACCAGCCAGCACTCAATAGTGCTTCAAAGAACTTTTTGGTCAGGCTTTGTGATGCCATTTGCTTAAAATTAGAACTCATGCAGATCATGACGTTCAAAAACATACTGAAACGTATACATGGTATAAACAAGTTCCTGGCCAGAACTAGGCCTTCTTTTAAGGTAGCAGTATTCACTGCCGTTTTCCATGTGCTATTGCGTGTATCCCTTAAGGATCTTCCTGGTTCTCTGTGACCGTGACGTAAGCAAAGCTCTGCATTTTCCCTTTGATGGTTCTTGTATATAGATGTGCTGTAGCTATGACCCTGTTTCTTGTTTTGTTTTTTCTTAGTGAATGACCTCTCCATCGGAACATGTTCAGATTCCGTCTCGTGAATCTCTCATCTCTGCAGTATATGAAATCCCAAGTATTGGAAATGTAGAGCACAGATGCGGGACCTCTCAGTCCTTTAGAGTTCAATGTGTGTAAGCTACAAGTGGAAGTTTTCTTTATTTCTTTGCAGTAAGTGTAAACTGTCTGCCTCACCTTTGTCCCCCTGGGTAGAACGTGCTTTCAAGTCATATACCTTGTGCTTACCGTTGTAGTGGATAATAAACATTTTTGAGGGCATAGCCCCTACTTGGCAAAGACTGAGACCCTTGATTGGATTCTGTCCATCCTTTCAGATGGCAAGTATGCTTCATTCCTTTGATTTTCTGCTGCTCATTGGATTTCTGAACTCTGGTGGGCTCTTGAAGTAAGTTTCTCACTGTGATTAATTCTACCAATCTCTTTTCTCCCCTTCTGCCTTTCCAAAACATTGACATGACTCATTTCCAGCTAATTAATTTGAGAACTCTCCTTCTTCATTCCATGCACTGTGTTGTCACTGAGCTCTGTCCTTTGGAAGTTGGAAAGGAGTAAGAATGGGTGAAAGAACATGTGACACTTAACTGTTTGCATCCCAGGCTGACATAGAGGTACGGAGTCCATAATAAAGCAGATACTTACGTCTTGCCTTATTCATGCCTCTCTGACACAGAAAGGAACACTTGTTTTCTGTTTGGTGTGCATTGCCTCTGTGTGAAAGGGACGTCCATAGCATCTTCTGCTTAAAAGCGTGGCTGTCAAAAAGACCACTCCATTTTAGCTTTGTTGCCATAAGTACAAATGTAATTTGGAAGAGCAAGAATATATTGGTATCTAGCTAGCTTTTGTTATATTTTTATACCAGGTCGAACTGGATTATGGAGGCACTAGACTCTGTGTAGCTACCTGACTCACTAATATGAGTGAGTGGTTCATGTTGTGGGTACTTAGCATTAGTTTTCTGAACAAGCATGTTCAAAACTAAAATATCCAGAGACATCACATAGTTCATATTTATACTTCTGAAATAAAACCAGTAAAGACCCAACCAAAAGCTTCACAAAAATACTGTTCCCAAATGGAGTCCTTGTGAGTTTCTTCATGGCCATGCTTACCTCGCTTTGTAAGAACAACTTGAGCTATTAAACAGCAGTTCCCATACATAGTTCACTGTCTGGTGTGAGCTGTGGAGCTGAAGAAATACCAGATTCTAGGCCTATGGCAGTTAAGATGCATTTGTGATGTTCAGCCATTGCAAAATGTAAAATACATAAAGAAACCATTCCCTTCTGGGACATCAAGAGTTAAAATCCTCTCTCTATAGAGATCTGGCCAAAGGAAAAACAGTTGGGGTCCCTTTCTCCTTTTAACAAGTTTACAATGGACATTCTTTTTTCCTCTCAATGGGTGTGTACACACCAGTGGAGTCACACAAACATGTTGGTATGCACCATATAATAACAAACACAAATAAATAAAAGGAGCCTTGTGAGAATGCAGAATGGGGTATGGATGTGTGCTCTAAATAGGAAGTGTGGGTCTTGCAGAGTGAAAACATGCTGATGACTGCATTGTGGCTCCTTTTGATTCCCTGGAGATGAAGGATTTGAACACAACAGCTTCCCTGTGCTCTACCAGTGGGCTTGGGGCTTCCCAGAACCTTGTTCTACACGCTGTAGAGGATTAATTTGCCACCTCAATCAGCCCTTTGTGGGGGTGGGAAACAGGGCAGCCCCATGACATTTGTAAAGATACGGAATAGTCACAGTGAGTTTTGTGACCGTATTGTTTTCAAGAGCAAATTGACAAAGCTTTTGGCCTACTTCATTTTCACAGATAGAAAAGACAGGATTCTTGGCTTGATAGTAAAGCTAAGTGTTTGCAGAGTGGTTCTTTTGTCATACCTAACAATAGGGAGGACTTTAAAACTAACTGTGTTTTTAGGAATTGTGTAAAAGCAAATGTCAAGGTGCATATCTTGCTTGGTAACTCAGAATCCAGCCATGGCACTTTGGGACCCACTAGAACACACTCTTGCGAAAGGAGATGCAGAAAAATGATTAGGTGCAAGGGGGCCTGCTAGTTAGCAAGCTTCAAATCAGATGTCGACCTGTGTGGGTCTTAAATCTGTTCTCCTTTGGAGTGATTTATAACAACACCTGACATTTAAATTGTGATTTATTTATTTGTTTGTTTGTTTTGCTATCTTTTCATCTCCATCCTAGAATGGAAAAACTTGGAAGATGCCAGCCAGGCATTTTTACAGCAGGAAGACTTGTTTAAAATTATCCCAGCATTTTAGGTTCCACACACAGTAAGCTTCTATATGTGCAGCAGTGAAAGTAAGACAGGTGTTTAGAAGCAGAGAAGCCGAGGAACAATCTATAAAGATAAAATAAAAATGGAGTATCTCATAAAGCCCTTTGAGGGAGCCAAAAGCCTTCTTGGCGCTGTCCAAGGTTCTGATAACTTCAGCTCCGTTGGCCTAGATCCTTGTTTTCAAACTTCTGGGGTCTTTTTCCTATGGCACAATGCTTGTTCTCTTTTCCCTTACACATTTTTACAAACTTATTTTTAGACCAACTACTACATCCTAGTTTACAATATGAATTTGATTTGCTGTCTACATTATATATGAATTTAAGCCAAGCCTTTTCTGTACATGTAGTGATTCTAGTATTGACTCCATTACACTGTCAGACTTTTCTCATATCCAGAGAAAATCCATGAGTATAACTTAAGTTTTCTTAAGTTTTGATAATTCTTATTTTGAGACAGGCTGGGCTAGAGCTCACTATGTAGACTCGACTGGCCTTGAACTCGATCTGCATCTGCAAGTGCTGGGATTGAAGGCATGTGCCAATACATCCAACCTGTATTCCTACTCTTAACTAAAATCTAATTGTTCTCTGTTTTAAAAGCATGACTTGCGTTCTTTGTTTACTTAAGCGTGGATAGTGCTCACTTTCCATCACTAAAGCAGGAGTTTGGGTACCCTGTTAGAACATGGATGCAGAGTGTGAACCGGGAGCTGGGGTCCTGGTCTGTCGTCAGCAGACACTAAAACAGATTCTATAAGCTGTCTGTGATTCTTCCTCAGCACTGCAAACCTGGTCCATAGTGCCACCCATCTTACCGGAGCATTTGAGGGCGAAAACAAGTGATTCTTCACTTCAGTAAGTAAGAAGGTGCTTACTTATAAGAATAAGTTGAGTCAGAGTAGCTAGTAAATCTCCCCAAGGTCACGCACGCAGCAGTAGATGTTTAACAGCTAATCGGTATAGTTAAGTGGACAAGAATGAGTGGGAAAACCATGTGGAAATGAAATGTGGCAGAACAGGCCGTAGTGCTGCCCAAGACACAGCACAAAGGAAACTGAAGGTTGTAGATCCATGATTACAAAACCGAAGTCCAGCTCCCAGCTGCACTTCTTGCTAGCTGTGTAGCCTGGAGTAAAGTGCTTGGCCACTTGAGCCTATGTTTCCTCTCAGAATACCAGGTGCTAGAGCTAGAGCAGGACAGCCGTGGTCCCTCCCCTCAGGAAGCTGCGTTCTGATAAGGCTAACAGGAATCTGCTAACACGTGAACGTGCCAGGCCCCAGGAACAGTGTTAACTGCAGGAAGAAAACAAAGCTGGTGGTAAGAGGGTGTGCTTTCCAAGTTTAGTCCCGTGTGCACAGAGGCCAGAGGACTGAAGGGGACCCTGTAGGACGATGGAGCAGCAGCCTTATGGGTGGAACTGGATGACTGCTTTTGATAAGCACCAAAAGTGGTGCTAGGACCCAGATCTAAAAGGAGAATGAAGTGAGACTGGTCATGGGGTGCACAGGCTTCGATAGACCTGGTCTATCGAAGGCCCTGGGAGGAATTTACTTTATGTACATTGCAAAAATGTAGCATCTTTTTTGTTTTCAAATGTGAAGATTGAGTCTGCAGTTAAATGAGTGCCTTTGCTGCTGTGTGGGAAATGCAGTGGAGAGAAGGAACGAAGGTGGGTGGTGCCGATGGCAGTGGAAATAGAGTGGGGTTGGCATAGGCTGGAGTAGAGCCCTTAGGAGCTGCTTGTAGGCTTGTTGTGAGAGTAGGTGGAGTAACCAAGGGTAAGATGCAGGCTTTCGTTGAACAGTTAGGTTTGGCTCTGCATTCAGTGTAAAGAATAATTCTTACTGGCGTACTTACTTGGGGACACCACAACCAGTCTTCCCTTTTTGTCAGAATTTTTTTTTGTTTTGTTTTGTTTTGGTTTGTTTTGGTTTTGGTTTTTGAGACAGGGTTTCTCTGTGTTGTTTTGGTGCCTGTCCTGGAACTCACTCTGTAGCCCAGGCTGGCCTCGAACTCACAGAGATCGCCTGCCTCTGTCTCCCGAGTGCTGGGATTAAAGGCGTGTGCCACCACCGCCTGGCTCCAGATGTTTTTTTAGAAACCCAACTGGACATAGATAGAAGATTTGAATTCACAAGGCCCAATGGTACTGGAAATACATGTTAGGAGTCATGGGCTTCACTTTCAGGTGATGATGTAAACAGTATTCTAGGGATTATGTAGACAACCTGGGAAGAGACCTGACTCATAGCCCACATCTCAGACCAGCCTACACTGCACACCATGTGTAAGATTGTTTGCTGTTACAGGTTCCTCATCAAAAGAATTTTAAGGACCTTACCATCCTTATACATAACATTCTGTGCATTTTAGTTTACATGTATGTGAAGTCAGGGACAATACATGATTAAAGATTTTCCTCAGAAATGTATTTCTATTAGAAACAAAGAAAGAGAGTTGGAAAGCAAAATTTGGACAGACCAGGCCTGAAGTTGGCTCCCAGTGGCTACTCGGCTAACTGAAGAAGGTAAGACATTGTTCACCTGGATAATTCTGACCATACCTCCTTCCAGGTAGTTAGTGGCCACCTCTTGCAGACTCTTGCCCATTGTATCCAAGGGTTGGAGTCCCATGTGGCCAGCATGCATTGTAAGCTCAGCCTACCCGACTCACCAGAGAGTGAGTTAGAGTGGTGTGTGCTCAGTCCGATAGACAGGCTTGTGCCTCGCTGAGTAGGCACGAGTGGACTCATTGTGCCTCTCTCACGGCATTGCTGTGTGTGGTTACACCACAGGCTTGCTCTCCATTACATCATGGGAATTCTTTACAATTTGAAGGGAGAGCACATGAGACTGTATTTTATCTCAACATGTATAAACAAGCTTTCAGAAGTAACACATTGACCCCAACAGGGTCAACATGTTTACAGCTTTGGCAGGCTTTGAGGGTAAAAGCATGGTTTTTACCTTTTTTGGAGACATTGTTTTGAGCAATTCAAGATAAGCATGTTTATGAGTAAAAGGGCATTTTGGCAGGTATTGTCGACTAAGTTGTGTTCATGCCTCCCATCAGTATATGCACCAAAATCTTAACCTCCAGTACTTTGGAATGTGATCTCACTTAGAGATCTCTAAAAGAGATAATTAAGGTAATATAAGGGGGGCCCTTGATATTTTGGTGGGCTCTAATCTCATAAAACTTCATACCCACACAGAAAGGAAAGTTGGGCACAGCTTCAGAGAAAACACTGTACTAAGACTAAGAGAGAAGACAGGCATTTATAAGCCCAAGAGAGAGGCCTTAGGAGAAACCATCCCTGCTGTCAGTGGCGATGTACTCCCCACCCACACTTACTCAAAACACTGGAAATGGAACATGGAGCTTCTCCCATGCCAGGCAAATGCTGTACCATTGAGCCACATCCACAGCACACAATTTTATTTATGTTTTTACTTTAATAGAAGAGAGCACCTTTCACAGATTTGCTTCCTAGACTACCGTAGAGCGGAAGTTGTTTGGAAGGTGTGCTAGCCAAGAGTTTCTGAAATAGGAGATAAACACAAAGCCAAAATTAAAAAATGTCAATGTTAACCTGGAACAATATAAATCAAAGGGGAAAATGCTTTGTAAAACTATTGAAAATCTGCAACAAAGACATCAACTATAAAGTGTCTTGACCGGAGGGTAGATACCTCTTGAGCTCTTGATATGGCTTGCAGCAATCCTGCCTCTTCGAAACCGTGCCTTCTGTGATGCTGACACCTTGAAATCTCGCTCGCTTGTTTGCTTCTGTCTAACGATAGAGTGGCACTTGGGTGGTTAGGTTTACAAAGACTGAGACTTCACTTGGTCTTGCAAAGAGGCCTCTGCACAGTGATGAAGTGTGGAGCTAGAGCCCCAGCAAAACTGTGTCTGATGCATGCTCATCCACAGAAACCATGTACATTTCAAGTACGTTTCACAGTAGTAAGTGTTAAAGGCAGATACTGATTGCTCTCAAGAACAGGTGTTAGAATAACAGCTAGCTTATCAATGGAACAGTGAAAAACAAGAAAATAGAATCTTGTCTTTGAAGAGTTGAAAGTAAACAACTACCAACCTACATCTTTGTGTGCCCCCACAAACCGAATCGTCAGTCATGAAGAGAGAATAAGGATAGATGGCAAAACCAAAACAAATTCTAGGGAATTTATCACTGCTCGACTAACTGAAGGCCTTCCTTAGGAATGGTGAGATAAGCAGGCAAAGGTAACCCATGTGCTCGGCAGGTGAAACAACTGTCTGCATCCAGGACCACAGCAGACATTCTTTTAAAGTATACGTGGAGCTGTTTACTATACTTATCTCTCACTGTGTCCTCAGACAGCTTAACAAACTCATACAGAATACTTTCTGTGATCATAGTGTGACTAAGCTACATGTGAAACCAAGAAGGTGACTAGAAAGTCCCCCTAAGTGTAGAAATTAAATAGAGAAATGGCAAGAAGTGGAAGGTTATAGAAAATGCTGTATTCTCAAGTTTGTGAGCAATAGCAAAAGTTATTAATGGACAAATGAGATTTTTTTTTTTTTTTTTTTTTTTTTTTTTTTTTGGTTTTTCGAGACAGGGTTTCTCTGTGTAGCTTTGCGCCTTTCCTGGAACTCAATCGGTAGTCCAGGCTGGCCTCGAACTCACAGAGATCCGCCTGGCTCTGCCTCCCGAGTGCTGGGATTAAAGGCGTGTGCCACCACTTCCTGGCATGAGATCTTAAATGCACATACAGTTGTTCATATTGAGTAGAAAGGATGAGAGTGTAACCCTGAGAGTTGAAGATGAAAACAGAAGAAAGCGAATTAAACAGGAAACAAACATAGGGCAAAAGTGATGAGGCCAAAAAGTGCTTCTTTGGGAAATGTATTAAACAACAGAGCTGTTAGGAACAGAAACACTCACAAATACAGTTTGTGTATCTTGTTGAAGTCCTAATATTGTATTTTATGGTAACTCGACTTTTTAGATGGGATAGACAGCCTTTTTTCTTAGCGCACAACCAACAAAAAATGGTTCTCACTTATAATCCGAGTACCCAAGGATGCGCAGATATAATTAAACATTATTTCTGTTTACGTCTAACCTCCCAGGTAGGACTGTAAAGGTACAATCAGCCCTGTGTCTATGGACTTCGCATCCCTAGATCTTTCATTTGGCAAGGGGGAGGTGTCTTCGGCTGGGTATAGTGGTGCATGTCTTTAATCCCAACACTCAGAAGGCAGAGGTATAGGTTTTTGTTTGTTTGTTTTTTGTTTTTTAATTCTTTGGGGACCTGCCACCCAACTCCCAAATAAATACACGGAAACTTATTCTTTTTTATGAATGCCTGGCTTTAGCTTGGCCTATTTCTAGCCAGCTTTTCTTAAATAATCCCATCTACCTTTTGCCTCTGGGCTTTTACCTTTCTCTGTTCTCTGTTCCTTTCTTTCCTTCTTACTCCGTGGCTGGTTGTGTAACTGGGCAGCTGGTCCCTGGTGTCCTCTCCTCCTCCTTTTCTGGCTTCTCCTGTAAAAAGGTCATCCTCCTGCTCAGCCCCCACTAAAGAACCCTCCCTACACTTAGTTCCTCACCACCACTTCTGTCAGCTAGTTGCTGACTCCGCCTCCTGACATTTGTTTGATTAAATAAAATTATTTTTTTAATGTAACATGTCTTTGCATTGTTAACAAAAGCAACAGAAACAAATGTAACACACCTTTACACAGTTAAATGATATTCCACAACACAGAAGCAAATGGATCTCTATGAGTTCAAGGCCAACATGGTCTATATTGAAAGTTAGAGGCAAGCTGGGGCTACATAGTGAGGCTTGTCTAAACTATATATATATATATATATATATATATTGAACGTACACTGACTTTTTTTCCCCTGTCAGTATCCCCTAAATAACTTTATTTTGTTTACATGGCATGTACATTGTATTAGGTAATCTAAGTAATCTAGAGATGATCTAAAGTGATGGGAAGGATGTACAGATTCTATGCAAATACCCTTTTTAATTAGGGACTTGAGCATCTGCAAGGTAATAGTGATTTGTGTATATTCCAGTTACATATTCTGGAGCTAAGAGGAGGGCTCAGGGACATCCTGGGACTGGGCTAAAACCCCATTGCTCCTTGCTGCATCAGCAGTACCCTGGCAAGCCACATCTCCTTTTTCTCGGGACTCAGTTTCACCACTTATATTTGCTCCTGGATCTGTAAGTAGATTCCAGTCCCAGTAGGCACCTGAAAGTGAGGTACAATGAGAAGTACACCTCCTGGCCTAAGTTCAGTGGTACATTCCATTTGTGGGCAACAGGATCTGGAAACAGCTGGCCACGTCAAAAGTTGGAAAGCAGAGAGGGGTCAACTTGCCTTCTCTATTTTATACAGCCCAGGATCCCCTGCCCATGGGTCCCACCCGCAGTTAAGATGGGTCTTCCCACATCAGTTAACAGAAACAAGCTAGTCCCCTCTAAGCATGCCCAGTCCCATCTCCCAAGTGAGTCTAGAGCTATCAAGTGGGCAGCACTAACCATCACAGCCCAGTGAGGAGGTGGCAAGGGGGCAGCCTTCTACAAGCCAGGGAGGGCCTGCAAGAAAGCCAGTCCTGCCAATACCCTGATCTTGCCCTTCAGCCTCCAGAGCTGTGGGGCAGTGTGTGTTGTATGAGATACCAGCCTGTGGTGCTTTGGTATGTCAACCCTAGCTGACATGTAGATAGTGCTTAGTATTTACTGAAGGTTGCATCAGTAAAATACTTTGCCCCTTGCTCTAGATGAGTTCACGAGGGGCATACATGAGGAAAGCAGTTGGTGGGGCCTAGAGTGACCACAGAAGCATGGGGCCACTGGGGAAAGGCTTCCTGGAGTAGACTATAGCTCATGATGGTATGGACAGGAAGGGTATTCCAGGCAGGGAGCCAGGATACATGAGCTCAGGCCAGGAACCACACCTGCAGGAACTGCTTAATGGTTTGCTAGTGCCAAGGACCATCTATCAGAAAGGGGCCTTGAAGCAGAAATCCAGAGGCACTTCCTGCTAACCATGAAGTGTGAGCCACATGCAGGGCCCACAGAAGACTTGAGAAAGAGCTCTGGCTGCAGGGACCCCACAAGAAAGAGACACATGATACTAGATAGAATTAATGCCAGTGGTTTACATAAGTGGATTGCTCTTAGAAATGCCCAGCATTTCTTAGCAAAAGACAGTCTGCTGTAGCTCCTGCTGAGTGGACTGGGGGAGTAAGACCCAGGAAGAAGCCCGGTCTTGACTGAAGGCAGAGCCAGCTCTGGCCCCACTCCTCCATGAGCAGAATCTATGTCAGTCCTTCCTCTCTGTATTTATTCAAACTCTTGCTTCTCAAGGGTCTGTTCGTGCCTCTGCTTCCTCCACAATGTCCTTTTTTCAAGAAACCATAAAGAACACGTGGCCAGCTGGTGGTTAGTGCCCTCTGCTCATCCTGGTGACATGCCCTGACTGCCATTGATGGTTTCGTGAGGATGACAGGCTCAGAACCAGAGACAGACCCAACATCTCTGAGCCACACAGAAGGTCCCTTCAGTCTCAGAAACGGTCAGGACAGCCCAATGTGCCTTCTTCACCGCTGTGCTTTGGCATTCCCAGGCTCTCTTGTCTGGCCATTCATCACTTTTGCAAATACCAACTGGCAGACCCTGGGCCAGTACTGAGAAATAGTGGGTTTCCAACAGAATCAACCAGAGGTGCCACTAGACTAAAGAAAGTGCCGGGGGAGGTGTGTGGTTCTGGGACTAGAAAACCCAGCAGTGGCTGTCCTCCCTGGAGCATCCAACTCCACCCGCTTCTCTCACCTCCACCCTACTTCAGGGCCTGTGAGCAGGAACTCCGCCGTTTGTCACTGAACTGCTGGCCTCCTGCGCCTATGCCAACGCTCTCTGTCTTTTCCCAGGATTGGTGCCTCTGCATGTGGCTCTGCTTCCACAGTGCCACAGCCCTGCTTCCCTCCTGCTTCCTTCCCAACAGGCAAAAGCCTCATCCTTCTTAAAAAGAAGATATCCCCAGCTACACTGAGCTGAAGGCCAGTCTGGGCTTTGTTTTATGTTGTTTGGTTTTTGCCTTGAGATCTGAAGGCTCTACCTCCTGGGTGCTGGACTGCCCAACCAGTGTTGTGAAATTGTTGGCGGTGGTTGTTGTTTTCCCTATGTGAGATTCTTTCTTTCCATCATACCCGTTTTATTTTGGCTCTTTAGTCGTTTGTATTGGGGTTTTAGTTTTGTTTTTTGTTTTTTTTCTCCCTTGGGGCAGTTCTATGCACCATCTTGCCATAGAGTTAGCTTTTTTTTTTTTTTTTTTTTTTTATTGATAGTTTTCAACTTGCTTGTTAGGGACCTGCTGGATTTTCATTTCTATCAGTGGCATATTAATAATAAAATTATCCATAGAAACTTTAAAGAAAAGTTCCAAGTACCCTTTGATCTCTTATCCAGGCTACTTTCCATCATACTTTTCGTTTATGTGATTCCAAAAGGACATTGAAGAAATCTATATCAACACTTAAAACTGTATGTAACTTCTTGCATTTTGTGTTTTGCACTTGTAGATAAATCAGTTTTCAACATGTCATGAGATGCTATCAAATGGAACTATTATGATTTGTTTTTGTTTTGTTTTGTTTTTCGAGACAGGGTTTCTCTGTGTAGCCCTGGCTGTCCTGGAACTTTTTCCTGTAGACCAGGCTGGCCTTGAACTCAGAGATCCAGCCATCTCTGCCTCCAGAGTGCTGGGATTAAAGGCATGCACCAAAGACCACCCAGCTTTTTGTGTCACTTTTTTTTTTTTTTTTTTTTTTGGTTTTTCGAGACAGGGTTTCTCTGTGTAGCTTTGCGCCTTTCCTGGGACTCACTTGGTAGCCCAGGCTGGCCTCGAACTCACAGAGATCCGCCTGGCTCTGCCTCCCGAGTGCTGGGATTAAAGGCGTGCGCCACCACCGCCCGGCTTGTGTCACTTTTAAAGTGATCTCAATAGAATTGGGATAGGGAGAGTAGCCGGGTGGCGGTGGGCAGAGGCGGGTGGATCTCTGAGTTTGAGACCAGCCTGGTCTACAGAGCAAGATCCAGGACAGCCACCAAAAAAACTACACGGAGAAACCCTGTCACGAAAAAACAAAACAAAACAAAGAATTGGGATAGAGAAAAATGTAGTTCCTACCCAAATTCATTTTAAGATGAACATGCTTTTGAGGTGCAGAAATATTTTTCTTCTATGGTCTATATTCTCATTTCACTTTACTCAGAATTTTATCCTAATTTAATATTTATGCTTAATTATACAGAATAAAATTTCACAAACAGAATCTATCATACAAAGATGCCTGTAAAAAGTGAATGCGTGAAAAATATTAAGCATTGAAAAGATTCATGAGATTGATAAATCTCTAGCAGAGTGCTCAAGAAAAACCTCAACTATGTGATAACAGTGTAAGATGAGGCATCACTACAAACCCTACAGAAGAAAGAGTGAGGCTATAGTTTTAGCAACTTTATGCCCCTCCAGAAATGACAACTTAGAGGGAATGAATGACTTCTGTGAAATACCTAATTATTAAAATGGACAAATGAATAGAAAGCCTGAATTACTCTATATATTAAAGAAACTGAATTTGAGATTAATCTTGCCACAAAGAAAATTCCAGTTCTCTACCTTCAGTCTGCTTCTTCTCTAAAGCATCTAAAGTGCAGATCTGTCATTATCGTTCCCTTACCCAAATCCAGTGGCTTACTCCACAGTAGAATATTAAGGTCATTTATGATCCAGCTGGTGCCTGCAACTTTCTACGGTCATTGCTATCCATCACCTTCCCCCATCCTGTGCCACACTGGTTACCCGAGTAGTTCCCAGGTGGCAGTACTCAGTACCCCCACCAGGGGGCACTTGAGGATGTGTGGGAGTATGAGTTGTCACTTGAAATCAAGGAATGTCACTGGCATTTAGTAGTCAGGGCCCAGGTGTCAAACATCCAGCAATGCCTGGGACAGGTCCCGCAGTGAAGAATCACCCTGTTGAGAACGGCCAGTAGCACCATGAAGATTGGACAACTGAACTTTTTCTGTTTCAACTTTAGAAATTAGCTTTGCATAGAGCCATCTTTTGCCTGGCTGATTCTGACTCCACTTTGGGGCTTCACTTGGGAACCTTCCTGAACAAATGTCCAACCAATTTATACACTGAATTTGTCTTCCCTTCCCCCCATTTCTTAAAAGATAGAAGTCAAGTTCAGTTGTAGAGGCAGAGTCTTTTCATTTGAATGTATTCTGAGACAGAAGAGGGGAGGAGATACTAATATTTACTCAGTCGCCATGGTGAACCTCCTAACCCCACACCCCGTCTTGTCTTTCTGGCCGTTGTGGTAGAGTCTCCTGAGCTGCGGTGCACACCTGGACCCATGGATGCTGCAGTTCCTAAGTGCCCCTCCCTTCCCCACTCACTCCTCTGCCCTGAGTTCCAGTGTCCGCAGGGCTCTTGGTCTCTGTTGACCCCCGCCCTCCCAGTGCAGACCCACACTTGAGAAAGGGCCTTCCATCTGGGTTTGCCAGAACTCGGGACAGGGATGAGCTGCACTGGAGTTTGGGGATTGCTTGAAAGTGTTCACATTGGTAATTATGGGTTGTGGTATTATTATTGAAATCTGAAAAACTCGAGGAAGACGTCTCCCTGGGCTGTTGTCATTGATTCTTCGCTGCCTGGAGTGTATGGCTGAGTCTAAAGACTTGTCAGTCAAGAGGGAGGATTAGCCTCACCCATATGAAGGGAAAATTAGGAAGGGAAAGAAAGAAAAAAAAAAAGAAAAACCTTGTCTGAACTTGAAAATGAAAATGCTGATGTGGTTTTTATTCCAGAAACATATCTTACTGATTAAGAGCAAGGCGCGCTACCGGCTCGTGGGTGGGCCAGCTGTAGCTGGCTCCTTCCTCCACCGGGCCAGGCTCACTGCCACAGAGCGTCAGAGGCAGGAGGCCCATGTGGTCTGTGCAGGTGGGCATGGCTGTGTGCACACGGGGAGCATAACGGCAGGCAAGTTCCTGCAGTCCACTTGTTCATCTTCAGTCACAAACACAGGCAGCCATCTTCCAGGGAAGCAACAGACCCTGATCACGTGGAGGCTGAACTTACCCACTTACCAGCTGCGTGACCGTGGCCAGTGACGGATTCTTTTCATCTTGTCATCTACGAAGCAGAGGCAATTGCACCTATTAGTGAAGGTCATACAGCTCATGACATGTGCTGACACAAACTGGATGTTCCCTGGATGGTCGTCTCAGCAACCAAGATGGCAGTTCCCAGTGCTTGCAGCCATCGCTTGAAACAGCTTTTCTCCCTCCGGGTCCCCCCTCTATGGTTAGAGCGGCAGGAGTGGACTGAGCTCTGGTGAGCCTTAGTTTCCATAACTGTAAAATGGGCCTGACACCTCTGCTCATCGACCACACAGGGCTTGTGGCTTGGCATGACTGCAGAGGCCGCTGCCAGGCAGGCAATCTTCACCAAGAGCCAGATTCCTCCAGGCCCGGCCCAGCTGGCATTCTCTCCAGTTTCATAGCGTTGGGTTGCAGGGCGATGCAGCCATTGATAATGGTGTAATTGGGGTGACTTGGGTATTTTCCTAGGTACTGCGCCTGATGACTCATGCTTGGTAAGTCCACATTCCACTGCCATCAAGCGCAGAAGACGGTTAAATAACCTAGTCAGGTATTCAGGTTTCACAACTCTGGTGTCTGAATGTGAGGTCCTTGAGTTACCCAGAGACTCCACACCTCAGTTGTTTACGTGGCGCTTTTGTTCCCAGAGCCCTACACAGATGGGGTTCTCTGGGAGGCATTTAGCTGGCACTGGGAGGATTTCCAGCTGCGGTCTCTTCCCAGCCATTAATAACCTGCAAATGATAAACCTATTCAGTGGCCAGGTTGGACTCCAGCGCCTGCCTTTCCCTGCCTCCCCTCTCAGTCTTTCCAGTTGCTTCTCTGCTCTTCTGAACTTCCTGTTCTCTACTTCTACCCCCAACCCCCACCCCCACCCCCACCCCGGCACCTCTGTGCCCCTCTCCAGAGGCCTCTGCCTTCATGTCCTCTTTTCTCCCTGCCTTGTGCTCCAGGCACACCCACTTTCTCCTCTCCACAGGCCAGACCAGCTCAGCGTTGGAATGAGGTAGGGACAAGGGTGGGTCCTAGAGGAGCACGCCCCAACCCACCATCTGAGACAGGGTGCACTGAGTCCTCCATTTGTCTTTCAAGGTCTGAGCTCCAGGGAGCTTATGGTGGCACAAGGAACTTCACTTTCCTCTACCTGAGGTAGGCAGGCACACAGTATCAGCAGGGCAAGACATGAATAGCTGTGCTTGCCCACAGGAGGACCCCTCACACTAGGTCTCTGCCTCCTTTTCATGTACAAGGTGGTCCTGGGCCTGAATCTCAGCCTGGCCAGAGGTGGTCACTGCTGGTCCAGTGTGAGCCAGGCCTGATGGACAAGCAAGGTCCCAGCTTTCCTGGAGGGACAAAAGTAAGAACACTGGCCGCAATGGAGTCTAAGGGAAGGGGGTGCTAGCGGAGTGAGGAGTCGGGCCTGTGCTGTGCCCTGTAGTGGAGGGTGGAGTGGACCCGCACCTAGCTATGTGGCTTGGGCAAGTACTTCCTGTCCAATGGCAACGCTGTACAGTGCAGCCTGGCCTGCACCAACTCTAAACTAAGAACACAAACTAGAGGCCTTCAGAGCAAGCTCCAGACCAGGCAGGTTGGCAGCTTGTGGGCTCCCAGCTAGAGGAGCAGTGTGGCCAGAGGTGATCCTGCACTGCCCTCTGGGGGATGGCCTGGAGGGAGGAGGAGGCAGCAGCCACCTGCTTCCCACACAGCCTGCCTACTTTCTGGCTGCTGCCACCTTGGAGGCTTTCTCCCCCTAGGAGGTATGCTCACAGCCCCTGGCTACCTCAGCTCCTGGCACAACCACCACCACCACCACCCCAGCTGAGGGTGAGAGACAAAGCTCCCCCGCTTGTTCCAGGACTTTCCTGCCTGCACTTTTAACCTCAACAACCCAGGGCTAAGAGGCGGGGCCGCTGTTGTCGTACAATGGAGATGGCTAAGGCAGAGACCCTTGCTATGCCACCTCTGCCAGAGATAATGTGTGAGCATGCCATTGCTGGTAACCACCTGCCTTCTGCAGCTCCCCTCTGCCCCTGAAGCCAGGTGCCACTGCCATCACACTTGACTTTCCATCAGCCCCCGCACACCCCATCTCCATGTGGAATTCTCATCTGGCAAAATCCCAACACTAGTTTAATGCAAACTCCTGCCCGTTCCATGCTGCAGCATGGTGATTCAGGTGTGACTGTGGCCTCAAACATCCCAGGGCCTCATCTCCTCACCGTGGCCATGCGGCCCATTCCCTTCACCTATTCTCTGCCAGCTCAGGGCCTTCCTGCTTCTCGAAACACCAGCTCCCAGAAACTGCCCTCCCCCAAATACCCAGGATCCCTCTCAGGCCATCTCAATCTCTGGCACAATGGAGACCCCTGGCCAATACCACCCAGTCCCTGTGATTCCTTCCTTAAAAGCCCCTTTGTGGACCACACCTCTCCTGCAGCCACTGTCTTGGTCTTTGGCGCCCTTGAAAGACAGCCCCTCAAGTAGTATCTGTTTGCATCTCCGTGCATCTTCTGGCTGCTTCAGCTGCTGGAGTTCTTCAGCTCATTCCCTCCTCTGCTGCTGCGGGCCCCCTGTGACTGTTCCTGCTGGGTTCTCCTACCACCTGGCCTTACCCCACTCTTCATAGGTCTGGTATTCTCCAGGGTTAGCGGGATTTTCCTTGTCTCCACTGGCTCTTCAGAAATCTATCCAGTCTCCTAAGCACGAACATTGCTGGCTGACTACTGCCCTGGGATCAGATTCCTACATCTAGCTCCCTCCTGGTGTGGTGTTTCCCATGTAAAGGTGTCAAACAGTTCCTGGCCCAGACTCAAATCTGCCCAGCCTTCCCAAACTCAGAGAGTAGCTGGCCACCCCACTCTGCCAGATGTTGGCCCAGGATCTTAATTCCTCCTTCTCCTCCCTCTCCTCTCCTCCTCTTCCTCCTTTCCCTCCCACCTTCCCCACGTTGACGCTGTCAGCAAGTCTTGGGGCTCCACCCTCTAGATTGCTGCTTCTCCTCTTCTCCCTGATTTGCTAGACTACCTGGCTGCCTTTGCTCTAGGAGACTGTCAGATTTGGACCTCTCCTGGCTCCCTGCCTCCAGTGTGGCCACTACATCGCTACCTTTTTAAGCCTACCTCGCCTTCTGCCAAATGTCTCATATTCTCATCTGGCTTAGAACAAGCAGGGGGCCTGATGGCCCTGGGCACTCTGGCTTCCTCATTGTAGCAATCCAGTCACAACTGCCTGGATACTCCCCACACACCCAGGTTCTGCTGGGCCTCAGGACCTCTGTATGTCCCCTTTGCTGGGACACTCATTTCTTACATGCTCTGGCTCAGTTCATCACCAGCCTCCTGATTTTACCCAAATGTCATCTCAGGGATATTGCAGCTGTAACTCTCTCCCTGCAGTGGCCCCTTCCTGTGCCCCTTCCGATCTGTACTGTCACTAGCATTCCAGCATCTAGGTCATGAACCATCTGACTCATGAGGACAAATAATACTGCATCAGAGCCTAAGACAGAGACTTATATATATGAGTATATAGCATAACGTAGTGCTGATGAGTGTCCAAAGACCTCTACTGTGAGAACAGCACATCACTGGCCCTTTACTCCTCCAGAAGCCCTACCAGGGAGGACTGCAGGCAGGTTGTCTGAGTCCCAGAGCATCTTTAGCCATCGAAGAGTTTTAACTCACAGTGTTTAATCCGGGGCAAGAGCGGGTGGTCCTGACCCCACGCCCTGGACTGTCAGAGGGTCAGCATCAAAGCCGGATTAGCACCCCTGCTTAACCCCAGCTGACACATTCTTGTGACGGTTGTAAAACTGGAAAGATTGGCAGTCCCAGCCTTGGACTCAGTTACACGTAGCCACTTCTCACACCTTGCACATCTCATGCTTCCACTCCCACACATATTGGTGCTGTACCAGTCAGGGAGCCAGGTTCCTCCACCCTTCTAAGGACTGACACCAGTCTGAACCCCTGCAGGGCCTTTCTGACAAGGTCACTGTCTGTTTTACAGGCAGGAGGACTCTCCCCAGAGAGGCAGCTACTCCCAGAGAGGCAGCTACTCTCTGAGCACCTGTTCCTAATTTCGTGCATGACGTGGTTCCAATATAGACTGTGTGATCATGGTGAGGGAGAGCTCTGTCCATCTGGACATTCCCCAGGCTCAGAAACTACCTCTCCTAAGGTAGGAGTAGAAATTGTTCCCCTGCTGATCACCATGTAGCCAAGATGGGGTAGGTGGCGGCGGTGATGCGGTTGTTTTGAGTAATTCCAGGTCCCACTTGACAAAGCATATGACAGTCAAGCCCTCAACCTACCGTCAGAGCTCACCATGTGTTCATATTGGAGACTATGTATGACTGGCTGGTGTGGCTCTGTCCAGAGAATGGCCCCAACCAACTCAGGCACTCAGGAACCTGTGTCACATCACATCTCTCTATGGAGACTGATGACTGGTTGTCCCCATCACCACCACGAACAACTCCTCGGTCCTCCTGAGCTTGGTGGGAGAGGTGCAGTCAGGAGAGGGCCCTTCCTGAGGTCATATCCTGAAAGCAGAAGGTAAGCAGCCCTTGACTTCAGAAGAGGGCTGCTTCTGCTTCTGCTTCTGGGCAGGATGGAATTACCGGCTGTTGTTTCCTCTGCCAGACATAAGCCCACGAACCAGACAATAGGAGTGGGATGGTAGTTTTCAAGACACTGAACATCAGACAGGTGCTCTGATCTTTGAGAGACAGAAAAAAAAAATCCTCCAATTGTCATTTCCTTCTGCCTTAGAAGATTCCAGGCCATTGTAGGGAGTGAAAATAGAGACCTTACCTGTCTCTGGTTTCTATACTCAAGGTGCTGTCTTGAGTGGGCACCTGGAACCACAAGTCCAGGAAAAGAAGACAGCCACAGAGGGAGAGAACCTGGTGATGTGTAGAGGGACTTATCAGTGCCACCCTGGAATAATGTCCCCCACTAGGCAGACCAAAAAGCTTCATAATCCTGGTGGGGCATTTAATGGGGCAGTCCCATTGAGAAGTGGGAGCTGAGTCAGAAAAGTATTGCCTCAGTAGTGCAAACAGTTGGCCCTAGATTGAACCCTTATGCAGACCTGCCTAATAGATCATGACAGCAAGACCCACAAGGATTAGACCAACTCCAAGTAACTTAAGAGTATCTCAGAGCAAAGCTCAGTATCCACTGGAATACACAAATACCCAGTGTGCAACAAGGTAAAAATCTCACAAATGTCAAATATCCCATCAAAGGTGAGGGAGGGCACATGCAAAGGGAAAGGGTTACCTCCGAATGAGAAAGTGTCCTTCAACCCTGAATTGACACAGGTGTTAGAATTAGTCAACAAGTACATTTCAAATGTTTGTCACAACTGTATCCCACTAATTATGATACCAAAGATGGAGAGGACTAAAGTGTATCAAACTCTAGTGGAGACTGTGACACACGAGCCCTTAGGTCCACTCTGTGGAGTCAGCAGAAAACTAGACTTACAGGAGAAAAGTGACTGAAGACACAGTGGTGGAGAACCCGCGATGAGCTAATGAAGGAGAAGGAGCCCTACAGCTTACATACTGGAAGAGAGCTGGGGAGACGGCTTGGGCTATAAAGTGCTTGCTGTAAAACAAGAGGACCCAAGCTGGAACACCGGGACATACATAAGAAGCTGGACTTGGCCCTGTACACTTGTAACTCAAGCTCTGGGGAAGCAGAGATCGGGGAGGGGGATCCCTGGGGCTCCATGGCCAGCCAGTCTAGCTTATTTGATGAATCTTAAGCCAATGAGAGACCCTATCTCAAAAACAGAAATGAAAGGAAGGATGGATGGAAGGAAGGAATTAAAAAGGAGAAGAGAAAGAAAAAGAAGAAAGAAAAGAAAACATTGCCTAGTATGGTAGCCCACATCTTTAATCTCAGCATTCAGAGGTAGATGGATCTCTGTGGGTTCAAGGTCAGCCTGGTTTACATAGTTCCAAGCTAACCAGGGCTACATAGTGAGACTGTCTCACAAATAAAAGAATGTAGATAGAGCCTGAGGGGAAACACCTCTGGCCTCCACATACATACAAACACACACATACAGAAAAGAAAAGGTTTGAAAAAAATAATGATCAAAAGTTTTGTAAAGCAAAGCCTACAGATCTGGGAACTCAGAAAACTCCAAACACAGGCATGAAGAAAACACAAATACCACAATCTAATTTCTGTCATGATAAAAAGAAAACCTTCAAAGTAAACAGTTTATACAATGTAAAGTACATGTACGTACAACAGAAGAAACCGTGTTAGCAGATTCCTTATTGGAAACAATAAAAAATAATCTAATAATCTAATCCTCGCAGAGTCAGAGGCAGGCAGATGTCTGTGAGTTCAAGGCCAGCCTAGTCTACATAGCAAATTCCAGGCCAACCAGGGCTACATAGAGACCCTGTCTAGAAGGAGGAAGAGAAGGAGGAGTTGTCAATCAGGAAGCCATTCAATCTTAAATATCTGTAGTAACAGCTTCAATTTCACAAAGGAAAAATTCAGAACTGAAGGGAGAAATATACCACAATTGTGAGAGAAACATCAGTGTCCCTTTCTCAATAACTAACAGAACAAATAGCCAGCCAGGATATAGAAGACTTGAAGAACATTAACAGCCAATTTGGCTTAGTTATAATTTATTGAGTACCCCACTCAAAAACAGAACAAACATTTTTGAGTGAACACTGAATATTTACCAAGATAGACTGAGTTGTTTAAAAAGTGTTTTCTGGCCATAGGGAAACCCAAATCTCAGGATAATCCTCAAACTATACATAGTTTTCATGGGTCAAGTAAGAAACCAAGAGCAAAGCCAGAATTTGTAAACTGGTTGAAAATGAAAGAAAAATAGATAATAAAAAAAAAGATAATAGCCAAGTAGAATTTATCCTCAGAATGCAAGGTAGGTTCTCCATTAGAAAATTAATCATGTAATTTTCCATATTTATAAACCTAAAACATATGATCATCTCAAGAGTCACAGAAGAAATCATTTGGCAAAATCCAACATCCATTTCTTATAAATACTGTCATGGGAGTATAGCTATAAGGGAGCTTCCTCAATCTGAGAAGAAGCCTATACCCCGTGGCTAACGTCACAATTAAAGGAAAAGATCAGGAACCGGACAAGGATGCCCACACTTACTACTGCTGTCCACCATCATATTGGAGCGTCTATCCAGGCAAGTCAGGCAAGAATGAGAAGTAAAAGGAATCCAGAGCAAAAAGAAGTGAAATGTTCATTACTTCCAGATGACATAATCGTTCTGTAGAAAGTCTTATAAAGCTACAAAAGACCAACTAGAACTAACCACAGAACGGAACAAGTTTGAACAAGGTCAAAAGACTGTGGTATTGATATGAAGATAAGTAGATCTTGCTGAAAAAGGCCCCAAACAGTCCCACATACATAGTCAGCATATTTTTTTCAAAGACAATTTAAACTACAGTGTGACAACCTTCTTAACAAATGAGCCTTCAAATATTTGCATGCAAAATGCTAAAGAGCAAACTTCAATTTATACCTGGCCCCATGGCCAAAAATTAACTCACGGTGAACCCTCATCCTCGACATAGAACCTAAAACTGTTGAGGTTTGTGATCTTAGTTTAAGTGATTTCTTGGGTGATTGTGCTTTGTTGTTATTTTAAGGGGTGTGTGTGTGTGTGCAGTATGTGCCCAGAGAGGCCAGAGAGAGTGTTGGATCCCCTTGGAGCTAGAGTTGCTGGATGTTGGAAATTGAATGTTGGTCCTCTGCAAGAGCAGCAAGTGCCCTTAGCACTGAGCCAGCTCTCCAGCCCTTAGCACTGAGCCAGCTCTCCAGCACTTACCAGTGAACCATCTCTCCAGCCCCTGATTTCTTAGTTTTGACACCAAAAGCAAGATTTAGGAAGGAGTAAACTAACAGATTTTACTTCATCGAAATGACACATCTCCACCACCTGAAAGCCATTGCTAAGAGAAGGAAAGGATAGACTCCTGGGGCAGAAACTGATTTTGAAGTGTACATCTAGTGATGTCAGATAAAGGACCTGTATATAGAACGTATAAAGGATCCTCAAAATCCAATTTTTAAAATAAACCGTTTGAGTAACATTTCACAAAAGAAAATACACAAAGAGCCAATGAGGACATAGAAAGACACTCAATAGCACTAGCCGTTATGGTAATAAAATCACAATGAGCTACCTGTCCATTTATTAACAGCTCCACTTAGAGCTGACAAATGCCAAGCACTGATAGGGTGTGGAGGGACTTGAACTCACCGCTGCCAGTGAGAACAAATGTAAAGGAGTAAGGACATGTGGAAATCAGTTTGGAAGGTGTTTTAAAAGTTAAACATATACTGGCCATATGATGCAGGCATTCTAGCCTTCTATTTACCCAAGAGAAACAGCACCAGCTGTCCCTACAGAGACCGGGACATGAATATTCATACCAGCTTTATGGGTAACCAAATACTGAAACAGCCTTAATGTCTAAGAGCCTGAACATCTATCTTCCATGTAAGGGGGAAAGTAAGCTGCAGGGTAGCCTCAGGATTGTACACAGCCCTAAAGCTACACAATAGACACACCGCCGTATGGTACACACCAGACACTGGTGTAAACATGAGGCACACACTGGTGTCGTAATGAAGTAGACACACCATGATGTAGCCATGTCCACTGGACAGGAAGAAGGCTACACTAGAGGCTGGAGAGGTGGCCCAGTGGGTAAGAGCATTTGCTGTACAAGTATGAAGACTTAGATTCAGATCCCAGAACCCACATAAAAAGCCGGACCTGGCTGCACATGGACCTGTAACCCCAGTACCATGGGGAACAGAGACAGGAGGATCCCTGGGCCTTGACGGACACCAGCCTAACTCCGGGCTTAGTGAGAGACCCTGTCACAAAGGAATAAGGTGGAGAGTGATAAAGCAGGAAACACTAAGAGAGTGGGGGGTTGGGGTAGAGGGAGGGGCGAGGGTGGGGAGATGGCTGATATACTCTAGGACATGATCTAGAAATAACTGTTCTAGGTGGGAAAACTAGGATTTACCTTAAATCTACGAACTACAAACTCTTGTGTGGCAGAAAGTAGGTAGATGGTTGCTTAGAGACAGCGTGGGGCAGGAGGGCGGGAGGGCAGGGGTGAGGGTTGTCACAAGGGCCCCCGTGGGAAGATGAGCTGCTCGTTACCCTGAGTTAGTGGTGGCGACCTCACAGATGCATATGTGTCAAGATTTATCAAATGGTCCACCTTAAATGTGCATGGTAATTGCTTGGTGAGTGTACTTAAACTAAGCTGCTTTTAAAGACAAGCAAGAGGAATGTTCCAGAAGTGAGGTCTCCATTCCTGCACAGACTTTAGCACAGCCTGGACATAGGGCAAGGGGTGGGGATGGTCCTTAAGAAATGACTGCTGATCTGGGTCTGTTTCCTCATCTACAGATCCGGGAGCCCCTGGCTGAGCTCTGGCTAAGTGAGTCCTCCTAAGCTAGGTGGTATGGGAGGACCCTTCCCCCATGGGAGCAGCTGGGATGGGGAGAGAAACCACTTAGAGCCCTGGGGATGTTCTCAGGAGCTGTGTGGCAGATGCCTGCTACTGCATGGGAAGTGGACCCCGAGCTGGTCATAGGCATGATGCCTGGCAGATGCCTGAAGTGCACACCCATCCTGTGTCTAGATAAAGACATCCAGGTACTGTCCTGGGCAGCGACATCGATCAGGCCCAGGGACCCGGGGCACATGGTGATGAGGCCCAACATCAAAGGTCTCACAGATTGAGGTTGCAACAATGCTGACAATGAGCAAGGTATGGCCTGGGCTAGAATATCTGCCTTTGAGCTCCCTGAGTGGGTGATGGTTCCCTTTCACCTACCATCAGGGGTATCAAGGGCCCTAGTTATACACACAGTACACAGCACACACAGTGGGCTGAGACTCTGGGAATAGACACTGATGTCACTGGCACCAGGAGTCCAGAAATGGGATGACTGACAGATCCCAAGGGGAGAGGATGTGGCGACAAGTTGATTGCTCCCTTGCAGTGTGGACATGCTATGTGCTTTTTCTGTTGGCAATGGTCACATGACCACAAGCCCCCTCAGATGGGAGAGGAAGTTGTCATCATGGTCCCCTCAGCAGAGGCTGGGGCTCTAACGGGCAGTCCACTTCCGCCACCGTGTTTATAACCAGGCCTTCCTCACGCACAAGCCCTTCAAGGCTTTGCCATTTTGCCAGTAGATATCCCACAGTACAGTTTTCAAGCCCACCAGAGATCAAATCAGAGAAGTCGGGATGCTGCCCTGATACAGGCCTTTCGGGGTTGTCACTGGTTCCCTGAGTGAGATGGCTGTGTGGGGAGAACAGTGTATACCTTCCAGGTGGGAAAGGACACCAGAGTCCCTCCTTCCAAGCTGGGCAGCAGAGGTGACTTCTCTGTGGCCACTTGGTCCCACGGTATATTTTTAATGCTTAAAGGATTCATCTGTGGGCTGGGGAAGACAAGGCCTTTCTGTGAGCATTCCTGAAATGGGAGTTCCATCCCCAGCTCGCCAAGCTCCCAAGAAGCTGACTCCCTTGCAAGGCTTCCCAGTTCTAACAGTACCCAGCTCTCTGGTTCCTCCTTAGCAAAAAGGGCACCTAGAATTGGTGGGGACGTGGCTCCTGGCTGGGGCCTCCTCACAGGAGGGCGGGGGACAGTAGATACATCTCACTTCTCACACCTGCCCGGTCTACACAGAGTGGGATCTGAGGCTAAGAAGAGGCCCTGCCTCACAGCAGCCTTGCTCCTCACCTGAACCAGGGAGAGGTGTTTGGAGAGCGGGGGACAGCCCGAGGGGCAGGCTGTGTCCTTTTGGGAGCAGGGCTGGAGCAGGTTCCACTGTGCAGCTGCAGGACAAAGCTCTGGTGACGCATAGACGATGTTTTGCTCCATGCAAAGCCTGGCCTGGTCCTGACCACTCAGGAGAGAGACGCTCAGAACGACTGTCTCACTGACAGGCCGTGAGACCTTCCTTGCGGCTTTGCTGTAGGCACCGAGCCTGTTCCCTTCAGGGAGCTGCTTGATGGCTCGTCCCTGCTTCCTCGTGTGCTCCAGGTCACCACAGGGACCCAACTGGTCCCACAGAGCGGGGCCCATGAGATCCTGTGTCTCTTA
Organism: Peromyscus californicus insignis; assembly: GCF_007827085.1. Lineage (NCBI taxonomy): Eukaryota > Metazoa > Chordata > Mammalia > Rodentia > Cricetidae > Peromyscus > Peromyscus californicus. Next base: position 50,239,194 of record NW_026294503.1, read on the forward strand.
CGTTTTGAAAAAGAATAGTAAGGAAAGTGAAGAAAGATGGGCCAGTCTAGGTGGCCAGCCAGTGCCAGCCTGCCCAGCTGTGCTGACCTGTCCCTTATTCCTGCTGGCCCTGGGGCCTCGGGCTGGCAGAGGTAGCAGCTGGCACTGTGCTTAGTGAGGACTCTTTGCAGTGACTCTGGGCCTTCAGAGTGAAGGGCATTTTTCTGCCTGAGGATCCTGCCGTAATGTTGGGTGTGAAGGACTAGCGTTGGCTGAGCACAAAAGGGACTAGTTCCCCCTTTTGTCAAAATTAATTATTTTAATAATTGTATGGGTTTCATTATGAGATTTTCGTATATAATTTTATGTTCATAATATATTATTATACTTTGCTCATATCCATCCCCCCCACAGCCTTCTCCTACCCCATCTGATTCCATTTCTCCCCCCAGATAGTCCCCCTTCCGTGTTTCATGTCACACACACACACACACACACACACACACACACACACACACACACACACAAAATCCTGCATATCCTATTTTGCTTTCTATTCTGTGATAAAATGCTGACCAAAACCAACTTGGAAGAGGAGAGGATTTATTTTGACTCATTCTTTGCAGTTTGTCACTGAACGAAGCTGAAGCAGAAAATCAGGGCAGGAGCCTGGACACCGGAACTGAAGCAGGATCCTCAGCTGCCTTCCTTCCACTGCACGAGGACCACCTGTCCAGGAGTGAACCACCGAGAGTACGCTGGGCCCTTCCACATCAATCATTAATCAAGAAAACATGCCCCCAAATTCATGTTCTTCCTCCCTCTTAAAAAAAACAAAACACGCCGGGCGGTGGTGGCGCACGCCTTTAATTCCAGCACTCGGGAGGCAGAGCCAGGCGGATCTCTGTGAGTTCGAGGCCAGCCTGGGCTACCAAGTGAGTTCCAGGAAAAGGCGCAAAGCTACACAGAGAAACCCTGTCTCGAAAAAACCAAAAAAAAAAAAAAAAACACAAAACAACAGGTTGGATGCCTTTAATCCCAGCACTCGGGAGGATAGAGGCAGGCAGGATCTCTGAGTTCAAGACTAGCCTGGTCTGAGAGTTCCAGGACAGCCAAGGCTACATGGAGAGACCCTGTCTCAAAAAATAAAATAAAATAAACAATTTTAAAAAAGACATTTTCCCCATAGATAGGCACGTCTGATGGACACAGCTCGTCAATTGAGATCCCTTCTTCTCAGGCGACTGGTTTGTGTAAAGCTGACGAAAACTAACCAGCACACTGCATAAGGTGGGGAAGGGGTGGCATTTGTCTCCTTGAGCCTGGCTTAGTTCCCTGACGTGATCTCCATTTCCACCTATTTGCCTGTAAATGGCATTATTTCATTCTCCTTCCGGCTGAATAAAACTTCACTGTGGATAGGCCCCGCCTTTTCTTTGTTCATCGGTCGGCTCGTTTATTTGGTTGGTGTTTTGCGACAGGGGTCTCTTGTAGACTTGAACTCACCGCGCAGCTAAGGATGGCTTTGAGCCCCTTGATGTCCCTGCTTCTGCCTCCCCAGTGCTAGGGGTACAGGCTTGTCCCACCACGCCCGGCTTTCCGTACCCCTGTTGATGGGAACCTGATTCCACATCTTGTCTATTGGAAACAGGTCATTTCTTCTGACTTTTTTTTTTTTTTTTTTGTTTTTCGAGACAGGGTCTCTCTGTGTAGCTTTGCGCCTTTCCTGGAACTCACTTGGTAGCCCAGGCTGGCCTCAAACTCACAGAGATCCGCCTGGCTCTGCCTCCCGAGTGCTGGAATTAAAGGCGTGCACCACCACCGCCCGGCTTTCTTCTGGCTTTTGACTAAGGGGAGTCCCTTTCCCTGCTGACCCTCAGTCCCCTTCACCAAAGTGGAGTGTGGTTGGCCGAAGAACTCGGCGGGCTTGGACCCCACATCTGCCATGGGCAGTGTCGTTCTGGTGCCCACCTTTGCTCACGCGTGGTGATGGGACACCGCTGTACCCTTCAGCCATGACTACAAGCCCTTCCTCGCCTCTGTCACCAGCTGTGCCTCATCTTGGTGTTGTTAGAGTTTTCCTGCCTGGCCCACAGTCTGGACAAATCTCTCTCACCCGCCAGTCCCAAGCCGCTCAAACCCGATCAAGTAAACACAGAGACTTATATTGGTTACAAACTGTATGGCCGTGGCAGGCTTCTTGCTAACTGTTCTTACAGCTTAAATTAATCCATTTCTATTAATCTATACCTTGCCACGTGGCTTGTGGCTTACCGGTACTTTACATCTTCCTTATCCTGATGGCGGCTGGCAGTGTCTCCTTCTCAGCCTTCCACTTCCCAGCTCTATTCTCCTCCTTGTCCCGCCTATACTTCCTGCCTAGCCAATGGCCAATCAGTGATTTATTTATTGACCAATCAGCAACACATTTGACATACAGACCATCCCACAGTACTTCCCCTTTTCTTTTCTTAAAAAGGAAGGTTTTAACCTTTACACATCTCCAAAGTCAGCTTGGTATATTTGGGAATTTGGGCGTAGCTTCTCTTACTACTTTTTGCTGGAGGGGGGCGCTGTATCTTTTGGGGAAACAAAGAAAATTTTAGGATCATGGAGTAGTCCGTGAGGCTGTATCATCTGAGCCAGTTGTCTTGAAACGGTTCTGGATGTTGGATCATCTGGGCCATGGTGTCATCGGAGACCTTTTAGGGGGTCTTGGCTGGTCAAACCTGATGTATCTTACTCTGGAACAAATCCATAGCCTCTTGCTTTCTGTGGAAACAAAAGAGACTCTTTTCCAAAGCAACATATCCTTACATCCAAATTTTGAAGTCAAAGTATCTTTAAAATATACATACTGGTTTAACTCAGCTTCCTTTACAATCAAATATCTCTCTGTAGTTAAGAATCCCAAAGACAACACAATCCAGACTCTTTGTGTAATAGTCATCTCTACGTGGCTTATTTTTTATATTAATTTTACTGTCTCTTTAAAGACTTTATTTTTTAAAACCATGTATTTGTTTTTATACTGTATATATCACCTTTTTTTGTCTCTTTCAAGCCTACGTATATTTTACACACATTTTAAACTATTACATCTGAATCTGTCTTATTGTGAATCTGTTGCTTTAAGCTGCAGCATCTGTGGCTGCTGGCTCCGCCCACCTCAGTTTCCCAACATGGCGGCAGTATGCTTACCACCAGCTCTGGGAGCTATCGTGGGTCTATGTTTTTATCCAAGCAGCATGTAGCCCAGAAACCTTTTTTGTTTTGTACTAGCAAAGGCTAAATCCACAATGTAGCTTAATGTGCCATTTGCAGAGGCCTCATTCCCGCCATACTGCAGGTTGAGTGCGCACGCCAGCAACCCGCCAGTAGCTCAAACCGGCAGCTGCCGCTCATTTGAGAGAGACAATTAGGAAGCTGTTTTTCGCTCCGTTTTAGAATCTTTTTTTCTCAGGTTTTAGGTGGAAACTCTTGCCCCACGTTGGGCGCCATTTGTTGCTAGAGTTTTCCTGCCTGGCCCACAGTCTGGACAAATCTCTCTCACCCGCCAGTCCCAAGCCGCTCAAACCCAATCAAGTAAACACAGAGACTTATATTGGTTACAAACTGTATGGCCGTGGCAGGCTTCTTGCTAACTGTTCTTACAGCTTAAATTAATCCATTTCTATTAATCTATACCTTGCCACGTGGCTTGTGGCTTACCGGTACTTTACATCTTCCTTATCCTGATGGCGGCTGGCAGTGTCTCCTTCTCAGCCTTCCACTTCCCAGCTCTATTCTCCTCCTTGTCCCGCCTATACTTCCTGCCTAGCCAATGGCCAATCAGTGATTTATTTATTGACCAATCAACAGCACATTTGACATACAGACCATCCCACAGTATCTTGGTCCCCTTATAACCACAAGCACATTTCTTAAGCCCTCCAAGCTTCAGTATCCCTATCTACAACAAGTCAAGATGGTGTCACTAATTCCCAGAGCTCACGGCCAAGTTTGGACCAGACTGCATGGGTGGATCACCCAGCCTGTGTGGGCCCATTTCCCACCTTGGTGACTCAGGCTATGAGCTCAGAAAACCTGGGCCAGGCCTTTAGGGGAGTCACATCTGCGCTAAGCCCTCAACCACCGTCTGCCATGGGACAGAGACCAGGCTCTAGCGTACCTCTGTCGATTCCAGTTCCTTCTCCAACCCTCCAGAAGCCTGGGCAGGCTTGTGGCTGCCTGCCCTGGAGTGAATCCCAGGCTGAGGGAGGGAATGGGTGAGGTAGAAAGGATTCAGGGTGCCTCCTTCTGTCCTTCGCACCCTAATAGACTCCCTTTCCAATCAGGAGGCGTTCCCATGGCAACCCCGCTGGGCCTCTCTGCCTCCATAGCCCTATGGTGTCTGCTGCAAAGGAAGACGCCATTGCTGGCCTTGCCACCATCCAAGGTGTGACTGTCTCTTCTCCCCTCAGAATACAAGAACACGTTTGAACAGGGACATCCCCCAAGCCCGCACCAAGACACAGAGACACCCATCCCCCCAAGCTACCCACTCACTTCACGACTGGTCCCCGCCTGCCCCAGCAGGACAGATTGCCTTGGCAAGGCGATTGGATTATAATTAGCACTCATTAGCACCTCGGCAATCTGCGAGACAAGTCACCTGTCGCCAAGTCCCCTTCATGAGAGCTGAAATGATCCATCCCTGTCAATGATTCCTATGGGTTCAGAACATCAAAGGGAGATGAGCTGAGCCAACCACCCTCTGCAGAAAACAGTCCAGGCAGTGTCCTTTATGTGCACCCTCCACCCTTCCTGCCTGTGCTCTGGAAAGTTCTGTTTGTAGAAACAACAGGAGGCGGAGAGGTTGAAGCAGAGGCTGGCTCAGGGCACATCGCCTCTTCATGGGCACACAAGCAGCCCTGGCACCAGAACCATGTGCAAAGGACAGCAGGGGCCCGGTCTCTGCTGAGGGATACCTGCCACCAGGCATGACAGCGGAGCTGCTGTAAGCACCTGCCTTGGCCAGCTCTGAACAGAACCAAGAACCTATGTGTGGTTCCCATAGAGGGAGAGCCATCCATCCCCTGGGAGCTCAGAGCCTGTGAGAGAAACAGAGTGGTCCCTTGCAGGCTGGACACCCCCTTCGACACTTCTAGGGAAGGAAGTGTGAAGTTGAGGACTGAGGAGATCCAGCTAGTGGCCCCAAGCAGGAAAACAAACCAGCTCATGCAAAAACCATAAACAGACCATCTGTCCCTCACTGCCACCAGCAGGTAGAAAGGTATTGTCTCTCCTGAAAATGGAGTCACTTCAGAGACAAAAGGCTTGATCACCAATGCTGAGTTTGGGGCCCAACCAGCCCATTTCCCAGATGGGAAAGTTATGTGAATGTCACTGAGTGGCCCCTAAAGCCCTAGCCTGTGATCCTGGTATGTGGCCTCTGCCTAGGACCAAGCTCAGAGAGCTGTTTTTGTTTCCCCTCTGGCCTCTGCTGACATTTTGGGGCTGGGAATCTCACTGGCTTTGCACATGGCGAGCCATTTAGAGATGTAACAGGACATTCACAAAAAGAGACCCTGAGGAGGAGGGAAGAAGGACCTTGGGCTCTCCAAGCTTCCATGGGGGGCGGGGAGGCAATTGCTGCTGTGGAACGGGACAGGGGCTGTCCTAAAAAAAGAAGGGCAGGTCTGTCAAGCACCCTCACCTCAGCCACCAGATGTGAGTGCCTGTTTAGAAGTAACAGCTCAGCTCTTGGGGTTCTGGGAACAGACATAAAAGGGCTGCCTGACTTGAACTCAGCCACCCGTGGTAACTTCCTGTCTAAACGATGATGATGATGATGATGATGATGATGATGATGATGATGATGATGAAGAAGAAGAAGAAGAATAGAGTCTAGAGTTTAAAAACTGGGCTTGCAAGTTCACACATTCCGTGCCTACCCACAGGAGTGCCAGCCACCCTGCCCAGCTCCTAAGCTTCTCTCCTGGCCCCTCATTCCTGCCTTCCGTTCCTGGGCATCCATCACCTGCCCTTGCTCATGTCTCTGTAGCAGGAAGCCCCGCAGAATGGGGTTGTCCTGCTTAGAGTTACTATTGCTGTAATGAAACAGCACTACCAAGAGCAACTTGGGGAGCAAAGGGTTAATTGGGCCTACGCTTCCACATCACTGTTCATCATCGAAGTCAGGACAGAACCTCAAGCAGGGCAGGAACCTGGAGGCTGGAGCCAACGCACAGGCCACGGAGGGGTGCTGCTGACTGGCTTGCTCACTTGCTCAGCTCCATTTCTTATAGAATCCAGGATCACCAACCCCAGGGATGGTACCACCCACAATGGGCTGGGCCCTCCCCCATCAATCACTAATTAAGAAAATGCTCTACAGGCCTGCCTACAACCCAATCTTCGTTTGTTTGTGTTTTGCTTTTTGAGACAGGGTGTGTGTGTGTGTCTCTCTCTGTGTGTGTGTGTGTGTGTGTGTGTGTGTGTGTGTGTGTGTGTGTGTGTGTGTGTGTAGGCCTGGCTGTTCTGGAACTTGCTTTGCAGATCAGACTAGCCTCGAACTCAACTCACAGAGATCCACCTGCCTCTGCCTCTCAAGTGCTGGGATTTAAGGCATGCGCCACCATGCCCAGAGGAAGCATTCTTCCTAATCGAGTTTCCCTCCTTTCTGATGTCTTTAGCCTGTGTCAAGTTAACATAAAACTATCCAGCACAGGGGTCCAGTCCATTCTTTCCCTTACAGCTTTGTGTCACTTTGTGTGACTCTGTGGAAGTCAGTCAACCTCCTCTCCATGAGTGGCAGTAATGCCATCTTCTTAGGGCAGTGGGCCAACAAGTGACTCCACATTCAGCACCGACCAACCTAGTCAGGCTGGTGCTAGGAAACCACCCCACCCCCGGCCCCCGGGGTAGGTTCTCTGATGTGTTACCCAGGCTGGACACGGGGTTCTAAGTGAATAGACAGCAAGCCAACCAAACGTAGGATCC